>NC_089249.1:164231462-165436592 GCF_963930625.1 Muntiacus reevesi
CTTACTTCTCCAGATTCTTTGGATCAAACTAAGACCCCCACCTCCCCAGAGGGACAATCCTTGCTAGGACAACATTTTATCAGTCAGTCTGCCCCTGTTAACAGAGCTGATTTGAGTACTCTAATTTAAATTTTAGCTATTAGACCATAACCACAGAAGGGGAAAAAACAGTATGACCATGATATTCTTTAGACTCCAGAGAAAACTGGTTAAAGTGAAATCTTTCTGAAATTATAAAACCAGTTTTCCTAGCATGTACAATTAGAGAAAGCTAGCTTGTTAAACAGAAATATGCCTAGGAAAAGTCTGAAGTTAACTCTTATCATGTCCTTGAGATACACAGCCCACATTGTCTGAGACTTCAGCCTTTGGTAAATTGGTAGAACTTCAAGTCAAGGGAAAAAAGGGACAAAGAGACATTTTAAATCTCAAGCAAAAAACTGTAAGATCAGATCTCTGTCTCTCTGGATTTATGTATGTCTCAGTGTATGTCTTAGTCTTTGGATAATATTGCTGAGGTTAATTTTTTTTTTTTTTTTTTTTATTTAGTTATTTTGAGGTTAATTTGTAAATGAGCTCTAATTTAATTGGCCTAAAGAAAGTAAGCACCTATAAATCAAACAATTCTAAATACAAGAGAAATTAAGTTAAAGGAATTCCAGGTTCATGTGAATGGGGAATAGTCAAATTAATACCTGGTATTTAATGTTTGTTGATCTAATTAATATAGACCTATCATAAGAATCATCATTAAGCATAATACTTTTATTATACCTAAATTTAATATAAACTAAAGAAGAGCTTACTTTATCTGTTGAAAATTTGTCCATAAGGGAAGCAACTCAGTGTGAATAAACTTTTAAGGAAAGAAAATGTGAGATAAGAGTTTTTAGGAAAACTCTATTAAAAATAATTTTGTTTTAGTCTTTCCAGATTTTGGTAACTTGAATTTCTAGGGTTGTGTTAAATTAAGTGTTGGAAGTTTATTAAATATCTAGGTCACTCCCAAATAAAATAAGATACTGAAACATTAATTACTAAACATTGGCTTCCTTTTACAGAGAAACTAAAGATATTTTGAACTATTAATGAATGTTTGGTGCCATCCTGAGATGTTCCCTATAAGAAAGGAAATATTTTTAGAAATTATCACTGGTTATTTTCACCAATCTACAGAAAGATAATATAAAGGACAGTTCATGGCTGTTTAAGGAAAGTAGGGTGCTTTTCTAGTAAAGGAAGTATAAAGCCCCACAGCATTCTCTGAAGATGTGCACAAACTAAATCTGGGAGGATGAGTAGGAGCTAACTAAAGAAGTTAGGTGGAAGGAGGGAAAAATAGCATAACTGATGAACAGAAACCATAAAAGAGCATGCAATTTAGAGGACCATAAGATGTTTTGTCTGGAGAGACGTGTGCTCAGGGAGAAATTTGGGAGCCACTGCTAGAAAACTAGGCAATGCTCTATATCAAGTATTCTATTAAGGAAATTGACCTTTACCTTTTATGAGAAACCATTGAAGGATTTCTAGCAATAATTTGATTAGTTATATATTTTAGAATGACTACTCTAGCAGCAGTGGGGAAGATAGATAAGTCCAGATTAGATATCGAAAAAAAAGTTGGGAACTTAATCAATTAGGAAATGCTAAGAGCCTGATTAAAGCACTGACGATGGAAATAGAACAGAGGGTATAAACTGACGAAGTCCTAAATAGAATGTATAGGACCTGGTGACTAATTGGGGGGTGGAGGGTGGGGGCAATGGATGAGAGGGAGAAGTTTAAACTGGAGAATTGAATGAGTGGTGATACCACTTCCTAGATTAAGGAATACAGATTTTATCCCCAAAGCTGAGTCGAGTTTTGGACATGCTGACTTTGAGGTTTACTATGAAATATCCAAGGGGAGATATATGGTGGGATGTTGAAGATCATAATAACCTGGAGTTCAGGAGAGAGTTCTAAAATGTAGATGTAAGAGGTGTTGGGATGGTAACAAAATCAATCAGACAAAATGTCTAACTTGAGAAGAGAATGTGCCTAAGGACACAGCTCTGGGGAAGAACATTCACAAGACCAACAGAAGGAGAAGTGCCTGGGGGACAGATTGAATGAATGAATCAGTTCAGTTCGTTCAGTCGCTCAGTCGTGTCCGACTTGTTGCGACCCCGTGAATCGCAGCATGCCAGGCCTCCCTGTCCATCACAAACCCTGGGAGTTTACTCAAACTCATGCCCATTGAGTCGGTGATGCCATCCAGCCATCTCATCCTTTGTCGTCCCCTTCTCCTCCCGCCCCCAATCCCTCCCAGAATCAGGGTCTTTTCCAATGAGTCAACTCTTCGCATGAGGTGGCCAAATTATTGCAGTTTCAGCTTCAGCATCAGTCCTTCCAATGAACACCCAGGACTGATCTCCTTTAGGATGGACTGGTTGGATCTCCTTGCAGTCCAAGGGACTCTCAAGAGTCTTCTCCAACACCACAGTTCAAAAGCATCAATTTTTTGGCGCTCAGCTTTTTTCACAGTCCAACTCTCACATCCATACATGACCCCTGGAAAAACCATAGCCTTGACCCGACGAACTTCTGTTGGCAAAGTAATGTCTCTGCTTTTTGTCTAGGTTGGTCATAACTTTCCTTCCAAGGCGGAAGCGTTTTTTAATTTCATGGCTGCAATCACCATCTGCAGTGATTTTGGAGCCCCAAAAAATAAAGTCTGACACTGTTTCCACTGTCTCCCCATCTAATTCCCATGAGGTGATGGGACCAAATGCCATGATCTTAGTTTTCTGAATGTTAAACTTTAAGCCAACTTTTTCACTCTCTTCTTTCACTTTCATCAAGAGGCTTTTTAGTTCCTCTTCACTTTCTGCCATAAGGGCCGTGTCATCTGCATATCTAAGGTTATTGATATTTTTCCCAGCAATCTTGATTCCAGCTTGTGCTTCCTCCAGCTCAGTGTTTCTCATGATGTACTCTGCATAGAAGTTAAATAAGCAGGTGACAACATACAGCCTTGACGTACTCCTTTTCCTATTTGGAACCAGTCTGTTGTTCCACGTCCAGTTCTAACTGGTGCTTCTTGACCTGCATACAGGTTTCTCAAGAGGCAGGTCAGGTGGTCTGGTATTCCCATCTCCTTCAGAATTTTCCAGAGTTTCTTGTGATCCACACAGTCAAAGGCTTTGGCGTAGTCAATAAGGCAGAAATAGATATTTTTCTGGAGCTCTCTTGCTTTTTCGATGATCCAGCGGATATTGGCAAATTGATCTCTGGTTCCTCTGCCTTTTCTAAAACCAGCTTGAACATCTGGAAGTTCACGGTTCACATATTGCTGAAGCCTGGCTTGGAGAATTTTGAGCATTACTTTACTAGCATATGAGATGAGTGCAATTGTGTGGTAGTTTGAACATTCTTTGGGATTGCCTTTCTTAGGGATTGGAATGAAAACTGACCTTTTCCAGTCCTGTGGCCACTGCTGAGTTTTCCAAATTTGCTGGCATATTGAGTACAGCACTTTCAAAGCATCATCTTTCAGGATTTGAAATAGTTCAACTGGAATTCCATCACCTCCACTAGCTTTGTTCGTAGTGATGCTTTCTAAGGCCCACTTGACTTCACATTCCAGGATGTCTGGCTCTAGGTGAGTGATCACACCATTGTGATTATCTGGGTCGTGAAGACCTTTTTTGTACAGTTCTTCTGTGTATTCTTGCCACCTCTTCTTAATATCTTCTGCTTCTTTTAGGTCCATACCATTTCTGTCCTTCATTGAGCCCATCTTTGCATGAAATGTTCCCTTGGTATCTCTAGTTTTCTTGAAGAGATCTCTAGTCTTTCCCATTCTGTTGTTTTCCTCTATTTCTTTGCATTGATCACTGAGAAAGGCTTTCTTATCTCTCCTGGTTATTCTTTGGAACTCTGCATTCAAATGGGAATATCTTTCCTTTTCTCCTTTGCTTTTAGCTTCTCTTCGTTTCACAGCTATTTGTAAGGCCTTCTCAGACAACCATTTTGCCTTTTTGCATTTCTTTTCCATGGGGATGGTCTTGATCCCTGTCTCCTGTACAATATCATGAACCTCTGTCCATAGTTCATCAGGCTCTCTGTCTATCAGATCTAGTCCCTTAAATCTATTTAATCTATTAATCTATTTAAATCTATTTAAACCCCTCATCCAAGGTAAGGCTGCACTTTGCTGGAGCAGCCGTGAAGAGATACCCCACGTCCAAGGTAAGAGAAACCCAAGTAAGACGGTGGTGTTGCGAGAGGGCATCAGAGGGCAGACACACTAAAACCATAATCACAGAAAACCAGCCAACTTGATCACAAGACCACAGTCGTGTCTAACTCAGTGAAACTAAGCCATGCCATGTGGGGCTACCCAAGACGGTCGGGTCATGCTGGAGAGGTCTGACAGAATGTGGTCCACTGGCGAAGGGAATGGCAAACCACTTCAGTATTCTTGCCTTGAGAACCCCATGAACAGTATGAGAAGGCAAAATGATAGGATACTGAAACTCCCCACGTCAGTAGGTGTCCAATACGCTACTGGAGATCAGTGGAGAAATAACTCCAGAAAGAATGAAGGGATGGAGCCAAAGCAAAAACAACACCCAGTTGTGGATGGGACTGGTGATAGAAGCAAGGTCCGATGCTGTAAAGAGCAATATTGCACAGGAAACTGGAATGTTACGTCCATGAATCAAGGCAAATTGGAAGTGGTCAAACAGGAGATGGCAAGAGTGAATGTCGACATTCTAGGAATCAGCGAACTAAAATTGACTGGAATGGGTGAACTGAACTCAGATGGCCATTATATCTACTACTGTGGGCAGGAATCCCTTAGAAGAAATGGAGTAGCCCTCATAGTCAACAAAAGAGTCTGAAATGCAGTACTTGGATACAATCTCAAAAATGACAGAATGATCTCTGTTCATTTCCAAGGCAAACCATTCAATATCATGGTAATCCAAGCCTATGCCCCAACCAGTAATGCTGAAGAAGCCGAAGTTGAACGGTTCTATGAAGATCTACAAGACCTTTTAGAACTGACACCCAAAAAAGATGTCCTTTTCATTATAGGGGACTGGAATGCAAAAGTAGGAAGCCAAGAAACACCTGGAGTAACAGGCAAATTTGGCCTTGGGGTACAGAATGAAGCAGGGCAAAGGCTAATAGAGTTTTGCCAAGAGAACGCACTGGTCATAGCTAACACCCTCTTCCAACAACACAAGAGAAGACTCTACACATGGACATCACCAGATGGTCAACACCGAAATCAGATTGATTATATTCTTTGCAGCCAAAGATGGAGAAGCTCTATACAGTCAACAAAAACAAGA
The DNA here is from genome assembly GCF_963930625.1 of Muntiacus reevesi. Taxonomy (NCBI): domain Eukaryota; kingdom Metazoa; phylum Chordata; class Mammalia; order Artiodactyla; family Cervidae; genus Muntiacus; species Muntiacus reevesi. The sequence continues at coordinate 164,236,811 of NC_089249.1, forward strand.
CCAGGAGCTGACTGTGGCTCAGATCATGAACTCCTTATTGCCAAATTCAGACTTAAACTGAAGAGAGTAGGGATAACCACTAGACCATTCAGGTATGACATAAATCAAATTCAATGAATGAATAGGCAGTGATAAAAGGCAAAACTAGTGAGTAGGTTCTGAAGTATAATTTATGAAAGATCTCCTTGGGGCAATAGCATATCTAAGCAGCAAAACTCTTAGAATGATGAACTGCAGCTATGGTCAGCCATTAAGGGCAAGTGTTTGGAGAACCAAGTTAACAAATTTAGAGGAAAAAAATGATTTAAAAAAATATGACTCAGGTGAAAACATGTGAGTAATTAAAGAAGGGGATTCTTCACTTCTTCATCTATAAAGGGAGAAGTTTCAGTTAGGTGAATTCCTAGACTCTTTCCAACTCTTAAGTTCTGATCTGATGAGCCAGCATTGAAGAGTGAGTAGGATCTGGATCTCTATGAACAATAACTTTCTTCTGCTCTCCTGCCCCTCCAGCCCTCTTCTCCCATTCACCATCACACCCTCCACGTGGTTCCCACAGAAACTGAGATCTCTGCTTACAATTAACTTGTTTAGGGTAGGCAACTGACCTAGCTGGGTCAATAAAATACCTTCATCAGGATTTTGAGATAAAAAGGAAGAAAGAGAAGACAGTTTTTCTCTTGGTAATGAAAAGGGAATATATGTAAAATCTAAAGTTGATGATAACCGTGATTTGCAATGAGGTGTTGGCGGGGGAAAGCTGAAGAATGAAGACACAAGAAGCAAAGATCACAGATGGAGAGAAAACTGCCTGGGTTTTCCAAAGCATTTTATATCTCAGTCTCTGGCCACTGTTATAATGTATCACTGCCCTGAATTCCATGATACCCCAATATCCTTCCATTAATATCCCCCTTTAAGACTTAACTAGCCTCAGTTGATTTCTGTTACTGGCAACTTAAAAGATTCTCAACTATTAGAGCCCATATGGGAAAGAGAAAAGTAAATGGAAGGTGAAGCTATAAGGTAGACTAGATGTAATGAGTGCCATGCTTTGGTTTATAACTGATTAGTGGCTGTGGTGATGGAGATGGGAAATCCATCAACACTCTACAGAAGCATGAAAACTTTAAATAATAAAACTACCAAAATGAAAAATGAACATCTACAAATCACTGTGGTCCTTTCATTGGCACTCAGCTTTTGCAATGTAATAGGCAATGTCAACAAATTAATGTTCTCATTAATTAATGTTTATTAATTAGAAAGTCATGTCCTGCCTCATTTCTGTCTCCTTCCACGAGTGAACTGTAACTCACTAACATAGCCATAAAATGCTATGTATGGTCAGTTGATCCTTTGTAGTATAGACTGCCATCTTAAGTATCCTGACTGAATTGTCCATTTTCCTCCATTCCAAACAAAGGTGTTGTAGCCAGGATTATACTTGCTAAAGCAGGTGGATCAGTCTCTTAAGTGACTATACTTCATCAGACAGTTCCAGCCTCAGAAGTTAGGAACCGGAGCAGTTGGTGGAGAGGTGTTTTCTTCTCCAAGCCTGGTGGGTTTGGCTGCTATTCGATAAGATGCAGCTAACGCTGACTCCAGGAATGGCAAGTACTGCTCTTTGGGGGGATATGTTTAGACTGTACTTCTAGGCTATGTTATTGACATAAACTGATACTTCTTTAATGGGTTATAAGGCTGCTGGAGATGCTTCAGTATCATATATGGCTCCCACATGGCTTCTGTATCTTTCTAGTAGGGAAATAAATTGGTTCAACCTCTCTGAAGGTCAGTTTGGCAGTATCCATCATACAAATGCAAATACCCTTTAGCACAGAAATTCCCATTCTAGGAATTTACCCTCTGCATGTTCTTATATGTGAGAAACAAAACAAAAAAAAAAAATGTGTAAGAGCATTCATTGCAAAATTATATAAATAAAAGAGTGGAAATCCAAAAGGTCATCTACAATGAAATGGCTAAATAAAGTACATTCAAACCATGGAATACTATAAAGCTGTTAAAAAAGAACAAGTAGGCACTTTGTTTAGTGATATGGAATAACCTCCATGATACACAGTGAAGTAATAAAAGTAATATGCATTTGTCTAGGGAGCTTCCACTTATGCTTCAAAGTAAAACAATGTATGCTTGTATTCTCTTGGATTTAAACAGAAAGCTCTCTAGAAGGGTGTACAAAATATGAGTTATAAAAAATGGGTGCCTGTAGGTAGAATTTTGTGTGGAGGATGGAGAAAGAAGGCTTTTCACTTACACAACTGACCATACCTTTTGAAATTTATACCATGTGAAGGGTTTCCCCATTAAAAAAATAATTTTTTTTAATTAAAAAATTAAGGGTGGTGGTGATGTTTTAAACAGTAGTTTCCAAATGCTGGTCTTTATCTATGAATGCCCAAGAAAAATAATTTATTAATCTACCATGAAATCATAAAAATAATGATGTACAAAATTTTCTATATTGTTGATTTTAATTTGAAGGGCCATCTTTTATTCTCAATTAAGTAACTTTGTGTGGAGGTATTAGTAAATAGTTGTTATCAATGTAATGTTTATTTACACAATGAGCAAAACTAGAAGATGGCATCATTATGTCAATTCCTCAAACTTAAGAGTCCTGAAATTCAAAGCACAGAGTTACTGATTTAGACTTAGCTTTTGTTCTCATGTTGCATAATCTGTTTTCAGATATTATTTTGGAAGACATTTCTCCTGTGTATTTCATGGTGTCGAGTAAGTGATGAATTATAGCTGAAGGCTTTTCCACATTCATTACATTCATAAGGTTTTTCTCCTGTGTGATGCCTCTGATGTTTCTTAAAGGATGAATCATGCCTGTATGCTTTTCCACAGCGGTTGCATTCATATGCTTTTACTCCTGTATGAACAGTTTTATGGTTGCTAAGGTGTATCCTCTGCCTAAAGGCTTTCCCACATTCTTTACATTTGTAAGGTCTCTCCCCAGTATGGATTCTCTGGTGATGCGTTAGATAAGCTCTATGACTAAAGGTTTTACAACATGCAGTGCATGCATAGGGCTTCTCCCCAGTATGAATTCTTATATGTTCACTAAGGTGTCTAATCTGTCTAAAGGTTTTCCCACATTCATTGCACCTAAAGGGTTTCTCTCCAGAATGAGTTCTCAAATGCTGGATCAAGCTAATGTTCTGGCTGAAAGCTTTCTGACATTTATCACATATGTAGGGTTTCTCCCCAGTGTGGGTTCTATGATGCTGATTAAGAGATGAGCGATGTCTGAAGGCTTTGCCACATTCTTCACATTCAAAGGGCTTCTCACCAGTATGGATTCTCTGGTGTGTGGTAAGGGATGCACTTTGACTGAAGGCTCTTCCACATTCCTTACATCTGAAAGGTTTCTCACCAGTATGAATTCTCATGTGTTCAGTAAGGTGAATGGGTTGTTTGAAGACCTTTTCACATATATTACACTCATAGGTTTTTACTCTTATGTAACTTGTTGGATGATTAATCAAATCTGATTTGCATTTGTTTCTCTTTCTAGGCGTGTCACATTTACGGAGTCTCTGTTCTATAACAACATCTGAACTCACAATATTTTTGCCAAATTTGTAAGTTTCTTGGCTTCTCTTCTTATGGGTCATAGTGGTTTGTCTCACATTTCTTCCATGGAGATCCTGGTGCCTTTCTAACCCACCATCATATTTTGAGACTTTCTTCAATGTGGAATAAATGACATCATCCCTCATGAACCTTTCCATCATCATACCATGATATAACTGTTCTTGTAAAATGTTATATTTTGCATTTGACACACTAGTTTCTGTTTTACTCTTCAAGTCTGAAAGAAATGGAAAAAATGCAAATAACTCATGTTCATTATGCTTTAAGAAATCAATTATTACATTGGGTATGGAATACAGATTTAGATAACAATACATATGAAGTACATGAAATTTTGAGTATATTTATTTTTTGCATGAGGCATGTGGGTTCTTAATTCCCTGACCAGAGATCCAACCTGTGCCCCCTGCATTGGGCGCATGCAGTCTTAACCACTGGAGCACCATGGAAGTCCCATGAAATTCTGAGTGTATTTAAATATGGTTATGCAGCCTGGAGAGGTAATGGGAAATTAAGACACAATGAACAAGGTAAAAGTGTGATTTTGTATACAGAGTAAAATTTTGAACATTTTAATCTTCTATTAATACTAAAAAATGATATTTCAGGGCTATGTCTTAACAGTGTCTTTTTAACTGATAACTATTTTTGGAAAACATTCTCAGAAAGAGAAAAAGATTTCCCTCTTCCCACTCCAGCTAGTTCAGAAAAAGGTTTGAGGGAATTCCCCGGCAGTCCAGTCATTAGGACTCCAAGCTTTCACAGTTGAGGGTGAGGGTTCAGTACCTCATCAGGGAGCTAAAATCCCACAAGACATGCAGTGTGGCTAAAAAATAAAAAAACAGAATAGCAATAAAATGTATGTCCTTCAGGATGAGTCTGACAAAAGATGTGTAATGTGTACAAGACTTTTATGGGGGAAAATCCTGAAAATTTATTTTAAAAAATTAGAAAATATCAATAAGTGGAACAATACACCATATTCCCGGACAACAGGACTCAATATCATAACATTAATTTCCCCCTAAATTGATCTATAGATTCAATATATTCCAATCAAAATACCACCAGAGGATTTGTGTGTGTGTAATTGATGCACTCATTATGTAATTCATATGGAAAAGCAAGGGGCTAACAATAGCCAGGACAATTTTGAAGAATAAGATATTAAATCTCACTGTGAAATACAGTAATTAAGATAGTCTGACTAATTAGAGTAGGGATAGAAAATAGAAAAATGGAACAGATAAACAGATAAAGAACAGATAAAGCCAGAAATAGACTCAGGTATATAAAGAAACTTGGCAGGTGACCAAGTAGCATCAACTATTCAATATATGGTTCTTGGGCTGATTACCCACATGTAAAAAGTTAAACTAGAGCCTCATCTCACACTATATATAAAATGTATAGATTTAAACCTAAATATGGAAAAATAAAATTTTAAAGATATAAAATAATATATATTTTTTCTATAAATCAATAAGGAAAAAATAATAGAAAGATTTGCAAAGGATATAAACAGGTAATTTACAGAAAAGAAATCCTGAAAGGATGGCTAACAAACATGAAAAACATGCTCCCTCTTATTAGTAATCATGAAAATGAAAAAAACAAGACACCATATTCAACCACTGAATTTATAAAAATGTGAAAATTTGACAACGCCAAGGGCTGACAAAGATGCTGAGTTCTGGAACCTCTCAAAAGTCTCAGATGGGAGTACAAACTGGTGCAACTACTTTGAAGAACAATTTCCTGAAACATAAACGTACATCTGCTCCATGACCCAACAAGTCTGCTTCTATCAAATATCTCAGAGATATACTTATGTACTTACACAAGAAGTTACATATATAAAGTTTTATTGCAGTATCTCTGTAACCCCCAAATTTAGAAACCCCTAAATTTCTATCAACATAAAAATGGATAAATTGTGCTTTATTAATTCAATGGAAATGAATGATATGGATAAATATGAATGAATAATATGGATAAACATCAACAGTGTTGAATGAGAAAAGCAAGTGGAAGAAGTACATATACCATTTTTTTAAAGAATAAGAATATGCAAAGCAGTATTATAAGTAGTAATTTATGTGCTATAAGTCACAGCAAGGTCCTCTATGACCCACCTCCTAGAGTAACAGGAATAAAAAGAAAAATAAACAAGTGGGATCTAATTAAACTGAAAATTTTTTGTATAGCAAAGGAAACTATAAACAAGGTGAAAAGACAACCCTCAGAATGGGAGAAATAATAGCAAATGAAACAACTGACAAAGGATTAATTTCCAAAATATACAAGCAGTTCATGCAATTCAATACCAGAAAAACAAAACAACCCAATCAAAAAGTGGGCAAAACACCTAAATAGACATTTCTCCAAAGAAGGCATACAGATGGCTAGTAAACACATGAAAAGATGCTCAATATTGCTTATTACTACAGAAATGCAAATCAAAACTATAATGATATATCACGTCATACTGGTCAGAATGGCTATCATCAAAAAATTTACAAGCAAAAAATTCTGGAGAGGGTGTGGAGAAAACGGAACCTCTTGCATGACCACTGTGCAAGACAGTATGGAGATTCCTTAAAAAACTAGGAATAAAACTACCATATGACCCAACAATATATATCCTGAGAAAACCATAACTGAAAAAGACAGACATACCCCAATGTCATTGAAGCACTATTTACTGTAGCTAGGACATGGGAGCAACCTAGATGTCCATCGACAGATGAATGGATAAAGAAGCTGTAGTACATGTATACAATGGAATATTACTCAGTCATAAAAATGAACATGAGTCAGTGCTAATGAGGTAGATGAACCTAGAGTCTATTATACAAACTGAAGGAAGTCAGAAAAAGAAAAAAAAATTGTACATTAACATGTATATACGGAATCTAGAAAGAGGTACTGATGAACCTGTGGTCAGGGCAGCAATGGAGACGCAGACACAGAGAATAGACTTAAGGAAATGAGTGAGTGGGGGGAAGGAGAGGGTGGGATGAATGGAGAGAGTAGCATGGGAACATATATACCACCATATGTAAGACACACGGCCAGTGGGAATTAGCTGTACACTCAGAGAACTCGAACCAGGTCTCTGTGACAACCTAGGAGGGTGGGATGGGGTGGGAGGTGGGAAGGAAGTTCAAGGAGGAGGAGATGTATGTATACCTATGGCTGATATATGCTGATATGTGGCAGAAATGAACACAACATCATAAATACAATTTATTTTTCAATTAAAAATAAATTCAAAAAATATTATATATTGCTTGGGAATACATACATACAATACAAATATGAAGACACATATAGGAATGACAATGTTTAAAGTCAGAAGAGTTGGTTATTTCACAGGCAAGGATGGGAGTACTGGGGTTTAAGCTCTGTTTTATTTCTTAATCTAGGTAGAAAGTACATAGCAATTTATTGTAATGTTCTCTGTGCCTTCCTGAATATCTAAAATATTTCACAAGAAAAGTGTAAGTTTAAGAAGATTGTTAAAGATCACTGGATTTGATGAGAAGGAATCCCATGGTCATTTCTCTAGCAGGATTTTCCATAAAACATTTGTTACAATAAATAAGGATACTTTAGTTCAAAGGAGAGTGAGAACCAAAGTTAAGATTGTAAAATTGAAGTTGACGAAAAGTGGAAATAAGATGTAAGAGAGAAGATTAAAGATCTGGAGAATGTAGTGAGAGTCCTGAAAAGAGATCTGCTTTCTGTGAGAAGAGACTACTACGTACATCTCAGAGCATAGGGAAAGGAACTTTCGATTGGCAGACTTTAGGATACTGAAGAAAGGAAAACCTTAATCAAGAGAAGACTTATCTTCCCTCCAACTCCAGACTTCTGCAAGGTCAGATGAAGAAAAGGACTGCAGAGAGAGGGATGAAATCTAGTTCAGAGCATGCCTGTCCACCCGCTCAGCCTTTCTGCAGCCTGGGAAGATGCTGGGCACTCTGGCCTACATATTAAAAGGCACCATCTGCCTTGGCTCACCTGAACTGAGATCTCCTGGGCCTTCTTTCTCTGTTATCCATGGCTCTTCTCCTTTCTCCAACTGGGAAATCACACTAGGTTTGGAAAGCTGACAGCCTGCTTATGGAGTGAAAAAAAGGGTGTGAATATTTATGTTGAGGTCAAAGATCCATCCCTGGGATGTAGTTTCAATCCTCAGGTATTTAGGGTCTCTGAAGATGGGAAGGGGTACCAGAGCATGTTTTCCTATTCTCACTTTACAAAGTAAAGTGTTCCCCGAAGGGAAGAGATTCAGATATGTTCTGGCTTGATTTTCAAAGGTATGGAACATCCATCTCCAACACAGAACCCAAGGCCAGGCTCCAGCGAATCTATTGCATTTAATAATTTAGGAATTATTAATACTAAACTAAATTAAATATTAATCCTGTTAATAGGCAGGATTCTGGATGTATGTGTAGCCTGTCCTTACCCACTGAGACCAGATTCCCATAGTTCTCCAGCATCACCTCCCGGTACAGATTCCGGTGAGCAGGCGCCAGCTGCCCCCATTCCTCCTGGGTGAAGTCCACAGATATGTCCTTGAAGGTCAACAGTTCCTAGAATATCCAATATATCCCTTTTCAGCCTGAGACCACCTCTATCAAGATCCAATATGTTCTGACAGTTTTCTGAGAGATTCTAAATTAGTTTTACTGGGAGTCTCCTCTGGATCTGTTTGGTAATTCTCTAGAGACTATCATAAACAATATACGAAAGGACAGATGGTTATTATATGTGTCTTAGAAAAAAACAAAATGAAGCAGGATAATGGCACCAGGGAGAGCCACAGTGAGGATGACGAAGATCTTTCATGTTGGGTGTTAGGGGTAGGTCTCCCTAAAAGGGTGATATTCGAACAGAGACATGAACTCAGTAGGAAAGAGCCACACAGAAATCTGAGGGGAGAGTATTCCAGGCAGGAACAAAGGACCTGAGGACTGTATGTCCTTGGCTTGTCTGAGGAGCAGGAGAGTGGCCAGCATTGCTGGAGGCGGGCAAGTGGAAGTAGATGAGACCAGAGGGCCCAGGGGAAGAGAGACAGGCTTTCAGCACCTACTGTCACAAAGACCAATGCATTCCTCCAAGGCTGAAATTCTGGGACCCTGCTGGAATTTAATGCAAGATGAACAAAACGGTTTGGAACTGTGATCGAGCTCTTCCTTAGCTCAAATACTGAATAGATAAAAAAGGATCAGCCCCTCAGCATGATGGCATGGGGTGCTAGTAGTTGGGTTAATCAGAAGTGAACTCAATCAAGGACCCTGGCGGTGGAAGGTCCATAACTTCCACTGCAGGGGGTATGGGTTCAAGTCCTGGTTGGGGAGCTAAGATCCCACATGCCATGCAACCAAAAAAAGAAAAAAAGTGAATTCAATCAAACTAAAGTGCATCTCAGCCAGAGCTCAGCCACAGCTCTAGGAAAAATATGAATAATCAGTCCCTCACCTTAACCACCAGTCAAGGGAAAGGCTTCGAGTCTTCTGCAAATAAACAGAACAGAAAAACATACTATATCTATCTATCTATACATATATACAATTATTTATTGTTTATTTATCAAGAGAAACTATTCCATAGCCCAGATATTCATGCTTCATTAACAAAAACAGGTCAGGGATGAATTTCATGCAACTCAACCCAAAGAAATTTTTTACATTCTGAAATCACTTTGCACTCTGAAAGATACCAGCCTTTCTCATCACCTTAAAATTTTTCACAGAACCATACTTTCTGCAGAATCTGCATATGCCTGCATTCTTGTTTGCTGTTGTTAAGTTGCTAAGTCATGTCCGACTCTGCTGCCCCATGGACTGCAGCACACCAGGCTTCCCTGTCCTTCACTCTATTCCAGAGTTTGCTCAAACTCATGTCCATTGTGTCAGTGATGCCATCCAACCATTTCATTCTCTGTTGCCCCCCTTCTCCTCCTGCCCTCAATCTTTTCCAGTATCAGGGTCTTTTCTATAAATCGGCTCTTCGCCTCAGATGGCCAAAGTATTGGAGCTTCAGCTTTAGCATCAGTCCTTCCAATGAATATTCACGGTTGATTTCCTTTAGGATTGACTGGTTTGATCTCCTTGCTGTCCAAGGGACTCTCAAGAGTCTTCTCCAGCACCACAGTCTGAAAGCATCTTTGGGGCTCAACCTTCTTTATGGTCCAACTCTCACATCTGTACACAACTGGAAAAACCATAGCTTTGACTAAATGAACCATTGTCAGCAAAGTGATATCTCTGCTTTTTAATACGCTCTATAGGTTTGTCACAGTTTTTCTTCCAAAGAGCAAGCATCTTTTAATTTCATGGCTGCAGTCACCATTCACGGTGATTTTGGAGCCCTGCTTTGGAGCAGGAGAAAATAAAACCTGCCACTATTTCCATTTTTCCCCCATCTATTTGCCATGAAGTGATGGAACTGGATGCCCTGATCTCAGTTTTTTGAATGCTGAGTTTTAAGCCAGCTTTTTCACTCTCCTCTTTCACCTTCACCAAGAGACTCTTTAGTTCCTCTTCACTTTCTGCCATTATGCTGGTATCATCTGCATATCTGAGGTTGTTGATATTTCTCCTGGCAATCTTGATTTCAGCTTGTGATTCATCCAGCCCAACATCTCACATGATGTACTCTGGATAGAAGTTAAATAAGCAGGGTGACAATATATAGCCTTGACATACTCCTTTCCCAATTTTGAACCAGTCCATTGTTCTATGTCCAGTTCTAACTGTTGCTTTTTGACCTGCATACAGGTTTTTCAGGAGACAAGTAAAGTGGTCTGGTATTCCCATCTCATTAATAATTTTCCACAGTTTGTTGTGATCTACACAGTCAAAGGCTTTAGCATAGTCAATGAAGCAGAAGTGGATTTTTTTTTTTAATTCCCTTGCTTTTTCTATGATCCAACAGGTGTTGGCAATTTGATCTCAGGGTTCCTCTGCCTTTTCTAAATTCAGCTTGAACATCTGGAAGTTCTTAGTTCACATATTGTTGAAGCCTAGCTTAAAGTATTTTGAGCATTACCTTACTAGCATGTGAAATGAGCGCAACTGTACAGTAGTTTGAACATTCTTTGGCATTGCCTTTCTTTGGGACTGGAATGAAAACTGACCTTTTCAAGTCCTGTGGCCATTGCTGAGCTTTCCAAATTTGTTGGCATATTGAGTGCAGCACTTTAACAGCATCATCTTTTAGGATTTGAAACATCTCAACTGGAATTCTATCACCTCCACTAGCTTTGTTTGTAGTAATGCTTCCTAAGGCTGCCTTGTCTTCCCACTCCAAGATGTCTGGCTCTAGGTGAGTGACCACACCAACATGGTTATCTGGGTCATTAAGTCTTTTTTGTACAGTTCTGCTGTGTATTCTTGCCACCTCTTCTTAATCTTTTCTGCTTATGTTAGGTCCTTGCCATTTCTGTCCTTTATTCTGTCTCTCTTGGTTCACCAAAGCAAACTTGTAGAAAGTTGCAATTCCCAGAGATACAACGATTGCTCTAACAATATGAAATTGCAGATGCTTGGCAAGGAAGCTACACCTCTGAGGTTTCATTAAAAAACGGGAAGCAATCATAGTTATTCTCAATACCAATGTCCTTCCATTGATAGTGAAATGAATCTATCTATGCATATTTCATCCTCCACTGTTCTTTTATACATAATATCTGAATCATAATAAAAAATTATTAGGCAACTGAAGGAGGAAAATCTGACCTATAATCAAGAAATAAAAACATAAGAAGCAAAGACCTAGGTCACCAAGTCACTGGAAGAAGCAGACAAGAAATTTAAAGCAATTATTAAAATATATTTTGAAGAGTTTACAATAAAATATGGATGGAATAGGTCAAAACGTCAGGGTAATTGAGGAGAGACAGAAAGGCCAAAAAAGAACTAAAAGACAATTCTACAACTGAAAAATACAATATCTGAAAAATCCATTGGATGGGCTTAAGATCAGATGGACCCTGATGAAGGCAAGATCAATGAAACTTAACACAGGTCAAAAGACAGTATTCAAATGGAAGCACCATTTGAAAAGCACCAAGAGAGAAAAAGAAAAAAAAAAAAAAGGATAATATCACATGGTCTAATATACATGTAATTAAAATCTCAGAAGAAGAATGAGAAGAAAAGAATATTTGAAGAAATAAAGGCTGAAAATTTTCCAAGTTAGATTAAAAAAAATCAACCCATAAATGCAAAAGGCAGTAAATCCTCCACCAAAAGAAAAAAAACTCAAAGAATACCATGTCTATGCACATCATTAAAACTGCTGAAGAGCAAAGATAAAAGGGAAGATTGTAAAAGTAGTGAAAAGAAAGTAGGAAAGGAAGAACAGGAACACTAGAAAAGTTAGTATAAAATAAACAAAAAGACATGTCACATCTGGGGAAAGAATAAGAAAAATAGCTCACTTTTTATCTGAAGCAATATGAGCCAAAAGACAATGGAACATCGTTAAAGTGCATAAAAGAAAAAAAACAGTAACCCTAGAATTCTATATCCAGTAAAAGATCTTCTAATAGGAAGATCATATAAAGACATTTCTAGGTCACCAAAGCTGTGAGGATCCGTCATTTGAAGACCCATACAACAGGAAATGCTAAATGATGTTCTTCAGGCTGAAGGGAAATGATGTCAGAAACTTAGAACCTAAAGGAAGAACTGAAAAGTGCTCCAACTGGTAAAGTGAAAGAAAGTCACTTAGTCGTGTCTGACTCTTTGTGACCCCTATGGACTGGAGCTTACCAGGCTCCTCTGTCCTTGGAATTCTCCAGGCAAGAATACTGGAGTAGTTTGACATTTCCTCCTCCAGGGGATCTTCCTAACCCAGGGATCAAACCCAGGTCTCCTGCACTGTAGGTGGATCCTTTTCTGTCTGAGCCACCAGGAAAGCCTACACTGGTAAATATGTGGGCAAATATGAAAGGCTCATTTTTTTCCTTTTCTTAATCTCTTATGAGACAGTTTACTGTTAAAAGCAAAAATAAGGACATGTATCATGGGGTATATAACATGTAAAGTGAAAAGCATGGTGACAACACACAAAGAGTGGGAAGAGTAAATGGGAAAATAAGATTTTCATATTCTTTGTGAAACAGTATAATAGTAATTCAACTGTGACATGTTTAAAATGCATACTCTAATGGCCAGGACAACCACTAAAAACAAATCAAAGTAGAGCTAAAAAAGTCATTAGAGGACACAAAATAGAATACTAAAAAACTGCACAATCCAAATGAAGGCCAGAGAGGAGGAACAAAGAAATGAAAGAACAGGTTTGACAAACAGCAAACAAAGGACAAGAATATACACTTAAATTCTACCATATCAGTGATTGCCTGTGCGCTCAGTCACTTCAGTTGTGTCCTACTCTTTGTGACTCTATGGACTATAGCCCTCCAGGCTCCTCTTGTCCTTGGGATTCTTCAGGCAAGAATACTGGCGTCAGTTGCCATGCCGTTCTCCAAGGGATCTTCCCTACCCAGGACATTGAACCCATGTCTCCTGCGTCTCCTGCATTGCAGGCGGATTGTTTTTGGTTTTTTTGGGCTGCAGCGGGTCTTTGTTGCAGCATGCAGTATCTTTAGTTGTGGCATGTGGGATCTAGTTCCCTGACCAGGGATCAAACCCAGGCCTCCTGCATTGGAAGCACGGAGTCTTAGCTATTGGGCCACCGGGGAAATCCTGTAGGTGGATTCCTTACCCACTGAGCCACCTGGGAAGCTCCATATCAATGATTATGTAACTGTTAACAGACTAAGCAAGCAAGGCCCAGCAGTATCTAAGAAGGGCCACACTTTAAATATAAAGGCACAAATAAGTCAAAAGAATGAAAAAAGCTATACCATACCAACAATAACTAAAAACACTAATTTACATTAAATCAGACAAAGTGGGCTTAGGAAAAAGAATATGATGAGACAGTTCCTAATGATAAATGGTCAGCTCATTAAGAAGACAATAATCCTATGTGTTTATGTGCCTGGTGACAGAATTCGACTGGACAGAACTAAAGGGAGATATGAACAAAACCACAATAATTAGAGATTTTAACACTCCTCTCACTAAGTGATAGAACAAGTAGACAAAAATTTATCAAGGATGTAGATCTGAACACCTATCAATCAACTTAACCTGACATTTGTAGAGCATTATACCTAACCACTGCCACATACAGATTCTTTCTCAAAGTTTTTATTCTGAGATTATAGATTTATCAGATAATTGCAATCATAGATTTACATGCAGTTATAAGAAATAAAGCAGAAATCCCATGTACTCTCTCTCTTCTGGGGGCCAAACAGAGTTTTGATTGGAAAGGGGCACAAGTGAACATTCTGAGAGGCAGAAATGCTCTGAATCTTGACTTGGTTACATGGTGTATAAATGTCAAAATAGAACCATATACTTTCTTAAGTGTTTTTCTTATATATAAATTATACCTCAATCTTAAGAAATTTAATCCTTTCCCAGTGCTAAGAATCCCACCAATATTTTTAACTGTCAGGAGGTAAGAATTCCAGAAAAGTGGAATGTAGAGATAAGGTAACTCTCCAAATAATTAGAGTATTACTATTTCTTCCATATTACTGAAAATAGCCCTGGAATGCATTTCAATCCTAAAAGATGTTAGCACCTGAATTAGCTAAAGAAAATGGCATCATAAAAAACCTAAAAAAAAAAAAAAAAAATCACGGAGCAAGTAAATACCAGAGATAAGTTCAAATTCTGTACCATCTAATTTCAGAACCCAAGTTCTCAGTTAAAACTCTTCTGTCCTCGGATAACGTCTCCTCTGTAATAAGTCTTCCTTTCACATTTACTCTACAGTTTTCCTTCTCTCCTTCACCTGTGCTTCTACCAGGTGGTGAGGACATGTTTCCATACCCTGCTGTAACTGCCCAGCCTGTCTAATGTGTGTGCTCCATGGCCTGACCATTTCTTCTCAGGTCTTTAGCTGTTATTTGACCTCTGCTCATGCCACTATTATATGGGCCACCTCATGAAGTGACAGATGTAACCCATTTTTTAGTATAAAATACTCATAAAAACTGAAGTTTATCTTAGATCCCATATGGTACCTGTTGGTTTTTATGGGTTGGAATTAAATCATTCATTTTGCTTTCTCTACAAAAATTTGTATTAGATGTTGGCTGGAAAGAAACATTTTTTAAAAAAATATTTTTTGGCCACATAGCATGTGGAATCTTAGTGCCCCAACCAGGGATCAAACCCGCACCCCCTGCAGTGGAAGTGCAGAGTTGTAACCACTGGACTGCCATGGAAGTCCGAAGAAACGTTTTCTAAAAGGAGGGAAACTGCCACCACTGTGGACCCGTTTTTTGCACAAGATCAACTTGCACTGAGTTCCCTAGTTAAATTCATTAGCCTCAATATACCCAACTCCCCAGAAAAGGGCAAATTATAATCTTAAAAACTAAAAAGCATTTCAAGAAAGTGACAGAAAACTCCAACCCACCTGGGAGTCTGTTGTTGGGGTCCCGGGGGTTAATTCATCCTTTAAACTTTCTCCCTGGGTCTCATCAGCATCCCGAGATAGCAGAGCTGAGGAGGGAACAGAGCCAGAAAGTTTGCATCTTCCCTTACCCCACTAAAGAGAAAAACTGCCTGCAGTCCTGCTCAATACAGCCCCTCTCTGAATACATTCACAAAGAGAGACTTTCAGAGTGACTCAAGAGCAGACTAGAGTCTCCTTAATGAGGAGGACCTGCGGTGCACTGATTGGGGTGTTAATGTTTCCCAATGGTCAGTGATGATCCAGAAGCACTGACCTACAAGGCTACTCGTCTGTTCAGAATCCTCAAAGGTTCCCCACTTACAAGCAAGAAAAATCCAAACACTTCCCACGGACTTCATGGCACTCTACAATCTGCCTGAAGCGTATCTTCCCAGCATCAGTTTCCTCTAACCACCACCCTTTATCTGTGGGACACATGCACTGACCACATTCTTATCCCTCAGTTAGACTAGAATAGTCTCCATTCTCTGAACCACTCTTCAAGGTCCCCACTTTTGTATTTTTTCCCAATTCTTCCATAAAAACCAAAGACATCTTTTAAGGCTCAATTCAGTGCTATCTGCTTTGTGAAAATTTCTCTGATAAATACAATCAGAAGAATTTTCCTGTCTCTTCCAAAAGAACTTGACCATAAAATGTATTTAGGCTACTTTCTCTTCTTTCCATCCGGGTATGTGTCTATCTCTATCAATTAATAATTAGCATTAGAGATCATTATTCATTTTTCCATCTATTAAGATGCTTAACAAAGTCCCTGTCTGACTTTTGAAGTGTTAAAGATGAACTAAGAGACCCCGTGAGATATACTAATTCCTCTGTCCATCCATCTATCCTAACCCGGCCAGCAAATACTGTGTAACCTTGGACATGTTTCCCACTGAACTCAAAACAGTTCAAGGTAAAGTGAGAGTAACCAAGAATGTCATTCCTTCCTCCTAGCAGGAGATGAAAAGAAAGAAAAAGCATTGGTATGGGGGTAAACAGACTGAGACTAATAAAGGAAAACCACTGGAGGGCTTAAGGGGGTAGAAACCTTTGACTCTGATGTCTGTAAATCACACTTATACAGCTGCTGGTGGGGAACACCCTGAATTCTGTCTTGCTGTCCAGTGTTTATTGGAGGACAGATGGGAGCAGCATTGAGCACACCTCGCGGGGACCCCGTGCTTAAGAGCCTAACACTTTCTTGCGTAGCTATCTCCTTCCCCAAAGCCACAAGCACAAGCGCCAAGGACTACTCTCTCCCAATTTTCTTTGCCAGAGACCACCTCAGTGATGTGTGTACCTATTTTTCCCAAGCAGATTGAGAACCCTTCTTCCTCCTCCATCCCCCCATCCATCAGCCTACTCTCACCTCCTCCTTCAAACATCTTGGTCACATCCTCCCACAGGGGCGTCCCCTCCTTGGTTTTCTCTGGATGGTGCAACTTCACCCATGTGCTGGCCTCGGTGGGCAGGGTGATCAGGAGCTGCTGCAGCATGATGATGCCTCCTGACTGACCTTGTCCACTTCTGGTGAGGAAACGGCCAGAGCCTCTGCTGAGATGCCTCACAGTTGCGTGGTCCTCCTGTGATCACAGTCTTCTGCCCTCAGGATTCTTGCGTGTGCCTGCGGCACCAGAACCTAGGGGCTCCTGGAGGCTGATGTGGCTCTCACAGCTCTGAAAAACTGATTCCTCTCTAAAATTAAGTCCTGCCTGCTTGCGGGGTGGCTGGTTGAGTAGGTCTGAGTCTATGCCTCTTCATTTTCTTCTAGAGGAGCAAAAGGCAGGGAAGAGGGATCCAGAAAATCGATCATACAGATAGAACTCCAGAACTTGCAGAAACATACTTAAAACTGCAAAATATCCAAAAACAAAGATTTAGCATCAATGTGAAAATAAGTATAATCTACGCTTTGGATGCAGCTCTAATTTCCAGCTCCATACACACTTTCACAAATAGCACAGATACACACAAATACCAAAGATACACAAACATGCACAGACCTTGCCTTGACTTTCCTCTTTGGAAGGTCCAATACTTTGGCCACCTGATGCGAACAGCTGACTCTTTGGAAAAGAGCCTGATGCTGGGAAAGATTGATGGCAGAAGAAGAGGACAACAGAGGATGAGGCGGTTGGATGACATCACTGATTCAGTGGACATGAACTTGGACAAACTCTGGGAGATGGTGAGGGACAGAGAGATCTGACATGCTGCAGTCTATGGGGTCACAAAGAGTCGGACACGACTTGGCAACTGAACAACAATAGCAAGCTGCATGTATCTTCTGCTTGGGCACAGACAGACTTGGGAGTTAAGAGGGCAAGCTTAGAAATCAAATAGCCTGGGTTAGAATCCTGACACAGGCACTTAAAAGCTCTAAGACACTTCAATTCTCTGAGTTTCCATTTCATCCATCTAGAAAATGCAGATAAGAAGTGTACTTCGTAGGGTTGTAACAATGTTGGTAATACAGTACCTTAATAGACATTATTATAAACCTTTTGCTTTAATGTGCAACCACAACATTACTTTTTAAAGTTATTTTTAAAACAATTACAGATCTGAATTTAGTTTCAAGTATCTCAAATACAGTACTTCAAACATAATGAGAACTACTGCAGAACTGCTCCTGGCAGGAAATTTTGGAAACCGCCTATCTTTTCGTGGAAGCCCTTGGCATCTGAACAGGTGCCTCTACAGCGACTAAGTAGTGTATTAGGGCCTCAAGAACAATCCTAGTCCTAGCTCCCTGAAAAGGGAGCTGGCCCAGCTTTTTGAAGTTTGTGGGGCTGGGTGTTTGGCTTTTTGTTTTCAGCTGTGACTGATGCAGAGAAAGGAGCTGTATTGGAGCATATGAAAAATATCCTGCACCCAGATATATGAAAAGGAAAATGGTTTGTTACCCAAGTGGAGAAACTTTCCAATCTTATTCCCGAAACGGTTAACGACAGAGAAGCTTCATTTCGAGTGTAACCCCTTCTCACTACTCCCAGACATGCCTCTCTGGGACCTAAGAAACTAGACACAGATAGCGTGGCTTCCTACTCACCAGAGCGGCCGTGGACGCTGGTAGGACCAGAGATGGGGGGCGTGAGAGAGCCGGTTCTCGAGGCTTACAGCTCCAGAGGGTGTCTCTTTAGAGAAGAACCGGTAAGAGATTTTGTTCTTTCCCAGCCTTTTATAGACAGACCACATCGACACCCAACACAATGACTTTTTTAAAAAAACGCCGGACATTCACGCAGGCTTCCTTCTGAAGCCCAAAGGACTGTCGGCCTCCAGACCGGACCAGGGCTCTTTTCCAAATTCCTGAGAGGCGGCCTAGGGCGGGTGCTGAGGCACCAGATAAACCCACAGCCCCTCCAACGTGTCCTTTCGCAGCCACACTCCCGGGAGCTGGGCTTTGGGGACCCGCAAGGCCAAGGGAACGCTGAACCGGCTTCCAACAGACCCGGGCTAGGCCACCGCTCGCCAGCCGCTGCTTTGATGCCAGGCCGGCGGCAGTGGCGAGGCCCACCGGCGCCCCGCCTCCTGGGCCTCAGCCCGGGTGTCCCGGCCCCTCCGCAGTAGCGAAGCGCCGTTGCCCGCGCCCCTGTTCGCCTTCGCCCAGGCCTCGGCGGGTCCCGGGTACTGCCCCCGACGCAGCCGCAGTGCTATCAACCCCGGTGCCCTCGAGTCTTCCGGCGGCTCGGCACGCCCCGCCGCCGGCTCCGCCCATCGGGAGCAGCGAGAGTTCGCCCTCTCCGGGGAGGCAGGCGCTCCCGAAAACCCGGAACCCGGATCCCGCGGAGCGCGCCTGGGCACGCCGCCCCCACGACTGCCAGACCCTGGGCAGCGGCCACCCAGGCGGACCGCCCGCGTTTCCTGACAGCGGTCCCAAGAGACTAGGTAACCGGCCCATCTCTTCCCGTGCGAAAGCACTTTCTCGGTCCTTCATTCATTTATTCAACTATCTTCTGAATCCCTAGGTCTGTTCACACATTGTTACAGGCTCTGGGGAAATACCAGTTATCAAAACTCAGTCCCTGCTTTCTTGGATCTTAATTCTGGGAAAATTAAATAGATAATAATAATAATGTAGAAAGGTAATGTTCTCTGCCACCCCAGTGAATTGCCCACCATCAAGGCATCAGCCACTGCAGACCTCACGAATGGTGTAACCTGAGGTGAATTCAGGATGGAGACAAACAGGAAACCTTCTGCCTTCTGGCTGACTGCAGATAGTTAAGACGCATATGTAAGGAATAATTTCAATGAGCAGGGCCTTTACCTTCTGCTATGACTTGTTATAGCAGATGTGAGAGTTGGACTGTGAAGAAAGCTGAGCACCGAAAAATTGATGCTTTTGAACTGTTGTGTTGGAGAAGACCATTGAGGGTCCCTTGGACTGCAAGGAGATCCAACCAGTCCATCCTAAAGGAGATCAGTCCTGGGTGTTCATTGGAAGGACTGATGCTGAAGCTGAAACTGCAATATTTTGGCCACCTCATGCGAAGAGTTGACTCATTGGAAAAGACCCTGATGCTGGGAGGGATTGGGGGTAGGAGGAGAAGGGGAGGACAGAGGATGAGATGGTTGGATGGCATCACCGACCCGATGGACATGAGTTTGAGTAAACTCCGGGAGTTTGTGATGGACAGGGAGGCCTGGCATGCTGCAATTCATGGGGTGGCAAAGAGTCGGACACAACTGAGGGACTGAACTGAACTGATGACTTGCTAATGACTTGTTTATGACTTTTAATCTAGTCATCACTGAAAAGATTGTTTCCTGTATTTTGAGTTACTTCCCGACCTCTTTCAAGTACTGTGTCTGGTGTGCCTGATTCCAGAGCAACTTGTCCTTCTCCAGAGGATAAACTCTAGTCTCTTTTGGGATGAGGAAAGGTGGTAATGTAAACTCATGTTGACAAAATAAAGAGAAACTCACATAGTTAATCAGTCCTAGTTAATTGCATTTTAAACAAATTAACTTAAAAAATAACCTGCTATCTTAAAAGTATGTCTGTTATGATTCACCATTCTTAAAAGCTTATAAATTCTGAACCATTTGTAAACAAAAGAAGGAGGGACTTCCCTAGTGGTCCTGTGTCTAAAACTGCCCTCTCAATGCAGGGGGCCCAGGTTTGATCCCTGGTCAGGGACCTAGGTCCCACATGACACAGCTAAAGAGTTTGTATTGCACAACTAAATATCCCATGTGCCACAACTAAGACCTGGCCAGCCAAACAAACAAATAAAAATAAATATTAAAAAAATAAAATAAAAATTTGTGTTAAAAAAAAAAGGAAACAAGATTTCCTCACCTATACAAGCTAGGTGAGAAAGTATAGGAATGGCCTTTCTCTGTTGTCATAGATACCCAGTTCAATTCAGTTCAAATCAAAACAATTCAGCAAATATTTATTGAGTCCCTACTGTATGCCAGGCACTTGTGATGCACCAGTAAACAAAACAGATCCCTGCTCTCATGGAGCTTACATTCTCCTAAGGGAAAATATGAGTAAATAATAAGCATAATAAATGTGTAAATTATCAATATCTAGTATGTTATGTAATATGTGATATGGACAAAGAAGGAACAGAAAAAAATTAAGGGAACTTGGGAATACAGAAGTTAGGGGGCAAGGAAAAGGTTGTAATATTAAGTAGCATGGTCAGAACAGGCTTCAGTGAAAAGGTAACATTTGAGCAAAAGTGAGGAAGGAATGGTAGGATGTCTGAAGGAACAGCTAGTGTAAAGGCCCAGTAGCAGGAATAGGCTATAGTTCAGAATGGAGGTCTTGGCTGGAGACATGAATTTAGCAGTTGATACAACCATAAAATACCAACAGAGATGTTATTTTAAGCCAGGAGACCATGTAAGATCACTGAGACACAGATTGTAGATAGAGAAAAGTGATGGTCGTGCTTTTCACTAAAGGAAGCAATCAAAAAAACCCAAATTCATGGGAAATCTAAGACCACAGAAACATGGAAGAACATATATAAGGCACAGTGAGCACCCTCACTCTGTCCTTCCGCCCATCAAAGTCATACAGGACTTAAGAGTTAGAAGCCAGTTTTTTTTCAGGTAAATATGCTAATATAAAATATCTAGAGATAATGGAATATATTCTGGATTAACAGCTTTACTTTTGATAGTTCACACAATGTTCAGGCAGTTAAATTATTTGTTTTGAACTGCCATTTAAGAGTAAGAAGCTGAACTTGACCAATCTCCACTGATGTTTGAAAGGATGCAGTATTCATAAAGAAAGTGAAGGACTATGAATCAATTCCTCCACTTCCCCTCTCACACTTCCCTGCCTCAATTTGGCATCTGCAGTCACCGTCTCCCTGGTCCTCTTTGGTGGGTCCCTAAACGTGTTTTTCTAAGAGCTGTTTCAAAGACCTTCTCGTTCAAAAGACAACACATTTTTAAATTTAATGCCATATACTTGGCAATTGGAAAGTAAAAGACGATTAAAATGGCATCCACCAATCTTAATATATCTATCTTCAAAAGACATCAATATGTATTAGGAATTATGGTCTAATTTTCTTAGGTGTAATAATGGCATTGCAGTTAAGTTTTAAAAGAGTGGTGGTTATCTTCTAGAGATACATCCCAAAGCACTTGTGGATGAATTAAAAAAAAAAAAAAGCATCATTATGAACTAAAGTCTACATAAATATCTCCATAAATAATTCCTAGGCTTCCACAACAGTATTACAATTGTGATTTTAAAAAACCTTTTTGCAACAAAATACCAAAGGAATTGATAAGGAAACAAGACTTTTGGCATAGATACAATTGAACATACAAATATGACATTAAATGGTAGTCTAGTGTCAGTATTAATCATTATAATATATTCATTTTACATAGTGGAATGGGCAAATTACAATCCTTGGGCTAAATGCAAACCAACACTTCTGTTTTAAATAAAGTTGGTTGGAGCAGAGTTATAGCAATTCATTCATGTCAGTGGTTCCCAACTAGGAATTACCTTGCCCTCCCCAGGTCTGGGGAAATTTCTGGTTGTCTCAGTGGAAGGGGGAACTACTGGCATTCAGTGGCCAGGGATGCTGCTAAACATCCTACAAAGCAGGACAGCCACCCACAACAAAGTATCCCAAAACATTAGCAGTGCCACGGATGAGATACCCATATATTGTCTCTGGATGCTCCTGCACTAAAATGATAGAGTTGAGTAGTTCTGACAGAGGTCATATGGCCTACAGCACCTAACATGTTTATTATGTGGCCCTTTACAGAAAACATTTGCCAATTTCTCTCTAGGAAACCAAAAAATGTATGTACCTCATGTTTAGCTGGTTACCTATTAAGTCTAGAAAACTCTCTTTAACATTATTTCTTCCAGAATGAGACAATTGACATTTTTATTTCTATCTCTTCTAGCCATATAAAGGGCTATAATAAAAGGTTATATTTTATTCTGATTCATTAAAGGGATATTTAAATCCGTGACTCTTAAAGTCAATCACAGATCACACAGTGAAATGAGAAAAATAAAGACAAATATGGGAGATTTTCATAAAACTAATTTAATGTAAAAGACTGTTCTCTTTAATTATAGTCTTCCTATATTTTAAAATAATAAAATGCCCTTTCTTTCCAAAGCAATGCTGATAATAGGTAGTTTGTTTTTTTAACACAGCAAAATTAGTAACATTGGGTCAAACCGTTAAAAAAAAAAGATTCATTCTTGAAATCTGAAAGTCAGAAAATCACAAATTTAGAGGCTTTTGCTCCAATTGGGGGATTCTTTGATGTTGAACATATTTCACACATCATTGCTGAAGATATTTCTTAAATGTGTTTTGCAGTGTCGAATAAGTGATGAACTACACCTGAATGCTTTTCCACATTCATTGCAATCATATGGTTTTTCTCCAGTATGAATTCTCTGATGTTTAGCAAAGGATGAATCATGCCTAAAGGCTTTCCCGCAATGACTGCATTCATAAGGTTTCACTCCAGTATGGACTCTCTGATGGACAGAAAGATGTATTCTCTGGTTAAAGGCTTTTCCACATTCCTTACATTTATATGGTCTTTCCCCAGTATGAGTTCTCTGGTGTTGAGTTAGGTATATGCTGTGGCTGAAAGTTTTACTGCATACACTACAAATATAGGGTTTCACACCAGTATGAATAATCTCATGTTGCCTGAGGTGTCTAATCTGGAAAAATGCTTTTCAGGTCTTTGCATGTAAAAGGTTTCTCTCTGACATGAGTTCTCAGATGCTGAATCAGTTCAATGTTCTGGCTAAATGCTTTCTCACATACACCACATTCATAGGGCTTCTCCCCAGTATGAATTCTGACATGTTGAGTAAGAGATGATGGATGTCTGAAGATTTTCCCATATTCCTTACACTCATAGGGTTTCTCACCAGTATGGATTCTCTGATGTGGAATAAGGGATGAGCTTTGGCTAAAGGCTTTTCCACATTCTTTACATTTAAAAGGTTTCTCTCCAGTATGAATTCTCATGTGTTCTGTACGGTGAATGAGCTGTTCGAAGATTTTTTCACATATATTTCATTCAAAGATTTTCATTCTTGTATAATTCCTTGAATGATTAATCAAATCTAAATTGAATCTACTTTTCTTGCCAGATATGTCATATCTATGGTGTCTTTTTTTGGAGGTCCAACTGGCCCTATAACTTTTGAGCTCATATTAATATTTTTCTCAAATTTGTTAGATTCTTGGCCTCTCTCCTGAGTGAGCCTTCTCTTGTGGATCAAGGGGATTTGTCTCTCACCCATTCCTTGGTTTTCCTGGTGGTTTTCTAACTTATGACATTTGCAGATTCTTCCCAGTGTGGAAATCAAGGTGCTTCCTCTCATGAACCTTTCCATCATCAGGCCATGGTGTAATTCTTCCCATGAAATGTCATTCTTTAAAGTTGTCTCTTTGGTTTCTGTTTCATCCTCCACGTGTGAAAGAAATTCAAAAATATAAACAACCCATATTCACTGCACTTCAAAAATAAATGACCACAGTGCAAAGAGAAGGGAAAAATAATATATAATACATACAGGAGGGCTGCATAGTCTTCAAATAGGATCCTGCCACCTAGAGAGCTAACATGAAAATAACAAAGTGGTCAAAGCAAAGAAGCTGTTAAAAGAATATGAGATAGAACTTCCCTGGTGATCAAGTGGTTAACAATGCCTTGCAGTGCAGGGCATATGGGTTTGATACCTGGTCAGAGAACTAAGATCCCATATACCACCAGGCAACTGAGCCCACATTCAGAGATCGTGTGCTACAACTAGAGTCCATGCATCAGAACAAAAGATCACTCATGATGAAACAAAGATCCTGCATGCTGCAACTAAGAACAGACACGGTCAAATAAATAAATGGAGCTCTGAGGAGCTATACAAAATGAAAGACGTTTTTAAAAAATGTATGTGAAAGTGACTTTGAAAACTGGGAGGAGTTTATCTATGAGAACTACAAGAGGAAATGGACTAAGAAGAAAACATCACTATAAGGGCAAATATCAAGAGATAAGACAGGAAGATAATAATTTTAACATGATATCTCAACCTCCTATTTCTATGACAAAATTTTATTTACTTAAAAAAATTAAGTACCTCATTCATTTTGCATGCTCAAATAAAACATTAAATAATACAGAAATGCATTCACTAAAAAAGGATAGCCTCTGTCAATTTCATCTCCATTTCCTTTATTTTCTTAGGATTATGGAATGAATCTGTTCAGACATTTCTCAATAATATATATATGTAAATATGTGCATTTGTGTATATATGGTCATAAACATAATTCTGTGTTTTTTTTAACTATATCTTATGCCCCCCTCTATGTCTGTACATTTAGATTTATCTTATTCTTTATAGTAACTGCATTCCACTTAGTGAAATCTGAAAGTTGCTCAGTCATGTCCGACTCTTTGCGACCCCATGGACTATACAGTCCATGGAATTCTCCAGGCCAGAATATTGGAATGGGTAGCCTTTCCCTTCTCCAGGGGATCTTCCCAACCCAGGGATCGAACCCAGGTCTCCCTCATTGCAGGTGGATTCTTTACCAGCTGAGTCACAAGGGAAGTCCAAGAATACTGGAATGGGTAGCCTATCCCTTCTCCAGTGGATCTTCCTGACACAGGAATTGAACCAGGGTCTCCTGCATTGTAGGCAGATTCTTTACCAACTGAGCTATGAGGAAAGCCCACATTCTACTTATAGATATATTTCTTTGACTTTTCTCTACTGAAAAATATTTAGGTAATCTCCATTTTTTCCCTTTATCTTTTATATATAAATTTGTGTATACTTCTGTCAGTGTTTCCTAGGATTTACTAAAAAGAAATTATTAGGTTATGGGTATATGTGCCATTGGTGAATATGGGTGCCTTTCACTGGATTTTTATCTATCTTCATAATATTGTCTATATAAGAGGTGAAAAATGGTTTCTTAATTTGTGACAAAATATTATGTACACTGTAAAATCTTAACAGATCGAGAATATATATTCTATCCGTAGTACACATGACCCAGCATTTTCAGATGTGATTTTTATAAACCGGATGAGAGAGTCTCCTGGATTTTTACTCTCTACTTCTATCCAACTATTCTGGACTCTGTCATCCTAAAGCAACAATAGTTTCTGTTCACAGCAAACTTATTCTCCAGGATGTCCAAGCTCATTTTAGTCAAAGCACATACAAAGCACTTGGTAATAGCAGGATAAATTTTGGACTGGACCAAAAAGCAAGTAGAGGTGTTTGGATTACTTATTATAGGGGATAAGGAGAAACTTAACTTTTCTTTTTAGGGTAAAAACAAGATAAATGAGATATTTTGAGTGGTCCAATCTGGCAGTAACATTCAAAATGATTCAGAAAAAGAAAATAAGATATCCAGAAATGCAGCTAGAAATAACAGTAATTGGCATGGGATGATGGGGACCTGACTTAACAATACATCAACAGAGATGTAGAAGTGGACTGAGTAGATAAAACCAAAGAAGAAAACATGGGGGATGGGGGGAAAGCAAAGTAGAAAGCATGATACATTCTTGCTGATACAGTGATTTCTAGTCTTAGAGGCTGAAAGGACAGGAGGAGTCAGGATGAGAACTTAGTTTGGGAGAGATGAGTGCTTCCAATTTTGGATGTACCGGGCTTGAAGTAACAACAGTGTGTTTATATAGAGATGTTCCAAACACCAGGGAGATGAGGGAATAGAGTTCATACGAACATGTATGACACAAATGAAGATATGGAGAATACAGATATCAAAGGGATAGTTGAGAACATCACAATGCATCTGTGGGAGTTTGTGCAGAAATAGGACAGCAGTGTAAAAGAGAGAGGCTCCTCAGGGATTGTGGCAGAGACTGTTAACTGTTCACTGAAACATCTTCTCCTTATTTTTGGACACACAACTGTACTATACTTCCCAATCTTCCCTGAATTTGAGTGAAGTAACATTAAGTGAATGAGAGTGAAAAGTGATGTGAGCCATTCCAGTTTGGCCCATAAAAGCCTCCCAAATGAACCCCTCTGTGCTTTTCCTCTGTGCTGTGCTATGCTTAGTCGCTCAGCCGTGTCTGACTCTGCAACCCCATGGACTGTAGCCCGCCAGGCTCCTCTGTCCGTGGGAATTCTCCAGGCAAGAATACTGGAGTGGGTTGCCATGCCCTCCTTGTGCTTTTCCGCTACTGCTGGCCAAACTTAGACCATGAGGAGGCCCTCAAGAATGATGGAACTACCATGTGGAAGGAATCTCTGTCCCTGAATGCAAGGTGGTAAAGAACTGTCCACTGAACTAACCAACTCCCCCAGATCAATATATGAGCAAGAAAGCCCTATTCAGTTTGAGCCAAACTTTAGAGTCTATATGCTATAGTAGGTTAGGCTAGACTAACAAAGGCATAAGTGATACACCTGCATTAAGAAGGAGATTGATGAGAAGCATGGAAGAATCAATAAGAGAGACAGAAGAGACAAAAATTATTAAACTAGCTGATGGAAGAAAACAATAACCCATAGGTGGTGAGGTCTATATAACCTAATGCTTTCCTGTAGGAAAGCTCCGTAAGAACGCAAACCGTCTGATTCATGTCAATGTATGACAAAACCCAATGCAATGTTGTGAAGTAATTAGCCTCCAACTAATAAAAATAAATGAAAAAAAAAAAAAAAAAGAACACAAACCGTGGAGAGCAGAAGGATTAGAAATCAAACATTGATTCCACCTAATAGTGGCTAAACTATCATGGACAGATCTCTTAACCTAAGCACCTTCTTTATCTCATTTGTAATATGGGGTTAAAGTCAGTACAGGACTCATAGAAACCAGCTTGGAAAACAGTGTCATTTTTACTACTCTTAGAAGTCAAAGAAGACTATTAAAAGCCATTGGATTTGCTAAGAAGGAATTCTGTGATGATTTCTCATAGAGTAGTGTATTATCTGAAATAAAAGTTAAATTACACAAGTTAAAAAGAGAATCAAAATTGAAGCGATAATCATAGAATATAGGAAGAAATTTTAAATGGAATCAGAGAAAGTCATGATAAAATGACTTAAGAATCTAGTGAAGGGTGCTGATTTTTGGGGGGTGTTTGTCTTTTGTTGTGTTTCTTTTGTTTGTTTGGTTGGTTGGTTGATTTTTTTGGCTGCACTGCATCATGAGGGATCCTAGTTCCCTGACAAGGATTGAACCCATGCTCCCTGCAGTGGAAACACAAAGTCTTCACAGAGTCTTAAGCACTGGATTACCAGGGAAGTACCAAGAGCGCTGTTTTAAATGAAGAGAGATCCATGGATATCTGAATGTACAGGAGAAAGAAACTATGATCAGGGCAAGGTTTAGAATGCTAAAGAAAGCAAGAAAACCACAAAAGTCAGGTCAGAAGAAATGGTAAAGGCAGTTAACCCTGAAGAGAAAGGCATCTCCTTTCCTCTGACTCCAGAGAAACTAATGAGATGAGGCAAGTGTAGGAAAGCAGGGACAGAGTGGTAATCGAGTTTTTTGTGGGTCTCACCCAGGTGACTGCAGCCTTCCCCACAGCCTGGAGAAGCCTTTAAGCTGAACTCTCTGGCAAACATAAGGGCTCCACCCGCCTTGCTCTTACCTGGACTTGGACCTCCTGAAACCTCTCTCTCCATCAGCCATGGCTCTTCTCCTTTCTCTAACTGGGAAATCACACCAGGTTTGGAAAGCTGGTATCCTGCTCACAAGAAGAAAAAACTGCATGTGCTGAGATCAGAGAGGTATCCCAAGAATTTACAGACAGTGATTTGTTAGTCAGGCCTTCTGCAGGGTAAAGTAGAAAGATCACCAAAGACCACAGCAATTCTGACTTGCTGTTCAAACGGAACTAGAAATTTCTAACACAGAACCCAAAGCCCAAGCAGAGCAGTTCAGTTAGAAATAAAGATTCTTATTCCAGTAGGCAGGTTCTAGTTACAAAGGGAATCCACCCTTACCCACTGAGACCAGGTTTCCATAGTTCTCCAGCATCACCTCCCGATACAGATGCCAGTGAGCAGGGGCCAGATGCCCCCACTCCTCCTGGGTGAAGTCCACAATTATGTCCTTGAAGGTCAATGGTTCCTAGAACATCAAATATATTTCTTTTTAGCCTGAATCAGGAAGTTGTTCTAACTTTATGCTAAGAGATTGTAGCCAAGTTTTCCTGGACACCCTTTTTTTTTTTTTTAAGCAAATCTATCACAGAGGTGGAGAAAGAGCCCTCAGCAGAGAGTCTCCTCAGGTCAGATAGGTCTATGTCAATCTGTATGAGAAAGCCTGCCACACGTGGGAACCCATCTTGTCAGGAGATGTCCAACTTTAAGGAATCCAATATGTTGCACTTTTCTTCCTTTGTGTGCCATTTCTCAAGGATTCTCTGTTCCTTATCAGCTCCTATTCCAGGAACGAGTAGAGCTGCACGCAGTTCTCAGGACTGAGATCATGGGAAAGGGTACCAGCTTGGATTCCTTTCAGTAACTCCCTTCAGTGACTCTTTTCAGCATCAGTGACCTTGTTATGTATTAGACTATCCATTTTGTTACAACTGATGAAATTTCATTCTTTGTAATAGCTGAGTAATCATTTTACTAAAGATATGTAAGCCCTGCATTTCTGCTAATAAAATACCTTTGCTCCACTAGAGACCTGGGTCCCCCACGTGCTTCTTTCTGTCTTCATTCTCATTGGAGCGTGGAAACCTACCAAGCTCACTTTCTTGCTCAGGCTTTCAAGACCTCCTTGAAAGGACTCCCTGTGCCTTCATGAGCAGTGGTACAAGTCCTGTGTATGGGCTTTACTGGTTTTCCACGTAACCCGAGAGATACTGCTCTCTCTTTTTCTCTCTCTCTTTTCATCAACTCCAGTCCACCAGGTCCCAGTCTGTAAAGACCAACAAGTGGCACCCAAACAGGGACCTGGAATTCATGGTATTCAGGACAGAGTGACTGGAACCTACTGAGATCAGGTAAGTGTGGGGTTATGGGACAAACGGCTGGAAAGCCCCACCATTTTTCTACTTTACTTCATCATTTATTTAAAGTTCAAAGGCTTTTGGTTTCACGTCAGCAAATAGAGGCTTACCTCCAAGTGGTGGAAAACTATCTTGACTGTAATAATTGTAGTCATCTCATTCTTGTTGTTTGCTTTTTATATCTGTAACTATATAATGAATTTTATATCTAAGAGGTTTGAGGCATTTAAGTTACAAATGATTATTCAAGCTCCTATGATAGCCACAGGCTCTTCCAACTATTACTTGGGGCCCCTGGATCAAAGATCCTCAATATGAGGATAAAGAAAATATATTGCCTCAACAATTTAGGGTCTATACCCCTCTCCAACAGGAAATAGTTACAGAATGATTTCTCCACCACTTTCCCTGACAACCATATTCTCCTAAAAGCAGGAGTAAATGAAAGAATTAAAGCTTAAGCAGACAGTCCAAGGCCCTATAAAGAGGAAGCAAACATTCTCACTCATGCTTTCCTTAAGCTTTGTGCAATAATGTCTCTTGCCAGAGAACTGACCTTTCTTTAGGTCCAGAACTAATGATTACACAGCACAATGTCTTACTCATTGAAATGCTTTTCTTAGGCTCTATGTTAATGATTATAATTATAACAAATCTTACCTGGGAACTTGTATCTCAAGACTTGTACCCCTGATTGCACAGCAACAATATATCTTGCCCAGAGACGTTTTCTGGAACCTGTTCTCCCTGGCTAATCTTGTGCCAAAGTTATCTCCAGATATATGTCTTGGGAAAGGGTCTAATAGAACTCTTACAACATTGAGGTATTCTTTTTACCTATTCTCAACAACTAGTTGAGAAATATATAAAGTCCCACTTAAACTACTGAGACAAATACTCTTTCTACCCCCTTCTGGTATCTATATCAGAAGCTTTCTCTGATCTGTCACTTTATACAAAGCTCTCAATGACTGAAACCTATCTTTGGTCCCAGAATTAACTCTCCTTCAGAGACTACTAATCTGACAGAATCATTCATCATAAGCTATCATCTTGGGGGCTCATCAAACAATTAAAAGAAGTTACCCTTGAAGCTTGAGATCAAATTACTCCTCAAGGAGAACCTAAAGACAGCTACACTAAGATATTACAAGGGCCTAATAAAGCCTATGCTGATTTTCTAGCTAGACTAGAAACTACTATTTCCCATAGTGTAACTGGAGAAGAAACCAAAATACAACTAGAAAAACTGCTTGCATATGAGAATGCAAATCAAGAATGTCAAAGGGCTATCACTCCAATACCTGAGACTAGGACTGTTATTGATTACTTGAAGGCTTGCCGCAATGTAGGGTCTGAGACACAGAAAATACAAATGTTAGCTGAAACAATGGCTGCTGCTTTTAAAAAGGGAAATGAAGGATATTTTGCATTTGGAGATAAGACCCGTTTAAAAAAAGGTTGCCGTAAGAAACATGCAAAAAAAATTAAAATTAATAAAAAATTAAAACTAATAAAAAATTTCCCAAAATCTACCCTCACTGTCATAAAGAGATACATTGGGCCAAAGACTGTCAATCTAAATATGATATTGCGAGAAAACTTATTTTGAAAAACTTCAAACAGGGGACTCCCCAGGTCCCCTTCAATGAAAAACAGGGACAAACTCCATCTTTTCCCTCAAACAATTCCTTCTAGAATACCTACTGGACTTTTTGGACCCCTACCTCCACAAACCTTCGGCCTTTTACTTGGCCAATCTAGCTTGACTTCTAAGAAAATTACTGTTCACCCTGAAATAACTGATTCAGATTATAAGAGAGAAATTCAGATTATCATGTCATCTCAGATACTATGACAATTCAAAAAAAGAGACAAAATTGTCCAATTACTTCTTTTACCTTATATTTCTATTAACTCCTCTAATGATATACAGATAAATAAATTAAGAAACAGATCAAAAACAGTCCTTATGGACATCATTGGTATCTGAATATGCCCAACCAAATATAAATATCAAAATTAATGATAAAAGATTTTCTAATCTCCTCGATACTGAATCCAATATCACTATCATTTCCAAACACTTATGGTCTAAATCTTGGCCTATACAGAAAATTTCTTACGAAGTTACAGAAATTTCTCAAACCAAAATACAAGAAGTCTATCAAAACATTCATATTTATCCTTGTGATAGACCAGAAGGCCAGCCTACAACATTACAACCTTATGTGATAAATATACCCCTTAATCTAATAGAAAGGTATTTACTTATACTATGTCAAACTCAAATATACATTCCACATTTTTCCTAGGGGCCACTGCTAATTTAACAAACAAAACAATTATTAAAATAACTTAAAATTATGACAAACCTATTTGGACAGAGCAGTGGCCTCTTACAAAAGAGAAATTACAGGCTGCTAAAGAACTTATAGATACATAATTAGAATTAAAACATATTGAGAAATCTTATTCCCCTTGGAACTCTCCCATTTTTGTTATAAAAAAGAAATCTGGCAATTGGCATCTCTTAACAGACCTTTAAAAAGTTAATACATCTATGAAACCTATGGGTGCATTACAACCAAGAATCCCATCACCTACTACTATTCCATACTACTACTATTCTATATTATTATTATAGATTTACAAAATTGCTTTTTTACTATAGCTTTACACCCTCTAGCCTGAGAGAAATTTGCTTTCTCTCTTCCTTATCCTAATCATACCAGGCCCCATAAATGATACCAATGGACTATATTACCTCAAGAAATGATGAATTCTCCTACCATATGTCAATATTATGTAGCCAAAGCCCTGAAACCTATAAGAAAAAAATTTCCTGACTTTCTTGTTATTCATTATATAGATTATATATTATTTTCAGCTCCATCTGTTTTAGAAACTTAACACATGTTTAATATAACTCAACAATGCTTAAAAGACTCTGGACTAATTATTACCCCTAAAAAAATCTAAACCTCTATACCTTACCATTACTTAGGGTTTATTATTAATAGACAACACATTACTCCTCAACTAACACAGATTTGTACTGATAAATTATCAACCTTAAATAATTTTCAAAAACTTTTAGATGATATATGGATTAGATCTTCTTTAGACATTGCTAATTATCAACTGACTAATTTATTTAATACTTTGAAAGGAGATCCCAATTTAAATAGCCCTCGTTCACTTTCACAAGAGACAAGAAAAACTCTATTTAATACAAAATAAATTGCAAAAGCAATTTCTTACATGTATTAGACGTGATTTACCTCTAAAATTATTTATACTCCCCTCTCTTCATTCCCCCACAGGACTTCCTGCCCAACTAAAACACCAAATAAAATGGATCTACACCCATTTTAGAGGGACAAAATCACACCCTATCTTGATTTAATTGCTTTAATTGTTATCAATGAAAGAAATAAAACTAAGACATTAATTGGCTCTGATCCTCAAAAAATTGTTATACCTATTAATAAATCTCAATTCAAGAACACATTACAAACTTCTATTGATTTCCAAATAGTGTTTCTGGAATATTTTGGAGAAATTTCATTTCATTATCCTTCTAACAAGCTCTAGAATTTCTTTAAAAATACTGAATTTATTATCTCCCACATCATCAGCTCACAACCTATACCTCAAGCTGATGTTTTCTATATGGATGGGACCAAAAATGCCAAAGCCTCATTCTGCTCTCTTAAAAAATATAAAAATTTTTATACTAAATTTCATTCTGCTCAACAAAACAAATTATATGCTCTCATTCAAGTTATTTACTTACATCCTTACCCCATTAATATAGTCTCTGATTCCTTATATTCAGTTTTTGTATCGAAAAAAATATAAAAACCTCCACTGTAAACTCCAATCAACCTGTTATTCAACAACTTTTTTTTCGAACTACAATCTATTATTAGAAAACATACTTCTCCCATTTATATCACTCATATTCAAACACATTCCTGCCTTCCCGGCCCTATGACTCGTGGTAATGAACAAGCTAATAAATTTGTTTCTTTTGCTACTCCAAAAGAACAACATGCTTTATTACACAATAATACTGGCTCCTTACACCAAATATAGAAAATTCCATACCACCAAGCGAAAAAATTCATTAATAATTGCTCTACTTGTAAACCCTTACATCTTCAACCCATTACACAAGATATCAATCTTTAAAGATTACAACCCAATGAATTATGACAAATGCATGTGACTCATTGCCCTGAACTCTATCCATCTTCTTTCTTACGTATCTGTATCAACACAAACTCTTCTCTTATCTGGGATACACCTCTTCAAAGTGAAACTGTGTAACACGTTATAACTCATCTATTAACTTGTTTTTGCTATAATAGAAACTCCTAGTTCTATAAAAACAGACAATGGCCCTGCCTATATTTCTAAACATTTCAAACAATTTTTACAATCATTTTCTATTAAACATGTTACAAATATTCCTTATAATCCACAAGCACAAGGTATAGTCAAGCAAACACATCATGAACTGAAACTACTAATAAAAAAATTTTTAAAGGGAGAATACATAGGAATACTACTATCTTCCTTACCTAAGACAGACTTTACTAGATTCCAACATAAGCTATTCTCTAAACCTATAACTATTGTTAATAGAGCTTTATTTGCTTTAAATTTTTTAAACTTACTGCAAGGAGATATTTTGACAAAAGCAGAAAAACATTTCGAGGCATTGAAGGATACCTCCCTTCTTCTGCCCATTTGGTATCAGATGGGTTAACTAAACAATGAAAATCTGGAAAATCAATATCACAGAGAAAGAGGTATACTTCTGTTTCTCCAGATGGATCCAATGAAGTCAGTTGGCTCCTTTGGAAGATCCACCCCTGGGGAATCACCGACATTCAAGATAGAGAGGAAAAGGCTAAAGCCCCGGGAAGAGGAAGTTCCAACACAAGCCATGGTGGCTTTAAAGATTTCCAAAAAATGCCGCACTCAACATCATCTACCTCATGATCTCCCAACTTGGGGACAGATAAAAACCCTTACTAATCAAGCTGAAAATCTGGCTTCTCAACAGGGAATGCCTTGGAATCCACAAAATACTTTTGTTGCTATGCTTACTTTGCTTGCTTTTGCTTCCCCCACTCAGGCTGATTTGATTAATTACACTTATTGGGCTTATATACCTAACCCCCCTTTTATTGCAGGTTATAATATGGACAGACATAAGACCAATCGTATCCACTAATGACTCAGTATATATGCCTCCTCTTTAGAGCCTGGAGGGGCCCTCATGCCCTGAGGAAGAAGAGAGACTAATTAATATTTCTCTAGGTTATGAAATACTTCCTTTATACATGGGCCCAACAGAATTATACATAAACGTTAGCCAACAAACTTGGACTTTCATTCTGCCTCCAAAAAAAGACTATCAGACATTGCTTGGATTCTTTACTGCCCTTTCTTTTTATGAGAACCATGTCAACACTACTGAAACTCTACGGAAAGGACAAAAAACATTATGTAAAGGGTTTACTTATACAAACTTTAAATATACTCCTGTTCATTGGGACAGATGTCAAACCAAATCAGGAAAATTAATGTTTGTGGCCAATTATACCATTGTCAATTGGGGACCCCATGGTGTATGGTTATCTGACTGTTCAGATGATATTAACAGTACTGTATGTGGTTATACTACTCAAGTAACATGGAAGACTACCAATACTACGATGAAACATTACCATGACAAAGGACTTCTTGGTGGCAGTGGTGGGATGGCACTTCCTCGCCCTCAAATCATCCTCAATAAACAGATTGGACCTAAACAGTGAGACATTTGGAAATTTGCCATGAACACCGAAGAACTTATAACTTCGACTGGATATTTCACAGAGACTAGTCATGGTTCTAGTCATTATTCCTTTCATTATAATCATTCATATTTCATACAAGCTTGTGTTCCCCTTCCTTTTGCTGTAGCTATAAGAAACTTATAATTTAATGAGACTTTACATTCTGTAACTTGTATAAATTGCAAACTATATACTTGTCTTAACTCCTCCATGTCTATAAAAAAATGAATCCCTTCTGATTCTTTGATCTCGATGTAATATGGTTGCCAATAGATCTCCAATGACCCTGAGAGGAAGGTCCCATGACCAGACTTGCTTCCCGGTTACTTACTAAATTACTCCGACGATCTAGACGATTCATTGGATGGCTAATTCTTGGTATTTGGGGATTAATAGCCATTTACACTACTGCTGCTGTTGCCAGCATTGCTTTACAAACCTCAATTCAAACACACAATTTTATCCAAAATTGGACTAAAGATGCTCATACTATGTGGACCACTCAGGCTCAGATAAATGAGGATGTTCAAGATGAAATACAGGAAATAAAAATAGCCCTCCAATGGGTCAGAGATCAATTAATAGGTTTACAAAAACAAGCTATACTAAAATGTGATTGAAATTCTACTCAATTTTGTATTACCCCTGTTTGGGTCAACTATAGTGCCTACAAATGGAAACAAGTCAAATTTCATTTGCAAGACTTACATGATAATGCTTCCTTAAATGTACAATTATTACAAAAAAAAAAAATCTTTAAAGCCTTCTCTAAGAGTCTACCCTCTTCCAACAATCTAGAAACCTTAGCTGAACAGCTAGGTGATCAATTATCCAAGCTAGACCCTCAAAGATGGTTGCAAAGCATTATACATAGTATTGGATCTGGAATTGTAATGCTAATAATTGTCCTAGTGGTTATATGCAAATTATACTGATGCCTTTCAACTAAAATTGTTCAAACTAAACCAACTCATTTGGTCAAGACCTTTTTCACTAAAGTATCTACAGTTACCCCCAATTATGAAAAAATAAAAAGGGGGGAATTGTCAGGGGACGTTCAACTTTACAGAATCCAATATGTTGCACTTTTCTTCCTTTGTGTGCCATTTCTCAAGGATTCTCTGTTCCTTATCAGCTCCTATTCCAAGAACGAGTAGAGCTGCACGCAGTTCTCAGGACTGAAATCATGGGAAAGGGTACCAGCTTGGATTCCTTTCAGTGACTCTTTTCAGTGTCAGCGAACTTGTTATATATTAGACTATCCATTTTGTTACAACTGATGAAATTTCATTCTTTGCAATAGCAGAGTAATCATTTTACTAAAGATATATAAGCCTGCATTTCTGCTAATAAAATACCTTTGCTCCACTAGAGACCTGGGTCCCCTGCGTCCTTCTTTCTGTCTTCATTCTCGTCGGAACATGGAAACCTACTGAGCTCAGTTTCTCACCCGGGCTTTCAAGACCTCCTTGAGAGGACGCCCTGTGCCTTCACGAGCGGTACAAGTCCTGTGTATGGGCTTTACTGGTTTTCCACATAACCCAAGAGATACTGCTGTCTCTCTCTTTTTCTCTCTTTCTTTTCGTCAATTCCGGTCCACCAGGTCCCAATCTGTAAAGAAGACCAACACCATCTCTGATGTGGGAAAGGCTAGAAGGAGATCTCCTTGTCATTCAGCCTTCATCAGCTCCCACAGACACTCTTGAAAACCATTTGGCTGATCCTCTGATGGAGGTTGCAAAACAATGCAGGGAGCGTATAAGTTGTCTCTTCCAACTCACAGTTTGGCTGAAGGCAAAATACTCATGAACTGTATTAAAGAAGGTCATAGAACAGTATATAGTAATTTAAGGACAATAAAAATCAGGAATATTTGAGAAAGGGAAGAGTCCAAAAGGAGGTTAAGGCCACAAGACAAGAAAGGGACCCTAGTTGGGCTGAAAGAACTGGTTATAAATGAGAACATTTCTTCATGGGTAAGACCCTTAGCTAGGGATTTCCGTTAGTAAGAAAAGTATGCGAGAATAGCACATTTTTGGAGGGAGCATGAATTGTGGCTTGTAAGGAAGATCCCTTGACCAAAGCAGACACTATATTGGGAAGTACCAGGGTCTGCTGTGAACAACCTACACAAATAACCATTTGAGGTTTTTTGTTTTTGTTTTTTTAAAATATTACCAAATGGGAAAAGAACTCAGAAGCCAGAAGGCTGAAATAATAACAAATTCTTTAAGTATACAGAATATTTTAATGCTTTTTATGGATCATAAATAACTCTGGAATGTATTTCAGCCCTATGAGGCTAACACTAGCATCTACATTTAACCGATGAGAAAACTGAATTTGAGCAAAGTTAAAGACTTGGTGTTAGTCACTCAGTCGTGTCTGATTCTTTGTGACCCCATGAATTGCAGCCCACCAGGCTCCTCTGTCTGTGGAATTCTCCAGGCAAGAATACTGGAGTGGGTGGCCATTTCCTTCTCTAGGGGATCTTCCCAACCCAGTGATCGAACCCATGTCTCCTATATTGGCAGGCAGGTTCTCCTACATTGGTCTGAACCATCAGGAAAGCCCCAAAGACATGAGACTAAACCCTATACCATGCGATTTTGGAAGCTAAGATCTCTCCACTTTAAAACTCTCCTGTTCTCTAATATCTCCTTCTACATTGGTTTTCTAATTCTCTAACTCTCTAACTCTCTTGAGTTTCCTTGTGCTTCTGGGGTTTGGTTGTTAAGAACTTTGCCTGCTGCCAGTATCACTGGATTTCTAATGAGCTAATGTGTGACTCTTGGAAGCTTTCCTTCCTTTTCTGCTCAGTCTATTTCGTTTGCACCCTTTATGACCTGTCAGCAGCTTCTCTACTCACTTCTCTTTTCATCTACAATTCTGCTCCTGGACATGACCAAAGATCCTCTCTCAAAGGTCTTTAAGGAAGTGCATGCATCTCCAAGAATATCAGAACCTCGCTCTGTTCATTTTAAAATGTTGCTTAAAATGTTTTACAATGCTTGTCTTTCCCCTGGATGACATCATGTGAATTCTAAGAGCAAGAATTACAGGGAGCTCCTTGGTAGCCTAGTGGTTAGGATTCCGGGCTTTCACTGCTGTGGCCCCGGGTTCAATCACTGGTCACGGAACTGCGATCCTGCGATCTTTTTATGGCATGGCCATAAAAAGAATTACTTTATGTAGTTTTTCCACATACACACACACACACACACACACACCCCACATGATTTTTAAATTTGTTGGATAAATGCCTAGATGTTTGCTAGAAACAAGAGGGTTCTTCAGGAAGGTTACTAATGGTGGGGAAATTACCTGTAAAATAAATCCATGCAGGCTGATTTCCAACAGGCTAAGAAAATCCAATCCAAGAAGTCAACCTAAAGAAAATCAAAGTCCAGGGCTCTTAAATGAGAAACAATTTCATGAAAGTGACAGGAAA
Source organism: Muntiacus reevesi (assembly GCF_963930625.1). Lineage (NCBI taxonomy): Eukaryota > Metazoa > Chordata > Mammalia > Artiodactyla > Cervidae > Muntiacus > Muntiacus reevesi. Next base: position 164,275,820 of record NC_089249.1, read on the forward strand.
CTCCGACCCACCTGGGATTCTGCCGTCAGGGACCCAGAGGTCACTTCATCCTCAAAACTTTTTCCCTGGGTCTCATCAGCCTCCTGAGATAGCCAAGCTGGGAAAGGAAAAGAGCTATGAAGCTTGCACATCTCCAAATCCCCCTAAATAGAAAAACTTCCTGCAGACCTGCTGAATACAGCCCCTCTCTCAATACATTCACAAAGAGGGACATTCAGAGCCACTCAAGAGCAGACTGGAGCCTCCTACTGAGAGGATCTGCAGTGCATTGATTACGGATTAATGTTTCCCAATGACCAGTGCTGGTCCAAAAGCACAGACCTACCTCAAAAATCCTCAAACATTCCCCACTACAAGAAAGAAAAATCCAAACACTTTATCATATCATAGACTTTAAGATCCTCCACAAACAGTCCAAAGCTATTTCTCCAAGTATTTCTTGCCTCTAAACACCAGACACACCTACCACATAATCCACTCTTTGAACATACCTAGATATTAATAGCACCCAGCTCAGAACTTTCCCCCAAGGCCTACAGAGTGAAAAACTAAGGTATCCTTCTAGATCAGTTCAAGTGAAGTTTTCTCAGATCCCCTTAATGAGAAAAAAACTTCCTCCCCCCTGTATTCCCCCAAAGCTTGGTTTTTCTCTCTATTCTGGTATCTCAGGCTGCCTCCTATTATATTTATTTTTATAATTATATCTTTCAATTGAGTATTAGTATGAGTATATGTGTAGAAACTTTATCTGGTTCACTTTTTCCCATCTGCTAGTTATGTATAACATCCTGCCAGGCTACTAGAATTCAAGAAATACTGGCTGCATTTGAGATGCTAAAAATATGGGGCTTCAGTGGTGGCTCAGTGGTAAAGAATTTGCCTGCCAATGTAAGGGACATGAGTTTGATCCCTGGTCTGGGAAGATTACACATGCCACAGAACAACTAAGCCCATATGCCACAACTACTGAGCCCAGCTCTGCTGAAACTGTTGAAGCGCCTAGAACTTGTGCTCTGCAATAAGAGAAGTCCCTACAAAGAGAAGCCTGCATACCCCATCTAGAGAGTAGATAGCCCCCACTCACTGCACCTGGAGAACACCTGTGTGCATCAACAAAGACCCAGCACAGCCATAAATAAATAAATAAATCTTTTTAAAAAATATATGAACTAGGGAATCCCCTGGTAGTTCAGTGGTCAGGACTCTGCACTTTCACTGCTGAGGGACAGGGTTAAATCCCTGGTCAGGTTAACTAAGATCCCACAAGATGCAAGCAAATGAAAAAACAAAACAACTTGTAATTAAAGCAGATGAGATGGTAGGGCTAATGGCGACCTCCAAGAGGGTTCACGCCAAGGGGCACTTTCCAGGATTGCTGTTGCCAGTACCGCCGTCCCGCTGGAGAGCCACTTCTGACCCACGTCTCTACAGGAGACTCTCCAACACTAGCAGTGTTTCCTTGGAAGATGTAGAACTTAAGCATCACATCTTAGAATGAAAAGTTCATCCATTAGGAAAGACACCTCCAAAAACTCTCTGTAATATCCCTAGAAAGGCTCCTAAGAGGTATCGCTAACCAATCCTTGTGCTGCCACACTCCAGGGAATAGACTCCTGGAGTCACATGACACACCTAAGTAAAGTACCAGACACTAAGTAGAAATGCATATCATCTGGTGACCTAAAAGTAAATATTTCCTAGAACTGAAGCAGACAATATCACGAGAGATAGATGAGGTGGCTTTCCCAACACATCCAGACCAGGACTGCTGGAAGTTCGTCACTAAAGCTGTAATGATGACATAATGCTTCAGATAATCTCCAATGTCTATGATCTTGATAACATAAGCACTTTAGATAAAAAGTGTCTGAGTTCTCCCTCCTACCCCTTCGTTTTACTCAAATTGATCTTAATAGGTTTCCAATTTGTACACTTTCCCTCTGATGTAAGACACTACTCCAGATAGAACTTTCTTGACATCGAGGGACAAAAGGACTGATGAAACTAGAAAACCTGGCTCTTGACTAACCAAGTTTCCAGAGGAAGATCTTGGTCAAAAGGAGGAAATGTAGAAATTAACAGAAACCTCAATTTAAAAAGGGCTTCCCTAGTGGCTCAGCTGGTAAAGAATCTGCCTGCAATGCAAGAGACCTGGGTTCGATCCCTGGGTTGGGAAGATCCCCTGGAGAAGGGAAAGGCTACCCACTCCAGTATTCTAGCCTAGAGAATTTAATGGATTGCATAGTCTATGGGGTTACAAAGAGTCAGACACAACTGAGTGACTTTCACTCACTCAATTAAATAAAATCGGGAGACCAGAAGAGGGAGCTCTCATACTCTGCAATGATAGCAGAGTCCAACAGGAAGAAGAGACTCCTCTTCTTTCATGGCAAGCATTCAGCCAGCAAAAAGCTATGGACTATTTTTAACTATAGCTCTCCCAACTTCCTTTTTCTCTACAAAAGTATTCTCCTATCCTTATCATTGGGGACTTGTACATGGTTCACAGTAGTTGCAGACCACAAATTGCAATTCTCTGCTGATTCTGAATAAACCCATCTTGGTTGGAGAAATTTTTTAAAAAGCACATGAATTATTGTCCTTGTGTTTTTCCCTTAACTTTTTATCATGAATACTGAACACCCATATATCTTCCACTCACATTCAATAATCACTAACATTTGCCATATTTACTTCATTTATCTATATTTTTTTCTGAGCCATTTCAGAGTTGCAGACATCACAGGACTTCCTTGGAGGTCCAGTGGTTAGGACTCCACACTTTTCCACTCCAAGGGTGTGGATTCAATCCCTGGTGAGGGAACTAAGATTCCACATGCTGTCATGATACCTCCTCCCTGAATACTTCAAAGAATCTTCTCCTCCATAACCATAATACCATTTATCTCAGTTCAGAGAGTTAATAATATCCATCCAAATATTCAGATTTCTTCAACTGTTCCCAAACTATCTTTTACCCTGGATTTTCTTCCAAACCAGGAGCCAACCAAGGTTCACACACTCAAAGTGACTGTTATTCAAAGCCTCTCTTACTTTTTTCACGATAGTGGCTTTTAAAACACTGGTATCGTCTTACTGTATCCTCTTGGTTAGGTTTATCTTACTTCTCCATCCCCTATATTTTCTTTAAACCAGAAGTTCACCTTTAAGTTTAATTTGGATCAAGTTAAACATTTTAGGAAGGGATATATTATGGGTGATACCATGTGCTTTATATTACATGACCCAGAAGGCACAAAATGTCAGGTCATCCCATCACTGGAACACCTGGTTAAGATAGTGACCACCAGATCTTGCCACTGGAAAAGTATGTTCTTTCCCTGACATTTAGCAAGTGATTTGTGGGGGGTTATAGCTCAGATGGTAAAGAATCTGCCTGCAATGCAGGAGACCCTGGTTCAATTCCTGGGTCAGGAAGGTCCACTGGAGAAGGGATAGGCTATCCACTCCAGTATTCTTGGGCTTCCCTTGTGGCTCAGCTGGTAAAGAATCCACCTGCAATGCGGGAGACCTGGGTTCGATCCCTGGGTTGGGAAGATCCCCTGGAGAAGGGAATGGCTACCCACTCCATTATTCTGGCCTGGAGAATTCTATGGACTGTATAGTCCATGACCCGCAAAGAGTCAGATATGACTGAGCAACTTTCATTTCATTTCATTTGCAGGGGTGACACTTTGATACCTTGTGAATATCCTATTCCCCATCAATCTTCTAATTATTTCATTTACAGTAAAATATCCCACCATTCCTTTCACATTCATTACTGGAAGGTATTTTCTGAAAAGGATTTAAAAAGCAAGGTCAACACATCCTTCAACCCCCTAATAATATATTTTCAAAGTAAGAAAATCAGTGTCTTAATCACTTCCAATGTTGACAGATGAGTTTTCTCCCCTCTTCTTCCTCTATTTTAAGTATCATCATGAATGTGTGGAATTTTACTTATTTAAGGTGTTACAATCAATGTGGATACTTAAAGTGTCCTCAGTTTGAACCGGGCTGTTGCATCCTTCAAACACAGGTCCATCAGTCTCTGAACTCTTCCTTGCTATTTGAGCACAAGATACTCCAGTCTCACCTGGTACTTTCCCTCCTGCGTTCTACTTCTGACCTACATACCAAGCACCTGGACAGGTCATTTGTTTGATTCACATTTCCTCACTGTAAAGTATGGAAAATCAGGCAAGTTCTCCCAGCCTCACACACCCATAGGGAAGTTGAAAAGAAATAACGTACAAAGTCATGACACTAAAATACTGGCTTAGGGATGAATTAACCACTACTACTTAGGAAAACCTTAGGCCAGGAGCAATAAAGAACTCCAGAGGCCTTTTACCCAACTGCTTCCCCAAGAGATGCTTCTGCTCAGATGTCTACATTCCTTCCCACTCTGGAGGATGGTGCTCTTCCTCCCTCCCACCCATCAGTCTAGTCTTACCTTCCTCTTTAAACATCTCAGTCACGTCCTCCCAGAGGGACGCAGCCTTCCTTGGGTGGTGCAGCTTCACCCAGGTGCTGGCTTCAGTGGGCAAGGTGATCAGGAGTCACTGTAGCATGCTGACTTCAGCACTCCTTTCTGGGGAGCTCTGGCTCCGCCCACAGGGCAGAGTCCTGACTGGGCTTCTCCACTTTCTGATGAGGAAACTGCCAGAGTCTCTGACAGGAGGCTTTACAACTGCACAGATGTCCTCCACTCTCAGGAACCTGGGGAACAAACAGCACCAAAATCCGGAGTCTGAACAGTTTTACTCTCTAGACTCTCAAGGAACACCTCCCATCCTTGCCTCCATCTGTCTCCTCAGCAGGCAGCTGGAGGCTCCAAGTATTTATTCCCAATCACCATGATGGGCAAAAAATATCAGTGTCAGTAAAAGGATCTAGAAAGTTCAATCACATGGTCAGAACTTACACCAATCAATGAAAATTTCTTTTACAACACATACACGGAGATCGTGGATAGACACAACTCACATGGTCCAAAACACTGCTGGTGTCTAGAAGCATAAGGGAATTAATAAAACCCAATTCTTTATTTTAGGCAGTACTACCTTTAAAGTAATTTGGAAATTACAAATTTGGAAAACTCAGCCGTGGCCACAGGACTGGGAAAAGTAAGTTTTCATTCTGATCCCAAAGAAAGGCAATGCCAAAGAAGGTTCAAACTACCATACAATTGCACTCATTTCACAAGCTAGCAAAGTAATGCTCAAAATGCTTCAAACTAGGCATCAACAGTATGTGAACCAAGATCTTCCAGATGTACAAGCTGGACTTGGAAAAGGCAGAGAAACCAAAGATCAAATTACCAACATCTGCTTTTGGGCTCAGACCTAGGTTGTGTTAAAATGGCAAAATGCACCAAGAAAGTTGGAATCGTGGGCAAATACACCACCTGTTATGGTGCCTCCCTCAGGAAAATAGTGAAGAGAACTGAAATCAGCCAGCACGCCAAGAATACCTGTTCCTTCTGTGGCAAAACCAAGATGAAGAGATGAGCTGTGGGCATTTGGCACTGTGGTTCATGCATGAAAACAGTAGCTGGTGGTGCCAAGACCTACAACACCACTTCTGTCACAGTAAAGTCTGCCATCAGAAGACTGAAGGAACTGAAGGACCAGTAGAAGCACCACCATTTGATAATGTTGGTAGCCTATAGTAAATGGGTTGATTTATGTAACAAAATTACTTTGGCTTGTTAATTAAAAAAAAAAATTCCCCAACATCCGCTGGATCACAGAAAAAGCAAAGGAATTCCAGAAAAACTTCTGCTTCATTGACTACGCTAAAGCCTTTGACTGTGTGGATCACAACAAACTGGAAAATTCTTAAAGAAATGGGAATACCAGACCATTTTACCTGCCTCCTGAGAAATCTGTATGCAGGTCAAGAGGCAACAGTTAGAATCGGACATGGAAAAACGGACTGGTTCAAAACTGGGAAAGGAGTACGTCAGGGCTGTATATTGTCACCCTGCTTATTTAACTTATATGCAAAGTACATCATGCTAAATGCCGGGCTGGAAGAACCACAAGCTGAAATCAAGACTGCCAGGAGAAATATCAACAACTTCAGATATGCAGATTATACCACCTAATGGCTAAAGTGAAGAGGAACTAAACAGCCTCTTGATGAGGGTGAAAAAAGAGAGTGAAAAAGCTGGCTTAAAACTCAACATTCACAAAACTAAAGATCATGGCATCCAGTCCCATCACTTCATGGCAAATAGACGGGGGGAAAGTGGAAACAGTGACAGACTTCATTTTCCTGGGCTCCAAAAGCACTGCAGATGGTGACTGCAGCCATGAAATTAAAAGATGCTTGCTCTTTGGAAGAAAAGCTATGACCAACCTAGACAGCATATTAAAAAGCTGAGACATCACTTTGCCGACAAAGGTCCATATAGTCAAACCTATGGTTTTTCCAGTAGTCATGTACAGATGTGAGAGTTGGACCGTAAAGAAGGCTGAGCAATGAAGAATTGATGCTTTTGGACTGTGGTGCTGGAGAAGACTGTTGAGAGTCCCTTGGAAATCAAATCAGTCAATTCTAAAGGAAATAAAACCCGAATATTCATTGGAAGGACTGAAGCTGAAGCTCCAATAATTTGGCCATCCAATGTGAAGACTGGACACATTGGAAAAGACTCTGATGCTGGAAAGATAAAAGGCAGGAGAAGGAGGCGACAGGGGATGAGATGGCTGGATGGCATCATCCACTCAATGGACACCAGTTTGAGCACACTCAAGAGATAGTGAAGGACAGGGAAGCCTAGAGTGCTGCAGAGAGTCAGTCAGACACGACTTAGCGACTGAACAACACCACTTTTAAAGTAGTCTGCGATTTGTAATCAAAAAGGATCTGGGTTTGGGTCCAGCTCCTTCACTTGTCGGCTGTGGCAAACCACGTAATCCCACTGATCCCGTTTCCTCTTCCGTAAATGGAGAGATTAAACCTTTCTCCAAAGATGGACCGGTCTGGCCCAGCCCTCGCAGCCTTTGTGGCAACCTGACTCAGAGACTGGGAGCACAGCGCGAGCCACAGATGACGCCGGGCTGGGCAGAGGCGGCGCTTCCCGGCTTGGCAGAGGCGGCGCTTCCCGGCTTGACCGCTTTCCAGACCCAAGGGAGCCCTGGCTCACCCCTCTCACCTGCGCTGACCGCACGCCGCAGCCCTCCGGTTGCCGCGGACCGGTCACCGCGCAGGGACAAGACGCTCCCACTTAGCTCAGCCCTGGCCGAAGCGCCTGCGCGACAAGCAGCCTCGGCGCGCGGTTCCCAGCGTCCTCCGGGGCAGCCAGCCCGCCTGCGGGCGCCTCGGGGATGCTCTCCAGGGATGCGCCCCAGGATGCGGTTACATCACTCTGCTTTGCCTGCAGCCTGGGGCTAGAACCCAGCGTAAGGCAAGCCCGCTCCTGCGGAAGGAGACTGAGCCTGTCTTCCCGCCCGTCGGAAGACTACTGAATAGAACCAGCTCTCCTCTGCCGGGTATAGACTTGTGAATGTTTCCGCGGGGAGATTTGAAACACTTGACAAAGGAAAACATCGATATCTCTTTTTCTGTAGAAACAGCATTGGTATAAAATGATCCATACCACTTTCATTTAATATGTACATAGAAAAGACTGAAAGTGGAATGGAATCCAGTGTTTCATTAAAAGAGTCAGACACGACTTAGTGGCTGAACAACAACGATTAGGTAATTTTTTGTTCTAGTATTCAAGAAGTCCTTAGGTTTTAATTGCTTTCCTTATATCTCTGAAATACCACAAAATACGAAATAATTATTACCTATAATTTCAACGAGTAACCATTGCTAACTTTTAGTGCACACACTCACCTCCACACACACATACCCACACAATTTTTTTCATACCTTTTATGTATTTTCTGCAGAAATGACTATACTCTAATGCTATTGTATCTTCTACATCGATAGCTTACAAAAGCAACAATTTAGAAAACAGAATAAAGCAATGTCATTGCTAGCTGTTATGAACTAACTGTCTCCCCAACTAGCCCCACAAATTCATATGTTGAAACTCTAACCCCCAGAGTAGCTATATTTGGAATAACAAAGTACAGACCTTCCTCAGCTTATGATGGGGTTGCATCTGGATAAACCCATAGTACTTTGAAAATACTATAAGTCAAAAATGCATTTAATACACCTCACCTAGCTTAGCTTAACCTACCTTAAATGTGCTTAAAACACTTACATTACAGGGTACTCTTTTGCCCCCTTCTGATGCCTATGTCAGAAGCTTTCTCTATCTCCTTTATACTTTAATAAAACTTTATTACACAAAAGCTCTGAGCGATCCAGCCTTGTCTCTGGCCCCGGATTGAATTCATCTCCTCCGGAGGCCAAGAATCCCGCGTCTCATCGTTCAGCAACAACCTTTCATCTTCGGGGCTCGTTCGGGAGCCTTCAGGACAAGATGGGCCTGACAATCTATGTGAGCCTACTTCTGCTGACTCCAGAAATCCTGAGTCTGCCGTTTGATCTTCAAGACAATGCCTTCCTGTCCTGGGCTCACTCCTATGCTGCATTCCACAATCGGTCTAACTGCTTGGGTCTGCGGAGCACTCCCCTCTTCATCAGTGAAAGGCGTCCCATGGTGGACATCTCCACTTCAAGGAAAGGACTTTCTCCAAGTCTGCAAATGCCTTCAACAATCACCTGTGATGCCTCTTCTTAAACTGATGACATCTAACAACCTTAAGATAGACTGATGTAACTATGGACATAATGTGACTTTTCATTTTTATTTTAACTTGGTTTAATGACTATTTTGCCATACATCTGTAACTGTATAATGGGGTTTTCTAACCGTCTAAAAGCTTTTAATTTACAAATAGTTGTCCGAGCTCCTATGAGTGCCACAGCCTCCTCCAACTATTACTTGGAGCCCCTGGATCAGACATCCTCACTATGAGGATTAGGAGAATATGTTGCCTCACCAATTTAGGGACAATGCTCCTTGTCAGCTTGGAAGCAGTTATGGAATGAGAACGACGCCCCTTTTCCCTAGGCAACATAATCCTCCTAAAAGGAAAGGGGGGAATGATGAGAGAGTCATTTCCTAGGCAGGTTGATAAGAAGTCTAGGGGTCCCCAAGGAGAGAGAGGTCTGGGATATTCAAGGAGGAAGAAAGGACAAACTTTTTTACTTTTTCTCCTCTACATTCCTTAGGATTATCTAACAATAATGTATCCTGCCTGAGGACAGTCTCTGGATTAAACCCTCTGGCTAATTCTGTTATCTTAAAATGTAAATTATGGGAGTAGGTCTGGTCTTTACAAGGATGTATCCTGCCTGAGGACGATCTTTGGATTAAACCTTCTAACCAACTCTGTTATCTTAAAATGTAAATTATGGGAGTGGGTCTGGTGAGGTCTTTGCAACCTCTAGACATTCTTTGGATTCATTGGAGAGTATATAACTCCATTGCTAACACTAGCAAAGGGGGTACTCTTTTTGCCCCCTTCTGATGCCTATGTCAGAAGCTTTCTCTATCTCCTTTATACTTTAATAAAACTTTATTACACACACACACACAAAAACACACTTATATTAGCTTAGAGTTGGCCAAAATCATCTAGCACAGAGCCTATTTTGTAATAAAGTATTGAATATTTCGTGTAATTTACTGAATACTGTACTGAAAGTGAAAAACAGAATGGTTGTAGGTACAGAATGGTTGTAAGTGTATTGGTTGTTTATCCTTGTGACTGTCACTGTCTGGGAGCTGAGGCTCAGCCACTGCCCAGCATCATGAGAGAGTATTATACCAATTATTGCTAGCTCAAGAAAAAAGTAAAAATTCAAATTATAGTTTCTACTAAAGGCATATCACTTTCACACCACTGTAAAATTGAAAACTCATAAGTCAGGGATCTCTATAATTAAGATGAAATAAGATTATAAGGGTGGGACCCTGATCCCATAGGATGAGTGTCCTTTTAAGAAGAGGGCTTAATCTCTCTCTGAAGGCAGGCACTGAGGAAAGTTAATATGAGGATTTAGCAAGAAGTCACTATGTACAGCCAGGAAGAGAGCCCTCTCCAGAAACTGATCCTGCCAAACCTTGATCTGGAACTTCTAGCTTTCAGAATTATGAAGAAATAAATTTCCATTGTTTAAGCCACCCAGTCTATGATATTTTGTTATATAACAGCCCAAGCAGACTAACATACTAGCATGTAGTATTTACAGAGTATGAAGCTTTGTTCCAAGTGCATTATATATTTTAAACAATGTGGTCCTCATAACAACCTCTTGAGGTAAATGCTATTATTATTCCCAATTTGCAGATAAGAAAACAGGTTTGGAGAAGTTAAGTAGCTTGTCCTGCATCATACAGCTTGCAAGTGATGAATCCAAGCAGTCTACTCTTCTACCTGCTACTCAACAAAACCATGGCATAAAATATAATAAAACGCTAATGGTAAAGTCTAGGTAGTGGTACATGGATGCTCACTGTAAAAGTCTTTCAACTTTCCTGTATGTTTGAATGTTTTCATAATAAAATATTGATAAGAATAAATAAGAATTATGCAGGACCTTATCAATAAAGTCACAAAAATTACTGATTTAAATGGAAAGAATAGTGATGTACATCATGTTCATGGGTTAGAATAGAACTTTCTAAATATGTCAGCTTCCTCCACTTTAATGCTCCCCAATAAAAATCTCAACTTTTCCTTTTAATGAGTTAAATGATTCTAAAGTTTACCAGGAATGGTAATTATTCCAGAATGGCCAATAAAATTTTCCAACAATAATGATGTCAGATTTGACCTACCAATATAACTTATATAAATTGTTTTACCAATATAATACAAGGCTTGACAATCAAAATAAGATAAAACCAGCACCAAAATATACTCTGAAACTAATAAAATTAAATTGAAACCCTCCAAACAGACTTATTAGTTTACTTAAACTTAATATATTATAAAAGTGGAATTTCAAATTAGCAAAGTGATGATGATTATTCATTAAGTGTCGTGAAGACAACTAGTTAGCCATTTAGATGAAAGTAAAAGAGGAGAGTGAAAAAGTTGGCTTAAAGCTCAACATCCAGAAAACTAAGATCATGGCATCTGGTCCCATCACTTCATGGCAAATAGATGGGGAAACAGTGTCAGACTTTATTTTGGGGGGCTCCAAAATCACTGCAGATGGTGATTGCAGCCATGAAATTAAAAGACGCTTACTCCTTGGAAGGAAAGTTATGACCAACCTAGATAGCATATTAAAAAGCAGAGACATTACTTTGCCAACAAAGATCCGTCTAATCAAGGCTATGGTTTTTCCAGGGGTCATGTATGGATTTGAGAGTTGGACTGTGAAGAAAGCTGAGAGCCGAAGAATTGATGCTTTTGAACTGTGGTGTTGGAGAAGACTCTTGAGGGTCCCTTGGACTGCAAGGAGATCCAACCAGTCCATCCTGAAGGAGATCAGTCCTGGGTGTTCATTGGAAGGACTGATGCTGAAGCTGAAACTCCAATACTTTGGCCACCTCATGCGAAGAGTTGACTCATTGGAAAAGACCCTGATGCTGGGAGGGATTGGGGGCAGGAGGAGAAGGGGACGACAAAGAATGAGATGGCTGGATGGCATCACCAACTCGATGGACATGAGTTTGAGTAAACTCTGGGAGTTTGTGATGGACAGGGAGGCCTGGCGTGCTGCAATTCATGGGGTCGGACATGACTGAGTGACTGAACTGAACTGAGTAGTCTGCTTGGGCTGCTACAACTAAATACCACAGATTGGATGGCTTGTTGTTCAGTCGCTCAGTTTTATCCGACTCTTTGCAACCCCGTGGACAGCAGTAGCCCAGGCTTCCCTGTCCTTCATCGTGTCCTGGAGTTTGCTCAAACTCATGTCTGTAGAGTCAGTGATGCCATCCAACCATCTCATCCTCTGTCACCCCCTTCTCCTCCTGTCTTCTATCTTTTCCAGCATCAGTGTCTATTCCAATGAGGTGGCTGTTCACATCAGGTGGCCAAAGTATTGGAGCTTCAGTTTCAGCAGAAGTCCTTCCAATAAATATTCATGGTTGACTTTAGGATTCACTTTAGGATTCACTAGTTTGATCTCCTTGTAGTCCAAGGGACTCTCAAGACTCTTCTCCAGCACCACAGTTCAAAAGCATCAATTCTTCAGTGCTCAGCCTTCTGTATGGTCTAACTCACATCCCTACATGAAAGCAAAACTGAAAGATGCTCAGTCATGTCAGACTCTTTGCAACCCCATGGACTATATAGTCCATGGAATTCTCCAGGCTGGAATACTGGAGTGGGTGGTAGCTTTTGCCTTCTCCAGGTGATCTTCCCAACCCAAGAATCTAACACAGGTCTCCCACATCTTTACCAGCTGAGCCACAAGGGAAGCCCAAGAATACTGGAGTGGGTAGCCTATCCCTTCTCCAGGGGATCTTCCTGACCCAGGAATTGAACCGGAGTCTGCTGCATTGCAGGCGGATTCTTTACCAACTGAGCTATTGCGGAAGCCCATCCGTACATGACTACTGGAAGAACCATAGCTTTGACTATGTGGACCTTTGTCAGTTAAGTGATGTCTCTGCTTTTTAATACACTGTCTAGGTTTGTCATAGCTATTCTTCCAAGCAGCAAGCATCTTTTAATTTTGTAGCTGCAGTCACCATCTGCATTGATTTTGGTGGTATCATTTGCATATCTGAGGTTATAGATATTTCTCCCAGCAATCTTGATTCCAGCTTGTGATTCATCTAGTCTGGCATTTTGCATGATGTACTCTGCATATAAGTTAAATAAGCAGGGTGACAATACACGGCCTTGACATACTCTTTTCGCAATTTTGAGCTAGTTCGTTGTTCCATATCCAGTTCTAACTGTTGCTTCTTGACCTGCATACAGATTTCTCAGGAGGCAGATAAGGTGGTCTGGTATTCCCATCTCTTTCAGAATTTCCCACAGTTTGTTTTGATCCACACAGTCAAAGGCTTTAGCATAGTCAGTGAAGCAGAAGTAGGTGTTTTTCTGGAATTCCTTTGCTTTTTCTGTGATCCAAGGAATGTTGGCAATTTGATCTCTGGTTCCTCTGCCTTTCCATACCCAACTTGTACATCTGGAAGTCCTTGGTTCATGTACCACTGAAGCCTAGCTTGAAGGACTTTGAGCATAACCTTACTAGCATGTGAAATGAGTACAATTGTATGATAGTTTGAACATTGTTTGGTATTGCCCTTCTTTAGGATTAGAATGAAAACTAATCTTTTCCATCTGTAAACTTTATTCAAATCACAATTGCTATTCACATTTCTGTTACAATGTTCAGCCTTATTCTTTAGAATTACCACTTTCACCACTGCTTTCTGATAGGGTCAAATAGAAATTAACATTATGACTAATGACAGAGTGAGCCCCAATTTCAATTTATAATTATTTAACTTTCTAAGTATTTTCCATCACAAATAATTGTCAACTTCCAGCAGAAGAATGATGGAAAAAATGCAGGAGGAATCTATGCTAGCACTCATAATTATCTATACTATCGTTTCCAAGCACTTACAATGGTAAGTTTAGTTGCAGGAGCTGATGCTGTTTTGTCGTATGCATACCTTTCAGACTTTCCAGTGTGCTTCAGCGATGCCAGCTGCCTATATTTGCATCTCTGCAGCTGGGCAGGGAATTAACACTGATTACCCTCCCACTACCCCCACCACCAGGTTTCCCAGGTGGCTCAGTGGGTAAAGAATCTGCCCTCAATGCAGGAGACACAGGAGATGTGGATTCAGTCTCCGGGTTGGTAAGATCCCCTGGAGGAGGGTACAGCAACCCACTTCTTGCCTGGAGAAGCCCCATGGACAGAGGAGCCTGGCAGGTTATAGTCCATGGTGTTGAAAAGAGTTGGATGCGACTGAGCAGACATACAAGCACCCCCACCACCAGCCTTCAAACAGTGACTCTCATCAGTTGGTTTGACAGTACCCAGACTGCTCACCACCAGATGGCATGATTCTCAGGTTATTATGCAGTTTCCCAGAGTTTCAGTGAGATTAAACTCCAGTCTCCTACAGAGGGGGCTTCCCTGGGAGCTCAGATGGTTAAGTATCCAATCTGCAATGCGGGAGACCCTGGGTTCGATCCCTCAGTTGGGAAGATGCCCTGGAGGAGGGCATGGCAACCCAGGGTTGCTGCCTGGAGAATCCCCCTGGACAGAGATGCCTGGCAGGCTGCAGTCCATGGGGTCTCAAAGAGTCAGACACAACAGCAGCTAAGGACACAACACTCCTACAGAGGTGACTAGCTTAATAATGTGCCTTTCACCGGCTACCTTCCTTTCCACCTCCTTCCCCCATTTCCTATTGGTATTTCCCAAATAAACTACTTGGGCCCAATCCTTTGTCAGAGTATGTTTCTGAGAGAACCCAAATCAGATGGTCACTGAAGGCAGGAGCAGTGATCCTACAAGTCATATGGTCTTTGTATTTTTGTTTTTGTTTTGGCCACACTGTGTGGCATGTGAGATCTTAGTTCCCGGACTAGGGACTGAATCTTCACTCCCTGTAGTGGAAGAGCGGAGTCTCAACCCCTGGACCCCCAGGGTATTTCCATACAGTCCCTATAAAGTGAGTGCCTTACCAGTGAACACTACCCTCATCCCGAGCAATAATATCCTATATTCTATATTTAATGTACCAATTCTATTTCTCCTAATACACATTAAAAATAAATATGAGCACATTTACAATTTGTGTACTTTCATATATGGGAGAGGGGGAGGGATAGACAGGGAGTCTGGGGTTATTAGATGCAAACTATAATATATTGAATGGACAGACAACATGGTATTCTGTATAACACAGGGAACAATATTCAATGTTCTGGGATAAACCATAATGGAAAAGAATATAAAAAAGAGTGTATAATTTATATTACTGAGTTAATTTGCTATGGAGATGAAATCAACACATTTTAAATCAATCACAATAAAAAACTAAAAATAAAAATTGTCTTTCAGCGTCACAGTCACCCCAGCTTTGAGCTTCTGCTTCCAGTGAATTCATTTAGTTTATAAATCAACTTGCCACTCCACTTAAATAATTCAGGATTTTGCTGGAGTTCTTTCTCCTCAAAGGAACAATCTTTGCTAACACATGAGAGTAAACAGATGATTTTCTTTCTTCTCTTGTCCTCTCTGAAACAATCTTCCAGGATCTATTGCTTTCACTAGCGGGTGGGCACTCAAAGTTAATGCCCTTTCTCCATCTTGGGAGACAGTAGGACAGAATAAGGCCATTTTCTTCCTGCTTTCCTTAAACCCTCACAGGATTCATAAGCCAGACTGAATAGTTTTATGATAACTTTTATAGGAGAGTCAGGGAAATTCATAATTACAATCGTAATTAACTTGACCTCTCTTAAAAAGAAAGTACTTGGCACTTTGAACTTCTCAGGGACTGTAGTTACAACCCTCATCCTACAGGTGTGCTTTTCTTTGAGGCTGTCAGTCCATAACTCTCTTCCCTGAGAAAACTACACCCCTTTCCAGAAGAAGGGTCTCACCCCGTGTCCTTTCTGCCTTCTTAGTCCTTGTCATATGGTCTTAAGTTCTAGTTAAAGGGAGCAGATGGAACACATGTATTTAGCTCCACTCCCTCACAAAAATCCCATCATAACTGCAGAAAAAAAGGACTTAAAACCAAAGGCATAAACCCAAGGATACATTGAATAGAGAGGAGAAAAACAAAACTTTGGCAACTGAACAACGAACGGATGAGTGCCGACAGCCTTATGAGTCCAGAAAAGTCTGACTCCTTAGTGAGCAGTGGGAAAGCCAAGAAGCAACCTAATTTACATTCCAGAATCCCCAGAAGCAAACACACTGGTCGCCTAGGGGTCTCTCTGAAAATGGGGAGCTCAGGCCATGCTCACCATAGAACATTGGTTGCAAATCTGTTAGAAGCAGATTCTCGGTGTCTCTCCACTACTCCAGTCAGGTGACTGTCCTTTCACCATCTCTGCAGGAGACTAGAGGAGTCATTTAAGGAAAAGATAAAACAGATGGGACTCTGAACGGAAGAACCACAGGCAGAGTTGAGGGGTGGGCACTATGCTGGAAATACAGGGAACAGGGCAAGGATGTGTGAACATTTACACGCTGAACTTGAGATTCCCAGTCTTCTTTCCAGAATGCTTCTACCCAGGTCTATACTCCCTGGGCAGCAAATTTGAAAAACTTCTCCAGTGACCCCACCCGGCCAAAGAGAAAAAGATCTAAGGATGCTGGCATTGAAGGTTCTCCAAGGATATGCAGGCAGGCCGTTACTCGGTTCAGTTTTGGGCAGCTCTGGCCCCATGTGCTGTGCTGTGCTAAGTCGCCGAGTTGTGTCCGACTCTTTGAGGCCCCATGGACTGTAGCCCGCCAGGTTCCTCTATCCATGGGGATTCTCCAGGCAAGAATACTGAAGTGGGTTGCCATGCCCTCCTCCAGGGAATTTTCCCAACCCAGGGTTCAAACCCAGGTCTCCCACAGTGCAGGCAGATTCTTTACTGTCTGAGGCCACCAGGGAAGCCGATGGCACCTGGGATCTCTTGATCTGGCATTCAATCCACACCAAGGCCAAGTAGGAAAAGAGTTGCTCGCCAAAGAGAGCTTAGTTTTGAAAACCATAATTGCCTCCTTGGTGGTTCTGTTCCATTTCTAATATTTATTTATTTGGCTGCACCAGGTCTTCGTCACGGCATGCAGTATCTTTAGTTGCGGCATGTGAACTCTTAGTTGCAGCATGTGGGATCTAGTTCCCTGACCAGGGATCGAACCCAGGCCCCTGCTATGGGAGTGCAGAATCTTAGCCACTGGACCACCATGGAAGTCCCATTATTGGTTCTTTACTTAGGGCTTGTAAGAGGGTCCATACAGTATCCTGATCTACTACTGAGCTACTGACTCACAAGGGCTGAGGGAAGAAGTGCCTGTAGCCTGAATAAGAGAAACATCTGTCGTTCTGGGCTCTACTTGAAATAGGCAGCTTTTCACATCACCCCCAAAACTGGTTGGGTCAACACATCTATCGTGTATATGCTTCACAAATCCAAAGGGACTCATCTGGTGTGGTACTTCTCTTTTTAATAGAGAGGACAGAAAACGACTTGTTCCTTCCTTTAAAAGGATTAGCCCAACATGCCTCAAATAATTCATTGATGTGGCAGGATTCCTTACAGATTGGTTTATATGATAGATTGCCTATTATTTCCTGCTTAAAACAACAATAATCTTTTATCATCTCGCACAGTTTCTGTAAGTCAGAAATTCAGACAGGGCACAGAGCAGACAGCTTGTCCTTGCACCATGATGTTGGGAGCCTAACTGGAAGACACAAAGGCAAAGAACTGGAGTCATCTGAAGGTTATTCACTGTCACGTGGGCCTGGCCAGGGCTGTTGACCAGAAACCCACATGTGACCTCTCCATGTGGCCTGAGCTTCCTTAAAATGTATTGGCTCGGTATAAAGGGCAAGAGTCCTGAGAGAGAGAACCAGGAAGAGACCATACAGCCCTTGTATAACCTAGCCTGGGAAGAGAGTCAGTGTTGTATCTGCTGTATTCTGTTAGTTAAGGCAGTTATAAAGGTCTATTCATGTTCAAAGGGAGAGAAAATAGACCTCTTCAATGGAAGAAGGCCAATGTCACAATTATAAGATGAGCATGTGGGACGGGGTGTATGCCAGTGAGGCCATCTTTGGAAAATACAATCTACTTTGAAGAGAGAGCCAAAGCCTCTACACACTGAACTACTGCATAGATCTAAGCGATGGCACATTCCTCAGATTGGGTAGTAAACTCACACTGATGTTCTATCACATGGAAGCAGGTTGTTTCTGATATTTTTGCTTATCAGGATAAATTACTTCTCCAAAAGTATAATGTTAATAGACATATGTGACATGTCAAGCATTATCTTGATTAAATTCAATAAGGAGATGCCTTCTAGAACAGCACCTGTCATGAGGATAACCCACTTTGGAGGTATTAACCCAGAGAAGTTTACCATAATTTACTATCATTCTTCCAAACCCATCCACCTTTTGCACCAGCTAGACTTCAGGTTGAATGGACCTGTGGTCTCTTAAATTTCCCCCAGAGATGTAATACTGTATTGGTTTATTATTTTAGTGAGGAAGAGTTTCAGGGTCTTCCTCTTCCTCCACTCTTTCCTCAACAGTCCTTACTTCACAGGTCAAGTCAATGTAAGAAATCTATCAGTTGTTAAGGGCATCTTTTTCTAGCTGGACACTCAGAAACTTGGGGGGAACTGCTACAGGAGGGGTTTAAGATTCCACTTGGCCTATGGTGAGGCTGACTTAGGTCAAAACTCCATCATTACCTGACCCCCATACGCTCCCACTCTGACACATGGACAAAAATACTATGAGTAGGACATAGCAACAGTTAACAGCTAGTGTCCAACTGTTGCCCAGGTGCTTGTGTAGTTTCTCTAGTGTATTTACCCAGATAAAATGGTAGTGGGTCCTTTTGGGGAAAGCCAGAAGACAAACATTACACAGTAATAAGGCTTTTACAAGCTCCATCCTCAAGAATACCTGTCTCTCCATTATTCAATAGGCTGTGAACTCAGGTCTAGCAACAGAACATAGGGCTGTATTTCTATCTTACTGACATCTGTCTCCAAACCCTGAGAAAATCTGGCTATACAGATCAAGTGGGGCTTTAGTGAGCTGCCATTTGTCTGGGTCCCTAGCTTCAATTAATTAATCACCTCCAAAGATCTTGGTATCCATTCTGATTATCACAAATTGCAGGTGGGCCACTATTAAAGGCTATTATTGGAAAAGCTCAAGTCCACTGAAAATAGGAAGCACACTTCGCTAGTACTCTTGGCCTACAGAGAACACCTACTAAGTCGTGTTTTAGTGATTCTAGCACTTCTATAACAAAGTATTGTCTCAAGCCATTGGGTAAAGGGAATGCCTTCAGTGTTTTATCAGGTTGGGAAAAGGAATGATATATTTGGTAATTCGTCCCAGAATTCCTTGAGTTTTGGAATCTTTTCTCTACATTATACAAAGGAATTTCTGTCATCCCAGCTTTTAGGATTGGCCAATATAAGGTTTGTGTGCATGCGTATGTGTTTAGTCGCTAAGTCGTGTCCGACTCTTCAAGACCCCATGGACTGTAGTCCCCCAGGCTCCCCTGTCCATGGAATCTTCCAGGCAAGAATGCTGGAATGGGTTGCCATTTCCTCCTCCAGGGGATCTTACAGACCCAGGGACTGAATCCATGTCTCCTGTGTCTCCTGCATTGGCAGGTGGATTCTTTACCACTGAGCCACCTGGGAATACCCTAATATAATGTTAAGCGTTATCTATTTATAATATGCCCAGGGGGACTCCCCTAGAGGTCCCGTGGTTAAGAATCCACCAACCAGTGCAGGGAACACGGGTTCTATCCCTGGTCTGGGTGGATTCCACAATGCCTTGGTACAACTAAGCCCATGCGCCAGAACTACTGAGCCGAAGCCGGCATGCTCTAGAGCCTGTGCTCTGCAAAGGAAACCCACTGCGATGAGAAGTCCACACTCACTGCAACCAGAGAAAGCCTGTTAGCAGCAACGAAGACCCAGTACAGCCAGGAATAAATAAAAAGATATTTTTCCTTACTCTGAGATAAACTTTTCTACTCTTTTAATAAACAATTCTTAAACTTAATCTACTTAAGGTATACAGATGGCAAACAAACACATGAAAAGATACTCAACATTATGCTTTAGGTAATTATAAACTAAAACAGCAGTGAGATACCACCACACACCTACTAGAATGGCCTGAATCCCCAAACAGTGAGAACACCAAGTGCTGGCAAGGATGCAGAGCGATAGGGACTCACTCATCTCTGGTAGGAATGCAAATGGTTCAGCTGCTTTGGAAGACACTTTCTTACAAAACTAAATATACACTTATGATCCAATAACCATGTTCCCTGGTAATTACTCAAAGGAATTGGAAATTATGTCTACACAAAAACCTGCACACAGATGTTTATAGCAACTTTATTTATAATTGCCGAAACTTGGAAGCAATCAAGATGTCCTTCAGTAAGTGAATAGATTCAAATAAATTATGGTACATTCAGACACTGAAATGTTATCCAGCACTAAAAAGAAATGAGCTATCAAGCCATGAAAAGACAAAAATGCATATTACTAAGTGAAAGCAGTCAATCTGAAAAAGGCCACAAACAGTATGATTCTAGGTATATGACATTCTGGAAAAGCCCAAACTATGGAGACAGTGAAAAAAAAAAATCAGTAGCTTCCAGGAGTTATGGGGGAGCGAGGCATGGAGAGGCAGAGCACAGCAAATTTTCAAAATGTGAAACGACTCTGTGTGATACTGTAATGATGGCTATATTGCCATTGTACCTTTGCCAAAACCCATAGATTACACAACACCAGAACGAACCTTAATGTAAATTATGGATTTTGGATGATCCGATCTGTTGCTATGGGTTCACTGTAACAAATGTACTCCTCTGGTGCAGAATGTCAAAAGTGGAGGAGGCTAGGTGAGGGACAGAGGTGTTTGGGAACTCTATACTTTCTGCTCAATTTTGTTGTGAACCTAAAACTGCTCTAAAAAATATAATCTACTAACTTTTCTGTAAAAAGTCTTTACCACAGAACTTTTCAGAGCCATTTCTACTTGGATATTTATATTCTAGATGTACAAGAGCTGATATGACATGCAATCTTTCCCAAGCTTATTTTAGCGTTTTTGTGCCGCACCTGTTAGCATCTCATGTGCCTCATGAGATGCTGTTCTGAGCGGCTTCATTTTTCCTATGCCCTAATAACTTGGTCCTTATTCAGCTCTTGCCCTTCTCTGGTCCCCTAGATCTGGTCTTGTTTCTCAAACATGTTGTCAGCAAGGCAAGAGTGAGCTGCCTGAATCTCAGATCTGATTGTGTCACTCCACTGTTTACCACAGTTGAGGCTAAACTCATTCCTGGGCTGCAGGAAACCCCCCTGCAGGGTTGGTCTGGTCCAATCCCAGCAAGGTCCCACCTCTCACGACAGCTTGACTAATACCAGACCTTAGAAACAGAACTGCCTGTGCTTCTTGGAATGTTCTGAGCTTTTGCAGGTCTCTCTCTCTCTGATCACATGCTACAATCTGCCTGGACTATTCTCCCCGCTCCACACCACTTGATTGTTAACTCCTGACTTGCCCCCAGGACTCAGCTCAAGTGCCTCTCTCCTTAGGAATGATTCCCCGACCTTCCTAGCTCCCATAAAGCATGTCTAAGAGATTCAGTCTGTTGCCCCATGACTCCGTGAGCGTCTTAAGAGCAGGGACTGTGATTCATTTTTTTCTCTTCAAAATGTTTTTTTCTTATCTCTTCAAATTCTAAAAGCTGATGGACCTTAAGGCTCAGTCTTCTCTTCATGCTTTCTCCTTAGACGACTTCACCCGGTCTCAAGGCTTTATATACCATCCACACTCTGGTGACTCTCAACCCAATACCTCCACCAAACCATTTTCAATGCAGCATCAACCTTTGCTCTGCTCTTTTTACAGATCTCCACACAACTGGCTCCTTGTTCAGGTCTCAGCTGAAATGCAACCTCCTTCTGACTGCTCCACTCAAATGGTCCCATACCCACCCTCTCCCCTAATCTTGTCTTACCTTGTATTATTACCACCCAAAATCAGATCATTCATTTACTTGTTTATTGTCCATCTCTCCTACCCACACCATCCCATGAGTTCAGGGAGTTTTGATTCACTGTTTTATTCCAGAGCCTAAGACAGTGCTGGGCACATTGAAAGCTTTCTTTAAACACTTGTTGAATGAATTGACATAGGCCTGACACGTAATATTTGCTAACATTTGCAGGCAAAGTGCTCTGTGTGCTAAATGTACCATAGGAATTGCTTCATTTTACACAAGCCTCATTTTACACTGATACACAGGGCTTTAGTAGCCAGGTCACAGACCAAGAAGGGATATGAACACTGGCAGCCTGGTTCAGCGCTTTCCGAGCCATTGTGCTATCCTCTCATACCTGGAAGTATTCAAAAGGTGTACTCGAAGGGAGGAAAGGGGGAGAGGCCTCAGTTTTTCATTGTGGGGGGTACTTCTAGTTCCGATGAGTTCCGATAGTTCGGAACTCCAGCCCGCACAGACATCCAGAATCCACTCCCTCACAACTCTAGATTCCACTGGGAAAAGGTCACCTTTCTGACTGCCTGAGTCTTGACCTGGCCCTTGGGTATGCTCCCTATGCAGTTTTTTTTTTTTTAATTAAAATACAGTTGATTTACAATGTTGTGCCAATCTCTGCTGTACAGAAAAGTGACTCAGTTATACACACACACACACACACACATATATATATATATTTACATTCTTTTCTAAATATTCTTTTCCATTCTGGTTTATCCCAGGAGACTGGCTACAGTTTCCTATGCTATGGTAGGACCTTGTTTATCCATTCTAAATGTAATCGCTTTTTAAAATACAGAAAGTTGAGGGAACTGCCTCTGGAAAGCAGAAAACCTGGGTAGAACTCACCCTCCTCCACGAGTGACACACGGTGAGAATGAGCGAGCAGTGCTTCCCTGCAATATTTATTAAGGAATTTACACATACACAGGAGAAAGGCAACCAGGAGTTGTGGTTCCCACAGATGAAATCTTTTAAGCAACGTTTTCTTGTTTTAATTTTCAAGTGGGGTGAACTATGACTGAGAGGAAGGCTGCCCAGGCGTCCTGCCTCATACACCTGGACAGATAGGGGCGCAGGGCAGCCTGGACACACCAGTATGAAACAGCGACTGGCAGGTCGGAGAGGGGAAAGGAGGAAGGGAACTACCAATGAGATGGTAAATTTTTTCTTTTAACTAAAGAAAAACTGGCAACAGTTTTAGGCTGCTGATAAATTAACTCCTCTCTGTTGTAAACCTAAAACTAAAAAAACAAAAACAAAAATACCCAGCGCAGATGGGGAGAGAGTGGGAGATGGAATCCACACACGCACACAAGCGTACACATGTTAAGCTCTGCATCCCCACTGGAGGGGCTGGTCCTCCAGCCACAAAGCCAGATCCTACCGGATGAAGGCAGGGAGCGGGGTGTGTGTCTTCGTGTGGGACCTTTGAAGAGTCTTTGGTGCTAAGAAAGGCTGACCGAAGCAGCAAGTCCTGAAGTCTCAGATCCAGGAAACAATTCAGCGTGAAGTAGAGTCAGATTTTTGCTCATCCTTGCCCCAGGGCTGGGGCCAAACCGCTCTAAGACTGTTTTAATTCGATTTCAGTACTTCTTTAATTTCCATAAATCAGGGGAGCATGATGCCTCCTTTCTCACCCCCCAAAATTTAAACCTATGGAAATACTGGGTTGGCCAAAACATTCTTTTGGTCAACCCAATAACTTATCATCACATATAGAAGGACCTCTAAACTCTCCCCTCTTTGCCTAAAATACATCCCCTACAGACCTTTCTGAGCCTGACAGAAGTTCCACGTTGTGGGAGAGGTGCTCAAAGGTGTGCACATCTATCCTGCAGTCTAAGTGCCTTCTGCCAACGGTTCCTAAGGTGCGGCTGCCAGCAGAGAGCCTGGCCTGAGGCTGGGGACGGAATCAGGACAGCTGGGGGACAAGCAACAGAGAGGTCTGCAGGTTTGCGATGCGGCTGGGCTAGGCAGGATGCCGAGTGCTAAGTGACCCGGACCGAGTGACTTCTAAACCAAACAGAGAGAAGTAGGAGCGGGGGATGGGGAAGAGGAAACACAGGGAGACCGGGCGATGGGGAGAGTGGTAGTCATCCAGGTGTGCTGTTCTTATTTCCACATCTGAGGGCTGAGCGTCTGATTTGCTGCCTGTCCATTCCCACCGTTCATGGACTGTCCATAGCTCAGCATGCCGTTGGTGCCACAGAAGCTCATCCCGGCCATCTGCTGGGTCATCTGAAAGGGAGAGAGGAGGCTTTCAGACAGGCGGTGGGCACGGGGCCAATTAGAGCAAAGAGCGGGAAGAAATCCTTCCGCCTGCGGGGAGAGGAGAGTGAGACAAAGGGGAGCTCTGTCGTGGACAGAACTGTCCTGAACCTGCACAGACCATTCCGGGGACACCAGACCATGACGACGGAGGCCTCTGCCAAAGGGAGATGCTGTCTGAGACTAATGCTCAGGGAGGGGAAGGGGGAATCCTGGAGCGAGCTGACATAAAAGCGGCACAGGAGGTTATTTTGTTTCCTTTCCACTCTCATTCTGAAAAGAAGGGGCCTATTGTGAACTGGCTGGAGCCAACCCTAAGAGTATAAAGAGAAGCCCCCAGCCAGCCAGCACTCCTGTCTTTTCTCCAGCAAAGTCATTATCCAGAGTGTCAGGGAAAGTGCAGTGCCTGCTCCAGTAGACAGAAGACAAAGAAAAGGAAACGACTTTTCAGAAAGAACAAAGACAGGCAGAAAAAAAAAAGACCAACATGTCTTCACAGTATGAGAAAGCAAGTTGCTGGGAGAAAAGGGTTGGTGGCATCAGGCCTGGGTGGGGTTGATGCCCCTTTAGGAATTTGATTAAAAGACTGGCTCCTGGCAGTGAACAGACAAAACTATTTATCAAAGAAAAATGACTTAAATTTCCCAAGTCTGGTACATTTTCTGTATAAGATCTTTTTCTTTAGGAGAAAGGCTAACTTTTTTTCTTCCACCAACTTTTAAAGAAAATTTCAAATTTACAGAAAGGTTGAAAGATTAGGGTAATGAGACCCATACATCTTTCCTTAAATTCAACAACTGGTAACATTTTTGCTTTATTTTATCTTTGATATATACATATGTATCAGCTTTAAAAAATTTTTGATAGACATTGAAAATTGCAGATATTGTGACGTTTCACCTCTTAATAAGTCAGGAGGCATCTCATAAGAAGCTTCCCAGGTGGTGCTAGTGGTAAAAAAAAAAACCAGCCTGTCAATGAAGGAGATGAAGATCCCCTGGACAAGGAAATGGCAGCCCATTCCAGTATCCTTGCCTGGGAAATCCCATGGACAGAGGAGCCTGGTGGGCTACAGTCCAAGGGGTTGCAAAGAGTCTGACTCTCAGGTCTCATATGAAAGAAGACTTTCCTAGAATCACAATACAATGAACATGTCCAAGATATTTCACATTATACTATATTCTAACATACATTATATTTCATTTTTCATCTCTTTAGCCTCCTTTAACCTAGAGGAGTTTCCCCGCCATTTTTTCCTAACACCATTTGAAGAATCCAGGCCAGTTATTTTAGAGAAAATCCTTTAATTTAGATTTATCTCATGTTTTCTTATAATTGGATCCAAGTTAGATATTTTTGGCAAAAATTCTAATATATATATATTTTTTGATGTGGACTACTTTTAAAGTCTATTGAATTTGTTACAATACTGCTTCTGTTTTATATTTTGTTTTGGCATGTGAGGCATGTGGAATCTTAGCTTCCCCAACTAGGGATCAAACCCATACCCCCTGCATTGGAAAGTGAAATTTTAACCACTGGACCACCAGGGAAGACCCCCAAAATTCTATGTAAGTGATATTATATCCTTCTTAGTACAAGATACCAAGAAATGCATAAAACTAATGTTGTCCTACTGTTGACAATTTTATGTTTGATCACTTATCTAAGGTTGTATCTATCATATGTCCTTTCATTGTAATTACTAAGTAATCTGAAGGGTATATCTTTGCAAATATGTGAATACATTGTTCTTTCTATAATTATTAGTTGTCATTCTTCTGCAAAGAAGGCTTTCTCTCCCTCTATCCCACACCCATTTTTTAAAAAATATGGACTCATGGATTTTTTTTCTTATCATACAAAGCCTAAAAGTTTACTGGGATATGTTCGAGGTGACCATTCTGAGTCAGTTCTTCCAGATACACACACAGTAGTTTCTTTCAACATTGTATTCAAGTCTTTTATTTCTAGGAAATGTTCTTATATTAAGTTTTAAATATATTAGTCCTGTTCTACTATTTTATCTTTCTTCTTTGTGTAAGTGCTAAGTCTCTTCAGTCATGTCTGACCCTTTGTGACCCTATGGACTCCACCAGGCTCCTCTGTCCATGGGATTCTCCAGGCAAGAATACTGGAGTGGGCTGCCATGCCCTCCTCCGGGGACCTTCCCAGACGTAAGAGAACCTGCACTGGCAGGCAGGTTCTTCAGCACTAGTGCCACCTTTGGGGGTCGCCAAACAAACATATTTCTGTTAGATCTTCTTTGCCTAAGTTCTTTCTTTCTTTCTGACTCTTTTTAGTGCTCTCTATATTTAGTTTCTTTTCTCTGAGCTACTTCATGCCTTTCCTCTATGCCAAATATATTTTCAGTTGAATCTATTCTCCTCTGACTAACTTGTAATTCAGTCTATTTTTAAGATAATTGTGTCGTTTCTCAATTTGCTTCTTGAGTTCGGTAAACTTTCATTTCACATCTTCCAGTTATTTGTCCATTTTGGTTCTAAGCTTTTCACTTTTTGATTCAAGCTGTTTTGTCTTACCTGCAAGTGTTTGTTGCTGCTGCTGCTGAGGACACTTAATTCAGGATTGTGTAACAGTTTTCTTCTACTTCGTGACTGGTTTTGGAGAAAGAATTTTCATTTCTCAAAATGTTAGACTTCGTCTTCTATTTTCTTCTCATAATAGTTTTGCATAAATGTCACTTGCTACTTTCTGTTTATTTTGTGTGTGTGTGCATGTTCAGTCGTGTCTGGCTCTTTGTGACCCCATGAACTGCAGCCCCTCAGGCTTCCCTGTCCATGGAATTTTCCAGGCAAGAATACTGGAGTAGGTTGCCATTTCCTCCTCCAGGGAATCTTCTCCACCCAGGGATAAACCCCTCATCTCTTGCATCTCCTACATTGGCAGGCAGATTCTTTGTAGAACCTTATTTTTCTGAATCAGCACAGGTGAAAGGATCTGGGGAGACTTACTACATCTCTTAGTTCAAGAGCGCCCTCTTCCTTTAGTAAAGTGAAATGACTATTTGGTGGGGAGGAGGATGGTAGATGATTTTGTGATTCTCACTTCTTACTTCTTCACCACAAGGTCCCCAAAGAGCACCCCCTCATTCTAAGTCATCCTCATCTCTCCTAGAAACAATGCTTTGCCAAAGCTACCCCCTATAGTCCTATCTATTTCAAGTCCTTTATTTTTGATTCTCCAAGTAACAGAGTTATACTCCACCAAGTCTCAGAACACTTCTCAGCACGTCTCTAATCAGGGCAGGGCTTTCTCTTTCTTGGGGGTGTTTTATCTATGCTCTGTCACCTCTAGCCCTCTGCTCCTTCTCCTCTTTTCACATGGTCTCTCTGTTGTGCTGGCTCTGCTTGATTTTGGTGTTTTTAAAAATTTATTTATTTTTGGCTGTGCTGGGTCTTTGGTGCTATGAGGGCTTTTCTCTAGCTGCGAGCAGTGCTACTCTCTGGTTGCAGCATGCAGGCTTCCCACCGCTGTGGCTTCTCTTGTTGCAGAGCACAGACTCTAGAGCGCACAGGCCTCAGTACTTGCGGCACTGGGGCTCAGTAGCTGCACTTCCTGGACGTTAGAGCTCATGCTCAATAGTTGTGGCACATGGCCTCAGTTGCTCCTCGGGATGTGGGATCTTCCTGGACCAGGGATTGAACCTGTGTCTCTTGCCTTGGCAGGCAAATTCTTTACCATTGAGCCACCAGGGAAGCCCTGAATTTCGGTGTCTATAATCGTGTAATTTGAGGTTTGTAGTATTCTATTAGATGCGACAGTCATTGCTTATGGGTGCTTTTATTGCCACCTCTTGTTTATCTGTACAGGTTGTTTTGTTTTGATGACTGTGTGGAGAGTTCTAGAATTAGGCAATTACCCTTATTCTACAGGAATCCAAAATGCCTCTGAAAGTCTGAGGTTAGATAGACCTTCTGTTAAAATAAATAAATAAATGAAGCAAACCCAAGAATATCTCTGGCGAGATCTCATTTACACTATAAGGATTCAAAGGATAAGGGGGCAGACACTAAGTGAGACGGCCTTGAGGGAGGCTCAGAACTCTCGTCCTGAGTGGAATGGAGCAGCTTACCTGAGTTAGGTTCCACTGCAGCTGCTGAGCTGGCTGAACCCCATACACAGTCTGGGGCATAGCTGCCATGCCTGCCATGTAGCTGGCCTGCTGGGTGGTCATCATTCCGTTTGGCACACCCATCATGGAGGCCTGCATGCCCCCCATATAGCCTGCAGGCATGGCCATTGGGGCAACCATCCCAGAAGCTCCCGGCTGAGCTACCATGCCTACTGGTGGAGGCATCATGCTCCCCATTAGGTTGCTAGGAGGTGTAACCCCAGGGAAGCTGGGGTAGGCAGTGGGATACGCCATCTGAGCAGGAGCCATGAACATTGCTGCCAAGAGAACAGACATACAGATCTGTGAAAGAGGAATGCACACGAGGTCAATCCAAACGCTCACTGGCTACTCCTTCCAGCTAGAATTCCTCAGACAGATTCTCTACAAGACTTGCTCTGGCTTCCAGTGGGCTGCAGACCCAAGCACTTCCCCTTTAGGGTCCAGATCCAGACCCCAAGTCAGGCTTCAGAGAGGCCGACCCCACAGAAGCATGGCTCTGAGTTACATTAATATCCATCTCCTAATACTCAGTGGCTTCACAAGAAAAGTCATGTTCAGGCTTGTTTGGAGTATTATGTCAGGGCCCTGGCACAAGAAATAATTCCTGCATGGAAGGCCTCCCGTTTCTACCTGGCACACTGCTGTGACCCCTATGAACTCTACCTTGGGTGGGCATCTGAGGCGTCTGGGATCCATACAGTGACAGGATGGAGTCTTTAGACAGCTGCTTCTTGCTTGTTTCTTCTGATTTGCTCCCTGGCTCTGGAAACAGGTTCAGGTTTTCCGGAACTGAGCCAGCACTCCCTGGGGCTGGCATGGAACCTACAACCTTAGGATAAAGGGCAGGGAGGAATTGGAATGGTCCTCCTGGGGTTCTCTGTAAGGATGTCCCTCGTCTCTCTGCTGCTTCTAACATTTGCCATGAGAAAACATGGCTCGAGTTAGTAGCTTCCTGACACTTTTACCATACAAACATCTGGAAATACCTGATAGTTAAGCTCTGGTACAATTCTTTGCTCCTTAGCAAAACAATGTGATTTGGGGAAAAACTAACAAATTAAAATGACCTACAAATGATGCAGTCAGAGAGAACTAAGATCCCAGAACCACTGTTTACTGGCTGTGTAACGACAGGCTAGTCATGTAACTTTTCTGAACTCTTTCCTCATCCAGAAGACCCATTTTGCAGGATTGTGGTGAATATTTTAAATCATAAGTGAAATACACAAAATCACCTGGCACTGTGCCTGGTGTACACAGCTGGTATTCCACAAATGGGAGTCACTGACGGTTTCAAGCCTTTCCTATTTACAAACTCTCTGGAAATAACTCAGGCTGAGGAGGTGACTTATAGGATTAGCCTTTACAATCTGACACATCTTCAACAGAAGTTCACATAAAGGGCCCACTCTTTTTGGGCAAGAGACAAAATGGAATGAGTAGGCTGTAACAGAGATGACAGGGTTAAGGGAAGAATCAAGAAAACCAAAGTCAAACTCCACCAAGAACGCGTGACTTGATTCCAGGATTAAAGTTATCAAAAGCACCGTTTACAGAATGCTATTTCCTCCTGAGGCACCCACAAGACTCACCTTTCTGGAAACTGAAGAAGAGGGAGATGAAACAGAGGCCAAAAGATCTAAATCCTTCTCTAGGGTACTACTGGTCTTACCATTTGCAATGGAGCAGGATACAGGAGCATCTGGAAAAAGAGACCAAAGTTAAAATGTAGCCCTGCTTATTAAGCCCATTCCTTTCTTCTTTTCCAGACACAAAGTAGAGAAGGCCCACATGCTCCAATCACAGACCCTGAAATCTAGGCTCTGGAACCATACAGCTTGGATGAGGCATCTCACAAGATTCCCGAGAACACACTGGAAAAGCCTGTAGCTCAGGCAGAGGACAGGAGGAACTTGGGCTTGAAGGCTACATTAGCACCATTGCAAAGGAGCTGGCTGGCTCCCTTCTAGCTATTTGAGCGGCAAAGCTGTGTAGGATTTATTCTCAGAGAGAAATGACAAGTACAGACATTAGAAGCTGAAGTAGCCAGTAATCAGCGGGAATGGACTGAAACAAAGTACAGCCATCAGTACCATGAAAGGTAAGAATAGGCTCTATTTCTGAAAGGGGCAGAACCACTAGCTCAGGGTTTCAAAAGTCTGGAGGAAAATGACCACAAGGTAAGGGGCCATCTCAGAAACAGGATGCACCTGGAAAACAAGGGTTGGGGGCAGGGCTCACAGGGGCTGGTCTAGTGAAACTTGCAAACACTTACTGAATGCTCAGTGTGTGGGGGCAAGGAGCTAAGAGCTTTAGAGGCATTATCTCATTTAGTCCTTCCAACAACATCTCTGATGTAGACTCATCATCCTTACTACAGGAAGAAAGTAATGTTGAGAGGTTGAGCAAGCTACCCAAGATCACAAAGACAGTACGTGGCAGAGCTGGGACTCTGGCTTCAAAGGCCATGCTTAACCGGTACTGGACTTAATCACTCCTCTATTACTGTACTGTCTTCCTAGAGAATGTCAGCACTTCTTAGAACAACTGCTTAGATATAAAACAACAGGAAGAATAGGCGGGAACAACCTTAGTGATGAAGCCACCAACTGAAGAACCCCATCTCTAACTACCTCCCCTGGATCACAGAGGATTCATCAACATTGGTGAGATTACAGGTGTGGAAAAGTCTAGCTCTTACCAAGGCCCAAGAGATCCACCACAGGAGCTTTGGATTTCGGGGAGGTTTTCCGAGGTAGCTGTGGATCTTCTTTTTTCTGTGGCTAGGGTTAAAATATGTTACAGAAAGAAATAAGCAGGTGTTTTTGAAGCCTCTATTCCCCTCTCCAACCGTAAAGCCACAGGGATTCTTGTGGCATGGATGCTGTTATTCAAAGAGAGTTACCAAAGAAACAGAACTCAGGAAGTGGTGTGTGAAAAAAACCAAATCAGAAGGCATAGTGCAGAAATCAAACCTAAAGTGAAAAACAAAACTGTCATCTGCACTTGTCTGGCTTTCTAAAGAGACAGATCTTTCCAAAACCAAGACAACCACAGACCAGGGTATCCAACAGAAGCAGCAGATTTTGGTCCCAGGAGAAGCAAAGAATAAAGGCAGGTGTCTGATGGTACAAAAGGTAATGGTCAACACTTCTCCCAGTGATTAGAAAGCCTTTAATACCAAAAGGGAACTCATTTTATAGGTTACCTAATTCGCTCTGCCAATATCACTACGGACTGTGTTCTGAAGACACTATGATTCACAATGATGCTAAAAGACCCTCGAAGGAAAACAGTAAAAAGTCTTCTTTCCCAAGATTCCAAACTCCTTTGTTAAAGGAGTTGTGACCCAGGGATTGAACCCTTGTCTCTTACATCTACACTGGCAGGCAGGTTCTTTACCACTAGCACCACCTGGGAAGCCCCATCTTAGAGTATCTACTACCACAGCCATAAGGTGTCCAGTGGGAAAAGAAAGGTGCCTACTTCATTATGACAGAGCGAGAATACAAGAAGGGATGGTTTAAAATGAATTAGTATGGCCTGGCTTCTGGACTGTTCTTAACAGCAACAGGAAAATGAGGTACAGAAGGCCTAAGGAGAGAAGGACTAATGTAGCATCTGCTCAGAAGGTGTCACAGAGCCTTGGCATTCTGCCATGAAACGTGCCTCTTGCTCAGATGGGACAGGTGCCGTTCCCAAGCTCCCATCTGGACTTCAAAGGCAACGTGACAGAGCAGATCAGGTAGCAACAAGGCGATGGGAAAGCAGCAGGAATGGCAGTGGGTGATCTAATCTGCATGTGGCCCTCTTTTAGGCCCAGGTGTCATGGTGCAATGTGCTCTCAACTGGCCCTCCCCCTCCGCACCCCTCCCCTCCCACCTCCTCTCCTCCACACGTGTCAACACACCCTAACCCATCCACACAGCACACATACTTCCCCCACTTACCATTTTCACTTTCTCAAAAACAACAGGTTCCATTTTTTTCTCTGGAGCTGGTTCGCTCCCTCTTTTCCACTTGTTATCTTTTTCTTTCTACGATGATTTAAAAAAACAAGACAAAGAACAGGCCCCATGGTGACTAACAGTTCAACAAATTATAATCCTAAATGTCTCAAAAGGACACACAAATCCCTACTGAATCTGATGCAGCAGTCTGACGGACTGTGGGAGGGTCTTTTGTGGGGCATGAGCACTGGCGTCTTCCACTCTGGCCTCAAGGCTGTAGAAAGGCATCTTTCAAATTTCTTAAGTACCTCCCTCCTTGTTCTGTCTAATCCATGTATGACTGTTAGTGTGAAGACCGGGTTATCTATTGAGGTTAAAACATTTCACCGGTTTGTTGTCCCTTTTGGACCCAAGTTTAACTTGCTCATCATGGTACAGTAGTGAAAAATGTTCATCTTACTTGACATATAGGCTTCAATCAAAGGTTCTCTCCCTTACAAATATGAGCCAAGTGTGAAGTGTTTCCTTATATATAAATGTGAGTAATAAGAGCTGTGAACTAACCCCACAGGGCTATCACCTGGATCAAAAGAACAACAGAACACAAATGTAATTTGCTATATATTAAAGGATATTGTATAAATACAATGACTAAAGTTTGAAGTCCCCCATCTGCCTCTTCTAGCCAGAGGGTTTTGTTGTTTAGTCACTCAGTCGTGTCTGACTCTGTGACCCCATGGACTGTAGCACGCCAGGCTACCCTGTCCTTCACTATCTCCCACAGTTTGCTCAAACTCATGCCCATTGAGTCAATGATGTCATCCAACCATCTCATCCTCTGTCACCCCCTTCTCCTGCCCTCACTAATCTTATTTGTAAAATGCAGCACAACTGGAGCTGAAGCTCCAATACTTTGGCCACCTGATGCAAAGAGTTGACTCATTGGAAAAGACCCTGATGCTGAGAAAAACTGAAGGCAAAAGGAGAAGTGGGTGGCAGAGGATGAGATGGTTGGATCGCAGCACCAATTCAAAGGACATGAACCTGGGTGAACTCCAGGAGACGGTGAAGGACAGGGAGGCCTGGCATGCTGCAGTCCATGGGGTCACAAAGAGTTGGACACCATTTAGCCACTGAACAACAAACACATGAAAAATGGTCAGCCTGACAATGATCAAAAAATGAAATTTAAAATGTACTTTTGGGCAGAATTCCCTGGCAGTCCAGTGGTTAGGACTCTGAACTTTTAATGCTGAGAGTCCAGGTTTGATCTCTGGTTGGAGAAATAGGATTTCAAGCCAGGAGGCATGGCTTGAGGCTCCCCATTTTGGGGAGGAGAAAAAAATCTTAATAGTACTATCTAATATTGGTAGGGATGGAGTAAAACTACTCTACTCATCCAATGCTAAGAAGACAGTATAAAACAAAACAACTTCTAAAAAATATACTGGCAAAAGTACGAAGAGACAAATATTGAAACCCTTTGACCAAGATTGTATCTTGTAATGTACCTTAAGAAAAATAATCCAAAACATGGAAAAAGTTACATATGCCAAGAAATTCATTCCAGAATAACATATCTGAAGAAAAACTTAAACTTTATGCCACAGAGGGGAATAGTAAAATAAACTGTGATCTAGCTACTCACTGAACAAGAGGCAATGATTACAAGTTGTGAAAAGTAACAAGTAAACAGGTGACAGGTAAAACACATGATGTGCTAAGTTAAAGGAAAACAGGAGACACTCTATCCAACTATGTTACAATTATGCCTCCCAAACGTAACTACACAGGGGAAAATGGGGGAAACACAGGGATGACAGTCATTATGAAGTTAAGAGTAGGCACAGATTTTCTACTTTAACGTTCATATTATCTGTAAAGTGATATTATAATCATGAAGAACACACGCAGCTATGCTTGTTGCATACATAGTGTAACACTTTAATACAGAACACTTTATTTCTCAAAATTAAAAACATCTTATCTGTCCATTTAAAAAGAATACTCTTCAACAAAGCCAGTTTCTTTTAGATTTGATATTAAATGCCTTCACTTAGCAAATATTAATTCTTGGCATATAAATCTTCATGAAGATATTTTTTTAAAACTCTAAATACATCAAATAAAAAGCTTTGAAATAGCTCTTTGGCACACAGGAGACATTTCCTTTCTAAGTGAAAACATTTAGTGAGTAAAACAGGCTGCTTTCATGGGTATGGTACAACAGCAACATAACTATGAATGAATACCATCTATCTCCATACAGCAACTCTTTCCTCTTCTCCTACCTTCTGAATTACCTCAGATACCTTTTTTTTGACCTTGTCTGATTTCATATGTTCTGGTACAAAAAATAGAGCTAAGCAGACAGACTACAGTTCTCTACAAAGGAAAGAAAATGTCTGCTTCTTTTGGTTTCAAACTCTTCTTGATGGTGCCATCCAAGCCGTAAACGCACGCTGGGTTAAGTCTTTCTTGGAAGAGACACGACACATCCCTTTTCTGGTTGACTGTGGCATAAGAGTCCTTCACACAAAGCTGAGAAGGAATCATCATTACCTAACTACATGTATTACCCTGCACTTGCTTGCCCACATTGAAATCAACTACTGGTTAGAGCCCCTTTTCACACAAGATCAAAAGATCAGTCTTGAGCTAATTCCAATTAGTTTGACTTTATCTGGAAGGGCTTAGAGCCCCGTGTAAATGTAATGATTTCATTGGCTAGTACCTCTTCCACTAAAATAAATAACAGACAGAGGACAGATGATAGGTATATAGGTCTTTTGCTGGAACTGGAGAATCCCATATTCTCCACACTTCCTTAGCTAGAGAAACAGTCGATTATTTCAAAGCAAATTTATTACAGTCTTGTCAAAGGCTTTTTGAAGGTTTAAGTTAGTCATATTTATTGGTTCCCCTCTAGCTGTCATTAGGCATATTTTCTTCTTCCAGAAACCATGTTATATTTCCTCCTGTATGCTGTATTTCAGATTCTAACCACATGTCTAGGATGCAGAGTGTATTTGGCAACTGGGAGTCTCCTAAAACTCCTCTCGAGAACAAGCATTCCATTGGTGGTCAGTCCACTAACACAATAGAAATAAATATATGCTGGTCAAATTTGAGGAAACTCTGGTGATATAATTACACTAATTTTGATGACTTCATTTACAGAAAAAAAATGCACACACACGTATATATGCACACACATACTATTCTATTTGATCTAGTATGCCCAACATATCCATATAAAGAAATAATTTGGAACTGGGAATCACTGACATCTAAATTCAGATCATGGTAAAGAATTCACTGATGGTTGGTCCATCCCTGAGGCAAAAGTTTGCTCCATGATATCTCATGGTCTTGATTCAATAGCTGGCTTTATTCAACAATTTTTGTTTTTATGGTCTTAGAGTATTTTGGTAGCTGTTCTTCAAATTCTCCCCAGGCCTGATTAATAAGCAAATTATTTATTATAAACAAAACTTGAAGGATTTAAAACCAACCCTAAAGGCATTGATGTCCAGACTTCGGTCCATGTATTTCTTCTTCTCATACTTATCTCGAATAAATCCCTCGACCGCACTGTAAGAAGCTTATTAAGGATAAAGCAAACAAATCTTTCTCACAGAATGACTATAAAAGGTCAATTGGTATCCCATGAGCATTGTTCTCCCATCTTCCTTCTGCCTGGTTTCCCCATGTGGCTCCTGTCTCTTCTGGCCTATCCCTAACCAAAACCTTAAAATGCCTCCTTCATGGCTACTGCAGGGAATCACCATTTCCTACGATCTTCCTTCAGAGAAATGAGAGCAGAAATGGGGTCACTCTTCATTTTGACATCAGTGGAGCCTGTGGCTGTTCTACTGAGAGAATATAGGTAAAGCAGTCAGTTATCTATTTTAAAGTCCTTAAGTCAACAGGACTGAAACAGACATCTGAGTGCCCCTTAAAAAAAATATACGGGACTCCCATGCCCCACTGCCAGATTCTGATCTGGGGTCCTCTGCAGGGCTCCAAATCTACATTTAGTACGTTCCCCCTGTACCCACCCAAATCAAACTCTAACAAGATGGTCTACAAGCCATATTTTGAGAAGCACTGCCTTCAGGGAGTTTGGTTTTATGAGCTGGGTGCTATCTCCATTTGAGGGGCTGGGAAAGTTATGGATTAACTGGTCAATAAGTTAATTCTTTCAGGTAGGGCATAAAAAGGCATTAAAAATTAGTGGCAGTTTTGCTGAATCAACATAGCACAATAAACTATTCTTTTTATCAAACAACAGTTTCAGAGATCCAAAGAC
The DNA here is from genome assembly GCF_963930625.1 of Muntiacus reevesi. Taxonomy (NCBI): domain Eukaryota; kingdom Metazoa; phylum Chordata; class Mammalia; order Artiodactyla; family Cervidae; genus Muntiacus; species Muntiacus reevesi. Next base: position 164,312,252 of record NC_089249.1, read on the forward strand.
TATTGGAGATGTCACTCTCTGGAAGAATTCACAGTGAACCACAGCAGTCTTAATTTCTGGCTGCGTTGCCCCTGTGTGACACCACCATTCTGACATTAGAGAGTATACGTGGGCTTTCTATATGTCTTGGTTGCAGGAGAGAGGAAAAGCCAGACTTCAACTCATCCACATATAAAGACGGCCCAGTCAGATCATGGGTCCTGAGTCTTCGTAACTCTCCCAAGACACTACCACCACCACCACTACCAATAAAACCATTCAGCCTTCAAAGTTACTCCAAAAAAGATACTGGTCTATTTGAGGTCGCCGAAAGGTCTCAGGCAGGTAGGCTTCATAAAGTCGGTTTGCCTTTCCATTCCCCATCTCTTGCATGCACTGCAATCAAAGAGATGTGGAAACAAGGAATGTCACATTAGGGAAGAACTGAAAAACTTCTTATCCAACTGCATCATTTTACAATTGAAGAACCAACTGAGGGAGTGGCAGAATCTAGATTTAAACTTGCGTATTCTGATTTCCAATCCATGATTCTCTCTGCTCTGCTCCCAACCATTTCCTTCCACAGCCGTCTTTCCTGCCACTCTGTCTCCTTTTATTGAAAGATTTGTCTAACAAGATATATTTGATTCAATAGTAATTTAAGATCCCATTTGAAAGTCCAAGACATAGAGCTGCCAATCCAAATGCCTACTTGGCAGGCAATAATCAGTGTCTAATCAGGCAGGCAGTAATTAGGAACAACTACAATTCTGAGTTTATAGTAGTAATTAACCTATCCACTGTATTACCAACAAATATGTTTCTCATTAGGCTTTTGAAAGACTCCTTAACATTTGTGAGAGATAAATTCCAAGAGTTTTAAACATCTTCAAATTCTCAACTATCTCCATGGCATGTAATTTCCTCCATAAGATACAGTCAAGTATAACTGAAAAATATAACTAATCTTTTAGTCCTTCAGTGAATCTATAAAGATAACCTAAAGTAACTTCTAAAGCCATTTTCTGTCAAGAATAACCTCTTATTTACAACATCAACTTTAGCAACTGGTTTTCTTTGGAGCCAGGAGATTTCCCCCAAACAAAATATATATATATATATATATATATATATATATATATATATTTCTATAAATTACTTTAAGAAGTTTCAATGCAGGAAGAGAACAAAAAACAGGGAAGCCACATCAAGCTGCAGCTCTCCAGCCAGGCTGGATTCACTAACTTAAGTGTCTCACACTCAGCCCACCAACCTAACAGCAAGCAGGATTCATATATGCATTTCTGCAATAAAAAACATTAAAAGTATAGGTGTTGGACTTTTTTTTTAAGTGAGTATCTAAAATTACAAACATTAGATCTGAAAATGCCAAGGGCCTTAGAAAATAATACAAAGATCCTCCTTCATGTCTTCATGAATCCATGGGGTCCTAGTCCATAGAGCATTTGTGTTTTGAAGGAGGTAAAATATAAGTGGAATAACTTGTGTCTTAAATATAAAGATAAAAATTTTTTAACATGGCATTAGTGTTGAACACTTAAACTTCCCTCCATCTTCACCTTTGTGCCCAGTTTGACTGAAATTCATCTGGAACTACTTTCACATGAAGTATGAGAGTGGTTGACTCGCTCCTGGGTTGTGTAAGTACCTGGATCTGTTCTTGAGTCCACTGGTCGAGGTTAACCGATTTTACCCTGGATATGTGCACCCCGAGATTCCTGTGGATTCCAGCACATCGAATGCAGATGAACACACCAATATTCCAGGAGGCCCATCGTGGCCCTGTGGAGGTCAGGAGCAGGGCAATAAAGTAAAAATTAAAACAACATTCAAGACCCAAACCAGAATTATTTAGGTTATGAGATAACATTTCAGTTAGAATATATATAAGTGAGAGAATTGTTACCATGATCACTTTTTAGATTTTTTAAAATTTTGTTTTTATTTTTTTGACTGCACTGTGAGGCTTGTGGGATTTTAGTTCCCTGAACAAGGATTGAACCCCAGGCCTAGCAGGGAAAGCTCTGAGTCCTAACCACTGGACTGCCAGGGAATTCCTACAATCACCTTTTTTTGGTCATTGTTTTGTTCATTTTTCCAAAAATGAGCCTTTTTAAAAAAGGTTTAAAGTTTTTAAGTGTACAATATGGTGGTCTTTAGTATATTCACACAGTTATGTACCATCACCACTATCTAATTCCAAAATGTCTTCATCATCCCCAAGAAGAAATCTCAAGCCCAGTAGCAGGCATTCCCCATTTCCTCCAAACTTCCCCCCACCCCAGCCCCTGGCAACCACAAATCTACTTTTTCTTTCTATAGACTTGCCAATTTTGGACATTTCATAGAAATAGAATTATATAACATGTGGACATTTGTGTATGGAACAATAGCTTTTTTTAGAGTCTCATAAAGGTTGAACTGCAAATATTATAACATTGTTACTTATGTTTTTAAAAATCCCAGGAAAACAGTGGCAGGTCATGTCACATTCTATTTAATATGTTTCATGAACAGCCCTCCCTCAAGAAACTTTTCAATGGTGGTGAGACCTGGATTCAATTTTCCTACTAGGAAAAAAGATACAGACATGCCATGCCAGCTCAAGGCTAAGCCTGAAATTTGAAACTGTTTATCCTCTCCTCCCCACCAGGACTATAAAATATGCATCCAGATTCACTTAATAGGATCCTTTTCTCTAGGGCTAATGTCCCTACTTTACCCAACTACGGCATTATCTAGATTAAAAATTATCATATAATAAAGATGCTTATAGCAAAAAAAAAAAAAATCTCAGACATGTATTTTAATAAAAGTCTGTTACATAATCTCTCATCCCCTGCCAACTTTGCTCACCCTAATAATCATTCTGGAGAAATTTCAAACTCCTCTTCATAATTTTTACACAGGGTAAAAGCGACTTACTTTTATATGACATCTGCCAAAGATTTACTGAAAAATCACTAATATTTCTTTTGCCACCACTCCAATAGACAGAAATTCACCTCATAAAAGAAGCATGATGTCAAGAGCTAGAGGTTGTGAAAAAGAAGTGAAAAGACACTAACTGGTTTTCTACAGAGATAAACAGGAAGGACCTGCATTTGGAACAAAAAAGGACACAAGGTTTTGGTTCTGCTGAACACAGACAACAGTGTGGTTAGTCTGAGGGTTTTAACAGAAGTTTGTTTGTTTGTTTTTAATTGAAGGATAATTGCTTTATGGAATTTTGTTGTTTTCTGTCAAACCTCAACATGAATCAGCCACAGGTATACATATAGTCCCCCCTTTTGAACCTCCCTCCCGTCTCCTGCCCCATCCCACCCCTCTAAATTGATACAGAGCCCCTGTTTGTTTGAGTTTCCTGAGCCATACAGCAATTCCTGTTGGCTATCTATTTTACATATGGTAATGTAAGTTTCCATGTTACTCTTTCCATACATTTCAGCCTCTCCTCCCTTCTCCCCATGTCCATAAGTCTATTCTCTATTACTGTTTCTCCATTGCTGCCCTGTAAATAAATTCTTCAGTACCATTTTTCTAGATTCCTTGACAGAATTTAATGAAGGAGTGCTAGAGTCATATGGAAGAAGATTATTCTTAGAAATTTGAATCTGTAGCTATTATAAATAAAAAGGGAATTTCTGGATAAAGATATCACTCAGATACTATGGTTAAAAACTGCAAATACAGAAGGCTCACGTCCTCCTTACAACCACCAGGTGGTGTTCTCTGCCTGAAATTTTATCCCAATACCCTCTTACTGCTATAATCTTGATACACTCAGGTTTATCTTCTAAAAAGACCTTCAGTCCCTTCAAATCCCCAGATTTGCACAGTAGATCTGCCATGTAACTAACAAGCACACAAATGATCCAGACACTTCTTTCAGTGGCAGTGAGTTACATAAACACAAAGTGGAAAACCTAAATAGATGGAAATGAGATTCTTTAGGGTGCTGTGGGTCTATTTCGGGTTACAGTTTTTATAAAGGAACTCAAGATAAAATAGAAATTATACAGGATTAAAAGTGGGACCAAAAGTTAATATTTCATGTCTCTTTACCATTTTCCCTTTGCTCTAGATTCTAGAACTCATGATAAGATAGCTAAATTGTACTTGTTTGCTACAAAATCACAAGCCAAAAACACTAATTAAAAGTTAGCTGTGAAGTGTTACGCTATTTGCTTCCTGACCCTAAGTCTGGAGAAGGTGATTCCCAAACATCAAAGCCACTGTCACAACTGTGGAATTTCTCCAGATCGCATTCCAGAGTATAAAGTCTCTGAGGAATACAGGACTAAATCCTGATATCCTGGAGCTGCCAACAAGGCCTCAGTATAGAAACACAGGCAATAATATTTTCATGAAAAGTCAAAGGAGAGCCTCCTCTGCCCCACTCCCACATCTCTCCTACGACCTTTTCCCAGTGAAATATAGGCTGTTCCATCTCGGACACTCAGCTTCCTTTAGTTTTACACTGCTTGATTTATTAAGCTGTAACTTTATGCTCCATAAAGGATTCCAAAATTTAAAAAAAGGAAAACACGGGAGAGACAGTTACTTATATGGCTGAAAATATAGGGAAACAGGGTTGTTATTGAAAGCATAGGGTGTGGAGAAAAGGGAACCCTCTTACACTGTTGGTGGGAATGCAAACTAGTACAGCCACTATGGAAAACAGTGTGGAGATTTCTTAAAAAACTGGAAATAGAACTGCCATATGACCCAGCAATACCACTTCTGGGCATACACACTGAGGAAACCAGATCTGAAAGAGACACGTGCACCCCAATGTTCATCGCAGCACTGTTTACAATAGCCAGGACATGGAAGCAACCTAGATGCCCATCAGCAGACGAATGGATAAGGAAGCTGTGGTACATATACACCATGGAATATTATTCAGCCGTTAAAAAGAATTCATTTGAATCAGTTCTAATGAGATGGATGAAACTGGAGCCCATTATACAGAGTGAAGTAAGCCAGAAAGATAAAGAACATTACAGCATACTAACACATATATATGGAATTTAGAAAGATGGTAATGATAACCCTATATGCAAAACAGAAAAAGAGACACAGATGTACAGAACAGACTTTTGAACTCTGTGGGAGAAGGTGAGGGTGGGATGTTTCGAAAGAACAGCATGTATATTATCTGTGGTGAAACAGATCACCAGCCCAGGTGGGATGCATGAGACAAGTGCTCGGGCCTGGTGGGCTGGGAGGACCCAGAGGAGTCGGGTGGAGAGGGAGGTGGGAGGGGGGATCGGGATGGGGAATACGTGTAACTCTATGGCTGATTCATATCAATGTATGACAAAACCCACTGAAATGTTCTGAAGTAATTAGCCTCCAACTAATAAAAAAAAAAAAATGAAAGCATAATCTTTGCAGCCAGGAAAAAACTGAGGTTTGAAGGTCAGCTTCAATAACAATTAGCTGTGTGACCTTCAGAGAGACACTGAAACCTCCTAAGCCTCAGTTTCCTCATCTTCAAAATGTGTACACTAATATTCATCTTACAGTGCTGAGACTATGGAGGGATAATAATAAAAGAGAGCAACATTAAAAGAACATGGTACATAGTGAGATTTCTGGAACCCACTTCCCATTCATCTACTTTCATCAATAAGGGCATGTTAACGCACTCATATGTATATATCAACACCATGCAAGACCACAGAACGCTCTTGTTAGACAGAAATGTGAGCTCCAGTCCTAAAACATCAGAACCAGAATCAACTGACTGAACAGGAGAAAGAAGAAATTTTCCCTTGATACAATTTCAAAGTCTTCTAGAAAACATGAAATTTGAAGCAGTTTTCTAAATCTCCCCCCAAATATTCCTTGAAATGTACTCCCTAAACCCCCACCTGTTACCCTTTTCTGTTATACACCCGCACTCTGCCTTTGTGTCCACACATGCCTCCAATACACACACAAAGGAAGACGAGAAGCTGACAACTATTTGACGTGTCTGGATTACACAGTACCCTGTATTGCTGCTACAAGGCCAACCTGCTGGAATATGGCATTACAGGCAAAGATAATCCAGTTGTTCCATACACACTGGTCATGGCAACCAAGGAGAAAATATACAAAAGATGCCATTTTGAAGTTGAAAATAGAAAGAGACTCTGAGAGGCAATATTCTGAACTGTTTTGAAACCAAAGAGGATAGATAGTGACATAAACTGGTAGCAATTAGCACAACATAAGGACAAAGTCATGGCTAAGTGAACATATTCAACAGGGGCCTATGAGCGGGCTCAGGAAGCATTAAGCAATATTAAAATTAACAAATAATCACTCTGCAATAAGGGATCAGTAAAAATGAAGAAAGTATTTGGATTTGGCAAATCTGTCAAGAAATCGGCTCTAATAAGTACCAACCCAGTATCAGGGAAATCTGGGCTTGCCCTAACTATTTGCACGCCTTCTAACAAGTATCTGGAGGGTTTATTTCTCCATTTGTAAAATGGAAAGCATATGAGTAAATCCAATTTACATTCAACTACTGGATGGCTTCTGCATAACTGAGTTAACTACTGATGCTTGGCTGCAAATTTTCCTTGCTAAAATTTCCCTCATCACAAGAGCTGCTGGGCCTAGAAGTGTTCTGTCTGGGCTTGAGAAATCAGCAGAGACAAAAGAACTAGACTTACAGATAGCTTGAAGTCACTATTATAATAATTACAACTCATGAATCTCTAACTTGTAGAGTTCCAAAAAATAAATGTTGAGGCGAAAAAAGAAAAAAAACCTGCTAAATCGATGGTTACCCATAATTAGAACTGCCAGCATCTTGGAGCTGTTGAGAAGCTCTTCAACAGGAAGGGTCCAGGAAGGGAGAGAAACGCTCTTCCATCTTCCATTCAAGCCCTGTTGAATCTACCTTGGAAACTTTCCCAGAAACTATCCATTTCTACCTAGACCTTCTCCTATCTCACCCATAAGCATTCAATCTCTCTTTTTTAATGGCATAAGATTTTTTTCTTGTTGGAGCTTTTAAAAAGTTTTTATTGAAAAATAATTGATTTACAATGTTGTGTTAAGCATTTATTCTTTTTTTTTTAATTTATTTATTTTTTTTTAATATTATTTTATTAGTTGGAGGCCAATCACTTCACAACATTTCAGTGGGTTTTGTCATACATTGACATGAATCAGCCATATAGTTACACGTATTCCCCATCCCGATCCCCCCTCCCACCTCCCTCTCCACCCGACTCCTCAGGGTCCTCCCAGTGCACCAGGCCCGAGCACTTGACTCATGCATCCCACCTGGGCTGGTGGTCTGTTTCACCATAGATAATATACATGCTGTTCTTTCAAAACATCCCACCCTCACGTTCTCCCCCAGAGTTCAAAAGTCTGTTCTGTACTTCTGTGTCTCTTTTTCTGTTTTGCATATAGGGTTATCGCTACCATCTATCTAAATTCCGTATATATGTGTTAGTATGCTGTAATGTTCTTTATCTTTCTGGCTTACTTCACTCTGTATAATGGGCTCCAGTTTCATCCATCTCATTAGAACTGATTCAAATGAATTCTTTTTAACGGCTGAATAATATTCCATGGTGTATATGTACCACAGCTTCCTTATCCATTCATCTGCTGATGGGCATCTGGGTTGCTTCCATGTCCTGGGCATTTATTCTTTTAATATTATTTATTTGGTAGATGGTAAAGAATCCACCTGCAATGTGGGAAACCTGGGTTTGATTCCTGGGTTGAGAAGATCCCCTGGAGAAGGGAACTGCTACCCACTCCAGTATTCTTGCCTGGAGAATTCCATGGGCAGAAGAGCCTGGCGGGCTCAGTCCATAGGGTCACAAAGAGTTGGACATGACTAAGCGACTTTCATTTTTCACTGAGTACCTTTTATGGGCCAAACACTCTGCCTGCTGGGTACCAGGAATACAAAGGCAGAGACAGTGAAGATGAGATTCTCTAACTCAAAGAGCTCATAGACTAGTAACTCCAGGCTCCCACCAGGAAAATCTCTCTGAAACACAGAACTGTACAAATCAGGCCCCAGATAAAAACTTTTCACACAGTCTCAAACATAGAGGTGAAAATATAAATTGGTGCAAGTTTTCTGAATGGTGTATTCCAAACTGAACTCTCAATCTCTTGCCACAAAATCTTCTGTCTCCATTCTTCTCCATCTTGATCTATTCATCTCCATCTCACCTCCATTCAATCAAATGCAGCAGTCAAAAATTCATACCTCATTTATACCTCTCTTTCAACCACCATCTCTATAGCATCACCAAAACCAAGTCTCTCTCAAATTGGTGTGTCTCCTCTCCATCTGCAACACTATTTCTCTAATTCAAACCCACCAGATCTCTTGGACTAGTGCAATAACCTCCTAATGAATGTCTCTCCACTTTTACATTCCTCTCTCCTCCAAACCAAACCAAAAACCATTCTCTGTGAAACAGTCAGCTTGAACTCCTTTTTTTTTTTAATTTTAATTTTAATGTGGTTGATTTACAACGCTGTGTTAGTTTCAGGTACAGAGTAAAATGAATCTGTTATATATATACACATATATCTACTATTTTTTAGATTCTTTTCCCATATGCCAGATTAAGCTCTTAAAGAAGCAAAAGTGACCCTGTCACTCAGTTGCTTAAAACCTTTCTAGGGAAGCCTTCTATCATGGTTGGATTAAAGTACAAAATCCTTAACTGGTCCAGCTTTTCAGTTCCAGTCACACCAGTCTTCTTTCATTTCCTCAAAACACCAATCTGTTCCTTACTTAGTGCTTTTGGCCTTTGTACAAGTCACTCCCACTGCCTAAATAGCTCTTTCCCCAAGCACCATCCATTTCTGAGAGCCTGGTCAACGCCCATATATCATGAAAGTCTCAGCTGAAAAGTTTCCTCCTCAAAAGAGCTTTTCCTCAGTCCCTCAACTTAAACCAGATTATATTCTCATTTCCATCTTTTCTTCTAGTTTTTACATTTCATTATGGAAAATTTCAAACAAGCTGAGTGTAATTAACCAGCAGCTTCAGCAATTACCAACCCCTGGCCAATCTTATTTTAAATATACTTCCACATACTCAAGTCCCAACCTTGGAATATTTTGAAGCAAACCCCAAATATCATACCATTCTATCTATATATACTTTGGTATATATCTCTAGAAATAAGGACTTTTTAAAGGTTATAAACTTTCACTTACCCTTATTTTTTTCTAAGTTGTATCATATTTAATCATATATTTATTTGTGTGATTGCTGAACATGTCTTTTCCACTAAACTATAAGCGCCACAAGAGCAGACAGATCTGTGCTGTTCATTGTCACATTTCCAGCACATAACACAGTTGCTAGCACATAACAGGGAGGCAAAATTTGTTTAAAAATTAATTAGAAGTAAGTAAATCCTTTGAACCCTCCTTTTCTACCCTTGTAAGAATTCATCAGGGAAACAATAGGTCAAATACACAAAGAAATACATTAAGAATGTTCTTAAAATATTCATGTTCTAACAAAAAATATCAACAGATTACATAAAAGAACTATGATATCACTATAAAATTAAGGGGAAAATTTATAGCTCTTTATTTAATAAAGAAACATGTACAAGTTATAGTAATTATATAAAATCTGATCTCCTTTTTCCTTTAGCCATGGACTTTATTGTTTGAATATTTGCAGCTATTATTCTATACACAAATTTTAATTTCTTACCAAATTCTATATTCCATATTTCTAGGTCACTTCACTCTCCATTTTATGCCACATTTCCATCAAGAGCTACTTCCCCAAATCCCAGTCTGCCTGATTGTGTGTTGTTGTTCACTTGCTAAGTTGTGTCTGACTCTTTGTGATGCCATGGACTATAGCCTGCCAGGCTACTCTGTCCATGAGATTTCCAAGGCAAGAACAGAACCCTGGAGTGATAAAATCTGATTTTAAACAGTAGACACAGAACAAATCAACCCATTTTTAAGGATGCGAATAAATGTATATGTATGTACAGAAGAAAATGTCTACAAGAATATATGTAAAATATTAGAAGCTATTTAATATTTATGGATAGTGGGATTGTGAAATATTTGTTTTCCTATTTTTTTATACATTCTCTGACTTATTTGCAAGGAACTTGTATTACTTTTGTAATGAGAAAAAACAGTACAGGTATTTTAAAAACAAAATAACACAGTCATCTATGACTCCTTAGTGGCTGCAAGATAAGTTGAAACACCTTAGCATGACAGTAAAGCCCTTTAAGAGCCTGTGCTTCATGCAGGATGCGCAAGTCATCATTCTGAAACATGTCATGACTCATGCCTCTCTTTGACTACACCTTGTTCCTACCTGGAACAGCTTTCTCCCCTATTCCCCGCTGGACAAACTCCAAAGTCTAGTCCAGTGGCACCTTTTTCTGCGAGGCCATCAAGGGAATAAATCTTGACCTTCGCTATGGCTGCATGCTTTGCTCTTCCCAAACTGAATATCTTATTAAAGTTGGTTGCTTACAAGACTCTCTTGCCCTAAATAGACTATCAGCTCTGGAAGGCAACAACCTCATTTCTTCATCATTTATCCCAAACATCTAGCACAGCGCTTGCAAGCAGTACATGCAAAATGTACTTCCTTTGGTAAATGAAGTCACCAATTAGCAAGATAAAAAGCATACCATTTTTTCCTGTGTTGCAAAATGAAGGGAAAAGTTTTCAAACACCTGCAAGGCCAAGATATTACACAGGAAAGGGATTAGGTTACTTTGATGGGGCTCCAAAGGCAGCACTATTACCAATGAGTAGAAGTTGATTTTGGCACACTCTGGGGAAGAATTTCCTAACTCAAAATTAAGGTTGTGTGAAAGCAAATGCAGCATATCCGGAAAAAGTGGAATACCAATAAGAGTAAGTGTTCAAGAAGAAGCTGGATGATCAACTCTCAGGGAGAGCCATTAACTATAATTGTTCTCCAGCTACTACAGTTCTACTGGCTGATCCTTTCCTGTTGGAAATTCAGTGGTTCTGAAAATGTAATGTGAGCTAACTAACATACAAAGATGTCCTGATGAATCTAAAAAAATGAGATCAAATTCAGTTCATGAAACCTATGACTGGCACTGAAATGTGATAGACACATAAGGAAGAACCTCCATCAACATGTTCTGGTCTGAAAAACAGACCTCAGTTTCTCTTGGACTTGGCCTGTCATTAACCGCAACATGAAACTGGGGTCAAAGTGAAGAAGAGGCCATACTTGTCTTAAGAATAATTCTAATGCTAGTTATCTCAGTTCCATTCATTATATCCCTTCTTTTTTTTTTTTTTTTTTTTTTTTCATTATATCCCTTCAACCCCTGATTTACTACAAAGAAGAATACACATAAACACCAGAGGCATCTTGGAGAAATTACATAGGGCTACTCAGGGGGTATGTTTACCAGCCTACTTCTATCTACCCAAAAGAGAATTCACCTAGTTCCCTATTCCAAAATAACAACAGTTACTTTGAACTTCTGTAAGCACAAACATTTTAAGGAACCATGAGGCCAAAACAAGAGCTTACTCAATCAACCACTGCTCTCAGATTGCTCTGCAAGAGAAGTCAGTCCCTTTCCACCTGGTTCATCTTGCAAAAATGTTATTTCCTTCTGTCAAAAAGAGACACTATCCATATTCACATTTTTGAAAAAAGAAGCTAGACACTTTGTAAATGTTTGAGACAAAACATATTGAAAGATTTCTGAGACTGATTAGAGAATAAAGGTAAATACTATACCAAGGAATTGAAAATTGGAAAATCAGAGGTGGAAAGAACATTAGAAGTCATTGAGTCTAGGGACTTCCCTGGTGATCCAGTGGCTAAGACTCTGCGCTCCCAACCAGGGTGGAGGTGGGGGCAGAGTTTGATCTCTGGTTAGGGAACTAGATCTCACATGCCTCAAGTATGACCCAGAACTGCCAGATAAATAAATAAATAATTTCTTTTTTAAAAAAATAAAAGGAAGAAAAAGCCACTGAGTCTAAACTTCTCATTAGTTACTGAGATCCTTCAATCTGGTTCCTCCCTGAATGGAAGGCCATTTTACTGCTGGATGGCACTGAATATTAGTGATGTCTTCTTTATGTTGCGTCCCATTAATTTGCCTTCTTATCACTTTTACCTCCTGGTGCTGCTTCTATACTCCTCCCATATTTATATAAAATAACAATAAATGTAAGATAAAGATAGAGGTTTGGAGATTCTAGAGAGAGCAGCTATTCTACACTCAACCAAAATACAAGCCAATTGAACCAACTTAATCCAGGAGGTCAACGAACGATAAGACAGACGACGCAAACAAACTGCTATGACATCCGTGGAAATGAAGCAAAGCAACACTATCCTCCCACCAGGTAACCAGAAAAAGGTGGTGAGTGAAGCAGAACACTGCTGAGCAGTCACTGATGAAATAAGGAGTCAATCTACATCTAAACCCATTTCAGTAGTTAACTTAAAATGGTCTTTCTCTAAAGACATTAAAGCTTGCAACACTAGGAAGTCAACAGGGAAGCAGACTGGGGACTAGTGGGAAAAAAGGAGGACATTCTTCATCTTTCTCTTGTTGTTAAGCAGAGCTTGCTTAGAGACAAAACACCAGCCTTGACTTTGCTCTGGAGGCGGGGTGGTGATACAGAAAGTTAAATATAACTGAAAAAGAGCCTACAGAAAGGAATAAGTCTAAAACAATAAAACAGTCAAAGGGCCAGAGCTAAAACAAGGCACCTGTCTACAGCTGGGTGCAGCAACATTCTCAGCTTCTTCACACACTGGCTATCCATCTTCTTTAAAGTCTAGGAAAACCAGTCCTTGCTGTGAACTAGTCCAGTAACATGCTTGTACATATCTCATGTTATTTAGCTAGCCACAAAGCTATGGCCTAAAAGAGAGTAACTGTATCTCTAAAATTCATTAAACTGCTCTGAAAAGACCGAAGGAAGGGCAGTTAACTTTCAGTAAATTTAGCTTATTTGCCTTATTTTATTATTCAGAGAAGGCAATGGCACCCCACTCCAGTACTCTTGCCTGGAAAATCCCATGGACGGAGGAGCCTGGTAGGCCGCAGTCCATGGGGTCGCAAAGAGTTGGACACTACTGAGAGACTTCATTTTCACTTTTCACTTTCATGCACTGGAGAAGGAAATGGCAACCCACTCCAGTGTTCTTGCCTGGAGAATCCCAGGGATGGGGTCGCACAGAGTCGGACTTAGCAGTAGCATTACTAGGTGGCAGGGATTGGCTTAGAGGGTAAAGTGTCTGCCTACAATGTGGGAGACCTGGGTTCGATCCCTGGCTCGGGAAGATCCCCTGGAGAAGGAAATGGCAACCCACTCCAGTATTCTTGCCTGGAAAATCCCATGGACGGAGAAGCCTGGAGGGGTACAGTCCATAGGGTCACAAAGAGTCGGACACGACTGAGTGACTTCACTTTCATTTTAGGCTCTAACTCTTCCTTTCTGGCTATCCCATCAGTGGATGGTAATGTATACTCAGGTGATATTTCTAGTACTAAAGAACTTCTAAACTCCTAAATCAACCAATCTGTACCATTATTACTCAATTCTACTTCCCAGAATACTTCAGAAGGGAAAGGACCAGGTCCAAGTTTGAACTTTGTTTTTTGTTTGGCTTTGAAAACGACATTCTGCCAAGGTATGTTCTAATGATGCCACTGTCCCATTCAAAGACATGTAACTTACACCCCCACTGTTAACTGAACTCCAAATTTCTAAATGTGGCTTAAATTCCTCCATGATTTGGGCCTTTGTAGAATCAACTTTTATTACTCCTTTTCTCACTTCTATACACCAACAAAGACATCACTTCCCCTAAAACTGTGTGTGCAGCTGCCAATTGCCAGGTTCCAGCCACACAGAAAAATTTGAGAGGGTAACTCCTACCCACAGACACCCAGATACCTTTTTCTGATTTGAGACAGACTGTGGGACTCCTTCCTGGACAAGGTAAGTCCCTGATTCTGCCCAGAAGGTCTTCAACTGCCACAGAGGTACCTTTCCAGCCAGTCCGGGAGCAGCAGCTGTGCGCTACTGCTAGCGGTGCTCTCTGAAAGCTTGAGACAAAGCCCAAATCTCCTGGGGTTTCCCTGGGAGGTTCTGGTATGTGATGCTATGGTTGTTTTCATAATAGAGAGCAGATATATTCTAAGGAGAGGGAAAGAGCTGGCCAAAACATCTTCCGCTGGGGTGAAGAATCTCACACAAGTTGGTGCTTCCCTCCACTGGAGCCCAGTCCTCTGCTATTACAAACACTGGGTATGGCAAAATGTAGTAAAAACCTGAACAGGTCCACCTCTTTACTTGAGGACACAGTAGATTTTGTCTAAAAAGAACTAAACGTAAGCCCCCGAAAAAGAACTAAATGTGAAATGAAAACCCCCTTTCATTTCACAGAGTGATGGTGGCTTGCTTTCAAGGACATACATGGCCACTCAAATATACATCAAAATCTCTCCAAACCCTAGTGACTGGTGCCAAAACACCCTAAAAGCATCCCAGAAGAATGCATAACTTCAGAGGGAAAGAATGGATGGTATGGTTGAAAACACTCATTCTAGAAAAACCTAGGATTGCTTTCCCAACAAGCTGCATGATGGAGGCAAAGAGTGTGGGAACGGAAGGGGAAAAAATGCTTGAAAACTCAAATACATGGATGAAATAGACTGTAAATGATAAAAAGAGCCAGCTAAAAATCTGTGACAAATAGGATAAATTTCCCTGCTCTCTTTAGAGATTTTATGGATGACAGTAATTTGGAATTACATAAAAAGAATGGATCCTATATTTAAAATGGTTAACCAGCAAAGACCTACTTACAGCACAGGGAACTCTGCTCTGCGTCATGTGGCAGCCTGAACGGGAGGAGAGTTTGGGAGAGAATGGATATGTGTATATGTATGACTGAGTCACTTCATTGTTCACCTGAAACTATCACAACATTGTTAACCGACTATGCTGCTAAGTCACTTCAGTCGTGTTCCACTCTGTGCGACCCCATAGACGGCAGCCCACCAGGCTCCCCCGTCCCTGGGATTCTCCAGGCTAGAACACTGGAGTGGGTTGCCATTTCCTTCTCCTGACTATACCCCAGTATAAAATAAAAAGTTAAAAACAAAAAAAAGAAATGGATCAGAATATGGAGACCACCTAGACTATGAGTGAGAAGTCAATTCAAAGAAACTCATTATGCTGTTATTTAAATACTTTCTTAAAAAGGTTTGAAGGAGAAAAGCAAGGAACATTTTTAAAATTATGTGAAGACAATCAAATGAAAAAGAGCTTACAAGTCAAATGAGAAATTTCCAAACTGAACAAGCCTCTCTGCAATTTGAATATTCATAACCTGAAAGTGAAATTCAAAAACTTCTGCTGAAACTTGAAATACTGACTGAACCACACCAAGAATATATAATGAAACTTTGCTCAAAGGTAATCAAGCAGAGAATTTACTGCTTAGAAATAAAGAAGAAACTGGACTTCCCTGGTGGTCCTGCGGTTAAGAATCAGCCTGCCAATGCCAGCTGAGGACACAGGTTTGATCCCTGGTCTGCGAAGATCCCACATGCCAGGGAGCAACTAACCCTGTGTACCACAACTTCTGAGGCCAGTACTAGAGTCCGTGCTCCGAAACACGAGAAGCCACCGCAGTGAGAAGCCTATGCACAACTAAAGAATAGCCCCTGCTTGCTGCAACTAGCCCACACGCAGCAATGAGGACCCAGTACAGCCAAAAATAAACAAACTAAAAAAATTTTTTTTGAAAAACCACAAAAACTTAAAAAGAAGAAACTTCCAAAAGTGTACAAAAACATCAGCAGTGTACACCAGAAGTGCAACTCCTACAGAAAACTGGCCAAAGACCTCGAGGGAGAATTGGAAAGAAACACTTCCTTCTATCAAAGATGGATCATGTCCCATGAGAAAAAAAATCCTCAACAAAGTTGGCTGGCATCTCCGTTGACTGAGAGAAAGCTCAATGAGCTAAGAAAAGAAATGGAGACACAAATTGGCCAAAGCAGAATTTAAACCCTAGCTTCTCCCCACCCACCCCCATCCCCACCCCCGACCAGCAAGCAGAGGCCAGAGAGGTCAGGGCATCCCTCTCTTTCATCAGGTTCCCAGGGAAGGGGGAGTTAAACCCTGAAGGCTGAGGGACCCAGGGTCATGTCTGGCTTTAATTCCACAGCAGCCACCGTCCTCAATATTCACAACCACAGCAGGACATTTGTCTGTTTCCTCTCTTCAAAAGTTACCTTGTTTTCTCTCTTTTTACTTAATGGCTGTTATTCAATTGATGTTACCTTTGCTCTTATTATAATTTCTAAGATAGGATTTAATATAATGCTTGTTATTGTTGTTGTTGTTAGTTGCTAAGTCATGTCTGACTCTTTGTGACCCTATGGACTATAGTCTGCCAGGCTCCTCTGTCCACAGGATTTCCCAGGCAAGAACACTGGAGTGGGTTGCTGTTTCCTTCTCCAGGGGATCATCTCCACTCAGGGATCAAATCAGGGTCTCCTGCATTGGCAAGCAGATTCTTGCTAAGCTACCACTAAGCTACCTGGGGAGCCTAATATACCTAAGAACATAGTAGTCCTGCTTTATTGGGCTCTCTAGAATTAGATAGTATAACTGTTGTACTTTGGCTGCAATAAAAGACCCTCTATTACTTAATTCATTAATTGAAGCTTGATATGACTGGGTGGAGGCATTTGAAACAATACAAGAAGTGTAATAAACTTATTAAAAATCTATAAAAGTAACAATATTTATCCCCAAAATTTTTTATTGGTTTTTAAAAGAATGTAAAAACAAAACATTCCCAGCTAAAAACAATACTATTTTTATTGGTTCAGCCATAAATGCATAGATTAGGAGAACTCATTTTGCAACTTTTTTTGTTTTTTGATTTTCTAATTTCTCTTTTTTTTTTTTCTTTTTTTTTTTTTCTAATTTCTCTTTAACCTCTGTTATTTTGTTTAGCATATGCTTTGCTGTTTAAATGTTTTAAAATTTTATGCCATCAAAATAGTTTTACCTTCTTAAAAAAAACAAAAACAGTATGTTCACAGTTCTTTTTAAATAAATGCTCCCACGAGAGACCATTATGAAAGTTGTGGTACAGAGTGGTGGACCTCCAAGTGGGAAGACCCTCAAGATCCTCCAGAATCTTGAGATCCGCCTGCAGGATCAGGTCTCTGACTACACCAGTAACCATAGGAAGAGGCCCGGATTTCTCTATCTGCTGAGAAATGAGTAAAAGAGCCTTAAGTGAGCAGCAGCACCACAAGAAGGCTAGTTTGGCTTTATGCTCTGGGTCGAGCTCTCTAGAGAGAAAATTCCTGGTGGTGGGTTCTTAAATAGCACCATTCCCATGGAGGAGGGCCTGGTGCTGAGGAAAAAGAAAAATCAAGCAAGGTAATCAAGCATCTACACTGGTTGTAAGCTAAGGCAAGCGACCTCAGGATTATGAAGCTGAACATGGACTGAGAAGAAGTCGAGGCAGGATGAGCAATTAAACTTTCAAAGGGTGACTGTTTTTCAGCTTCATATATTTTGTGGTAAGTTTTCTTTTTTGCTCCCTCTTTGTACTCAGAGTTCTGAATGGTGCTAATTGGACTAAGAGCAAAGAATCAAAGGAAATGATGGTGTCTATGTATGAGCCAGAGCTTTAGCGCAGAGGCAGCAGTGTGCTGAGAGCATTAATAATCCAGGAGAGGCACATAAAACGGAAAGAGAAGCAGGACACGCTGGGGTCACCTGGATGCCTTTCCATCTCTCCTGTGGATTCACTTTCCTGGATTTACGTTTTGGAGGTCCTCAGTTTTGACAAGCAAGGAAAACTGGATTACTTACACTTTCTGAATGAACTTAACATAGCTCACAAACAGCTCTACATGAGCTATTACTTGCAAAACATCATTTTGTGAAAATCTTGCTCCATCCACTTTCTCCAGCAAGTCTTTTTTCCTTCCTATTCTGACTCTCTCAGTACTCCTATGGCACTCATCTACAGTTTTTCTGTTGCTGGGTTCTGTATGTTTTTATTTTGTCAGCTCTTTAGGTAATAACTGCCTAAGATGGCATACTTTTAAAAAAAACCTAGTATGAGTATTTCTCCTATGTGGACCTGAGGTTTGAATCCCTTATTACTCAGAAAATCACACAAAGATGATTTAAATATCCTACACAGAAAATTAGGAAGAAGGATGCTTAATGTTCCTTGTATCCCAGTTAGCCGGGATATTTTGGCTCTAGCTAATTTCCTCTACACAAAGACCCTGCTTAAAGCATTTATGAATAAGCCAGGAGAGTGGTAGCTGAGGCATGGCTTCTCTGAAAAGGGGAGGGAGGAAATGAAAAAGAGCTGCTTTCATTGGGGGCAGGAAGGAGATTATTTCATTAGGAGCTAAACAGTGAGACTATCTCAGTACAAACAATTGTTTGGCTTGAAGGCTCCATGTGGCCAATTACTCCCGCGGAGGCTCAGCTGGAATGGAACACAGAGCCTGCCAGGACTGAGGGACCGACACTGACACAGGCTCACGTGTCTCAGTCATGGCTCTGGGGGCCCAGAACATCCCAAGGATGCTCACAGAGCTCACTCCACCCCAACCAGCAAACAGCAACATTCTGCACCCAACCTAGTCAAGAATGTGGGTTGAAAAGGGGTGAGAAAAAGATGACCCTGGGGACAAGTAAAAGTGTATTATGCTCAGTTGCTCAGTTGTGTCTGACTCTTCTGTGACCCCCTGGACAGTAGCCTGCCAGGCTCCTCTGTCCAGGGGATTTCCTAGGCAAGAATACTGTAATGGGTTGCCATTTCCTTCTCCAGGGGATCTTCCTGACACAGGGATTCAACCTGCATCTCCTGCTTAACAGGCAAATTCTTTATCACTGAGCCACCTGGAAAGCCCCGGGATTAACATATACACACTATTATACATAAGATAAACACCAAGAACCTACTGTATAGTACAAGGAACTATATTCAATATCTTTAATGATCTATAATGGAAAAGAATCACACACACACGTATATATACAAGTATAACTGAATCACTTTGCTGTAGATCGAAAATTACATAATGTTACAAATTGTACCTCAAAAAATGGTTAAAAAATTTAAAATATTTTAAAGAATAAAATAAAACCAACATTTTGTAGCAAGAGTAATAAGGAGAAAACCCAGATCTTGTAAGAAAGCTAGAACATTTCGGTCACTATCTCAATGGCTTTCATCAGGCTGGGGGGAGGAGGCATATAGAGATGGATCACTGAGCTGACAGCTGGGCAATTATTTCAAGGCCAGGTGGACCTGATATTTCAAAACTTGACATTATAATTAAACTAATTTCCTATCACTCATGACCTCACTTCA
Source organism: Muntiacus reevesi (assembly GCF_963930625.1). NCBI lineage: Eukaryota > Metazoa > Chordata > Mammalia > Artiodactyla > Cervidae > Muntiacus > Muntiacus reevesi. The sequence continues at coordinate 164,331,678 of NC_089249.1, forward strand.
GGAAACGGACGTTAACTTGATTCACCAGAAGGTATTGTCTTCACCCTCTGGGGACATTTAATTCTTTAGTTACTTCCGGTTAAAGCTTTAACTTCCTCTTTGCAACAACCAGTATCTATTCATATCCTGAAAAAAATACTGAAGATGCAAAGTGAGCCTGCCCATTTGGGGGAGGCATATCTTTAGAATAAGCTGCCAAAGAGGGGTGATAGAGCTCTTCACCAATGAAACAGCTCTTCATCCTCCACTCCCACTCTTCTTCCTCTACAGCAGTACTTCTCAAATGAAGTAACCTCCCCCCAGGTGGCAACTTCAGTGTCTGGAGACATTTTTAGTTGTCACAACTGGCAGACAGTGGGACTGGAACCTAACAGGTGAGGCCAGGGGTAATCCCTAACCTCCTACACAGGACAACCTCTGAACAAAGTATCCAAACATGAATAGTGCTCAGGTTGAGAGGTTCTGCCCTAGAGAAGCCATCTTTATTTTAAGCCATTTAGTTTGGAGCATGTGAGATATAAGAATAAACCAATCCTGTGGAAAAGCTGCCCCTCTTGTTCCATAACAAAGAGATAAACACTGAGATACAGAATTCCAAAGCTGGAAAGAACTTTAAGAAATTATCTAGTCCAAGCACAGCTGGAGAATCTAAGACCCAGAGAGGTCAAGTCATTTACCCAAGTTCATAGAAGAAATCATCAGCTGGACTGGAATTAGAATCATCTTTCTCCGCCTGAAATGTGTCATACACAGAAGATGCTCAATAATAGTCACTATATCGACACCCTGTTCTTCAAGTGCTCTTTTCTCTTACCACATACTTTTTGCTCTCTGCTCCTGGAAAGCCCAATGCCTGAGCTTGTGTGTGAAGGTTCATCTCCCACCCTTCCTCACCCACAGTCCTCCTCCTCAGAGGAAGCCCAGAAGTGGAGGAGAGTGAAGAACAAGCGGCCAGGCAGAACCCATTTTTCAGTTGTTTGAAGGGAAGCTCATGCTTTTCACACAGGCAGAGAGAGGCTTTACACAAAACCTTCCGAGTCAGCAGATGAACTCGTGCACAAGAACACAGACCCGTGAGCTCCTCCCTCCCACGCCGGCTTTCCCAGCACATCAGAGGAGCCCCCAGCCAAGAGCACAGACGGAAAACCAGGGCCAGGTTAATTGCATCACAACCGAATGCAAAAGCTAGAGAACCTTCATTCCTCAACAAACAGCAGAACAGAAATGAATCCCAGGATCAAAGTACAGCCAGTTAGTTCAGGGACACACAGAATGTTCGTCATCGAAACAGCCCTGGCTTAAAGGAGCGGAGCAAAGGTGGAGCTCTGCCCTTCCAGAGGAAGACATTCACTACAAGGTTTCACAAGCCAGGTGTTTCAGAATTGGGTATGATGAGGTACAGGTCAGAAGCGGGTGGGGCAAGATGCCAGCTGTGTGTATAGAAAGTTCCTGCAAAGGGAACTTTATGCAGGGGAACCAGGGCAGGTCTCAAGGAAAAACCACAGCTTCAAAAGAGCCAAACCAGTGTTCTTCAAATTAGACAAACCTGTTCCAGCAGGGACAAGGATAGCTTCTAAAAGCGCTGCAAGGTTATGATTAATTTCTACAGCACCTGAGAACAGTGTCTAAATATTCACTCCCATCCCACAAAAAAGGCTAAAGGGCTACTATTTCAGCCTCCAGCTTCATGCCCCCTGCTACATCCCGCCCCCTTCCCCCACCCAGTGACGTGTCACAATAAAACCTCCTATGGAAAGGACAGAGTACTAGGTTTGTGACTGGCTCCAGCTTTCAACGTGGCACAGATGCCAGGAGCACACAGAAGAAATGGCACACAAAAGCAATGACCACAAAGCAACCAGGAAATTCACCTGCTGGGCCTCCTGCAATGTCACAGAGCTTCAAATATCTGAGTTGAGAGGATAAAGGTGACTTTCAAGAAATAAAACAGGAAAAAGAGCATGACCTGAACATGCATGACTAGGATAGTGCTCACGATGCTCACAGAACACAGTCTACCCCATTCAGCAAACAACATCATTCTGCACCAACCCAGTCAAGAGTGCGGATTGGAAAGAGATGAGAAAAAGATGATACTGGGGACAAATGTAAAGCAATTCAACCTAAAAGCAAAATTTTGGGGGGTAGGAAGATAAATTAGGAGTCTGGAATTAAGATATACACACTACTATATATAAGATAGATAAACAACAAGGACCTACTGTATGGCACAGGGAACTATATTTAATATCTTTTAATAACCTATAAAGGAAAAGAATGAAAAAGAACGTGTATACACACACACACACACACACACATGTATGTGTGAGTGTCTCTGTGTGTACCTGAATCATTTTGCGGTACATCTGAAACTAACACAATGTTGCAAATTATACTCCAAAAAAGTGGTTACAGAAACACAGACACTATGCAGCAGATGTTGAGCATTAGGTAACAGGGAAACATGGAACACGGTCCCTGTCCTTATGGAATCCACAATCTAAAGAAAGCCTTGTAAAACCAAAACCAAAACCAGTGGCTGTTATCCCCTTTCCACCATAGTAGGGCTTCTAATCCTTCTTCCCAGTGGCCTGAGTTTAAGTGAAGGAGGCCTGTACGAACAGCATAAGATGCTGATCAATGGCCCGACAGAACAGTTCCACTTATCAAGTACATAATGTGCAAAGTGCACGTCAGATATAAAAATATATCTTGGCTCATCTTGCTGTGATCATGTCCTGTAAATCTGTTCCTTATGGTTAAGCTTGGATTCTCCCCAGCTCTTTGCTGTCTCAAATGTCCACTACAATGAGGCAGTTCAAAACGGCAGCCCCCACAGCAAGGCCACCTCTCAGTTCAGTTCAGTTCAGTTCAGTCGCTCAGTCATGTCCGACTCTTTGCGACCCCATGAATCGCAGCATGCCAGGCCTCCCTGTCCATTACCAACTCCCGGAGTTTATTCAAACTCATGTCCATCGAGTCGGTGATGCCATCCAGCCATCTCATCTTTTGTCGTCCCCTTCTCCTCCTGCCCCCAATCCCTCCCAGCATCAGGGTCTTTTCCAATGAGTCAACTCTTCGCATGAGGTGGCCAAAGTATTGGAATTTCAGTTTCAGCATCAGTCCTTCCAATGAACACGCAGGACTGATCTCCTTTAGGATGGACTGGCTGGATCTCCTTCTCTACAGGGGCTCAACTGGAGAACTCCCTGACAACTCCTTAAAATTAAAAGGCACACATCACTACTCAACTCTGAATGCATAAATAACCCATGAGTCTAACAGCAACACCAAAATTCACATTGTCTCATTACAAAAAAATTTGTAACACTGAAAATTTAAGACCCAAATATTCAACAACTGGGCAAGAATTAAGTAATGATATATTCAAACAATGGAGCACAATAAAGGCATTTAAATGTTTTTAATGTCAGAAAAAATGCTTATGATAAATATTAAGCAAAACAATAATGATATAAAATTATATTATAGTATAAGCTGAAGTAAAAATGGGTGATAAGGATTATATGAAATATCTTCTACATTACTAAACTTTTTCACACTTTCCAATGATTTCCATCACAAATATGAATAACTTTCGTAATGAGAAAAAGATAGTTTTTCTTTTTTAAGGAAATAGCATTTAATGATGTTTAACTAATAAGCACAACTGGCCTGGGAATCTTCCTATTGATCCTTAATTTGAGTCACTTACGTCAGATGCCTATTCACAGACAAGGCTCAAAACCAAGTCAGAAGGCTCAGAGGAGCTGATCTGGAATCTTCCGGATTCCAATGCTGTATTTAATGATGCTTCCTTTTTCTCACAGGAAAGCTAGGAATGTTAACACCGCACTCACACTACCAGAAAGACCTCAAAATTCCCCTCAGTCTGAAACAGTTCCTCTAACTCAACTCCTGACATCTACCTTGGGAGAGACAAAGTTCCCAGTCCCTTACAGCTATTCTCTCAATAAAAACGCTTTCAACACAGCAGAAGAGGCTGAGTCTTTTCATTCCTTCTTTTTCAAATCGGCTGTCACACTTCAAATGGTCTCCATTAAGTCCATTGTTTCCAGCTATTTTGAACACAAGCATCATGATAAGAATAGGGAGTTTCCTTCCTCTTTCTCATCAGAGGGCTTGGGTCAGTGATAACCCAAGTGGTAAAGTGTCAACATGAAAAGACACCAATGTCCCCTCCATCAACAGCACAGGATGGAAAATTCTGTAGGTAATTATTTTTTTCAGGCACTCGAACAAGAACCGTCTAAATAATATTAATACACAATTTTTAACTCAAGACTTGAAACACTAGAGAACGCATTTCTAAATTTACACACACACAGAGGGGACTTCCACTAAGATAAGAAAAGCGGAAGGAGTTAAAGTTCACTGTGAGCATTCAGGAAATAACACTGTAGGACTAACATGTAAACCCACATCTCAAGATGCAAGCTCTGTGATACAGGCGTGGGGATATTTATGGACTTCCCATCACCAGCAACTGCCATGAAAGACAGTGTGGCTGTTTGCAATAAAGGGAAAGAAAAGGTGCTCTATCTCCTCACATCTCTATGTGGGGACAGGCTTATCAGCTGCAGCTGAGAGTAGGTCTCTCCTCCTGTATTTGCTCTATTATTTTCAATATATCATAAAATGGAAAAGTTACATGCTTGTTCCCTGGGTGAGGAGAAATGACATGAAGCCTGAGGGATCCAGTTCTCATTGTTTCTGATTAAGACAGTTCTTTTTGAAAGTTTTTACTTGAAATTAGGTAAGGATAAACAAGACGTTCTCCAAGTGTACTTATGAAATCCAGTACTTTCTAAATAAACCATATCCAACAGCTATTTAAAAAGCAAACCAGAATATCCATAGGAAATATACAAATGGGGGAAAGAGGGCTATGGTCAACAAAAATGGTCAGAAAACTACTTAACATTATTTGAAAACGAGCAGCAACAATAAAATCCCAGCAACAGGCTGCAGAGGTGGGACCCCAGGACAAGTTCTAGCCACACAAGAGGGAGCATGGGGGTTCAGGGGAGTGATGCACAAACTGAAGACGACCACCAGGGTGACCTTACGCTGATGGGTGGCCACAGCTGAAGGCAGATTTGGCTCATCTCTGGGGTTTTCCACTGGGAAGGGACCTGCAGTACAGCCATCAATGGAGCAGCATCCACAAAGCCTGTGGGGAAAATACAGGATCCAGAAGAGTGGGGTAGGAAAGAAGAAAGTTTGGAAAATGAAAGAGTCAAATACAGTAGTGAAATATTGTAATTAATAAATATAGGGCTTCAAGAACACATAGGTGTACCTCTTAAGGTGAAAGGGACTGGCTGGGAAGAACTGGTACTCTGGGAAGCAGGCAGATATGCTTTTTACAATATCAAATTACACTTCAATCACATGTGTGAATTACAGTAGTACCTGCTATGAGGAAACTAATTTTTAGAAAAGAAGAGAAAAACAATGAAATCTATGCAATTTTTACCAATGGTAAATTTACTCAATGAGAGGTCCTTACCCATAGCTTCTGCGGGAAAATAACCACCTAAAAGCAAAAGCATACTCACACTCCACTGAAAAACCCTTGCTGGCCTAGTTCCACCAATGCCAATAATGTGGCAGGTGCCCAAAGGCAGATGACCTGATTGACAAAAAAAGCACTTCTACAAAGTGCTCAATTTGTATCACATAACTCATTAAACACCTCATCATCAAGAAGAAAACTAGTAGCAATAACCTGAGAAGCTTTGTCTTTATAAGGAGCAGCAGCAACCTTCTGAATAAGACAAAATATTTTTCAGGTCCAGTATAGAGGACAGCGAACTTCAGCAAACTTCGGGAGACGGTAAGGCCTGGCAGACTGCAGTCCGTGGTGTCGCAAGAGTCGGATACGACTCGGTCACTGAGCAACAACAACATAGAAGACAGTATGTCCAGCGATCTCACCTCTCTCACCCAGTGGTAACTGATCTAAGCTTGTTGAGGGAGGGGAACAGACAAACCAATCTAACTATTTCAAAGAGATACCCAACACAAGGAAAATCGGCTCCAGCTTAACAATCAGAAAAGTCTAATCCGTACCATGTTTTAAGGCTGCAATCCTCAAAACTCTTTGCACATCTTAAGTGCTACCCACTCGAGTTTTTAGTTGTGGATGGGGCAAGCTCAGTATCCACACATCATGCCTAAGGCTTCCCAGAACTAGCAGGGTGGGAACTTATTTTCCAAGTAACCAAACGATAAACTGCTCCTGGCACAGACAGAAAGTCAAATACAGATTTCACAGAAGTCATGCATCCTAATTAAACAGGCAATGACTGAGTTGTTATATTACTTCCCAGGACTAATTATTGTTTTGGCAACAGTTAAGCTCCTTTAGAAGCATTGGCCTGAACACCCTTCTTATCCTTTATCCAAAATAACTCAACTGTTTTCTTACAAGCAGAAAGAACTGCATCTTGGAGATTTAAGTGCCTTTGCCTGTCTCAACTTGGATCCTCCCCTTCCTCCACACTATCATGGGGAACTACATCTCCCAGGCTCCCTTGCCAACTAATTTCTCGGTAAGTTCCATCAATGGGAGGCACTGATAAGGATAAGAGGCAGGAGAAGGGGGGAAGCCAGGGTAACACTCTCTATCTGACTTGGTCCGAGTTCCAGCTGCCACCAGACAGCTCTACTCTCCACTCTTCTTGGTCACCGCAGATGGCTCAGGCTTCTGGCCTTGGCTGGCACCAGCACCTTCTAACTTCCTTAGGGCACAGGAGGTCCCAGGTGTTGCCAATCTCTGGGTTGTCTCACCAGCCCACTGACCTTCTTGGCTCTTTAATCACCCGTGGAACCTATTCCATATTAAATTTCCTCTGCTTGTATCTCCTATGGTGTTTTCTGTTTCTCTGAAGAGTCCCTGACTTTTAAATATATTTTTAAAACTTAGATTTCCTAAGAATTACACATTCAGATAAATTATAAAGGATTTCTTTTAATAAGAAACAAAGGATTTGTATCATTCAAGCAAATATTTACTGAGAGCCTGACCTGTGCCCGGCCATACTGGGTGCTGGGAATACTGTATTGAACAAAACAGGCACAAAACTCCTGCCCTCATGCAGTTTGCCTTCTAGTGAACTGCGGCAAATTACAATTTTAAGAAGTTAACTAGCAGAGGAGTATTTCTTTAAAAATAGAGGAATTTGGTAAAAGTGAATTAACTTTAAGGGGTTCTACTCTACATTGATGTGGTTCCTACCTTTTCAGTGTGGTATGCTGAAATGTCACATTCCAGGGGCCAGTAGAGAACTTCTTCAAAGTTAGTATCTACTTAAACTGGCAACTTGCTCAAACAAAAATACAACTGTGATAAGCATTTGCTGCTGCTAAGTCACTTCAGTCACAATAACAAAAGTTAGGCACTGTATGCTTTAATGAAAAACACATGAGTGTTTGATGCAGATTCTTGCTGGGTATCTTTCTCCCAGGAGCTATCATTTGGAGGAATTGAGTTTGTGTCCATTTAGTGTCACTTTATCTCCTCCCTATGGCGCAGGTAGCTTTCAGTATCACATACAAAGCCAGCCACAATGCACAGAACAAGTCAAGTGTTGTGGTCTCCAACTGCACGACATTATTTCCAAGATGGAATTTTTAGGCAGAACAGAAACAGACAATGACTCATGTGGTGAACAGTTATACAGACAACTCTGCCCAAGAAAGCTGCCACCTACATACCATGATATCAGATGAAAAATGCAGAAAGAAGGTAGTTTTCTGATTTATTTAAAAGCAATAGATTTGCTGAAAGGTATACTGAGAGAGGTGGCTGCAGCTGCCTGTTTACACATCTGGCTTCCCAAGTGGCGCTCATGATAAAGAATTCACCTGCCAAATACAGGAGACACAAGAGATACAGGTTCGATCCCCGGGTTGCAAAGATTCCCTGGAGAAGCAAAAGGTAACCCACTCCAGTATTCTTGCCTGGAAAGGTCCATGGGCAGAAGAGCCTGGAGGGCTACAGTCCATGGGGTCGCAAAGAGTCAGACAACGACTGAACACACACACAAGCATTGAACAACCAAGGGCTCGCATGAAATATTCTTAGACTGCTTAAGTGTAAGAGCATGCTCAGCCTCAAAAATTCAATGTCATCAACTCCAGAAATGGCATGACATCTACAGCTGGTATTTCACTAGACTTCTTTAAGATAAGTGAAAGTAGTTATGAAGGGAGATCTAGCGGGCACAATACTCTGACCCTCCTTACTACTCAGCAATTAGAAAACATTTCACATTTGCTATATTTACAACTCCATTTGAGTAGCAGGTGGACTTCTAATCCTGTGGGTTTCTTATATAACAGAGTCTAATGCATATTTCTAATTTCAATGCCACACAGCAAGTCAATTACAGAGCTAAGCTGACATGTCTCTGCCTACCTTAGCCCTTGTCAATCCCCAACATGTAGTGAGAATATACTAAAGAACTTCACACACACCTTACAGCATGTCTTGGAGGCTTTGCACATTCTTCTTCCCCGGCTTGGACTGCAAAGTCCCCTGAATTCACCTGACAAAATCATGCTTATCATTCAAGACATAGCCTACTTGTCTCTCTGAGCCATGACTTCCTAAGCAGACTTGCTTGCTTCCTTCAACTTGCTTCCTTCCTTCCTTGCTTTCATTTCTCCCTGCACACAATGCTACAATGATAATTACTACATTGCCTCATTTATCTGTTTACACATCTGCTTGCCCATTAGACTATAAAATCCCTGAGACCAAAGGCCCTATCTTTTAATCTACATGTCTTGGTAGTGTCTGACACAAAGCAGGTGCTTAAGAGCATTTTCTGGATGAATACATACAGTGTGGGATTGCACTCTCAGAAGACAAGGCATTTTGTACTACCTATCCCACTGCCACTGGATGATATTTAAAGGACAGGGAGAACGAATAGGAAAGTGTCTCCCAGGGAACAGGTTGAACAAGTTGATATTAAAAGATAACCTAGGGACTTCCCTGGTGGTCCAGTGGTTAAGAATCTACCTTGCAGTGCAGGGGATGCCAGTTCAATCCCTGGTGAGGGAACTAAGATCCCACATGCCGCGCGGCACCTAAGCCTGTGAGCTACAGCCAAGATCTGGTGTGCCTCAACCAAATAAATAAGTAAAATAAAATAAATGACAACCTAATAACTTTAATTACTTTCAGTATAACTCTGTCAGCCTAACTACAATGGTCAGCGTTAAGATGCATGAGCTGTAAAAAGATAAGAGAGTTATTTGATCTTGGCTGGAGAAGGGTGTCTAACAACTAGAGATGGAAGGAAAATACCTTCTACTGTCCAGGTCTGTGGCAATTAAGAAAAAAATCTCTTAAAAGGTGCCACAGATACAGCTAAAATAATTAAAAACTAATAACAATGGTCATATTCTAAGGAATGATATTCAACAAGCAATGATTTAGCTATTGACAGAAAACAAAAGTAAAGCAAAACTAGAGATGAATTTACCAGAGTTAGAATTTAGGACTAATATTTTAAAAATGTCTACACAAAGATATCCTGGTCTAATCTTTCATACAACTTTTAAGTGTCAAGCAACATCCAGGGACCATCATCAAGAGTACATAAAGTGCATTTGCAAAAATGCTAAAAACCCATATACAGGAGATGGTTTTGGCTTAAAAACTAGGTGAGTTTTTTTATTCAGTGAGTTATTCAGTGAGTCATTCTAACTGTGGCTTCCAGTAACTAGGGTATTTAAGGGAATAAAGTCTGAAAGTGGAATGAATGAATAAAATTAAGACGAAATAAATGAATTCAGCAATAGTAATGATAAATAGTGCTTACGTGTGTGTAACACTTTAGTTTACAAGGCATTTTTATTTTTCAAATGAGGAAAATTAAACTGAGAAAGTCAGGTGGTATGCTGAAGATCCCAAAGCTAAAATAAGCAGAATAACAGACTTTAACTGGATGTTCCAACATCAAAGGGCTTCCCTGATTGCTCAGTTGATAAAGAATCTGCCTGCAACGCAGGAGACCCCGGTTCAATCCCTTGGTCAGGAAGATGTCCTGGAGACGAAATAGGCTACCCACTCCAGTATTCTTGTGTTTCCCTTGTGACTCAGCTGGTAAAGAATCTGCCTACAATGCGGGAGACCTAGGTTTGATCCCTGGGTTGGGAAGATTCCCCTGGAGAAGGGAAAGTCTACCCACTCCAGTATTCTGGCCTGGAGAATTCCATGGACTGTATAGACTGTGGGGTCACAAAGAGTCAGACATGACTTTCACTTTCCAACAAAAGTCTACAGCTCTGGGACTTCCTTGGTGATCCAGTGACTTCCATTGGAAGTCCTTCCATTGGAAGAATCTGTCTTCCAATGAAGGGGATGTGGGTGTGATCCCTTATGGAGAACTAAGATCCCACATGCCTTGGGGCAACTAAGACCTGAGGAGGTAAAAAATAAATAAATAAATACATATTTTTAAAAGTCTACAGCTCTGATTCTTTGCACCTGAAAGGTGAGCTTACAGGTGTTATGGATGGGGGCTAGGGCACTGTCTAAGATGACTTCAATGAGAGCAGATGTTTCCAAATCATGCATATCTTTCAGCTTTATACCCTGTGAGAACAGGGACACACCTTACTGTGTGTGGAGAGGGAATCTCCATGCCCTTCATGTTATACACTTGACTGAAAATGTGAAAGGATGGGACTTCCCTGGTGGTCCAGTGATTAAAAATCTGTGTGCTAGTGCAGGGATGCAGGTTCAATCCCTGGTCAGGGAACAAAGACTCCATATGCAGCAGGGCAACTAAAACCTGTGTGCCCCAACTACTGGACCCGCTGCAGCTACTCAGCCCAAGCACCACAATGAAAGATCCCGTGGGCTGCAACTAAGACCTGATGAAGCCAAAAAATAAAATAAAATAAGTAAATATTAAAGAAGAAGAAAAAGAATGCAGGGTGCCATGGACTTTGGGTAACATGCTATTATTTGCATAAAAGCACTGAAAAGGAATATACTTAAATGAAGTTGTCTATGTATGTATCATCTCTTAAAAGTCACATAACAGCAGGGGCTACCTCCAGAAGCACTGGGAAAAGTTGGTTAAGGGGTCAGGGACAGGAACACAACTTTTCACTGAATATATTCCCTTTTGAACTTTCTGAATTTTGAACCACATGAAAGTGGTTTTTCAAAAAGGAAATTTGAATTTAAGAACACGTAATGGGAGTTGGAATAAAGGCAGTGGCCAGGAGATTTGAAGTGAAACATTTCTGAGATGGGGTGTAGGAGAACAGAGAAGTAAAAAGGTATTACAAAGTTTTTGTCAGACTCCAAAATTATATGTGGTATTTCACAGTTGAAAGTAAATATTCCTCAAGACCCTCAAATTTCTTCCATTCTAATTCTTTGCTCATTAAACAGCTCTCAATTTTTCACGAACCTTGATACCAAGAAAGGAACATCCCAACACTGGACGTAAGTATGCAGGTCATCAGAAAGATAGATCCTTTCATGGTAAATAGGATAGTGTCCAGCTTAAACCACTCTCTGAAGAGGTGATTAGGAGTTATTCCAGGCATACAGATAAAATATGGAACTGCAGAGCTACAGACTAAACCTCCAAAAATGGGACCTGGCCTCAACAAGGTGGAGTTAACCATTAACATATCTGAAATTTTCAGTATGTTTGTCCTCTCTTCTACCACAACTTCAGTCAGCCCAAAATTTTACCCTAAAGGTCACAGCAAGTTAAAGGCTTTGGGTGATGAAACCACATCATTCAGCCTAAAGCAAGTTGAAGCATTTATTTTAAAGGCAGTACCAAAGTAGCCTCCATTCCCACATAAATTATTTCAATGCCTTAGAGGTACTGGAAACTTGTGAGTCTCATGCTCGAGAGAGTTAAAAACAAAAACAAAAAACCCAGAACCAACAAAACTTATACTACACAAAGAGAACACATGTTTATTCTCTATTCTGATATTCAAATTATGTATCTTATAATATTATTCTTAAATCAGTATAAGATTCTTTTTTAAGAATTACTGCCAAAAAAAAAGAATTACTGCCAGAGTTATTTTGAAACATTACAAAAATACCTGTTCATAGGTCTGCAGTTCAGGGTTACATCATCTGATTTTATGTTAATGGATTAGTAAGCAATCACTCACCAGGTCCTATACAATTAAGCTCTCAGTTTTCTCAGTAAGAAAGGACATGAGACCTAGAGATAAATACCCAAGTACAAACCTCATTTTAGCCTGCAGCTTTAAAATTCCTCCTCCCACTAAATGTGTTTTTTACCAGAGCTAAGAGATAACTTAATCTACGGATTCAAGTGTCTCTTCCTTCCACGATCTGACATTTGTCCACATGACCATTACGACAATCACAATCAGGAAAAAGGAGAGGGAAAATGAATGGGAGGAGTTCAAAGAGTAGAAGGGGCTAGTTAATTCACAGACTGTGAAAACTGAGGCCACAAATATCTCACTGACCTGAACTGAACGATGACTGACTGACACATGGTCATCTCATTTTTAATAGAATGGCCAAGTCACTGAAGCCACCAAGCCAAAATGTAAAGCTAATTCGTGAAAAGAAATCATTTCAGGACCCAGGATTCTACTATCAAGAGCAGTTAATAAAGTTTACAGGCCAGCAGATACCATCTCTCATTAAGAATGAACTGACTAATGTTTTATTACCTGATCCCCAGTAATTCTGTTGATAAAGAGCAACAGAAAATTTGGAGGTGATGAATCAACCTCTCTTCCATGTGCTATGTTTTGTTGGAAATGAGTAAGTACAAGAGTGGTATGGGAAACGGGGGATGGGGGTGGTACTGATTATCAAAATGGTATCTGACTCCCCAAACGGAGCAGTGCTCACTCAGAGGGTTGCTTCACTGTGACTCAAGATCTGTCAACTGAGGACACAAGGGAATTGGAGTCAAGTCAAAGAGATATACTCCCAAATTTTAAGCCAAATCTTCCCATAGAGCTAGCAGAAGATCTCACGAGAGTCAACTATAAGAAATTAACCTACTCAACATAAACTGATTCTATAATACTTTTTAAAATGAATTCTTGCCAATGCAAAAATTCAGGAAAGAAGTCGGGGGATCTACTTTCCTAAAGGCACATGCCTTTTAGTCATTGGTAAAGGACACTAAAATATACTACTCGGTGTCCAAAGTCTCTCTCCCCATCTCCTTACATAACCTTACTTCTTCAAAATAAAAGGTAACTAAGTGAAAGTATCAATTAAGCATGGAATTCATTTCTCAATACTGATAAAGACAAATACATTCGAATCTTTGTTGTGTACTATATGCCCAACATGCTATACGGCAAACAATCCAGATAAATTCACTGCGTTATGAACAAAAGTAAATTAGCAATAGCTCCCAAACCAAAAAAGGAATTTTCCGAACTCCAATTTATATTCCAAAGAATTCAGAAAGAAAATAAGGAAACAAAATATTTATAATCTATCAATTTCGAGTGCAAATACTTCACTAATAACCAAGCTTTGGTAGCATACTGATTTGTAACTGTATCAAATCATGAATCTTTGAGGACACAGAAAACAAAGACTAAATAGCTCTGCCATGATCATATTTCACCTTTAGAAGGATGATCACCATGGAAGTAATAAATTCGATGCAGCCCTTGTTTCCTTCTCTGCACTGATTAAACCGATCCTGCACTACAGCCATAATCTGCTAGTTCCTGCCACCACACACACATCAGGCCTCCAACACACTCCACAAGCCAGGGTTAGGCTGTCTAGAAATCCGCACTGTGTCACTGCATAAGCCAGTTCCCCCCTCCACACATCCTGGAAGAGGAAAGCCACCTAAGCACTCTGTCAGATCTCAGCAAGGCTGTAAAATGACAGAAGGAACTGCTAACCAAATAGCAGGCAGCCACGCTCACCACCTTTAAAAACCATTTAAGCAGTTTTCCTCCCCGTCATCTCACTTCCCTCTCCTCCCCACCCCCTCCGCGCCCCGCTGCAGTTCACCCCCAGCTTTGCAAGTGGAAGGCTGCGACCTGCACTGACAGTCGGCGCAGAACTCATTCAGAGCCCTGAAATATAGACCTTCTCACCCACACACACCATGCCACTTCCCCCAACACCGACCATCCCCGCCCCCGCCCCCCACCCCAGCCTCAACACACACACTCGCCCTCGCAACCTCTCCCCACACCAAACCCGGCGCCCCAGAACACCTAGCAGCCTCCTCAATAGGGTAGCACGCGTTACCATTTAGACGATCGGGGCCCCCTAAGCTCTACAGACTCCCCCTCCCCACCCAGGCCGCCTCCCCCGTGCCGCCCGGAGGCTGGACCCCTCGCCCGCAGGGAAGGATGCGCTACCTTTAGACTGGCAGTCCGCACAAAACTTGTTATCCTCCTCCAGCAGCAGGTTGGCCAGGACCGCCTGGTACCGATCCACGTCCTTCACCGATTTGCCCGTCATGGCCAGGGTGCCGGCGGGGGCAGAGGGCGACGCGCCCTCCTAGCCCCCAGAAACCCCTGCCTCAGTCCGAAGGTGAGGACTCCCGGTCCCCGGCCCAGGGCACCTCTTGAGAACGAGGGAGACCTCTCCCCTTGCCCAGTCCAGCGCCCCTTCTCCAGTCTGCCGCGCCCGCCCCCCAACTCTGCAGCCCCCTCAGAGCGGCGCCCCCTGGCGGGCTTAGGGAAAGGCCCGGGTCCCAACGAGGCAGCCGGATAGGCAGGGACCCTCGGCCCAGGCAACAGGGACGCCCGGGCCTCCTGCTTTTGCCGGGCGCAGAGACGACCCCGGGCCTGCCTGTCAGCGGGCTACGGCTCCCGCGCCTCGGTTTCCCTGGCAGCTGCCGCCTGCTCTGCCACCACCTCGGCCGCCTACTTCCGGCAGCTCTTCCTCTCCTCCTCCACCCAGCCCAACCCGCGCATGCGCCCCTCCCCCACCGCTCCGGACTGGGCTCTTCCCTCCGCTCCGCTTCTCAAGAACCAATCCGGGCAGAAGTGAGGGGTGGGGCTTGGATGGGGCGGAGAGAGGATTGGGCACGCCCCCTGCATGTCCTTGGAAAAGAATGAATGGAGCAAGCGGAGAGCGGGTGGAGGCAGTGGAGGAAAGTGAAGGGAAACAACAAATAACTGAGCTCTTACTACGTGCCAGGCACTGTGCTGAGCGCTTTGTATGAATGACCCCAATATAAGCCCCCAAACCTCTCTGAGTTAAAATTTTACCATCCTTATGTAACCTTTGGGTTGTGAATGCTCCAAAGCTGCTTCTTTCCTTCAACAGTCAAATAGAAGGGTCCTACTTTCTTTGGTGGCTCAGACGGTAAAGCGTCTGCCCGCAATGCGGGAGACCCGGGTCAGGAAGATCCAATCCCCTGGAGAAGGAAATGGCAACCCACTCCAGTACTCTTGCCTAGAAAATTCCATGGATGGAGGAGCCTGGTGGGCTACAGTCCATGGGGTCGCAAAGAGTCGCACACGACTGAGCGACTTCACTACCTTCTAAACCTCTTAACAGAGATCCATATAGCCAAAGCTATGGTTTCTCCACTAGTCATTATGGATGTGAGAGTTGGAACATAAAAAAGGCTGAGAACCGAAGAATTGATGCTTTCCAACTGTGGCGCTGGATAAGACTCTTGAGAGTCCCTTGAACAGCGAGGAGATCAAACCAGTCAATCTTAAAGGAAATCAACCCTGAGTATTCATTGGAAGGACTGATGTCATGAAGTTGAAGCTCCAATACTTCGGTCACGTGATGCAAAGAGCTGACTTATTGGAAAATATCCTGATGCTGGGTAAGATTGAGGGCAGGAGGAGAAGGGAGTGATGGAGGATGAGATGGTTGAATGGCGTCACCAACTCGTTGGCCATGAGTTCGAGCAAACTCCTGGAGATGGTGAAAGGGAAGTTTGGCATGCTGCAGCCCATGGGGTCACAGAGTCGGACATGATATAGTGACTGAATAACAACAACAACCTCCTAACACAGAATAAGGGAACATCAATCACAACCTCCCCCAAATTTTCAGAGGATTCTGGTTACCTCTTGGTATGCATGCTCTTTCTGAATTCTGGGCTTCTCTGTTCATTAGGTCCCCTCTTATGATTATTGACATCTTTGGACATTGTTTTGCTTCAACGCTTTCTTGTTTAATTCCCCAGTTCTCCCAAAATGTGCAGTTTTGTGCAGAAGACCTTTACTGAAAGTTATTTGGAGAGGTGAGGTGGAGAGGAGGGGTGATTACAGTAAAACACAAGAATAGATAACTAATTAAAATGATTATTAAGCATCATTGTCTATAACCACCTTACTACAGAGTGGAGTAAGTACAGAATTTCTCAGTGGCTGTCCTTTTCTTTAGGGACCCATCTGCCATCTGGCAAATGTTTTCATTCACTCATTCATTCTTTCAATCACCTAATAAATTGTTACTGAGAAACTTCTAAGTATGAGGCACTGTCCTGGGGTGGGGTGAGAGGGAACAATGTGATTCAATTAGTGGTTTTAAGAGGTCAGTCTGGTTGCTATGGGAAGAGTGGATTTGGGAAGCTGGTAAGACCAGATGTTCAGAATTATCTCTAGTCAAACTCTCCTCCATCTCTTTGCTTCCCTGATGGCTCATCGGTAAAGAATCCACTTACAATCCAGGAGACACAGTTTCAATCCCTGGGTTGGGGAGATTCCCTGGAGAAGGAAATAGCAACCCACTCCAATATTCTTGCCCAGGAAATCCCAGGAAAGCCCATGGGTGGGTTACAGTCCATGGGGTTGCAAGAGTCAGACACA
This sequence comes from Muntiacus reevesi, assembly GCF_963930625.1. Taxonomy (NCBI): domain Eukaryota; kingdom Metazoa; phylum Chordata; class Mammalia; order Artiodactyla; family Cervidae; genus Muntiacus; species Muntiacus reevesi. The sequence goes on from NC_089249.1 coordinate 164,348,508, forward strand.
GCTTAGTGACTAAACTTACCATACCATCTCATCACTTTCCCCCCAAAGCAAAACTTTCATGAGAAAAAAACTAAAATTTTCTACTACTGTATTAATCAAAACAATCTGATTCTCTGTCTAAACGTCTTTCCTTCTAAACCACTAAGGAGATTTGACTTTCATAAACACATAAGTTCATTAAGGTATTTTTCCTAAATAAATTCTCAGTTCTTTCTCTAGAAGAAATTCTGCCTTCCTCTGAAACTAATATTCTCAACCTATATCCCATTTGTAATCATTTTTCTTCCATTAACTTACTTAGATTTTCTTATTTTAACACTTATTTTACTAATGAGCAAACTGAGACTTAGAATAATAAACTCCTTCATCTAGGGAGTAGTAGAGCTGGGATTTTTAACCTAGATCTCTATGATCCCACAGCCTTAGTACTGTGAGAGTTTTTGCTTATGTTATCTATCATAATCCAGAGAAAGCCCCAACAGGATAGGTAGTAATATTAACATAACAATTTTTCCAAAAAAATGATGAAACAGAGTCTCAAATAGATGAAAGAAAGGCTCAGGCTTACCCAGTAAATTGTGATCACTGTGCCTTAGTTCAAGTTCTCATCTTCATCCCAACTCTCCGCAAATAGACTTTTTGCTTTAGTCTCATTTTAGTCAACCCACTCCAGTGTTCTTGCCTGGAGAGTCCCAGGGATGGGGGAGCCTGGTGGGCTGCCGTCTATGGAGTCGCACAGAGTCGGACACGACTGAAGTGATTTAGCAGCAGCATTTTAGTTAATTTGATCGTTCACTGTACTCTTTGGAGTAGTTGTTGTTCAGTCACTAAGTCGTGATCACTCTTTGTGACTCTATGGACTGCAGCCCAAGAAAAGAAAATCTGTCACTGCTTCTACTTTCCACCTTCTATTTGCCATGAAGTGATGGGACCAAATGCCATGATCTTAGTTTTTTGAATGTTGAGTTTTAAGCCAGCTTTTCCTCTCTCCTCTTTTACCCTCAAGAGTCTCTTTAGTTCCTCTTCACTTTCTGCCATTAGAGTGGAATCATCTTCGTATCTGAGGTTGGTGAGATTTCTCCTAGCAATCTTGATTCCAACTTGTGATTCATCCAGTCTGGCATTTCACTTGGTGTACTCTGCATATAAGTTAAATAAGCAGGCTGACTCTATGGAGAGAGCTTTCTAAATGGCAAATCTGGTTGACTGTCTCCTGCTTAAAAACCCTTTAGCGCCTCTCCATGACTTATGGCAACACTTCTCAAAATTTCCCATCTTGAGAGAGATTGTCTAGTCTAGTAGTTAAGCACATAGATTATGGGACCAGAATGACTGGGTTTAAATCCTGAGCTTTACCACTTACTATCTATATGACTTCTACCAGGTAACCTAACCTCTCTGTGCCTCGGTTGTTTCATCTACAAACTGTGAACGACAGTGATATTAAACACCTCTTTCACAGGATTTTTGTGAAGCTTAACTGAGATAATGCTTGTAGTATACTTAGAATAGCTCTTGGCACACAGTGAGTGATAGACAATCAATGCTCTTCACTAAATATTTCTGGCCTTCTGCCTTCTGGGCGCATGGTAGGATTTTATTTCCTGGCTCTCTTACCGTTGGGTGTGGCCAATGAGTTTGAGCAGAAAGGTTATGTGTCCCTTCATGCGTTAAGCATTTACTCGCTCCTTTGAGACTCCTCAGATTCTCTTTCCCTCTGACATGGAAACCATCAACATTCAAGATGGTGTTTGTCTTAGTACCATAACAGAATACCATAGACTGGGGGGCTTATAAATAGAAATGTATTTCTCATAGCTCTGGAGACTGGGAAGTAAAAGATCAAGGCGCTGAAAGTTTCTGTGAGAGCCCACTTCCTGGTTCACAGCAGGGGATTTAACACTGAGTCCTCATAAGGTGGAGGGCTTCCCTGGTGACTCAGAGGTTACAGTGTCTGCCTGCAATGTGGGAGACCTGGGTTCGATCCCTGGGTTGGGAAGATCCCCTGGAGAAGGAAATGGCAACCCACTCCAGTATTATTGCCTGGAGAATCCCATGGACGGAGGAGCCTGGTGGGTCCACGAGGTTGCAAAGAGTCGGACACGACTTCATTTTCACTTTCAGGAAACTAAAATCCCAGGTGATGCAGTCAAAAAAAAAAAAAAGCAGAGGAAAGTGAATGCATATTCCAGGGTCTCAGAATATGGCCAAACCAAACTTCTTCTCTTCTCAAGTACACATATTTGTTTTGATGTCTTGAATTTTTCCTTGACAATTCTTGCAAAAATGTTCCCTCTATTCCATACTGTGACTGTGTTATCTTGTCACTAAACTGTTTCACATTAGCTACTACCAGAGAGGAGTTTCTAATCTGTCTCAGTGGCTACTGGACACAGTTTGGTTGCATTATACCTATGAAGTTCAGAAAACTGGGATAAATTGAAGAGACCTGACACCACATATACTCAACTTCCAGGTGATTTCTCTTCTTGGTCTTTATATCAGAATATTTTGAAACCCCAACTCACATAAATACAAGTACAAAATAGAAACTTGTTTTTAAACTGTTATATTAGAACAGTCACTGTGGTAAACTGTCCAGAATACTACGCCCAAAAAAATGATATGGTGAATATTTTGGGATTGGTGTTATTGGAAACTATTATTAGTGTATCTTCTTGCTAAGAGATCAGATCTCCTGAGTCATATACTGAAATAAAGCAGTTTCTAATCCGCTGGCAGACACTTTGCCTATTCAAGGTAATACTCAATAAAATGACCTTAGTCAAGAAAACTGAGATAACCAACCAGGACCCACAGCATAGGTGGGAACCCGGAACTCTACTCAGTACTCTGCAACAACCTATATGGTAAAAGAATTTGAAAAAGAATAGAAATATGTGTATGTAAAACTATATCACTTTCCTATACACCTGAAACTAACACAACATTATAAATTAATTATACTCCATTATAAAATGGTGGTTTAGTTAGTAAGTTGTGCCTGACATTTGGAGCCCCATGAACTATAGCCTGCCAGGCTCCTCTGTCCATGGAATTCTCCAGGCAAGAATACTGGAGTGGGTTGCCATTTCCTTCTCCAGGGGATCTCCCCGATCCAGGAATCGAACTCAGGTCTCTGCACTGCAGGCAGATTCTTTACCAACTGAGCTACAAGGGAAGCCCTCCAATATAAAATAAAAATTGAAACTGAAGCTGGATAATTAGGTTTCCCACTTTATTACCATGTTATCACATGTAAATGAACTCAGTGTCTCAAGTGAACTCATAATCTATTCAATAGCTTTCTTCAGTCAACTCTCAATTTTTTCTCAGTATAGAGAACTTGTGATTATTTAAAAGCTTCCACTGCCTCGCAAGCATATGTCTGCTCTGTAGGCCAACTCTCTGAGCTCTGAGGCTGAGCTGTGTGCCCTCTTCTGTTGCTCCAGTTCCCATTTGTCTATTTCCACAGCCTGAGACTCTAGGAAGAGCCTCAATTTTCTGTTGTTCATGGGATGCTCTGTGAGAAAGCCATGTCTCTGTCAACAGCACTATTTCTCGCTGCTCACAGCACTTTTCAGGACTCCAGGTGATCAGCTGTATAGTCCCCTGCAAGGACAGAGAGATGGCTCCTCTCCAGCTCCTTCACACGTTGTCATCTGGGCCCAAGTGACTGGTGTGAGTCCTACAAGGTCTTGCTTAAAGGCAGCTTAGCTGGTGTTTGAACCTCTCCCTCTCACCTAGGGGCTCAGGTCCACTGTCCAGAGACCCAAGGAGTCTGAGGGGCACAGACTTCAATACTGTATCAACCCATCATTTTTCTCAAGACAGCTTGAGCTTCTGACCTCTGCTAAATGTCTCGAACTCTCTTCTCTCTCTAGGTGATGGTGGTGGTTTAGTTGCTAAGTCGTGTCCAACACTTGTGACTCCATGGACTATAGGGCTCGTCTATCCATGGGATTTCCCTGGCAAGAATACTGGAGACGGTTGCCATTTCCTTCTCTAGGGGATCTTCCCGACCCAGGGATCAAACTCGCATCTCTTGCATCTCCTCTAGGTGGATTCTTTACTGACTGAGCCACAAGGGAAGCCTCTTCTCTTTCTTAGTTTCACAAGAAAACTTCCCATGACTATCATCAACCACTACTAATCTGGGAGAGGAGGCAGAGCCTTCTGTACCAGCAGTATCTGAATCCCTGCCTAATTCACCATCACAGCCTTCTTGCTATGTTGCTCGCAGGTGCATAATGGTGACCAGACATCACATGTGAGCAGTTGGATTTGCAGCTATGGAATGACAGGAGAGTGGGCACTGATATTTGTATTTCTTGCATCTTCAGGGCCTAGGAGGAATTGAGCAAGTATGCCTAACCTTGCCTGGCCTACTCTGGGGACCTTGTTGCATAATAGCAGAAACTTAACCCTCATCAAAGAGCAGAACACTGCAGGGAAGAGAGGATCCTAAGTTTCCAGAAAGGAAAAACAAGTCACACAAAAAGAATTCAAGAATCAGAATGGCACAGAGTTCTCAAGAGCAACTCTGGAGGCCTGGGGACAATGGAAATTGCCTCCAAAATCCCAAAGGAAAAAGAATTGCCAGCTCAGAATTCTATACTAGCAAAACTATTGCTCTAGAGGCAGCACTGAGTAAAGACACATTCAGATACTCTAAATTTAAAAATTTGGCTTCCTATGCTAGCTGTGCCTCATTGCCTCCTCCTGCCCCCGTATCCACTCTCCACCCTTCACCCTGCATTGTGCCGAAGAGGCTCTGTGCCTGGTATCAGCTCCTCTGCACACTGACTTCTGGTTGGGTTCAGCCAACTGGAGGCATGAGTAGAATATCAGAGGGCAGGAGCAGATAGAAGCTGAGTCATTCAGGGAATTCCCTGGTGGTCCAGTGGTTCAGACCCCACATTGTCAACACAGGGTGCATGGTCAGGGAGCTAAGATTCCACATGACATTGCAACATGGCCAGAAAATTGAAAAAAGAAGATGATGAGTTATTTATTTTCTCTGCTTTCTCCCTGCTGACAGAACTACCACGTTCCTAAGTGACGGCCAGAGTGCCTATGAGACAGCCCTCTCCTGTAGCTGTGGTTCTCGCCATGTTCTGGGAACACCCGCTCCTCTTGCCCCTTCCGGCTTTAAGGGTGAGAGCTTCTGGTTGTTGCTGACCCCAGGGTACATCACGCCCCTTGATTTTTTTTTTTTTTCTAAACCCTGCCCACATTTTGTAAAATGATTCCTTCTTTAAATTCTCTCCAATTGCCCTCTTCGTGTTGGCCACATGCTTCCTGTTAGAACACTAACTAATTCATTTCCCAGAACCCTTACTGCTGCATACTTTGTCCAAAATGACAGAGTAAATCAAGAAAAATGAAAACACTAAGTCCAAAAAGGAGAATATTTAGGAGGACGAGGACAGAGGCTATTCCCACGGTGATGGTGAAGGGAAATTCCAAGGTGACAGTGATACAGCAGAGCGGCCGCCCTAGACTGCAGCACTGAATGGCCAGGGCCAAGAAAAGTGAAATTCAGAGATTAGCTGGAGTGAGTCTATCATAGATTCATGGAAAATTAAACAAATAAAAATGGGGCAGTTATTGACTCCAGAGGGGGAAAATTAGCCAGAAAAATGTGATCAATGAATACAAGACTCAGCTGTCAATAATATTTAGTCATAATCTGAGAGAGATTGAGTATTAACTGAACAAAACATTGTTATTTAACTACACTGGGGAAATGTTGGACAGGAAGCATGTGGCGTGGAGTAGGGAAGGATATAAAGAAAGAAATCTAAGTGCTCATCTTCCACAGCAGGACATGAATAAACAAAGCCCAAAAGGTATATAATTGTAGTATAAGCATGTCATTTAGGTAAACTTGTAAATTCCAGAAGAAACAAGAAGAATTGAAAATGGTTGCCTCAGAGGAGTAGGGACAGGATGGGTAGGGGTGGAGCAGGGCATTCTTTGTCATTATAAGCTTCATAAAATCAGATTTTTTAAATTTTATACATGTTTTATTTTGATAAGAACATTTTTAGTTAACATAATATTTTTAAAAACCCACAGTCTTTCTATGATCAATACCCATGAACTCTGAGAGATGTTTCAAAACATTTCCTGTTGAAGCGGTTTTTACTCCATGCTAAATTAGCCTCAGATAAGCATCTGCCTGGATTTTTCTCTCCATCTGCCCTCCGCACAGAGTTCCGCTCTCTGTAAATTCAGAATGCTTTTGAATGTGAGTCACAAGAAATCCAAATAACCATGGCTTAAACAAATAGTGGTTTATTTTCTCACAGAACAAGAAATCCAGAGGCAGGGCAGTTATTTACATTGATTCAGCTGCCTGACAAGGCCATCAGCACCCATACTCTATCTTTCTGCTGTGCCCTCATCAGGCTATTGAATTTTCACCTTCATGTTCAGTGATTCTCAAGGGTGGTCCCCAGCTCAGTAGCATCAGCATCACGTGAAAACTTACTAACCATGCAAATTCCCAGGCTCATTCCAGACCTAGGAATAGGTCTGGGATAGGTTCCAGCAGTCTGTGTTTTAAGAAGTCCTCTGGGACTTGCCTTGTGGTTCAGTGGTTAAGAATCCTCCTGCCAATGCAAGGGACACAGGTTCAATCCCTGGTCCAGGAAGAGTCTACGTGCCTCGGGGAAACCAAGCCTGTAAACCACAACTAATAGACCCATGCTATAGCACCTGTGAGCCACAACTACTGAAGCCCGTGGGCTCTAGAGCCTGTGCTCCACAACAAGAAGTCACTGCAGTGCACCTCAGGTAAAGATTAGCCCCCAGCCACCACTAGAGAAAGCCCACGTGCAGCAATGAAGACCCAGCACGGCCAAAAATTAATTAATTAATTAAAAATTAAAACAAAAGAAGCCCTCTGGGTGATTCTGGTGCACACTCAAGTTTGAGAACCACTCTCATGTTCATCACCTCATGGTCACAAAACGGTTGTCACAGTGCCAAACATCACATTATCTTTGAAGATGGAAAGAGGGAAAAAGAATGCTTTAAATTCCTTTTATCAGGAAAAAAAAAAATTTCCCAGAACTTTCCAGCATACTTTCCCTTAAGACTCCTTAGCCAGAATCAGGCTACATGACTCAACCCCTAACTACAAAGATGATGGGGAAGGCATGTATAGTTTTCTAGGCCCTAGACTTGAAGGCAGCAGCAGAGAAGAGGGCTGAGAATGGCTGTATACAGTAAGCAGACAGCATCTGCCACAGGGTTTATGATGGTCAGGGCGATAGACAGCATCATTCCTGACCCCATCATGGAAAAGCAGCAGAAGATCTTGTCACTCTTCTGCAAAAATAGCTTTGTGTGTGTGCTCACTCAGTCATGTCCCGCTCTTTGCAGTCCCCTGGGCTGTAACCCACCAGGCTCCTCAGTCCATGGAATTTTCAAGGCAGGAATACTGGAGTGGGGTGCCTTTTCCTTCTCCAGGGGATCTTCCCCACCTAGAGATGGAACCGGCATCTCTTGGATCTCCTACATTGGCAGGAGGATTGTTTACCACTAGCGCCACCTAAGAAGTCCCCAAAATAGCCTTAGAACTTGGCAAATTCTTCAGATGGGAGAATCTACAAGACATAGAAACTGAATTCTTATTAATATTATCTGCTTTTCATGGCATGGTGTTTCTTACCATAATTCTTTATGCAGAAAGAATCCCTGCCCAGGGGAAAGAGGGGACAGAAAATCCTGTCCTGCCACACTGGCTGAAAGAAACACTGTTTTTACATGTCAACATGGAGATTTGACAAAGTAACTGCTTTGATACCATTGATCAAACAGCCCATCAAGATGCCCTATTTTGGTACACATAACATACAAAAACATGAGTATTCCTGAAAGAGCAGAGGTGGGAAAGGAGAACAGTGAATTATTAGAAAGAGTCCAGGTGATGAGCATTAGGAGAAGCTGGAGAAAGAGCAAAGGGCCATTTTATAAAGGGCCTTGTGTGCTGTGCTGAGGAGGTTGAGCTCTACACTGTTCCTAATATCATTAAACCTTGGAGGATGTCTTAACCTGGGCCCACAGATGGACTTTAAACCTTGTCAATCCTCTGAAATTAGAACACGGATTTCATTAGAACATGGCTGTGCAGGTTATGTTCACTTTTCTGAGAAGTGGGCCCTAAATTATGCTAAGATATACACAACCCAAATGAGGTTAAGAATCACTTCTTTGAGGAATCAAAGAATTAGTCATTAGATTTTGTATTTATCACCAGAATAAATTCAGTCTCCAACCAGATTCGAGGTCCAGGTTAACTAGAGAAGGACAGAGCTCAGACTAGCACCAGAGTTCCATTTTCCTGTCCAGAGTCCTTTCCTGTGAAATCTCTGAAATGGGCACTCTCCAACAGATACCCAGAGAGATGGGTATTCCTCCAGTGTGTGAGAAACACCTGCTAGGTCCTACAGTTCCTCCTCTTTCCACAAACCTCTCAGTCCTGCCCTCTATTGCCTCTTTCAAATGATGAAAAAGGAGGCGATGGAACATCTACAATGTAAGAACCACTGCTATCCATCAAGGATGGGACACTCCAGAATGGCACCCTTTGCACCAAGAAGTCACCAGAAAAATAGAACAGGAGTGAATGTTTCCAAGGCAAGTGGAATAAGTGGAAAAGAACTTGTCACCTGTGACTTGTCCCTGTGATTCCCCATAAACAGTAGGATTAACTGGGGACTTGCATGGTGGTGCAGTGGGCTGAGACTCCGTGCTCCTAATGCATGTGTTGCAGGTTTCATCCCTGGTCAGAGAACTAAGATCCCACATGCTACAATGAAGATTGAAGATCCTGGGTGCTGCAACTAAGAGCTGGTGTGGCCAAATAAATATATGTACTTTTATTTTTTTTTAAGAGTAGGATCAGTTGGATCTCTTCCCTCCCTTGTGTCTTCAGAAGTCTTCCAACTCTGGCAGCTTACAACCATTACTTATGATGAATGAACCAGCAGAGTAGGGCAGAATATTATTACTTATTTTTCTTAACTCAGAGAAATTACTTTATAAAAAATGTTTTAGAAGATTATACAGAAACATTCTTCACAGGACTAAACTGTTTGACAATGGTGTTCTTTTGGTTCTTTTCAATCAGTTCCTGAGTTTAAGAAGGCTTTTAGGTTCTTAGCCCTTCAAGTACCACATCCTTAAAACATTCATCCAGTAAACTCAACAAACCTCCAGGTAACTGTCAGCACCCTTGAGCCGGGTGGGAATTTCCCTTGATCTAGCAAAGCAGGGCCTATTACCCAAATATATTGCACAACTAGTGCCTAAACAGGAAGTAGCCCAGATTTGCAAATTGCCACACAAGTTCAGTTTTGCACCAGTAAAACAATCTTCCTCTTGGTTTTGTCTCTTGCCAGTAAACAGATGTATCACCCTTTGTTGAACTTTGGTCTGCTCTTGAAGTACTCACTGATTCCTGGACCTCATCTGGCCAGGCTCTTATAGTGTCATAGGCAGGGATCTCAGATTTGTGCGTTGCCTTCTGTCCTTTTTGCTGATCTTCAAAACAGTGTGATGGGTCTGACCCGATTCCTATATACCCAGTGCTGAGGTACCCTGAGATTCAGCTGGTTCTGTTTGGGTACCCTGCTGAAGGTCATGGCTGGGGGAACTCATGACTTTTCTTTTGGCTCCTCTGGCCTGGTCTCTGGTACTGGATCCAGCCGGGCAGCTATTCCCTGACTTCTTGAGACAGGAATCTCATGACCAGACACCTGCTCCCCCTTACTGGTGGGGAATTTACCCCCACATCCTCTGAGAGGACCTGTGGGGAGTACTGTCCCCCCCACCAACCTGGACTCTCTGGAAAAGTTGGAGAAAATTCTTGCTGTCTATCTGACTCACCAGTCCTCTTCTATTTCCAACAAGTGCCTGTGAGATGCCATAATGGAAAAGGTGCTGCTGTGAGTGACGTTAGAAAGGATGGAAAATGGGTGTTTGAATTGCAGAGAAAATAACTCTGCACATGTTGTCATGAGGATGAGAAATAATGAAGAGCTTTCCACTTACTTTTTGCTTGACTGCAGGCAATCTACTTAACCTCTATGTGCCTTGGTGTCCTCATCTCTAACATGGGATAAAAGGATGATTGTGGGACTTTCCAAATTAGAGATACCAAGGGAAAATTTCATGCAAAGATGGGCTCAATAAAGGACAGAAATGGTATGAACCTAACAGAAGCAGAAGATATTAAGAAGAGGTGGCAAGAATACATGGAAGAACTGTACAATAAAGATCTTCACAACCCAGATAATCTCGATGGTGTGATCACTCACCTAGAGGCAGACATCCTGGGATGCAAAGTCAAGTGGGCCTTAGGAAGCATCACCATGAACAAAGCTAGTGTAGGTGATGGAATTCCAGTTGAACTATTTCAAATCCGAAAAGATGATGCTGTGAAAGTGCTGCACTCAAGATGCCAGCAAATATGGAAAACTGAGCAGTGGCCACAGGACTGAAAAAGGTCAGTTTTCATTCCAAGCCCGAAGAAATGCAATCCCAAAGAATGCTCAAACTACCTCACAATTGCACTCATCTCACACGCTAGTAAAGTAATGCTCAAAATTTTCCAAGCCAGGCTTCAACAACACGTGAACCATGAACTTCCAGTTGTTCAAGCTGGTTTTAGAAAAGGAAGAGGAACCAGAGATCAAATTGCCAACATCTGCTGGATCATCAAAAAAGGAAGAGAGTTCCAGAAAAACATCTATTTCTGCTTTATTGACTATGCCAAAACCTTTGACTGTGTGGATCACAGTAAACTGTGGAAAATTCTGAAAGAGATGGGAATACCAAACCACCTGACCTGCCTCTTGAGAAATCTGTATGCAGGTCAGAAAGCAACAGTTAGAACTGGACATGGAACAACAGACTGGTTCCAAATTGGAAAAGGAGTACGTCAAGTCTTTATACTGTCACCCTGCTTATTTAACTTCTATGCAGAGTACATCATGAGAAATGCTGGGCTGGATGAAGCACAAGCTGGATTCAAGATTGCCGAGGGAAATATCAATAACCTCATATATGCAGATGACACCACTCTTATGGCAAAAAGTGAAGAAGAACTAAAGAGCCTCTTGATGAAAGTGAAAGAGGAGAGTGAAAAAGTTGGCTTAAAGCTCAACATTCAGAAAACTAAGATCATGGCATCTGGCCCCATCACTTCATGGCAAATAGATGGGGAAACAATGAAACAGTGGCAGACTTTATTTTCTTGGGCTCCAAAATCACTGTGGACAGTGACTGTAGACATGAAATTAAAAGATGCTTGCTCCTTGGAAGAAAAGCAATGACAAGCCTAGACAGCGTTTTAAAAAGCAGAGACATTACTTTGTCTACAAAGGTCCATATATTCAAAGTTATGGTTTTTCCAGTAGTCGTGTACAGATGTGAGAGCTAGACAATAAAATAGGCTGACCGCCAAAGAACTGATGCCTTCAAATTATGGTGCTGGAGAAGACTCTTGAGAGTCACTTGGACAGCAAGGAGATCAAATCAGTCAATCCTAAAGGAAGTCAGTCTTGAATATTCATTGGAAGGACTGATGCTGAAGCTGAAACTCCAATACTTTGGCCACCTGATGCCAAGGGCCAACTTATTGGAAAAGACCCTGATGCTGGGAAAGACTGAAAGCAGGAGGAGAAGGGGACAACAGAGGATGAGACGGTTGGATGGCATCAGTGGGACATAAGTTTGAGCAAACTCCAGGATACTGTGAAGGAGAGGGGAGCCTGGCGTGCTGCCATCCATGGGGTTGCAAAGAACTGGACATGTCTGAGTGACTGAACAACACAGTATTCCACTGTATATATGTACCACCTACTTTATCCATTCATCTGTTAGCGGACATTTAGGTTGCTTCCATGTCATGTTTATTGTAAACAGTGCTGCTATGAACATTGAGGTGTATGTATCTTTTTGAATTAGAGTTTATGAGAGCTGATTTCTAAGTCTATTTCTGCCATTTATGGTACAATTTTGGATAACTCATTGGAACTCTGGAGGAATTAAAAGTATTAGGTCTGTAAAACCCTGGGTACAATTCTGATTAAAACATTCATATTCATAAACATAGAGTGAAAATGTCAACTTCATCAAAATTGTGTCATTGAAATGTCTGGCACAACCTCCCTACTAATAAAAGAAAAGCAATCACTTGGCTAGAGCATGTTTTTCCTATCAGAAGCAAACACATGAAAGATAGATAAGGTCTGGTGTTGGTGAGGGTGTAGAAAAATGGCCAGGCTCACAAACCATGGTGGGAACATAAAAGGGGCTACAAACTTTTTGGAAAGTGGTTTGATACCTTTTTTGGAGTGATATTTAAATGCACATACTACTGAACAAGGGAGTCCTCATCTGGCGATGGATCCTACAGAAATAATAGCAAAAACACCTTAAGAAACACATTCAATGGTATCCACTGCAGTATTGTTTGGTAATCCTCACATATCCAAACAGGCCAGTCTTCACATGGAGTCACATTCAAAGATGCTCAGCAATCATGGATGGACCTAGAAATCATCATACTTATGAAGTCAGACACAGACAAATATTATATGATATCACTTACAGGCAGAATCTAAATATGATGCAAATGAATCTATATTCAAAACAGAAACAGACTCACAGACATAGAAAACAAATTTATGGTTGCTAAAGGGAAAGGGGAATGGGAGATAAATTAGGACTATAGGATTAACAGATGCACACTGCTATATATAAAATAGATAAACAACAAGGATTTACTGTATAGCACAAGGACTATATCCAGTATCTTGTAACAAACTCTACTGGAAAAGAATCTAGGAAAAAGAATACAGATATATACATATTAATACATGTGTATAACTGAATCACTTTACTGTGCAGCTGAAGCTAACACAAGATTGTAAATCAACTATATTTCAGAAAAAATGCTCAGCAATCAAAATTAAATGCCAGTTCATGAAAAGATGTTCAACATCACTAATTATTAGAGAAATGCAAATCAAAGCTACAATGAGATATCATCTCACACCAGCCAAAATGCCTGTTATCAAAAAATCCATGAACAACAAATGCTGGAGAGGGTGTGGAGAGAAGGGAACCCTCCCGCACTGTTGCTGGGAATGTAGATTGGTGCAGCCACTATGTAGGACAGTATGGAGGTTCCTTAAAAAACTCAAAACAGAGCTACCACATGACCCTGCAATGCCACTGGCATATATCTAGGGAAAAACATGATCTGAAAAGATACATGCACCTCAATGTTCATTGCAGCACTGCTTACAATAGCTAAGACATGGAAGCAACCTAACCTAAATGTCCATCAACAGAGGAATGGATAAAGAAGATTTGGTACTTAGATACAATGGAACATTACTCAGCTGTTAAAAAAAAATGAAATAATGCCATTTGCAGCAACATGGATGGACACAGAGATTGTCATACTGAGTGAAGTAAATCATACAGAGAAGGAGGAATATCATATCACATTTCTTATATATGTGGAATCTGAAAAGAAATGATATAAATGAACTTACTTGTTAAACAGAACTAGGCTCACAGACTTAGAAAACAAACAGGGTTGCCAGGGAGAAGAATGGGGGTAAGGGATAATTAGGGAGTTTGGGATGAACATGTACACGCTGCTATATTGAACATGGATAACTGACAAGGTCCTCCTCTATAGCACATGGACCTCTGCTCAATGTTATGTGGTAGCCTGGCTGGGAGGAGGGATTGGGGGACGATGGAGACACGCACATCTACACCATGTCCTTGGCTGTACACCAGAAACTATCACAACACTGTTAATCGGCTATACCCCACTACAAAATAAAAAGGTTTTTTTTGATAAAGAAAATTTTAAAAAATCAAGTTCCAGTAGAAAAAAATTTCAATGCTTTATTTCCCAAAGGGCGCTGAAGGAAAGTCGCAGCCACACTTCATCCCCTATTCTCCAGGCCTCTCACTGGCCTAATCTCCAAAAGCCTCGAGGCTTCAACCTTTTTCTCTGACCTCTTCCACTTCCTCTCTCTACCTGTACCTGGTTTGGAATAAAAAAAACCTGGGAACGGACAGAAATTTGTGTAGAAGGCAAGATAGAGGCAGGGTAAGAGGAGAAGCTGAGCAAAAACAGACTTGAATTTGGTTGGGGATGGATTGTTCCTAAGGTTCAGATTGAAGAACCACATTGGTAACTGCAAAAAAAAATAATTGGAAGCCACAATAGTATCCTTCATTTGTGGAATATGGTTTTAACATCACATGATTGCATACAATAGATGCAGGCATTAAAAAAAAGAGTATGTACTGATCAATGAAATCCATGATATGCTGATATGTTGAAGAAAAGCAGATTACATTTGTGTGTCTGTGAATGTGGAGAGAGAGAGCTTGAGAAAGAAAGAATTTTTAAGAGGTGGGAATCTGGATGTTACTTACTATTTTGTTTTTCACAAAAAACAAAATTAAAACAAATAAATGGGAACTTTTAGAGTTGAGAAGTCTCCATTCCATCAGCAGAAAGGAAACTCCTTGAATATCCTGGGGTGTGACAGCTGGGGCTGGAAGTGTTGCCTTCTGAGCTGGGACTCAGCAGCAATCATTAAAGCAGCAACAGTCTGGCCACCCAGCACTCTCACTTCTGCCTCTGTCATTCAAAGCTCGCATCACTCCCACAAGCGCGGTGACTGCCTTGGACACCTCTGCCAAAATCCTCCAGCATACCCTGCAGTGGAGTTCACAGAACAGAATGTGTGAGCTGGAAGGAATCGTGTCCATCACTTCTCAGAGAAAACTCAGGAAGAGCCTACTTCACAATGGACCCTAGCGGGGCCACGCAGAGAGGACACGGCAGCGGGGCAGGCACAGTCCCTGCCCTCACAGACTTACAATCTAGGGGAGACACTGAAAAGTCCACGGTCACTCCAATGCCATAAAACACACCCTGCCTTGGGGAAAGTGCTGGAGGGTGTTGCAGGGGGATACCTAGCCCAGGGAAGGTCCAGAAGAGGATGATACTCAACTGGACCTGACACTGAACTTGATGAACAGTGACCGCGGTCATGGAACTGTGTAGCTGCAACAGTTCAGTGTAGCTGTCTAGTAGGATGCTTGAGGCTGGACAGAGGGGGAAGGTGAGAGTGTCCAGGAGATAGGGATGAACAGATTGTAAAAAGTTGCTTTATAACAGCTACGGTAGGAATCTGATCAGTAACTCGAAGTCTGTGCTCAGTCCCTCAGTTGTGTCTGACTCCTTGTGACCCCATGGTCCTGCCAGGCTCCTCTGTCCATGGGATTCTCCAGCCAAGAATACTGGAGTGGGTTGCCACTGCCTCCTCCAGAGGATTTTCCTGATCCACGGATCGAACCCACGTCTCCTGCCTTGCAGGCAGGTTCTTTACCACTAGCACCACCTGGGAAGTCCATCCCAAAGTCTACAGGGAGCCACTTAAGAGGTTTTTTCTAATGTTGGTTTTGGGTTTTTTAATTGGGGTATAATTGACATGTAACGTATTAGTTTCAGGTTTACAGCATGTTTTGATATTTATATATATCATGGAATGATCGCCGAAATAAGTCTACTTAGCATCCATCACTATACAAAGTTTCAATTTTTTTTTCTTGTGATAACATTTAAGATTTAGTCTCCTAGCAACTTTCACTTATGTAATACAATATTATTAACTATCACCATCATGCTGAACTCTACATTTCCAAGGATTACTTATTTTACAACTGGAAGTTTATAACTTTTGATCGCCTTCACCTATTTTACCCACTCCACCATCACCAGTCCCTGCCTCTGGCCACCACCAATCTGTTCTCTGTATCCATGAGATTTTTTGTTTTTCATTTTTTGGTCCCACATATAAGTGAGATCATATGGTTGTTCTCTTTCTCAGTCTGGCTTCTTTCACTCAGCATCATGCCCCCAAGGCAAAACTCATTTTAAGAATTTTAAACAGGAGACTAACATGATCGAATTTGTCTGGGGAGGCCATGCTGGCTAAAATTTGCATGGGTGTGGTGGTAGGCAGAATAATGACCTCCCAAACATGTTCACATCCTAATCTCTAGAATTTATGAATATGTTACATTATGTGACCAAAGGGATTTTGCAGGCATGATTAAATTAATGCTCCTGAGATGTGGAGACTATCCTAGATTAAGCAGATGAGTTCAATGTAACCACAAACATTCTTAAAAGTGAAAGTGTGGGGTGAGGAGCAGAAGACAGAGGCAGAGGAGTTTTTGCTATGGAAGAGTGGTAAGAAAGATGTAACACTACTGGCTGTGAGAAATGGAAGGGACAAACTGTGAGCCAAGGAATGTGGGAAGCCCTTAGAAGGTAGAAAAAGGAGACTTCCCTGGCGGTCCAGTGGTTAAGACTCTATGCTCCCAATGTGGGGTGCACAGGTTTGATCCCCGGTCAGGGAACTAGGATTTCACATGCCACATGGCGTGGCCAGAATAAAAAAGAGAGAGAGAGAGAGAAGGTAGAAAAGGAAAGGAAAGGAAATAGACTCTCCGCTAGAGTCTCCAGAAAGGAAGGCAGCTGTGCTCACCTCTTGATTTTAGCCCAGCATTGGACTTCTGACCCACAGAATTTTGACATAACAAACTTGTGTTGTTCTGGGCCACTAAATTTTGGGTAATTTTTTACAACAGCAATAAGAACTAATAACATCTGCTGTAACAGATACCTAAACAAGCGGAAGTGACTGGAGTTGGACAGTGGGAAGAGGCAGGAAAAACTCTGAGAGACATGAAACAAAAAACCCTGGATCACCTTGGACAGACCTTAGGAGAAATATGGGTGGACTGCCGGTGAGGACTCAGAAAAAAGCACGGCCAAGAAAACATAAACAACTGGAAGAATACCTAAAGCACATGAATATACTTGTAGCAATACGGGTGCTAGAGGCGCTGCCTGGGAGAGCTCCGCTCCGCTCGGAGGAGATGAGGGACGTGTCACTGGAAACTGGAGAAAGGGTGATACTCAGGAGCTCCCCACCCTCCCGCCCAAATTAGAACTGTGTGCACTGCAGTTCTGTGGAAAGCAGAACTTAATCAACAATGAACTCGGATATTTAGCTGCGGAGATTTCCAGGCAAAGAGTTGAAGGGTGTGGTCTGGTTTCTTGTTACTTTTGGTAAAATGAGAGGGGAAACACATAAATTGAGGGAAGAACTGACCAACAAATAAGAACCAGGACTTGATTTGGGGAGTTCTCAGCCTATCTAAATTGCATATGATGTGAACATGAAAAGATTCATTGCCACGAAAGCTCCTGTAGGGGAAAAGCTGAGGATGTATTCGACAATCTCTTATTAATTTCTCCGAAAGATCAAAAGACTGGAGTATTCAGTCACACAAGGTGTTTTGGAGAGATAAAGTATGTAACCCACAGATTCCCCTCAGGTATCTCAACAGAAGCCAAAAATAGAAATGAAATTATCTAGGGAAGATCTATGGATCTTCTTGTCTAGTGGAGTGCATTCTTGGGATGTACATGAGAGATCTATAAAGTTCTTGAGAATTTTACACCAGGAGAAACAGTGGAACTTGGACTGAAAGGGACAGAGAGAATGAAATAAAAGACTACACGACTCCCAAAATTCTATAGGCAAGAAACGGGCTGATAAAACTAGACCTGAGGGACTTCCCTGGTGGTGCACTGGATAAGAATCCACCTAACAATGCAGGGTTCAACCTCTGATCTGGGAAGATTTCACATGCTGCGGAGCAACTGAGGCCATGTGCCTCAACTACTGAACCTTCGTGCTGCAACTACTGAAGCCCGTGCACCTCGAGAATGCTCTCCACAAGAGACACAACAGCAGTGAGAAGCCCACACGCCACAATGAAGAGTAGTCTCTGCTCGCTGCAACTAGAGAAAGCCTACACACAGCAACAAAGACCCAGTGCAGCTACACATAACAAATAAATAAATATTCAGTTCAATTCAGTCTCTCAGTAATGTCTGACCCTTTGTGACCCCATGAACCACAGCAGGCCAGGTTTCCCTGTCCATCACCAACTCCCAGAGCTTACTCAAACTCAAGTCCATCAAGTCGGTGATGCCATCCAGCCATCTCATCCTCTATCGTCCCCTTCTCCTCCCGCCTTCAATCCTTCCCAGCATCAGGGTCTTTTCTAATGAGTCCGTTTTTCACATCAGGTGGCCAAAATACTGGAGTTTCAGCTTCAGTATCAGTTCCGCCAATGAATATTCAGGACAGATCTCCTTTAGGATGGACTGGTTAGACCTCCTTGCAGTCCAAGGGACTCTGAAGAGTCTTCTCCAACACCACAGTTCAAAAGCATCAATTCAAAAAAAATTTTTTTTTTCAAAAAAAAAAAAAGCATCAATTCTTTAGCACTCAGCTTTCTTTATAGTCCAACTCTCACATCCATACACGACCACTGAAAAAACCATAGCTTTGACTAGATGGATCTTTGTCGGCAAAGTAATGTCTCTGCTTTTCAATATGCTGTCTAGGTTGGTCAGAGTTTTTCTTCCAAGGAGCAAGCGTCTTTTAATTTCATGTCTACAGTCACCGTCTGCAGTGATTTTGGAGCCAAAAAAAATAAAATCTCTCACTGTTTCCATTGTTTCCCTATATGCCATGAAGTGATGGGACCAGATGCCATGATCTTAGTTTTCTGAATGTTGAGTTTTAAGCCCACTTTTTCACTCTCCTCTTTCATTTTCATCAAGAGGCTCTTTAGTTCTTCTTCGCTTTCTGTCATAATGGTGGTGTCATCTGCTATCTGAGGTTATTGATATTTCTCCCAGCAATCTTGATTCCAGCTTATGCTTCATCTAACCCAGCATTTCGCATGATGTACTCTGCATATAAGTTAAATAAAGAGGGTGACAATATACAGCCTTGTCGTACTCCTTTCCTGACAAAATGTGGTCCACTGGAGAAGGGAACGGCAAACCACTTCAGCATTCTTGCCTTGAGAACCCCATGAACAGTATGAAAAGACAAAAATAAATATTAAAATATATATATATAATAAAATCTTAAAAAAAAAAAAAAAAAAAAAACCTAGCCTGAAAAGTGAAAGTGAAGTCGCTCAGTCGTGTCTGACTCTTTGTGACCCCATGGACTGAAGCCTACCAGGCTCCTCCGTCCATGGGATTTCCAAGGCAAGAGTACTGGAGTGGGTTGCCATTTCCTTCTCCAGGGAATCTTCCCAACCCAGGATCAAACCCAAGTCTCCTGAGTTCTAGGCAGATGCTTTTACTCTCTGAGCCACCAGGGAAGTCTGAAACAGGTGCTATCTTTAAAGAAAAAGGAAAAATGAATCAGAAGGCAAAGCTGTAGGCCCAGAGGGCTGAACCTTGAGCTTCAGAGTATTATTCCTAAGCCTTGAAATCTAATGGGGTTTGTCCAACTTAATTCTGAAATTGCTTGGGACTGGTGATTCCTTTATCTTTTCTTTTTCTCTTTTTTTGCATGCAAATGTCTATAACTATTGCCTTATGCCAGCACCACCATTCTATTTTGGGAGCAGAAAACTTGTTTTCTAGTTTCACAAGTCCACAGATGGAGAGAAACTTTGCCTCAGGATAGATTATACTGAGTGTCATCCAATTTCTAACACAGATAATTTCAATGATGAGATTTGAGACTTTTGAGCTTGAGAGATTTGGATAAAATTTTTGGACTTTGAGTTGATAATTTAAAAGGTTGAGACTTTGAAGGAACTTTTGAATAGGTGAGTGTATTTTTCATGTAGGACAGACACGAATGTTTCAAGAGCAGAGAGAAGACTATGGTAGGTTGAATAATAGCCCTCCAAAGATGTTCATTGGAAGGACTGATGTTGAAGTTGAAACTCCAATACTTTGGCCACCTGATGTGAAGAGCTGACTCATTTGAAAAGACCCTGATGCTGGGAAAGATTGAGGGCAGGAGGAGAAGGGGACAACAGAGGATGAGCTGGTTGGATGGCTTCAACGACTCAATGGACATGGGTTTGGGTGCACTCTGGGAGTTGGTGATGGACAGGGAGGCCTGGCGTGCTGCAGTTCATGGGGTCACAAAGAGTCAGACACAGCTCAGCGACTGAACTGAACTGAAAGATGTCCACATCCCAATCCCCGGAGTCTGTGAATATGTTAAACTACATGGCAAGAGGGTCTTTGTAGATATCATGAAGTTAAGGATCTTGAGATGGAGAGATTACCCTAGATTACACAGTGGGTCCAGTGCAATCACAAGGAAATGTGATTTAAAAAAGAAAAGTAGAAGAAGAAAACAGAAGACAGAAGCAGAGAGGAATCTATGAAAGAATGGTAAGAGAGATGTAAGTCTTCTGGCTTTGAAGATGGAGGAAAGGGGTTATGAACCACAGAATCAGGGAAGCCTCAAGAAGCTGGAAAAGGCTAGGAAATAGACTCTGCCCTGGAACTTCCAGAAGAGAACACAAGAAACAAACAAGGGGCCAAACCTAGGCAAAGAGTCAAATTCAGACAAATTCAAACAAAAAACTCAAATTCAAGCAAAAAAGAATGGAGTCTAGGGTTGCAACGGGGATGGACTGATAAACATATAGTCCATGGGGTCACAAAGAGTCGGACACAACTGAGCAACTTTCACTTCACTTCATAGCTCAGGGAAATCCAGCACTGCAGTTTATCAATATCATACCAGAACTGAGAAAGACTCAGATGGAGAAAAATAGGGGGAGACATGGAACCAGAACCAGAATTTGGCAGGTCACAGGAATTTGTAGGAGATTTGTTGAAGCTTGACAACGAAGTATGACGGTTAGCATTTTCTGTCCAGTTATATATGAGGACTGCCAGAGTCCAGGGGAGCAAACCTGCTTAAGACGGGGGCTCAGCTTAGAATACACAGCTGATTCCAGGAAGGGCTTCCAGCTCCCCCCATTTGCTGTGGCTGAGAGATGTGTGACCTCCACCCCCACCCCCTGCCACCCCACTCCAGCAGGGAAGAGGGATCGTGCCATCTACCTGGTATTCTGAACATTCATCCTGTTCCCCGCCTTTGCTTACAAAGTTCCTTCTACCTAAAATAACTATCCAAAGCTTGCTGGGCACTATGCTAAGCACTTCATGGCCATCAAGAGGCAATGAGTGTTCCCTGCATTTACAAATGAAGAAACAGGTTCAAAGAGGCGACATGACTTGCCCAAGGTCACACAGTTTGTGGTAGAATCACGACCCAAGTCTAGCTGAATACAAATTCTAAGTCGCAGTTCCGCAGAAGTCATGGTCTTTTCCCTCACTGAGTTCCCACCGTGTTTTATCTTCTCTCTCCTTTCCATCTCCCTAGAATTCTGCCTGAGAAAAGGGCTTTCCATTCACCTTGTTTTCAGTATGGTGTGATGAGGCCGATAACCACTAGGTGACGGCAGAGTACCAGAAGCATGATTCAGGCAGGCCAGGCGCGCGGAAGAATTGATGCTTTTGAGCTGTGGTGTTGGAGAACTCTTGACAGTTCCTTGGACTGCAAGGAGATCAAACCAGTCAACCCTAAAGAAAATCAATCCTGAATATTCATTGGAAGGACTGATGCTGAAGCTAAAGCTCCAATACTTTGGCCACCTAATGCAAAGAGCCGACTCATTGGAAAAGACCCTGATGCTGGGAAAGATTGAAGGCAGGAGGAGAAGGGAACCATAGAGGACAAGATAGTTGGATGGCATCACTGACTGAATGGACATGAGTCTGAGCAAGCTCCGGGAGATGGGGAAGGACAGGGGAACCCTGGCCTGCTGCAGTCCATGGAGTCGCAAAGAGTCAGGACTGAGCAACTGAACAACAATGGAGTTGGGCTCTCCCAGGTAGGGAGGAATGGGTGGGGAAGGGAGCCTGCCTTTTCTTCTGAACCTCCTCCCCATAAAAATGCAGAGAAAGGATCAGGAGATTGGAAGCTTAGAGATAAGAGGTCTGAGGAATGTAAACTTGAGTGCTCCAGGCCTTAACTCAAAAAGACTTAAGAATTTGCCTCTAAGGAGAGCAGTGCTGACGCTCAGTCTCTCAGTCATGTCCGACTCTTTGCGACCCCGAAGACTGTAGCCTGCCAGGCTTCTCTGTCCGTGGGATTCTTCAGATCAGAATACCGGAGTGGATTGCCATTCCCTTCTCCCGGGGATCTTCCCAATCCCAACCCAGGAATTGAACCCACGTCTCTTGCATCTCCTGCATTGGCAGAAGGATTCTTTACCACTAGTGCCATAAGGACTAGGAGGAGCAGTGAAAGCAATGTCAGGCTTGTGGCAGGGACGGATTTCATTCCACACCTTGTTCTGTCATCCACTTTTGTGCGGAGCTCAAATTGCACAGCCATACACTGTGATCTCAGTGGAAAACGGAGAAAATGCACCTTCCTGGTACCTACCATAAGGCAGAAACTGGGAAACCCAGCTGAGCATTCTTGGGCAAATCACTTCTCCAAGCCTCAGTCTTCTTTTCATGAAATGGGAGTAATCAAGGGACCTATCTCATTGAGGGGTTCTGGAGACTTAACCAAATGCACATAACACAAGAGTGCAATGTCTGTCTTATAGCAAGTGCTTTGTATATTCTTATAAATATATAATTACATTATTACAATACAAATATATGTATGATGAATGTTGTTCTTAATAGTCATTTCTAGCTACCATTTTTATGATTTTTGTCATTTAGTTAATTCCTCACACTTCGGGCCTGACACATAGTAAGAAGGTCCTTGGGAAATATTAGTGAAATGAACATTTTTAAAAACAATGTTCATGTTCTCTGGGCTAATCCTGGTTGTAGAGGCTTAGTTTCTGGGGGTGGAGTCTTTAAGGACCAGCTAAAGATAACCACACCCTCTATAGTCTACAGAACAGTGTCTGTGTACAGAGATAACATGCTGTGAATATTTTATTTTACTTTTAAATATTTATTTATTTATTTTTGGATGCATAAAGTCTTAGTTGTGATGCACAAGCTCTTTTATGTGGCACACGGACTCTTATAATTTGCAGAGCACGGGCTTAATTGCCCTGGGGCATGTGGGACCTTAGTTTCCTATCTAGGGACTGGAACCCATATCCTCATTTTGGAAGGCAGATTCTTAACCACTGGACCACCAGGGAAGTTAATATTTTAGAAAAGTGAAAGTCGCTCAGTCATGTCCAACACTTTGAGTTCTCCAGGCCAGAATACTGTAGTGGGTAGCCTTTCCCCTTTCCAGGGTATTTTCCCAACCTAGGGATTGAACTCAGGTCTCCCATATTGCAGGTGGATTCTTAACCAGCTGAGCCACAAGAGAAGCCCAAGAATACTGGAGCGGGTAGCCTATCCCTTCTCCAGCAGATCTTCCCGACCCAGGAATTGAACCAGAGTCTTCTGCACGGCAGGTGGATTCCTTACCAGTATTTTAGAAAGAAGAAAGTAAAAGAGGATGAAAGGAAGGAAGGAAAAGAGGAAGAGCATAATGAAAAATGCAGGGAACTTTTTTGGTTGTGCTAAGCACATCTGAGAAGGAGCTATAAATAGGATCCCTAGTAAAGTCTCCACTAGAGTTGACATCAATAGTCCCTGGGCCTCCAGAGGCCTCCCAGTTTCCCTCACACCGCCTCCAGCAGGCTTCCTTTTTATCTGAGCTCCCAGCCGCAGGTGTGAGCTCTGTGAAGTGTCTACCTTGTTCAGTTATCCCTCCCCAGTATAAAGCGGGTGTTCACTAAATAGCTGTTAAATTCCTAAAATGGGCTGAGTTTCAGTTCTGGTAACAGTGGATGTCAAAGTATTTAACATAACAGCTGAACTATCTATGGCTGATTCATATCAATGTATGACAAAACCCACTGAAAATTTAAAAAAAAAAAAAACAACAACTGAACTATGTAACAGGAAAGTGACCAGAAGCAGGCATAAACTGAAGGAAAAGTTTAGCGTTTAAAATAAGGGAGGGACTTCCCTCGTGGTACAGTGGATAAGAGTCTGCCTGCCAATGCAGGGGACATGGGTTCGAGCCCTGGTTCGGGAAGATCCTACCTGCTGAGGAACAACTAAGCCCGCAAGTCGCAACTACTGAGCCCACAGGTTACAACTACTGAAGCTCGCGCACCTAGAGCCTTCGCTTCACAGGAGAAACCGCTGCAATGAGAAGCCCATGCACTGCAGCACAGAGTACAGAGTACTTCCTGCTCTTGGCAACTAGAGAAAGCCCATGAGCAGCAATGAAGACCCAACACAACCAAAAATAAAATAAATAAATAAATTTAAAAATAAAATAAAGGAGCTACACTGAATACGGATTTTCTGCTGAAGGTATTCCCCAATCTTCACAGCACAGGGGAGCTAAATTTCAGGCAGAAATCCAGAAACCTATTGTTTGATAAATCAGAGGACAAAGTTCAGGATTATCACAGTGTCTAAAATTGAGGGGAAAACTCCAAAACCGAAAGAGCCAAAAGGAGAGACGGCCAAAACTCTATGCATAAACTCCCCTCTAATCCTTCATTGTTGTTCAGTCTGTCAGTCTTGTCCTACTCTTTCCAACCCCATGGACTGCAGCACACCAGGTCTCCATGTCCTTCACCATCTCCCAGAGCTCGCTCAAACTCATGTCCATTAAGTTGATGATGCCATCCAAAACATCTTGTCCTCTGTCATCCCCTTCTGATCCCGCCTTCAATCTTTCCCAGGATCAGGTCTTTTCCAATGAGTCAGCTCTTCGCATCAGGTGGCCAAAGTATTGGAGCTTCAGCTTCAGCAGCAGTCCTTCCAATGAATAGTCAGGGTTGATTTCCTTTAGGATTCACTGGTTTGATCTCCTTGCAGTCCAAGGAACTCTCAAGAATCTTCTCCAATACCACAGTTCAAAAGCATCAATTCTTTGGCCCTCAGCGTTAAGATCAAACTCTCGTATCCGTATGTGACTACTAGAAAAACCATAGCTTTGACTATACAGACCTTTGTCAGCGAAGTGATGTCTCTGCTTTTTAATATGCTATGTAGGTTTGTCATAGCTTTTCTTCCAAGGAGCAAGCATCTTTTAGTTGCATGGCTGCAGTCACCGTCTGCAGTGATTTTGTAGCCCAAGAAAATAAAAGTGTTACTGTTTTCATTGTTTCCCCAACTATTTTCCATGAAGTGATTGAAACCAGATGCCATGATTTTAACCTTTTGAATGTTGAGTTCTAATCCTTAGCTAACGAATAGCACATGCATGAACAAGACTCCAAGTACCACACGGGGAAATCAATAATGAATGATGAGAGAACTGAGCAAAGATTTCAGCTACTGCCCAAAGTAAGAATTACAGTTTGGAGTTAAATTATGCCAAGTTAGAAATCCTTAGTAAATACCCAGGATATTCTATTAAGGTCACAAAAGGACCACACCTTAGGAAAAAGCTATATATCCTATAACTAAGAGTTAGATCCTAGAACTAGGAGCAAAACCAAAAGTAGACTTATTTTAACAAAGAGTGAAACTAAACATCCACAAATTCAAGATGATCTTCCAGTAATTTAGCCGTAGGCAGAAAAATATTTGACATTCTTTGGAGGAATATTACAAAATTCAGAGTCTCTATAACACATCACTCATATTCAGTATATGCACATATACAACAAAATCAATAAAATGTGGCTCATAGTCAAATAGAAAAATAAATCAATAGGAACAGAGCCATAGGCAACTCATATACTGGAATTAGCAGCCAAGGACTTTTAAAATAACCATGAGAAATACGTTTAAGAGTCCACAAGAAAGGATGATTACTTACATTAGGTTAAAAAATGAGGAAGTTTGGGGAGACTTGGAAACAGTCAAAAAAAAAAAAAAAAAAAGGAGAACCACATGGAAAGCCTAGAAATGAAAAAATAACATCTGAAATTTAAAAATGTATTGGATATATTAATAACAGATTTGACACAAAGAAATAATCCATAAATATAAAACAAAAAAATAGGAATCAAGCAACCTGAATCACAAAGGAAAATAAAAGATTGCAAAAAAGTAATCATAAACTTTATGACCTATGGGACACTATTGAAAGCTCTAATATGTGTATAATTGGAGTTTCAGAAAAATTTGAGAGAGATTATGAGGAATAGCAAAATTTTGAGGAAATATTGCTGACAAGCTTCTAAATTTAATTTTTTAAAAATGCAGCAATCTATAAGCTGTGGAAAATTCTGAAAGAGATGGGAATACCAGACCACCTGACATGCCTTTTGAGAAATCTGTACGCAGGTAGTCAGGAAGCAACAGTAAGAACTGAACATGAAACAACAGACTGGTTCCAAATAGGAAAAGGAGTACGTCAAGGCTGTATATTGTCACCCTGCTTATTTAACTTCTATGCAGGGTACATCATGAGAAACGCTGGGCTGGAAGAAGCACAAGCTGGAATCAAGATTGCCGAGAGAAATATCAATAACCTCAGATGTGCCGATGACACCAGCCTTATGGCAGAAAGTGAAGAAGAACTAAAGAGCCTCTTGATGAAAGCGAAAGAGGAGAGTGAAAAAGTTGGCTTAAAGCTCAACATTCAGAAAACTAAGATCATGGCATCCGGTCCCATCACTTCATGGCAAATAGATGGGGAGCCCAGATATTTCTGGGCTCCAAAATCACTGCAGATGGTGATTGCAGCCATGAAATTAAAAGACGTTTACTCCTTGTAAGGAAAGTTATGACCAACCTAGACAGCATATTAAAAAGCAGAGACATTATTTTGTCAACAAAGGTCGGTCTAGTCAAGGCTATGGTTTTTCCATTAGTCATGTATGGATGTGAGAGTTGGACCATAAAGAAAGCTGAGTGCCGAAAAATTGATGCTTTTGAACTGTGGTGTTGGAGAAGACTCTTGAGAGTCCCTTGGACTGCAAGGAGATCCAACCAGTCCATCCTGAAGGAGATCAGTCCTGGGTGTTCATTGGAAGGACTGATGCTGAAGCTGAAGCTCCAATACTTTGGCCACCTCATGCAAAAAGCTGACTCATTTGAAAAGACCCTGATGCTGGGAGGGATTGGGGGCAGGAGGAGAAGGGGGCGACAGAGGATGAGATGGTTGGATGGCATCACCGACTCAATGGACATGAGCTTGGGTAAACTCCGGGAGTTGGTGATGGACAGGGAGGCATGGTGTGCTGCGGTTCATGGGGTCGCAAAGAGTTGGACACAACTGAGCGACTGAACTGAACTGAACTGATAGATCCAAATTGTGTTTGGAGGTTGAAGCAAAAATTGTAACAATTTTTGATGTGGTTCTAGGTGTATGTCAAAAAAACGTTTAGGATAATTGAGGAGGATAAATAAGGGAGGCTAAAAGGACATAAAGGGAGATAAGTTTTATACATTTCCCTGAAACTGATAAAATATGATGTTATTTATTTATAACATAATATCTCTATAGTTTTGCTTTCAGACCAATGGTAGCTTCCTAAAATGAACTGAAAAGTGTTTTCTCCTATTTTCTGGAGAAGATTGTTGAGTTCTTCTGTATTCCTGCTGATTTTCTAGCTGTTGTATCAGTTGTTGAGAGAAGGATGTTGAAGTCTTCAACTCAAACTGTGCATTTGTTTATTTCTGTTTTTCAATTCTGTAAGTTTTTTAAATAACAGTTTTGTTGAGATAGAATCCACATTCACACAACTCATCTACTTAAAGCATATAATTTAATAATATCTAGTATTTTCACAAAGTAGTACAATCATCACCACAGTTAATTTTAGAATATTTTCATCATCTCAGAAAAAGAAACCCCTACCTATAAGAGTCACAACCCATTTCTCCTCAACCACTTCCTTCTCTCAGCTCTAGTCAATCGTTGATCTGATTTCCGCCTTTACAGATTCACCTATCCATCAGGAACATTTTGTATAAATAAAATAATAGAATATGAGGTCCTTTGTGACTGGCTTCCATTACTCAGGATGTCTTCAAGGTTCATTCATGTTGTAGCCTGTATCAGTACTTCCTTTAATTGCCAGTTAATATTACATTATATGTACATGCCATTGTATGTATATACTACTTTGTACTTTATTTATTCATTCATTAGTTGATGGACACTGGGGTTGTTTCCACTTTTTGACCATTGTGAGTAATGCTATAATGGACATTTATGAACAAGGAATTGCCAGGCTGTTTCCAAATTGGCAGTACCATTTTACATTCCTCTTAGCAGTGTATGAGGGTTCCAATTTCTCCTCATCCTTGCTCACATTTTCATTATCTGATTTTATATTATAGCCACACCAGTGAGTGTGATGTAGCAGCCCATTACTAGTGGTTTTGCTTTGCATTTCCCTAACTGCAGCCCACTCCAGTATTCTTGCCTGGAAAATCCCCTGGACCGAGGAGCCTGGTCGGCTACAGTCCACGGGGTCACAAAGAGTCGAACACGACTGAGTGACTTCACTAACGACTAATGATGCTGTGTCCAGGCTCTGCGCACCCGTTGGGAGAGATGAGGGTGAAAGGGTGTGATGTCATCGTTTCCCTCTGGTCTGGTATCTGGCTTCTTGGGCCCCCGTTTTCCGGTTATTCTTGCAGAGGTAATGACTATGGCAGGTGGAAAGACAAGAGCAGACATTTGAGTTTCTTTTTTTGGCATTTTGAAATCATCTTAACTTCTTTAATAATGTGGTGAATCACATTAATAGGTTTTCTAATTTTAAACCCGGTATAAAACCAACTTGGTCATGATGTTTCCTTTAATAGATACTCAATGTGCTAATATTTTAAATAGGATTTTTCCATCTGTGTTCATACGACAGATTGGCCTCCAATATTCCTTTCTGTTACAGTCCATCACTGCTTTGGATATTAAGGTTTTATTAGCCCCATAAAATGAGCTTGAGAGTATTACTTATTTTTCCATTCTCTAAAAAGCTTGTAGAAGATTCGAATTAGATAATCCTTTGAAGTGTTTGTCAGAGTTTGTTTTATTGACTTGTAAGAATCTTTTGTATGTTATTCATATTAAGTCTTTGATAATGTACATGATGAATATTTCCTTTTTTGTTTTTAATTTTATCTAAACATGTTTAATATAAAGACATTTATTTATTTATTTATTTTTATTTAAATTATTTATTTATTTTCCTTTACAACATCGTATTGGTTTTGCCATACATTGACTTGAATCCGCCATGGGTGTACATGTGTTCCCCATCCTGAACCCCCCTCCCAACCCCCTGCCCATCCCATCCCTCTGGGTCATCCCAGTGCACCAGCCCCAAGCACCCTGTATCATGCATCAAACCTGGACTGGCGATTCGTTTCACATATGATAGTTTACATGTTTCAATTTAAAAAGTGTTAAGAAGTCAAATTTAAACATCTTTTCACGGTTTTGTCTATTGCTCAGAAAAGTATTCCTTACTATAAAACTGACTTTTTTTCTGACTATATATCCAATTGCTTCAAAAATTTTTGACTAATCTACCCTTTCCTCAATGACCTTAAATTTAACATTTATCATAAACTAAATATATAGGCCTTTATCAGATATTAAATGTGTGTGATGAGTGTGAATATGTGTTCTCTCTCTTTCTTCTATCCTTGGACTGATAAAACTCTACTTGCTATAGAGTATGTTTTGATCTCTGGTGGTAAAGATGTTTCTCACTTACTTTAAAACTTTTTTTGGCTATTTTCATTCCCACTTCTCTCCTAGAATCTCTTTAGAATCAGTTTGTCAAATTTCATAAAGACTACATTCCAGGGTTTCCCTGGTGACTCCGTGGTAAAGAATCCACCTGCCAAGGCAGGAGACACGGATTTGAACCCTGGTCTGGGAAGATGCCACATGCCACAGAGCAACTAAGCCTGGAAATCACAACTCCTGAGGCCATGTGCTGCAGTTACTGAGGCCTGCATGCTGGAGAAGCCATAGCAATGAGAAGCCCCTGCACCACAACGAAGAGTAGCTGCAGCTCGCTACAACTAGAGAAAAGCCCGCACAGCCAAAAAGAAATAAATAAAATTATTTTTTATAAACCGCATTCCAATTTTGATTGGGATGGCATGGAATTCATAGACTAAGCTGACCTCTTTGCAACGTTAGTCTTCCTATCCAGGAATGTCAATATATGACTCTCCATTTATTCCCTGCTCCTTAATAGCTATATGAGATTAGCTGGAACATCTGGTTCATGACTTGTGTCTAAGATTTCTCCTGATCAGCTCCTGCTTGGAGCTTAAGCTTCCACTGAATTGGTTCATTTTATAAGCCCAAGTGTGGTTGATTGTATTTTCCAAAAATACTTGAACCAATATATGTTCTATCTTCCATGCTTTTTTTTTTTTTTTTGCTTAAACAACAGAAGTTCATTTTCTCACAGTTCTGGAGGTTGGTAATTCAAGGTCAGGGCGCTGGCAGGACTGGTTTCTCTTGAGACCTCTCCCTTCTCATGTTGCAGTGGTTGCCTCTTCACTGTGTCTTCACGTGGCCTTTTATGTATGTGCATTCCTCGCGTCTCTGCTTCTTCCTGTTGGTCTTGGAGGGTCTCCTGGGGAGGCTGCGGCTCTCTCTTGAGACATGAAAGCTGGTGGCGTGCATACCCTGGAGTACTCACCCAAAGGCTAAGATCTTGCTTGGGCCCCCATACTCTTGAAATGTGTCAGTGACACTCCGTCAAGAGGTGGGAGTCCCTGTTCTCTCCCCATGAAACTGGGCAAATCTTTGTAATTGCCTGGACCAAAAAAATGCAGTGAAGTTGAAGCTGTGTGACTTCCAAAACTAGCTCCTGGGTGGCAATTCTGCTACAGTCTGGTATCATCCCACTTTCTCTGAGCTGCTATGTAAGAAGTTCAGATACACACATGTAAATCCATGGCTGATTCATGTCAATGTATGGCAAAAACCACTACAATATTGTAAAGTAATTAGCCTTCAACTAATAAAAATAAATGGGGGGAAAAAAAAGAAGTTCAGATACACTGAAGCTGCCACGTGGGAGAGACCCTGTGGCAAGCCCACCAAAGGATCAAGGAGACAGCCACCCAAGAAATTCCACTTATTCCAGCCCTAGCTATTGAAGGATTCCCAGTACAGATACCAGACACATGAGTGAAAAAGCCTTCTAGTGACCCCAACTCCAGCCACCATCTGACTGCAACCTCAAGTCAGACCTCAAGTCAAAAACCAAGCAACAGAGCCATTCTTGAATTTCCACGCTAAGCAGTGGTTGTTTTAAGCCACTCAGTTTTTAGATGCAATAGATGCTGCAATAGACAATGAATACACTCATGTGTGCTGTTCAAAGATGAAGCTCCATCATTTCCACACACAGGAAAAAAACAGTACTTACTCCCCAGAGGCTTTTGTGTGGTCAGCCCACAAAGAGAGGAAGAAATGAACATGAAACCAACAACTTTGGACATATTGTTACTTAGACATCCTTTACATATAACTCCATGCACCCAGGCAGTGCCTATCAGCTCTCTATCTCCTCCTCTCATCTTTTCTTCCTACAAACTCCAAATTCCCCATCACTCTGTCAAGCAGAGCAATTCAGTTCTCTCAAACCCTTTCTCCCAAACTCAGGTACACTTTTCAAAATCCAGGGCCCTTTGCGAACATGCCCAATGGAGTCGAACTTTCCCAGGTTCCAGAGAGTATTCTCCTTCACTATTTTAGCTGACCTGCTTGTGATCGTCTTCCTCACACAACAGGACTGATACAAAGAGTCCTCAATAAATCATAATGAAAGCAGAAATGTAGCAAGCACCTACTATGTGCTGCTTGTTAGGTTAAATACTTCACATGCATCATCTCATTCAATCTTCACAAAACCCCATAAGATAGGAACTACTACTGTCCCCTTTTACAGAAGAGCAATCTGAGACTTACCAAGTGGCTCAATGGTAAAGAATCTGCCTGCCAATGCAGGAGACACAAGTGTGATCCCTGGGTCAGAAAGATCCCCTGGAGAAGGAAATGGCAACCCACTCCAGTATTCTTGCCTAGAGAATCCCATGAACTGAGGAGCCTGGCAGGCTACAGTCTATGGAGCTGGGAAAGAGTCAGACACAACTTGGTGACTAAACAACAGCAGCAGCAAAGACTTCACACAGTTTTAGGGCCCGTGGTCATACTTAGTGACAGAGTCAGATACCAAAGCATTAAACCAACATTGCTTACGTGAATGAAAGAGAAGGCAGGAGGCTGGAGAGAGGCTACACTTGACAAGTAGGTTTTGGAAACTCTGGTAAATAAGGTGTGGGTTGTTTCTGTGAACATGGAGGAGATCACCTGGAGGTAGGGGAACGGTCAGTCCTACAGACCCTGGTGCTTAAGGGAGCTGCAGAGAAAAAAAAGCAATAGAAAAAGAAGGGCTTGGGATTTGCCTGGTGATCCAGTGGCTAAGACTCAGCCCTCCCAATTCAGGGGACCTTGGTTCAACACCTGGTCAGGGAGCTAGATTCCATACGATTCAACTAAAGATTCCACACACTCCAGCAAAGATCAAAGATCCAGAGTACTACAACCAAGACCCAGAGCAGCCAAACAAAAAAAAAATTTTTTCTTTAAGAAAGATGAGTAAGCCGAAGGAGGAGGAGGAAGGTTGAATGGTGGACACCTGGGCAGTGAAAACTTCAAGGATAGAATGGCCAAGGCAGACCCAGATGCCAACAGCTTCATGACTGGAGGACTAAAGAGCCTCACTGGTCTCCCAGCTAGGGTGGAAGCAAAGAGATGAGAGGGAGATGAGGAAGTTTAGAAATGGGGTGCAGACAGCTTGGCTAGTATTAGCAGTGAAGCCAGGGGGAGAGGGTGAAGGAGTATTCATAGCATGGCTGGTCCAGGAAGAGCCTTAGTTGTTGTTCAGTTGCTCAGTCTTGTCCAGCTCTTTGCTGACCCCATGGACTACAGCACACCAGGCTTCCCTGTCCTTCACTATCTCCTAGAGTTTGCCCAGACTCACGGCCATTAAATGGATGATGCCATCCAAACATCTCATCCTCTGCGGTATGTTTTAATAGGGACGAGGCCTGATTGATCGTACCTGGAGAGAAACGAGGTGGATGGAGAGCTGGGCAAAGCCTGCTACAAGGTCGGCAGAACCTGCGGTGTCCTCGGCCCTGGCCCTGGAGCAGGGCACCCAGGCCCGGGCTCGCAGGCTGAAGTGGCTGAGGACAGGCGCAGGTGATGGAAGGCAGGCTGCGGGTCGGGAAAACGCGCTCCCGGACAGAAAACTGGGATCAGGCTGGACAGGCAACGCGGACGGCCCTCTTCCTCTTCATGGAGGAACGGAACTGTGGTCCCGGTCCCGCATCCTGGCCACTCTTCGGATCACCCGGCCGAGGCCTCCGGGAAGCCCAGGGAGAGGATGGAGGGTGGGCGCTGGCGGTTGGACAGAGCGGGGCGGAGCTGGGCCGGGAACGCCAGCCTCCATCCCCGGGTCCTCTCAGGTGACAGACCCCGCGGGCCCCCCGCCCCGCCCCGCCGCATATTCAGGAGGCCCGGCCCGCGGGGTCCGAGAGCAGCCGGAGCCGTCGCGCCGGGAGCTTCAGCCGTCGGTGCCCGCCTGAGTCCACCTCGAGCCCGACACCCGCCATGGCCCCCGCGGCCGCCCTCCGCAACCTCCTGGTTCTCCTGCAGGTGCTGGGGCTCGCCCTGGCGCAGATCGTAAGTCCTGCGGCCACTCCCGAGCCGGGCTCCGGAGTGCGGGGTCTGGGCCCGGGGTTCCGGATCCAGGGGTCTGGGGGAGTGTTCGGCCTGACCCCCACCCTCTATTGACACCCCCTAGCCTGAGGGGCAGCCGCTCACGTCCCTTCAGTAGGGGCACAAACGGGGGTAAGAGGTTGGATCTCGGCACCGTGAAAAAGGCGGACGAGCCGGGGAGCCGGAGGGACCCTGTCCGGAGATGCTCGGCCTTGCCCGGGCCCGGCGGCGTGGGGCAGGAGCTGGCGCCGGGTCCTGGCAGCCTGGAGAGCCCAGGTGGCGGGGGAGACAATGGTGCCCATTCACGGGGCTCCGGATCCTCCGCCCCCGCCGCCTCCCAGGGGGCGCCGGCTCCAGCCAGACGCCGCTCCCGCTCGGCTGGCGGTCTCCGTCGGGCTCGCGCGCCCGCGTCTCACTTCCGAGGGCCGCTGGAGGCAGGGGGCCCCATGGGATGCGGGCGCGGAGGGGCAGGGCCGGGGCGCCGTCTGGGGCCTTGGGAGGTTCGCAGCTCGCCCGTGGGGCGCCAACCTGGCACTTCTCGGCCTGGAGGTGGGGGTGGGAGCGCGGGCACCTGGCAAACGCCGGACCCCTGCCTGGGTCTAGGATGGGTCGCCTAAGAGCGCCATCCAACCGAGGACGGAGGAGGGGTGCTGGGAGAAGGGTGCTCTGAGTAGAAGAGAACAGGCTTGCCCTCCCTAGACACCTCGCCCCCTAACGGCCCCATCTCTCTGCGCCTCCCCAACTTTCCCGTCGGGCTTTATCCGCACCAGGGGAAGAAGTAGGGGGTACCTATCCGTCTTCAATATCTGTCGTCCGTCTAAAAATAATCCAAGCAACCACTCATCGAGGATCAAGCATCTCTAGGTACCATCTTCCTTAACCATCCGTTATTTGAGTCCTCAACATCTACTATTCTCCACCCACGACCGCGCAGCGGCAGCGCGGTACAGTGGAAGGAGCTGGGCAAACCTAGGACGGAATTGTAGCTCCACAGTTTACCTCCTGTGATCATGGACCCCTGAATCTTACGGAGCTTGTTTCCTCACCTGCAAACTGGGGCTCGTTAGTTTCGGCTCACAGTTCTGAGCCAATCAATAAGATTATATATGTAAAGGGCCCCAGTGTGTTCTCAGTGAAGGGGAGTTCACGGCTCCCCGGGGGGGAGGCGCGCCTCTGGATGCCCAGTTCCCTGCAATGTCTGAGGGCTGCCCTCTTTGTGTTTTCAGAGAGGTCTGCCCGGAGAGCCGGGGCCTCCGGGTCCCCCAGGGCCACCGGGAGTGCCTGGATCCGACGGAATCGACGTGAGCTCTCTAACCCGGGACCGGGGTTGTGGGGGGTGGGGCGCGGGGGGCGAGAGGCTGCGGACAAAGGGGGACTTTGTGAGCTCTGGGAGAGGAGGCAGGGGGTGGCGGCGGTGAGGTCGGTGCCTGGAGCTGCAGTGCCCCCTGTTGCCAGTAGGCAGCGCCGGCCCGCCCCACAAGGAGCCCGTTTGTTCTACAAAAACCTCAAACCAGCTTGGAGCGGCAGCGCCCGTTATAGCTGCCGGTTGACAAGGAGCTGCTGTTCTGTCTACCTGCCACAGCTCACAGAGATTCCTCATCCCCCGCCCCCTCCTCCCTTTTCTGGGGTGGGAGACGCCTTAACTCCTCCGGGCACGTCTGGATGCTTCTTCAGGGTAGCTTGGGAGGCTTGGCCAGACCACTGTCCGGCCGGGGCCAGACTCCAGTCTCTTCCCTTTACATTTTTCTTCCCGATTTAGAAGCAGCTGGGCTGGTTCCCTACTCTCCCCACCGTGGTGAGAGTTAAATACCTCATTCTGGATGCTCCCCCAGGAGGTCAGCCCCATATTTACCCATCTCCACAGCTTTCTATTCAATTTGGTGCCCCCACCCTCCAAACAGGGGCGCTGGGCCCCTGCCAGGTTCTCTGGCTGCCACAGGCCCTGAAATGCCTGGAGGCCTCTGTGGGGCTGAATGTGATTCCACAGGCCACGTCTGTTCTCCACCGAGGATCCTTTGTCACAGGGGAAGGAGGTCCTTCCTGCCTTGGAGACAGATTGAAGCTGCCCCCTTGGTCCCTGCCCCTGCCCCATCTCATTCTCCTGACCCCAATCCACCACTTCCCCCTTCGCTTACCTCCTCTTCGTGTTTTCCTAAAAGCCCCAAAGTTTCTTCCCACACTTGCTTAAATCCAAGAGGCACAGCTCTCCAAGGCAACCCATTCACAGATCTCATGACTGGCACCATCCCAATGCTGGCATGTCTAGAACTCACTTGTATGTTGATATCACCCTCTCCAGCCTGCATGGGGTTGGTCTCGATCCATCTATGGTTTTCTTGAAGGAAAGGGAGCTATTTTCCTAAAAAGCACGAGGTTTGAGAGGACCCAGGACAGAAGAGGAGAGGAGCATGTGGGCAGGTCAACCAGGGCTTGTGTGTGCCCATTTGGAGTAGCACAAGCCATGGTAAGCTTTCTCAACAACTTATATCTTGCAGGGTGACAAAGGGCCCCCTGGGAAAGCTGGCCCTCCGGTGAGTGCTTCTTCCCCGTTGACCTTTGATGCTTCCAGGTCTCTCCTGCCTGTGGCTAATATTTGCTTCACCTCTGTTTTCAAGGGACCTAAGGGAGAGCCTGGCAAAGCGGGGACAGATGGACCAGACGGGAAGCCCGGGATTGATGTGAGTACCTACTGAGCGTCAGGTAGAGTAGGCTAAGGCTCCAGCCCCTGACTTCCAAAACCTAGTTCTGGCATCTTCCCTGATCTGCTGTGCAGAGCAGGATGGAGACTCTACAGCTGTGAGCTCCCCTTACCTTCATGTGACTTGTGACCTCACACCCACGCCAAGAACACTGAATCAAGGGCAGATGGGGCTCCGGAGGGCTCAGCAGCAGTCAGAATTTAACCTCACATTCCTGGCCTCCAAGTATGACACTTAATTCCCTGGGCGGAACTGTCCTTTTGCATCCTCTCCTTTCCTCCCCTTTTCCCT
The DNA here is from genome assembly GCF_963930625.1 of Muntiacus reevesi. Lineage (NCBI taxonomy): Eukaryota > Metazoa > Chordata > Mammalia > Artiodactyla > Cervidae > Muntiacus > Muntiacus reevesi. Next base: position 164,385,187 of record NC_089249.1, read on the forward strand.
TCCCCACCCCACCCCCTTACAGCCCCAGGCACTACTCAGGAGAAGAACATCATTTGGCTGAGAGCATGCAGTTCCAGGGGTTCATGGGCTCAAGGTCACAGGCTCCTGGACACAGGCTCCAAGGTCACTGGCTCCTGGACAGGGTCATTGGGAAGTCATCTGGTTGGGGAGATACTTGAGTCAATCACTAAAAGATGGGAGAAAAAAGTGGCCCCCCCTGAATGACCTGCTGGCTCAAGAAGTGCCCATTAGGGCTGTGAGTAGCCACAGGGTCACTCCAACTCATCCACACCCTGCAAAGATTACAAAGCATATTGCCTTACACATCGATTTTCATAACCACCCAGAGAAGCAAGCATTGATTATTAATCCATATTGCAGATGAGAAAACCAAGGCTCAGAAAAAGTTGTCAAGGGCAGACAGTAAGAAAATGGCTAATCCAGACCCATATTTATCTAGGTTTTCTAGACTTCTAGACTGGGGATGTGAGGTCTGGGCTGACAAATCATTGGGCCTTGGTTTCTCATCTTTCAAAAGAGGATAATCATCAAGGGCTAGTGTGGGAACTGGAAGAAAGGAAAGTGAGGTGTTGATGCCCATAGGCCCTCCCGGAGTGTGGTGAAAAGCAGCCTGGGCCCAACCAGGAGAGACCTCTGGACCCACCCTGCCCCATGGGTCAGGGAGCAGGTTTGCCTCTCACAGATGTATCTTCTCTTTCTTCCCCAGGGTCTAACTGGAGCCAAGGGTGAGCCCGGTCCCGCGGGGATCCCTGGAGTCAAGGTAAGTGGCCTGCTAGAGGTTCAGCATGGGCAATCTAGGTACCAGAGTCTGGAGGGGCTGTGGCAGAGAGGAGCAGAAATGCAGGAGACCCTAGCCTCTGAGCCTCTCCCATTGCTTTTGCAGGGCCAGCCTGGGCTCCCAGGGCCCCCCGGCCTGCCAGTGAGTATAACCTATAATGGCTTTAAGGGACCCTTTTGTAGGTAGGGGGACTTGTAAAAGGAGCCATGAACTTAATCTTTCCTTCTGTTTCAGGGCCCTGGCTTTGCTGGACCTCCTGTAAGTCCTCAGGGATGTGGCAGGGTCCCTGGGACTCTCAGAGGAGGAGGGTAGAGAAGGGCTTCCAGGGGACTGGCCAGCGTGGGGAGGGGCCAGCATACTGTGATGGTGTCAGAAATGGGCAAACTTGTCAGAGAACCCTGGGCCTATCCACTGGCTCTGAGATTCTCTGGTCCTTGAAGCCCTAATTTGTCCTAACTTGTCAGCTTCTCTGGGGCTGGTTGCAAGGTGAAAGTGGGGAAAGGGGCTCTGGGCCGCTGTTCCTGTCTTTGTGGCAGGGCTGGGCTAACCCTCTGAGGCATCCTAGCCACTGATGTCTCTGCCCCTAGGGACCACCTGGACCTGTCGGCCTCCCGGGTGAGATTGGACTCACAGGCCCCAAGGTAAGCCCCAGCCACCCCTCTGCTCACTCTGTCTCCTGCCCTCTGTCTTCAAGCGCAAGCTGAGCACCTCTCCAGGAGTTCCTGGGCCTGCTTCTGGCCACCAGGAATCTCCTCCAGGTGTGGGCAGAAACCCCTCCTGCTGAGCACACACCACCCTCTGCGGATCAGGCTTTGATCTCCCCAGATCTCAGGAGGGGACCTGGAGGGCAGGATGGACAAGGGTATGATTTGGGCCTCTCTTGCTTCCAGGGGGATCCTGGACCAGAAGGACCATCAGGGCCCCCGGGACCCCCTGGGAAACCGGTAAGTGTCCTCAGACCTCCCACATGGCAGGGTGTGGCTGGGGAAGGACAAGGGTCTTCGGCACGAGCCTGGGGTGGGGACGGGTCGAGTCAGGTGCCATCTCCATACATCTTTTCTCAGGGCCGCCCTGGAACCATTCAGGGCCTGGAAGGCAGCGCGGATTTCCTGGTGAGAGGCGGGGCCTGGGGCGGGGCTAGTCCGGGGAAGGGGCGGGTCATCTTGAGAGGGGCGGGCAGGGAGACAGGTGCCCTCGGAAGGTAGGGTCCCTGGGAGACCGGAGGGGCTGCAGCGGAGAGGGGCGGCCTGGTGCGGGCGGAGGAGCGGTCTTAGGAAGCACTGCCCTGTTGGCCTGGGGCAGGCCAGTGACACAGAACCCTGCGGAATTTCTCTTCCAGTGTCCAACCAACTGTCCAGCGGGCGTGAAAGGGCCCCCAGGGCTGCAGGGCGTGAAGGTGAGCTTCTGGCCCAAGTCTTGGAGGGGGGAGCAGGGGAGCGGGGGACGGGAGGTACTCTAAGCTCTCTCCTTCCCCGCAGGGGCATCCAGGCAGACGCGGGCTTCTGGGAGATTCCGGCCGCCAGGGGAAGCCGGTGAGTGCGAGGGCAGAGGGCCGTGGGAGGGTGTGTGTGAAGCGGACCCTACTGGAGCCTCCCCGCATCCTTCTCCCTTCCCTTCCCCTCCCCTGTGGGGCTCCGGGAATGAGGCCTTGAGCTGGGAGGCAGGAGGCCTAGGCTCTAAGTCAGTGTGTCCCTGGGCAAGCTCCTTCCCTTGCTGTGCCCCCATTTCCCTATCTGTCATCCCTGGGACCCTGTGCTTTCCAGGACGCCTTCCTGTCTGCTCTTGCCGAGAAGAGGATGTTGCCTTTGGTTGTCTGAATATTTGTCTGTCGATCTGCCCCTCTATCTGATCTCTCTTTCCTGGCCCTTAGGGTCCCAAGGGAGATGTAGGTGTCTCTGGAGAGCAAGGCATCCCTGGACCACCGGTAAGGAACACTTTCCCTGCTCCTCCCATCCCCCTAGGAGACCTCAGTGGAGTTATTCCCTTGCTCTGGCCTCTAACTGGTGGAAGAGATACCTGTGTCCAGCTGGTGAGGCTCTGGATGAGGCTGGCTGTGAGACACTGGGGGACTGGAACCAAGGCTGCGGTCAGCCAAAAGGCTCAGCTGAGGGCCTGGTTCTGCCACTGTTCCTTTGAGTGACCCTGGCGAGTCCCTGGCATCTCTGAGCCTCACTGACCATCTGTAACAGGGACTCTGTGCCTGCCTCAGGAAGACATCAAGAAGGCTGGACTGAGGTTCAGGGAAGGTGTCATGACGTGGGCCTTCTAGTTGCCATCACTGTCATTCTTCTGTCTTGACAGGGTCCCCAGGGCATCAGGGGCTACCCAGGCATGGCGGGACCCAAAGGAGAGACGGTGAGTGGGTCTGGGGGGTGTCCTGCAAGAAAGAGCTGCCGGGACCAGCTCTCTGGCCTCTGGGGTCCAACCAGGACTGACCCACAATCTCTGCTCTCCCCAGGGCCCTCAGGGTTACAAAGGCATGGTGGGCTCCATCGGCGCTGCTGGGTCACCTGTGAGTCTGCTCCTATTCCCTGCCCCCACCTTCCTCCCCTGGACACAGCTTCTGGAGCTGCAAAAGGTGTGACTTCCCCAAGCCCATGTAACTTGGATTTCTGTCTGTCCTTCTTGCCAGGGTGAGGAAGGTCCACGGGGACCACCAGGCCGAGCTGGAGAGAAGGGTGATGTGGTGAGTCCTCAGTCATCCCTATTGCAGTCAGGGCCCTGGGGGGAGAACTGGGTAGACTCAGCTCCACCCAAGGCTCATGTGTATATACTGAGGTGTACACGTGTGTCTGAGTGTGTGCACATGTAGACACCCATGCCCATATGTTATTCTGTGTGTCTCTGCGTGTGGGTGGCTGATGTGAAGGCGGAACATCTGTTCCCGTAGCCCAGCTAGCTCCAGCAGCTCCTTCCTCCAGGCCCCGCCTACTGCTGGTCAAATTCAGGCTTAGGGAGAAGCGGTAGGACCAGTCCCACGGTCACCAGGCCAGACAATGAAATTCCAGCAAATCAGTCATGGGGCTAATGGGATTTGGCCCAGATCCCAGTTCTCTTAACTCTCTCCTTTTTAAAATTAATAAGAGAAAAAAAAATTAAAAAATTAAATTAAATTAATAAGAGTATTTCTTCTGAGCAATTTTGAGTTTACAGAAAAATTGAGCAGAAAGTAAAGTTAGGGGTTTTGTTGTTATTGTTAGTTTTTTTTTTGTTATGCAAGTTTTTCAGTTCAGTTCAGTTCAGTCTCTCAGTTGTGTCTTACTCTTTGCAACCCCATGAATCGCAGCACGCCAGGCCTCCCTGTCCATCACCAACTCCCAGAGTTTACTCAAACTCATGCCCATCGAGTCGGTGATGCCATCCAGCCATCTCATCCTCTGTTGTCCCCTTCTCCTCCTGCCCCCAATCCCTCCCAGCATCAGGGTCTTTTCCAATGAGTCAGCTCTTCACATGAGGTGGCCAAAGTATTGGAGTTTCAGCTTCAGCATCAGTCCTTCCAATGAACACGTAAGGGCTCACTATATTATTCTCCGTACTTTTGAATATGTTTAAAAACTTTTGAATATGTTTAAAAATGCAAGTTTTTAAACATATTCAAAAGTAGGGAGAATAATATAGTGAGCCCTTATGTCCCTCTCTCCCCAAATTAATCTTTTGCCACACTCACTTCATCCATCTCCTTCTCCCCTTCTTTCCTTCATTGCTTTGCTCTGATATTTTCAAGCAAATTCTTAACATTATGTCATGTTACCCATTTCACTTCTCAATGTATCTCTTAAAAATAAGGTTCCTCACATAGCCACAATATCACTATGACACCAGCAAAATTATCCAGTTATCCCTGAACATAATCTAATCATCAGCTTGTGCTCCATTTTTCCTAATGATTTCAACAATGTCTTTTCAGGGTTCTTGTTCAAATCAAGACCCAAACCAAGTCCACACATTGTCATTGCTTGCTGGGTTTCTTCACATCAGTTTTGCTCAGGGCCTTGGTGGGTCACACTGGCTCCTCCCCTGTCCTGCCGCTGCTCCCGCCCAGCTTGCTTGGCGCCCAACTCTACTCCCTCCCGCAGGGTCCAGGGCAAAGTCACACAACTAGAACCCTCTCCACCAGCCCCTGCCCAGCATGGCCTGTGCCACGGGGACCCTGGGACTCGGAGGTCACTGTCCTCAGCAGTTCTCCGAATAGCCAGACTGGGATTCAGCCTGCTGAGGGTGGTCTGCTCTCTGTCTACTTTGCAGGGGAGCCAAGGAGTTCGAGGACCCCAGGGAATAACAGGCCCAAAGGGAGTAACTGTAAGTGGGCAGAGGGCAGGGTCCAGGGGGTTCTCCAAGCCCCCAGCGGAGGAGGAGCCTGGGGTTCCAGACTGCACTCTGTTGCCAGTGGGCTGGCTCTGTCACCTCGGGAAATGCCCTCTTTCTGTGCCTCAGTTTTTTTCACCTGTAAATAGAGTGGTGATGTAGGAGGGGTCTTGGGACACTCATCACCCACACAAGGGAAGGACTGTCATCCATCCCAAGAAATCCCTTCCTACTTCCATTCCCCTCCCCCAGTTAGCTGCTGGGGCTTCCCAAGATGACCAGGCCCACTTCCCACCTGCACACTGCCCCCCACAGAAGGACGTGGGTGGGGGCCCTGACCCCAGGCATCTCCTCATTGTGAATCTCCCTTCAATTTTCCTGCTGAGCAGGGACCCCCAGGCATTGACGGCAAGGACGGGACCCCAGGCATGCCTGGAGTGAAGGTAGGAGAGGGGACGGCCCCTGGGGTGGGGGTGAGGGTCAGGGGTCCTCCCAGCTGAGGCTCTGAGTCCCATTGCACTGAGCCTGGAGGCCTTGGAGCCTGGGATCCTCAGGTGTGTCACCAACACGTTCCTTCTTGCTTCGGGGCCTCTGTTTCCCTGCCTGCACTCGGGTGGGGGCCATGGACCCCCGGCTGGAGCTCTCATTTGTGCCTCCGCTTCCATCTCTTGCAGGGCAGTGCAGGACAGGCGGGGCGGCCGGGAAACCCAGGCCACCAGGGCCTAGCGGTGAGTACAGGGTGGAGCCGTGGGGGCCGCCACAGGGCACGTCGCTTCTCCTCCACCGAGAGGCCAGGCACTCTGCGGCCCACCTCCCCAAAGTGGTGTGAGTGGCTGATGAGGTGGAAGTCACATACCCAGGACTCGTGCTCTGGACCTTGTCCCTGCTCAGCTCAGGCCTTCTCACCAACTCTGGCCTGGCTTAGGCCTCATCATTTGGACAGCTGCCCCAGCCTTCTCTTAGATTATACCACCCCTCCATGTTGGCTAAGTGGAATCTGACCATTTCCCTGCTAAATACCTTCCATGGTGCTCCACCCTCCCTGTTCCCCAAACCCCGCCCCCCCACACCACCGCCTCCAGGAAAATGTCCTTCTGTCCAGTCATTTGGCAGAGTCACTGAGGTACAGAAAGTGGCAGGGGAACAGTATGACCAGGATAGCTACACTCCTCATCCTCACAGCTTATGGCAGCATCCAAGGACCACCGTAATCTGACTCGTCAGCCACTGCCCCTCTTCACCCTCTCCCTTCTCAACAGCGCCTCAGCCTTTCTACCGCCATACCTTCAGGCCTTTACTGGTCCCCCTTATTGGGATGCCCTTCCCATCTCTGAGTCTTCTCACAGTCCAGGCCCACCTCCGTCCCCCACCTTCTGGGAACCCCCATCCTTCCCTGCCAGGGATACTTAAGTTGAGGACTGCTAACATATCCAGGTGCAGACTGTGTTCCTGTGTGTACTTGCGTGTGCTCCGCTTCTCCCCATGGACCACAGGCCTTGGAAAGCAGGTCCTTCTGTCTCTATGTCCTGTCTCACCAGGGATTCAGGGCTGGGCACCATCAAGTTCATGGCTGGGCCTTCTGCTCTTCAGCTCCCAGAAGGCGAGGGAGGAATCTGGGAGGCAAAGTAGCAGATGCTCGGGGCTCCCCACTGCCAGGGGAGAAACTGACATCAGCTTCCTTCTACAGGGAGTGCCTGGTATGCCTGGGACAAAAGGAGGCCCTGGAGACAAGGTAAGGTGACCCCAGGCTAGGGACAGAGAGTTGGCTTCATCTGAGCAAGGAGCCTGAGGGCGGGGACCAGGGGCATGGCTTAAAGACTGCAAGGTCCAGGCCTTCTCAGGCTCAGAGATTGGGTCATTGGGCCAATGACCCAGTGAACACAGGTTCATTGGGCCTAACCACCTCCCTCCGGTCGCCTCCCTTCCACCTCTCATCCTGGCTAGAGAACAGGATGGCATGGCTGCAAATCAGTGGAGTCCAGAGGGCCTAAGAACCCGCTCTGCTTCTCAACTCATTTGGTTCCAGAGTCTGTTTAGCGTTCACCTGGCTTCTCCGAGGCCAAGCAAGGGCCTAACCAGGCTACACAGACTGACCTTAGAACTCTTTTCCTGCAGGGTGAGCCGGGCAGGCAGGGATTCCCTGGAGTCTCTGGTCCCCCCGGGAAGGAGGTAAGTTCCCCCTCCTCTGACTCAAGGGCTCTTCTTGCTTTCCTTCCTCCCCATCTCTCTCTCCAGGCCTGAGGACTCTGCTTTCAGCGTACGGGGCAGAGTGAGACTGTGGGGTGGAGCCCTAGCCGCGGAGTGCCCTCGGGGCCACTCAGGGCTCTGCCGCTGACCCAGGAAAGCTCTCACCTCTCCCTGCCCCCATTTCCCTATGTACAGTGCAGAGAGGATGGGGCTGCTTCTGTCCTGGGGTATGACCTCTCCAGATGACTGGGGCTGACAATCCAGCAGACAGAATCATTCACTCATTGCATAAACATTCACCAAATATCTGCAACCCACTAGACACTGAGATAGACAGTCTCCTATTTACATAGAGCTTACAGATTCATGAGAGAGACATTGAATTAAATAAAGACCCCAAATGTATTGGGTCTTATGAAAGAAAAGGACGGGACCCAAAGAAAGAAGGTGAAGGAAGTCTTCCCTGATGAAGCAAATTAGCTGAGCCCCAGGTGTGGGTAGGGGTTGGTCAGGTGTAGAAAGGAGGGACCCTCCAGGCTACTGCTCACCTCCGGATTTCTCTGTCCCCCAGGGAGAGCCAGGGCCTCGAGGAGAAATCGGCCCCCAGGGCATCATGGGGCAGAAGGTAAGTGTCTGGCACAGTGGTCCCTCCCTGGGGCCTCTGTAGCAGCTGGCACTGCTGGACCCAGGATCTGGGTTCTCTCAAGGCTCCATTGTGAGGCCTCCCCAGACAGGGCCTCAGTTTGCTGGTCTGTGAAGTGGAGCCAAGGACCTCCATGGTGGTGATAGCAGGAACAGAGGGCACTCTGACCATGCAGGGTCTGGGATCTGGCAGGGAGATGCTGCCCTGGCTGGTGGCTGGAGTGTGACCTTCACTTTCCATTTCAGGGTGACCATGGTGAGAGGGGGCCAGTGGGGCAGCCAGGCCCTCAAGGCCGGCAGGTAAGTACAGGGCAGCTGAGATGGGCTCTGGGAGTATGTCTGGGCACCTTGTCTGACTTATTCCTCTGGTTTCTTTTCTCCTCAGGGCCCCAAAGGGGAACAGGGTCCCCCCGGAATTCCAGGGGCCCAAGGCTTGCCAGGCATCAAGGGAGACAAGGTACTAACTGGGACTGAAAAATACCAGGGAAAGAGGCCTTCAAATTTGAGGGAGGGGTCACTGGAGCTCCAGAGCCTCAAATCCACCTGGAAAAAGGACCCCGTGTGGATCCCCAGGGACCCTGGGGGACGAGGTGGAGCCTGGGAGGGCGCTGTGGCTGGGAGTCGGGGTTGGGGGAGCCTGTGGGCCCAGCCTGCCCTGGATCGGAGCTCACCAGGCTCTGGACTCCCCAATTTCAACAGGGCTCCCCAGGGAAGACCGGGCCCCGCGGTGGAGTGGTGAGTGCCAGCAACCTGCCTTCCCGGCACCAGCCTCCTCTACCCGCACCCCCCGCCCCGCGCCCGCCCCACGCCATCAAGGCATCACCTCTCGCTTCGCATCGGGGTGGGGGGGCGCGGGTGTCACAGGCCAGTGCAGCCTCTGTTCCCATGTCATGCGGGGCCACCGCGATCTGACTGTGTCTCAATCTGCAGGGCGACCCGGGGGTGGCTGGCCTCCCAGGAGAAAAAGGCGAGAAGGTGAGCGGGCTGCGCAGGGTGGAGGAGGGGAGCAGCGGGCGGGCCCGGGTACCCCACCGCCTCGGGACAGCACCTTCTTGTGCCTACAGGGCGAGTCGGGCGAACCAGGACCCAAGGGACAGGTGAGTCCTGCAGCTGTGACGCCACCTTCCCCGGCTCCTGCCGCCCCCCGCCCCCAACTTGTTGCCTCAGCGCCGCTGGGGACTAGGACCGCGACTGCCCTGGCTTCCCTGCACCCCACCCCATCCTTCCCCTACTCCTGCATAACCCCCCAACCCCCACCCCTGCGCTTGCGTCCCCTGATTCCCACTGGGAACCCACCCCGCCCCGCAGCAAGGAGTCCGCGGAGAACCTGGCTACCCCGGCCCCAGTGGAGATGCGGGCGCCCCGGGGGTGCAGGGCTACCCGGGGCCCCCGGGCCCTCGAGGACTGGTTGGAGACCGAGGCTTGCCCGGACAGCCCGGGAGGCAGGGCGTGGCGGTGAGTTGGCCTCCAGGGGAGGAGGAGTCGTCTCTTTGGATTGGTTGCTGCTTATCCTCTCAAAGGCTGGGAGCTCCATGGGTGTGGGTGCTGGAGGGGTTTCAGTCAGATGCTGAAAATACCTCGGGTGAGAAAATGGGAAAAGGAAGGGGTCATAGCATCAGAGCAGTCAGACCTGGCAGGCAGGTCTTTCTTCCTGAAAGACCTCCTCTGCTTTCAGGGCCGAGATGCCAGTGACCAGCACATCGAGGACGTGGTTCTGAAGATGCTGCAAGGTGAGGGGGCACCAACTCCTCCTTCTCACCTCCAGGGCATCGCCACCCTTCAGAAGACTCTCCATGTGGCCTTGTGGGAGAGTCACGAGTCGTGGGTGGCCATTCCAGCTCTGCCTCCAAGGGGCTGGGGATCTTACCTATGTCCTCACCCGCTCAAGACCTTTGATGTCTGCAGAACAGCCTGAGGAAGGGGGAGGTTGACCCCCTGTTGTTCTGTCTGCACACCTAGTGGCCAGAGGCCAGGATGCTCTGCCTTGCTGGTTTTACTGAGCCACACCCATCTTAGACTCCTCTGTCTCCTCCCTCCCTCCAGAGCAACTGGCAGAAATGGCTGTGAGTGCCAAGCGGGAGGCCCTGGGTGCGACTGGGATGATGGGTCCCCCAGGACCCCCTGGGCCTCCTGGGTACCCAGGCAAGCAGGGACCCCATGGGCACCCTGGCCCTCGGGGCATTCCTGGCATCGTGGGAGCCGTGGGTCAGATTGGCAACACCGGGCCCAAGGGTGAGTGCTGTTCTGTGGTGGTCGGGGAGATGGGACCACTGTGCTCAGTTATACCAGCTAATGGCTCAGCCTCCTGTTTTATCTTGCATCATTCCCCTTCCTAGGATGAGGCTCTCCCATATAACTCCTGGGCTTGCTTTTTCAGTAGCAAATTGATAGAAACAAATGTACTAATTTATAGCCTGGGTTTTTTTGGGGGGTGGGGGGAATGTTGTTTCTGTTTTAAATTGACTTAGTGGTACTCCATAAACATCCCTCCATGTCTCTAGAAGTGGGGAGGCAGATGAATAAAACAGTAAAGAAGGCAAGCTTGAGTCAGAGCAGGTGTTGAGTCCAGACTGTGCCACTTTCTCATTGTGGCTCTTGGACAAGATACCCATTAATATTCCTGGGTCTTAGATTTATCATCTGTGAAATGGAGTTATTTATAGTAACAATCTCATAATTGCCAGGAGGATTACATTTAGAGGTAATTTACATGGAGTTGGTAAATGCCGGCTATTGACATTACCAGACACTTTCCTGTAATGAACTTTATCAGCTTTATAGTCTTCCATCCTTTGGACTTGCCTTTACTTAATCAGTTCTGCAGTCATTTCCAACTGTCTCCTATTATAAACTAGCACAAAATAGAAATAATTGTGTATGAAATAGAAATTAAATATCAAGTCAGGAAGAAAAAAATTTCTTATTCTTAAAAACTAAGGCTCGGTTCTTTCTCTGCAGGAAAACGTGGAGAGAAGGGCGATCAGGGAGAAGTTGGCCGCGGGCACCCCGGGATGCCTGGGCCCCCCGGGATCCCAGGTAAGACCTTGGCCCTGCCCAGTAGCAGTCCTGTCCCTCAGTCCTGGGATTAATGACCTGAGACAACTCGGTCTCTTCCATGGAGGCCTCCCTCGTGCTCTCACAACATGAGGCCAACTCAGTCCCAGGCATCTAATTTTTGCATCCCTTTGGAGCAGCCAGGAGCCTCTGGGTCAGGTCTGGCTGGGAACTGGACAGCTGGGATTCCGAGGACTTCCTGGGTTACACAAAAATCTGCTTCACGGAGGGAAGGGAAGGGGCATTTATTCCCCTGACTCACTGGGAGTAATGGACCATGAGACATGACTCTCTTAGAACCTGTGTCTGGGGCAGAGTCCCTTCTTTCTCTGGTGTCCTTGACTTCAGTTTCCCTGAGAGACTGAGGAATTCGAAGGCTGAGATAGAAGGAGGCCTTGATGTCTTGATCTCTTTCCTTCCACAGGACTGCCTGGCCGGCCTGGTCAGGCAATCAACGGCAAAGACGGAGATCGAGGGGCTCCAGGGGCCCCAGGAGAGGCAGGTCGACCTGGCCTGCCAGGCCCCATGGGGCTGCCAGGCTTCTGTGAGCCTGCAGCCTGCCTTGGAGCCTCAGCCTACGCCTCTGCACGCCTCACGGAGCCTGGATCCATCAAAGGGCCATGAGCATCAAGCCAAGACAGAGCCCAGTGGGCATCCTGGGGGGGAAAGGACTCGGGCCCCTCTGGGTGGACATGCACCCCATGCCTCAGTCCAGGAAACTAGCTTTTCCAGGACCTTCCATCTGGGATCCAGGAGTCCTGAGGAAAAGGAAATTCTAAAACATGGGGGAAGGGAAGGGAAGGGAGGGCATCAGATGAAAAGGTGAGGGCAAGAGGGCACATGGCACTGGAGAGTCCATGGTCCAGAGAGGATGGGGTGGCCTTTGTTCCTGGAGCACCACTCGGATGTCATCAAAACAAACGTGTCCTTAATCTGCATCATCCTCCACTGGCCATCTTGTCCTTGGGGCAAGTGGACTGAGGCCTTTGCTAGTTCCTGATCCCATTTTCACCCCCAGGCTTACTGGCTGACTGCCCAGAGGGGGCCATCCTTAAGCCAATCCTCTACTTCCTACCTGCCTTCCTCCCATCTGAGTATTTAAACACCCATCTCCCTTCCCTTCCTGGCATCACCCTTTCCCATCAAACCCTAGATCCACCCAGGCCTTTCTGTAAATAAAAACCCTCAACTTGGGTACAAGCCAATATGTGAGTGCTGAGCTTAATTTCTCATGGGTTAGGGGTGGGCCCCCACGACCTGAGCAGGATGGTCAGGGGTTCTAGAAGGGGGAGGGTGAAAGGTGGGGTACTTTCCTCTGGGCACATCCTGAACTGTGAGGGTGGCCTGGCCTATTTTAGGAACGCCTATGGGATAAACCTGCAGGTAGAGTCAGGACGGTGACCTGCTGTCAAGGTGTGGGCAGATCCCTTCCCAACCTTTGTATAGCTGGGCAAGGACCCAGCTCGCCTCATTTATCCTGTAGAGAGTACCCAGTGTCTTGCCAGAGCCCGGCCCACAGGAGGTCCTCTGTGAGTTTTGGCACTCAGCATGTGCTGGCCTTGGGGCAGGAGCTGGCAGCCAAAGATGGGAGGACCTGGCTCTTGCCTTCCAGGGGTTACCAGGTCCGTGAGACAAACAGACCTGAACCTGGATGATGAGAGCAGAAGTGACATTCAGTCACGCCACTTTCACTGAGGGGACATCCAGGGGAGACTGGCTCGGATGTGTCCGTCTGGGGGCTCCCAGCCTCATTAGCCATGTAGGCCAGCAAGGCTGCTCCAAGCAGCAGGAACAGGAAAGGGTGTGGCAGGTGCCTCTGGCCCATGTGACAGTGGGAGCTGTTGAAATTCATCGAGTGACCAACCCCTTGGCTCCATTATTGATCTGGGCATTTATTCCCCAAATGAAGAGTTCTGCTGGCTCCCTCCAGGAGACATAAGAACTCCAGCCTGAGGTCCCAGCATCTGAGGAAATCTGGGCCCTCCTACATCTCACCCTAAACTTGGCTGTATGTCCCCATTTGTACTGAAGCAACCTCCTCTTCCCCTGGCCAGCAGAGGCCGGGACTCCCCTAAACAGCCTTCCCTGCCCGCATACACACACACACCGTGGGTGACTTCTCAGCTCCATTACTCCTCCAGGGACAGAGGGCTACTCCTAGGTAGCCCTAGGGCCCACAGAGGTGGCTTTACCCCCAGTGCTTTTGCAAATCCTGAATCATGGCATCCCAGACCCCACAGAAGGCCCCGGTGCTGCCGTAGGCTGCTGGGGGAATGCTTGGAATGCAGAGAGAATCAAGCGTTCAGTGCTGGGGAAGCGGATGAGGGCTGCAGGAGGCAGTGAAGACTGGCCCGGAGCTGGCTCCCAGGTCTATAGTATCTGATGGGGAAGTGTTCTCCTTTCCAAAGCCATGGCTCTTTACTTCTCCTGGTGCCTGAGACTTTGGACTTAAAGAGCCAGTCTACTTAGTCCTTGAGGTTTCCTGGCCTCCCTTCTTGTCCCTCTCTGTGACTTTCTGAGTAGGTCCACTGGAGGATTTGAATTACATGATTCACAGGTCTTAAGCAGGGTTACACTTCATTCCTTATGACTCAGAGGCATTTGAAGGAGCCAAAAGGGGGCTGACTCCCAGGGACTAGTGGCAGGGAGCCTTTCTGATACTTCCTGGAGGGTGGTTCACTCAGGAAAAACCCACATCCTTACTGTGATCTATAAGACTCTCTGATCTCATGTCCATGCTTGGACCCTGGTTCGTTTCCTTCCAGCCACTCGAGCCCCTGCGCTGCTCCTCAAACATGCTGTGCCACTTGCTTGCTATTTATGCTCTGAAACTGGAAAGCTCTTTTCCAAAATATAGTCCACGATCTCAGGTCAGGTCTTTACTCAAAAGTGACCTTCTCATCCCTACCCCAGTGTTGATACTCATCTTGGGTTTTACTATTTTTCCTTAGCACTTACCCCTAGTCAACATATAACATATACGGGCAGAAACTCTGGTCTCATTGGCCACTCCATTCCCCACCACGTAGAACAGTGCCTGGTAGGGAGCTTATGTAAAACATACGTGACTATATAGTTGATAAGACTATATAATGGAAATTTGCTGAGAGTAGAATTCAAATGTTTCACCAAAGATACATATATGCATACATACTCTATACATATGAAAAAAATCATGTGTAAAGAGAAAAATAAGAGTTTCAAAGACTAAAACAGTGCCTGGCACATATCACGTACTCAATAAAATAGTGATTAAGTGAACGCGTAATTATGTTCAGGATGCTCAGAGAGGACTCCACCAATCATCAAACCAGGAAGGGATTTGGTCTCAGCTTGTGTGTGGCTGAGGCATTTCTTAAGATGGTCCAGAGCAGCAGTCACCAACCTTTCTGGCACCAGGGACTGGTTTCTTGGAAGACAATTTTTCCACAGACTGGGGGGATTGGGGGGGGGGGTGGTTTTGAGATGATTTTCATGAGGAGCGAGCAATCTAGATCCTTCACATGTGCAGTTCACAGAAGGGTTCATGCTCCTGTGAGACTATAATAGCATTGCTGATCTGACAGGAGGCGGAGCTCAGGCAGTAATGTGAGTGATGAGCTTGCGTTGAGTCTCTCAGTCGTGTCCGATTCTTTGTGACCCCATGGACTGTAGCCCGCCAGGCTCCTCTGTCCACAGGGATTCTCCAGGCAAGAATACTGGAGTGGGTTGCCATGCCCTCCTTCAAGGGATCTTCCCAACCCAGGGATGGATCTCAGGTCTCCTGCAGTGCAGGCGGATTCTTTACCAACTGAGACACCAGGGAAGCCCGAGTGATGAGCAGCAGCTGTAAATACAAATGAAGCTTTGCTTGCTCGCTCACTGCTCACTGCCTGCTGTACTTCTGTGGGTGGAGGACCCCTGGCCGAGAGCATCCAGGTTATTCCCTCCACCACCAAGAGTAGGTCTCAGTATGATGGCATTGGGTGGGCTTAGAAGCTGACAAAGACTTCGTCGGGTAAGCACTGGCAAGAGCAGTAGAGCAGCAGTAGAAAGGCTACCCTGTTTCTGGTAGGGGCAGAATTAGTTCAGTTAGTTCAGTTCAGTTCTGTCGCTCAGTCGTGTCCGACTCTGCGACCCCATGAACTGCAGCACACCAGGCCTCCCTGTCCATCACCAACTCCCAGAGTCTACCTAAACCCATGTCCATTGAGTTGGTGATGCCATCCAATCATCTCATCCTCTGTCGCCCCCTTCTCCTCCTGCCCCCAATCCCTCCCAGCATCAGGGTCTTTTCCAATGAGTCAGCTCTTCACATCAGGTGGCCAAAGTATCAGAGTTTCAGCTTCAACATCAGTCCTTCCAATGAACACCCAGGACTGATCTCCTTCAGGATGGACTGGTTGGATCTCCTTGCAGTCCAAGGGACCCTCAAGAGTCTTCTCCAACACCACAGTTCGAAAGCATCAATTCTTCGGCGCTTAGCTTTCTTTATAGTCCAACTCTCACATCCATACATGACTACTGGAAAAACCATATCCTTGACTAGATGGACTTTTATTAGCAAAGTAATGTCTCTGCTTTTTAATATGCTGTCTAGGTTGGTCATAACTTTCCTTCCAAGGAGTAAGCGTCTTTTAATTTCATGGCTGCAGTCACCATCTGGAGTGATTTTGGAGCCACCACTCTCATGATGTTCATGAGGTTACAATCAACTATAGTGGATGAGGAGAAATGTGTCCTGTGCCCCTTTGAATACCTCTCTGCTAAGCACCTCAAACTCAGCTCATCCAAAACTGGTCACCCCTGCCCCTAACCAGCTCCTTAGGGTCCCTTATCTTAGTATCTAGTTCTACCATCCACCTAGTACCCAGGACTGTGAAACCTGCATCATCTTTAACTCTATCTGCCTTCACCTTGTCTTGCAAATTCATCTCCAACCCTGTTGACCACCTTTTCACTCATTTGTTTAGCAAATATTTATTCATTCATTCTTTGAATGCTGTTCTTTGTCTCCTCAACAAGAATATAAGCTACATGAAACAAGGGATCTTGTCCTGTTCCCTGATGTACCCTCAGAGCCTATAACAATGTATGGCATTTGGCAGGGATTTAATACGTATCAGCTAAATGCCTGATTGTATTATTCAGGATAATATCCATTTGCTTTATTATAGCACACAGGCCTTTACATGTGGCCCTCTTCCTCTCCAGCCTCACTTCCCACTCTAATATCTCATAGTCCCCCAAGTGCCCCATGTTCTCATAGTTTTGTACCCCCTTGCCCTTGTCTACCTGATTCCTTCTCTTTGAAAATTTAATCATGTCCTCTAGTAATCCTCTCCTCACCCCAACTGCCAGCTGCATTAGGCACTTCTGTTTTTGTGCTTATTTACACCATAGCAATTATGATGAATTATTAATATCATTATCACCATTATTAATCAGCTATTGAGCTCTTATCATCTGTTGTGCTAAACATCCTGCAAACGTGATCTCATTCAACCCTTAAGACAGCTCCTAAAAACCAGGTAATAGCCTCATTTGTCATGTTAAAAAATGAATCTCTCTCAATCCCATGTCTCCTGACAGCTACCATCCCACATTGTTGCTCCTTTGTATGAGAATAAAAAGTTGTTTGAAAAAAGTCAAAACAAACTTTGGCTGCTAGCTCACCACCTGTCCTACTCAGATTCCTCTGCTGGGTCTCTCGTCTCCCCGGCACGTGAAAGTCAGAGGACCACATGGCTGGGACACATCTTTTTCTCTCACTCCACTTGTGGTCTCATTGAGTTTAGTGGCTTTCAATTCCGCCTGTAACTCCCTAGGTTGACTCGCTCCCCTTAATTCATTTATTGGACTGCCCACTCAACATCCCCCCTTAGATGCCTAGTAGATATCTCAATTTTAATATAAGGAAAATGTTAAGATGCTCTGCCCCTCCAAAATCCCCCTCCTCGCCATCGCAGTTACTGGCAATGCCATTCTCTCTGTGACTTAAGCTAAATATGCTGGAGGCATTCTCTCCTCCACTCTTTCTTGTACCTCGGACTGATCCATCAGCAAATCCTGTTGGCTCAGCCTTCAAAATATTTCCAGAATCCAACCACTTCTCATCACTATCACCCTAGTATCCATTTTTACTTTTTGCTGTTAGTATTGAAAGAGCTTCCCAACTAGTCCCCGGCTTGTACCTTTGCTCCTCAACCTAGTAGCCAGCGATCCTGTTAACACTTAGATCATGTCATTCCCTGACCGCAAGCCCTCCAATGGCTTCCCCTCTGCAGTCTAATCAAAGTCCGAGTCCCTCCAGTGGCCTACAAGGCCCTCTAAATCTGCTGCATTTCTACCCCTCCGACTTTATCTCCTGCCATATCTTCTTAGAACACCTCATCCCAGCCTCTCTGGCCTTGTGGTGTCTCTCAAACGCCAGGCTCACTCCCACATCAAGGCTTTTACACTTGCTGTTCATGTTCACTCTTCCTGGAATGCTCTTCCTCCAAACACCTGTAGCAAGCGATCACTCCCTTCCTCCAGGCCTTTGTTCAAACACTACCTTCAGTGACACTTTTTTCAACCATCCTGTTTAAAATGACAACTTTCACATATTCCCAACTCCACAAACACCTCAGGCCTTCCTTTTTCTCTAAGACATGTATCACTATTGAATTTCTATTTTGACTGTTTCTCCACCCTAGAATGTAAACCCCACGAGGCGGGGCTCTTCTTATGGTTTATCTGCTCATGCATCCCGTAGCACCTAGAGCAGAGCCTGGTACAGCGTGGGGGCCCCACATGTGCTGACTAAATAACAGACGAGAGACATAAAAGCTCAGTCAGTTTCTTACCCAAGGTCTTCCTAGTAAGTGGTGTGTTACATTCTAGAGCCCTGCCCTGGATCTTAAGCCTAAGTGAAGCTTCCCTGTTTGTCACTCATCAGGCAGAGAGCCAGAGGGGAGCTCTCTCCTGAAGGTGCAGGCTTCATCCTCCTCGCCAGGTGGGAACAGTCCTGGTTTCACAGGGTTTTTAGGACACATGGAGGTGTCTTCCTATCTGTTCAAATTGTTTGGGAAACCCTCCTCCCTGGAAACCACCCTGGATAATAATAGAAGAGCAGAGGTCTTCCTATCCATATCGTCTGAATAGGGCTATACCATCCCACTGTGAATTGTTCCAGGTCATCCACCAGACTGTACAGAGCCTGGCACAGAAGTTACTTGCTCACATCATCATGATCCTGAATCAGGAGTTTTTAGGAAGGGGTTCTCTGTACTTTTTCTTTGTATGGCATCTAAGACAGAACTTAAGACCTTCAAGGTAAGCTTTCTGCTATGGGAAAACTTTTCTGCAAACGATGGTAGAACTCTCAAAACAATCAAAACTACATGAAGTACATATGCACAAAAGAAACCAAAAAATGGATGACAAAGACCGAGTGGAAGAAGCAGTCCTCAGGGAGTGGAGTTACCACACAAAGGATTGGGGTGACCATGAGGATATACAGGTTAGAGGGCAAGCTGGGACCAGCATTGCTATTAAAATCACTAACTTGATCCCAGCTCCTATCCTAAACAGAGGTATCATTTACTAGTAGCTCTCAGACTTTAGCAGAGGACCAAGTCAGACAAAGGCAGTATATACACACAACAAGGACTCTGCCTTAGATTCAGAAATCAACTCCGCTGAGGTCATGCCATTTTATCGGAGGCCTTGATCTACTTCATTCTGTCCACCAAGTATTAGGGTATAGAGTGTAACCTCCTTCCCTCCATGGCTGGCCTTTCTCCCTCCCTTGATTGGCCAATACCTCAGGAACTACCAGTAGTATCGTCTGGCCATCCCTAGGCCTCCCATAAACTGTAGGGGACCAGGTCAAAACAATCACATATTAAAAAGCTAGTTACTGCTGCCACATGAAAGGAAGACCGAAGAGGCAGCTGGAGTAGACCAAACAGACCAAGACAATGAGAGGTTATGGGAATGGATAAGGAATGGTTCTGAACGACGCGTCTGAGGAGACATCAGCAAGAATTGGTGATGCTCTGGAGTGGCTCAGGAGGAAGGCAGTGAAGAGGGCTCTGGGTGAGGTACAGCCATGGTCCTGCCACCATGAAGCACTGCGGCAGTTCCTTCACCTGCTCTTCACTAGTGGCGCTCAGCTCCCCTAGGGTAATACACATACATCCTAGGTAACAAATGACACAGATTTTGTCAAATCAAAGACAAAGTACATCAATCTGCATTGGCAATTTTTAATGTTTCACTGGTGTAGAACTGAAATTTGTATTTAAAGGCAAGGAAAGAAGGAAAGGCAGTTATCATGAATTCATAGGTAAAAGAAGCTGGATAAAATCATAGGACTGTTCCTTAGGAAAATAAATAATGTGGTACTAAACTAGAGGTTTATTTTTATTATGTTTCCATGTAGAGACATCATCCAAATATCAGCTGAGCAAAAGACTTTCTGGCCAGAGGCCAAGTACACACAGTTGATCCCACTTTGGAATAAATGCCTAGAAGGTACACATCACCAGTGAGTGGGACTCTGGGCACAAAGTGGGGTCTCATTCAGAAAGTGAACAGAGGTGTGAGTCAAACATGCAGCTTCAAAAACTGTAAATCTTTCATGACATTTGTTTTGAAAATAAAAATTGCCTGCATATCAAGAACTAAAATTTTCTAAAATGGAATTAGGTCTGATTAAATAAAATAGTACTCATGACTTACTAATAAAAATTAGAAAAATAAAAACAGAAACTCTTCTGTCCAAAGAGATAGAAAATTATATTTCTTCCTGTAACATGATAAGAGAATGATCAATATTTCACCATTATGTCTCTTAAAATGTCATTTCTTCTTCTTTCCACATTCTCCCACTTTTAACAGAAAACCTGTTCAATATGGCAATTTCGGCTAAGTAAAAGGATGCACTATTTATTGAATACTTAAGAGTATGAATGAAAAAAGCTGAATGCTTGGGAAAATACTATATTACCCCTAATGGGATCATACCCACCAGGTGGAAAGAAAGATAAAGACTGAGATTTTCTAAAAAAGAAAAATAAAACCCAAATACTCCGTACATAATTTCTAATTTCAAAACATTATTAGAAATTCCTGATCAGTGTATAACAAGAGAGGGAACAGAGAAATTTGGTAGAATAGTAGAGAGCGTATTTCTAACTACTTTCAGTTACATAACATCAGCCTTATGAATTATTATCTTTCTTCCTTATTTAAAACACTGATTGGCCAGCTTAAATCATAACAGTTTAAAAGTAGAAATAAGTTTCAACTTAGGTATGAGCACGGTGATTCGGGACCCGTTTCTGCCTTACAGAGAGAATTCAGAGGTGGTGTTCCCTTTTAAACATATGCCCCCAAATACCTTATATGCAGGTTCCATATAAGCATGTAAATAAAACAAGTTCTGTATTTTCTCAATTTTACAAGTTGACGGTAAACTAGATTTTAAAGATAAAACTATGCCTTTAAAAACATTAAGCCTCAAAATTTCATCCAGTGTTTTCTTTAAGAAATGGAATATTAAAATCATTTTTGAAATGAGATATTAAATGTATTTAAATCTTGGCTTTTCTGTACTTAATCATTTTTCCTAAAAAAAGAAAAAAAAAAGTTAAAAACATCAAGAGCCAGAACATGCTGCCAGGATGGAAAATAATCAGAAATGTCTTCAGTTGCAGATCCTGGGCAACTCAGTCTTGTTTTGAATTTTTCAGAGCTTGAAGTCTCTCTAGTAGAGGAGGATGAGAATAATGCCACATGGAAAACAACCAGTCAGAAACAGGGAATCCCAAATTGTCTTTGTTTAGTTTGATTAAAGCAGAATATAAGTCTTTGGCCTTCCCAAGTTTCTTTGCAAATGCATCGGCTTGAAACTCAAATCTTCGGCTGAGGACTGTTAGGCAAAAAGAAAGAACCTGAAAAAGGAAATAAAAGCATTTTAACCACTTCCCCTCTTTGTTGTCACTAAAGCTTTCATGAGCCAAAACTGCAGAGGAAGTTCAGCTCAGGATAAGAGAAACAGCAAGCCAAAAGAAACATCACTTGTATTTTGGAGACCCTAGGGTGGGGGATTTATTAGAAATTGAGCCTTTCCCCCTCTAAGCAAATAGATCAGAAACAGATATATATCCAAAGACATGTCAATCTTAATGAAGAGATACTGACTTCTGAGAACCTGTCATGGGCCAGGTACTGAGTTGGCATTTTACATTCTCCAGCAATCCGACAAGGTGATTACTCTTACTCCTGTTTTACAGATGAAGAAGGCATGTCTCAGGAGTGACACAACTTGTTCGGGGTCACACAACTAAAAGGTGGTAGTGCTGACATTCTTGATGACTCCAAAGCCCATGACACCATCTTTCTCAGAGGTAAGATGTGGGGATTTATATTCAGACTCTTTTTTTCATTAAAAAAAAAAAATACTTGCTCACTTACCCACCTTTAGATGTTAACAACAGTCTTCACTGAGAATATTCTAATATATATATATATATATATATGTATATATATATATATATATACACACACAAATATACATGTATAGGTGTATATACATGTATACAAACATGCTATAGCCTCTAATGATGGCCTCAAAATAGAATTTTCTAGAGTGTTCTGAGCTATGGTAGCTTCATTAGAATATTCAGTCTCCGAGGGTGACAACTATGAAGGGGACAAGTTTCATTTGAAAATAGAAATTTCTGAGGGAAAAATAATTTATTTGCATACTGACGTATTAATATTACAAGCTGGATGACATGATGTCTGTCTCTTACCTTAAAATACATCAAGCAATAAAGCAAAAAAAAAAAAGTTTAAATCTCTCAACTGTACCTCATATTGCCATCAGCAGATCCAGAGCTTCAACATAAAGTCTGGGAGCTCCTGATATTTTCTTAGACATGTTCAAAGCTAATATCTGGCTCCTACCTGAAATTTCTTTCCAAATCTTGAATGTACTTTTTGAGTTATAATCATTAACTAATCTGTCTGTCTATGTGTCTCCTGATTTCAAGTGTCCCAGGGCAGCTGTCCCTTGAACCTCACCATGACACAAATAAACCCTGAGCAGACACTAGCCCGCATTCATCTGCTCCACTGTAGGTTTTCAGACCCTTCTCAATAAGGTATGTTTCCCATTTCCCAGGAAAATATCTCTTCCTTATTATGACCTCTTAAATGCAGACATTAAACATACAGTTCTCTGTTTAAATACTTCAGTTCAGTTCAGTCACTCAGTCCTGTCCGACTCTTTGCAACCCCATGAACCGCAGCACGCCAGGCCTCCCTGTCCATCACCAACTCCCGGAGTCCACCCAAACCCATGTCCATTGTGTCGGTGATGCCATCCAATCATCTCATCCTCTGTCGTCCCCTTCTCCTCCTGCCCTCAATCTTTCATTTAAATACTTAGTCTTTTTGAAATGAGTACCCTGGACTCATTGAGGTTTTTAAAACAGTTGCTAATATCTCTAAATTAATTATATTTCAAATCACTCTAATATCCCTAAGTAAATATCTAATTTACTTAGCTATTTTTTGAAGTGAACTCAACTACTCAAAATAGAAGGAGATAAAACCAAAAACTGAGAGGCCAAATTAGATGCCCAAAGCAGACGAACATTACTGGTGCCTTATTTATCAGAGGACACTTACACTCAGTCAGAATCCAGTAACTTTTACCTAATGAGCTTGATTATCTGATTCCCCAGTCTATAGTTGGTTGAAGAAGAAAATTAGAAAAAAATAATGACCATATCAGAAAGTTACACTGACATTAGCAAGGATTATCAGCCTGACAGTCAACGAAGAGATTATAAGAAAATCAGCTATGTAAATAAATAGCATGACTGCATAAAGAGCAGAGGATTCTGGGGCATTTCATACACACAGCTCTATGTCTTTACGGCATTCCTGAATTGTGACTGAAGACAGAAATGACAATATCATTATGATGGTAGTTTAGCTGCTAAGTTATGTCCCATGGACTGTAGCCTGCCAGGTTCCTCTGTCCATGGGATTCTCCAAGCAAGAATACTGGAATGGGTTGCCATTTCCTTCTCCACAATACCATTACAAGCGGTTCTATACCTCTTTAAGAAGTAACAATCAGCATACAGCACTTTATAAATATTCTCAACAAAAGTTAAAAAATTAAAACATTTAGAGTTTAATGATAATAAATATTATTTCTCTGGAAAATGAATGTAGATTCTGTGGACAATGTTATATAAACATGATCTCTTCCTCCCCGTTTTTCTTTCCTGGTGCCTTATACCTCACCCTACCCCCACCTTTTAAGGAGAAAGTTAAAACCTAAACTCTACAACTTGTCCCAAAGAAAGAATTCTTCTGAATGGAGATATCTCAAGATCCCTGATCTCTTGGCTTACTCTGGAAGCCTAATCAAGTAGTATGTTGCCATCACTGGATTTATTCATACATAGTCTCATTAATCCATGTCTTAACCTATATGGCGTTCCCCTACTGACCAGTCATGGACCAGTGGTTCTCAAACTTTGCTTACCATAAAACATCCAACTCTGCTTCAGAGGGTCTGGAGTGGGATGCTAAGTCTGTTATGAAGCAGGTGGTCAGGAAATGCAACCAGAGGAACAGTCATACAATCTCTCTTATCCAGTTATACACACACTCAACTATCAGTAGTTTTGTCCCCTCACACACAGATTTTCACCAGTACTTGGAGAAATGTGGTCTAGGACATAGTGTTCCAATAGTTAATTTCCATCTACCAAGTCTCTGAGGTACATGCTACATTGAGGTTTTCACCACTAAAGTCTAATTCTCCACTTTTTTTCCCCTAACAATATAGAAGCACTTATTATTTGGGACTGGGTTTTTCTGCTACATTCTTATACTGGCCAGTAAATAAAGGGACTAAAACTTTGTTTTATCTGCTTGTTAAAACTATAGTTTTGTTTCTTTTTTCACTACTCTCAAGGTAGTAGATTTGAAATAGACAAGAGCATAGGTGAGATAATTTTAAAGATTATACATTACCTCGTTATAAGGTGAAAAAATAAACTGGAAGATGATCAACAGTCCAATTAGAGTGGGCTGGCTGTCATTAAAACCAAATGCAACAAAAAGTTCCTTTCGACCAATTAACACAGCAAACAAGAAAAAACACAGGAAAGAATTCATCTAGAAAGAAGGACACAAAATTTCTAAGTTATTACTAAGCTAATTTCATTGTGGGATCAGTAGAACAAGACATCATGATGTGATTTTAAGAATGATGTTAGCGTGACCACAGAAAAAGTTACTTAGGTGGTTTTATGGTTTTGCTTTTATTCTAGAAGTAGAGAGGGCCTGAGTTGAGGATATATATATATACTAATTCATTATTAGTGAGCAAATAATGGTTTAGCTGGATGATTAGGGCCTTGGAACAAACTAGAGGATGGCTAACAAGGAGATTTGGAAAAGAGGTATATGGGAAAACTTCCAAAACTAGCCCAGAATATGATAATACTTAGGTCTAATGTGAAGTTTCACCGAAACTAATCCACAGCAGAAGCAGCTCTCTCAATGCTCAGGTAGAGAAGATACCTGCTCTGTGGATGTAAGCCAGCTTCTTTGCCCAGCCACTCTAGGACTTGGTCAATTGCTCATGAAAAGAGTGGCCATAGTGACAGGGATGGAGTCAATGCATTAATCAGCAACACAGACATTCCCCACTGGCTCTAGCTGAAGTGCCCAATGTATTAGAAGAGGCAATCAATTCCAGCCCCGATGAGGCACCTCAGGGATCAGCCACTACCCTCACAGTAGGCTACTGGACCCCTTCTTTCATGAATGGCCCAGTGATTTTCCTTATTAAACTGAGTACTTAAATAAAACTTGGATTTGGACTTATTTAATTTAATGTCTTACTCACTGCCATGTATCCATACAACATAGTTTCCAGCCAAGGCACTCATTTTTATACCTACAGATGTAAGGCAACAAAGAAGTGCCTATAGGAGCAGGTACATAAGTCTTCCCATGCAATCCATCACCCAGAACCAGCTGACCTTTTAGAAAGCTACAAAGACCATTAAAGATGCAACTGAGACCATACATGCTCAGAACCAGTAAAAAAAAAAGTGCTATTTCACTCAGAGCCTGAAAACTATGGTCATTCTGTTGGTTTAGCGGTATTAATACCCAGAAGAGGAATGTTACAGAAAGTATTTTCTTCTTTATATTTACTACTTTTTGCAATTTCTTTTCAATGATTGTACAATGACTTTTTTAAAAGAGAAAAAAAATGGTTTTTAAAAAGCATTTTAATGTCCAACTTATCTAGGTTCACTCTTTTTGATCTTTATAGCTCTTACAGCTGAGCAACTGATAACAACAATAAATATTTATGTAGTATTTACCACATTTCAGGTACTACTCCAAATTCTTTACATATATGAACTCATTTAATTCTTTCAGTCTTATGAGGTATCATCACTCAACAAGGGAATGGAGGCACAGAGAGGCTCAGGAACTTGTGTGAGGTCACAAAGGCACTAAGTCAGCAAGCTGTGATGTGAAGCCTGGCTACAGAGTTTGTCTTCACTTCTCTACTATGTGAACTCTCATGCCTGCTATACTTATTATTTGACTCTCCTGCCATAAAAAGAGAATTGTTGGGACTTCCCTAGTGGTCCAGTGGTCAAGACTCTGTGCTTCTACTGCAGGGGGCATGGATTCAATCCCTGGTTGGAAAAGCTGGCGGTGTGGCCAAGAGAAAGGGGTAGAGAGAGAATTACTCCAGACTTACCTGGCTAATAATGATATTTTTGACTGTGTGTCCCAACTTCCAGTGCCCCAGTTCATGGCCTAGTACAGCAAGCACCTCCTCATTTTTACATCCTTGTTTCTTATTCTGAATCAAAAAACAAATTGAAAATAAACCATCAAGAAGCTTCAAAAAGTTTATACCTTTTAACCAAGTAAGAGCCCTTCTTAGATTCTAACTTAAGGAAACAATCAGACTTTTGTGCAAAACTGTTCATCCACTGAACAAAACATTATTCCCCCAGCCACTCCACATTAGATACTGGGTTAAGCTCAAACATAGAATCATGAAGAAGACACACATATTCTGATTACATGAGTCTAATTTAGGTTAGAAAACATATAAATCTTTATCAATAGGAAAAGAGTTAAATAAATCATGACAAAGTCATGTAACAGTCATACTATAAACCCACCAGAAATTTTGCTTTCAAAGATTATGTTATAACATGGGAAACTGCTCATGATAGTGCCAAACAACATCTATATTATACATCCATTAGAAATGTTTTGAAAGATTATGTTCTGACAAGGGGAAAATGGTTCATTAGATGAAGAAAGCAGGAAATAAAACTAAAAATAAATAGTATGATTCCAATTATGAAAAGAGACAAATGTGTATGTAAGAATACACAAAGAAAACAGACTGAAAGTGTATCAAAATGTTAACAGTTTTTTCTGTATGGTAGAAATACAGTGATGTTTAACTATCTCAGATCATTCCTATTTTCCAAATGATCTACAAATAAGTACCTGTCACTTGTGACCTCCAAAAACATCATGAATTGCTGTTTTAAAAACTGAGACCTCCAAGTTAAAATGGCAAAAGGAACATTCACATCTAATTTTATTCCCTCCAAAAACCCCAGTAAAACTACAATCAAGAGTTTTTTTTTTTTTTAAGACATAAACAGGATAGAGAAAAGGATAGGGAAAACAGGAGAGCTGGCAATAGTAACAAGATTTTCGAAGCAGGAAAGCAGACAGACAAATAAAAATGGACTAGGCAGGTCAAGAAGAATCATAAGCCAGCAGTGGAGAAAATATATAGAACCAATCTGATTTACACTACAGTGTCTTCAAAGGACTCGAATACTAACAGTAACCAGGTATTTCTGAAATGGGAGGAACAGGAAGGAGGTTGTGGCAAATATAAGAATTGGGTGAGAGCTGTTTGAGAAATGGTACAGATTCCTCTCCAACTCCACACTTGAGCAAAAGGCAAATGCTCGTCCCTCATCCTGGCAAAAGCCTGAAAGCTCATTTTAGATAGGGCAAAGAAAAGGACACTTCAAGTGGAGTTCAGCATAGTTGAAGGCCTGGGTACATCAACAGACCATGGATTTGCTTACCTAATGGTATGGTACACTGACTACTGAGCACTCCCGCTCCCAAGCTAGCCCTCTCCCCATACCTGGCTCCCAAAACACTCCCCTCCAGGCAAAAGACTGGAAGAGTACTCCCTGGGAACTCTGATCCCTCTACCAGAAAAGATCAGAAGATACTAACGCAGGAATCCCCCAACTGCAAGCACCCCTAGGACACACCACAGTGAAGCTCAAACTTGATAAGCCTTATCTACAGGCTCAGAGAATCAACCAGGTTTTTAGTCCCATTTTCTTACTAAAATGAAAGAAAGTGAAAGTTGCACAGTCGTGTCTGACTCTTTGCTAATCCATGGACTGTAGCCTGCTTGGCTCCTCTGTCCATGAAATTCTCCAGGCAAGAGTATTGGAGTGCGTTACCATTTCCTTCTCCAAGGGAATCTTCCCAACCCAGGGATTGAACCCAAGTCTCCTGCATTGCAAGCAGATTCCTTCCCAACTGAGCCACTAGGGAAGCCCATTCTCTTACTAAGGAGTAGACAAACAATTGTATATAAGATATACAAGGTAAGGGTCAAGATGGAAGACCAGATACAGAAAAAATGCAATATGGAAGAAACAAATTACCTAAGGAGAAAACTGAGAGAGACACTGCTTTCATGGGAAAATTGAAGATACTACAAAAAATGGGAAATTCAGGACTTCCCTGGTGGTTCAGAGGTTAAGAATCCAACTGCCAATGCAGAGGACACAGGTTTGGTCCTGGGAAGATTCTACACATCTGAGGGCAACTAAGTCTGTACACCACAACTACCGAGCCTGTGCTTTAAAGAGAAGCCCCTGCAGTGAGAAGCCGGTGCACCACAGCCAGAGAGGAGCCCTCGCTGGTCGCAACTAGAGAAAGCCTGCGTGCAGCAACAAAGACTTAGAGCAGCCAAAAAAAAAAAAAAATCTAAAAATAAGTTAAAAAAAAAAAAGGACATTCAGAGAAAAATAATTCTTAGAAATTTAAGCTTAAGAGAATGATTGGAAGATGATGGTATCACCCAGAAAACAGAAGAAAGAGATAAACAAATGGAAAAGCAGGGAAGAAAAGGTAAGAAAGTTCAGTATAAGGAAGCCAACATTCAAACAACAGGAACTCTGAAAAGAAAGAAGAAAAAATAGAGAGGAGAAAATCATCAACAAAACAATTTCAATAAGTCTCCTAGAACCAATGAACTTCAATTTCCAAATTAAAAGGGCCAAATACATACCCAGCACAATGGGTAAAAACAGACTCACAAGGTTGTACACTGGAAACTAGTATAAAATTGTATATCAACTATACTTCAATTTTAAAAAACAAAAGGCACACACCAAGGTATGTGAAATTTCAGAACACAGAGAAAGGATTCAACAATTTTCCAGAAGAATAAAATTAAGGTAACATAATAAGGATCAGGAATTTGAATGGTTTCAGACACCTCACCAGCAATGTTGGAATCAAGATGGTGATGAAACAGTGCCTTTACAATCCTGAAGAAAAAGTATTTTCAATCTAGAAATCTAAACCCTAGTCAAAGTGACAGGAAAAACATGTGACAGAAAAATGAAGGCATTTTCATGCAAGAACTCAAGAACTTTACTATGTAACCTTTCTCAGGAAGGTGCTGGAGGATGTTCTTTACTAAAATGAAGGAGCAAATTAAGAACAAATAGTCATGGAACATAGAACACAGGAGACCCAGGGAAGGAGGGAAGTGAAGGGAATCCTCTAATGGTAAAGGACAACCACAGAACGACAACTGTACACCAGATAAGAGGAAAACCTATTCAGACTTGAACAATGTGACTCAAAAGACAAATCTGCTGAGGACTGCCATGATCGCATTCTTTCAGTCACCATAGCATCTTTTAACCTGAAGAAATCTGGAGAAGATGTACACTGCTAAGAGAACACAGTAGATCAACACTGATTTCAACCTAAAGAAAAGGAAAAGAAATATCAAGAATGACCTGGTGGTCCTGCAGCTGAGACTCCGTGCTCCCAAAGCAGGAGGCCTGGGTTTGACTCCTGGTAAGGGAACTAGACCCCACATGCCACCCCACACGCGCAACTAAGACCTGGCTCAGCCAAATATAGAAGAATAACCACAGGGGAAGTCTACTGTGAGAGCTGGAGAGCAGGACTTCAGAGAAATGCCCCAAAGAAAGAGAACAGAAATCTCCCCCAGGGTGTAGGAGGGATGAGGGGGACTAAAACTAATAAGGTTAATCATGCAATTAACCTTGTAGGAGATTATATTGAGAGATAGCAAAAGTTGTGAGAAGAATTAGCAAAAAGAAAAAGGAACACTAAGCACATTTAAAAAAAAAAAAGCAATTATTAAGCAAGAGGGGGAGAAAGGTAACATTTCTCAGCAGTGAAAAGGTACAATATTGTTTAACAATAATGTTTTCAATAATGTTTTGATACTGGTTGAGAGACAGACAGAGAACAGACTTATGGGCGGGGTGGGGGTGGGATGTGTGGTGGGGAGGGAGGAAAGAGTGGGATGAATGGAGAGAGTAGCATGGAAACAGTACACGACCATATATAAAATAAGACAGCCAGTGGGAATGTGCTGTATGGCTTAGGGAGCTCAAACTGGGGCTCTGTGACAACCTAGAGGGATAGGATGGGGTGGGAGGTGGGAGGGAGGTTCAAGAGAAAGGGGACATATGTATGCCTACAGCTGATTTATGTTGATATATGGCAGAAACCAACACAAAATTGTAAAGCAATTATCTCTCAATTAAAACTAAATAAATTTTAAAAAACCCACAAGAACTGTAACTGGACTATACTGGAAGAATTGGGGGAAGGTAGGAGCAGAGCACATGTTAGGCAAGAACTAAGTCCTCATCTACCATAACTAAAAGTCAAGATACTATCAGTAGATAATGGTATACATATATTGTATATAAACGATATGCATAAATGTCAGAAGAAGCTAACAGAGCTGAAATCTGTAGGGAGAGGAGCCTGACGGGGTGAGAGGCATAGAGAAGGGAGAAACATGAAACTACTATATTTCCTCATATGCTTTTTTGTACTCTTAACTTTTAAACAATACGTTTACATTACTTTAATAAAGCCAAATTTAATGTTAAAATTTATCGGCGTTCTACTTCCCTAATTTTATCATAGCTCCTCAAACCAACATTAAAAATGCATATATGTAAATACATATATATGTATACACAAAAATATATATACACACATGCATACATATATTTTTTCCTTCAACACACATGAAGAATAGGCCAGGAAAGATTTAAAAAATAACAACAAAAGTTGCTAACATGTATTAAACACTGACCATGTACCAGGCCCTCTGTGCTATATACTGTGTTATTTATACATCATAATCATGATATGAAATAAGTATACTTATTACTATTTTACAGATGAGAAAATCTAGGTACAGAGAGATTAGCTAATTTTCCTATGGCCACACAGCCAACAAATAGAAAACCTGGGATTTGAAGCCAAGTAGTCTGATGCCAGAGACCTGTACTTTCAACTTTCACACAACTACAGATAGAAAAATAAATTATTCAACATTTATCAAATAAATAATTTTTAGTTAACAGATATGTAATCATTTGTATATTGTTATAGTACTGCTTTTAAAATAAACATAAATGGTAGGTGGTCATATGAATGATACAATATAATGTTTACAAAACCAAATAAAACTCTCATTGTTTATAAACCTTCCAGGTTCAATTTAAATAGTGCCAAGACACAATGAACAATTTCTTATACACACACTCACATGTGCCTACCCACATTCACTCACCAATACACACACACTCTGAAAAACATCTAAAAAATGCTTAATAAGGTAAAACAAATATTCTTTTAAACATACAGTTTAGTTCATTTTAAAGTAAGGAAAAGCTGAGGAGGTGAAATTAACATTCCTTGTATAAAACTATGAACCGCTATACTCTGAGTCAAAGAGTGAGCTAGGGGGGAAAAATGCTGGCAAAATAACCCAATTGTGTCAAGTTCACCTAAAGTGGAGAAAAAGAAAAGTCTCTTAATGAAATTAAAAAACATGGGAATTCCCTAGTGGTCCAGTGGTCCACACTTCCACTGCAGGGAGCATGGATTCGATCCCTGGATGGGGAACTAAGATCCTGCATGCCCAATGGCATACACGGCAAAAAAAAAGAAAGAAAAAAAAATTCAAAAACATGATCTGCCTGGACCAGAAAATGCCAAGCTGGCTTGCTAGCACTAGGGGCAACTGACGGAAGCAAATGCATATGCTCTATTGAGGAACGTACCCTAAACCCAGACCCTTCAAGATTCCTGAAGATTAAGATTACTGAACTATTATGAATTTACAGTAAAAATTACCAAATACTTCAGAAAACAAGCCACAGTAAATAAGAGTTAGCAGAAACAATACAGAATTGCAGTAGTTCCTTAAGACTTCAGATAACGGAACCATCAGATACAGAATATGAAATAAACATGTTTTATACAGAGAAGAGTGGGCTTCCCAGGTAGCACTAGTAGTAAAGAACCTGCCTGCTGATGCAGGAGATGTAAGAGATGTGGGTTCAATCCCTGGGTCGGGAAGATCCCCTGGAGAAGGGAATGACTACCCACTCCAGTCTTCTTGCCTGGAGAATTCCATGGACAGAGAAGCCTGGCAGGCTGCAGTCCACGGGGTCGCAAAGAGTCGGACACGACTGAAGCGACTTAGCCCAGCACACATACAAACAAGGGAACTAAAAACACAAGGAAGGAAAAGGAGGCTGCCAGAAATGACTGATTTGAAAAAGAACCAAACAGAACTTTAAAACACAATGGACTGGTCAGAAAACAGACTAAACATAGCTAAAGAAAGAACCTGTGAACTGGAATGTGGAGCTCCAAGAAACAAATTTAAAAGTGTCAGTACCTGTGGGAGACAGAATGAGATGGTACAACATTCATCTAATTGGAATTTCAGAAAGATAAACTGGGGAGAATGGGAAAGAAGCAATACTCAAAGATATAACGGAAAAAATTTTTTAAACTTCAGGAAAAGACATGAGTCCTTATAGGGGCTCAAAATATATCCCAAGTAGGACTGGGATAAAGTTCATACTTGCACAACACAAAATCAAAGAGAAATCTTAAGAATAACCAGAAAGAACTAAAAAATAAATAAGTAAAACACAACTAAGCTTAGAGCAGACTTTTTCAACAGGAACAAAGGAAACCAGGACAAAATAGAATAGTATCTTTAAAGTGCTAGGATAAATAGTTGTTAATCTTGAATTGACATCAAGAATGAGAGCAAAATAAAAACAAAACCAGCATATACTTCTGGAAGAACCAAAGTAATTTCTAAAAGGAAGGTGTGAGGGACTTCCCTAGTGATCCAGTGGTTAAGACTCCATGTTTCCACTGCAGGGGACGTGAGTTTGATCCTCAGTTGGGGAGCTACGATCACACATGCTGCATGCAGCCAAAAAAAAAAAAAAGCAAAGAAAAATAAACAAGATAAAACTAAAATATAACATGAAAGGGGTAATTAGATCAAACTGTTTATTTAAGGTTCCTAGATTGTTTAGGAAGCAGTGAAGATACTGTATATTTTAAGATTTTAGGCCTTGTGGGCATGATCTATTTTTAACAGCAACCATAAAAGAATAGTCACATATGAACCTTCAAACCTAAATGAAAACTCAAATATAATTTTTTAAAAACCTTCCGTCAGTTCTAAAAATAAAGCAGAAGGAGGTGTGTGCATGTTTAGGGTGGAGGTGGGGTAGGGGATATAAAAAGGATAAAGGGGAAAAAAGGCCACAAAATAATATGGCAGAAATAATTCCAAATATACCAGTAATCACAATATATATGAACAAACAAAGCTCATCAAAAAAAGGATAGTGTCAGTTTGGATTTAAAAGCAATCATAAGAACAAAGTATATCTATGTATGAGACAAAGATACATGGTAAGGTTAAAAGTAAAAGGATGAAAGTGATATGGTGATATCCATATCACCATATTATGGTGCAGCCATAAAGTAATATGGCTGCACATTAAGAATATACTTAAAAAAACACTAAATTGTACACTTTAAAATGGTTACAATGGTAAATTCTATCTCAATACTATTGTTAAAAAGTTAAAGGATGACATCCAGCAAATATTAACCAATAGGCATTTGGTGTCACTGTATTAACACCAGACAAAATCAACTTAAAGGAAAAAAGACTATTAAAGAAAGTCACAAAAGAATGATAAAAGATTCAATTTACCAGGAGGACACATAATTCTAAATTTGTATGTTCCTAATACTAATGCCTCAGGATATATTCATTCAAAATTATCAGATATACAAAGAAAATCTGACAAATGTATCATAATAGAGAATGTTAACACATCGTTATCAATTAAGACATCAAACAAATAAAATGTCAACAAAGATATAAAGATTTAAACAAAATAATAAAAAAGCTTAAAAAAAAGCTTCATCTATGGGAGACATATCAGTTCTGCAGCAAACAATGAGAGAATATATATCCTAGAAAGTGAAGGCTAATGGTTTTGAAATAAACTCCAGCTACTTAAAAAAGTGAAGTACAAACAGATGAACATGGAACTGATTTTGTTTTATACACCTTAGAAAAACACAACCTAATGGGAACACAGGCTGCAAAATACTGGAATCTAGATATTCAACCAGTTTTGCATTTCTTCACCAATTCCTAATTTTTAAGGAAAATGACCACTTAAAAACAAGGCTGGGTAGATGCATGAAAAAGAGGGATAGATTAAAAGTGACTGGCAAGACAGCTTTTACATTCACTATCTCTTTTCCTTTTAAACATGAGAATCTAGGTCAGAATACACTTGGTAGAGAAAGTAAAGAATGAGCTAACTAGCCTAGTTTCTTAAATGGCTCAGAGACACGTGTACCTGTACCTTCAGGCAATGGCCATCAAGAGGGGAGAACAAAGCACTAATTAACAGACATCTATTCTAAGGGGGAAATTAAGAGATGCAACTGAAGATTTCCATACAAAAATATTCATTACAAGAACTTTTTTAACAGCAAAAAACTGGAAACCCATATACCCAATAAGAGGAAAAATGATTTTTAATAAAAAAAACAGAAATATATATAGCAAGATGTTTATGGCTAGTTGGATTATTCATGTTTTCTAATTTATCTATTACTTTAGTAATAAGCAAAATAGGCTGCTATGTTTAATAATAATGATTAACAATTTCCATTCATTAAATGACCTATGTACCAGACATTGTATTATTACATATTTTACAAACAGTTAATCTCCACTACTACAAGGCAGCTATCATCAGTCTCATTGGTTCTTAATCTGAACTATGAATTAATTCTTTTATAAAACAAGCAGGTCTCTATTAGAAAACATAGGTTCTTGTATCTTGGTTTGATGTCTGCATTTAGGAAGCTATTCAGAACTCCATGGAGTCATGTTCAAAGATATGGAATGACAAGAGCTTAAATAAGGGTCATTTTTTGCAAAAATGAAATCTGTTTATTTGTGGTAGATTCTTAGATAAAATTGGATTTTCTTTTCCCATGTTAATTTTACATATAAGAAAAAAAATAAGTATCTTTCTCTTTTATATAGCACTTTCCTTTTCATAAAATAAAATTCACATGCTGATTCGTTTGATCGTCACAACAGCAAGCTGGGCAAGATGGGAAGTATTATCTTCATTTTAGAGATGATGGACGGCAGGAAGTTAAAATATCTTAAGATTATCATGCTGATAAGCAGTGGGTAAAACCCAAACTCACACCTCTGGATCTTGTCCTCTTTCTATTATACTTATCACCTGGGAAGACATTCACATGACCCTAGCTCTTGTTGGGGAAATACTTGTTTTCTTCTATAAAAGGACAGTTTTTATATATTTAAAATTTTCCTTTCACTTAAAATGCTTTTGAGACAGGTTGTTCTAATTACTGAATTTGTCTTCTGAAGGATAAACTGCAGGGAGAAAGTTTCCTAGACATCTTTTAAAATGTGAATATCCAGTATGGAGATACTCATCGAAATTGTTAATAATAGTTATCTCTAAGAAGAGGGATTTAGTTTTTTTCTTTAAACATCTGCTCAAATTGAAACACTTCATCTTCTCTACACTATCCAGACTTAAAACCATTTCTGCATTCCCCACTGTGTTGTATCAACACGTAGTAGATATATAGTACCAAGTGCTGAATAAACCACCATGTCCTAAACTTCTGCCACACTTGTGTAACTTGCTGTGTAATTATTTAATATCTTTTAAAAAATAAATTCACTTTTTAAAACTTAGCTTATCCCAAATGACAACTTTCATGAAATCATGATACACTAGTTTGATCTTTTTCCTAATATACATTAATACACATATAGCCATTCAAATTTCAAATACTGATATCCTACAAAAATCACCTCACCTGTATACATGCACTGAAAAGCAATACATGAGACTTGGGTCAATCTTTGACTTTCTCCTTCAGTATCCATAATAGCAATCACCGTTAAGTCCATCTTTTATTATGACTCCTCACTTATTCTGACCTCTCACTCTGGTGTAGGCCCTTACTTCATGCCTATCTGGGTTATCTTGATGCAGTAAGTCCCTAGCAGTCCCCTTTGCCTCTAATCTTTGCTCTATCATATATGTTGCCATCAAATCTTAAACTTCCTAAAACAAGCTTTGGACTCTTTTTCCCAAGGGATCTTCCTGACCCAGGAATCGAACCTGGGTCTCCCTCATTGCAGGCAGATTCTTTACCATTCGAAACACCAGAGAAGCCCCTTGGTCTTTACCCAAATCAATCGAAACTTTCCAGGTCACTGAAAACAACCACTAGAATGTCTTCAGGAAGAAGTACTTTACAAACTGGTCCTGGCCTACCTTTCTATCCCCTTCTATAAGAATCCATTTATTCATTAGTCTTAGAGTAGCCATTGTGCAGTTGTTTTTATAGCTTTATTCATTACACATCTTCATCCTGAAAAGCTCCAGCCCCAAATCAAAATTCTGCCTAGTTCAAATATCCTCTCTTTTAAGAAATCTGTCTGACCATTAGAATCTGCATTCATTTCTGAATTTCTAAAAGTCACACTATTTCAGCCACTTATTTACCACCCCCTGCCTTAAACTATGAGCCAAATCTAGTCTCCTCTACTACAGGTTCTCTACGGTAGGACTATGTAATTTATATAAAGATGCTAAAACATTTGCATCTGAACTTCCTTGTGGTAGAGTGGATAAAAATCCGCCTGCCAAAGCAGGGGACACCGGTTCAATCCCTGGTCTGGGAAGATTCCACATACTGAGGCGCAATTAAGCCTGTATGTGACAACTACTGAAGCCTGTGCTCCACAACGAGAGAAGCAATGAGAAGGCCGCACACCACAACAAAGAGTAGCCTCCACTCACCACAACTAGAGAAAGCCTGCATGCAGCAATGAAGACCCAGCACAACCACAAATAAAATGATTTTTTTTTTTAATTTAAAAAAATAAAATTTTTGCAGGTATCAATGAAATAAAGCAGGCTCTTCAAGAGGCTAACAAAATAACTCAAACTCCATTCAACACAGTTCAAAAGACTAACCTTTTCTAAGATCTAAACCAAAGAATACTGTTCTCATAGATACTGTGTTATGCATGCAAGTCACTTCAGTCATGTTCGACTCTTTGTGACCCCATGGACTGTAGCCCACCAGGCTCCTCTGCTCATGGGATTCTCCAGGCAAGAATACTGGAGTGGGTTGTCATTTCTTCCTCCAGAGGCTCATAGATACTAAAGGTCAGTAATTTCATTAGATTGCTTGAAACCAGCAGACCACTCACTATCTAACACCCAGGTCTGACTATAGTCATCTACCCTGTATGTAGATACCACTTCAGCAGGTTGACTTGCTGAACGTGCATGATTCCCCAGTGTTCTTACCTGGTTACTCTCTGGGCTTCAGTTTTCCTATCTATAAGATGACCTTAAGAGCTCTTCCTAGCTTAAAATCCTATGATTGTTGGTCAAATCAAAATGACTTTTATCCCAATAGCCTGATAAAATAAATCTACTTTAAAAAAAAAAAAATACAATCCAAAGAGTTAACCCTCATCCAATGCTATTTAACCCCTCCACATTTTGTGATATTTATAATACAGTCTAGATATTTATAACAGTCCAGGCACTCTATTAGACCGTCTCTTTAAAATCAAAACAGATGCTCAATGATAATAGTTTTTTCCACTGGTACTCAGAGTACACAGGTTTTTCACATATATTATTTCATTGAATCTCCACAACCCTAAAAGGTAGGCATCTTCATCTCAGTGTTTTTCAATTAGCAGTGATCTTGCCTCTTCTCTCCCAACCCTGGGGACATCTGGGAATATCTAGTGACATTTTCCATGGTCACAATTGCTGGGAAAGGAGGGACTGATACTGGCACCTGGTAGGGAGAGGCCAAGGATGCTGCTAAACATCTCATGAGGCACAAGACAGCCTCCCACAGTGAAAAACTATTTGGTCCAAGATGTCAATAGTTTCAAGATGAGAGGCCCTGCTGGCATTGTCTATCAGTTAAGAAATCAAAGATTTAGACAGCTTAACTTATTTGCACAGTTACACAGATCTCAAATCATCTCTGAATGCCATCAAAGCCAATGGCACATCCCATCACATATGCAACTACTAGAGACTGTTTCTGATTAAACATGAATTATTTTCTTATCACTGTCTCCCCTTCCCCATTTAGTCGTGGTATACTTTAGATTTTGCTAATTACCATCAGTTGACCTCACCTAGGAGAAAATTCAGAAGAAGCTTTCTCAGACTATAAAGTCAGATTAAAGAAATGTCTTCTCTTAGGCTCTCACTGCATTTCTTATGCTCTCACAAGTATATATAGCTTCGCTGCAGTAACCACCATATGGAGCTGTGCTTGTATGATTTTCTCCCCTTTAGACTATAAGCTCCTTGACAGCAAGGTTTCCCTCTTCGTTTCTGAATTCCAAAGAAAGTATCTCAGCAGAGTTTACAATTCATAAATGTTTGTTAAGCAAACAAAAGAAAACTGACCAAGTTACACAGTATACTCCAAAATGCA
The DNA here is from genome assembly GCF_963930625.1 of Muntiacus reevesi. Taxonomy (NCBI): domain Eukaryota; kingdom Metazoa; phylum Chordata; class Mammalia; order Artiodactyla; family Cervidae; genus Muntiacus; species Muntiacus reevesi. The sequence goes on from NC_089249.1 coordinate 164,423,441, forward strand.
CAGCTACTAAATGACAACCAGGATTCAGATTTAAGTCTCCATCACCAAAGACTATAATTACTACATCTCAGTGAAGTTAAAAATGAGATGATTATTATCTCCTCTTTGTCTTGTCTGTGGGAATTCTTCAATCATAAACATATTAGGAATTATATATAAAGTCCCTGTTTTTAAAAAGTTTATAATCATACAAATTTTCCTATCTTATACTTGTGCACATTCTGTGAAAACTTGAAAGATAGTTAACATGTAACAACAGTGATATTCTTTCCCAAATACCACAATTATAAAGGGGCAGTTATATTTTTATTTGATAGTCTCCCTGAGTTCAACACTCACTACATAGAAATTAATATTATTTTGAGTTGTCATAGAAACTGTTTATAAAAACTAAGCCAGGGTCTCTTAGGAAAAGAAGAACTCACTTTAACTTTAGCTTTTATTTCTTCACTGTCCCCTTCTCCATCATTGCGGGGTTCCATGCCAGACTCCTCCTGGATGTCTTTGTTTAGTACAGAATACTCTTCTAGTAGAGTGTCAAACAAAACTATTCGCTTGTTCTTGAAGAAGCCATAAAAATAAGCATTGCTGTGGGAAGAGCGTTTAGATCCTAAGGAAAAGACAGTTCAAAGCATGGAAAATAATTAAAAAGTCTGGGGTCTTTTGGAGAGATGCCTAGAAACTGAATTACTAGAAAGGACGTTAACATTTTCAAATTGTTTAATACCTGAAGAATATTATATCAACGTAAATCACCACCAGCAGTGGAGAGTGTCTGTTTTTCTTCAGTCTTAACAACAAATATTTAAGCTCATTGCAGCTTTCTAACAATAAATAAATAAATAAAGCCTAAATATCCAACGGTCGTGGAATGATTCAATTATGATAAAGCTATGAGTTGGAATTTTAAGCAGCCAGAAAAAAACTATACTATTGAAATATTTTAACAAGATTGGAAAAGCTCACCAACATACTGAAAAGGATATAAAACCTCATGTACACAAAGTCCCATTACTGTTGTGAAAAAATGTACATGTAAATAGAAAAGCCTAACACAAGACTATTAAGAAATATATTAAAATACTGAAGTGTTTATCACTGGCTTATAGAAACATGGATTTTTGCTCCCTCCTTTATACTTTCTTCTCTTCCAAAGCTTTTATTTTATTTTTTTTATTTTTTATTTTTTCTTCCAAAGCTTTTAAAGTATACTTATTTAATCAGAAAAATTAAAACTATCTTAAAATCAACTGGAAAAAAAAAGCCCTAAATTTTTAGCAGTGGCTAACAATAGCTAAACTATGGTTGACATTTATTTTCTTCTTTATATTTTTCTTTGTTTTCATTATATTTTATGTCCTGCCATGTGCAGTGAATTAATTGGTTAATGATAAACTTTAAGTTCAAATCTTGACTCTGCCATGTATTATTCATATAAATGCAAGAAATTTTCTTAATTTCTTTAAGCTTTATTTTCCTGTTTATGATATGAGGCTAGGACTTTTTGGTTTGATTGCCTGGAAGTTAAGAGCCAAACATGTGGTCCAATTTCATCAATGATAGAGGATCTTAGCATCTGCAAAGTTGTGTATCTGCAAAGTTGTGTATCTTCATCTTGTATTTCTATCTCATTCCTATTTTTTCAAATTTTTTAATTAATTTAAAAATATTTCTTAGAAGTTACCTGAAGTTATCTATGGAAGTAGAAAAATAAGCAAAACGAAATTAATGTCTTAGTATCTCCCACTGGTCGAAGAATCTCAAAGTATGGCCCAAAGAATGCCTACACCAAAACCACCTGCAGGTACTTGTTAGATGTAAACAGCAGAAATATCCAATAAGTCAAAATGTCTGGGAATGGGGCCAAGGAATCTTTTAACAGATTTTCCAGGGAATTGTTATACTCACTAAAGTTTAAGAAAATAAGCTCTTGTATCACTGTGCCTTGCATGTAGCATTTATTCAATAATGCTTGTTTACTGAATAGATTTATTGTACCATTTGAGGTATGAAATAATGTATCTGAGAATTCTGAACACCAAAATGTCCTATGTGACTGTACGGCACTGCCGGCTGTCTCTTCATCTTTTTTTAATGATGTCTTATCTTAATCAACCTCTCAGCAGCATCTGACACAGTTGGCCATTCCCTCCTTGAAACACTTTTTTCTCTTATCCCAAAAGAAACACCATCTTCTCCTCATTTTCTTCCTACCTCAGTGGTCTCTCCTCCTCAGCCTCCTTTGCCCGCTCTTCCCCTTCTGCTGACCCTGACCTGAGCCCCCTTCTCTTCTCTGAACGCCCTCATCCATCGAAGTATCTACATGTCAGACACTTTCTAGACTACTATGTCCAGTCCTGGCCTCTCCCTAGAACTCTGGAGTCATATATCCAGCTGCCTATTTGACATGCTTACATCTCCACAAGAATGTCTATAGTACACCTTTCCTGTTTATATTCTCACATGTCATTTTTTCCCTGACCAGTATTCGAATCCCCTTGCAGAGTTTAGGGAATTTAGCATCATGCAAGACTTGTGAGAGAATGCTTCTCATTTAAGAAATCGAAAAAAGCTAGATATCTGCTTCCCCAGCACTCCTGACAGCTAGTCCAGTGCCCTGGCTCAGTCCATCAGATGCACCCACTGGGGACTCTGAATAGTAGCTAATTACACGAGGAAGCAAGGCGGTGAGAAATTAATTCTGCAGGTACTAGTGGGAGGGATGTTAGAGATGAAAACTGCTAAATTCCAACAGCATTGTCCTCACTAGACTGGTTATTCAGGGTGATTCTGAGTTCCTAGTCTCCCGGTGAAGAGCCCATTTCCCAAGTTTGGCAAATTTAACTTTCCTGTGACCTTGTGAGTTATCAAATATTGTTTCAAAAGGAATTTTTCATGTTAAATTAGCCATAGTTGGTTTCTATGGCTGACTTGCAACTAATTATTGCTTGTAGAACTCCAGTATGATATTCAATAGGTATCTCAAATTATAACACACCTAACAGAACTCCAACTCTCACACACTTGTTCTTCTCCCAGTTTTCTCCCATCTCAGTAGCCTACCATTTATCCAACTGCTTAGGCCAAAAATCTAAGGCATTATCTTTAAGGTCTCTAGCTCCCTTATTCTTTTACACATCATCTATTATCAAATTCCATCAACCCTACCTCTAAAACACATCCTTGATACACCCACTTCTCTCCATCAATTACTACTGTTGTTGTGGTTCAGTCGCTAAATTGTGTCCAATTCTTTGCAACTCCATGGACTGTAGCCCACCAGGCTCCTCTGTCCATGGGATTTCGGAGGCAAGCATACGGGAGTGGGCTGCTACTTCTTCCTCCAGGGAATCTTTCTGATCCAGGGATGGAACCCAGGTCTCCCAGGCTGGCAGATGGACTCTCTACCACTGAGCCCTCAGGACAGACAGCTCTGGCCTAATTAACCTTCTCTCCTGAACGGCACCAGCCTCTAACTGCTCACCCTGCTTCTGCCCTCGCCTCCCTACCACCTTCTCTGTATGGCAACCTGAGATGGGTTAAAAAGTAAAAACCCAGGCCATGTCACTTTCCTGCCTAAAACCTTCCACAGCTTATCTGTGGACTGAAAATTCAAGATTCTCACCCTGATTTATAAAGGCCTGTGTGGTCTGACTCTGGCCTATGTCTCAGATTTTATGTCAAAACACTTTCCTGCCATGCGGCAGCCACACTGGACTTTTTTCTGTTTCTTGAAGATACCAAGCTCTGGATAGTCTCCCCATGGATGGCTCCTTCCTTCAGATCTCAGTTTAAATTCATTTGCTTGGAGAAGTCTTGTCTAATGACCTAATCTAAAGTATCTACTCAGTCATTCTTCGTCACTTCACACCAGTTTAATTCTCTGTGCAATACTTGCTCCCTGATATTTTCTGGGATCAAGACTATTAGTTTTTCACTTGGTTTTTCCTTTCAGTTTACAAATCCATAATATGTGTTGCTGTTAGTGACAATATTCATTCACTCAAAATATTTTTGAGGATTGTTACCATTATTAACAACAACAAAAATATGCATTACAGATGAGTAACTTCTGTTTAGCAGAGGTAAGTTCCCCAAAGTAAAAAAGGGACTGTGTGATAGAACTAGAATTTAAATCCAAGCCTATTGGCTCTACAACCTGACCTCTGAAATGCTATCCCCACCTACTCAAAACTTGATTTTCCCACAAAGTCCCATATAACCCTCCATAAAGCCTTCTCTATTTCAGCTAACATCATATAGTACTGATAGTATATTTCACATATCTTCTCAATTACCTCTATTGTCATAGCATTAGCATTCACATTTTCTGATTATAACTTAAGTGGTCAGCAACTTAGGTTGCTCCCTCAGTAAAAGTGCCTCAGAGACTGTTCTACTATACTCATCATTGCGCTACTGGTTTAATATTAATTAAAAGAATAATAATCTCAGAGGCTAAAGAAGTAGTATGCATTGGCTTATTTTTCTACCATTTCCCCAAAGATATGTTCCAATTGTGCCTTCAGTTGGCCACTAAATGTCTAAGATTTCTTTACTCTTCTGGTTACTGTTAACTCATCTTTCCTAGATGAAAGACTCCTTGAGACTTTAGTAGTCTTACACAAGCTAACACAGATAGCTTAACTCTCAAAAGTAATCATCAGAAAAGCAGAATATAACTAATATAAAGTATTCAGTGGGACCAGCCTTGGGTAATTTGCAGGTGAAATCAGAGTCTAGCAGAACATTGGAAGTCTTCTTGGGGGAGATAAAGTCAATAACACTGGTTTTGTTTCCAAGCCCCCAAACCATGCCAAATGGAATCTGACAAAGCAAGAGTCCAGTTCAATTACCTAAAGAAGCCAGGTAGGTAACAGAAGTGAATAAATCAGTCTAGTATCATGACATAACAAGGACTGAAAAAGGCCTTGGCCCAGAATTAACAATACTGTAAGGCCAAACAAATGCAGTTAGAGGCAAGAGCAGGATTTGGCATCAGGCCACCAGTTTCTATCCCTGGACTATGTTATCAATTCTTATAAATCTTCAAAAGCCAAAATGGAAAATCCTACTCTTTAAAGGACAATAACAAACACCCACCCCCCAAAAACCAACTGATGTGCTCTTTTACTAAAGTTTTAAGAATAAAGTACTCAACTAAAACAAATTACTCAAATAAAACCTTCTTACCCCAGGGAGCCTTACCTTCAACAACATACACCTTAGTCAAAGGGAAGTCAATACTCTTCGCCATGACTTCGATTTCTTGTTTCAGCTTTCCCTCAGGAAGAGGGGTGAATTTGTCAAATAAAGGGGCAATGTAATCAGCATAGATGGTGACAAGCACCTGAAAAGCAAATGTTAGATCAACCTGATTATGTCCTTAAAGAGAAACAACTCACTATACAAATTCAACACAAAAACAATTATGTAATTCCAAGCCCTGAAAGCAGGGACCTTATCTTATTTGTTCTGGTATTCCCAGCCCCAAATAGTATAGGACAGTAAGCACTTAATATGCGTTTGATGAAATAAATCAAAATGAGTAGTCCCTAGATGATAATAATTAAGAAGCCAAATGGTCTGCTCAAAACTATCTTGGGTATTTCTGACACTTCATAAGCCCATCATAACTTGGAATTCTTTCAGGGTAATCATAATAGACTTGAAGTGCTCGCTAAAAAAAGAACTACTAGAGCTTAATTTGCCTGCTAACACTAATGACCTGCAGCTCACAAGTGTACACACTGGCTGAAACAGCACTTCTTTAAGCATCTTGGGAGCATTTCTTGTGCTCTCTCCCCTCTCATTTCAATTAGCCATACAACATATATTTGTAAGTCCAACCAACACCCGTTTTGCAGTTATAATCCACTGGCTGGAAGTGAAGCAATGAGCACCATAGTAACTCATCATGAGTGCAGCTGATAGGTGGCATTTTCTGGGGGCTGTTAATAGACCATTTTGATTCTGTTGTAGTAGTGTTTGTACCATGAAGCAGTTTAGAATTTGGGAAAGAGAAGAGGAAAAGAAGACGTGAGGCAGGGATCATGGGGGAGAGGAGAGAGGGAGGGAGGAGGATGAGAAGGAAGAAAAGGGAGCTGCAGGGGAGAGAAGGGAGGAGATGGGGAAGGGACGGGCACAGGGGACGGGGAAGAAAAGGTAGCGGGGAAAGGGGAGGAGGAGGAAGGGAAAGGCGGGGAAGGAGGGCAGAAGAAAGCAAATACAGTCATGCTTTCTTCTTCTCATCCCACTTACATCTGTTCTCTCTTCAAAATACCCATGGTTTTTAGACACTGGAGCTCAGTCAAGGGTCATCAAAATTGTCAGTCATCACTCTGGTGGCAACTCACAAATGCACAGCCCCAAACTGCCTGACAACTGGATAATTAAAAGTAACTAACAACTAGCTTCTAGAATCTGTAAGAGTCAGTATAAGGAGAAGAAAATCTATGGTCAGAGTCAGCTCTCCTATTTCTATAGCTAAAAGCAGAAAATAAAAGGGGAGTTTATATGAGCACCTATTTATATTTCTTCTGCTTCTTAAGAACCGTATAGATGCTAACAAAGATTAAGTCACAGTTTTCTCACCAAGGTACGCTTTGTAAAAGAAAATCGAAACAAAGATTTCACTCACCAGAGATACAACTAGCGTGAACAGCCAGGCATAAATAAAAAAATAGTCTCCTCCAATTTTAATAATGTAAAGTAGAAGTGAAGATACAGGTAATAAAATGCACTGAGTCACAACAAATTTCTTGATTGCATCTTTCATGAAGAACCCCAAAGTCTGAAAAAATAAAAAGTCATCATAAGAAACTAAGAAACTGCTTTTAAAATAATGAGTGAATAGCAAAGGATATATCATTAAAGCAAGTTTAAAAATGAAAAGGCAGTCATATAAAGACTATATGACAACAGGTAGCCTAAGACAATAAGTCAATGCCTTGCATTTTACAGTTTAAAATAAACTTATTTAAACGTTATTAGCTGAAAAACACTAGACGTTAGTAGTAGAAGAATTTATGGCAAGACCTTAAACTATGATCTTTACCATATCTGCAGTTCCTTTTTTCTAGATTCATGCTCTAAAATAGCAGATTGTTGTTGTTGTTAGTCACTCAGTCGTGTCTGACTCTTTGTCACCCCATGGACTGTAGCCTGGCAGGCTCCTCTGTCCATGGGATTCTCCAGGTAAGAATACTGGAGTGGGTTGCCATTTCCTTCTCCAAAATAGCAAATTACGTTTTAATTATTACTAGCAGAGGACAAAAGCACAGAAGATCTTCGCACTGAAAAGACAACATTTGCATTCTCTATTTTACCTGTTGATTGAAACCATGTTTTTCTTCTATCACGAAAGTATTATAAAGACTCCATGGCAAACCAGTCAATGCACTGAAAAGTGTAGCCAACAGCAGAAACACCAAGGACTGAGTGATCTAAACACAAGAGAAAAAAAGGCAGTTTTTAAATATTAATTCATTCTTCAAACAAATTACTAGGGAACAAATCAATGAGTATACACTAAGTACTTACTATAACTCAAGCAATGTGCTTGATTCTATGGGTAACACAAGGTCTAAAACATCACCTCCACCCTCAGGGCTTATTTGTAAGATAGGGAGGCAATAAAATACTTCTTTAATTACACAAGCACCATATGAAAGTTAACTTGAAGTCATACAGACAAAATGGTTAAAAGAACTTAAAAATGAGAGACAGCCACACACGCTAATGAATTCAAGAGGTTTACAAAGCTGATGAGACTTGGAGTGCTACTCTGAAGAAAGAGATAAATTAGTGGAACAGAAAAGACAAAGAGGAATTCCACACAATTTGAAAAAGCAAGCAGAAAGAAAACAGCGTCCTGAAAGTGAAAGATGACAAGATGATGGGCCTGGTTGGGACCAGGCGGAGAAACATAATGGAGCATCAGAAAAGCTGGGCCAGGGCAGGTGGGGCAGAGTGTGCTGAAACTTTCACAGAGCCCAAATCCAATAGAGACAATTGTTCTCAAGGATTCCTTTCATTGCCTTTACAACAGATCCTTAGGAAAGCAAAAGCTAAGAACTGCCTCATTTTTCTTCACAAACATTTTCCTATGATAGTGGAGAACAAGGACTAATTAGCATAAAGGGACTTGTAGGGAGGGGGAAAGGGCAATGAAGCAAACAGAACCCTCTCCTTCCCTCCCACCACATTATCACTCTCCCTCTTACTCCGCAGTGGACAACTGAATTCTTTCTTTTTTTAAAAAAATCAATTAACTGCTTGCTGTGCTGGGTCTTCATTGATGTACGGGGTTTTCTCTAGTTGCCGTGAGCACGGGCTACTCTCCAGGTGCAGTGTGTGGGCCTCTCAATGCAGTGGCTTCTCTTGCGGAGCACAGGCTATAGGGCTTGCAGGCTTCAGCAGCCGAGGCAGGGAGATCAGTAGTTGCAGCTCACTGGCTCTAGGGTATAGGCTCAATAGTTGCGGTACATGGGCTTAGTTACCCCAAGGCATGTGGGATCTTCCTGGACTAGGATCAAACCTGGGTCTCCTACATTGGCAGGCAGATTCTTATCCAATGTGCCACCAGGGAAGTCCCTAAAACTGAATTCTTTTAAATGGGAGCATACCACCAAAGCATATTTGATTTGGTAGTAAAGATGCAGCCACTATGTTTCTAAACGTAGAAAAAGGGAGAAGGGAATAGGAAGAAAGGAGATTTGGCTACAACATGCAGGTGATTTATTTCAGCATTTGTCCCCAAATGGAAAATGAGATATTTTTTAAAAAAACAAACAAACAAACAAAAAACAGATTCCAGGACCTTCTTCAGAACTACTGAGTCAGAATCCCATCTTCAAAAAATATAACCATATTATGGAATTTAGAAAGATGGTAATGATAACCCTATATGCAAAACAGAAAAAGAGACACAGATGTACAGAACAGACTTTTGGACTCTGTGGGCGAAGGCGAGGGTGGGATGTTTCGAGAGAACAGCATCGAAACATGTATATTATTTAGGGTGAAGCAGCTCACCAGCCCAGGTTGGATGCATGAGACAAGTGCTGGGGCCTGGTGCACTGGGAAGACCCAGAGGGATCGGGTAGAGAGGGAGGTGGGAGGGGGGATCAGGATGGGGAATACATGTAAATCCATGGCTGATTCATGTCAATGTATGACAAAAACCACTACAATACTGTAAAGTAATTAGCCTCCAACTAATAAAGATAAATGAAAAAAATTAATAAATAAATTAAAACCAAATTGCAAGTTAAATATTAAAATGTAAAAACACCCCCTCAAAAAAATATATATATAACCATATTAAATAACAGAGCATAATGTAATGTTGGTATAGGATATGCTTGCTGCAACTTCCGAAGCCCACAAGCTCCAGAGCCCATGTGCCACAACTAGAGTCTGGGTGCTGCAACAAAGATCCCACATGTGATGTAGTCAATTAATTAATTAATTAATTAATTAATAAGTCTAATTCCCTAATCACTGAGCTTATATCCCCCTTAAACACTAAGATTCCAAGGGTGTTTTAAATTATTTTGCCTTAAACACTAAAACAGCCGGCACCATTCCCTGCCTATTATCAATCCCTCCCCTTCCAATCCATCCTACATACACACCAGATGAATCTAAAACGCCACTTCTCTACTTGAAAAACTTGTAATGGCTCTAAAAGACTGCAAACTCATTACACTTTTAACAATTTTCATAATCCAATCCCAAAATGCTACTTTTCACTACTCTTTTCTAAGACCCTTCTACTTCTAACAGGTAACTGTAAGCTAATATTTAAGGAAGATGATTGAGTTAAGGAAGATATTAATACTCTAGGTGAAAAAAGGAGGTGTGACAGTCACATTGGGAAAATTGGAGAATACACAAAAGCCCAGGACCTTTTCTCAGAAGAACCCTAATTCTAACTCAGAAAGGAGAAAATATCTTAGAAACAAGATCTACTGGGCAGTGAGGGGAAAGGGTTTTGACTTATAGCCTCTCAAGGGCAAAAAGATCTGGGCTCTAGCCCCATAAGTGAATAACTTAAGGTTCCAGACACAGAGTATTATAAAGTCCTGCGCCATGAGGGTGGAGTGATCCAGACCAAAATGGCCTGATGGCACACTTCACCTCTTGTCTGAGATGAACCTGCTCATTCCAGCTCATATTCATAACGTGGCAACAGAACTCTGGAGCATTCTGAGTCTTTAAGTTGAGCACTTGCTGGAAAAGGCTGGGCCAAATCTCACTGTCAAAAAGTAAGGACACTAATTATGAGACCACTTGTTGGTATTCTGGAAAGCAGAAAAGTGAGTGCAAGTCACTCAGTCGTGTCTGACTCATTGCAACCTCCTGGACTATGCAGTTCATGGAATTCTCTAGGCCAGTTTACTGGAGTGGGTAACCTTTCCCTTCTCCAGGGGATCTTCCCATCCCAGGGATCGAACCCAGGTCTCCCACAATGCAGGCGGATTCTTTACCAACTGAGCTATCAGGGAATCCTGGAAAGCAGAAAGTCCTGCCGAAAAACACACTACCTATGCCTAAGGATAGGTTGAGGTCCACTTTGTTCTCTTCTTTTTTTAGTGAAGAAATTGGTTTTCATTATATAAGAAGTACATGCTCATTACTGAATTTTCTTAAGAGATAAGCAAAAATAAGGAAATAAAAACTGCCAAATTCTCTCCAGACGAAACTACTTTTCGAATTTTGGTATGTACTAGTTCAGGTTTCTTATAGATTTGAAACCTGTCTACAACAATGGACACCTCTATATGCAATCAAGAAAAATTGAACCAACTTAAATATTCATCACTAGGACACTAGTTATATGAAAAATCTGTATGGATATTCACACATACTTTTACTTTCATATGCTGCTTCATTACTGACTTTTCCATTCAACAATAAGTTATATGAAATAATAGTACAATAATATTTTCTCCCTGTCCAACTGGCAAAAATAAGAATATCATGTATATAATAAGTACTGTTGGGACCCAAGAAAGAGGCATTTTAGTACTTCATACACTATGAAAAAACATAAACCAAGAAGAGCTGTTTCAGGTAGAAATTTGGTCAGCTATTTCCTCCATATCATGTACATTAGATATGAATTTCAATACCAATGTTATCATTTTTCATTTCTTTACTTTCTTTTTTTTTAAGTATTTATTCATTTGGCTGCATCGGGTCTTAGCTGTGGTACACAGGCTCTTTGTTGCAGCCTGTAGGCTCCTCTCCAGTTGTAGCACATGGGCTTCAGAACACACGGGCTCTCCAGTCATGTCACCCACAGGCTTAGCTGCTTTGCGGCACGTGAGATCTTCCCGGAGCAGGGATGGAACCCATGCCCCCTGCATTGGAAGGCAGACTCTTAACCACTGGGCCACCAGGGAAGTCCCTATTCTTTCATCTTTGTTGGCCAATTCCCTCTTTCAATGATCCATCTTTGTAAAATGTCATGTGGGTTTATAGCTGGGAGACAGGAGACAACACAACTGCACACTCTGAATCACTGAGCAGCAGTTGGGCAGTGACCAGTCACTGGCAGAATTTGAAAAGAGTGATGTGATCAGTCACTGTATGAGCATCTGTTATTTGCACAGCAATTTATGAACTGAAGAGCTAGCAGGGAACTTGTACTTTATGCAGTTACACATATAACATATTTTGGTAAGTGAAATTTGAAACTGCTGAGGGGCTGGTGTCATTAACTAAACCAGGGAAACTGAAATGTGTGTATATCAGAATGGTGCAGAGTGAGGACTGCTGCCAGTACCATGCACCCATCAAAGAAAATGAAGATCTATATACACAGACAGAAAGAGAGCTCTAAAACATTGTTAAATGCAAAGATAACATCTAAGAACATTATATAAAAAACTTCCTGTTAAGGTAAGGAATATTTTTATATGTATGTATATAGATTGGGTTCATTAACTCAACAAATATTTATGAAGTACCTACTCTGTGACTAGCATTGTTCTAGGCACAAGTCACAGCAGTGAAGAAAATATGTAAGATCTCTGTCCCCTTATAACCTACAAGTTTTGTCAGGGTGATAGATCAAAAGTAAACAAATAAACAACAAGATAGATAGAGGGCTTCCCTGGTGGCTCAGACAGTAAAGATAAGTGCAGAGAGTGGTAAATGCATTTGTAAAGAAAATAAAATAAGGTGATGTGCTTCACTAAAGAGTGATAGAGGGATGCTATTTTAGCTGATAGTGGTCAAAGAAGGCCTCTTAGGAACCAGTCATGTTTATAGAAAACCACCTTAAACTATTTACAAAACAATGCAGAGAACAAGCAAGTAAACAGCAACAGTGCAATGGCAGGTCAGGGCATGTCTACAAAGATACAGAGATATCACAGGAAGAAGAGGTCTTAAAAGAGTTTGGCTTCCTTAGAAAATGGTATACAAAATGTGACTCAGTATGAGCTGAATTAAAGCCCAAGGTACCTACACATGTCATGTTGAAGAGGTGCATCATTTCAAATAAACAGGAAGGAGAGAACAGACTAATTACTGAGAAAAAGTCAAAAACAGTGTCCCAGCATCCAGTACAGGCAAAGTCTCAGGTCTAAGGCTTTTATTCCAACACTGTTCCTAGAATCCCCAGAAGAGTGGGCCACCAACTCAAGGAGCTCAGTGAAGATACTAGGAGATATATTTTGTCTCTGTTCAAAGTATCTGCTATACATGTGTGTCACAGGAATCTGCTTAGCATTAAGTTCAACAAAATTCATGCTTCACTTTTCACTGATTGCACAGAGTGGTTTCTAAGAATCAGATGCCTACCCAGAGGCTACATTACCTAGCTCCCTTGCATCTGAGACTAAATGACTGGTTCACCAGTGAAACATGAATGCCAAGAACAGGTATCACTTCGGAGCCAAGGGAGTTAAGAAGGGGATGCACTTTCTCCACCCTCTCATTCCTTTTGCCTGTTGGATGCAGAGAACATAGGGGAACTTAGGGAGTGGCAGAGCCATATAAGAAAAGACTGGGTCTCTGGCTTACTACATAAAAGGATGTCACCTGTTGACTCCCAAAATACTCACACTGGACTATTATGTGATTGAGAAATAAACTACTGTGATAAGCCATTGAAATTCAGGAGTTTACTACAGTAATGTGCATTATCTTAACATAAGTGGATGAGCACTACACAGAGAAGCCTTCATTAGGTAGATGCCAAAAAATTAACTTGAGTAGAAAGCTGGCCAAGGAAGAAGAAAAGACTGACAAATATATGCTAATGAATGACATACCTCATACTCTGGTCCAAAGCCAGCATAACCACAGAAGCGCCCAGAGAGTCTCCAGAGGTACGGAATTCCTCCAAAGAGAAGAATAAGCTGTAAAACAAAGCATATGTTGGTCACATTTAAGCAGTACTAGAAACTACCATATGAGAGATGTTAAAAAAAAAAAGAGAGAGAGAGATCTATCTTATTTAGGATAAAATACACATTTAGACAAATACAAACCAACTGATATACTAAGGTTAGACTGTTAAGCAAAAGTTTTTTGCCTATACATTTTATATGGATGAATTGTATATGTTATTTTATCTCAATAAAGCTGTTTAGAGACAGAGGAAAAAAAAAAAACTGTTGTCAAAAGACCACAAAAGACCTTAGGAATTAGGAACTAAGCTTAGAATGACTGAGTCAACTTATCAAAAATCCTATGAGTGACAGAAATGGGATTTAAGCCAGGCTCTATGGCTCTATAACTGGCTTCTCCTTAAAAGGAAACAGTTCTCTTGGTTAGGACAAAGTATTAGTATAGGTGTAACTAAACATGTCCACCTACCAAATCTGGGGACAGAATAGGCTATCAGAGTCATCTTTCAATAAGGAAAAAGTGAATCCTGAGGTGGGAATCAGGGTTTCACAGGAGTAGGCCCCTTTCTCAGCACCACCCTTTGTCTTGAGCAGATAAAGTGAACAGAGATATCCACCAAACCAACAGGACATATGAATGAGGGAGCAGCTCTTAAAATGTGAAAAGGATATATGCTTACAAAACACGACTTCTCACAACAAATACCAAGTCTGTGGAAGCACTTTGGCCAGAGTCATCAATATATTGTTTCTTCACCCATGGAGCCTTGGAAACACAATGATCACACTCCTTGGTTAGAAGCACAATATTCCCATCCATTCAGACATGGTTCCTTGTGGCTTTGAGAGTTTGGGGCATTATTATATATTGCACAGGTGTCCTTCCAACCCACTTTCCACTTATATATCCATAAATAACATAGTGGTTTGGCGCTACTGGTATCGTTTTGTTGCTAAGTCATGTCCGACTCTGTCTGACCCCATGGACTGTAGCTTGCCAGGCTACTCTGTCCATGGGATTTCCCAAGCAAGAATACTAGAGTGGGTTGCCATTTCCTTCTTCAGGGGATCTTCCCAACCCGGGGATCAAACCTGCATCTCCTGCTTGGCAGGAGGATTCTTTACCACTGGAGCCACCAGGAAAGCCTAATATAATGGTTTACCTATGCCTTTTAAGAATATATATAAATGAGATCATATTGTATTTATCATTCTACAACTTACTTTTTACACTCTACATCTTTTTAGATACATAAATGGTGAGTTTTAACTTTATTTGGCATCATCAGCCTGTTCTCTAAAGCGTTTATACCAAATTACATTCCCATTAGAGCATTCCTGTTTTCCCCACTATCTCACTCATACTTGATCTATTCATCTTTCAGATTTTTAAAAATATTTATTTGGCTACCTCAGGTCTTAGTTGCTGCACGTGGGATCTTTCGTTGCGGCACACAGGCTCAGTAGTTATACTGTGTGAACTTAGCTGCCCAGCAGCATGTGAGATCTTAGTTCCCCAACCAGGGATCGAACTCACATTCCCTGCACTGCAACGCAGATTCTTAACCACTGGACCATGAGAGAAGTCCCCATCTTTTGGAGTTTTACCAGTATGCAGGGGATTAATATAATACCACAGGTTTCAAATATGGTCTCTGGACAGCAGCATCAGCCTTGCCGGAATCTGTTAGAAATACGTCTCCGGCTCCACCCTAGAACCAGAATCAGAAACTGGTAGAGGGACCCGAGAGTCAGTCTCCTGTTATATGTGATGTACAACCAAAGTCTGAAAATCACTATTTTAATAAACTGCTTTATAAAAGTAAGGCCCCCTTAACTCTACATCCAGTCACTTCCACTTTAACTAACTCAATCTTGGATATAAACTATTTTCCCAGAGGACATGCTTTGGCACCATTTTATGTGGTATATGCTCCACTTGTTGAACTAATTGACTTGGAATGGCATTTCCTTCATCCTATTTCTCAATACTAATAAATAATGCAGAATTAAGGATTTATAATGCTTTGGGGAAAAGGCTGGAACACCTATGATTAAAAGTCCAGCTTTTAAGTAAGTATCAAGGGTAGCTTTAATATGAACTCTGAATGCATTTGGAAACAGCTATTGCTAATGTTGTTTAGCATGCTTCGGGGAATGAAAAACAAAACACAGCCAACGGTAAAGTTTCTCTGTATAGATAGGATGTCCTTCAAAAAGAACTAATGATGCCAAGAAAAACAAGTCACCTGCTTTCACATATATTATTTCACTAGTCTTGAAAAGCAGCCAGGCTAGGGAGCACAGTAATCTCTATCTTATAGATAAGGCGACTGACACTCAGAATGTTAAAGTAACTTGCCCAGAGAAACCCAATGACTAAGTCATTGCTTTGTGTTGAGTACTGTACTCATTGCTTCATTTATATTACCTTACTCAGTCCTTGCCACAAACCATATGAAACACGATATTAATCAACCTGCTTCTCATCTTAAAAGAGGAGAAAAAATGAGACTTAAAGAGGATGAATTGCTCACTCAGAAGTGATCAGAAATTAGAGAAGCTACAGTTTGAAATTCTTCCACTCTACCCTACTCTACTCCCCACCCATTCCATTTCTTGAGAGGACTCTTTAGTGACACCTATGAGATATCAGGAAAGTTTGTCTCAGAGAGGGGGGACATTTTATATATGGGTGCTCTGTCACATTTGTGTGAACAGCGGCATCTGTAACTGGTCACATGGGCCTTTTACGTTCCCTTGGGTAGAAAGTAGCACAGCAAAAAAAAGTCTATTTAATCTCTGTACTTTTTCTTTGTGATCAAAGCTTACAAACCAATTAATTATAATCAACACAAAATGGGAACTAATGAATTTGCTTTCAAACAGAACAGAATTTCAAAGTAACACAAAACACTTCTTATCTGATGGCAAATATAGCTTGTTAATTCCCCAAGGGTAAATTTACTATATCCATGTTGCAGTCCCAAGAGTTTCAAGAATGGTTTTTTCTTTAGATTCAGAAGAACAGAGTCTGAAACTCCATTCTCTCATTTGGCAGTGAGTGTCACCTGGCCATTATATGGTCAAGCTGTTTAATTTCTCTGAGCCTTTGCTTTCTCATCCATAAAAAGAGAATAATAATGCCTATATACTTTCAACCTCAATGTGTGTGTGGCTAAGTCGCTTCAGTCAAGTCCAACTCTGTGCGGCCCTATGGCCCCTCTGTCCAGGGGATTCTCCAGGCAAGAATACTGGAGTGGGTTGCCATGCCTTCCTCCAGGGGATCTTCCTGACCAAGGGACTGAACCCATGTCTCTTACGTCTGCTGCAATGACAGGCCAGTTCTTTACTAGTGCCACCTGGGAAGCCCTTCTAGAACCCCAGAGCACTGTTGTAAATATCAAACAAAACAATAAATATAAAAGCAACATATGAAGTGAAAATCACAACCCATACAATTATCATGAAGATGACTGTTACTGTTCCCAGCTTTAGCCCATCAGTACAGCTTCTAGTTTGAGCCGTAGCACATTACAAAGGTCTCTCATTCTACATATGGATTCTCCCTACCTCTGTCATCTCCTAGAACAAACTGAGCCATTCTCATGGCCACTAAGCATAATAAACAAGCTACCACGCATCTTTCCTAGAACCGTTTATGTGACAGCTAAGGAGACTGAAAATATTTTCCCTGTCATTGTATAATGGCCTTGTAGGGGTAAGTGAATGAATTTCAAAGAATCAAACATCATTGAGGGAAGAGGACAGTGTCTAAATTTTGCCCCTCTACTTCCATCTGAAGGCAGATTTCCTACTTGGACCATGTCTCTAATAGGAGAAATGCTTCAGATAAATTAGCCAAAACCAGATACAATCCACATATATCACACATGTATACCTGTCCTGGCTTAGCTGGAAGGGACTGAGTTTTAATATTAATCCTCAATATCTCAGTAAACGTGGCTTGGACTAGTAAAAATATAATAAAAAGTCAATTCTGAAAAGACTAATTACTAGCAATCACTCTGGACCCTAAAAGGCAATATAATTTTATTTTTCAGACCATTTATTAATTTTTCTAAAATGCCAAGATTTAACTTTTCCAGAATCTTTGCCATTTTCCATACTCTTAAGGAAATTAGAGAGGTTCCTAACAACTCAGTTTTAACCATACTAGTCTTAACAATACATATTTGTCAATGCAAATTTTGTGACTTACTAGACAATTCCATAATCATTTAACAAAGCCACAAACAGCGGGTTTCTTTAACTGATGAAACAATTATGGTATCTAATCTCAATTACTTTCCCATGTCTGTATTTTTGCCGTAAGCTTCTTTGCCTTAAATAAGTTGCTGCGAACATTTTCACTGCATAACCAACTGGTTGTAAGTGAAATTTCTTGTGAAAGATAAAACAACTGGTTGACAGTTTGGGGGTTGACAGTTTGGTTTCAACTGCCTAAAATTAGTTAGCATAACCTGCAGCATAACCTGATGTTATTAATGGTTTTAATGAATTGGCTTCTTACTTTGAAACATACTACTTCACAGGAGAAAGAGGTATTGAGCATCTCAAAGGTGCACAGTTGAACCCACATTTTCCATAGAATTTTGGAACATCTATCAGTGGACATATTACTATACACCAGAAAAAAATACAGTATAGAGGCTTTAACAAAGCAATACAGGGCTCAATTACAAATATGCATCCTAGTATTTGTAGACCAATACTTCTCTTAACAAAGGAATAAGTTTTAGTGAAAAAGTACAATACTAAACAATGAAACAAATCAACAAGAAAAAAATGTATACAATACTATGAACAAAAGACTTGGAAGACAAAAATGCTTATGTACAATTCACAAAATAACATTAGTTGTTACACAGTATTGACATGAATTCACACACATTTTAAATGCATTCAAATGTTCTACATTTTGCAATAATGTCTTCTTAATTTTGGTATTAATTTTACATGCTTCATTATGTCTTTTTTAATGTCTCTCTTATTTTTCATTATTTTATCTTTTATGGCAAAAATGCCTTACAGTCAATTGGTTATGTGAAGAAAATGTCTGCAGCAAAGATGCTTACAGTAAAAGTACCTAAAATCTTATTTTCAATTTAGGAATCTTTCTCGTAGTGATACTGAGGGATCTAAAAGAGTTCTGGAGAAATTATGACAGAGTATTCTCTGAAAAAGAATGTAAAATCAAGCCATGAAAAGACACAGGAGACTTAATAATAGGCACTCAAGTAATAGGCACTCAATCTGAAAAGGTTATAAGCTGTAAGATTCCAATTACATGACATTCTGGAAAACGCAAAACTATGGGAATAATAAAAAGATCAGTTGTTGCTGAGGATGAGAGGGCAGGCAGGGACGAACAGGCAGAGCACAGGCCAGTGAAACTATTCTGTATGGTACAGTAATGGTGAATATTTGTCATTATACTTTAGTCCAGACCTACAGAACGGAAAACACCAAGGGCGATGGTAATGTAATGATGGATTCTGAGTGATAGCGATGTGTCAGTTTAGGTTAATCCATTGAAACAAACTCAGGATGTGGACAGTGGGAGAGTTCTGCACATATGTGGGGGCTCAGGGTGTATGGGGATGTCTGTACTTTTCACTCAGTTTTGCTGTCAACCTAAAACTGCTCTAAAAAATAGTCTATTTTTTAAAAAAGAATATATATCCATTTTTCATGAATATAAACTTGTGGATTCTATTCATATATATATCACTCTATATTGTACTATTTATCAACAGTAGCTCTTAAAAACGTCAACAAAATTTAAGTTTTATAACTTAATTTTGTGCCTAATGAAATAAGTAGAGTATGGTGTTTTGGCTCAGTTAGATATATGATAGATACATAGAATGAGTCACATTTCAGAATAACAGAATGGTGCTGGGTTTTAAACTAAGTTTTATAAATGGATAAAGAGTAGCAGCTCTGTCTTTAAAAAAAAATAAATAAAAATAATAAAAATGTAAATAAAAGAGTTCTGGGGGCACAGTGATAACCACGACTATGATGATAAAATACACAATAGACAACACTCATGGAGCACCTTACAGTAGATCTGGAATTGCTCTAAGCATCCTACAGATATTAAATAATTGTCAATCCTCTCAACAACATATGAATGAGGAACTATTATTACCATACGATTTTAATGGAAAATTTTAGGCACAGAAATGCTGAATGACTTGCTTGAGGTCACAAAGCTAGTGTGATTGAGCTGAGATTCAAACTCAAGCCACTGCAGTTCAGTCAGCTCTTAACCTCAACAGCATGTACTTTCCATTGTTCCTGCTGTTTACTTGCTCAGTCATGTCCAACTCTTTGTGATCCCACGGACATAACCTGTCAGGCTCCTCTGTCCATGGGATTTTCCAGGCAAGAGTACTGCAGTGGGCTGCCATTTCCTTCTCCAGGGTGCATGGTTCTCAGGGGTGGAAAACGAAGAATCAGGCTTAGGGTGTGGTCGTGAAAAAATCTTACTCATTTTATGTGTAAAGCACAATTTTATATACACAGACAGTACAGAAACAGACATACAGATATCTGTGGAGGGGCAGTTAGGAAAACTGGCTAAAAAAGTACCAGGGTCAGGGGCCAGGAAAGATCATAAGAAGAAGACAGAGAAACGGCTCAGTATTGTATAGCCTCTCTTCTTTTAGTATGGGGAAAGACTGGCCCTGTTTTACTAAGTAAAAACTATCTGTCACTCATTACTTAACTCAGTAAATATGAATTATATGCTTACTATATGTCAGATACTAGGTATAAAATGATGAACAAGACTTTAAAGTACCCTGTCTTTAAGGAACTACCAGTCTGTAATCCAAACAGGCAAATTCAATACAATGTGCCAAGTTAAGTACTCTGATGGGAATAATAATGGGATGCTGCCTAACCCAGACTTGAGGGATGGGGAAATTTCAAAGAATTTCTTAGAAAAGATGATGTCTCAGCTGGATTCTAGTGAAAGAATAGGGATTAATCAGGCCCCAGTGCAAGAGTGGAGATGAACGGAGACAGGAAGGGCAGCCCAGACAGAGATAACAGCATGTGAAAAGACGCAAGGTCATAAAAAACCAATCTGGGTGTGAGATGGACAATAAAGAAGTGAGAAGAATTTGGGGAAAGAAATAAAAAGATGAGGCTCAAGTAAGCAATGCCCCAGTCAAAAGGACCTCTTAAATCATGCCAGGAAATTTAGACTTTACTCTGAAGGAAACAGTGGGCTAGCAAAAAGGTTTTATGTAGAATAACACGACCAGAATTGTGCTTCAGGATTCCTTGGGCTGCAATGTGGAGAACGGGTTAGAGTTATGAGTGAAGCAAGAAGACAAGCTGAAATTGTTACAAAAATAACTTACAATGTAAGGTTCTTTTTCATACATGGCCTCAGGGTGACAGTTACCATATTCCACAATTTTCAACTGTCTATAGACAGTTATGTTTCTGCCTCTTTTGCTCCCACTCATTACTATCAACAATAAAGGTTAAGAAATTATTCTGGGATTTTAGGTGTGGTACCTACCCTCTTTTGTGTCACAAAACACAAAAATGAAAATAAACATTACAAGGTATTAAGTAATTTGAGAGACTGTCTCTCCAAGAAGTAAGGTACTCACAGTGCCTTCAACCTCTGAATAGAGTCCTGACCAGAAGCTGAAAGTACTTTTATCCAGCTGATACAGTCGAGATTTCTCAAATGTTTCTGAATCCATGATCTGTCCTAACTCCAGCGGTACATGAGTTGTAGTTTTATATACCCGTCTCTGAAATATTTTGAAGAAAACACCTTAAGGAAACAGTCAAGCCAACTTGTTACTTTTACAATAGTTGTTTACAATGAAACATTGACTGGCTTATAACATTAACCTGCCACTTAAGCCTGATGAATTTGCTCTCAGTTCAGTTCGGTTCAGTTCAGTCGCTCAGTCGTGTTCGACTCTTTGCAACTTCATGAATCACAGGAGGCCACAGGCCTCCCTGTCTATCACCAACTCCCAGAGTTTACCCAAACTCATGTCCATCGAATCGGTGATGCCATCCAGCCATCTCAGCCTCTGTTGTCCCCTTCTCCTCCTGCTCCCAATCCCTCCCAGCATCAGGGTCTTTTCCAATGAGTCAGCTCTTCACATGAGGTGGCCAAAGTATTAGAGTTTCAGAATTTGCTCTATACATGCACAAATACTGCATTTGGTCAAATACACTGACCACTAAAACAACTGGTAGAAGAAAGTAAAAGGAGAAAACCTGAAACTAGTTGACTAGGTGAAATTAAAATCAAAGCTGTCATCACACTTAAGTTTGCACAGGTAAACCAAAACTGTAACATTACAAAGGCTACCAATTATCCCAGGAATAACATATATCCTATAACACAGAAAACAAATCTCTGGATAGAGGAAAGTAAATATGCTAACCATGGGTATTAATGGCTACTGGGACTAGTCATTAAATTTGATTCTAGAAGCCAAATTAAGGGAAATTTGAGAAATGACAGAAACAGATCAGGTCTTCAAGAAAGAAACTCATTATACCAAACTCTAAAAAGTAATTTCATTCCATGGTACGTAATAGAGGGAACAGATTCCAAACAATATAATGGACAGCATTTTCTACAATGGTTTTATAACAAATGGCTTTTCTATTTATTATTGGACACCTTAACAAACCCTTGATAACTGGCATTACATTAAAGCATAATTGAATAAAGAAGACTACCAAAAAGTAGTTACTATAACTAGGCTTATAATTAAAGATAGGTAGATGTTCAATACCCCATCTTCAATTTAGACACTAGATCCTGTGTGCTTACTTTCTGCAAAGGTACTTCTTCTAGGCCTAAGATTCTGTACTAATGAAGCTATTCTAAGAGCTTAGTCAGAGAACCTAGTGCTATACAGTTTAACACCTCTTTGAATATCGCGGACTAAAAAAAAGAAATCTAGATAGAATCCAGACATGATATAGAAAAATTAAAATTTTGATTTAAAGATTCATATAGAATGCAATCTGAGAGGAAAAAATTGCAGAGGAAAAAGAATGTAATGCTCAAGAAAAATGTTCCAACAGTTAAAAAAGGAAAGGTCTTCCTAACCATCACAGTTGACAATTCAGTGCCAACATAGAAGAAAACCAGACTGGTCAACTAAAATGGTCAATTACACTTAAAAATCTATCTTACTTAAAAGTTCACATTTCAGGAATTCCCTGGTGGTTAAGTGGTTAGAACTTCTGCCCTTCCACTGCCAGGGTGAGTAGGGAAACTAAGATCCCTCAAGCAGTACCGTGCTGCCAGAAAAAGAAAAGTTCAGATCTGTAATCCATCAAACTGTTAATTCTGATTATCTCCAGGGAACTGTTACTAGGTTAACTTTCACTTTCTACTTTACTGTTTGTTTGAAAAAAAACAATAAATATGCTTTTAAGAAAATACTGCTCTTTGGGCAAAAACCAACATACTTGTTTCTTTTTTTAAGGGAAAAAAGTTCAGGTCCTTGGAAGGACTGATAAATCTTTATTTTCAGAAAACGGCTTCCTAGTCCTACGGTTAAGCGAGACACAAATGTCATGGGGAAGCTGTGATTCTAAACTTTCAGCACCTTCCTTCTAAAGGCTTATGGGTTGCTGCCAAACATAAAGGAGGAAAGTCTGGGTCCGAGAATCTCAGAAGCTGTGGGGCAGGTACAAGAGCTCAGGCCTGACAAGGCGGAAGCCCTGATTCCCCTTTCACCAGGCCCTAAGCGGCCTGGGGCCATGACCACGTTGCGGAAAACATCCTGAAGCACCGGATTCCCTCAGGGCCTACGCCACCATCGGGCCAAGTTAGGAGGCTCAGAGGGACCCATCAGGTCAAGGCTGCTGCTGTGGCCGCAGCAATCATCCAGCGACTTGGATGGAGAACGAGGCTGGCCTAGGGCAGGCCGGGTGTCGGGGTCAGGTGGGCCCTGTCTAGGCTCACCTGCCGCTGTGCTAGGAAGGTCTCCCAGAGATACACTGTCCAGGAGAAGAGCAGCACGGCCCCGAAGATACGCTTCTCGGCCGGCATCTCCCACATCGCGTCCAGCAATGACCACATCCCCATGGCCACCCGGTTCCGCCGGCTCCTTCAGCGTGCACTGGTGCCACACCGACACCCGTCCCCGCAGAGAGTCCCCGCAGTGTCACAGCAATACGCGTCCCTCCCGAACGCCTCTATACCGACACCCCGCCCATCCCATTCTCTCCGTTCAGCCCGCAGTGTTACACAGACAGTCTTCCCCATACTGACGCTCCCTAGGGCCGCCTAGTGTCTGCTGGAGCAGGACAAGACCCGCCTTTCTCACTTCCGGCCCGAAGAAGGTCCAGATGCCGATTTCCGGCCTCCGCCAGCCCCAGCGTCCCTGTTGCTGCGTTGCACCAACATTCCCACCCTCCACTTCACGCCGGGTGCCTGCTAAGTGTTCCGGTTTCCCTTCTATCCCAGGCAGTGAGGTGGAATCTCCGCTTTCTAGCCTCCAGAGGGGAAATTACTTCTTCTTCCGGGTCTTGTCCTGGTTGGGCTACAACCTCTGCTGTACTTTCCGCGGCCAGGACCAGTCCACTGTATTTGGGGCTAACTGGGAACGAACAGAGTGGACCGCTGCTCCAGCCCTGAGGAAAAACGGAAGACGAGCCGGCTTCCCAGGCTCTAGGAATCATTCCCCTAAACTGGTGCTTCGCAGAGCGTGGTGTGCATCCCGGGGAAATTTTAAGACTAAAGGAATAGTTAAGAGCGGGAGTAGACATTGTAAGTGTAGTATTTTTACTTTATTGAGCTGTTCTGAATTTAGGCATGTTAGAGGGTGGGCGGTAGTAAGGGATTTTTTGTTTTCTTTCGCCACTTTGTACCAGTTAGGTTCACAAATTTTCTAGAACGTCGCATAGAACTAAGGAAAACACCTCACTTACTTTACAGGTTTGTTATAAGAATACAACTGAGGAATAGCCAAATGGAAGAGGTAAGGCACGGTATGGGCTACCGGGTGGCTTAGTGGTAAAGAATCCACCTGCCAATGTAGGAGACACAGGAGCTGCAGGCTCAATCGCTGGGTCTGGAAGATCGCTTGGAGGAGGAAATGGCAACCCACTCCAGTATGTTCACCTGGGAAATTCCATGGACAGAGGAGTCTGGGGACGAGGGGCGGGGCGGGGGGGGGGGGGCGCTAATGTCCATGGGGTCTCAAAAGAGTTGGACAACACTTAGCGACGAAACAACAAGCTCTTAGAAGATCTTAGTTCCTCACCAGGAATTGAACCCAGGCAATAGCAGTGAAAGTCTTGAGTCCTAACGGGGGGCTTTGCTAGTTGCAGCAGGCTGGTTCAGTAGTTGCAGCAGACGGGAATGTTCATTTAGGGTCCCATCCCAAGTGAAGTCAGATGTGGCATTTTGCCAAACAGAGTGTGCCCTGGATTAAAGCAAGGAGCTACATTAGACGTATCTGAAGTGAAGGAACTCTCCTATACCGTTTAAACTTAAATTGAGAATTTAAATTGATACAGCCACTATGGAGAACAGTATGGAGTTTCCTTTAAGAACAGCTACCATATCCTGCAGTCCCATTCATGGGCAAATATCCAGAGAAAAACACAGTATGAAAGGATACATACACCCAGTGTCCACTGGAGCACTGTTTACAATAGCCAGTGCTGGGAAGCAACCTAAATATCAACCAACAGAGGAATGGGTAAAGAAGACATGGTATATATATAGTATATATATAATGGGATATTGCTCATCCGTTAAAAAGAATGAAATAATGCCATTTGCAGTAACAAGCATGAACCTAGAGATTGTCATACTGAGTGAAGTCACAGAAAGAGGAGTATCATATGATATTGTTTATATGCAAAACCTGAAAAGAAATGATACAAATGAACTTATTTGCAAGACAGAAGCAGACTGGCAGACTTAGAGAACAAATGATGATTGGTTCCAGGGGAGGGGGAGAATAGATACATATATATAGCTGAGTGCTTTGCTGTGCACCTACAAGTGTCAACAACAGTGTCCATCAGTTATACTCCAATATAAAATGAAAAGTTTTTAAAAAATTACCTAAAGTGAAAGAGCTTTACTCATTATCTAAGAACAGATTTCTATCAAAACTCCATGCCATGTGTGTCTTGAAATTTACAAATGACTTGTGGTCACAATAATACCTGTTAGCACATTGATTTGACTTGAAAATTTTTCTGACTGAAGTCTGATTTAACTAGTTTGACAAAGGAACTGGCCTTGCTAATTTGCGTGGTTCTTATTTACAATCAATTGAGCTAAAGCTGCAGCTGCAGCTAAGATATATTTAAAGTGATATTTTAATGCTAAAGATGTGTTGCAATTAACAGTATCTCGAATTTCTCATCTCTTCCTAAATGCCTCTCAGTGAGAGTGATCAGTATAATTAAAGGTCCCTTGAGAAAGTTAATGAATCTAATGACAGAATAACAAATTTTTTTGCATGTCAAATGGTTATAAGTTCTTTTCTTTCAATAAAATTAGTAGTGAAGCTAATTGACCTGTCAGCTGATGAAGGAACACTATTGGATTTTTGACATAAAGTCAGAAGGAAATTGTCCAATGAAAAAAATGGAAAACTTAAAAGCTGAGAATTATCTCTTTTTTTTTGAGGACATTGCTGAAGACTATAACCTGGGAAGGCCTCTCAGAACTGAGGGATTGTTTCAAAGAAGTAAGGGGTAAGCCAGGATAAGTGAGTTTTTGCTGGGGAAAAAAACAAAACAAAACATGTAGTCAAACACGAAAAGATTACTGCTCAGCACAAAAAACAGGCATCTCAAGTTAATGGTTTCAGTGCTTCTCTATGAATCAGTTCAGTTCAGTCACTCAGTTGTGTCCAACTCTGCGACTCCATGGACTAGCACTTGAGGCTTCCATGTCCATCTCTAACTCCTGGAGCTTACTCAAACTCGTGTCCATCGAGTCAGTGATGCCATCCAACCATCTCATCCTCTGTCATCCCGTTCTCCTCCTGCCTTCAGTCTTTCCCAGCATCGGGGTCTTTTCCAGTGAGTCAGTTCTTCGCATCAGGTAGCCAAAGTATTGGAGTTTCAGCTTCAGCATCTGTCCTCTCAGTGAATATTCAGGACTGATTTCCTTTAGAATGGACTGGTTGGATCTCCTTGCAGTCCAAGGGACTCTCAAGAGTCTTCTCCAACACCGCAGTTCAAAAGCATCAATTCTCTATGAATGGGAAGATGTAAGATTCTGGGCTCATTGAAATTATTCCCTTTGATATAGCGTCTTACTATCTAGGGCCAGTATGCTCAAATTTTCTCCATCCTAAATTCCTTTCAGGGTGCAATGTTGGGGTGGCTGCAGTAGCTGATGGCTTGATGGCAGGCAACAGTCTCTGTTTTTTCTGTTGTTGTTTTCTCATTTTTTGACCACTTGCAGCTTTCAGGATCTTAGTTCCCTGGCCAGGATTTGAACCCAGCGCCACTGTAGTGAAAGCACAAATCCCTAACCACAGGGGCAGCAGGGAATTCTTGCAGGCAACATTCTTTGTTTACTGAAATAGTAGGCAGCATTTTGTTGTCCATAAAACCAAAGAACTGATTAATATTCTTCTAACAAAACTACCAGCATTATCATATATTCTTGTGAGTAACATTCCTCAGCACTGTATCAGCTAAAACAAAGAAGAAATAAAATTGAAAGGGAAACCTTTTATCTAACAGCAAGAAGTAGTCATTCAGATACATGAATTAATTAGTAGAGAGGCCCCATCTATCTCACTGAGAGTTGCATTTCCAGTAGAATTTTACCTTTTTTGTTTATGCATTAACAAATTTGTAATCATGTTATTTTGAGCAGCTACATTTTAAAGATGACTATAATAATTAGTTCAGAAGGATTCTTTCTAATACAGTCATACAATTACAGAAAATATTTTAAAGTTTTACCTATATACATATTTTTATTGCAACGATGTGATCAGTAAAATGTTTTTCAAACATAAAACATATTACATTTGGATACCATTCTATGGGGAAGTAGAACATAAATATAAGTTATAAAAGAACAGTGTAGAATTACAGAATGTTGAAGACCTCATTTATGTAATTTTAAATGATTGATGGTTATTCAGTTATGTAGATCCTGTTGGAGATATTATGATGAATGATTTAAGTTTTATCTTAAATTGTCATTGTTTACAATTTACAATTACATCAAAAAAGCAAGAGAGTTCCAGAAAAACATCTATTTCTGCTTCATTGACTATGCCAAAGCCTTTGACTGTGTGGATCACAACAAACTGTGGACAGTTCTTCAAGAGATGGGAATACCAGACCACCTGAGCTGCCTCCTGAGAAATCTATATGCAGGTCAAGAAGCAAGAATTAGAACTGGACATGGAACAACAGACTGGTTCCAAATTGGGAAAGGAGTACATCAAGGCTGTATATTGTCACCCTGCTTATTTAACTTTTACACAGAGTACATCATGAGAAATACTGGGCTGGATGAAGCACAAGCGGGAATCAAGATTGCTGGGAGAAATATCAATAACCTCAGATATGCAGATGACACCACCCTTAGAAGAACTAAAGAGCCTCTTGATGAAAATGAAAGAGGAGGGTGAAAAAGTTGGCTTAAAACTCAACATTCAGAAAACTAAGATCATGACATCTGGTCCCATCAGTTCAGTCGCTCCGTCATGTCCGACTCTTTGTGACCCCATGGACTGCAGCACGCCAGGCCTCCCTGTCCATCACCAGCTCCCAGAGTTTACCCAAATTCATTTCCATCGAGTCAGTGATGCCATCACTTCATGGCACATAGATGGGGAAACAATGGAAACAGTGACAGACTTGATTTGGGGGGACTCCAAAATCACTGCAGATGGTGACTGCAGCCATTAAATTAAAAGACGCATGTTCCTTGGAAGAAAAGTTATGACCAACCTAGACAGCATATTATAAAGCAGAGACATTACTTTGCCAACAAAGGTCCGTCTAGTCAAAGTTATGGTATTTCCAGTAGTCATGTATGGATGTGAGAGTTGGACCATGAAGAAGACTGAGCGCCAAAGAATTGATGCTTCTGAACTGTGGTGTAGGAGAAGACTGTTGAGAGTCCCTTTGACTACAAGGAGATCCAACCAGTCCATCCTAAAGGAAATCAGTCCTGAATATTTATTGGAAGGACTGATGCTGAAGCTGAAACTCCAATACTTTGGCCACCTGATGTGAAGCACTGACTCACTGGAAAAGACCCTGATGGGGGAAAGATTGAAGGCAGGAGGAGAATGGGATGACAGAGGATGAGATGGTTGGATGGTATCACCAACTCTATGGACATGAGTTTGAGTAAGTTCCGGGAGTTGGTGATGTATAGGAAAGCCTGGCGTGCTGCAGTCCATGGGGTCGCAGAGTTGGACACGAGTGAGCAGCTGAACTGACTGACAATTTTCCAGGATTTACATACATTGCAACTATTCCAATTGATGCTGAAAACTTTTAGATGTTGTTCAGTCACTAAGTCGTGTCTGACTGTTTGTATCCGCATTGACTGCAGCACACCAGGGGGTGTGCTGTCCTTCCCTGTCCTTCACTATCTCCCATAGTTTGCTCAAATTCATGACCATTGAGTTAGTGATGCTATCTAACCATCTCATCCTCTGCCGTCCTCTTCTTTTGCCTTCAATCTTTCCCAGCATCAAGGTCTTTCCTAATGAGTCTGCTCTTCAAGGTTAGGTGGCCAAAGCATTGGAACTTCAGCTTCAGCAAAGTCCTTCCAATGAATATTCAGGGTAGGTTTCCTTTAGGATTGATCTCCTTTCAGTCCAAGGGACTTCAAGAGTCTTCTCCAGCACCACAGTTTGGAAGCATCAATTGTTCGGTCCTCAGCCTTCTTTTAGAAGATAAATTAGATATCAACTTTAAAATGCAAGGAGATAATCATTTTCTCAAAATGCTTTCTTGGACTTTCATTGCTGTGTCCTCTTCAATCTTGTCTCCTCTCTCTCGATTCATCCAGCCTGCTGCATTTAGTTCAGAACCTCACAGAAGCCCCTGCCACCTAGGCTAAAGGTACAGATGTAGAGTCACTGCTTGCATGCTAGGACTTAACAGCTACACCACATATTAGTAGCTTAACACCTCTGTGCATCATTTCCTTATCAGTAAAATGAGAATAATAGTATTACCCCACCATTTTGTGAGGATTAAATGAGGAAAATCATGTAGAGCACTTAGTCATGTGTCTGGCTCTGAGTAAGTATCCAATAAGGATTAACTACTAGCTCACCATACTTCGGAGAATCGCACCTTAGTTGATCTGTCACCATTAGTCTGAGAAGACAGGGGATCAGAAAGCTGGTATGAGATTTCTAAAAGTCAAAACTGGAATTCAGTCATTTATTTAACAAATATATGTCTGCTAAGGTGATGGACAGGGAGACCTGGTGTGCTGTGGTTCATGGGGTAACAGAGACAGGCATGACTGAGCAACTGAACTGAAGTACTAGACAGTGTTCTAGGTGCTGAGGATATTACAATGAACCAAACAAAGCCCCTTCCTCTCCTGAAACTTAACTTTCGTAATGGGCTGAAATGGATGAGGAGTTGATAGCTAAGAAGCATATATACAGCAATAAAAGCTGAGAATGTAATAAGTTCTATGAAGAAAAAGTAGAGAAAGAGGGAGGCAGTGTGTTGGGATGGGCACTATTTCATATTAGATAGTCAAGGAAAACCTCTCAGGTTGTTATGCAAAAAACTGGGTCACCAGTCTTTATGGTGGGTATCGAGCCAAAGAACACAACCAATGGAAATTCCCTGGCAGTCCAGATGAAACTGTCCGTGTCAGATTGAGACTTGAACCCTGGCAAAACCCATGGTCTTCCATCTAAGATCACACACCTGATTTCAGAACTTAGTGAAGCTCAAGTTCTTGATGTCTCATCACAGAAAGAATTCCTTGAGAGACAAACTGATAGGCAAGAAGTAGATTTATTAGTATAGGAAGCTTGTAAGAGATGAAAGTGGGCAGGTGAGGGACCTCTGCCCCAAGGATTAAGTGGGCTACAGTTTTATAATCAAAGGAAAGTTTTGGAGTAGGAAAGACCCCCTTTTCTGAGTAGACATCAGGCTTACATCATTATCTCCTCCTTAATATCGGGAAGACAGTGTCTGACCCTATGAGGTCAAACTAGGGTTATCATAGTGCTTATTCAAATCAGTAGAAGGGTAGTGACATTTTTCTTTCACCTAATGACCTGGAGGCATATCTTGTGCTCTTATTGGCTTTATAGTTAAGCAAGACTACTTAATTTCATGACCTTGTTCTGTTAGCTTTCTTGAGTGATCATTGACATACAGTGGTCTCCCAAAATTTCCTAGGTTTCCCTCTATATATCAGTCTTAAAGGAAATCAACCCTGGATATTCATTGGAGGTGGCTTCAATACTTTGACCACCTGATGCAAAGAGCCAACTCATTGGAAAAGACCCTGATGATGAAACAGAGCAGGACCATATGGTCCTTGACCCCACACCATGTCCTCTGCCTGTCTTTTGGCTGTGGAAAACTTTAGTCAAAGAATAAGTTTAATCAGAGAAGTGAGAAATGCTGAAACAAAGGAAAACAAAGGAGACTAAATGATAATAATGTAGTCATTAAGCATAGTCTTTAACCGTAGTCAAGGACCTTTAGTTCTTTCTCAAGAGCTATAGATACATGTTCTGAGCCATATCCTGTGAGCTGTCTTACAGATACCAAAACACCAGGTGGAGAAGTTAACTACATGCTGACCAGACTGTACTCAGGACTTGAGCTGTCACAGTTTTGAGAACTGACCTCAAAGAAATGGGAGCAAGTGTACCCTGGAACTGAAGATTTAACTGTACCTAAAACAACCAAGATGATGCTGGTCAGACCACTGATGACCAATTGAACATGACTGTTAGAGATGACTGTGCTGTTGCTGCATGTAACCCACTGCCCCTCAACCCACTCTATTTATAAAAACTCTCACTCCCTCCTTATTGGCAGGGAGCTGGGGGGAATTGGCCGTTGGACAGATGTCTGCCACCCTCCCCCCCAGTTGCCAGCATCTGAAATAAAACAAACTTTCCACCAACCTGGTCTGCTTATTGGCTTTTTTTTTTTTTTTTTTTTTGCTTTTTGGCTTTTGAGCGCTGAGCAACTGGACACCCTCCTCCACCCCCGCCCCCCCCCAGCCCCCCCCCCAACACCTCCCTTGGGTAACAATGCTGGGAAATATTGAAGGCAAAAGGAGAAGGGAGTTGCAGAGGATGCGATGGTTAGATGGCATCACCAACTCACTGGACATGAATTTGGGCAAACTCTAGGAGACAGTGAAGGACAAGGAAGTCTGGCATGCTGCAATCCATGGGGGTCACAAAGAGTTGGACATGACTTAGCAACTGAACAACAAAAACTGGAACTTTCACAGCTACCTGTATAACTTCTATTCTATTCCTATTCCCAGGTGGCACTAGTGGTAAAGAATCCATCTGCCAGTGCAGGAGACATAAGAGATAGGGGTTCTCAGGACCTTCAGCAAGAATACAGGAGTGGGTAGCCATTACCTTCTTCAGGGGATCTTCCCAGCTCAGGGATCGACCCCAGCTCTCCCGCATTGCAGGCAGATTCTTTACCATCTGAGCAACGAGGGAAGCCACTAAGGTGGAGACCTTAGTTCCTGAAGAACAGCTCAAAGATATACATCAGACTGTTAAAAGACTCTGTTTTAGCACTGAACTATTGTTTCTTGACTGCTTTTCCTATGTTGCTGCCTTCTTTTTTCCCACTCTTTGTGACCCCATGAACTGCAGCATGTCAGGCTTCCCTGTCCTTAACTATTTCCTGGAGTTTGCTCAAACTCATGTCCATTGAGTCAGTGATGCCATCCAACCATCTCATCCTCTGTCACCCACTTCTCTTGCCCTCAATCTTTCCCAGCATCAGGGTCTTTTCCACTGAGTTGACTCTGTGCATCAGGTGGCCAAAGTATTGGAGCTTCAGCTTCAGCATCAGTCCTTCCAGTGAATATTCAGGGTTGATTTGCTTTAGGATTGACTGGTTTCATCTCCTTGCTGTCCAAGGGACTCTCAAATACAAGGGACTCTCCACAGTTCAAAAGCATCAATAATTTGCGTTTCGCCTTCTTTATGGTCCAGATCTGACATCTGAACATGACTTAAGCCCATTAATTACTCAGGCTTGTTCAAGGGCAACCATTTTTGCCAGGCTTAGATCACAAAATGGCTTAGGCGAAAAATGGATTCTTTCTTATGTCAAGAAAGCCATGTCTGGTTCTTTTTCTCTGAGGGCCTCATATGTTATCTCTTTACAAGATTAACTGACATTTGAGTACAGACAGACCCAAAGAAAGTAAGAGAAAAACTGTGGGTCCAGGAAAAGTGTGCCATGCACAGCGAACAGCAAGAGCAAAGGCCCTGAGGTCTGAAAATGTTGAGCATGTTTGAGGAGGAAGGAACTGGGGAAGAGTGGGAAAAGTAAGGAGAGGGCAGTGTGGGTCTTGCCGTAATGCACAGTCTTTTACTTAAGAATTTGACCTTTACACAGAAGGAAACAACCTATTAAAAAGTTTTGATAAAAGGAGTAATATGATGTCTTCAGCTACTCTGTAAAGAATAAATTGAAAGGGGACAAAGATGAAAGTAGGGGGTCCAGTTAGGAGCCCAATTCATAGAAGATCCAGATGAGAAATGTTTGTGGCTGGGACTTGGGTGGTAGGGGTGTAGCTCTAGAGAAGTAAATCATGGAAAATGAGTAATAACTTGTTCCCCTTTGCAGAAAAATAGTATTGATAGATGGGCTGGAGAGCTCCATGAGGCAGCCCCTATTCATCCTTTGTAACTTTAGCCCTGAACCTGGAACAAGAAAGGGGCTCCATAAATGTCAATTCATCAGTGAAAAAAAAAAATAATAATACTTTTTTTTCTTTTTGCCACTGCAGTTGCAGCCATGAGTATACTCAGACTTCAGGAGAGGCTTGCCTCCAGGGTCCTCCGCTGTGGCAAAAAGAAGGTCCGGTTGGATCCCAGTGAGACTAATGAAATTGCCAGTGCCACCTCCCATCAGCAGATCTGGAAGCTGATCAAAGATAGGCTGATCATGGGGAAGCCTGTGACTGTCCATTCCTAGGGTTGATGCCTGAAAACATTGGCTTGCCAGAAGGGCAGGCATATAGGCATAGGTAAGCAAAAGGGTATTGCTGCTGCTGCTAAGTCACTTCAGTCATGTCCGACTCTGTGTGATCCCATAGACGGCAGCCCACCAGGCTCCGCTGTCCCCGGGATTCTCCAGGCAAGAACACTGGAGTGGGTTGCCATTTCCTTCTCCAATGTGGAAAAGTGAAAAGTGAAAGTGAAGTCGCTCAGTCGTGTCCGACTCTTAGTGACCCCATGGACCGCAGCCCACCAGGCTCCTCCATCCATGGGACTTTCCAGGCAAGAGGACTGGAGTGGGGTGCCATTGCCTTGTACTACTAGTGTTCAAATGCCTGGGAAGGTAACCTGGATGAGGAGATTGATAATTCTGTGCCAGCTGCTCAGCTGGTACCGTGAATCTAAGATTGACCGCCACATATATCACAGCCTGTACCTGAAGGTGAAGGATAACATGTTCAAAAACAAGCAGATCCCCATGGAACATATCCACAAGCTGAAGGTAGACAAGACTCAAAAGAAACTTCTGGTGGACCAGGCTGAGGCTCGTAGGTCTAAGACCAAGGAAGCCTGTAAGCCCCATGAAGAGCATCTCCAGGCCAAAAAGGAGGAAATCATCAAGACTCTGTCCAAGAAGACAGAGACCAAGAAATAAAGTTTTCCCCTTCTTCTCTGTACATAGTGGCTTCAGCAATTGCATAGATCACTCATTCATTAAAAAACAAGCCTTCATCTACCAAAAAAATAAAAAAAGATGGGCTTGCCTGCGTGGAGACTGACACGGAAGCCTCAAAACAGGCTGTTGTCTGGGTTTTGCCAAAGAAGAGAGACTGAATTTGGTGGGTAAGGATTCTCCTCCTTAGAGTGGTGGCCACTGGTATAAGGTAGTTCATGTACCCCATCTAACCTGAATGATAAAGTAGCTCTCAAACCTTTTCCCTATTTTGCCTTGATTCTCCGCTTGCCAAGCATCCAAGATCTCTTAATTGATGTATTTTACATAAGTGATTTGATCTCAAGAAAAGAATGACCCTCCCCAACTAGGAATGAGTTGTTCGGTATCAATGTCTTATGATTGTAGTGTGAATCACCTATCTTTTCTGGAACTGAGAGCTAGGAACAAGGTGACACCCATCAGTTTCTTTTGCATCTAGCTCATTGTATCCTCTGTCTCCCTCACAGACTACCAAATCTATGTTACTCCCCTGTTTAAAAACCTATACTGGGCCATTTCCAAGAGTAATGGTACGAACTTTAAGGCCCTTCATTACCTGACATTGAAACGGTGCACCTCTGATTGGAACTTGAGTCCATAGTTTTTTCATTAGAATCACTCACCTGGTGTCTAGACTTACTGAGGATCAGGTTCTTTGTGTCTCAGAGCAGAAAAAATTCAGTGAAAGACAAAGTGATAGGTAAGAAATGGATTTGTTTAGAGAGAAGCACACCCCACAGACAGCGACTGGGCCATATGACTGGGCCATAACAGACAGACTGGTTATTTTTTAGGGGCTGGGTAATTTCAGAGGCTCATGAGTGGGAGAATTATTCCAATTATTTTGGGAAGGGGTGGGGAGTTCCAGGAATTGGGCCAATACCCACTTTTTGATCTTTGATGGTCAGTCTCAGAACTCTCATGATGCCTGTGGGTGTTCATTTAGCTTTCTGATGTGTTAAAATGAGTGTATACTGAAGCACCAGGTATAGTGGAAGTTGACTTGTCCACCATCTTGGACCTATTTGGGTCTAATCAGTTTATGTCATGTCCTCGGGCCATTCTTTTAAAATGTATGCCCTGTTTCAACATCACTGTACTCTTCTAGGTCCTTTTGATATAGCCCAGATTGGTAACCAAGACACGAAAACTAGAAATTTGCAGGAAGGCACTGAAAATTAGCACAAAAATTGAGACACTGACTTTAAAAGATTGATTGGCACTCCTTCAGCAGCACAATTAAAAACCTTCCCACCTACACTGTCAGCTAATGTACATTATTGATAAACCCCATCTGTTCTGTTCACATCATGAATTAAAGCTGATTTGAGGATGTGTCCTTGCCTGAAGCCAAAATCCTTCATGGTAGCTCTGGAAATAGCCAGTTCTCAGTCATCCCGAAATTCTCTTTGTCCACCAGGTCAGTTCGGTTCAGTCGCTCACGACTCTGCAACCCCATGAATTGCAGC
Source organism: Muntiacus reevesi (assembly GCF_963930625.1). Lineage (NCBI taxonomy): Eukaryota > Metazoa > Chordata > Mammalia > Artiodactyla > Cervidae > Muntiacus > Muntiacus reevesi. Next base: position 164,459,229 of record NC_089249.1, read on the forward strand.
ACGCCAGGCCTCCCTGTCCATCACAAACTCCCAGAGTTTACTCAAACTCATGCCCATCGAGTCGGTGATGCCATCCAGCCATCTCATCCTCTGTCGTCCCCTTCTGCTCCTGCCCCCAATCCCTCCAAGCATCAGGGTCTTTTCCAATGAGTCAGCTCTTCGCGTGAGGTGGCCAAAGTATTGGAGTTTCAGCTTCAGCATCAGTCCTTCCAATGAACACCCAGGACTGATCTCCTTTAGGATGGACTGTTGGATCTCCTTGCAGTCCAAGGGACTCTCAAGAGTCTTCTCCAACACCACAGTTCAAAAGCATCAATTTTTCAGTGCTCAGCTTTCTTCACAGTCCAACTCTCACATCCATACATGACCACTGGAAAAACCATAGCCTTGACTAGATGGACCTTTGTTGGCAAAGTAATGTCTCTGCTTTTTAATATGCTGTCTGGGTTGGTCATAACTTTCCTTCCAAGGAGTAAGCATCTTTTAATTTCATGGCTGCTGTCACCATCTGCAGTGATTTTGAAACCCCAAAAAATAAAGTCTGACACTGTTTCCACTGTCTCCCCATCTATTTCCCATGAGGTAATGGGGCCAGATGCCATGATCTTAGTTTTCTGTCCACCAGGTCAACCATCCTCTTTTGTCTCTGGCTGTGTGTTAACCCCATGTTATTCCAAGTAGGAATACTTTCCATGTCATTGTCTGCCTATGTAACCCTTTATGGGATAACTCTGCAAAGTTTCTCTGCAGAGTTTCACTTTCTCTGCAAAGCCTTTCCTGGCCCGCACCCTGTATTCACTAGCCAATTTTTGCATGGTCTCATCTTTATTCAGCAGTTGCATTTTAATTCCTGTGCACTAGACAAAAGTTATGATCAGAGTTACCTGCAGAAATCCCTTAGGAAGACGCCACTTGGGAGACTGCTATATTGTCTCCTGTGGAACAAGGCAGCCAGTTTTTCTTGAGTATGGCAACAAGTCACTTTATTTGCACATAAAATATTTCACTTAGGTGTTAAAGTGTTTCAATGACTGTTTTTATTGTATCTAATCCAACCTCTTCAGCATGGAACTCAAGGTCACAACCCTGACCATTCTCCTTTCTAGTCCCTCGCCCATGGTTCCTTTTCTGTATGGCTGCTTATGGTCTCCAGCCTGTCAAGCCGGCCCCACAAGCTCAGCCATTTGTAGCCACCATGATCCCCCTCGTGACCCCACCACACACACAAGTGGAAACAGCCCTGCTAAAGAGAGAACCACTCCTGGCCAGGTAATTTCAGTATAGATCTCTGTCTTTATTGATACGCCGCCGCACACATGAGGAAAACAGCGCTCTCCTAGGAAGCTGGCGTCCGTCACAGCTCAGACGTGGACGTAAAGCCCGAGGCAGGCAGGCGGCTCTGGCAGTCGGAGCAGCTGCAGTAGTGCTCGGAGGAGTAGTCCCTCTTCGCGGTCGGTTTTTGGGAAATGATCATCCCCTCCAAGTCCTTCACTTTGTTTTCCACTGTCTGAAGCTTTTTCAGAATCTTCTCTTGCAGACCCAAAGACAGGAAAATATTATTGTCTTGAAGTGTGAGACCACTCCCTTCTGGGTTGACCAGCAAAGCCTGAAAAAAATCTGAGCCTTTCTTGTAAAGTTTGTAGAGTGTGATTGCAAACAACAGTATTTTCTAAAATAAAACAACAGAAGTTGAATGTTACTTGTTTATTCACGTGAAATGCCACAGTCTACTGTAAATGCAAAAAAACACCTCTAATAGTAATAATAATTCCTCATTCCTAACAAAACATCCTCACAGCTATTGTGTCTTTTGATCTTTACTTACCACAAAGTGGAGAGGTAGGCAGATCAGAGATTATTATTTGCATCTAATTAATAAAGATTATAATAGTAGATAATGTTTGCTGAAAGCTTGCTTCATGCAAGGCTCTGTGCTAGGAGTTTCCTTGCCTGTGCATGACCTATTTATGTAGGGGGAAAAAAAACAGGTAATCATTTAGATACCTTCCATTTGGTACCCTGTCATTGTCCATGTCCAAGCTAGGAGTTTCCTTGCCTGTGCATGACCTATTTATGTAGGAAAAAAAAAAAAACCACCAGGTAATCATTTAGATACCTTCCAGTTGGTACCCTGTCATTGTCATATACTTGGAAATGGTAGAGCCATGACTGGAATCCAGGAATTCTGACTTCCATGTACATTCTTTTAGGACACAGCAGTCTGAAATGCTGGATTTCTTGGTCATGGAAATTTTTTTTTTAGGGTGCTAGGACAGAGTCTAACTAGGAAAAGGGAAAAAAATCACCTTTTTTCCTTATAATAACTAGCATTGCTTATTGAGCACTGTTATGTGCTAAGTTTTATACATACAATACCTCCTTTAATCCTCACAAAAACCCCAAGGGGGCACTGTTATCAAACCCATTTCACAGATAAGGAAACTGGGGTTTAGGGCCTAAGTGATTGCTCTCAGTTCACTCAGGAAGTGGCAAAACCAAGAAACCCCTGTAGTCTGATTCCAGAATTTATTAACCACTATTGTTATGCACCGCTTTTTCTTGGATGAAGTGCCTGGAGGGCTGCGAATTCATCTGATTGAATTAAGCAATAATCAGACGAGCAAAACCGAGTAGCACAGATAAGAGTTTGGTGTTTTGGCTTCTCTTCTTTTATTAGCTAATTGAAATGCAGAATATGAATATGTAGACACACAAATCCCTGTTAAGGATTTCGATCAGTTGGACTATAGTAAATGAGATTTTGGAGAATGTAATTTGGAATGCTAAAAATCGGGTTTGAATCTCAGCTTGGCCAGCATTTACAATCTATGTCACCTTGGGTAGGTGATAACCAAATTCCCCCACCTACAAAATGGAGTCAATAATCCCTGCCCTGCCTACCATGCAAGGTTTTCGAAGGTTGAGAGAAATGCAGGTGAGTGATTTCTCAAGAGGAGTGGCATGAAAATAAGTGAATGCTACAAAATAATCCAATAATAACTTCCAACATTTACCAAGTAAACCAGTCACTTCTTAACAAAGCCCTCTTTAAAGCCCATCTTCTTAAATTTAGGCTGAATGTCAATGCACCTCTTTCCTTGTTTGTCACATGAAAAGAAACTCTATCCATTTCATGGAATTGTTGAGATTCTCAAAAGATTTTAACTATATTATAAATATAGCTGTTATTATTGGTAATTAAACAGAAGTATATAAAATCCTAAATGTTTCTTGTAATTCCAGCCAGTTATACTCCTAATCCCCCAAAGAGCCCCTGTACATTCATTGCAATGACTAAATAAACATATACATGCTTCCTCATCAGTTACAGAGCAAAGGCACAGTAAGAACAGAAAGGCAAAACCCAAGATCCCAGTTACACTTGTGGTGCTATTCTATAAGAAGTACTCCACATGGTGTCTGGCACACGGTTAGACACTCAAAGATGAATACAAATACGTGATCAAAGAAATCTGGAGATAAGGCTGCCTTCTCATGTTGTAAGCTTCTTTAATCTGTTTTATTATAAGCAAGGCAAAGATCATTGTGAGAAAGCTTTTTTATGTCAAAAACCTAATTGAAGGAAAAATTTTAAGGCTAACCTAATTTCAACCAACTTCAGAGACAAAAGGTGCACTCTGGCTCATCTGCATGGTCTTAAAACTGGGTGGCAGCAATATGGGAGAGAACTGATCAAATTTCACAATGCTTAACTATTTAAATTTCTCCATAACAAAAGAGTATAACCTGAATTGACTGAACACTGCGTTTCCATAAGGCATACATTCCCACTCCCAACAAAATCAAAAAGGAAATTCCCAGGATAACTTGCACAGCCGGAGCAAGGTTATCTAGTGGCCCCAAATTTGTTTGCTGAGGCGCACTAGTCTCTCCCAGAAGAGTTGCTTGTAGATAATTCCATATCGTGCTCAGAGAGAGATAATCTATGATGGTGTCCCAGATAGAAGATGAAGATGACATTTTAATATACCAGCAGCTCCAGGAACTACATGTGCAGAGGCTTCAGGAACCTAGATATGAGTTAGGAAGAGTGGTCTGGGAGTCCAGGTGTCCCAGAGCCACTGTGAGCTGTTCTTTGTGATGTCACTGTTCTGAAGGTCAGCTTGCTTCCCACCCACCCACTGAACCTTCTCACTCAAAACCAACCAGGCAATGGCCTGAGTCCTCAATCATATCACTTTCTCTGATCTTTGATCAGTTCTAGCGCTGACACAGCACTGTTCAATAGAACTTTCGGTAATGATATATTTGCAGTTTCAAACATGGAAGCCACTAGTCACTTGAAATGTGGTGAGTGTGGCTGAGGAAGTGAATTTTACATTTTATTTAACTTTAATTAAATTTAAGTAGCCACATGTGGTTACCTCTTAGTGTATAGTGCATTTCCAACAATCCACGGGATGGAGAACAGTTATTTTCACATTTCAAATGAGAAAAGTGAGGTTAAGTGGAGATTTGAGGAGATAGGATTTAAAGAGGGACTTTCTAAAGAGCTGGGCTTCCCGGGTGGCTCAGTGGTAAAGAATCTGCCTGCCAATACAGGAGACATGGGTTTGATCTCTGGACTGAAAAGATCCCCTGGAGAAGGAAATGGCAACCCACTCCAGTATTCTTGCCTGGGAAGAGCCCAGGGACAGAGAAGCCTGACAGGTTACAGTCCACAAGGTCGCTAAGAGTCGAACATGACTAAACATACACACACACACACACACACACACACACACCCAAGCTAATAGTTGACTTGGGAAATGTGGAGGGAGGTTATTACTGGATCATTTTGTAGCATTTCCTTTTTTGTATGTCACTATGGCATCTGGTCCCATCACGTCCTGGGAAATGGACAGGGAAACAGTAGAAACAGTGTCAAGAGTTTATTTTTGGGGGCTTCAAAATCACTGCAGATGGTGATTGCAGCCATGAAATTAAAAGATGCTTACTCCTTGGAAGGAAAGTTATGACCAACCTGGATAACATATTAAAAAGCAGAGACATTACTTTGCCAACAAAGGTCCGTCTAGTCAAGGCTATGGTTTTTCCAGGGGTCATGTATGGATGTGAGAGTTGGACTGTGAAGAAAGCTGAGCGCCAAAAAATTGATGCTTTTGAACTGTGGTGTTGGAGAAAACTCTTGAGAGTCCCTTGGACTGCAAGGACATCCAACCAGTCCATCCTAAAGGAGATCAGTCCTGGGTGTTCATTGGAAGGACTGATGCTGAAGCTGAAACTCCAATACTTTGGCCACCTGATGTGAAGAGTTGACTCATTGGAAAAGACCCTGATGCTGGGAGGGATTGGGGGCAGGAGCAGAAGGGGACGACAGAGGATGAGATGGTCGGATGGCATCACTGATTCGATGGACATGAGTTTGAGTAAACTCCAGCAGTTGGTGATGGACAGGGAGGCCTGGCGTGCTGCGATTCATGAAGTCACAAAGAGTTGGACACGACTGAGCGACTGACCTGAACTGAACTGATTGCTTAGAAATTGTATCTTTGGGAAAGCTTTTGACATATTTGAGCCTCATTGTGCTCATCTATTTATCTCTGCTTCATAAGATATAGGGTTAGCATGCTGTCCCATAACCTATATGCCATGTTATCAAATCCATTATTTACTGACTAGTCCCTATGCACTTGACAAGGAGGTATGAAAAGATAAAATACAAGGTCTGTTCCTAAAAGTCTTACATGAAAAAAGGTAGTTCACACACAAGTGTTATCATATAAATTGTGAGATCAGTTATGAAGACAGCAAGAATCCAACAGACGACTTGTACCAAGAGGCGAGGAGGGGCATGGTAAGGAAGGAGAGAAAGGGGGAAATATGAAAACTTTTTAGAAAAATATTGTCTGATGCTATTCTGATTTGTTCATCTGGTTGACTGAAAGAAAGAACATGGAATAGGGATGCCTGGAAAAAATAACTATTTTGTTCTTTTTAAAAAATTGTTCGTTTTTGGCTGTGCTAGGTCTTTGTTGCTTCTTGGGCTTTTCTCTAGTTTGGTGAGCGGGACGACTCTGTCGAGGGCGTGGCTTCTCACCGGGGTGGCTTCTCTCGTGGAGCACAGGCTCTAGGTGCGCGGGCTCAGCAGCTGCGGCTCTGAGCTCAGTAGTTGTGGCGAATGGGCTTAGTTGCCCCGTGGCACGTGGGACCTTCCTAGCCCAGGGATCAAACGTGTGTCCCTTGCATTGGCAGGCAGCTTCTTAACCACGAGGCCGTCAGGGAAGCCCGAACGCGCGTTCTCGCAGGAAGGGGAAGGACGGCCGGCTGCTCAAGGTGTCAGTGTGTGCTGTCTGCTTGGTCGCTCAGTCGTGTCCGACTCTTGCGACCCCACAGACTGTAGCCTGCCAGGCTTTTCTGTCCATGGGCTTCTCCAGGCAAGGACACTGGAGTGGGTTGCCATTTCCTGCTCCAGGGGATCTTCCTGCCCCAGGAATGAAACCTGGGTCTCCTGCATTGCAGGCAGACTCTTTACCGAGTGAGCTACCAGGGTGTCAGGGACACATCTAGAACGTGGAGTCTAGAATGCTGTTGGATATAGTATTAAAACCATGTCAGGTCACAATGACATATTGATTTAGGCATGACTGTTAATGATGTTAAACCCACAGTCTGCTTGTGACTGATCACAATTAAATCTTTTCTAGAAAGGAATAAAAATTACTCAGGTAATTGTTTTACCATAACAAGTTAAACATAGGCCAGAAACCATTAAAGAATGGTAACCAGAAATTTTTTGAAGAAAAATTTGATTGTGACAACAGATTCATTACCCAAGACATCCTACTCTAGATCTCCATGTTACATGGCACCTTACACTTTACTTTCAAAACACTTAACATGATTAAGGTTATTTGTGCAATTTGGGGTTTGATATGTGTTCCATGACTACTGTAAACTGAAGGAAGACAGGGAGCATGTTCATTTTATTCACTACTGTATGTTCACTGTATTCACTGCTTGGCATGTAGCAGGCATTCAAGTATTTTTAAGTAAATACAAAGTCCCCTAGAAGAATTCCAAATATGTTTATAGCCTCAACTGTTTAATCATCAAGTGCCTATTCCATTGGTTACTTGTTTCGATAGAAGTTTTACAGAGTAGCTGTTAAGAGGATAGGTGTTTGGGAGTCTGAGGGACCTGGCTTCAAATTTTGGCTGTACTATTCACGAACTTTGTTACCTTGGGCAGGTTACTTGAGGCTCAGTACCTTCATTGGTAAAGCAAGTGTAATTCCCACTTTGTAGGCCTACTGTAATGAGAATTTGGCAATTTGTCTAGACGGTAAAGGCAACTATCATTTATAGTGATGTTTATGATCAAATGCTAGGTATTGTAGACTTCAGTAGTATAGAGCTCCTCAAAGAAAACCTAGTCTGAAAAACCCATTTATTGTTTGACTCCTCTTAGACTCCTGAACACTGAGGAAGAATTGATCACAATGGAAGGTATATCTCAGCCCACCTTTAGTATCATCCATCCATCCGATCTTTCAGTCATTTCCACAGTAGTGCCCTATTAAGACTGTCTGATTTACACATGCAGCAACTTGTTATTTATGTGGTACACACTTTCAAACCTTCACTAGGCTCTTCATTTTTTGTCAAACAATACCCAAAGTCTAGAACATGGTTATAGAAGCCAAAATACGGGCTTCCTGCTGACCTATCCAATCTTCTAACGCTTTCCCATTTATTCTCTTAACTCTGGCTCTAGACTTGTCAGTGTCGCTAACACACCCAGCCAGCTGTTACACCACAAAGATTTGGCACAGAATTGAATTATCGCAACTTCTCGTTTCTTCAGGCTTAAACATTGCTTCCTTTATGGAAACTTTCTGTCCTTTTTTGGTTCCCTGTCTGGGCATCTTTCATAGCACTTTTAATTATTTGCAGTTTTAACGTTTGTTGAACAGGTTACCTTTCTTGTAGAGGTTCAGGCCTCCAAATGCAGACCATCACAGAGTATGTTTCTGAAAGTGTAGACCAAGCAGGCCTGTTAGCACAATGGGCCACTCTTTGTAGACTCAGTTTGACATAATAGGAGGCCATGTCCCAAGTCAGGAGTATAAAGCCACACGGTCTCACAGGCTACTATGGGTACGAAGAGAGGACTGAGCAACTTCTCTTTTAGAAGTTTCTTTCAGAAAGATAAATTGAGAGGATCCCTTGGCAGTCCAGTGGTTAGGACTCTGCGCTTCCAATGCTGAGTGGAAGCACTGCTGTGCTTCAATCCCTAGTTGGGGAAACTGCAAGTAGCCTGTGGTGTGGCAAAAAAAAAAAAAAAGAAAATCCTTTTCAAAGGTCACATGTTATTCACAGAAACAGTAATTTCTGTTTTCCATCTCTTTCTCAAATGAGGAACTGTCAACACTGGATGCATAACTGGAGTTGAACCTACATGAGTTGAGTTGGATCTGCATGAGCTGATTTTTACCTATGCTTCCAACTTTATTTCCCACTACTCACTTTCACAGAAAGTACAGCTTAATTACAAAACTGGTATTTCTGGTACTTTAAATGCCACCTGCGAGGAGAAGGGGACGACAAAGGATGAGATGGCTGGATGGCATCACTGACTCAATGGACATGAGTTTGAGTAAACTCCGGAGTTGGTGATGAACAGGGAGCCCTGGCATGCTGTGGTTCATGGGGTCGCAAAGAGTCAGACACGACTGAGCAACTGAACTGAACTGAACTTTGGGATGCTTCAAAGGGCCCCCAAAACACCCCAAAAGAAAATATTGACCTAATTAGGTTCACTTGATATGTTAAACTGCATGGGAGGTGTTTTTAGATTAGTAATAAATCTTAAGTTATATTGTAAATGATAAAAATAGTCTAGAGATTTTATGGAATTCCTAAAAATCATATATGTTCTGGTAGAATATTATTTGTCATAATTCTAGTTATTATCTGAAAGTTTTGCATGTCACAGCAGCAACCAGATTGGTTTGTCAATTGCATTGTAATCAGATTTAAACTTGACTTCTGAAATCTTTTCTCATTATAGACGGCTATAATTTCACTCTTATGCTTTTGGAGAAATGCTTTCCATTCAAGAACACTGATGAAGAAAGAATTTTGGATAAACACAAGTTTCTGACATTCAACCATAACGCTGAACTGAGTAAAAAAAATTATGGAAGAATTCTGATGGAAAACTGAAGGCTTCATAAAGCTGTTAACATAAATTATTACTTACATAGACCTGAGTGACCTAGTATATATGTTAATAAATTTTATGCTTTTTATATAAAATTTACTGGTTTAAATCTATTTTCCAGGTATAAGAAAAATTCTTCTCTCAAAATAATTATGACTTATAAATATGACTTGGTAAATTATAACTTTTCTGAGTAAAATGGGAACATTTATCTTTTTCGCTCTACCTAGTTGATTCTGTCAGTATAGGCTTGTCTCAAACATTAAGCCATGTATAAATGTGTGTGGCCAGTACAATGAAACTGCAGATAGCTCATTAAATCCGTTATTCCTCCTTGGGTCACTTGATTATTGCAACTGGATTAAAACTATTTATACTAAAAAAAAAAAAAAAGCCACCTGCGACTTTCTATCTTTCATCCTTCATATTAAGTTCCCTCCTGATATTTTTCTAGTCAGGTAAGACTGGAAACTTAGCTACACCTCTTCCTAACTTTTATCAGTTAGACACTGCATCCCCGTCCTTTTAATCTGTCAAATAAGAATACGAACAGTACTGACTTCACGGAGTTACGAAAATCCAACAAGATAATTTTATGTTAAGTACTAAAAAAAAAAAGTCTAATTATCCTGTAATCTCAGCACTTTCCACTTTGTATTCTAGGCCTCTGCTTCTATAACTTTTCTGTGCCTATGAATCATCTGGAGATGTTACTGAAACGCAGACTTTGGTCAAGAAGGTCTGAACTTGACAGTCTACATTTTGAACAAGTTCTTAGATGACATCCATGCTACCGGCCCATAGTCATACTGACTCTTTGCAACCCCATGTACTGCAGCTCACCAGGCTCCTCTGTCCATAGGATTCTCCAGGCAAGAATACTGGAATGGGTTGCCATCTCTCCAGATCTTCCTGACCCAAGGATCGAACCAGTGTTGCTTAAGTCTCTTGCATTGGCAGGTGGGTTTTTTTACCACTAGCACCACCTGGAAAGCCTACCCCAGCCCTCACATTGAAGCTCCATGATGGCAGACTCTGTAACAAATTTATTTTTATCTCCCAAATACCTGTAATTATCTTTAAGTATGTGTGTACTTAAGTGTTTGGCTAATGACTCTGTCCTTCAACGACTGTCCTTGCCAGTGCAGCTCAGAAGCAGGCAACCTGGGACAGAGGGGATAGATTGGGGCTGAAATCCCTAGGAAGACTCATCAAAACCGTTCTTCTCCATCATTGCCTACTTGCTCTCTTTCACATATGTGCTCACAAACATGGAGAAACACAGAAGCAGGAGAATTCTGGGTAAAGTGCAAGAATCAAAGTGTCTGGCATTCTCAATTTCTACCTATTAATTTTAGGGGGCACAAACTCAGTGCTTCCAAGTCTGGAGTATTTGTAGGACAATCCCCAAAGAGATATCAAGTAATAATGACAGGACTAAAAGCTTCAAAAATAACCCCCTGACTTTCTGTATTATCATATAATCACACATGCTGGTTTTAACAGAACATCGTCTTCAATAAAGATCAAAGGCTTTCCTGGCGATCCAGTGGTCAAGATTTTGCCTGCAGGAAGTGCAGGTTCAGTTCCTAGTCCAGGAGCTAAGATCCCAGGTCTTCTGAGCCAAAAAACCAAAACATAAAAAGAGAAGCAATATTATAACAAACTCAATAAACTTTTAAAATGGTTCATATTGAAACATCTTAAAAAAAAGAAGAAAAAAAGGATCAAAAGAAGCAAACCACTCCAACTAGAATAGAAAATGCTTCTAGGATCATATTAAAGCAAACTTTCAACTGGGTTCTAAAAACTAGGGTTTGGTACTACTGCCAACGGACTCACTTGGTCCTTCCAGGGTATAGGAGTTAGGAATGGTTAAATGAACACAGGTGAGTCTTTTTCTTTCTTTTGGCCAAACCATACAGCATGTGGGGTCTTGGTTCCCCAACCAGGGATCAAATCTGTGCCCCTTGCAGTGGGAGTGCAGAGCCCTAACTAAACCACTGGACCACCGGGGACTTCCCCTTTTTGGATGGATACAGTTGAGTCTTAAAACTAGCAGCTTTCTCTTGGTCTGATCTAAAAATCTCTAGAATGAGGAATTTTTAAGATGGGGTCACTGGTTATTTCTCATGCTCAGACCACAGGTAAAGGACCTTTTGAAACGATCACTTACACCTCAACACTTTGTAAGGCAGGAAACTGAAGTCCAGAGGGGAAATGAGCTCAAGATCCCAAAGAACTCAGTCAGTAGTGACCTCGGCCTCGAAGAAGTTCCACTGTTTCTGCCACTTTTGCTTTCAACAAAATCTTGTTTGAGAATCTTGTATCCTACAAAGATCTGAGCCAAGAAATGACTTCGGCTTGGTGGTGGTGGTGGTAGTGGTGGGGTGCTTTAGACTCTTAGGGAGATGAGGTGGTAGAATAAAAATCTTTTAAGAGTTGACAAAACAAGGTTTAAGGGTCAGAGAAAAGATCTTAAAATTCTAACCAGAGGCATAAGAAGGGGATTTTAGGAGTATCTGTGTCATTTCACTGTTAAATAAAGATAAAGTGACTTCACAAAGAACAGAGAATAAAGCTGCTATATAAGAAAACACTGCTTTTCTTGTCATTATACATGGATGTCCCAGAGTCCGCTGAAACTTTAATACAAAGACCAAACTCATCTTGTGTTTCTATTCTCTTCCCCCAAACTCCTTTCTAGTCTTGCCTCAATTGGTTGCATCCATCACTACAGAACCTTAAGTTTTCCTCATTTTCTCCAGTGCCTAATACGCCTCTTAAATTTCTCAATTTCATCTGCTCGTTGCTCTGCTGCCGTCGTTTGCCGCAATTACTTTAACAGTCTTAGATCTGTTTCCATTCTCAGCCCCTCAAATCACACTCATTCAAGCAATCTACAGATTAATATGAATGTTGTTTAAAATTCTGTAAAGGCTCTCAGCTGTCTATGGACGCAAGTCCGAACCCCTCAGTGTCTGTGGTTTGGCTCCTGTCTCTACAAGCAGCTCATCTGCTCCAGGGCTCCCCTTTAACTGCCAGCCGATCACATTATCTGTAGTTGCCTGGAAACATGGCTTTATCATCTCTGAATGTGGTGAGCTCTTCACATTATGCCTGGGATACCCTCTCCTTTCTACCTGAAAAACTCCTGAACATCCTCTTCCAGGAGCTACCTTGACTCCCAGGGTTAATTACTCTATCTCAGAATTTTCTTTCCACAAAATTTTTAAGACAACAGTCATTCAAAAGGAAGCTTGATCTGAATGGTTTGGTTAATAACTGAGGTAAAATATAAGTGCACATTTCAGAAAATATATGTGCAATTCCAATTCATGTGTGGCATGAAAACTCATTATGAGTAAACAAAAAAAATGGGTGAAAAATTGTAATTTATTGAAACTCAACTCAAAAAATATAAGATGCTGTAGTGTACAATATATTACACAAAGCACCCTCAGGTGCACATTCAAGTCAAGTAAGAACTCCATATCCCTTTCCCTAGCCCTCCCACCCTGGGATCTTAGTATCTGTTCCATATACAATCATGCACACTTAATTTGAAAAAGGAAGCCCCGATATATTTTGATGTATTAATTAGCACCAAACAAGAATACAGTTCCATTTTTTAATAAAACAAAAACAAAAAATCCAATCAATAAACCAACTGGAGAGCTAATGGACTCAGCCAATACTGCTGACATAGATATTATACATTCATGTAAATACACAGCCTATTCTACCCTAAACGACGGTGTGGCTGGTTCTCAGCCTTTGTTCAAGTTGGCAATTGTCCCCATGTTGCAGTGCTGGAGCCAGTCTGTTTCTAAAACAAAATCGCTATTTAGGAACTTCCTACACAAAGCTCATCTGTCTTTTTTGTTGGAAACAAGTCTAAAATTGGTGTGGAAAACTTAGATCTTTCAAGGACAACCACTGGCCGAAGATAATGAAGCTGTTTTAAGGCAAGTTCTCCACAGTCTGTTAATGCTTTGTCCAATACGACCCTCAGGTTTTCCAAGGAGGGAACTGTTGTCGTCTCAGCTACTATTAAAGGTGGGACTGCAGTCAGGTTCTCGTGAATTGCAGAGTCACTGGAAGAATGAGGTATGTCAACTTCAGGGTCATTGTCATTCACCAAATTATTTGCCATAACACTCCCTGTTAAGTCATTACAGGGTTGTGAAGAATTATTTAATGTTAAGTGCTCTGAAGGCTCCCAATCATCAAAATCATCTTCTTTCTCTTCACTTTCCTGAATAAATTTCAGAAATGAAGATTCAAATCCCATAGGTTTATAAGTCTTCAAATCAAATGACCTGGGCTGTGGATGCTTCCTGAAAGTCTCTTTTGGAACATGGGTTGAATTTTTTACAGTGTTTTCTTGCCCTGAACTTTGCTGCCCAGTTTCCGAGTCTTTGATCCTTGGTAAAGGCAGCTGAAAACTTGTGAAATAAGTCCCACTTTCAGTCCCATCAGGATTAGGAATGGAATTTTCTATTTTACAAGGAGGAGGCTGAACTATATTACACTGTTCCAAAGAAGTGGTTTCTGAACTATGGTTACATTTCAGAGTTCCTCTGTAGAGCAGAGAATCCGCATCAAAAACTGGGCTGCTCTCTGTACATCCTTTCTGCCCTCCGTCCCTTTCACCTGGATGGAGGGGATCAGCGGTCTGGACAGGCACGCCAGTGTCACCTCGGGGATGGCTGTGCTGTGTGAGCTCTGATTCACAGCCTCTATCTTCTTCTTTCTTTATATAGGGCTCTGCTTCAGAAGTGGGCTCCTCCTTAATTTTGGTACCGTACTTAACACACATGACAAGGTTGTCCATCTGTTGCTCTAGGTAGGCACTACTCATCTGATGGGTGCGTTTGTAATGCCTCACTATGCTGCTCTCCAACTTCACCACAGACAAGCATCCCTGAACCATGCAGGGGTACTGCGTGTGCTCAGAATGCTCCACGCACATATGGAGGGCTTCAGCTCTCGTTTTAAAACTAATCGGAGCTTTCTTGTCTTTGATTAAGCTACACTTTTTAGCCTTGGCATTAAACGATCTCCTGGTCGTCTGATGTTCGTGCCCCTGAGGGTGAGTTGTCTGACACACCTTTTCACTCCGTAGTAGCCTTTCATTTGCCACTTTCTGGCTTCTAAACAGATCATCGTAATAGTCCTTATGTCGGTAATATACATGTTGAGAATAATTACTGCGATGGGTGAAAATCTGGCCACAGCCATTAAGATCACAATGAATTTCATAGTCTGAATGTATTTCTCCTTCAATGTTATGCTGTTCCATTAAGTGGTGCTTCAACTTGCTGAATGTATAAAAAACAGCAGGGCACTGAGGCTGGTTACAGGAAAATCTGGCCACTGACTCAGCTTCAGAGAGCACTTTCGGCTCTTCAATGTGGTCTAGGTTATGAGAGTCACTACAGTGCTTCGCAAGAGCTTTGGAACACAGGAAGCGTTTGTTACATTCCTTATACTTGCAGGCGAATATCTTTTTACATTTGACAAGTTCCCTTTTGGTTCTCGCTTTGTCTTTCTCCAAACATAACTGCTCTTTGTTGTACTGATGAACAGTCCTGTAATGGCGAATCAAGCCTTTGAGATTGGTGAAGGAGGAGTTGCAAGTTTTATGAATACAATGGAATGGTTTGTGGTATTTATTCAAAATGTAGCAGAGATTTCCTTTAGCAACAGTTCTCCTGCTACCTCTGCCCTCTCTTCCTTCTCCTTCTTCTCTATGGCTGCCTATTGGTGATGAGAGATCAGATATTTTACTTTCTGTTTCTTCACAGGATGACTCCAAATCTGTTTCCGAACTGCACTCATCCTTTTTAGAATGACAGTGTGGCTTCTCAGAGTTACCACTGGGATCACCTCCATGTTCTGCAGGACAATCAACTTTCAACCTGTCAACTGAGCACGGGCCTTCATGATCACATTTTTCATTATCTAATAGTTTTTGAGTTACTCTGTCACTGCCAATTTGATGTTTATTTTTATAATGAATCCTAAGGTGTGTTTTTCTCGTAAATGACCTTTGGCAAATATGACACTGGAACGGGGAATACCGATGTTGAAACATGGTTAACTGAAGGACTTTTTCTTTTGAATAATTATGTTTTTTAAGATAATGCATTAACAAAGCCTCTCTAGTCACAAATTCGTATTTACATCCTTGAAGCTCACAGAAAAAAGGCTTGGCTGCCAACTGTGCCAGGTACTGACTTGGCATATTTTCATCTTGATTCTGAAAATTAAGATCGGAGATTGTAGCTGAAACTGCTTGAAGAGACTTAGCACCACTGGATGGGTACCCCTGCAATGACCCTGAGAAAGATCCATGGGTTATTGAGTTTTTCAAGCTTAAATGTTTTAAGCGTAACAAAAGTTCCAACATGGTATCCTCTGTACAGGGCCTTTTAGATGCACAGATGGAGGCTTCTGAGGAATAGCCTTGATGTTCTCGTTTACATTTAGTATGGATATTGTGATCCAGACCTTCATCTGGGGAGTCACTGTTTGTATCTGAGCTGGGTTTAGGTTCTGCATCAAACTTTTCAGTCGTTGGATTGTGTTCATTACCCAAACAGGGAAAGAGATCCTTTGTCTTTACCTTTTTGGGTTTGAAATGGTATGGATGAACCTTCCTTAGGTGCTTCTGCATGCCTCTTGCGTTTTTGTATGTGGAACCACAGCCATCAAAACCACAGGTAAACTTACTCCCATCAAAACAAACTGCTACATTGGAACATTTCTCCTTTAAACTGGAGGGCACAAAAACTTTTTCATGAGTTAATAATATATCCTGCATGGTTTCAGAGTGATCCAGCGTGTCAATCAACTCTTCATTCATGGAAGCTGAAGAGCTATGACTTAACTGATCACTAGAATTACTGTCACTGTTTTCTTTCAGAGTTTCTGTAGTTTCTATCTGAGAACTAGCTGATCCTGCACAGAAGAGAAGATCCTCTGGTAAATGTGACTTATCAGTTTGGTCAAGCAGATGGGGCTGATCAATACAATCCTGCTTTTCACCTGCTGCCGGCTCAAGTTTCACTGTTTTCTTCACATCTCCATTTGAACTTTCAATATTATGCATTGAGAGGTGATTCTGGTATTCAATTTTGGAATAATAGAACTTTTTACAGCCAACGAAGTTGCATGTGTAAGATGCATCCCTAAAGTGTTGTGCTTCATGGTGGTAAAGCTGTCCCAAGTCACTGAAAACAATATTACAGCCATTTAATTCACATTTATAACGCAGATCATCATGTTTTTGTTTATGGTTAAGCAGTTCGTTCACTGATCCAAACCTAGCATAGCAATCTATAGATACACACATATAAGGCTGAGGACCACAATGCACTTGTTCATGCTCTCGCAGGTGAAAAGCAGACATGAAATGCCGTCGACAATAAGTACACTTCTCTCTTCTATTTTTCATATCTAAGTAGTGCTTGGCATTTTCATCATTATTTTGGTGTTCAGCTTTAAGATGCACACTTAAGTATTTGAACTGCTTAAACACACGGGAACAGTCTGTGCCAGGACATGGGTACAAATCTCTGTCTTGCAGGTGGCAATCTTCTAATTTGCTGAATGTGACATATTCATGTGACTCTCCTTTGGCTTGTTCATTCAGTGACTGACCTTGCTCCAGGGCTGCAGAGGGGCTCTTGGGACAAATTCCCTTTTGAGAGCCTTTCAACAGTAATTTCTTTCTAGAGCGGTCCCTTCTGCTTGGTGGCATTTTAACATGTTCCATCACATGAGGAACAAATATTTCTTTTCTCTTGAATTTTTTAATACAAACCGGACAGGTGTAAATTCCATCTTCCATATGCATCTTAGAATGATGAAGAATCCTGGCTTCTATACATTCTCGCTTACATAACAAACAGAAAAATTTATACTGAAGCCACCTCTGATATCTTTCAGAAGAACCAATGGGTTTCTTGTCTCTCTTCTCCTTATGTTGATCTGTCATATCTCTTCTTCTATATTGTTTATCTTCTTTACCTTCCTCATAGTCACTGAGAAATGACTCTAAAACATCTGTGTCGTTAATAGATATTTCATAGCCACTTAGATCATCATCAGAATCTGAGGCTTCTTGTCCTAGAAGTTGGTGGCAGTGTCGTTTTAAAGTTTTCCAGTCCCAAAATTCAGGATCAAAAGGCCAGTGGGCTTTTAAAGCTAGTAAGAGCTCACATCGGAGAGAATTTGGAACTGGTGCATTTTCTTCATCAAATTTTTGATCTGGTTGGGAATACAGTTCTTCCAACATGTTAAATCCATCCAAACTGGGTTCAATTAAGAATTCTGTAAGTTGACAGGCTCGTCTAACTTCTAAATCTTCTGGCAAAAGACAAGCAATTGTTTTACAAACTGATGCCTTCATTTCTTCATCCTCACTTGTTCTGAGTTGAAGAGCTCTGACACATAGTAAAATCGACACCCCAAGACCAGCATCTTGTGCCTGTTAAGAAAAACAGGGAAGAAAAGGTTTTTTTTCCATTTGGAAAACTACATAAATTTGGAAACACTACATAAATTTCACTGATAAGATACACATATACACTCTTCTTAAAACTTATAAACAACAACAATGTACATTTATAGAGTATCCAACTTTATAAAACACTGCATATTGTTATTATTTGGCCACACTGTGCAGCATGCAGGATCTTAGTTCCCCAACCAGCAATAAAACTCATGTACCCTGCAGTTGAAATGTGGGGTCTTAACCAACGGACCGCCAGGGAAGTCCCAAAGCACTGCATATTAAAGCAGTCCTTAACCCTCAAGGAATCTACCTGTGTGCCAAATGCGTAAATAAAAAGGCACATAAATTCAGAAGAGCTCAGAATAAATAAGATCACTGAAAGCTGGGTAGGAAGGATAGGGCTTAAATAAATGGGTTTAAGAGGAAATACATGTGTATAAGCGAGTTTAAGACTGAATTCAATTTTAAAAATTCATGTATCATGAATAACTGGGTGTTTTTAAAACCTCAAGGGTAAAATAAATGATTTCCTCCAAAAAAATTAGTATTTTATAGTTACAGGTGTACTGAATCTGTTTCCCACAGAAAAACAAAAGAAAATTTCTCTATAGCAGCAGGTTCTTAGAAATCAGTCAAAAATCATGAAAAAGACCTGGTTGTATATCATAAAAGGCAAGTGCATTTAAGATGATTCTTGCTGAAAGGGTACATGAAAATAATATGAACAAAGAAATAAGAAAATAATATGAACAAAGAAAAGCAGGATCTTATGGCAGAGTAGCTTAAAACACGATACAGAAAAGAACAGAATTTTGAGCCAGACTCTGACTGCCTTTGAACCCCAGCTTCACAACAGTGACAGGTTCTTAACTCCTCTAAGCCTCAGTCTCCTTATCTGTAAAATGACAACTGTAGCAGCAGTATTAGATTTTCTCCTAATGTTATTATACAAATGAAGTAAGGTAACATAAAGTTATTAATACAATGTTGGCACACAGTACATGTTCAACAGAATCCCGTATAAAATACTTGAGGATAAATCCCACTGTTCAAACATCAATTTGCTAAGCAATTATTCTGCGTTGGGTACCATTCTAAATGCTGAACACAACGAAATAACTGCCATCAATATACAGAACTGTTATTAATCTTGGACATTATTCTGAATAAACTTTTTGCATAGATTATCCTCATTTGACTTGGCTATATCCCACATGCCCTTGATACAATATGCCACGTCACTTCTTCAGTTTCCTGTTTAAAACCTATCAAATTATTCATATCCATCAGTTTCTTGAAAATTCAGTTCCACATTCCACACCCTAATTCTAATTTATTCACCACTCCTTTAACAAGTAACTATCTGTTCAGAATGTATAAGGGTAGTTTTGTGGGGATTTTTCTGGGAGAAGTATTCTTAGTGATTTCACAAATTTTATCATTTCAACTAGATTGGGCGGTTTAAGAAAGAACAGATCTGGATTCTTTGCTGTTTACCTCAGAGTCTTGCAAAAGGGGTTGAGTAACCTGTTAAGAACCAATGAAAGATTTTAAAACTTAATGGACTTTCTCCTCCAAGTCCTCTGTGCTCTGACTTACAAATGATAACCATTATGCCATTTGTCAAGATACCCAGGGTCTAGATCCTTACAAGTCACACATTTCTAATTTTCAGCTTCTTTATTACAAAAGAGAAGGAAATAAAACTAGACAAAATTTTGCAAAATGGTTCTAACTTGTATGTTCCACCAAAAAGAGCTCAATGGTCAAATAAACTGGCTTCAAGATTATCCCTCTTCTTATACCTTCCACTTCAAATATAACCAACATCTATATCCATTCTTCTGTCATACTACTTTTAAAAATCTTAAGAGACCCTAGATTCTCTAAAGTCATTCCTTCCAGTATGAGTTTCTCAAGTCACAGAATCAAAGTTTAACAACTCCTGAGCACCTTTAACTGATTATCTGCTTTAAGCTCTTTATTTAGAGAAAATTAAAACCCAGAAAATAAAGAGGTACAAGGCCTGCCTTCCGCAAGAGACCCAATGCCCACAAAAGTTTTTCAGCATCATTAATCTTTTCCTTCCCAAGGGCTATGTAACTGGTTGCTATGCACTAAGATCATTTCACCTCTTTCACAAAAACCAAATATCTGATTTTATCTGGTTACAGAGTCACCCAGAATAATCAGTGTATCTCCAAGCTCCCCATTGCAGTTAGGTGACCGTGTTTGTGTATGTGTTAGAAGGAATGGGGGGAAAGGTGTGTCGTGGTGTGGTCTGCTTCCCCCTCTACCTGCTATCTGGAATGAAGACATTATAGCTGGGATTGGAATAGTTAGATCTTGGAACATGAGATGGAACCTATGTGTTAATAGCAGATAAAAGGAACCTGGGTTTCTGATATGTGGAGCCATGAAAGGATCCTCGGCCTATCTAGCTGGGTTACAGACCTGTATAGGAAAGGGAAAAACTTTTTTCTTCTTTACATCACTATCATCTGGGATATCTCCACTCACAGTAGAACTAGATCCCAAATGACAGAGGTTAGATCACCTCTCGCTTTTAAAAACCTAGAGGTGTCTCACTCAATTTGAAGGAATTCCATTTCACTCCCCTTCCACCTACCAGTCCATAGCTTTTCTACCCTTAAGGACAAATATCATAAGTAAAGATTACAGGGGGAAAATATCCTTGACTAGGATGAAAACAAATGGGTTCTGGTTATACAAATGGACAGCAAATTCCTTGGTATGTGTCAGAAACCCACCTTCTCTAATCCTCTAACATTCTCCCATTTTTGTGGTTTCCTGAAGTAAAAAGAAATCTAAAATGACCCCCTGACCTTCACTTTTGTATAATCTCCTCACTTTGAGTATAAGCAGAACCTGTAAATATGGAATTATCCTTATGACTACGTTGTATGTTATATGGCAAAAGAGACCCTGCAGATGTAATTAAAGCCCCAAACCCACTGATCTTAAGACAAGTGGATTACCTGACCCAATCACTCAAGCTCTTTAAATCTAGGTCTGGAAGTCAGAGGTGAAGGAGGTCGTATGTGAAGAATTCCTTGTGCCTTTGTGGCTTCAAAATGAAAGCATGAACACGAGAGTGGCTTCCAGGAACTGAAAACAGGCTGTGGCTGACAGCCGGCAAGAAAATGAGGGTTTCAGCCCTACAACGGAAAGGAGCTGCATTCTATCAACAGTGAGAATGAGCTTAGAAGTGGACTGTCTACAGAGCCTCCAGATAAAAACTCAGCTTGGCCAACACCTCCGTTCTGGCCTTGTGATGCTGAGCATGCCCCACTGTGCTGGATTTCTGCCCCACAAAACTGTGAGCGAATAAATGGGTGTTGACTTAGGGCTAAGCTGTGAGAATCTCTTATGCAGCAAGGGAAAACAGCCTTTCCTTAAAGATTAAAAAAAAAAAGACAAAAAAACCCTAACGCCAAAACTTTTAAAAGGCCAGTTGTACCACTGATTAAACAGGGAAGTTCTGTAATTACTTGAACATGCTCTTATGATAGGGACACAACTTCATTTGTAGTGATGAGAAATAATAATCACCTAGCTTGCCTAAGTATGAATTTGCTTCTGGCAACTGTTTTACATTTTCCTATCTTCACTGCAGAAGACTAGATACACAGTACTAAAATAGGATATGGACAGTACTAAAATAGGATACATCAAAGGAGATAGAACACATCAATGATACAACTGTGCCTTGACTTTAACATAAACAATCCTTGGATGTTGTCAAAAAAGTAACCCATAAACCATCACAGATACGGGTATATAGGGATCTCTGTCACTGAGTAGACACTAAAAACAAAAACCAAGCATAGCATAAGGCTCATCTAAATCTCCAGTCTTAGCATTAATTTATGGGGCCGAATTCAAAAAACAAGGTTTTATACACAGCACTTCATTTTAGGAAATATTTATTTCTTAAAAAACAAGACAAAACTAACTTGCTTCCTAATTTGCACAGAAGCTTGCAATCTGTGTACAGTCCATTCCTCTAAAACCTAGATAATTTATCACTCCATCATGAAGGAGTTAGTCATTCCATTATCAAGGAGCTGGAAAACACAATTATGCTTTCTTCACTAACAATTACTATCCTAATTTGCCAACAAACATGTCTGTATATAATACAGAACACTATTCTAGGAAAACCAGACTTACGTTGGGATGACTGAGGGGACAATCAAGAAACAATCTTTCCTTCCTCCAGTGGTCTGTAATGTCAATCACTATTTTCCACGAAGAAAATTGTAGATTCCTAGGAAGTAAATCTGCAGAAACAGCTAGCTATGTCCAGTTCCATAATCTTATTAAACCTCATTATTTCTCATTTTCCCTTATTTAAAAAGAGTTGCCTGAGAAGTTCTCTCTCCACTTATTTCTTCCCTCCATAAACAATCAGCACAAAAAGCATAAATTACTCACTTCAGTTTGTATAACTCTAATCAGGCAAAATAAATGCTGCTGTGTTTTAGCTATGACACCAAACTGACGACAGCGCTCCAAAAAAGTGTCTACAGAAGGGTCGATTCTTCTTTGCAGTTTACTCCAAAAGAGAGTCAATTCCCTATTTTAAAAAAAGAGAGAGAGATTATGATAAAACATTTAAAGGAACTGGTATTGCTACCCCAGTTTTTCAGTTTGTGAAAGTAAGCTGATAGTAGTGTAACAAAATCTAGAAGAACAAACTATATTCCCTATTTTTGTTGTTTAGTGGCCAAGTCATGTCTGACTCCCTTGTGACCCCATGAACTGTAGTCTGCCAGGCACCCCTGTCCATGGGATCTTCCAGGCAAGAACATTGGAATGGGTTGCCACCTCCCTTTCCGTATTCCCTATTGCTTCCTCTCTTACTGGTTATATTGTTAAAAAGAATCCTCCTTGAAAACTTCCCCACTTTCTTCTTTGTGTCTGGGGAAAAATAAAAACAACAGAAGACTACTTTCTTTATGCTGACATTTTCAAAGACTTCTTTAGATCCCACCTTATCCTAAAAGGTTTCACCCCTTAACAGTGGTAATTATACTGACTGAATCAAGCCCTGTTCTAGTGGGCAGGGATCATCACACATCACTATGCTGCTTACAAAGTGCATACAACTATGGAATAGTCTAATGGTATACTTCTCCACATTAATCTCATGAGAAACGCTTTTCCATCTCTAAAATGTCATAATGCTACTTAGGCCTGTATCTTGGAATGCTTAAATATTACTAATAAAATTAGTAAAGCGACACTCTTGGAAATGGCTACAATAGAAGAATCCCACAAATATACAAAGAAAATTTTGAAAAGAATAAGTTACATAAAAGCACTGAATGGGTTCAGAGAAAACTCTCAAGAAAAAGCACTAGAAACTCAAAACCATCCAGGACAGAAATGAGTTAGAATGTGAATATGAAATGTGAATGCAAGGAAAGTTACTTAGCAAAACAGAAGAGAAATGTTATCATTTTCTCATACTTTTAAGGAGGTAACTGGCATTTGGATATGGTAAGATTCTTACATAGATATAAGATAGACCAGCTATGAAAATAACTACCAGGCAAGAAATTGTTCATTTTTAAACTTACAAGACTGTTTTACGCATATGTTTATCTTACTAACAAAACTTTAGAAAATGGAGAATTACATATGCTCAGAGTACCTACTGAAATATATGTACATGAAATCTATGCTATTAGAAAAGAAAAAAATCATCAAAGCTAGTGAAATCTGATTATAAAGATAAAAGGGTAAAGAATATCTACTATCTAAAATTCATCAACTAGCTAGAAGTTTAAAGTTAGGCAAATTTGATAAAGTGATAAAAGGCAGGTTG
This sequence comes from Muntiacus reevesi, assembly GCF_963930625.1. Classification (NCBI taxonomy): domain Eukaryota; kingdom Metazoa; phylum Chordata; class Mammalia; order Artiodactyla; family Cervidae; genus Muntiacus; species Muntiacus reevesi. The sequence goes on from NC_089249.1 coordinate 164,482,793, forward strand.
AGAATTAAAATGTCTCAAAATATTTTTTTTTAATAAATAAGAATGTGTGGGGTCTGATTTATTCCAAATTAAGTATTTCAAACTCTAGTTATCTTAACTCCAAATAACCATGATCAAAAAAGAGAATTTCTATCATGTATTTTATATCTGTATACATATTTCCACAGTTTCAATTCAACACTTTAAAACTACTATTGCCCTCCCAAACATAAAAACATGCCTGAAACCATGACAACTAGTGGATTACTTACTAGTGAGAAAGTCAAGATGTCACTTTAACCATCCATTCAAATCTACATACCAGAATAATGAACTACCACCAGCAACTTATAGTCTCCTGGATCATACATGTACTAGGATAATACTTCTTTAATCACTATAATGATGTGATCTTTTTTAAATAGACAATCATTAAAGAATATACTGAAAATGATTCTACTGTATGGACACTTCCAATGCTCAGATGATTTACTTTACCTTCAAATTAGGTCACTGCCTACCTCAAAATAACAAATTACATACAAATTTATAAAAATTGGAAAGGAAATTTAAAGGAAAAACTGGCAGACTTCTATCTACCAAATAAGAACTTTAAACTATGTTTCTACAAAGCAGGAAGGAGGCCCATGATGTCACACTGTGATCCAGAATTTAGACATTTTATAAGCAACGTAAAGACAACTTTGTGGAATTAAGGAATGGCAACCCCCTAAAAAGAGCTCCTGGAAAGGCTGATTCTCATGACCTTTTTTCATCCTTTAAAAATTTCAGTTAAATATTAATAAAACATATGGATATCCTGGATCTGATCTTTGCCACGTGCTAAGGACTGATCTGTAAATTAGACAACATATATGAAGACCCTGGTATATCCATCACAGTCTAGTTGAGAGAGAAAAGACATGAAATTACATCTGAAGAAACATAAATATATAACACACAAGATTTAAGCTCACAAGTGCTACAGAAACCAAAGGTCAACGTATCAAACACTAACTGAAAGTTTAGAGTGGAGATTAAAGTTCAACTTTAAATGATTTTATTTTCAGAGTAGCAGTGGTAATTACGCACCTGTATACACACTGTCCCATTTAAAATGGTTACCTTTCTCACTTGCGTGGCTACTCTAATTACATTACCACTGCCAAACATCGATAGGGAACTCACTCCTTCAGCCCTTCCTTGACTTTTGTAAACAGCCAAAAATCTTTTGTGGCCAAGCTTAATGAATAAGCTAAGTGATATACCTTTTGAGATCAATAATATGGTAACCACTATAAAGTAATAAGATTTATTGCAATTTGTTAAGCATCTCTGAAGGAAATTTCTAAAAGAATAAAAAAGTTTGGGCGACAGAGACATAGTTTACCTTTCAACTATCTCCAAAGGTAATTAAATTCAAGAACGACACTTTATAAATTCTAGTAGATGTATTTAAAAATAAGTGACTGGTTTTATTATCATATTCCAACTTTACTGTTGCTGATAAAATGCCATTTAACATTTTTTTTCCTTTTCTAGACAAATACTCCCATATAGCCTACTATCTTCAACAACAGGAACATCTTGATCATAACAAAAGAATCTAATCTATTTGAACAGAACTCCTGGGATTTATTTTCCTTAGTAAAATTCAGTTTTTATGTCATGACTATTCTAACTCCAGTATCTACTAACTTACCACCTAACCCCCTCCCTCCAAATAGAACTGTGAAAAAATACTTTAAAATTCTAAAATTTTATATTCTATTTCCTTCTGAAATGCTTGGAAGAAGCTTACTTTTAACAAAGTGTGAAGTGATTTAAGATTTTCTTTCCTTTCCTTTACTCATTACAGCTCCTCAGGAGGCCAACAAGAGGGAAATCCCTGTTAATCTCTTCCTGCTGCAGAAGAGCATTAATCCTAGACCCATTAGGGAAACAAGGGAAGCTGTATCAAGAATATTACAAGAACCATGTGATTACAGTTTAAAAAACTCTTTATAATCTGTAACACATCCCCTATGTGGCTTAATGTGATTTCTTTGCACTAAAAACCTAGCTGTAGCTAGCTGATATTACTCCTTCTGGGCAAAGAAAATAACTATAAAAGAAAAAATGCCTATATTCATTATAGGCAAGGAAAATAACTATAAAAAGGAAAAAACGGGGGTTGCTCCACAAATAAATAAATACATCTGCTTTACTGAGGTTAAATCTCTAATTTCTTATGCATGAAAAGCAAACAAATCCTTCTGCTTGATAGTGATCAAAAATATCACTGCTCTGCTAAAATTTCTTTTTATTTACATCATTTCTTTTGGTTAGCTAATAAAAATGCCCACAATGATTATTACAAAATACAGTGAAGTCCTGTCCCACTATCTCCTCCCTCCTCATAGGAGATGTAACTCAAGCATAGAGAACGTGTTAGCAGAAGATTGCCATTTGAATTCTGGCCCTGTGTCAAGAAAACAACCGTATGAGGAGTCAAAAACCGTGGGCTTCGCTCTATGACTTCAGCCCTGAGATCTTGGGCAACTGAAGACTTCCAGAATTCCTTTGATCCTCCACTCCCTAATCTGTACAGTGTTTACTATGAGGACTGGGTGAGATAATTTATGGAACACAAATAATATTTCTACACAAATTAGTAAATAAAAAGAAATACAGTAACATAAAAAATGCTAACTGCTATAAAACTTTACAAATATATACAGATGCTCCAGAGGGAGATCAATAAGGGCTAAAGTATATATAAAAGGCTTTACTGGGTTTTCCTATAAACAAAATGCTTATTTCCAACTTCAAGCCATCCTTAAAAGCTCTTCTAATCAAGATGATGCAAATCCAAACAATCCATTCTTTGAATACTACCTCCTCTCTAACACCCTGCTTAAATACTGGTATACAGTGAGCACCTTTCTCTAATACCTTATAGCCCATCCATACCACTAATCTGATACTTACTGACAGAGTGTTACATTTTAGAGGTTTGTCCTGCTGTCCTAAATAGCTTCAATACAATTAGGATGAAAGAACCATGGGTTACACCTTATTGTTTCCTTTTTAGCAACTAAGTACTCTGTATGCAAACAAGACATAAACTGAATTAAAACCAAACAATGCAATTTTGCTGAATAGTACTAAAGTTGCAAAAAAGATTACTATTCAAAAGGATTTCCCTCTCTAGTGCAAGTTTGACCTAGAAACCTAGATAATTAGTGAGTTTTCAAATATGAGGGTGAAAGTGACTACCAGAAGATGTGAAATAAATGTAAAGGATAACAAACCAACACCTATTTGGTTCATACTGCCATAATTTTATCTTCAAAGAAGAAGATTTATATTGAAGTTAACAGACAACCCTCCATGAAATAATCAAGAGGAGTTCAGACTTTTCACTCTTTCTTTATTTTTGGACTCAATATTTTTAATTAAATGGTTTAGCTTGTAAGATTTAATTCTCATGTCATCATTTAATCCACTTAGACTTAAAGTTTGAAACAAACCAATGTTTTAACATAAACCCTAAATGCTATACTATGTACTAACAAATAAAGGGAATAAAAACTAAATATACTTACCAAGAACAATATACACTTGCAGTTTGGAGCTGCTGGGTAAGGTAAGTCGTACAAAGAACAAATGCTGTATTATCCTGACCCTCAGATTCCAGATTACATATGATGTCTAGTATTTCCTTGCAGTCGACCTTTGCAATCTATCAAAAATGAGATGACTAAGTCAAAAAGAAAATGGTGACTTTTCTGTAAATTTTGTTACATAACATGAAGCTTCTTTATGTAACATTTTCTATCTTTGATAATTCATGAGGCAAGAATTAGAGGCGTATAATTTTCTTCTACTAATGGCTGAGTCTGCTGGAATATTTCATACAAGAAATTATTAAATAGAAGAAAACAGACACTATGAGGAAGTTCCACTGCAGTCCCAACACATATAAAAACATTTTTGTAGAGTTAAAAAAAAAATTAGTCATGAACACTGTTACTATATAAAAGAATCAAACTATGCATAACTTCAGGTTATTTTCACCTGAAGTACCATCATCTTTTTTTCCCCTTGTTTTTTGTTTCTTTCTCGTTCAATTTTATTTAAGTCACTCAAGTTACAGAAAGAAAAATACCATGCTTACCCTTACTCCCAGTAGGACTAAAAGAGGCCTGCTGAGAAACTGTTTTAAATATAAATGCTATGGTAACATATTGTTTTCTCATATAATTAAGGAAAAAGTATTTTGTATAAATGAGTTTTTCACACAACTAAAACACTTTTAGAAACACATCTCTTATACTATTTATAGGAATCTTAAAACAAAAAACCAATCTCGGAGCAAATAAGTAGAATTTTCTGGGGATCTTTTTGTATAGTGGTAAAACAGGAGATTAAGACTTCTAAAGAACCTTTCTCAGTCTATTTTATCCTTTTCCTGTCTTAATAAACAGGATATGAAGAACATAATCTATTTCACGACTGTGTCAGCACTATAAATGTCAATTATACTAGGCACCAACCACACAAAACAATGATACTTTCAGGACAAATGAGGTGTATTATCAAGGCAAATGAAGCATATAGTTTAGCTCATCTCTGGGGTTTCTAAGTCTCTAATTTCATGAGTTCAGGATTATGTACATCTTGTTCAAAACTCAGCATTTATCAGTGTCCAAAGCATAAAGACACTTAGTAAATATGTGATAATAAATGGAATAAATGAAATCAGGTCTAACCAGGGTAAACAGATCATGTCTAAAAAGTGAATCTTATTTCTGTGTTTTTTAATCTTTTCAAGGACCATCCAATGACATAATAAACAGTGCAGTACAGTGGTTAAAAGCAATTATTGTAGAGCCAGGCTGTATATAATCTCTTCCCAGCTCTATAGCTTCTCGCTGTGTGAACCTAGATAAGTTATGTAACTTCTCAGTAACTTACTGACTCTTTCCTCATCTATCAAATGGGAATAATAGAACGTCCCTCATAGTTACTACAAGAATTGTATGCTTCAGTACAGCACGACGACTAGTTAATAATACCATACTGCATATCTGAAATTTGCTAAGAGTATATGTCAATTATATCTCAATTTTTAAAGATGTGGTACATGTGCCTATTAAAGTCAGAGTTAAAACTTTTCATTAAAAGTAAATAACAAAAAATTGTTTTCATAAAACATAAATTTTAAAAAGAAAAAAGAACCTTGGGATACTAGCAAGTAATTAAAAAGATCATTCTCAGATGCAAAAATCACTTGATGCAAATTTATATCTAATGAGTGTTGGGAGGGAAAGTTGTTAAAACCTAAACATAATTAAATTCAGGTTTCAAGGAAAAAAATAAAATCATACATTATGAAAATGGAATTCCATGTCCTCTACCATAGCTGAATCAATCAGAAGGGTCATCCAGAGTCAAAATGCCCAGAACAGAGCCACTTAAAATTGTGCTGGCTGAAGGATCAAAATAAGGATTCCACAGCAAGTAATGAGAGTTGCTCCAGAGTCACCACCACCACCACCTACCCTCCACACCATGTTAAAGCTCATGTTGAAAACCAAGAACTCTAACATTCAATTTTCGCAGCAGTATAAAATCTCCAAGCTGAGAAATAGCACAAGAAGCTCTCTACTGCCAGGCATATACATTAGAATGGAAAAAAATACAAGCTGTATTTCTAGAATATTTTTATTCATTTCAAATAATTTTACTGTAATGTCTTACTTTATCAACATGGTAAGATCTGTAACATTAGCAAGGCAGATGGTATACTTACTTCACACAAAAAAATGAGCCTAAGACAGATTGTTTCTTGTCTCAAGTCAACTGTGGTAAACAAAGTGAAAAACTAATCTCATGTCATTTTACTCCTAAAGGGAAATCCTTCAATTTTGAAAGGGTATATTTCAGAGATATACAGGCTTTCATCCTTTGGAACCAAAGTGTTTAGAACAGTATCAGTGTCTAATAGGCCAGAACAGTCCCTCCTCCTCTCGTCTAACCAATCCTCCTCCTCCTCCAACATCCAATTGAAACTCTTATTCCATTATCAAGTCTTCACTCATAGATTTCTCTAGCATCCAGTGATCTGCTGCCCTGCCCTGAATTCACATCACGTTGTCTACACTTTTAATTGGGCTATTTTTAATTCTACTTTGAGTCAACCATTAAACTAGTGATTCACATTGGCCTTTATCATTTCTTATTCTACCTTTTCGCATGATTTTACTTTGGCCCTCCAACTAGATGATGAACTCTTTGAGGAGAAGAGCAGTCTTATAAATGATATCCAAAATCGTCTGTGCACTAAAGCTGTTCAGAAGGAAAATGTACGTATCCTTCAGTCAAAATAGTGCTATTTACAAAATACTTATGTACTGTGCTAGACATTGGGGATACAAGTCATTTTTGCCCTCGTGTAACTCACAGGGATAATAAATACGCAAGATTATACTGCATGTTAAAGACTACACTGGGGGTGTACAGAGTATTTTTGAAATACCTTTTGTCAGAAAAATCTAACTGAAATTTGGGGGGAGGGATTTGAAAACAACTTTTTGGATGAAGTCACAACTGATATGTGAATTAAAAGAATGCGTAGGAATAAGCTATGAGAAAAAGTAGAGAGAAATAAGAAAATTGTTCCAGACACGAAGAAAAAGACATGCAAGGGCCTAAAAGTGAGCATGGTCCTGAAGGAACAGAGGTATTTCAATGTAACCGAGTAACAGAGCAGCACTGCTGGAACAGCAAATCCAGCGAGTTCCCAGGAGAAGGAGCGCTTTTGTTCTTCCAGCATCTCAGGGCCTTCTGAGTCTGACACAGGGTGCTGTGGTAACCACGCCCCTGCACTGGACTAATCTCCAGCAATTTCTCAAACTGACTTCCAACTTTTCTCTAAAAGCTATACATTTCTAGTAAATTTTAAATACTAACATTCTTTTGGTTTGTGTTCAATATTGACATTTACCTTACATTTTAGAATACAACTATATGCCTGATAATGACGTTTCTAACACAAGGTCCATAACACCCAAGCACATGCTCGGGTTAGGCCTGTTAAGCCGCTTCAGTTCTGTCCGACTCTCTGTGACCCTATGGACTGCAGCCTACCAGGCTTCTCTGTCCATGGGATTCTCCAGGCAAGAATACTGGAGTGGGTTGCCATTTCCTCCTCCAGGGGATCTTGCCAACCAGGGATCGAACCTGCATCTCTTGTGCTTCCTGCATTGGCAGGTTAAGTTCTTTACCACTAGTACCTCCTGGGAAGCTAAGTACCTAATTTTAACACATGCTCTTTTATTATTCATTAACTTGATAGTTTTACTTCCATTCAGGTTTTTATTGAGAAAGTAGCACTGTTTTATGGTGGGCCTATTTAATAGCAGAATTATTTTAACCTTCTGATTAAGAACTCATTTGCCTCACACACACCTATCTAGGCTATTAACACTGGAACATTCTTCTAGTCTTACTTTCCACTTTCATTTTACTAAGTAATAAACAAATCTGATTGTGTCTGTTACCTGTCCCTCCTTACAGGCTCTAAATCCCCAAAAAGCCAATACCATACCCTCGTTTTGTACTTTTACCCACCAACCCCCTGAATGCCTGCCTCAGGATCATTGTTTAACAAATAAACACCAGTTAACTTTTTTCTTAGGGTGGGGGTAAAGAAAATCTTAGCATTTTGCCCCAAACACCTGCATTTTCTTGAATGTAGAGGAAATGTGGAAATATGACAAAAAAATTAAGATGACATACTTTTTAACACCTCATTAGTAATAGTTATATTACTTGTCCCCAGCTACTGCAATAAAAAGCTTAAAAGCACACTAAAAATAAAATACATGCCACAAAATACTTTCAGCTAAAGTAAATTAAAATGAAGGTCACTGACAAGATTTTGAGAATTTCAATCAGTAGCTAGAAATACTTTGTACCTTGACAGGTATTGAAATATCTTTCTTATTCTTAAATATGAATCTTATTTCTGGGTTTACATTTTATAACTATTAAGACAAATATAACACATGCATCAAATAATAATTAAATCTTTGTTTACTATTTATCTTATCCACTAGAATACATGTTTCAGGAGGGTAAAAATTTATTTCATTCACTACTGTATCTTCAGCGTACAACAGTGCCAGGTACATGAAGGAATATCAATAAATATGTGTTGGAATGAAAGACAGCTACAAGATAAACAAGTGCGTGCCCACAAAGCGGCAGGGTAAGTGGGAAAGACGGAGAACAAGAGCACAGTGAGGACTGGAGTGGGCAAAGGGCTTAAGGAAAACAGCCCCTCGGGGGACACCAGTGTCCAGGTGGACACAGGGGTGAAGGACCCCTCAAAAGTTGCCAGAATGAGCACACAAACAAATGAGAGAGTAGTCACGGCATATGAGGGGAGGAGGACTATCTGATAAAACTCTAAAGAGTGATATTTACACTTAGCTGGCACTCAGTGAAAGAAAAGCTGAATTAATAAGTAAGATTAGACACTTAGGACGGGCTCCCCGGTAGCTCAGCTGGTAAAGAATCCGCCTGCAAAGAGGAGACCCCGGTTTGATTCCTGGGTTGGGAGTCGAACCCAGTGCTACCCACTCCAGCATTCTTGCCTGGAGAATCCCCATGGACAATGCCCTGGCAGGCTACAGTCCCCAGGGTTGCAAAGAGTCGGACACAACTGAGCACACAGCACAGACAGAACAGCTCCTCGGCACCAGAAGGCGTCGTGGATGGGGCCGCGCCACGGCTGCGCGGGCTCACACTGCATGAGGGCGACTGGCTAAGGAGGGTGAGAGGTGCTAAAGCTCGCCAAGCCCCAAGTTCCAACACGTGGCACTTCCTCTTAGAACTGAGACCTCTGAAAGGCAATCACGTGAGATAGGGGGACAGCGGAGCACGGTATTTCTTGCTGATTAGGCTAATGCTAGTGGAGACTCTAGGACATGGGATTTATCCTTTGTGTTTTATGGGGAATCAGAAGATTTTGCTGTTACTGTTTTTCAGGATATACACCTGGAAGGGATGACTGGAATTCAGCATAGTTTTTAGTTTGATTAACTTATATTTATTAATTTCTCCTGCTTATAAAAGTATTTATATTAGAAAACCAGAAAAACATAAGACCTTACAACTCAATAATAACTGTTAAAAATATAGTGAGTTTTAATTGAGTATTCTGTCTATATACACTAACTACATAGCATGGGTTCAATACATGACTACTGCAAATATGTACCTATTCAAGAGAAAGGCTGGATTATGTTGATTGTATATTTGTTCTTTTATCCTAATGTTCTGTTGTGACTTAAGAGTTTTTTTTATCAGTTCACAAGACAGAAAGGAGAATGTAAACAGATTATCGAGGCAGAGACAGCAATAAGATGTGAAGAAAAAAAAGCACTGTGAAAGTAATAATGATGATAATATTTCTAAACCTTATACAACATCACGTATGTCATATACTGTTCTACAAATTTATATAAACTAAATTATTACATCTACACAACAGTCCTACAATGTAGATAAACTACTGTTATCCCTATTTAGATTACAAAACTTGAAGCACAGAGAGATTATTTTGTAACTTGACAAAAGTTTTATAGGTAGTACACATCCTTAGATCTACCCCAGGTGGTCTGGCTCTAGAGTCCATACTCTTGGCCACTATGCTCTACTGAGATGCTTTAAGGGTAGAACTGACAATACACTATTACCAAATAGAAAGAAAACTATATTCCCAACTGTTTGCTCTTTGAAGGCAAGGAATATATGATTGTTTTATGTCTAGACATTTACTGAATTGAAGTGAACTGACAGCAAAACCAGCTAAGAACTTAGAAGCATCTGAAAGACTACTCAGGCTCATTCATTATACACCATGTCTTCACCTCAAGCTTCTTCCAAACCCTACACAGTCTCCTCAGATTTTTTCCTTATCAAGATTTACCTCATAAAGTCTGATAAACTTAATGATACAAAAATATAAATCATGCAGAAACATTATTAATGACATTTAAATATACCAGAAATCAAAGCTTTGTGGATAAAGGCTAATGTTAGAAACTCAGGTGTCAAAGAAAAAAAAACATAACACTTTACTGTATGAATTTTATAGATAATGGTTATATACTTCCCTGCCAGCCCTGGTGCTGAATAAGGAATAAAAACAAAGAGTTGAACTTGACAAGAATAATGTCTGAAAATTCTCCTGTGACAAAGCACTTAGAAATCCTGGATAAAACACAACTAATATGTTTCTTAAATACACAGTTGAAAACTCAAGAAAGAAGTGTGAATGGACAACTGCCTTAACTTGCTGGGGTTGTTGGTAATTTCACTAAGAGGCTTGGGTTTTACAAGTCATGTTTAGATGAAAAAGCTTGAACCTGAGGACAGGAAGTTGGCACTGAGCCCTTCAGCATATGGTTGGAACTCCTGAAGAGCTAAAAACTCAGAGAAAGTACAGACTAAAAAAAAGGGGAGGAACAGGGATATAACAGGAAAATATGTTGGTCCATCTCACCCTGGTTCTGGTAGGACCAAAAAGTCTTTGGGAATTTTAATCTGTCCTCATTCAAACTAGGAGTCTGATATAATACTATTCTGCTTGTCTAAAAAATCCAAACTGAGAAAAACAAAATAAAAAGAAGACTTTGGCTGGTAATATCTTTGAATCACCTGGTAGAAGAAAATGTAAAAATGATTTATAGAGACACATGCTAACCAAGGCCTGTGAAAATTTTCAGACATAAAGCATTCCCTACCCCCATCCATCCCACCAAAACTGATGCTCACAATCCCAAACTATATAAAAAGCACAAATAAACAAGCCACTCCAGAAATGTCACCACACACAATAAATAGCAGATTTAGACTCCTGAGAATTTCAGATAACAGAATACACAGCACAAAGACTGAAACCTATCATGGACTTTGGTTGGTTTAAAAAATGAAGTAAGGAACTAGGAATAAAACCACCATATGACCCAGCAATCCTACTCCTAGGCACATACCCTGAGGAAACCAAAACTGGAAGATATACATGTATCCCATTGTTCACTGCAGCACTATTTACAATAGCTAGAACATGGAAGCAACCTAGATGTCCATTGACAGATGAATGAATAAAGAAGTTGTATATATACACAATGGAATACTACTCAGCCATAAAAAGGAACACATCTGAGTCAGTTCTAATGAGGTGGATGAACCTAGAACCTATTATACAGAGTGAAGTGAATCAGAAAGAGATAGATAAATACTGTAGTGTAACACATATATATGGAATCCAGAAAAATGGTACTGAAGAATTTATTTACAGGGCAACAACGGAGAAACAGATGTAGAGAATAGACTTATGGACAGGGGGAGAGGGTGAGATATATGGAAAGAGTAACATGGAAACTTACATTACCATATGTAAAATAGATAGCCAAGGGGAATTTGCTGTTTATCTCAGGAAACTCAAACACAGGACGTGTATCAACCTAGAGGGGTGGGATGGGGAAGGAGATGGGAGGGAGTTTCCAAAGGGAGGGTATACATATGGCTGATTCATGTTGAGGTTTGACAGAAAACAGCAAAATTCTGTAAAGCCATTATCCTTCAATAAAAAATAATTTAAAAAAATGAGTAAGGACAATATGAGTTTGATAATAATTTGGGGAAAAAGAGACAGAGACAAAAACATCTAGGAACCTTAAATGCATATTGTTAAGTGAAAGAAGTCAATCTGAAAAGGCTACATAATGTATGATTCCAACTACATGATATTCCAGAAAAGGTAAAACTATGGAGGCAGTAAAAAGATCAGGGACTGTCAGGGGCATGAGAGGAAAGTGAGGGATGAATAGGCAGAGTACTTCAGGGCAGTGACACTGCGCTGTACGACACTGCAATGGTAGATACAGGTCATTATAGGTCTGTCAAACCCACAGCATGCACAACTCCAAGAGTGAGACCTAATACACGCTATGGATTTTAGTAGGTAATAATGTATTGGCTCACCTACTGTTAACAAATTTAAGACATCAATGGCAAGATGTCAACAGGTGACTCCAGGGGTGAGGGAGTACATATGGGAACTCTGTACTTTCCACTCAATTTTTCTGTAAATCTAAAACCGCTCAAAAAAAACCCCCAATCTAATGATTAAAAACAATTTGATCGTTTTAATAATTAAATTATTTGTCTTTTTAGTACTGATCTTCAAGAATTCTATATATATTCAGGATTCAAGAATTCAGTTCAATTCTACATATATTCAATCCTATATATATTATTGAATATATATATATATATCACTAGCAAATATTTTCTCCCATTCTGCAGATCAACTTTTCATGCTGTTGACTTTGACATACAAAGTTGGATAAAGTCCTACTTGTTTTGCCTTTTGTAACCTGTGTTATTGGTGTCAGATATAAGAAACAGCGTAATCAAGGGTCTTATTAATTCTTGTATTTTCTCTGAAGATGATACAGTTTTAGCTAGTACATTTAAGTCTGTGATTCATTCCGAGTTAAATTCTGCACATGGTATTAAGGATCAAACTTCATTCTGCTACAAGTAGATATCCATTTGTTAAAGAATCAACTACTGAAGACTATTCTTTCTCCCACTGAATTATCTTGGCAGCCATGTAGAAAATCAACTGGCCATTAAGTGTGAAGGCTTATTTCTGGACTTTCAATTGCAGTCTATTGATTTTTTTTCCCCCTACCCTTTTGCCAGAAAAACATGGTCTTGATTACTGACATTTTTAGTGACCTTTGAAATAAAGAAGAATGAGCCCTCCAACTCTGTTCTTTTACAAGACTGTTTGGGCTATCCAGGGCCCCTTGAATTTCCACATGAATTTTAGGATCATCTTTTCAATTTCTCCAAAAGAGAAAAACAGAATTTTCATACAGGCAGCACTGAATCTGAGGATCAATTTGGGGAGTCCTGCCGTCTTAAAAGTATTGTTTTCTGGTCCATGAACATGGGATATTGTTCCATCTACTTCTTTCAACAAATTTTTGAAGTCTTTAGTATACAAATGAGTCTTGTACTTCTTTTATTCCTAGTTTTTTATTCTTTTGATGCTATTGTACATGGAATTGTTTTACTAATTACATTTTCATGTTGTTCGTTAGATGTATATAAATAAAAATCATTTTTGTACATTGATCTCATTAGAATCATTTATATACAAGATCATGATACATGCAATCAGAAATAATTATACACCTTCCTTTTCAATCGAGAAGCCTTTTAGCTATTTCCCTGCCTAATTGCTCCAGCTAAAACTTCCCATACAATACTGAATAGAAGTAGCAAAAGTAGACATTCTTGTTTTGTCCCGGATCTTATGGAAAACCACTCAATCTTTCATCATTAAGTATAAAGTTGGCCGTGGCTTTCCACAAATGCTCTTATTGGGGCGAGGAAGTTTTCAGCTTATTCCTAGACTGCTGAATGTTTTTAACACAAAAGTGTGCAGGATCTTGTTAAATGCTTTTTCTGCCTCTGATGACAGAGACAAACATACCTTTTGTCCTTTATTCTATGGCACAGTATTTACATATAACCTATGCACATATAACCTTCTGTATACTTTAAATCACCCCTAGATTGTTCATAATACCACCGTGCCTGTCTCTCTGTGACACTATGGATTGTAGTCCTCCAAGCTCCTCTGTCCAGGGGATTCTCCAGGCAAGAATACTGGAGTGGGTTGCCATTTCCTCCTCCAGAAGATCTTCCTCACCCAGGGATCAAACCAGTGTCTCCTGTACTGCAGGTGAATTCTTTACCCTTGAGCCACTGTGGAAGCCCAATACAGTAAAAAGGTATGTACAGTTGTTGGAGCATGTAGATTCAAGTTTTGCTTTCTGGAACTTTCTGGAAAATATTCCCCTGAATAGTTTTAATCGTAGTTGGAGGCAGAACCTATGGATACAGAGTGCAGACAGCATTTCTTTATTTTATATTGCTGGGTTTTGTTGAGGATTTGTGCATCCATACTCATTACAGATATTGGTCTGTATCTTTCTTTTGATGTCTTCGTCTGGTTTTGGTTGTCAGGATAATAATGGCCTCAGTGCATGAGTTTGGAAGCACCCCCTCCTCTTTTATTTTCTAGAAGACTTTGTGAAGGACTGGTGTAAATTCTTCTATAGGTGTTTTGTACAACTCACCAGTGAAGGTGCGGGTTTTTCTTTATGCGAAGTTTTTTTTTTTTTTTCCTTGCAGCACAGAAGTTTATTATGAAGGAGGCTGGGCCAGTTTGTATTTACATGCTGGAATCCTACAGCCCTGTGTCCAGGTTGAAGTGAGGAAGAGGCTACTCTGCTGGGCACAGGTGATGTCATCCCAGGAACATACTTAGCCCTCTCTCCTGGGTCCCTATTGACAGACTGGGGTGTGGCACCATCAGATAGACTTCACTTCTGTTTCTTGTGCCTGAGCTGAAGGGATGATATCTTTAAGTATTTCATCATAATAGAGGCTAAATACCTGCTGATTGTGACACATCAGATTGAAAAACTTCCAACCCAGTTTTGTCAACTCCCCCTTGATGAGAATAAGGCCAACAGGGAAGTCTAGCAGAGACTCCTGCATCCCGAGAACCAAACAGCCTTTGAGAAACAAGTGGATCCGCTGATCAATGATGCTACGAACACAGTTCTCTTTCTTGGCAATGTTCTGAAGTTGGCCTCTAAGAGAGGCTTTCTTTTCACTACTCAGGGCAGTTAGGCCCATGTCTTTGAGGCGTTCATGGATTTTCTGAGACACTTGTTCACTCACACACACCATAGCCTCTTCAGGTCTGGAGTTAAATCCCTCCATCAGGGCCTTGGTTATGTGTTTCAGTTTATTCACAAATTCAGTCGAACTGAATAAAGCACTACCAGAGAAACTTCTCCACTAGCAAGACTGAGGTCAGAATGGCCAACTGCTTCAACTGGGATTCCATGTCCCGCAGCCGGATTCTATCCATTAGCAGTCTCGGGAAACTCTTTACTGTCAAAATCCCAGAGAAGAAGGTTCCGGTAACCCTGGTATAGCACCACTGTGGAACTGGGAAGTTGTGGGTTGTCCACTGCCCAATTTGGAGATGAACGGGCCACGCTGGAGGAGCTGGGAGAGTCAGGAGAACTTGAAGGTGGTGTAGTGAGGTCTAGAGCTGTTTTGGTTAGCCATTTTGTGGTGCAATCAAGGAGATTGGGTTGCTTGTTGAGGAATTCCTGGAATTTAGCTCGTTCATACAGGATAGACTGTTCCTTCAGGTAGGGTCGGAGGCTCTGTATAGAATAGTTCACCATGTCCATTTTCATCAGGCCCAGAAGATGGAAGATGCCCCTCAGTAACTGCACAGGATCTGTTATGCTCTTTAATTTTCGCACTGCTTCATCTCGGACTGGTGCACACTGCAGGGTCATCAACTTAAGAATGTAGTTGGAGAGATGAGGGACATCCAGGGCCCCATGCTCTGCTTCCTGCTTGAGGAGATCTATGTCCAGAGCTTCTTCAATCTCATCTTTTAGGCTATTCTGGCGTGGTAATAGCAGTGATAGCAATATCTCCTTAACTTCTTTTAGGAGTTTAAGTGTGGAAGTGAAGCCAGCTGGAGTACTTGACAGATGGACTTTCAGATGATCCCAAAAAGCCTTGTACATTGTCTCCATAATCCTGCCTTCCAGACTGTTGGGAGGTAATACACTGTCTTCCATGTAAAAATCTCGATTTACCACAATTTCATGAGCAATGCTAAGCTTAGAAATTTCATTAACTGTCTCTATTAGATCCGTGACAGAAAGTACTTCAGGTCGGCTTGCAGCAGAGTGATCATCTAAACAGAAGCTCTGGTTTTCTTGGGTTTGCTCTGGTGTTTCAGGCTTATGGGTTCCATTCTCTGCTTCATTGGAATCATTCTGGAGCACAGTTTTTTCCATCTTGGGCATCTTGATGGTATCTTTGGTTATGCAGAGGCCTGGAAGCTGGACTCAGGCAGCACTTGGCCCTTGGGACCCTGGCCCCTCACCTCAGCCCAGCCCTCCACCAGCTGCCCCTCCGTTGTGTGTGTTAGTGAGGCCCCCAATGCGAAGTTTTAAAATTACCTACTCAATCTCTTTACTAGTCATAGGTATGTATATTCAGTTTTTCTTTTGTTGTTGTTGTCTTTGTTAGTTTTAGTAGCTTGTTTCATTCTAAGATCTGTCCATTTTATCTCAGTAAATCCAACATTTTGGCATACAGTCATTCAAGGAATACTCTTATAATCTTTATTCCTACAATGTCAGTTGTCATGTCCTCTCATTTGTTCCTGATTTTGATAATTTGAGTATTCTTTTTTCATGTTCAGTCTAACTAAAACTTTATCAATTTTGTTGATCTTTAAAAACAAAAGCAACTTTTACCACTTTTTCTATTGATTTTGTTTTATTTCATTTATTTACATTCTAATCATTATCCTCCTCCTTCCTTCTGCTTGTTTTGGGTTTAGTCTACTCTTTCCTGACTTTTAGGGCAGGAGGTTAAGTTATTAATTTGAGGTCTCTTTTTTTTTGGCCACACAATGCGGCTTGCAGGAGCTCAGTTTCCTAACCAGGGAGTGAACCCAGGCCACAGCAATGAAAGCCTGGAATCTCAACCACTAGGCCACCAGGGAACTCCCAGGATCTTTCTTCTTTTTTAAGACTGACATTTTACAACCATAAATTTCCACTAAGTGCATCCCCTAACTTGCGTCCTCTAAATTTCAGTGTGTTGTGCTTTCATCATTCATCCCAATGTGCTTTCTAATTTACCATTTTTTTCCTCCGATCATCTGCTTATTTTGAGGTGTAGTTTAATTTTCACATTATTTGTGAATTTCCCAAATTTCCTTCTGTTACTGATTTCTAATTTCATTTCACTGTGGCCAAAGAACACACTGTATGATTTCAATCCTTTTAAATTTACCAAGGTTTGTTTTATGGCCTAACATATTTCTACCCTAGAGAATGTTCCATGTGCAATTGAGAAAAATTCTGCTGCTCTTGGATACAGTATTCTACAGATGTCTGCTTGGTCTAGTTGGTTTACAGTAGTGCTCAAGCCTTCCATATCCTTGTTACCTAGTTGGTTTATCCGCTACTCAAAGTGGGGTATTAAAGTCTCCAACCTTTGTATTTGAATTATTTCACCCTTCGACTCTGCCAGTTCACATATTTTGGGGCTCTTTTGTTCCTCATGGGCTTCCCCGGTGGCTCAGACGGTAAAGAATTCGCCTAATGTGGGAGACCTGCGTTCGATCCCTGGGTTGGGAAAAGGACATTTTTTTTGGGTGCTAGTTCTAGAAGGTCTTGTAGGTCTTCATAGAACTGTTCAACTTGAGCTTCTTCAGTATTACTGGTTGGGGCATAGACTTGGATTACTGTGATACTGAATGGTTTGCCTTGGAAACGAACAGAGATTATTCTGTCGTTTTTGAGACTGCACCCAAGAACTGCATTTCAGACTCTTTCATTGATTATGCGGCTACTCCATTTCTTCTAAAGGATTCCTGCCCACCGTAGTAGATATAATGGTTATCTGAGTTAAATTAATCCATTTCAGTCCATTTTAGTTCACTGATTCCTAAAATATCTATGTTCACTCTTGCCATCTCCTATTTGAAACCACTTCCAATTTACCTTGATTCACAGAGCTAACATTCCAGGCTCCTATCCAATACTGTTCTTTACAGTGTAAGACTTTACTTCCATCACCAGTCACATCAACAAGTGGGAGTTGTTTTTGCTTTGGCTCTGTCTCTTCATTCTTTCTGGAGTTACTTCTCCACTCGCCTCCAGCAGCATACTGGGTACCCTCATAGGACTTACCTCATAGCTCAGTCGGTAAAGAATCTGCCTGCAATGCAGGAGACCTGAGTTCGATTCCTAGGTCAGGAAGATACTCTGGAGAAGGAAATGGCAACCCACTCCAGTATTCTTGCCTGGAGAATCCCATGGACAAAGGAGCCTGGCAGGCTACAGTCCATGGGATCGCAAGAGTCAGACATGACTTAGCGACTAAACCACCTCCACCACCACCAACCTGAGGAGTTCATCTTTCAGTTTCATCTTTTTGCCTTTTCGTACTGTTTCCCTGTGTATGGGCTACCTTTTTTTTTTTTTTTAAAGTAAGTGAATATTTTAAAAAATATATTGTGGCAACTCCAGAAATCAGAATCTTCCACCTCTTGGGGTTTACTATTGTTACTATTTGCTTAGTGATTTTCTTGGAATAATTCTGTAAAGCCCATATTCTGTCATATGTGGTCTCTGCTTCATTAGCTTAATTCAACAAGCTGAATATGTTGCCTAAATGCCATGAAAAAGTAAGTCTACTTTAAAAAAAAAAATTTTTTTTGTTGCACTGGGCCTCTGCTACATGCAGGCTTTCTCTAATTGCGGCGAGCTATTTTTTCCAGTTGCAGTGCATGGGCTTCTTATTGTAGTGGCTTCTTTCGTTGCAGAACATGGTCTCTAGAGCATGAAGGCTTCAGTTGTGCATGGGCTTAGTTGCCCCAAGGTATGCAGAATCTTCCCAGACCAAGGACTGAACCAATGTCCCCCTGCATTGCCAGGTGGATTCTTTACTACTGGACCACCAGTAGTCTTTCTGTTTTTGCCAAACAGCTCTGTGTGTGTGTTGGGGCATCCTTTCAATATTTCAGTAGGAAGTTAAAAGCTCTGCCTTGCCCTTCATCTCCTACCTGTATGGAGCCTCTCGGTAAAGAAGAGTGAGGGATTATAGCCTTCTCAAGTCATTCCCTGGCAGACACACAGCACTATACATTTGTGCTACCTTCCAGAGTACTAGGAAAACATCAGAGGTTTTCAAAGTCCTCTATGGATATCCTTTATCTCAGTTTTTCTTTTTAAATTTTTTGTCAGCCTTTTGTTACCTGAACTGGTAATTCCTCCTCAGACAAATGCCATGTTAAACAATTGCCAATGGTTCTTTTTGATAAGTGCCCTGGAATAGATCTTTTGGCAGAGTGGGATCTGAAATAAAGACAAATGCTGAGAGCAGAGGTTTTCGGAATGTTGCCAAATAGGTCAAAGAGTGACAATTCTGTGGAGATGGGCTTTTGCAGAATTTCAAAACCATTCTGCTTCCTCAGGTGGCTGCTAGGAAGCTTATTGGTTCAAGGTTCAAATGCCACCAAGCTCACTGTTCTGACATCCATGTGTTTCTCTTGAATAAAACTTTCTAGGATTATGGTAAGCCTCTAATTTCTGGAGGTCTAAAAAAGTGAATGCCCTCCACTCTCTGGTTTCAAATGCTGGTAACTTGGAACTCAATTTCCAGCACCAAACTTTCACCAAATCTCCCACTGCATGAACACTGTCTGCTGGTGGTTCTCCCTTGGGTCTTGTTCATCTTTGTATTCCCAGTGCCTAGCACAGTCTCCAATGGATATATATTAAATGACTGGAAGGCATGCCTGTATTGTTTCTTATAGTAACAGTGAGAATGTACTATTATCTCAAAATAAAATGTCTTAATTTAAAAAAGAAAAAAAGATCACCTTGGCTGTTGTAGAAAATAAATTCTGGGGCAAGAACATATGTTATTAGAAGGCTTTCATGATAATCAGCGAATTAAACACCAATGGTACAACAGGTAGTCACTGGCATAAAAGAACGTGCATTTAGATGACTTATTTGTCTTCTTTAGTTATCAACATGCTTAGGCTACCAAGGTAAACTAGTATTCTGGCCAGTGACATTACTGTAATATTTTAACGTTTACCTTTCTCAAGAATAATGGTTTTCAATCTAGTACTCTCCTGATCAGTTCTGGGGTATAAGGCAAATAATTTGTTCCTAATGAAGTGAAGCAAAGTCACTCAGTCATGTCCAACTCTTCGAGACTCCATGGATTGTAGCCTACCAGGCTCCTCAGTCCATGGAATTTTTCAGGCAAGTGTATTGGAGTGGGTTGCCATTTCCTTCTCCATTGTTCCTAATAGGAGATCTTAAAAAACAAGCTGGTAAATGTTTCTTTCAAAATAGAGACAAAGTAGATTTAAGGTTATCCATATAATGAGATCTCTCTCACTTGCATCCCTGAGTAGGAAAAAGGGAGGAGTTACTCTTAGCAAGTCTTGAACAACCCTGAGTCTACTTTGGGAGAATTATTCATCAGGTTCACAGACATCACCTGAAAAAAAGGCTGTACTTCTAAACACCAGGTTTCTTTTAAACTGCAGCAATACCACAGACCAACACTATGCTCTCAAGTTGGTCACTTGTATGTTTCTTGAAGAAATAAATGGTCACTGATGCTTCTGATTAAATCCTATGGCTTAATCCTATGATTATCTGAGAGATACCTGAACTGTCCTACTGAATTCTTGAAAATGACTGTGTCTGACTATCTCTCCATAATGATCCCTACAGTATAATCATGTATTAACCAAAATACCCACATGTAACCCATGAAAGTGGCTTCCCAAGTGGCTTAGTTGGTAAAGAATCTGCCTGCAATGCAGGAGATGTGGGTTCAATTCCTGGGTCGGGAAGATCCCTTGGAGAAAGAAAAGGCAACCCACTCCAATATTCTTGCCTAGAGAATCCCATGGGTAGAGGAGCCTGGCAGGCTCTAGTCCATAAAGTCACAAAGAGTCAAGACACTACTGAAGTGACTGAGTACAACCCAAGAAAAGTAACAGTAAAAGTGAGATCCAAATATATATGAGTTCTAGGAAGAAGTTTCTTCAAAGTTAGTTAAAAGAACTCTGGGGGACTTCCCTGGTGATCAGTGGTTAAGAATCCACCCTGAAATGTAGGGGACATGAGTTCAATCTCTGATTGGGAAGCTAAGATCCCACACGCTGCAGAACAACTAAGTCCGCAAGTCACAACTACAGAGTCTGTGTGCGGCAACAAAAGATCCTGCACATCACAACTAAGACCCAATGCAGCCAAGTAAATAAAATATTAAAAAAATAAATAAATAAAAGAACTCTGCTTTAGGAGATAAATATTTAAATTGGCAAACCTTCCACTTCTTCATACAATCTAACTTTAGTGTATTTTCTGAGTGTACATCTTATTCACCATATGACCATAAGGTTATATGAATTATCCAGATTTTAATCACACACTTTATTATTCCTCATTCAGGATCCATCTTAATCTTATTTAAGCTACACCTGGAATTTGTATGCTCTTGTTTACTGTTTCTTCTATTCCCAAACTGAATTCCCAGTGGGTCCTGTTTAAATGTATTTGCTCTGTTTATCATTTATATACCTAGTGACTGAGTTAATTCCCAACAGTGTTAGACCAGTGAGTAAATCAGGTCCTGTTTGTCTTTGTCTTTTCCTCTTCCCATCAAGAGAAGAAACAAGCCTCGTAACCACATCAGACACTGAAGATATAGTTCATTCAAGGATCAAGACTGAACCCCTACCTTATCTGTGCCAACAACTCTGCAGACAGATTTCTTGCTCTTCATAGTAACAGAAGTGCTTTATGTTTAAAACAGCTTTATCCTTTATACTATATGTGGAAAACTTGATCTTTGCAAAGATTCTCTCTTTCAGTAATAAAAATATAGAAATTCTGGCTTTGAAGCTGACTCCATCAATTAATCTTAATTGCGCTTGGCTAAATCTTCCCCAGCAGAGGTTTCCCATTACACACACCCATTATTGTGATACCCACAGGTGCCAACACAAAAGTACTTTTATTCCCAGCTGTTGCCGAAGTTAATTTGACTCTTCTCCTGAACTCAGAAGAAGATGGCAAATGTGTATGTAACTTTGCTACCTTAGAACATATGTTGATTTTAAACTCCAATTAATGAACATCAAGTGATTCACTGGTCTTTTTCCAAAGCAAAATTTTAAGATTTCTTTAACTGTGCTCTCACTTGCAAATAAAAGTATCACTGGATAAGAGACTAATCATGATGGTACCAGTGTTCCTTTAAAAACAATTTTATGAAGCGTGCCAAACGTTTTCACATCAACATACTTAACAGATTAACCCCAATCATTATAAAAATATTTTAAGCTGCACCTATACATAAATGTTTAAACATGAATGGAATGAAATACCACCAAAATGTTTCCTATGAGAACATGACTCATCAATGTTTACCAACTAGTAATAAGTTGTACAGTGTAAAAAGAGCTGGCCAGGGAGTCAGGAGATCTGAGTTCTGGCCTGGGCTTGGACTCAATAATTAGCTTAATGAAGGTAGGGCCTTGGAAACACTACCTCTTGGCCTCAGTCTCACCACTGATAAAACATGGAAGGTTAAACTAAATGATATTTAATGGTTGTAATACACTAGGAAATCTGAATCTTGCATAGCAAAGGTCAGCAAACATTTTTTGTAAAGGGTCAGAGAGAAAATATTTTCAATGCTGCTGGTCAAAAGGTCTTGGTTACAGCTATTCAGCTCTGCTACTGTGGAGCAAAGCCAGTCATAGATAATAAACCAATGGGCGTGACTGCGTTCCAGTAAAACTTTATTTACAAAAACAAACAGCAGGGCGGATCTGGTCCACAGGCCATAGTTTGCCAGTTCCTGTTGTAGAAAAACCAAACCATACTTCCAATAACCCAACAAATTTGTTGATATCTGTATAACCTCAGGAAGGAATCCTATTTTCTTGCCTTGTTATTAATAAGCCAGGAAAGATTCTGTACAAAGTGTCCCATATTCTCCCCTCTTTGCCATTTTTGTCAGCAGCAGAACACTCCCTTTCTTCCAGTCTCTCAAGGTCTCATGAGTCTCTTGAAGGGATCTCTGTACATTATCCTCTATTTTGGTCCTGTCAGCAAGCCCCATTCTTTTTCTTCTTGCTAACTCCAATCTCTTCTCCTAAATCTATTTCTGTCTATGCTTCCTAAAACACTGTTTCAGTCATTTTACTTCCTATCTTCAAAACCGTCCTAATTTCTACTGCCTCAGAAGTTCAAATGCACTGCCGTTTCCGAGGACTTACTTTTCCCTATCCAACAGGTCTTATTACTTCTCATAAGACCTCAACATCCACTCTTTTCCCCAGGCAAGGTGTTCTCTAGTGGTTCCCTACAAAGTGTACATTCATTTCTGTACCTTTACTATCACATTTATCCCGAAACCATTCTTTTTACCTACAAAAACCCCACCATTATTTCAAGGTCCAACTCAAGGATCAATTTTTGTAAAGCCTTATAAAAGGATCTACACCACTCTACAAAGATATGCTCTCCATTTCTACATAATCTCAGGGAACTATCATATAGTTAAGTATCTTACTACTGTTTCTGGTAACCAAACTAGGCCATACACACACTTCTGTATTTGCCAGTGCCTAACACAATGCTAAAAACAAAACAGGTTTCAAATAAACAAAGTCTGAGAGATTAAAGGAAAAGTTGTTATTATAGAAGAAGAATCAAATCCAAGGTCTAGCAATTTTGCTTCTTCTGAATTCTTTTGGCATCTATCAGGTGCTGAGACTAACCATTACTCCACCTTACTCTGATCAAGCTTCCCAACACATAATATTGCAGCTGTTATTAGAGGCAAGCAATCTTCCATCTCCTTATCCTTCCCAACATTTCAGTGGCTTTGTAGTACAGTCTGAAGTCAGGGAACATGATACCTCCAGCTTTGTTGCTCTTTCTCAAGACTGTTTTGGCTACTTGAGATTTTTCATGTTTTCCATACAAATTTTAGAATTCTTTGTTCTAGTTCTATGAAAAGTGCCATTGGCACTTGATAGGGTTTGCACTGAAATCTGTACACTGCCATGAGTATGGTCTTTTTAACAGTAGTAATTCTTCCAATCCAGGAACACAGTATATCTTTCCATCTGTATCATCTTCAATTTCTTTCATGAGTGTCTTATAGTTTTCCTTTTTTTTTTTTTTTATAGAATAAAACACTTTATTTCTTTAGGTCCATTTTAGATTCACAGCAAAATTGAGAGAAAGGTACAGAGATTTCCCACTTAGCCCCTGCCACTGCCTCCCCCATTATCAAGGTTTCCCCACTGGAGCATGACATTTGCTACAACTGACAAGACTACTTGACAAATCACAACCACCCAGAGTCCATAGTTTACACTATGGTTCACTCTTGGTGTTGCACGTTCTATGGGTTTGGACAAAGACACAGTGACATGTTTTACACATCATGTTATAGTATTATGGCATTATACATATATTATAGTGTAATTATGATTACATTATAATTATATTATCACAGAGTAGTTTAATGCCCTAAAATTCCCACTTGCTCCACCTAATCTTCCCTCCCTCCCTTTTCAGACTGACTTCTTCAATTGGTAATATGCATTTAAACTTCCTCCAAGTGTTTTTTGGGCTCAACAGCTCACGTATTTTTAACACTGAATAATATTCTTTGTCTGGATGTACCACAGTTTAATTATCCTTTCACCTGTGTGCTTAGTCACTCAGTCGTGTCGGACTCTTTGCAACCCCATGAACTGTAGCCCACCAGGCTCCTCTGTCCCTGGGATTCTCCAGGCAAGAATACTGGAGTGAATTGCCATTGTCTACTCCAGGGGGGGCCTTATAGTTTTCTGAATACAGGTATTTTCCTCCATACATAAACACATTCCAAGGTACTTTACTCTTTTTCATGTGACTATAAATGAGATTGTTTTCTCTGACAGTTCACTGTTACTGTATAGAAAGTGTAAGAGATTTCTGTATATTTATTTTGTATCCTGAATTCACTGATTAGTTTTACTGAACTCATGATGAACTCTACTGAACTCACTGATGAGCTCTAGAAGTTTTTTGATGATGTCTTTGGAACTTTCTATGTAAAACATGTCATCTGCAGACAGTGACAATTTTACTTCTTCCTTTTCAATTTGGATTCTTCTTTTTTTGTCTGACTACTCTGGAATGAGGGAGACCTGGGTTCAATCTCCAGGGTTGGGAAGATCCCCTGGAGAAGGGAAAGGCTTCCCACTCCAGTATTCTGGCCTGAAGAATTGCATGGACCCTACAGTCCATGGGGGCGTACAGAGTCGGATACGACAGAATGACTTTCACTTTCACTCTGGCTAGAACTTCCAATACCATGTTGAATCAAAGTGGTAAGAGTGAACATCCTCATTCTGTTCCTGATCTTAGAAGAAATGTTTTCAGTTTTTCACCATTGAGTATGATGTTAGTTGTGGGCTTGTCAGATACGGCCTTTGTTATGCTGAGGTATGTACCCTCTATTCACACTTTTTGAGTTTTTTATTTCTTTTTAATCACAAACGGATGCTGAATTTTGTCAAAGCCTTTTTTCATCTATTGAGATTAACATAATTTTTATTCTTCAATTTAATGTGCTGAGTCACACCGACCAATTTGCAGACGTGTGTGTGCTTAGTCGCTCAGCTGTGCCTGACTCTTTGCAACCCCATGGACTGTAGTCCACCAGGCTCCTCTGTCCATGGAATTCTCCAGGCAAGAATACTGGAGTGGATTACCATGCCCTCCTCCAGGAGATCTCCTGAACCCAGGGATCGAATCCAGGTTTCCCGCACTGCAGGTGGATTCTCTACCATCTGAGTCACCAGGGAGGCCCAAGAATACTGGAGTGGATAGCCTATCCTTTCTCCAGGGGAACTTTCTGACCCAGGAATCAACCCTGGGGTCTCCTGCATTGCAGGTGGATTCTTTACCAGCTGAGCTACCAGGGAAACCCAGATGTCAAACCATAATCACATCCCTGGGATAAATCCCACTTGATCATAGTACATGATCCTTTATGGTTGAATTTACTTTGCTAATATTTCATTGGGAAGTTTTACATCTATGTTTATCAGTACTATTAACCCGTAATTTTCTTTTCTCATGGTGTCTTTGTCTGGTTTTAGTATCAGGGTGATGCTGGCCTTGTGTAATGAGTTTGAAGTATTTTTTCTTCTTAATTCTATTTACTTATTATTTTTGGCTGTGCCTGGGTTTTGTTGCTATACATGGGCTTTCTCTAGTTGTAGTGCATGGGCTTCTCATTGTGGTGGCTTCTCTTGTTGCAGAGCACAGGCTAAAGGCACCTGGGCTTCAGCAGCTGATGTATGCAGGCTTAGCTGCCCCAAGGTGTGTGAAATCTTCCCAGACCAGGGATCAAACCAGTGTCTCCTACATTGCCAGGTGGATTCTTAACCACTGGACCACCAGGGAAGTCCTGAAGTATCCCTTCCACTACAAGATTTTAGAATAGTTTGAGGACAGGTATTAACTCTTCTGTAATGTTTGGAACATTCACCTCTGAAGCCATCTTCTCCTGGAATTTTGTTTTTTAGGAGTTTTAAAAACTACGAACAATTTCATTACTGGTAATTGATCTATTCCTATTTTCTATTTCTTCCTGGTTCAGTGTTGGGAGAGGTACATTTCTAGGAATTTGTCCATTTCTTCCAGGTTATTCATTTATTGGCATATAGCTGTCTGTAGTAATTTCTTATGATCTTTTGTATATCCCTGGTGTCAGTTGTGAGCTCTCTTCATTTCTGAATTGATTTGGGCCCTCATTTTTTTCTTGATGAGTCTGGCTAAAAGACATCAAATTTTGTTTATCTTTTCAAAGAACCAGCTTGTTGAAAGTTTCAATGATCTTTTCTATTGTGTTTTTTTTTTTTTTAATTTCTCTTTCATTTATTCCTGCTTTGATTCCTTATGATTTCTTACCTTCTACACTTTGGGTTTAGTTTGCTAAGTTCCTTTAGGTGTAAAGTTAGGTTGTTTACTTGATATTTTTCTTGTTTCCCAAGGTAGGCTTGTATTGTTATAAAACTTCCTCTTAGAAGTGCTTTTGTAGTTGGTTTTAGGGATGTGTTGGCTGGCACAAGGCAACATCATAGCAGAATATGTTCAAGGAGAAAAACGTTAAACAGTAAGTTCAGAAAATTCATTTGAGAAATTATACTGAAAGGGGAGGAGAGAAACGAGGTGGTAGCTGAAAGAAGCATTTCTTTTTAAAAAATGGAAGAAATAACAGCATAAGTGCTGTTAAGATGTTCACAAGCAGAGAGGGAATTGATAATGCAGTAGAGAAAAGGAGAACTGCTGCAGCATTAACCTTGAGGGGACAAGAGCAGATGGGATCTCGTACAAAAGTCAAGGAGACTGTCGGCCTTTGCAGGGGAAAGCAGATATAGTTTAACCTTAGTAACAGAAGAGAAGATGTAAATACATAAATGCAGGTAGGTCAATAGAGGTCATGAAAATTCTCTTCCAACATTCCCAATTTCCTCAGAGAAAGAGGAAGAAAGCTCATCAGCGGAGACAGAGATGGGAGAGAAGGTGCTGTAGTACAGGTTAAAAGAAAAAGTTAAGAGTATGAAGTAGTAACCTCAGAGAGTGGGAGAGTGAATAGACTAAAGAAACACAGTGTGACTCAATTAAAGTAAATCAGTTGGCAGGGTTTTCCCCACCCAAACTATTAATGCAGGTAAAGATACAAAGGAGGTGGAGATGTAGGGATAATGAGGATACACGTTAGCCAAATAAGTATAATTAAGGAAAAGACCAGCAGAGGAGTTGAGGGTATATGCAAAGGAGTGATAATAGTGATTGACTATGGAAAGCAGGGTAAGGAGGGAAGTGAGTATATGAGAAGAGTGAAGGAGAGTGAAAAGTGGACGGGACCGATAGATTTGTTGGTCCTGGTGGAGTCTGTATATTAAAGTCTAAAGATAGCGGCTTCCCTTGTAGCTCAATGGTAAAGAATTCACCTGCCAATGCAAGAAACATGGGTTTCATCCCTGATCTGGGAGGATCTCACATGCCAAGGAGCAACTAAGCCACACTCTTGAGCCTGTGTTCTAGAGGCTGGGAGCCGCAACTGCTGGAGCCTGCACAGCCTTCAGCCCCGGCTCTACAACGAGAGAGGCCACTGAGAAACCCGAGGCAATGAGAAACCCGAGCACCACAACTAGAGTAGCCCCCGTTCTCAGCAACTGGAGAAAAGCCCACACAGCAACAAAGACCCAGCACAGCAAAAAATAAACAAACAAAATTATTAAAATGGAAAGACAGTTTCACTTGAAGAATGAGATATTTACAGCTGAAATTGTCATAGACGTTTAAGAATCACTACAGCATAGAACCAGATCTTCGTGATTCCTTCATTTAACAAGTTCAGTGTAGAGGTAAAATGAGAATCCATATTAAGACCTGAATGGCAGGTAAGAGAATTAAAGATAGATGATGAAATATAGCCTTGGAATTCCTTATTTTTCTCTGTATAATTTATCAAAAGACTAATTCCAACTTTTCTAAGGAAAACAATGATTTAGGCTAAAAAAAAAAAACCCACTAAAAAAACCCATTTGTCTGCTTGATTATCGTTCAAAGTGTATCCATAGGTTCTAAAGTCCTATACTTCTCTGCTTACAGAGTTAAATGTATAAAGTAACTTAAGCTAACTGCCATTATCTTTAGTTTTATCTCTTTTTTTTTAGTTTTATCTCTTGACACCACTATTAATGATGTCTACATTTCCCAGAGAAATTGTTAAAGAAGAAAAAATGACTTTCACATTTAAACATTTCAAAACAAACCATCAGCCAAATTCATAAGCATTTATCTGCATATTTTTAAGTATCTACTTTTCAAATACACCTAAAAGACACAATTTTATATTCAATGTGCTGAAGAGTTAAATATACAATTAAAATGGTACTTACCAGTAGCCTGACCAAAAAAAAGTCTTGGTTTTCATCCTGTCATGCAACAATTATTAAAATCTAATAAATTTATTGTATGAATGACAACAGCAGTTACTTGTTTTACCTACCTCCTTAATAGCCTCTTCATTAGGAAGAATGGAACATAAGCATGTGATATAGGCTTGCTGAAAAGATGACACATTTGAAATTTCTTTAGATTCTGCACACAGTTTTGATAAAGCTGTAGCCTGGGGGATGCAGTTAGATTTCAACAAATGTTTTATTCGCATTTGCAGAAAGAAAGGTCCTTCTTGTGCAATCAATTTATTGACTAGAAAAAAGGAAAAATAAAACAGTTTGATAACATACCACATAACATATCAAGGTTGTGAAGATGAAAGTTTGATATCTTTTGTTGTTGTTGTTTTTTTAGCAGATAAAAGGTCAGCTGACATAACTGGAAGTTTACTCTGATCTCTGTACTCATTTAACAGAGCAAAGAGCAAAATAATGTTGCTAATTATTCCCATATTACTTAGCAGTTTTACTTTGAACATCAAACCATTAAAAAAAATTTTTTTTAACTCTATTTTTTAGCCATACCAAACGGCATGTGGGATCCTAGTTCCCTGACCAAGTATCAAACGAACCCGTGCCCCCCTGCATTGGAAGCATAGAGCCCCAAACACTGGACCACCAGGGAAGTCCCACAAACAGCAAACCTTTTAATAAAGCTACCACTAGCATTTCACCAAAATTTATTCTTTCACTTTCTCCTCCTTCACATCCTGATAAGGATAGTAAGGAACAGTGAAATGAACTATAAACATAAGAACAAGGAAAAATGAAGTATCCTGTGTAATATTAACAACTACCACTTAAACACTCATGAGGGACCAAGCTTCTGAGTGTTTTTACACACCTCTCATTTATTCTTCACACCACCACCAAGGCAAGTATTGTTATCCCCGGTTTAAGGTTAGGAAAATCAATACTCAGAGAAATTAGGTAACTTGCCAAGGATTCCAAAGTCAGTGGTGGTCTTTCCTCTAAACCAGGCATTTCTCAAAGTGTGTTCCACCGAGCAAAAGACCTGAGAGATAGTCCTAGAAAAAAAAAGGATTCCTTGGTCAAATCTCTGAACAGTCCTGCAATGAAGAAAACTGTTCACTCTTATTTAAACCCAATTTTACCCAAACTGATTTGACCAGAGAACCCTTTTACACATATCATTAACATGACATAAAGTCCATGTTCCTGGTTCAGTACACACTTTGGAAAATGCTGCTTGAAGCAGTACTCCCATTGATTTTTACAGTGTTCTGAACAAGCCCTTGACTTATAAATAGTAAATATTCAACAAGTGTGTGCATTGTTACACAGTATTACTTAAAGAACAGAGGTGGGAATGTACATGTTAAGATGACTTGCAAGCGAACACTTTAGGTGTTTTAGATGGTTCACCTAACACAGTGTTTCTCAAACTTGAAAATGCCTTCTGAATCACTAGGGAAATCCTATTAAAATGCAGATTCTAATTCAGTAGGCCTGGAATGGGATCTGAGACTGTGCTTTTCTAATAAGCCTCAAAGATAACATCCACTCGGTCTACAGGCCACATGTGGAACAGAAATCATTAAAATTAATGATAAACCACCAGGGTTGGGGGAACCACTGCCCAATCTTAACTACATATGAGAATCAACTGTAGAGATGTTTTAATTTTCTCTTTTAAAAAAATAGGTAACATTATACATGCAAATAACACAAAAGTCAAAAGGCCCACAAAAAGATGTACAGTTAAAAGTTGTTTCCCTTCTACTCTGACTCCAGTCTCGTAGTCTCTTTCCTCAAGAAACAACAATCATTTTTGTTTATCCTTCCAGTACAGTTTGTTAATCCTTCTGAGTACAGAAGACCTATTTCTTTTCCTATTTAATATATCATACAGGTCATTCTATCACATCACTGTACACTGAGAGCTCAATACTTTTAACAAGTGTGTATTATTCCACTGTACAGATCAATTTTAACTAATTTAACCAATCCCCTCCTGATAAACTTGCAAGTTGTTTCCAATCTTTGGCAATTGTCAATAATGCTACAACTTACAGCCCTGTACAGAGACCATTTCACGATGCATGGCTAGAAGAAAATTATAGAAAAAATTCCTAGAAGTGAAACTGCTGCCAGATTGATGTTCAGAGATTGTACCAATTTATACTCCCAGCACGCACAGGTGGAAGGGCTTGTTTCCTGCGGCACTTCAAAAAGGTCAGTTTTCAGAGCTTCAACTCTGGAGACCCTGATTTAGCAGATGAAGCCTGGACCTGGGATATGTGTCCGTGTGTTCTGGCTTTAAATTCCATGGATACTCTGATACACAGTCAAGGTCAAAAGGCATGGACAGAAAATAGATCACTTGCATTTGGACTTCTTTATTTTAGTCCCACAAGCACTAAATTCCACAAAATGAACTTACAATCATATCTCAAATAGCTCCTCATTCCTTACTTCTATTTTCACTAATGGTATTTGCTCAATTTTTTTAAAAAATGAAATTCTGGAATTACCCTTCCTTGCCAACTCCTTTCCTAAGGAAATCAACTTAGTTACCG
This sequence comes from Muntiacus reevesi, assembly GCF_963930625.1. NCBI lineage: Eukaryota > Metazoa > Chordata > Mammalia > Artiodactyla > Cervidae > Muntiacus > Muntiacus reevesi. The sequence goes on from NC_089249.1 coordinate 164,514,086, forward strand.
TGTCCTAGCAATTCTTTTAAAAATTCTCTCCAACCTAATTACTTCATGTTATTTCTTGCCACATCTGTCCCCTCCATCCTAAACTGCTTGACATCAGATTATGCTCCATTGATCTACTCTATCAAGTATACGCATTTTCACAAATCTCACACCTGAAAACAGGTATGTTATCTATACAGCCCAATCCCTTCTAAATTCCCCTAACATTTTACTTCTTTTACCACACTTATTTTTCTCTTTACACATAGTAATAAATGATCAGAGTATATAAAGGCTAAGATCTTAGATTTTGGAATCAATTAACTGAGGCCAAATCATGACTCTCACACATACTAGTTGTGAGGCCCTTGGACAAATCAGACCTTCCTGAGTCTCAAGTTTCTTTAACGATGAAAAGCTTACCTCGCAGAGATGAAAGGATGATAAATGAAATACCAGAATGCAAGGAAGACACTGAATACAGGGGCCAGGAGGAGTGAACGCTCAATAGTACTGCTATTATTTGCTCTGATATCGACCTGATTATACAATCAGCGATTTGAGGACAAATACCGTGCCTTGTTAACTTTTGGGTAAAACCATGTATTTAGAAACGAAATGGTTATCACTTTTAATCAATCAAAAACTTTTAAATATTTCCTCACCTGGATTCAAATTCTGTCTCCACAATTTTAACTATATGGCCTTGCACATGTGTAATCTCTCGCCTGTTGAATGGATTAAATGAGACGGAAAGAACTAATACAGTGCCCATCACATAACAGGCACGCTATAAATTACAGCTATTATTTCTATGAGGTAAAACTACTTTACTCAATAGATTACAGTCAGTTAAACCACTGCATCAATTTTTAACACAAAAATCAAAGCTGCATTTTAAAAACACTTTGTTATGTTAAAATCAATCCTTACTTAACTGTATTTTTAAAAAGGAATCCATCCATATACTTCAATATTTAAAATGACACAATAAAGTGTACACTAAGGGAAACCAGTCCTGAATATTCATAGGAGGGACTGATGCTGAAGCTGAAACTCCAATACTTTGGCCACCTGATGCCACCTTCATTTGAAAAGACCCCGATGCTGGGAAAGACTGAGGGCAGGAGGAGAAGGGGACAACAGAGGATGAGATGGCTGGATGGCATCGCCAACTCAATGGACATGGGTTTGGGTGGACTCCGGGAATTGGTGATGGACAGGGAGGCCTGGCGCGCTACGGTTCATGGGGTCACAAAGAGTCGAACACGACTGAGCGACTGAACTGAACTGAAAAAGAAACTGAATACTACTAATTCCAGAGGTAGGAGGGTGAAATATTTGATTAGTTACATCAGGAAAAAAAAACGAGGGACATTTAATGCAATTCCATTTCTTCCCTCTGGAGCTTGAACCTGTCTACAAAGGTCATGCACTCACTCTTCACTCCTGGATCCTTATCTGGGAATCTGCTAATTCTAGGATCCTTTCGCAACTATTTGGAGTTGTCCTCTAACACTTTAAAAAAAAAAAAAAAACCTTCCCAGGTGGCGCTAGTGGTAAAGATCCCTGCTGCCAATGCAATTTTTAATAACGATAAAGGCAATCACTGAGCGTCCACCTGCCTATATTTACAAAAGGATGCCATTTATCAAGAACCTCAACGTAAAACATTTATACAAATCTATTTCTATTTAACAGCTCTTTTTTTTTCTTGTCAGTATAACTGATAAGCAGTAGAACTATCAGAGGTAAGGGACCAAGAGAAAATCTAAGCACTCTTATTATCAATGATCACACTATAAAGAAAAATGCAAATAACATGTATACAATAGGTTATCAAACTTGGGGAATGAATAAGTTAACTGAAATATTTTAAGACGTGTCTCCGTGCTTCGGTTGTGCCCATTTCTTTGCGACCTCATGGACTGTAGCCCACCAGGCTCCTGTGACCACGGATTCTCCAGCCAAGAACACTGGAGCTGGTTGCCCCGCCCTCCCTCCAGGGGAGCCCCCTGACCCAGGGTCAAATCCGGTGTGTCTCAGTCTCCTGCTGGCGGGTTCTTTCTCATCAGTGCCACCTGGGAGGCCCATATTTTAAGATATCAATATACAAAAGGCCTGAAACTTGAACTAAAGATATATCAAAAGTGTAAAAAAAAACTGTTTTGAAACTCATTCTTATTCCAAAAACATACTTAAGAAAGATGTGATCCTTATTAATTTTCTACTAACTTAAAGCAAACAAAATCATAATTGTTGGACATGTAAAATGAGACATTTTGTGCGTCTAAATGCAAACACATCAACCCAAATCCGTAAATCTGTTGGTCTTCAACTGACAATTCTTAAATAAAAACTTTCTTCTTCGTACATCTCTATAAAATGCTAAATTCCAATGTTTCATAAATCTAAAATAAAAAGTAATTTTCTGCCATAGTCCTCAGCTCTAGTAACCAATAAACAAAATATAAGCAAAGCTTTACTATATACTCAGGACTAGAAGCAGATTATTAATTTCTATCACAGGAGCTCTGTATAAACATTGTTATTCAAAGCAATATTTAAAAACAAGGACAAAGGGATACTTTTAAAACTCTGTTAAAATTCAAGAATCTTTAAACAAAACATTAAGTGCTAATGGCTAGTTTTTATTATTCAAAGGAGACCAGAATGACTGGTTATTTCACACAGGTGAAATTCACAAAATTTTAACCCATAAAAATTTTTAATTCTCTTAGAACTAAATCCTCCTTCAGTAGTCAGTACAGTTTTAAGCTTACCTTCTTCTGTTTCTACTGGCTGTTGAGACAGTATTTTAAGAAGAACAGGATTTTTCCACACCCCTTCCTTGGTAACATGAACCAGTATTTGTAGGTTATTATTCCCAAATTCCAATAATGCATCATGTGACTCCTTAAAAAAAAAAAAAAGCATATCCAGAAAACAGGCAATATCTGAAAGTCTATGAAAAGCCCTGTTATCTTGGATTTCCTAAAAATAAATAAGCAGGGGGGAAAAATAGCTATCCTCAAAGTTTTATGAAATTCTGTTGCTACTTTTAAATAATGAAACTAGGGCATTTTCTCTAAGTTAAAGAGTACCTTTAAAATGTTTTCCTGAATTCCCCTAGGTAAAATTATCACCACAATTCAATTTACATCCTTGAATGACTAAATTATTTTAAGGTCACTGGCACAGCTTTCTTTTAAAAGATTCTGCAGTATTCACATAGGCAACCTATTCCTTCTAACATAAGCATGACAACGATATCTATTCTAATGTATCTTTTTAATTGTTTAAACTCTTCTATCAGAAGACTTTTTACATGACAGATGGCTCCATGGACTTTCAAGGCAGGGGCCACAGGTTCAATCCTTGGTTGGGAAACTAAGATTCCACAAGCTGAGCAACATGACCAGATAAACAAAGACAAAAAAATTTTTTAAATAACATCAAATAAGAGTCTTCAAAAACTATGGTGGAATTTTAAAAATAATTTCTTGTTTAAGGTAACACTATCCGAAGTCCACATCTTGAAATCTACAATATAGAAATACAAGTGCAAGATGTTCACTCTAGCATTATTTACAATAAACAGCAAAGAGATCTGGCCAAATAATTTATGGTACAGCCACATAACAGAATCCCAGGCAGTGATCAAGGAAGATCTACATATGCAATCCTAGACATATGTCCACGATAAAATCATTAAGTTAAAAAGGTTGCAAAATATAGGATCTCATTTTTATTTAAAACTCCATTTCAGAATGTATTTTTATATACATAAAGAAAAGGTCTGGAAGGGTTACACAAGCTGGGTAAATAGTGGTTGAGAATAGTAGGCTCTCTGTGGTCTGCCTGGTAAAAAACTATTCTCTTACCAAAGGTATCATCAAAACAGTCTGATGTCTTATCTATTTTTACCTAAAATAAGAAAACTTCAATTTTTCATGCTTTGTATTTCTACAGGGATTGTGCCTTATATTTATCTGTACCTCTACTGTATTTATTTTATTGAACACATATTCAGAAATGTGAATGTATATATCCTGAATTGTATGATAAATATTTTAACAAAGTTGTACAGGTAGGGAGGAAGACAAATATTTTATTTAGGCATACAATCTAAAAAAAAAAAAGTGAAGAGATACTAAGAAAGTATCACTCTGCAAAGGGATACTAATAAAAAAATAATAGTAACAGCCCTAATAAGAATAAGTTCATTTGCCCTTCTAGAATGTCTTATGCCAGGGCAAAACTACTGGCAGACCCCAAAAGAGAGAATGACAAAATCAATATGCTCTGTATGAAAGATGATTTTAACAACTATATGAATACGTGAAGAGTTAGGACATTATAGGGATTAGAACATGCCAAGGACATGACACAGAATTCTTCTTAAACAGAAAATCTAAAGAGTAACAATTATCCAGGAGTTGGTGATGGACAGGGAGGCCTGGCGTGCTGCGGTCCATAGGATCGCAGAGTCAGACATGACTGAACTGAACTGAACATTATATCATTTCGTTTTGGATTAAACAGTCAAGAAGAAACTAATTTTCAAATAATGAAGTATGTCTGTTAACATGCAAACCTTGACTTATGCCTGCATGAAACAGGTCCAGGCTACTATGGAGTTTGTGTCCTTGAGGAAACAGTTAAACAAAGCAAGTTCTAGGTATAAATCTAGGTGTTAACTTTAGGCAAGTTAATTCACCTCTCTATGCCTGCCTCCCTATTTATAAATTGTGGTTCAAATGATCTCTGTGTTATATAAGGGTTGCAATTTGATTAAAAGATACAAAATGTAAAAATAATGTAGAGTACTGTTTGCCACATAGTTAATGATAATAACTGAATGATAGCTTTTTTACTTATGTCTGTTTTCTTTAAATATCTCTACTGCTAACAGGCAAATTTGTTTTCTATTGCTGGCAGTACACTTGCTTTTTTTCTCCTACTTTACTCTCCTCTCCCCAACTTGCTATTTTCTGATCTGCTCATCTAAGAATGCTTATTATCAAGCCAACAGATGAACTAATAGCTCTCCTGTAAGTAAAATGCATGAACAGAATCTCTGATGTCTACTTTTAATTGTTAGCATTATAAGTCCCTGAAATTTTAGGGGAAATTACTAGATCAATGTACTATGAATGAACCAAATAGTGTTACATAATAAACATATACAATCTTATATTTTAATAGATTTATTCTGTCTAAAATTTTGTTTCTGAAGAATGAAAAATTTTTTGTTGACTTCTAAGCTACGTAAAGACCAACAAAACCAAATGAAAGGAAAAAACCCAATAATTTTTAGGATACTCTCTTCATCTGGAAGGCCTCTTTCTCATTCCATGAACTTAACACAATATAGAATGAACTTGTTTTTGTTCTAAGTTTCCAATTTCAGTTTGCTGGGAGAAATTAACTAGGTGTCTTGGATATCCAATCAGAGAACTTTTTTGAGGACAAATCAACCCACCTGTAAAGACTGAAGGAAGAGTACCCAGGCTTCACATGGCAGTTCACTTTCAGACACTGAAAGCAGTAATTCAAAACAACTCCTAGAATATGAAAAACTAAGTCAGTATATAACACTGGTTATAGTCATAATAAGTACAGTATGACAGTGACACAATATACATTTTAGATTTATTTGGACTATTTCAAATTTTTCAAATTCTTTACTCTTCAAAATTTTATTCAACATTGTTATATTAACTTTTCAACTTTAAAAAAAAGAAAGAAGTAAAACTATGAAGCTTTAGAGAAGGAATAACAGGATTATAAAACAAGGAATGTATGTGTTCCAAAAAAAAAGTATGATGTTACAGGTCTGGGATTTTGGAATATAGGAAAGAAAACAGTTAAGACTACAGAAAAGCAAAATCGATCACCTAGACTAAAATTTATCCTACCAACAATCTGTAAACTGAATCAAAGTGATTCCAGAACTAAAAACTAACAGCTGTTATATTTTTTCACTCTGCAAATAAAATATATTAAAGGTGTAATTTTGTCTGCTATTAGGCAGGCAAGTATTAAAATATTAGCTAAATCAGTATGAGCTTTTAGGGTGGTAATTTTATACTGTGCCCTGATACTTTCTGCTAGTAAATTCGAATAATACAACTGAGTTGCAGAATTTCACAATAATTCCCTCAAAGACCACTACACCTTCCAGATACTCTGTCACTTCAGTTGATCCATACCTAAGGACAAAAAGAAAACATATCAACCTAAGCCTGAGTAGAGAGAGAGACTCTAGGGGCAATTAAATATTAACTGCAGCTGCTTGATTGCAGTTTCACTTATACATGTCTCCTGAAAATGGGAATATAAAGGGGTCAGAGCAAAGGAAATTTCATTCAAAGGTATGACCCTTTAAACAATGTGATGCCACAGTAAAGAGAAGTCCGACAAACATTACAACCAAAAATACTCAATTTTAACAGTGATTTAAGTTCTTAAACTTACAGTACTAATCTGCCAAGCACTAAGAGGACATCTTCACACTCAGTAGTTAAATACGGGCGAGCACTGGCAAAGCTTTGGATGGCAAGTCGATATACCTCCAGAAGATAGACAATGTGTTCTGATGCATTCTTGTTGCTTGCATACTGCAACAAGGTCTAAAAAATAAAGTTTTAATTATTTTAAAAATAAAGACAATGAAACAAATAAGACTATCTTTGTTCTCAAATGCACTACCCCATCCCTTTTTTCTAACAGATGCATTTTCTGTTAACATGTGCATTTTCTAACATGTGCATTTTCTAACAAATGCACCTTTTATTTGGCTCCAGTTTGTTGGCAGAATTCTACTTTCATCACTTAATGAATTGTTTCTGCTGAATTAAAGAAAAGGCAGAAATGATCTATTGACATGAGAATAAATCTATGAATAGAGTCATAAAATGCTGATAGTTGTTCTCAATAGAGGTCTGGAGTTATCATCTCTGAAATTTAGTAATTAGCTTCATTAATAACAACACTAAATTGAGCACCAACCATGCACCAATACACTGGTTAAACAAGACTATGATTCCTGCCTTATACAAAATACATTGCTGTGTGTGGCCCTTAGCTCTTTTTCCCCACACACACAGAACTGATTAGGCTTAATTTACACTTATCAATTTATAAAAGGTTATGGCTATATTTAATGAAGTTATTTCAAAAACTAACATATATGCCAGATGCTCCAAAATCACTGCGGACAGTGACAGTAGCCACGAAATTAAAAGATGCTTGCTCCTCAAAAGAAGAGCTATGACAAACTTAGACAGCATATTAAAAAGTAGAGCCATCACTTTGCCTACAAAGGTCCTATAGTCAAAGCTATGGTTTTTCCAAGAGTCATGTAGGGATATGAGAGCTGGACCACAAAGAAGCCTGAATGCCAAAGAAATGATGCTTTCAAACTGTGGTCCTGGAGAAGACCCTTGAGAGTCCTCTGGACAGTAAGGAAGTTAAACCAGTCAATCCTAAAGGAAATCAACCCTGAAAAGTCACTGGAAGGACTGATGCCGAAGCTGAAGCTCCAGTACTTTGGCCCCCTGATGCAAAGAGCCAACTCATTGGAAAAGATCCTGATGCTGGGAAAGACTGAGGGCAGGAGAAGCAGGGGGTGACAGAGGATGACATGGTTAGCTGGTATCACTGACTCAATGGACAGGAGTTTGAGCAAACTCTGGGAGATAGTGAAAAGACAGGGAACCTTGGCGTGCTGCAGGTCTTGGGGTCTCAGAGTCAGACACGACTTAGCGACTCAACAACAACGCCAGATGCCAGTTTATTTGTTTACAAAGGGGACAGACATATTACCACCTCATTCCCCATATTCTGATATAATAGGTTTTCTGGTGAGTTAAAAATCTAAAACAAAGGAAAACCAGAACCACAGTAAGGTCCGAAAAATTACATGTTCAAATCACAATGGAAAGCTGGCTTCTGTTCTCTTTGGACAGTGTGGAAAATAGGCTAAGTTCTTGTTTGGAGTCTCTCTAGGTTCCACAAAGTTGCTCTCCCTTCTAGTAATATACTTCTTTCCTCTAACAACTGAATTAAGTTTTTCTTATGCTTAATTGATACATGTTTAATTAACAGGTTAAGACTTGAATTATGTAAGTTTCCCACCACATAGAACACACATTCTGACTGGTTAGGTAGGCAGTTAAGGCTACTTCAGTAATAATCTCTTCAAGGATTCCTAACTTCCTATATTCTGATCTTTCTGCCTAGCAAACTACAAATAGCTTGGTGGTATTGCAGGAGTCCATTGATTTTCTGTAGTTTTTTTCTGTAGTTTTCACAATAACAGTCCTTGTATCAGTTCTGATAATTAAGAACTGTATTGATTATTTTAAAAAAAACAGGGAAATGAATGATAAACCATTATATCATATACTTTAATAAAAGCTCACTTAACTTACACACTGAATTATCTGATCATTGCATACTTGAATGATCAAGATACTTAAGCTATTAAGTTGGTAAGAAAAGTAATTGCGGTTTCGCACTATCAATTTTAAATCATTATAACTAGACTCAAACACATCTTCATTAATCAAAATAGGAACCATTACAATCAATGCATTTTTGCCAACAAGAAGTAAGTTTGTTTATTCCTGTAGCATAAAAATCTGCCTGGAGCAATCCCACTCCTGGGCATACACACCAAGGAAACCAGATCTGGAAGAGACACGTGCACCCCAATGTTCATCACAGCACTGTTTATAATAGCCAGGACATGGAAGCAACCTAGATGCCCATCAGCAGACGAATGGATAAGGAAGCTGTGGTACATATACACCATGGAATATTACTCAGCCATTAAAAAGAATTCATTTGAATCAGTTCTAATGAGATGGATGAAACTGGAGCCCATTATACAGAGTGAAGTAAGCCAGAAAGATGAACACCAATACAGTATACTAACGCATACATAATGGAATTTAGAAAGATGGTAACGATAACCCTATATGCAAGACAGAAAAAGAGACACAGATGTATAGAACAGACTTTTGGACTCTGTGGGAGAAGGCCAGGGTGGGATGATCTGAGAGAATAGCATTGAAACAAGTATACTGTCAAGGGTGAAACAGACCACCAGCTCAGGTTGGATGCATGAGACAAGTGCTCGGGGCTGGTGCACTGGGAGGACCCAGAGGGATGGGATGGGGAGGGAGGTGGGAGGGGGGTTAAGAAAGGGGAACACATGTAAACCCATGGCTGATTCATGTCAATGTATGGCAAAAACCACTACAATACTGTAAAGCAATTAGCCTCCAACTAATAAAAATAAATGGAAAAAAAAAAAAAACCTGTGCCTCGGGATTCAACAAACTCTTAGAAAGCATTTTCTGCCTCCTGCTGCTTGTGGAAGCATTTTCCCTGCAAAAAGTTGTTGAGATGCTCAACAAGTGGTAGTCAGTTGGCGAGAGGTCAGGTGGAGGAGGCAAAACTTCACAGACCAATTCATTCAACTTTTGAAGCGTTTGTTGTGCGACATGTGGTCGAGCACTGTCATGGAGAAGAATTGGGCCCATTCTGTTGACCAATGCTGGCTGCAGGCATTGCAGTTTTGGGTGAATCTCCTCGATTTGCTGAGCACACTTCCCAGATATAATGGTTGTGCCGGGATTCAGAAGCTGTAGTGGATCAGGCCATCAGAGACCATGACCTTTTTTTGGTGCAAGTTTGGCTTTGGGAAGTGCTTTGGAGCTTCTTCTCAGTCCAACCACTGAGCTGGTCATCACCAGCTGTAATGTAAAATTCACCTTTTGTTGCACATCACAGTCCAATCAAGAAATGGCTCATTGGGGACTTCCCTGGTGGCCCAGCGGCTAAGACCCCGTGCTCTCAATGCAGGGGGTCTGGGTTCAAGCCATGGTCAGGGGGCTTGAATGCACATGCCACATCAAAAATCCCATGTTCCTCAACTAAGACCAGGCACAGCCAAATAAACAAATGAAATAAATTTTTTTTTAAAAAAAGAAACATTCATTGTTGTTGTGCAGAATAATAGAACACAACACTTCAAAAAGACGATTTTTTTTTTTTGCAGTCAAACACCCACTAACTGAGCTTTTCCCAATTTGCTTCAAATGCCAAACAACTGTAGAATGGTAGGAGTTGAGTTCTTCGGCAACTTCTCATGTAATTGTAAGAGGATCGGCTTTGATGATCCTCTCAACTGGACACTGTCAACTTGAAGAGATAGTAAAGTACAGGGAAGCCAGGCATGGCACAGTCCATGGGGTTGCAAAAGAGTCAGGCACGACTGAGCAACTGAACAACAACTTCTGATGGTCGGCCACTATGCTCCTCATCTTCAAGGCTCTTGTCTCCTCTGCAAGACTTCTTGAACCACCACTGCACTGTGCGTACATGACCGGTTCCTGGGCCAAATGCATGGTTGATGTTGAGTTGTCTCTGCTGATTTACGACCCATTTTGAACTCGAACAAAAAAATCGCTCTAATTTGCTTTTTGTCTAACATCATTTCCATAGTCTAAAATAAATATAAAATATACAGCAAGCAATAAGTCATTAGCAAAAGCCATAAAGTGAGAAAAGTGCATGAAAATGATGTATAACATTAATTTAATAATATATTCCAATATCAAACAGCAAAGTTCAACGATGCAAAACCACAATTACTTTTGCATCAACCTAATATTTCAGTACATCCATTCAATTAAGTATCTTGCTGCTTTACCACAGTCACTTTAGAGAAATGGACTCCTATATTTTCAGAAGAGCATAATGTCCCCATCTAATCAAATTCCAAATTTTAACAAAATAAGAAAAAAACTGAATGATAACAGAGGATCATAAAACTGATCCCGTAATTATCCTTTCTAGCTAAATGAGTGAGGAGAAGGAATGCAGAATTGTGTGCTTATCAGTTACATAAATAAGATTTCACATTGTTGCTGTTCAGTCGCTAAGTCATGTCTGACTCTGCAAACCCATGAACTGCAGGGTTCCCTGTCCTTCACCATCTCCTGGAGTTTGCTCAAGCTCATGACCACTGAATTGGTGATGACATCCGACCATCTCATCCTCTATCGCCTCCTTCTCTTCATGCCCTCAATCTTTCCTAGCATCAGGGTCTTTTCCAATGAATCAGCTCTTTACATCAGGGGGCCAAAGTACTGGAGCTTTAGCTTCAGCATCAGTCCTTCAGTGAATATTCAGGGTTGATTTCCTTTAGGACTGACAGGTTTGACCTCCTTGCTGTCCAAGAGACTCTCAAGAGTCTTCTCCAGCACCACAGTTGGAAGGCAGCAATTCTCTGGCACTCAGCCTTCTTTATGGTTCAACTCTCACATCCATACATGACTACTGGAAAAAAATAAAAGCTTTGACTCTACGGACCTTTGTAAGCAAAGTGATGTCTCTGCTTTTTAAAGCGATGTCTCTTTTTAAAAACTCTGTCTAGGTTTGTCATTGCTTTTCTTCCAAGCAACAAGCATCTTTTAGTTTCATGACTGCAGTCACCATCCACAGTGATTTTGAACTATTTCAAATAATATCTTTTAACAAATCTCTTAAAATCTATGTCAGAAAGAAACCATTTTGGGTCGGCAAATTACTTATTTTCTACATTGGTTAATCTGAAAACCAGAAGGTTTTACAAATTTATATTCAGTATCAGAATTTATTTTCCTTAAGGTCAGATAATATCTTATCAACCTTAGTAGGTCAATACTCCTCCACTCACTTCCATCTCCACAGGACATTCAAGTCTCATTAAATGTTTCCTGAACTAATTCACCATTTTACTGAATAAACTCATCATTCTATTCATTTGCCAAATACTTTTTCATAGCCTACTCCAGTAAGGTGCTAGGTACTGGGGGGGGGAAGACACAGGGGCCTATTCTGGAGCTTTCAGAATGAGTCAACACAACCTGACAGTTGAAACCACATGTGCAAATTAACCAACTGCTGGCTAATGTATGCAAAGAGAAGGGTGGAGGGCATGATGAGGTGGTTCTCTCCACAGTCCCCCTTCCTACTCAGAAGCTCCTGCCACCAATCTAATTTCTTCTGACACAAATGTCCAATTAAGCCTCCCAAGCCACACAAGATTCAATACCCTGTGAGTACTTATGTTTACATTTTCCCCTGTACTTATTTATATATTTTTTATATTCCTAAACCTTTCCCCCCTTATATGTTAATCACATTAAAGAAGTGTCCTTCACTGCTCTATTTAAAATGGATAACCAATAAGGTCCTACTGCACAGCACAGGGAACTCTGCTCACTGTTGTGGCAGCCTGGGAGGAAGGAGTTTGGGGCAGAATGGATACACGTACATGTATGGCTGAGCCCCTTGGCTGTTCACTTGAAACTGTCACAACATTGTTAATCGGCTATATTTCAATAGAAAACAAAAAGTTAAAATGGTTAAAAAAATTTTTTTTACAAGGGAGGTGTCCTTAACATATCCACTATGTGCATACTCTGGACACTGAAAGAACCACTGGAACAATCTTCTTTACTATCATCGTTTTTAAGAACGCAAGATTAAACTGAATGAATTATAGTCACCCAAATAACATTTTTAAGTAAATCATGTAAACACAATTCCATCAAAAGCAGAAAAGAAAAATGGGAGTCTTTTATTTCTCTTTAAGAATTTAAATTTTAGACACCAACAAAACTAAGAAAAGGGCAGTAAATGATAATTATGACTCCCTCAAGTTCATTGGCATTCTTCAGAAACCAAATTAATGGCCTCGTCTCTTTGTTTCAGTAAACTTATTTATTCTATTAAAGTTTATGTGGAGGGTAACAGAGATGAAGACTCCATTCCTGCCCTTAAAGAACTAAGTACACTTAGCCCAAACAGGTACCATCTTTATTTTAAACATTCTCACAGGATGTTCTCATTCATATCTCAGGCAGATTATCTCTCAAGTCCTTGCTATATACCTCAAATGCCTGTTAGACATTTCCATCTGGATGTCCTATTCAAATCTAAAATTCAACATGGTGAAAACAAACATCTTCCCCAGCAAATATGCTCTTCCTCCTATGTTCCATCTGTCTCTTTTCAGGAGCCAGAGCTAAAAAAAAACTCTCTCTGAAATCACCACACCAAAGTTTATTGACTCAATGGCAAAAACATGAATACCTTTGTCTCTGATCTTATGCTTTATGTCTATAGCCAGTGACCTAGACCAGGCTCTGAACATCCCTCATCTGGAATGCCACAACAGTTTACTTCTCTAAGTTAAATACTCTTCAGTCTGTGTATGTGTTATAATCATAACTTATTTGTACATAAAAAATTAATGCACAGGGGGGAAAATTAGAAGGAATTCAGCCATATTAATGTTAGGAAGAACTACTGGAAGGACTGATGCTGAAGCTGAAGCTTTAGTATTTTGGTCATTTGATGCGAACAGACGACTCATTGGAAAACTCCCTGGTGCTGGGAAACATTGAGGGTAGAAGGAGAAGAAGGCGTCAGAGGTGGCTGGATGGCATCACCGATGCAATGAATATGAACTTGGGCAAACTCTGGGAGATTGTGAGGGACAGGGAGGCCTGGTGTGCTGCAGTTCATAGGGTCACAAAGAGTCAGACACAACTGGGCAACTGAACAACAGTAGTAGGGTTATAAACAATTTTGTATCATTTTTATATTTTTCCAAATTTTCTTTATTAAGCATTATAATATTTACAGGAAGAAGGAAAGATTATCTCCCCTTATCCCAATTCTATCTACATTCCTCACTACATGGTTTCAAACAGATTGGTAGCATCTGGACTATTCTCTGAAACTACCAGGGAAGGAGAAAATTTTTTCATAATGGTCACTTTTTATGCAGGGATGAATTCCAATTTAAGACTCAAATGGTCTAAGTTTCCCAGTGGAATAGTCATAGTTAATATTTTTGAGCACACACTATGCACTAGGTATTTTCCTAAGAGCTTTACATGGTACTAACATTTAATACAATAACCCAAAGAGGTAAGTGCTTTATCATCAGCCTATTTTTAAAATGAGGAAACAAAAGCACAGAGAGATTATTTTCTGAAAGTTACCATTGTAGTAAATGCTGGATTTAGGATTTGAACTGGGGTCATCTGACTCCAGGGCCCACACTTAACCACTCTGCTACAAGACTTCCAAGAACACACAATGCGACAACTATTTTACTTGTATTTTAAATTCTGCCCCTCCTGCCCCCAAGCATTAGCTTTAATCTTTTACAACAAGTAGTATCATGGGCATCATTTGATCTTCTTCCCAAGAGTTTACAACATTTAATTCCCATTTAAAATGACTGCTTCTGGGGAAAGTTTTGCAGCAATAGTGAGACTGACGCTCCACACTTTAGAACGTTGGTGGTTCACACAGAAATGACAAACGGTATCTGGTATTTGGTCCTTACTGTTAAATCTGTCTGTATGTGACTTTTAATAGAAGAGGATTTGCATTACTTCAACTTTTGCCCATTAAGCGAGAAGTCTTATTGATTTTAATTTCTCAACATGTGAAATTCCCAGAATGAAATAAATTTGAGTACAATGTGACTGCACTGTGACGGACAGACTTCAGCACTTGAGCTGGATTCCTGAGGTACGGGTCAAGTTGGAAAATGTGAAAGTGAGGGGGAAAGAAATTCAGGTAGACAGCAACTTGAACAAATCAGAAAAAAATCAACAGAACAGATGGGGCAAAACAGTGACAAGACGTAACACCGCTTGGTAGGGAAGCGTGGGAGACTTCTCTCGAAGAGACCAAGCTGGTGTGAGACGAGACGGGACGGGGAGCGAGCGGCCGGCTGCTCACACTCAGAGGCGGCTGGAGGAGACTACAGCTCTTAGCCTTACAGCACACATGGCCATTAGAGCGCACCTCACACTTCTATACTGGTTAGAGTTGGCTTTTTAAACCCAGAAACATGACCTGTTACTTTACCTACCTATTTACCTATTCTGATTAGCTTTCACGGGATTCAATCCATCATCCTCACCGACCAAGACTATTTTTAGATACTGATTCTGTCATGGGATTTAACTATGCTTTCTAACTTCATTTTCAAGTTTAAAAATATCTTTTGCTGAGCTTTCCTGGTGGCTCAGTGGTAAAGAATCTGCCTGCCAATGCAGGAGACATAGGTTCAATCCCTGATCCAGGAAGATACCACATACTACGCAACAATTAAGCCTGTGCGCCGCAACTACTGAGCCTGTATTCTAAAGGCCAGAAGCCACAACCACTAAAGCCTGCAATAAGAGAAACCACCACAATGAAAACCCCGAGCACTGCAACTGGAGAGTAGCGTCAACTTTCTGCAACTAGAGAAAAGCCCTCGCAGCAACGAAAACCCAATAAGGCCAAAAATAAATAAATAAAAATTTTATAAATATATCTTTTGCTTTAATAAAATAATAAATTTTTGTAATAAAATATCCTTTATTGTTTTAAAAAATACAAATAATGGAGAAGTAAAAATAAAAATGTCATTAATAAATACTACCACTACTCCCAAAACAGACCACTGTTAACAGATAAAATTAAGCTTGAGGGGTTTTTATGCCTAAATAGTAGCATATTAATGGACTCAAGCTATGCTGTTTTGTGAAACTTTCTTCAACATCAATATTTTTATACCTCATGTGTATACCACAATTTATTACTCAAGTCCCTGTTTCTGGACATGATGGTTTCTAACTTTTCATTACCATGCAAAGTTAGAAATTTCTATATGCAATATTTATATAACTATTATATTTAACACAATGGTCTATAAATAGAATTGCTGGGTGAAAGGATGCATAATTTTTAAGAATTTACATAGTGCTAAATTCTGCACCAGAAAATTTGTTCCAATTTACATTCCTAATATTTAAGATATAGACAGACTGAGAAATTATCACAATTATTGTTCATTACAATCTAAATACAGTCTTTTCAGGGTCACGTGGATAGGGCAAATACAATATTTTGTTTATTCAATTTACAATCCTTTCATTATTACTGTGATTGAATAAAAATTTTCATGTTTATGATACCTTTAACTACTACAGCGTCTATATGGTATCTTCATCTCAGTTATCAATAACAGTGAGGAAGACAGCTTGAATGAGAACAGTATTAACAGTTAAATTTCCCCCCCAAATTGAAGAGGAACAAAGTCTAACTCATTCTATGAGGCCAGCATGACTTTGACATCAAAGCCAAAGACTACAAGTAAAGAAAACTACAGACCAATATCCCTTATGATACAAAAGTCATCAACAAAATATTAGCAAGCTGAATTCAATGGCATATTAAAATAACCTGTACACTATGACCAAGTGGGGTCTATTCCTGGAATACAAGAATGGTTCAGCATATGAAAATCACATTAAGAACATGAAGCGAAAAAACCTCACGTCATGAGGTTGAAAGAATATCTGAAAAATTCAATAACCTTTCATGATAAACACTCAACAAACTAGGAGTAGGCTAAAAGTACCTCAAAATAATATAGACCAAGAACGAAAAATCCTAACATTATGCTCAATGGTGAGAGACTTAAAAGCTTTTCCTTTAAGGTCAGGAAGAAAGATGTCCACATTCCCCAATTCTATTCTGTACAGTAGTTGAAGTCCTAGTGAGGGCAATTAGACAAGAAGAAGAAAGAAATGGCATCCAAATTAGAAAGAAAAGTAGTATCACTGTTTGCAGATGACATGATTTTATATATAGAAAATACTGAAAATTCTACATCAAAAAAACTAGCCAAATAAGTTCAGAAAAGTTGCACAATATGGAATCAACACACAAAAATCAGCTGTGTTGTTTTTTTGTTTTTGGCTGCAACACACAGCTTGCAGGATCTTAGTTCCCCAGCCAGGGATGAAAGCACAGAGTCCTAACTACTGGACCACCAGGGAATTACCTCAGTTGTGTTTTTATAAATGAACAATCTGAAAAAGAGGTCAACCATTCCATTTATAATTGCATCAAAAATACAGAAATAGTGACTTCCCTGTTAGTCCAGTGGTTAGGAATATGCCTGCCAATGCAAGTGACATAGGTTTAATCCCAGATCTGCCCACATGCCATTGAACAACTAAGCCCATGTGTTGCAATTACTGAAGCCCACCCGCCCTACAGTTCGTGCTCCTCAACAAGAGAAGCCACCAAAATGAGAACCCATGTATTGCAACGAAGAGTAGCTCCTCATGCCACAACTAGAGAAAGCCCACATGCAACAATGAAAAGCCCATGGGTTACAACAAAGACCCAGGGCAGCCAAAAATTAACAAATTTTAAAAACAGAGGAATAAGCTTAACCAAGGAAGTGAAAGACTTACACACTGAAAACTATAATAAAAAAACTTAATTAAAGATGCTAAAGAAGACACAAATAAATGGCAAGACATGACACAAAAATGTCCATGGAATGGAAGACAATAGTGTATGTCAATTCTACACAAAGCAATGCACAGATTCATGAAATCCCTATCAAAATCTCAATTTTTGGGGGGGAGGGGGGCATCTCAAGGGACCCTGAATTGCCAAAACAAACTTGAAAAGATAAAGTTGTAGATCTCACACTTTCTTTTCTTTTCCTATGTCACACTTTCTGATTTCAAAATTTACTACAAAGCCACAGTAATCAAAGCAGTGTGTACTGGCATAAACACACACAGACCAACGAAACAGACTAGAGATTCCAGAAATACACCATGCATGTGTGTGCGCATGCTAAATTGGTTCAGTCACGTCTGACTGTGACCCTATGGACTGTAGGCCGCTAGGCTTCTCTGCCCATGGGATTCTACAGGCAAGTGGGTTGCCATGCCCTCCTTCACAAGACCTTCCAGACCCAGGGATCAAACTGGCGCCTCTTATGTCTCCTGCATTGGCAGGTGAGTTCTTTACCAGTAGGGCCATAAACCCTCATATATATGGTCAAATGATTTTCCAAGGTGCCAAGACCATTCAGCAGAGGAAAGGACAGTCTTTTCAACAAGTGCTACTGGAAAAATTGAATATTCACATGCAAAAGAATTTCTCTTACCTTATACCATATACATAAATTAACTCAAAATAGATCTACGATCAGACTCCCAAAGAAAAGAAATAAAGGCAAAAATAAACCCTAAACAAGACCTAATCAAACTTAAAAACTGTTACACAGCAAAGGAAACTATCAACAAAATGAAATGTCTTTTTTGAAACAGGGAATGGGAGAAAACATTTGCAAATGATATATGATTGACAAGGGATTAATATCCAAAATATACCAATAACTTCTATAACTCAATATCAAAAAACGAAACAACACAATCAAAACATGGGCAGAAGACCTAAACAGGTATCTCTCCAAAAACAAAACATACAGATGACCAACAGTCACATGAAAAGATACTCAACATCACTAATTATTAGAGAAACACAAATTAAAACCACAATGAGGTATCACTTCACATCAGTCAGAATGGCTATCATCAGAAAGTATGAAAATAACAAATGCTGGAGAGGGTGTGGAGCAAGGGAACCTTCCTATACTCTTGTTGGGAATGTAAACTGGTGCAGACACTATGGGAAACAGTATGAAGGTTACTTCAAAAACTAAAAATAGAGTTACATATGATCTAGCAATTCTACTCCTGGGTATAAATACTGAAAAGACAAAAACTCTAATTTAAAAAGATACATGTACCCCAATGTTCACAGCAGCCCTATTTACAATACCCAAGATGGAAAAAATTCAAGTAACCATCAACAGACAACTGACTTAAGATGATGTGATACAAGTATGTGTGTACATGCAGACACACAAACACACAAAGTGAAATATTACTCAGTCATAAAAAAGAATGAAATACTGCCATTTGCAGCAACATGGATGGGACCTAGAGAATATCATACTAAATGAAGTCAATCAGATAGAAAAACACAAATATTTTATAATATCACCTATACATGGAATCTAAAAAATACTACAAATGAATCTATATACAAAAAACAGACTCACAGACACAGAAAATAAATTATGGTTACCAAAGGGGGAGGTGGGTGATAAATTAGGGGTACTATGGGATTAATAGATACAAACTGCTTCACATAAAACAGATAAGCAAGAAGGATTTACCATATTACACAGAGACCTATATGCAATATCTTGCAATAACCTATAATGGAAAACAATCTGAAAAAAAAAGTAACTGAATAATCTTGCTGTACACATGAAACTAACACATACTGTAGATCAACTATACTTCAAATAAAAAAAGAAAAAAGGAAAAAAAATAAGAACTAAAATCATAAAACTCTTGGAAGAAAACAATGGGAAAAAGCTTCATGACATTGGATTTGGAAATGATTTCTTAGATATGATACCAACAGCATTATGTAACAAAAGTAAAAATATATAAACTGAACTATATCAAAATAAAAATTTTCCTACCCTGAAATCTGGACACTATCCTTGTGGTAAAAAGAAAACCTGCAGAACAGGTGAAAATATTTGCCAAATCATATACCTGTTAAAGGATTAATATCCAGTATATATAAAGAAGTTTTAAAACACAACATCAAAAAACCCCAACAGTAATAGGCAAAGCACTCAGACGTCTCCAGAGAAGATACACAAGTGGCCAATACGCACCTGAAAAGATAAAAAAGAGTAACAACTGTTTGTAAAGATGTGGAGAATCTGGAACCCCTGTGCATTGTTGATGGGAATGCAAAATGGTTCAGCCACTGTGCAAAATGTATGGTGGTTTCTCCAAAAATCAAACTGAATTATCATATGACCCAGTAATTTCGCTTCTGAATATATACCCAAAAGAACTGAAAGTACGGATTTGGAGAGTTATTTGTACTCATGTTCACAGCAGCATTACTTAAAATAGGTGGAAGCAAACCAAGAAAACATCAAGGGATAGATGAACAAATTGTGGTATATAAATACAATGGAATATTATTCAGCCTTAAAAGGGAAACTTGACACTTGTTACAAAGTCAATAAATCTTAAAGTCATTATGCTAAACAAAATAAGCAAGCCACAAGGTGACATAAGTTTCCACTTACGTCAAATTCATAGACAAAAAGTATAGAATGGTGGTTACCAGAGGCAAGAAACAGGGAGGAATGGGAAATTAATGTCTGATGAGTTCAGAAGTTCAGTTTGAGAAGATGAAAATGTTCTGGAGATGAATGGTGGTGATGGTTGCATAACAACATAATATACTTAATGCCACAGAAGTGTATGCTTAAAAATAACTAAAATGGAAAATTTTATAATATGCATACTTTACCACAATGTAAAAAAATACTCAAAAAAGTTAACTTTATGTCTTGAGATTTAAGAAGAGCAATTTTCAAGAAACAGAAGTGGGTGAGCATGAACAGTAAGAGTGGGGGAAGAGAGGAGGATAAATTAAAATATTTCCCATTTCTGTTTTAGTAAGTCACTACTACTAAAGAGATCTAGGATACTTCTTAAATACGAAAATTTTAAAATTTGAGCTTTATCACTGGACAGGATTACAATTCTGAGGCAGCTATGTAAAACAGTGAAATAAAATATCTTTCAGTTGGGGAGTCGAACTTCTACCCCCATTATTTGCTAGCTAACAATGGGTCTTGATTTTTTTAAAACATTCAACTGAAATGACTGAGTACTCATTTTGCACCATTGTGCAATATAGCTTAAAAACAAAACAAACAAAAAACCTGTGGCAAAACACATGTAATGAAATTTACCATCTTAATCAATTTTAAGTGAACAGTTCTATGATATTAAGTATATTTACACTGCTGTGCTACCACCACCACCATCCATCCACACAACTTGTTTCATCTTACAAAACTGAAATTGAACTCATTAAACAGTAACTCTCCATTCCCCCCTTCCCTCCACCCCCTGGCAACCACCATTCTACTTCCTGTCTGTGTGCAATATACTTTCATAATATCATATTTTCTGTTTGAAAAAAGCAACACAAGAGTGTGGTAATGGCATCAAGGTATACAAATAGAACAATGGAACAGAATAAAGTCCTGAAATAGACCTACATACATATGGCTAATTGATTTTCAGCCAAGTCCAAAGGAGATTTCTCAATTCAGTGGGAAAGTAGTCTTTTCAACAAATCCTGCTGGGACATTTAGATGCTCATATCTTTTTAAAAAAGAACTTCCATCCATCACTCACACAACATACCCAAAAACGAACTCCAAATGGATCATAGATCTAAATGTAAAACCTAAAACAGTAACATTTACAGAAGAGAATATAGAACATCTTTGTGCTCTTAGGTTAGGCAGATTTCTCAGATATAACATGAAAACTATAATCAAAAAAAGAACAAGTTGATAAATTGAACTTTGTCAAAATTAAGAACATGTGTTCTTCAAAAGACACTATTGAGAGAGTAAGAAGACAAGCCACAGCCTAGGAGAATCCATGCCGACAAGCCATGGCGTGGCTGCTCCTGGGGCATCTAGTAATGTAGGACTCCTCTTTCCTGTTAATGTCTCACCCAGACTTTCCTTGAAGTTCTTGCTAGTGCCTCGTGTGAGTTTGCCAACAGTTCTGTCCACAATGTGTGCCTGACACCATGCTGTTCTGCCTCAGTTCACCCTTGTCATGATCTGCTCTCCCTAAGCGGGGAGCGAGCACCTTAGGCTCTCTTCATGCCCACCCTCAGCACAATGGAATCTGTATCACAGTCAAGGGTGTTCCCGCCAGAGGTACCAAGTGAACCAGTGACAGAATGTATGCGACTTAAGTGACACAAATCACCACCTCCAATCTGTCTACCCTTTGCCATCTAAGCCACAACATTTAAAAAAGCAAAAAAAAAAAGAATATACTAAATTAAAGGCTTGGGTCCAGAAACACACACACACTCCTCTCAAAACTCAACAATACGAAAACAATCTAATTTTTTTCAAGTCAGCAAAAGAGTTGAAAAGATACATTTCCAAAGAAGATATATGGTTGACAAATAAGCAGGTGAAAAGATACCCAACAAAAGTCACTAGGGAAATGCAAATAAGAACCACAATGAGCTGCCACTAATTTTAGGGTGGCTAAAACTATAATAAAAAGACTGGCCACGCCATGTGTTGATCAGGAAGTGGAAAACTAGAACTCTCATACATTGTTGTTAGGAATGTAAAACGATACTCCTCTGAAAAACCTGACATGTGACCCAGCCATTCATTTACCCAAGAGAAAGAAAAGCATTTGTTCACACAAAGACTTACACATGAATGTTCATAACAGCTTTGTTTGTATCAGTCAAAAACTGGAAACAAGCTGAATGGCAAACAGGTGAATGGACAAACAAATCACGATAAAGCCATACAAAGAATACTCAGCAATAAAGTGAATTAATTATTAATATATACAACATAAAAGAATTTCAAAATAATTATACTGGCTGAAAAAAAAACAAAAAGAGACTGTATAGGGTTTTTATGTAAAATTCTAAAAATGCAATATAATCTATAATCTAATCTATAGAGAAAGCAGCATAACTGAGTGAGGATGGAAAGTTATTATGGAAGAAAAGTAAGAAAGAGAAAATACAATGGGAGTAGAAAGAAAGTTCTAGGAGTGATGGGTATATTCATTATTTTGACTGTGGTTTCATGGGTATAAAAATATGCCAAAGCTTATCAAGTTTTAAATATGAGAGATTTACTGTGTGTCAATTATACCTCAATAAATCTATTTTTAAGAAAAGAAAATGGTCCACAAAATGTACAAAACCATAAAAAAATTTTAAATCAATTTTACATTTTAATTGTCAGATTTACTATTTTCACTGCAATAAAATGTAAAAATTCCGCACATAGAGGTAATACACAAAGTGAAAAGATAAACTGAAGAAAATGTAATTCTGAAGTAATGACCAACAAAGAATTCATGTCTAGAATATACTTTCATAAAACCTGTTAAGAAAAAGACAATCCAAATGACAAATGAGCAGAAAATGGGGAAAGATAACTCACAAAAGAGAAAATCTGAATAGCAATAAATGTAACCAAAAAGATAAGCAACTCTTCACATCAGAAAAACAAAAACCCACAATAAGATAGCACAGTCCACCCACGAGAATGGCTAAAATTAAACTGTCTGACTACATCAAGTATCAGCAAGAATATAAGGCAATGGTAACTTTCAAACACTGATAACTGCATAAACTGCTACAAATACTGTGGAGAATAACTTGGCAGTATTTATTATAGTTGAAGATAGGACTATGTATGAACCCAGGAATTGCACTCAAAGCATATACTCTGAAAGAAATTCTTGCATCCATATATAAATATACAAAAAAGATGTCTACCCCAGCAGTTAATGTAAATGCCTCCAAATTCATTAATAAAAGAATGGACAAATGAACTGTGATGTATTTACATAATGAAATACTACATACCATGAATGTATCAAAAAGTGAATGTTATCAAAACTATATATACCAAAAAGCATACATATAACTAGATAACTCTTAGAAACATTATTCAAAAAGCTTCAGAAGAATGCATGTGCATGCCTTCATGCTAAGTCACCTCAGTATGACTCTTTGTGACCCTATCGACTGTAGCCTGCTAGGTTCCTCCGGCCATGGGATTCTCCAGGCCAAGAATACTAGTTGGCTGCCGTGCCCTCCTCTGGGGAATCTTCCCAATCCAGGGATCAAACCCACATCTCTTACATCTCCTGCATCGGCAGGTGAGTTCTTTACCGCTAGTGTTATATAGTACATCATTTAAGCAAAGTTGGAAAATGTAAGAAATAATACTACACATTATATTAAAATTTACAAAGTAAAGAGATGCTGGAGAAACATTAAATAGCAAAATCAGGATGATGGTGGGAGGTAGATGATCTCTGACACAGCACACACAGGTAGCTTCAATTATTTCTGAGGCTGTGTTCATTTTAGCATTATACACTTTACACTTGTATATTGGAAATATTTGTTTTGAAAAGTAACATACCCTTCAAAGTTTTGAGCAAAACTAATTTTCAACCTTGATTCCTATACCCAGCCTAACTAACACAAAAGAAAGGGGAAACCTCCTCAGGAAGCTACTGAATGGTAACTCACACCCCAAATAGGGGAGTAAAACAAGTCAAAGGCATGAAGGCCAGAAAACAGGATCTAACAAGGGAAAAAAGCAAAGACAAGTACTGAAACAACAGATGATAAAATGAAAATTAATTTAAAAGGGTAACATAAGTACAAACCATACAAAAACACAAGAAATATAAAGGTAATGTTCCACTTATTCTGTGTTTCACACTTTTTCTATATAGCACTGCTTTATAAAATTATATTATGGTTTTCTAACATTTTTTTTAAATAAAAAACAGATCCTGGATAATCTTTCCTATCAATACATACAGCAGTATCTATTTGCCTGTTTAAATTTGAAAAAAAAATACTGAAATACACCAAAAAGGAAAATTCACACATAATCCTACTTTACATACATACATAAACAAAAGCTTTCTGATTCTTTTTAACAATCTCGTGAGCTCAAACATTTTATGGCTCTGAGATGTTCAAGGGGTACTTGTTTTTTTGGCATTTTCAAACCTAAAATAAAAAAGCCCTCATCCATTTCAAGATGGATTTCTGGCATTCCTGCTTTTCCTTAAATTAGTGGGGTTTTTTCTCTTCTTAATCATACACTTGCTTCAAATTTTTAGTTTGGCAATGAAGCTGATTACAGAAAAGTGGCATGGAAATTCGTCTCTTTATGGTCTATACCAACTGGAAGGAGTGATAATGTTGTTTACTAAAAAACATTTATGTTTTAAATTACTACATAATAGTTAGACAAGGGAATTGTTTTACTTAAGTTCCTGTTAAAGGACAAACTAGTTGGAAGGTGGATAAATACATATGACCATCAAACACTGACTACTGCTCTACTGTAACAATAAGCAAATGCAACAGGAAAAAATGTTTAATATATATCTTCTCCACTAGACAATAAGCTCACTACAGACCAGAATCCTGAGTAGTATGTAGTAGGTATTTTACAATTGTTTGCTTTTTGATTCTTTGCCAGGTTATTAAAGATCTAACTTATTTTTTTATAGTTTTTTAAAAAAAATTTATTTTATATTGGAATATCACTGATTAGCAATGTTGTGATAGTTTCAGCTGGACAGCAAAGAGACTCAGCCATACATATAGATGTATCCATTCTCCCTCAAACTTCCCTCATATCCAGGCTGCCACATAACACCGAGCAGAATTCCCTGTGCTAGACAGCAGGTCCTTGTTGGCTACTCATTCTAAATATAACTGACAACTTATTTTTGAAGTTTGATTAACACAGTTTTTCACATACATATCTTTGACTAATATGCCTATATACCAAAACAAATTCAAACAGAAGAGATTTAATTCCAAATTCTCACTGCATCACTTCATGGCAAATAGATGAAGAAAAAGTGGAAACAGTGTCAGATTTTATTTTCTTGGCTCCAAAATCACTGCGGATGGTGACTGCAACCATGAAATTAAAAGACACCTGCTCCTTGGAAGAAAAGTTATGACAAACCTAGACAATGTATTCAAAAGCAGAGGCATCACTTTCCAGACAAAGATCTGTATAGTCAAAGCTATGGTTTTTTCAGTAATTATGTAGGGATATGACTGCCCTCAATCTTTGCCAGTATCAGGGACTTTTTAATTACTCCCTGTTTTATAGACAGGAATACAGAGGTACAGCAAAGTTTAAGGTCACAAGAGAATCAGAACGAGGATTTAAAATGAAACCTCTTAACTTCAAATGTACGTTCCTATGTATGTTCTCCATTTCATTAGACAATAAAACATAAGACTGACCAAACATGATGTTTTACCCATACTTACTGTTAGAACTTCATGGGATAATTTGTCTTAGGTTTAACATTCTCATTTACCAAGTCCTTTAAACATCAAAATCAAGATTTCACTACAAAGGAAGAGCCAAATAAGGATAGTGAACATAACAATGAATGTAAACAATTTCAACTCAAATTAGTAGAGTAGCTTCCACTGGGATGGCCATTTACCCTAGAGGAATAAATGATAACCCATCAAGGGGCAGAAATACAACATTGAAACTTTTTTTTAGTTGCACTATGTCTTTGTTGCTGCATGTGAGCTTTCTCTAGTTGCAGCGACCAAGGAGCTGTTCTCTGTTGTGGTAAGTGGACTTTTCACTGGGGTGGCTTCTTCTGCTTCGGAGTACAGGCTCTAGGTGCGCAGGCTTTGGCAGTTGTGGCACACAGCCTTAGCAGTTGTGGCTCGAAAGCCCTAGAGTCTAGGTTCAATAATTGTGGTCCATGGGCTTACTTGCTCCTCGGCATGTGGAATCTTCCCAGATCAGGGATCAAACCCGTGTCCCCTACACTGACAGGTGGATTCTTATACAAGCACCACCAGGGAAGTCCAATATTGAAACTTTTACTTAAATTAGTTTTAAAAACCTCACCCTTTTTATACTTCTGTGTTTGCTTGTACTTTATATATTGGTATTGCATTAAAAAATTTAAATATTCATTTATTTCAATAAGGATGCACAAGGCAAATGTTTGGAGACAACTTAGAAAATAATCCTTAGCAAATGTTTCCCAATAGAATTATTTACTTTTGAAGGAGAATCACATCTAAAAGGTCATCTCATTTAAGTAGCAATTTGAAGCCCCATAACAAACTGATTTGGCTCAAGGTAACATGTCCACAGGGAGGCCTGGCGTGCTGCAATCCATGAGGTCACAAAGAGTCAGACACGACTGAGCAACTGAACTGAACTGAACTGAATACGTCCATTCAGTGAAACTTTATTTGAAAATGTATAAAGATAACAACACAGAAAAAAAGTTAGCCAATGAAAAGCACAAGGGTCTTTCCATTTATTCAGCTATGAATTAGTCTTTCTAAAGATTCCCAAATCTACCCAAAATGGGAATGATCAATAAATGTTTGTTGGAAATGAGTACACTGACAAATCTCTCACAAAAATCACTAAATGTATCATACATTCCAAGGGCCTCAGGTTAGGCCACAACTAACTCTACAGTATGTTCTGCTTCTTGAGAACCTCAAACAGCATGGAATCCTAAGATTACAAGGTCACGCTGAATGATTAGACACAATCAAATTTTAATGACTTTTAACTAATAACATTTTCAAATAGAGGTATGTTTAAAAAGTAAAGACAAATCTCACAGGGGGAAAAAGTACACATGAAAAAATACACATGAAAAAATACACATGAAATACACAAAAAATACACAAATGTTGTTAATTTAATAGTGTAATAGCAATTATCTGCCACAACCAGATGGCCAAATATTACTAAGTTCAGTAATATCAGAAATGGCAAGGCCAGTATCTATCAAAATTTTAAAAAACATTCTCTTTAGTCCAGTATTGTAATTTCAATTCCAAAAATCCATGATATGGATTCAAATAACTGGTGGTTAGTGTTTAAAGTTATTCACTTCAATATTATTTGTGATAACAACAAAAAAGTACACAAATGACTTAATCGTGGTGTACTGATACAGAAAATTGTCCTGATACAGCAAATTGTCCTCAATATAGTAAATTAAAATGCAAATTTCAGAAGACTGTATATTTTCATTTTTAAAAGTACACGAGACACTGTTAACTTCTCTGCCAAGTGACTGGAGGAATTGAAGGCAGAAGAGGGCTTTTACTTTTCCCTTAAATGTCTCTGTAATTTTATATACTCTGCCATGAGCATTGCTTTTATAGTTAAAAAAAAGCTTTTAACTAAGAGTGTTGGGACTTCCCTGGTGGTCCAGTAGCTAAGACTTCACGTTCCAATGAAGGGGGCCTGGGTTTGATCCCTGGTCAGGGAACTAGATCCACATGCTGCAACTAAAGATACCAAGTGTCACAACTAAGACCCAGCACAGTCAAATTAATTAATTAATTTAAAAAAAGAAAAGCGTTGACGGTTTTGCTACCTGCACAATTTTAAATTGATGCAGTTTTCAATGGAATACCATGAAGTTATTTTTTTAATGTAGTCAATATGTATGTGTTCCACAAGAAAAGATATCTAAATGAAAGAAGCAAGTTTTAGTATATAAACTTGACACTATTTTTTAAAGACAGTACATATCATACAGAAAAATTCTGTAAGTATATGAATGAATGATGAAAATGAAAAATATTTTAATGTGTTGTAACTTTTAATTCCCAAACTGTTATCTAAAGAAAATGTAGCACTGAAATATACAGGGTATGTGATAGCTTTCATCTTTACTTTCTCTTCTCTTACATTATTCTAATTTTTTACAATTATGTTTATGAGTTAAACAGTGACACTGCATGGTACTTTCACTTTTTGCTTTATGCATTTATACATCTTGTCTTAAACTTCTAGAAAGAGTATGCATCGGTCTGGAGTCACAAAAAACAAAAAATGAGTATTCAGTTTTATTACCTTAAGATATCCTATATACCTTAAACACATATATAAATATATATACATGAAAAAAGAAAACGAAATCACAAATTAAAACACACCTATTTTATATAATCATTTATCATAAAAATACAATCCCCCAGCTAAGTCATTTATTCCATCATACCTGGTCATAACTCTTGTAAGTGTCTATGTTAAAAGGCATTACTGTTCTGGCTAATGTGGCACACTCAGATTAATCTCTTTGGGAGTAAAAATACTTTAAAACCAAAAAAATGTCAGCACAATCAGCTACTAGATTCCCCCCAAAACAACAAGAAAACGCCTCAAAAAAACACACTGAGAAATCAGTATAGCACAAAAGCGAGGAGAAACAGATAAATATATCAGTATTAATAGTTCCCAAGCTACCTGTATTGCAGAAATACAGGAAAACCTAGATGAATAAACATGAACTCAAAATATGTCTGAAACACAATTCATTCTCAATTTCCAAAAAGTTATAATACATTAAAATATTGTTCATTTGGGACAATAAGTATAATCTAAAAATGGCAAAAACTTTGGAAGGGAATTTTTTATAAAAAGCTCCCAGTCGTTTAGGCCGAAACCAAGAAATCAAAACTCGGTGCTGTGCAGAAACATAAAGCAATCAACTATTCACCATAGTGATTTGCTTTACTATAATGAAAGCAAAACATGTGATTTGGGGGCTGATAGAGGTTTAGAACATGGCAAAATGTTCTATAGACACCCTTATCTTAGCAAATGCTATACAAAACTTAAATGTCTTTCTAGGAGTCACAATGTGTCTTGTATTTTTAAAAGAAGCATTTTTCCAAACATCATCCCAACTTACATGAACACAGAATCCTTATTTCAAGAAGTGCTTATGAATACATGTATTTCATGGAGCAAACATAATTTAGGAAATGTTGATTTAAAAAAAACAGCATAGGCTCTGGAGTCAGACTTCACTACAGCTGTGTGATCTTAAGAAAGTTACATAATTTCCCTGAGTCTCAGTTTTCTATCTGTAAAAGGAAAATACCACCACTTACCCACGTGCCTGGCACACAAAAAGATGCTCAATATATTAAATATCTATTTTTTTGACATGGTTTCCATGTTGGCTTATATCAGCAATGAAAGTTTCAGGAATCTATTTTTTTATATCAACTTGCAATCTATGTTCGGGTTTTCTAATATGGTGTCAATCACATCCAGAATAAATACTTCAATCTGGCTAAACAAACCTTGCTGAAAAACTCATTACTTTAAATGTTTGTGGAATATAAGAAACAAGGGGAAGTTCTTAGAAAATGTAAATAAAATTAAAACAAGATTCTACTTTTAGTTAATGAAAACACAAGAACAGTAGACCTGATCCCTACTGGAAGCAGCGTGACCTTCTTGACAAAAAAGTTCTTATTTCTTGATTAAGATAGGTTAAAACTCCCTTGTTACTCTCAAGAAGTCTAGTCAAGGATTTATGGAAGGAAGGAGAGAAAGGATCAACAAATACTGACTGAGCAGCTATTAAAAGCCAGGGGCTAATATAGGTAGGGGTAAACAGAACAATCAACACCTTCATGCTGCTCACATTCCACGTGGGCACACAGACAGTCTCAGACAGCAGGCAGTGATGAAGAGAACTACAGAGGGGAGCGAAGGAGTCAAGAGGAGAGGGGGTGTGCTGCTTCAGATAAGGCACTTGAGGGAGATCCGCCAATGCCTTTGCAGTCTTGAAATAAGTGATGTTTTCTATTTAGATTTTTAACTAATGTGGTTCAGAAGAGCATGATCCACAGGGAGGCACGGAAGTCACTAGAGGCTACAGTTTAAGAGATTAGGTGGTACCATGGTAAATGACAGCACCCAGAGCTCCCACTGCTTTGCAGATCACCTTTACAATAATGTTTTGGTTATACACACTGAAAAACTAGTTTTTGTGATTATAACTAACTGTTCTCTATTTCCTATATAGATATCTCCCAAGAGAAGGCAACACAAGAAAAAAAGCTAATGCATTTAATAAAAACCCTTTAAACTAAATAATTGAAAGAAGTAAAAATAAAAAGATATTGCTCAAGAGTCTTCATGGCCACCAACCTCAAGGAGTTTGGAAGACTGATCCTTCCTATCTCAGCATCTCCAAGTCATGTGTGATCAGTCGTGTCTGACTCTTTGCAACCCCATGGGTTCCAGTCCACAAAGCTCCTCTGTCCAAGGGATTTTCCAGGCAAGAATACTGGAATGGGTTGCCGTTTCATACTCCAGGGGATCTTCCCAACCCAGGGATCGAACGTGAGTCTCCTGAGTCACCTGCATTGGCAGGCAGATACTTTACCACTAAGCCATCTGGGAAGCCCTAGCATCTTTCTCAATACTATATAATGCCTCCTACTTGCCCCTCTCCATCAACTCTAGCCCTCATTTCACACATGTAAATGTGTACCTTAATATGAATGTAAGCCAAATTGACAAATAATGTCTCTAAGAAATGACCAAAATCTACCCTGTTTTTTAACAATAATTTCTTATGGTAAAACCGCCTGTTAACATACCAGATTTTACATTAAGTGTTCCTACAAAATTTATTCAACGAATTAGTTCTGTGGGCCAGGCATTGTATTAATTTCTAGGTACCAAGAGTAAAACAAAGACTTGTTGGCTTACTAGTCAATACAAGAAATAAACATGGGGAAAAAAAATTCAGGTACCATGCTGATGTACAAGGTGCTACTGGAGTACATATTCTAAGTGGAAGAGTCACCTCATTCTATCTAATGAAATCAGAAAATGTTTGAAAATGCTTATTATTTGAGCCAGGTAGTCAAGGATAGATAAGCAGATGAATTAAGGGAGGATCCTGGGATTAGTCAAGCAGACTAAGAGATGAACACTGGGGTGAAGATAGGCCAAAAAAAAAAAAAAAAACAGAGAGGGAGAGAGTTGGGTGTAAGGGGTGGAACAGTCCAGACCCTAAAAAGTTTTGCTTGCCAGGTTAATAAGTGTGAATTTTATCTTGCCTTTGGGGCAAAAAAAAGGAAGAATTTTAGTGAATAAAGTGACCAACCAGATCATGTTTATAATTTACAAGGAACACCAAAATGGACTGTAGATAAGGTCACTTGGAAGGCAAGGAAGATTAGTGAAGAGCTGTAAAAGGACATAATGAAGCCTGAACTAAGACCTTGACATCAAGAAAAAGAGTTAAAACCAAATAGGTATAAGCAAGCCAGAATCAAGATTGCCAGGAGAAATATCAATAACCTCAGATATTCTGGTGACACCACCCTTATGGCAGAAAGTGAAGAATTAAAGAGTTTACTGATGAAGATAAAAGAAGAGAGTGGAAAAGTTGGCTTAAAACTCAACATTCAAAGAACTAAGAATACGGCATCTGGTCCCATCACTTCATGGCAAATAGATGGGGAAACAATGGAAACAGTGACAGACTATTTTCTTGGGCTCCAAAATCACTGCAGATGGTGACTGCAGCCACTAAATAAAAAGACACTTGCTCCTTGGAAGAAAAGTTATGATAAACCTACATAGTATATTAAAAAGCAGAGACATTACTTTGTCGACAAAAGTCTGTCTAGTCAAAGCTATGGTTTTTCCAGTAGTCACTTATGGATGTGAGAGCTAGACCATAAAGAAGGCTCAGCATACAACTGATGCTTTCAAACTGTGGTGTTGGGTAAGACTATTGAGAGTCCCCTGGACTGCAAGGAGGTCAAACCAGTCAATCCTAAAGGAAATCAACCCTGAAAATTCATTGGAACGACTGATGTTGAAGCTGCAGCTCCAATACTTTGGCCATCTGATGCAAAGAGCAGACTCATTAGAAAAGACCTGGATGCTGGGAAAGATAAAAGGTAGAGGAGAAGGAGATGACAGAGGACGAGATGGTTGAATGGCATCACTGACTCAATGGACCTGAGTTTGAGCAAGCTCCGGAAGATGGTGAAGGACAGGGAAGCCTGCTGTGCTGCAGTCTGCAGGGTCGCAAAAAGTCGACACAACTGAGTGACTGAACAACAGGTATATACAAAGTGTCAAAAGAAAGCAAACAACTAAAAGGAAATCTATTAAAATCAAAGAAAGTATCACAGATAAGGTGACATTTGCACAGGGCCCTAAAGAAGGAAAGTCTGCCATGCAGAAAATGTGAGAAAGGATAGAACAGCAAGATGAAGGGGCTTCCCTGATAGCTCAGTTGGTAAAGAACCGCCTGCAATGCAGGAGACCCTGGTTCAATTCCTGGGTCGGGAAGATTCAATGGGAAAGGATAGGCTATCCATTCCTGTATTCTTAGGCTTCCCCTGTGGTTCAGCTGGTGAAGGGAAAGGCTAACCACTCCAGTATTCTGGCCTGGAGAATTCCATGGATTGTATAGTCCATGTGGTTGCAAAGAGTTGGAAAGGACCAAGGGACTTTCACTTTTCACAGCACAATGAAAGGGAAAGATCTAAAAATGCTGGATGAACTGAGCTCTTGTTAAAGTAGTAATGCCATCCTTTGTAGATCAGTCACCTGGGAAATATTTACTGAAAGCCTAACTTGTGTTTTGGATCTTGATGAATCCAATGACAATTAAGATCATCTTTCCAAAATAATGCACCTAAAAACTTGTAGGCACAATTTTAACCACAGAGTAACTGAGATCCCAAACTTGGTCCATGGTATCCAAGTACAGTAATTCTGAATAAGAGTAGAACTGGGGTGGTGGGACTGGCTACTCAAGAGCTGAAAAGTAAGCTGGGGGCAAGGCTGTTAAGACTTTTCATCCCAAGAAATCTGGATAACTCAGTTTCAGAGCCACTGGCTTTTAACAGAGATTGTTTTATCTAGTCCACACAACAATGTATTTACATAGAGAACAATAAGTACTATTATTATATTTGCAAATGAGAAACTTCGGTTTAAAGAAAATTAACATGACCCAAGGTCACACAGCTAGTTTAAATGGTAAAGATGGTATAGAATGACAATCTGACTTAGGCCTTTGGACCCAATCACTAATCTAGGGAAAACTGAAATATATTCAATACTCACTGAGTTAACAATTTAAAAATCTACAGTTACTGTTAGTCCAAAACTGGAAGTGTCTCATAAACAAGGATTACTCATAAAGCTACTGTGCCCGATACTCTCAAAGTATAATCATTCACTCAATAATGTCAACTTTGTAATTGTCTTCAAAATCTGTGTTACAAATACACCAACCAATTGGAAAACTTCAGGAATCTGGGTTCCCAAAACATAGTAAGAACCTGATATCATCAATTTTTCAGCATGACAAAGAAAGACTGTTTTCTAGAGTTAATCTTATCCACACAGTCTGGCAGACAATGTTTTCAGAAAAGGAACTGAGGGAAAGCCGGGGGGGGGGGGGGCGTGCCACAAATCCACATCCAACAGTCACTGAATACAAATTTTCACTGACTACGACTTCATCTAAAGATCATTTTCTTAGTAGCTATTACTTATGAAGTTTCATTTTGATCATCTTTACAAACTGCTGAAAATTGAAAACATGCCCAGAACGAAACAAGCTTCTCTATCCTTTCATATGCTAGTTTATTTCTTGATTTGGTGCAATTCCAAAGACAGAGCCATTTCTTACAAGTGCAGCAAAAGCTAGAGGGAATATGGTCCCAGTCTGTTGCAGGAGGTTCTACTTTGCACACTCTAAGTCCCTAAGACAATATCTCTAACTTAAACACATGATAAAAAAAACTTTTGTGGCAGTTAAGCATCCCAGGGAGCATCGGTGAGGCCTTTATGATAATGTAACATCACTACTTCTGTTTACACATTCCTTAGGTACTACTGCAGGACAGGTCACTATTTCCAGCACTAAGTGCAATGTCGGGCACACACACAGTCAGTAGGTGAAAAAATCTGACACTGCCTTTCCAATGTGAAACCAAAAGCTATTCAACCAAATCTGGATGGTGAAATTATTCCTACTTCATCATAAAATTTTTTTTAAAAATTCTGTTATCTGATGAGAAAGGACAGCCTAAGTTGACTGGGCTATGGGAAAAAATGTGCCAAAACAATGTGACAAATATTGTGAAGAGTTGAAAATAAACTTTCTGTTCTGTTTGTATAAAGCATTACAAGCAGATAAAGGTCAGAAAACAAAACATAATCTCACAGTCACATTTTGCCCAAGGTTACTAGCTAGTAAGTGGTAGAGTTACAATTAAGACCCAAATAACTTCCAATCCAATGCTTTCTATTACAACATATAGTCACTGATACTTTTATTTTATAAGTGTAAAAAACTGTTTCGGGAAAATTTCAGACCAAAAAAAAAATTCACTAAAAAAAAATTACAAAAACATTTTGTTTTAAAAACTCTTCTAAAAAAAAAAGAAAACTCTTCTATGCCCTCACATATATAAGTGTTGCAAAGACAATACATTAAAAACCAATCAAAATAGAAGCCACCAGTACTAGGCTTAAAGCGACATATATATACATGTTATTCTCTAACAAGCTTCAATTTGATTGGTTATATCCATTCCTGCTATCCTTCCAAGAAGACAACGAAAGCGTAGAAGGCTTATCCCAAACCAACAGTTCTGCTCTCCTCCTCACTAATCGTGGTCCAGTTAGTTCCCTCTTCTCCCAAAGCACTGTTTGTTTTCCTTCTCATCTCCACCATTAACACTATAATGCCACCTCCTTTCCCGACACTTAACAAGGCTCATTTTCAACGCTTCAGGCACAGGGCCTTCTCAGGCCACTCCATCCAAATTGGCCTCTCCTAGTAACTTCTAAGTTAACCTTTACATTTATTTTTACTAGTTGACTATCTTCCCATAAGATGTCCCATGAGCCCCGCCCCCCTTTGTACAAGGTATCCTCTTTCATCATCACCAAAATTGCATCTGGCAATACTGTTATTTCTACTACCTCCTCCAAATGGTAAACTCATCAAGGGTAAATGCTGTCTGATTCATGTTTCCTCAGCACTTAAGTGTCTGGCACCATCCTATAGAGTCAGTAAAAGTTTGTAAATTTGTATAGTAAGAATGTTCATTGAGAGTGAAGATGCAAAGGACACCTTAGTGCTTCACAGTTCAGGATAAAGGCTGCAGGTTGTAGACAAATTGGAGTGATACAATGTATGGAAAAGATTCATTGGCAAGGTCAAAATTCATTCAAGAGGAAGTGCCTCTGGCTTAGCAGAGGAGAGAGAAAAGCAATCAATCAAGTCAATTTTCGATCCGCCTCCGGACCAACAGAGCAAATTTTTCCTCAAAATAATAACTTTGGAACACCGCAATTTATTCTGCACACTCAACTACTCATTAAGAGCCCAAGTGCCAAAACACTACCATTATTTTGCATTCTTTAAGGTGCACCAGGTGAGAAGCAGAGGGGCGGGACCAAAACATGATTAGAACAAACAAGCAGACGAAGAAATAATCATGGCACATCTTCAAAATTTATAAAGAAAAATCGCGACGTGATCATGGAAAGGAAACTCAGCATACCAAGAAATATGTAATCATAGGTTAGGACCCACTATGGCACAGAAATGGTCACAGAACTGCCAAAACAGACCACACTCCACATCTTTCCCAATCCTCTTCTACTCAAAGACCCGAATAACCATTGCAAGGATCAAGAGCCTCATTTCTGGCAGCACAATTCTCCAAAGACCATAGAAAAGGCGAAAGAACAGCTTTAATACCCCCCCCCCCTCCCCAAAAGGCAGCCAAAACCAAACCACCAACCAGCTCCACAATCCCTAAACAGAAAACCCTAGACGCCTTTCAAAGCCAACTGTCATACCTTTCAGGGGCCCAAAAGACGTTGACTCCAAAGATAAGTCTCTGGCCCCAACATATATCTCCGAATTATTTAGGAAAATCCAGGCTTTCCAATTTGGAGATCTGCACTCAAAAAAGGATCTCCTGGCAGAAACGAGCAATCAATCTTTCAACAGGCAATGGCGCTCCAACCACCCGGCTGGGGGACAGGCAACGACGACAGGGCACGGCCCTTCCAGGGAGCCGCCGGCGCCCTCCCAGCTCTCAGTCTGACCCAGCGCAACCCTCCCTGGCGGTGGCCAAAGTCGGGCACTTGGCGGAGGGGGGCCAGCGGCTGGGCTTTCGAACTGGGCCTTCCCGGCCCCGGGGGCGCGGCAAGACACGGAGGTGGCGCCTATCAGTCCAGCCCCGGCAGCAGCAAGAGATCCGGGGCCTCTTCCCCTGGCCTCCCCGCCCCGCCGCCCTCAGCCAGCCAGTCCGCCCCTCACCTGGCAGAAGCTCCGACAGTAGTTCAAAGATGAGACCTCCGACACCTCCTGCTCCCTCAGTTCTGTCTCCAGCTGCCACAGACAGGGTCGCAATCCGGAGGCTACCGGCGCCGGAGATGCGGGACTATGACCCCGAGCCATGGACTCAGTCTCGGTTCCTTCTCCGGCTCCGGCTCCCGCCGGAGCCTCAGCCCCAGCCCCGGCGGTGGCGGCGGCGTCTCCCTTTCCGTCCGCCATCTTCCCACGGCCCAGCAGCGCGTAGGCAACCAAGCCACGTGACTCAGACCTGGCCCCGCCCCCGGCCGACCGCGCGTGGTGACGCACTCCGGGGCGACTCGGGCGCCCGCTGGATTCCGTCATTGGAACTCTGGACGCTCCTCCCCTCAGCGGCCTCCTCAACAACCGCCCTGGCAACAGCCTGGCAACAACTGGCCAGAAGTTCCTGTCCACTGCCGTCCTTCCACTACTTTTGGAGTTACGGCGTCAGTAAGACGGGACATACATGCAGACATAATCTAGATATGTAAGAATGATGTTTGAGCTGTGATCTGAAGAACGAGAGAGATGTAGCCAGAAGAACCTTTTGAAAGGAAAGCATCCCCAGTAGAAAACAATAATAATAAGCAAGGTTGTGGAGGTTGAAATGAAGACTACCCCCATGGGAACGTGGATGATAACAGAGAGGGCATTACACGTCAGTAGCTAAAGGATGAACTTTTCAATAAATGGCGCTGGAACATTTTTTTCCAAAAGGAAAAGGAAAAAAAAAAGGATTTTTACCTCAAACCGTGTCTAAAAATAAATGCTGTATGGAGTAAAGGAAATATAAATATGATATCAAAATGGAGGAGAATTTCTTAAGAGCCAAAAAGCACAAACCATAAGGGAAAATATTATTAGATTAAAATTGTTAATTCTGCAGTAACAAGTTTTAAAAGGTGGTGCATGATGACAACCCAAAGACTAGACAATATTCATTACATATATAACCATCAAAGGATTACTATCCAAGAAGTCACCAAAACCAAAAGGAAAAAAGCAAACAATCTAATAGAAAAGTAGAGAAAAGATATCACGAGGTAGGTCACCCCCCGCCCCCAAAAAAAACTGATGGCTGTTAAACCCATGACAAGATACCTAACTTTACTGTAACTATCAAAGTACAAATTAAAACAGCAGTGAGATATAATTCCATACCCATCAGCTTGGCAGAAGTTTTAAATTAGTACCATGTGCTAGGAATTAGGAAAATGGAACTTACGTGCTGCTGATAGAAGTATAAATTGATACATCATTTAGGAGAAGAATGTGTAATAATTAAAGATGCACATGTCGTGTAAGCCAGCAATTCCTAATAATAACAGTAATCATCATCATCCATATTCATTGAGATTTAATATGTGCTAGGTAATTTTCTGTTCATTTCCAAGCCAAACCATTCAATATCATGGTAATCCGAGTCTATGCCCTGACCAGTAATGGTGAAGAAGCTGGAGTTGAATGCTTCTATGAAGACCTACAAGACCTTCTTGAACTAACACACAGAAAAGATGTCCCTTTCATTATAGGGGACTGGAATGCACAAGTTGGAAGTCAAGAAACACCTGGAGTAACAGGCAAATTTGGCCTTGGAGTACAGAATGAAGCAGGGAAAAGGCTAATAGAGTTTTGCCAAGAGAACGCACTGGTCATAGCAAACAACCTCTTCCAGTAACACAAGAGAAAACTCTACACATGGACATCACCAGGTGGTCAACACTGAAATCAGGTTGATTATATTCTTTGCAGGCAAAGATGGAGAAGTTCTATACAATCAGCAAAAACAAGACCTGGAGCTGACTGTGGCTCAGATCATGAACTCCTTATTGCCAAATTCACACTTAAATTGAAGAAAGTAGGGGAAACCACTAGACCATTCAGGTATGACCTAAATAAAATCCCTAACAATTATACAGTAGAAGTGACAAATAGATTTAAGGGACTAGATCTGCTAGACAGAGTGCCTGATGAACTATGGACAGAGGTTCGTGACTTTGTGCAGGAGTCAGGGATCAGGACCATCCCCAAGAAAAAGAAATGCAAAAAAACAAAATGGCTGTCTAAGGAGGCCTTACAAATAGCCGTGAAAAGAAGAGAAACAAAAAGCAAAGGAGAAAAGGAAAGTTATACCCATTTGAATGCAGAGTTCCAAAGAATAGCAAGGAGAGATAAGAAAGCCTTCCTCAGTGATCAGTGCAAAGAAATGGAGGAAAACAATAGAATGGGAAAGACTAGAGATTTCGTCAAGAAAACTAGGGATACAAAGGGAACATTTCATGCAAAGATGGGCTCAATAAAGGACAGAAATGATATGGACCTAACAGAAGCAGAAGATATTAAGAAGAGGTGGCAAGAATACACAGAAGAACTGTACAAAAAAGATCTTCATGACCCAGATAATCATGATGGTGTGATCACTCGCCTGGAGCCAGACATCCTGGAATGTGAAGTCAAGTGGGCCTTAGGAAGTGTCACTATGAGCAAAGCTAGTGGAGGTGATGGAATTCCAGTTGAGCTATTTCAAATCCTAAAAGATGATGCTGTGAAAGTGCTGCACTCAAGATGCCAGCAAATATGGAAAACTCAGCAGCCGCCACAAGACTGGAAAAGGTCAGTTCTCATTCCAATCCCACAGAAAGGCAATGCCAAAGAATACTCAAACTACTGCACAATTGCACTCACACGCTAGTAAAGTAATGCTCAAAATTCTCCAAGCCAGGCTTCAGCAATACGTGAACCTTGAACTTCCAGATGTTCAAGCTGGTTTTAGAAAAGGCAGAGGAACCAGGGATCAAATTACCAACATCTGTTGGATCATCAAAAAAGCAAGAGAGTTCTAGAGAAACTTCTATTTCTGCTTTATTGACTATGCCAAAGCCTTTGTGTGAATCGCAAAAAACTGGAAAATTCTGAAAGAGATGGGCATACCAGATCACCTGACCTGCCTCTTGAGAAATCTGTATGCAGGTCAGGAAGCAACAGTTAGAACTGGACATGGAACAACAGACTGGTTGCAAATAGGAAAAGGAGTATGTCAAGGCTGCATATTGTCACCCTGCTTATTTAACGTCTATGCAGTGTACATCATGAGAAATGCTGGGCTAGATGAAGCACAAGCTGGAATCAAGATTGCTGGGAGAAATATCAATAGCCTCGGATATGCAGATAACACCACCCTTATGGCAGAAATCGAAGAAGAACTAAAGAGCCTCTTGATGAAAGTGAAAGAGGAGAGTGAAAAAGTTGGCTTAAAGCTCCACATTCAGAAAACTAAGATCTTGGCATCTGGTCCCGTCACTTCATGGCAGATAGATGGGGAAACAGTAGAAACAGTGGCAGACTATTTTGGGGGGCTCCAAAATCACTGCAGATGGTGACTGCAGCCATGAAATTAAAAGACGCTTACTTCTTGGAAGGAAAGTTATGACCAACTTAGACAGAATATTAAAAAGCAGAGACATTACTTTGTCAACAAAGGTCCATCTAGTCAAGGCAATGGTTTTTCCAGTAGTCATGTATGGATGTGAGAGTTGGACTATAAAGAAAGCTGAGTGCTGAAGAATTGATGCTTTTGAACTGTGGTGTTGGAGAAGACTCTTGAGAGTCCCTTGGACTGCAAGGAGATTAAAGCAGTCAATCCTAGAGGAAATCAGTCCTGATATTCATTGGAAGGACTGATATTGAAGCTGCAGCTCCAATACTTTGCCCACCTGATGCGAAGAACTGACTCGTTGGAAAAAACCCTGATGCTGGGAAAGATTGAGAGCAGGAGGAGAAGGGGACGACAGAGGATGAGATGGTTGGATGGCATCACCGACTCAATGAACATGCTTTTGGGTGGACTCCGGGAGTTGGTGATGGACATCGTGGCCTGGTGTGCTGCAGTCCATGGGGTCACAAAGAGTGAGTCACTGAACTGAACTGAACTGAACTGAACTTTCTAAATTCATTACATATATTAATTCATTTAATGCTACTAAATAGTGACTCCCCTGATAGTCCAGTTTTTATGATTTTGCCTTATAATAAAGGGGATGTGTGTTCTCTCCTGGTGGGGGAGCTAAGATCCCACATGCCTCCTGGCCAAAAAAACAAAACGTAAAACAGAAGCAATATTGTAACAAATTCAATAAAGACAAAAATAATTCTAAAAAATAATACCATGAAAAGTTACTATTATTATCATCATTTTACAATTCAATAAACAGAATTTAAAGAACGTGTGATGTATATGTACAATGTAATCTTAGGCAGAAAAAAGGAATGAAACTTAGACATTTACAGGAACAGGAATGGTCCTGGAGGGTATCATATTTAGTGAAATAAGTCAAAGAAAGGCAAATACTGTAGGTTATCACTTATATGTGGAATCTTAACAAATAAAACAAACTGATGAGTATAACAAAATAGAAACAGACTAGATATACAAACTACTGGTTATTGGTGAGAGGAAAAGGGGGTAGGGACAAGATAGGTGTAAGGGATTAAGAGGTACAGACTACAATGTAGAAAATAAATAAGTTATTAATACAAGGATATATTGTACACCCCAGGGAATATAGCCAATATTTTATAACTATAAATGGAGTATAATCTATAAAAATTTGAATCACTAGTTGTATGCCTGAAGCTAATACAAGTCAACTACATCTCAATTTGAAAAAGGAAGAAGGTTTGACTCTCCTGTGAGACATCTGAATGGAGATACCAGATACCCACTTGGGTATATGACTGTGAAGCTACCGAGAGGGTAGGACTGGAGATACAAAGTCATCACTTGTTCCGTCCTGTTATTAGACCAAAACTTCTTTCCTTGACTTCACCACGGCCTCCTCTAGTTTTCTTTCTGCTTCTTTGCTCTCTTTTATAGAAAAACTACTCTAAAGGGATAGCCAAACCCTCTGTTTCCACTTATTCTCTTTTCATTCTCTCTTGAACCCTTTTCAGCCAGGGTTTCATGCCCCACTACTTGCTGAAGCTGCTCTTTTTAATGTAACCAGCCATTTACCACTTTTGCTGTATTAAATCTTGAGTTCTGAGTCTTAATTTATCAGTTTCTTAGCAGTATTTGGCATTGTTGATCATTCCCCAACACTTGATTTCACTTAGTTTTCAAGTCTCCACATTCTTCTGGTGTTTTTTCATTGTTTCTCTTCTTGTTCTCCCATTCTGATTTCTAAATGCAGCAGGCACAGTCTTTCAGTCTCTTTTCTGTCTACACTCGTTGGCATACTCACCCAGGCTCATATCACTGATACAGCATTGATATGATTGTTAATACTACCCGAAGCCTAGGCAAGAAAGTCCCTGTCCTGGCACAAACGTCATTCTCTCTCTTTCTCTCGTTTGTATACGCGCGTACACACACAGAAAATATAACTATATAGCAAAACACATAGCTGC
This sequence comes from Muntiacus reevesi, assembly GCF_963930625.1. NCBI lineage: Eukaryota > Metazoa > Chordata > Mammalia > Artiodactyla > Cervidae > Muntiacus > Muntiacus reevesi. Next base: position 164,556,253 of record NC_089249.1, read on the forward strand.
TTATCTCATGCAAAATCAAGTGTTCACCACAAAATTCAACCCTAAAAATTTTCTTTTATGACCAATACTATTCCAGGGAACCCTCTCTCTCCTCCACATTTTTGTGTCCTCAAAACTAAAAGCACCCAGTGAATTGAAAGTAGGGACTTAAACATATATTTGTATACTCATTCACAACAGTATGATTCATAGTAGCCAAAGCATGGAAATAACCAAATGTCCATCAGTAGATGAAGGAATAAACACAATGTAGTACATATATACAATGGGACATTGTGTACTAAGGTGCTTCAGTCACGTTAGACTCTGCGACTCTAGGGACTTGCCAGACTCCTCTATCCATGGGGATTCTCCAGGCAAGAATACTGGAGTGGGTTGCCATGCCCTCCTTCAGGGGATCTTTCCAACCCTGGGATCAAACCAACATCCCTTATATCTCCTGCATTCACAGGTGGGGTTCTTTACCACTAGCGCCACCTGGGAAGCCCCACAATGGAGCATTATTCATTAATAATGAATTAAATGTCCATTAATAATGAATGAATGTTCGTCTTAAAAAAAGACGGACATTCTGACATGTTACAGCGTACTTGAACCTTAACAACTTTACCCTGAGTTGAATAAGCAAATCAAAAAGAGACAAATACTGTATGATTCCACCTATATGAGGTACCTAGAGTAATCAGAATCATAGAGGCAGAAAGTAGAATGGTGGTTGCCAGGGGCTGGAGAGAGAGAAGACAGGAGAATTGGTGTTTAATATTAATATTAGAGTTTCAATTTGGGAAGATAAAACCTTCTAAAGATGGATGGTGGTGATGATTGCACAGCAAAGCGAATGTCCTTAATGCTGAACGGTATACCTAAAAATGGTTAAAATGGCAAAATTCAACACAGTATGAAAAACCTCAATGGTAATTGTATCATAACACCTTTAAGGTTTTGCATTGTGCCACTTAAAGAGAAACACACACTGCTTTGAAACGCTCAGAGAATTTGAACAACAGACGCACTTAAGACATAGCACAAATGAACTTGTCATGTCCTTCCTCTCAGCACAAATGCAGTTAAGTTCTCGCATAACCAAGTGTTGTTTCCCAGTAGTGGTGAATGTTTGTTATTTATTATTGTGTCTCTTCATGTTCCAATGCATGGTTCAGAAACAACGGGTGAATTAGCACAGTGTCCCATAGCTGAAAAAAATTCTGCAATTCCTATGACCCTTAAGGTATTTACGTATATATAGGAGTAGTAAATGGCAACCCATTCCAGTATTCTTGCCTGGAAAGTCCCACGGACAGAGGAGGCTGGCGTGCTCATAGGATCGCAGAGTCAAACACAAGTGAAGGGACTTAGCATGCACGCATGCATGCACATAGACATATGTGCGTGTCTAGATGTGACATGAGAGAGAAAAAAGACTGATTCTTTACATTGCCAATAGATGAACAATGAATGTTAGCCTTGGGCATGATATTATTTTTATAAAAATATTTGATAACACTTAAATTAATTCTTAAAAACTAAATATTTTTAATATTTATATAATTTGGATTTAAAACTGTGATAATTTTGTATTTAATTTTAAGAGGTAACATCAATGTTTTAAGACAAAAATAACTTTTTTGAAAACATGAAAAAGATTTTTGAGATGACATTTTTAATTTTTTATCAAAACATTTATTTTGTATTACCACTGTATTATGTTAATATTACATATAAATATATTATTTTGCATGAATTATTTTATGCACTTTGAATGCAACTACATTTTATTTTTAGTCCTTTTTAGCTCATTATTACTATAGACACAAACTATGAAAAACTTTATAAACAACATACTCAGTGATTTTACTAGGGCAAGAAAATTAATTGTATGAACGAAATATGTAATAATATATTAATTATGCATTTTATAATTTATCTAAAAATATCCCTGGCCCATCAAGAAAAAAATTGATCTAGAATACAAATTAGAGACACTTCTTTTCAAGCAGAAGGGAAGAGAGGCAGTGTTGAACTTCTGAGGAGAGATAAAAAAACTTTGTTAGGGTTACTTAGGAGTGTTATAGGAAAGAATACTTACTAGGTATGTGCACAAAAACTATAGGGCAGTGTTAAATGGCATTCATTCATTTATTTAACAAATATTGCGGATTCCCTGGTGGCACAGTGGTTGTGCAATCCTGGTCAGGGAACGAAGATCCTGAAAGCAGTGTAGCTCAGACCAAAAGAAAAATATTCATTGACAGACTACTAGGTTTCAGGTACATCCTAGGGGCAGAAACATAGCATGAATAAAAGAACGTTGCCGCTATGTTTGTATTCTTTTTTTCCCCCAGAAGAAACAATATAGCTAATGTATTTGTTTTACATGCAAAGATGGGCACAATAAAGGACAGAAACAGTATGGACCTAACAGAAACAGAAGATATTAAGGAGAGGTGGCAAGAATACACAGGAACTATGGAAAAGAGATCTTAATGACCCAGATAACCATGATGGTGTGATCTAGAGCCAGACATTTGGGAGTGCGAAGTCAAGTGGGCCTTAGGAAGCATAGCTACAAACAGAGATAGTGGAGGTGATAAAATTCCAGCTAAGCTATTTCAAATAATAAAAGATGATGCTGTGAAAATGCTGCACTCAATATGCCAGCAAATTTGGAAAACTCCGCAGTGGCCACAGGACTGGAAAAGGTCAGTTTTCATTCCAGTCCCAAAGGAAGGCAATGCCAAAGAAAGCTCAAACTATTGCACAATTTTATGCACTCATTTCACACACTAGCAAAGTAATGCTCAAAATTCTTCAAGCTAAAAAATATTATCCAAGTTAGGCTTCAACAATACGTGAACAGAGAACTTCCAGATGTTCAAGATGGATTTAGAAAAGGGAGAGGAACCAGAGATCAAACTGGCAACATCAGTTGAATCATAGAAAAAGCAAAAGAATTCCAGAAAAACATCTGCTTCATTGACTATGCTAAAGTCTTTGACTGTGTGGATTACAACAAACTGTGGAAAACTCTGATAGAGATGGGAATACCACACTACCTGACCTGCCTGCTGAGAAATCTATATGCAGGTCAAGAACTTGTAACAGTTAGAACCGGACATGGAACAACAGACTGGTTCCAAATTGGGAAAGGAGTATGACAAGACTGTGTATTGTCACCCTGCTTATTTAACTACTATGCCGAGTACATCATGCAAAACACCAAGCTTGATGAATCACAAACTGGAATCAAGATTGCCAGGAGAAATATCAATAACCTCAGATTTGTTGATGACACCACCCTTACGGAAGAAATTGAAGAGAAACTAAAGAGCTCTTGATGAAAGTGAAAGAGGAGAGTTGAAAAGCTGGCTTAAAACTCATAATTCAAAAAACTAAGAATATGGCATCTGGTCCCACAGTTCAGTTCAGTCACTCAGTCGTGTATGACTCTTTGCAAACCCATGAACTGCAGCATGCCAGGCCTCCCTGTCCATCACCAACTCCTGGAGTCCACCCAAAAACATGTTCAGTGAATCGGTGATGCCATCCAACCATCTCATCCTCTGTCGTCCCCTTCTCCTCCTGCCCTCAATCTTTCCCAGCATCAGGGTCTTTGCAAATGAGTCAACTCTTCGCATCAGGTGGCCAAAGTACTGGAGTTTCAGCTTCAACATCAGTCTTTCCAATGAACACCCAGGAATGATCTCCTTTAGGATGGACTGGTTGGATCTCCTTGCAGCCCAAGGGACTCTCAAGAGTTTTCTCCAACACCACAGTTCAAAAGCATCATTTTTCGGCGCTCAGCTTTCTTTATAGTCCAACTCTCACATCCATACCTGACCACTGGAAAAACCATAGCCTTGACTAGATGGACCTTTGTTGGCAAAGTAACGTCTCTGCTTTTTTAATATTCTGTCTAAGTTGGTCATAACTTTCCTTCCAAGGAGTAAGCGTCTTTTAATTTCATCTATGCTATCATAATCTGTAGTGATTTTGGAGCCCAGAAAAATAAAGTTAGCCACTGTTTCCACTGTTTCCTATTCTATCTGCCATAAAGTGATGGGACCAGATGCCATGATCTTAGTTTTCTGGATGTGGAGCTTTAAGCCAACTTTTTCACTCTCTTCTTTCACTTTCATCAAGAGACTCTTTACTTCTTCTTCGATTTCTGCCATATGGGTGGTGTCATCTGCATATCTGAGGTTATTGATACTTCTCCCAGCAATCTTGATTCCAGCTTGTGCTTCCTCCAGCCCAGCGTTTCTCATGATGTACTCTGCATTGAAGTTAAATAAGCAGGGTGACAATATACAGTCTTTATGTACTCCTTTTCCTATTTGGAACCAGTCTGTTGTTCCATGTTCAGTTCTAACTATTGCTTCCTGACCCGCATACAGATTTCTCAAGAGGTAGGTCAGGGGGTCTGGTATGCTCATCTCTTTCAGAATTTTCCACAGTTTATTGCGATCCACACAATCAAAGGCTTTGGCATAGTCAATAAAGTAGAAATAGATGTTTTTCTGGAACTCTCTTGCTTTTTCAATGATCCATCAGATGTTGGCAATTTGATCTCTGGTTCCTCTGCCTTTTCTAAAACCAGCTTGAACATCTGGAAGTTCACGGTTCACATATTGCTGAAGCCTGACTTGGAGAATTTTGAGCATTACTTTGCTAGTGTGTGAGATGAGTGCAGTTCTGCTGTAGTTTGAGTATTCTTTGGCATTGCCTTTCTGTGGGATTGGAATGAAAACTGACCTTTTCCAGTCCTGTGGCAGTTGCTGAGTTTTCCAAATTTGCTGGCATCTTGAGTGCAGCACTTTGACAGCATCATCTTTTAGGATTTGAAATAGCTCAACTGGAATTCCATCACCTCCACTAGCTTTGTTTGTAGTGATGCTTCCTAAGGCCCACTTGACTTCACATTCCAGGATGTCTGGCTCTAGGTGAGTGATCACCCCATCGTGATTATCTGGGTCATGAAGATCTTTTCTGTACAGTTCTTCTGTGTATTCTTGCCACCTCTTCTTAATATCTTCTGCTTCTGTTAGGTCCATATCATTTCTGTCCTTTATTGAGCCCATCTTTGCATGAAATGTTCCCTTTGTATCCCTAATTTTCTTGACAAGATCTCTAGTCTTTCCCATTCTATTATTTTCCTCCATTTCTTTGCACTGATCACTGAGGAAGGCTTTCTTATCTCTCCTTGCTATTCTTTGGAACTCTGCATTCAAATGGGTATAACTTTCCTTTTCTCCTTTGCTTTTCACTTCCCTTCTTTTCACAGCTATTTGTAAGTCCTCCTCGGACAGCCATTTTGCTGTTTTGCATTTCTTTTTCTTGGGGATGGTCCTGATCCCTGACTCCTGCACAAAGTCACGAACCTCCATCCATAGTTTATCAGGCACTCTGTCTATCAGATCTAGTCCCTTAAATCTATTTCTCACTTCCACTGTATAGTCATAAGGGATTTGATTTAGGTCCCATAACTTCATGGCAAATAGATCAGGAAACAATGAAAACAGTGACAGACTTTCTTTTCTTGTGCTCCAAAATCACTGCAGATGGTGACTGCAGCCATGAAATTAAAAGATGCTTGTTCCTTGGAACAAAAGCTATGACAAACCTAGACAGCATGTTACAAAGCAGAGACATTACTTTGCCAACAAAAGTCCATCTTGTCAAAGCTATGGTTTTTCCAGTAGTCGTGTATGAACCATAAGCAAGGCTGACTGTCAAAGAATTGATGTTTTTGAATTGTGGTGTTAAAGAAGACTCTTGAGAGTCCCTTGGACTGCAAGGAGATCAAGCCTGTCAATCCTAAGGAAAATCAATTCTGAATATTTATTGGAAGGACTGATGCTGAGGCTGAAAAGTCCAATACTTTGGCCACCTGATGCAAAGACCCTGATGCTGGGAAAGACTGAAGGCAGGAAGAAAAGAGGACGATAGAGGATGAGATGGTTGGATGGCATCACCGGCTCAGTGGACACGAATTTGAGCAAGCTCTGGGAGATGGTGAAGGTCAGGGAAGGCTGGCGTGCTGCAGTCCATGAGGTCACGACAAGTCAGACAGGACTGAGCGGCTGAACAACAATAGCAACAATTTATTTGCAACTTTTTGTACTTTATATTCCAGTTTCATGGGTTCTCGCAGTTCCCGTTGATTGAAGCTGGGTATTTTCCAACACACCATCAGCCACACATTTACAAGTGATGAAGTAGGGTTGTTACTTTTTGCAGATTCATCTATTCCAATTCAAAAAGCATTGTGGATGTCTACTATTGTAGGGATAATTTCATATAAATATACATGAAAGTGCAAATTGCTGGCTTTGAACCCCAATTCCATTGCTTCTTAGTAGTGTACCTTTAGATCATTTAATTTCTTTGAACTTCAGTTTCTTAAGACGGGTGTAACTGTAGTCTGTATCTCATAGGAATGCCATAAGGTGTAATAAAATGTAGCCAAAGTTTATCTTTAGGACAGACACAGAGAAATCTCAAAGTAAATATTATCATTACTTCTATGAGGTTCAGTCTCAGAGAATAATTTTAGCTTCTCTTATTGTAGACCTTCCCAACCCACACACATATACTGACTGTAAAAACAATTTATTGTCATGATTACCCTGTGAGTGATAAAATGATCAGAGAACAGACCTGTAGTGTGGATTATTAAAGGAACTGATCAGGCTAGAATTTCTGACTTGCAAATTCAAGAACTTGGTTCTATGATATCACTCAGGTGGTAATTAAATCACAAGAGCCCAATTTACTAATTTTTCCTAAGAAATATAATGGAATCCCTATAGAGAAGATGACTTGGGAAACAAACAAAATTAGCACCAGAAGTTTGCTTAGGGAGGGTAAGAATCAGTGCAAAGGCAGCTAGAAGGTCTTCAGTCACCCTGGTGCCAACACCCAGGCTTCTCAGAGTTATTTTCCATTGTATCTCTTTCCTTTTCTCAAAATCTAATCAGGTGAGAAGCCAAATCCTATGAATTTGTCCTTAGGAAATTTTCTTCCACCCACCTTTTCTCTAACCTAGTTCCACTTGCCTTGCCCAGGGGCATGACAACATCTCCTCTAAAGGTCCAAGAAGAGCTTGGTGGGTGGGAGCAGCTTGGTGGGTGGGAGCAGTGTTTATACCCTAGAATCTCCTTTTGAGTGATTTCCACCATGACTGTCACCACTCCCTCCCAAACCCTCACCTTTGGACTTGGGATGGTCAGCTCACTGAAACCCTGGGAGCTCAGGTGTTCCTTGCTAGGAGGCTTTTTTGCTGTGTCTTGATGAAGAGTCAGGGGCCTCAAAGGTAGAGAAGCCCAAAAGGAGGCAGAAAATCTGAAAACCTCACAGACACTGTTTCAGCCTTTTCCCTCTTGCTGGAGATTCCCCCCAGATAACTCTTCTTTGCTCTTCCTTTTGGGGAATTTCATCTGTTGGGATTAAGGAAGGATCAGTTCCTTCATTGCACAACCACTCATAGACAAGTCTTACTTTTCTCTTTCTTCGGATATTGCAGGAGCCCTCCAAGGGATGTTGCTATTTCCAGATCCTACCACTTACTCCCTGATTCGTCTTTTAAATCTACCTCCATTGCTTAAGCATGATAGCCCTTTCTTGCTTCAAATAGAATAAAAAAAAAAAAATACTCAACCTGGCTTTTAATTTCAACTGCTTGCTACTTCTAAAAGCACTGAGTTGTTTGGTAGTTCCCCAATCACATCCCCACTCCACCGCACATTACAGTTTTCCTGCCTATGCCTTTGCTCAATCTGTCACCTCTTCCTGAAACTGCCTCCCACTTGGACTAAATAGAATCAAGATATAGTATCATCTAGATTCTACTTCCTTGGGTTCCAAAATCACTGCAGACAGTGACTGCAGGCATGAAATTAAAAGATGCTTGGTCGTTGGAAAGAACACTATGACTAACCTAGACAGTATATTAAAAAGCAGAGACATCACTTTGCCAACAAAGGTCCATATAGTCAAAGCTATGGTTTTTCCAGTAGTCACATATGAACGTGAGAATTGGACTATAAAGAAGGCTGAGTGCCAAAGAACTGATGCTTTTGATTTGTGGTGCTGGAGAAGACTCTTGAGAGTCCCTTTGACTGCAAGGAGATTAAACCAGTCAATCCTAAAGGAAGGGCTGAATATTCATTGGAAGGACTGATGCTGAGGCTGCAGCTCCAATACTTTGGCCACCTGATACAAAGAGTCACATCACTCATTGGCAAAGATCCTGATACTGGGAAAGGTTGAAGGCAAAAGGAGTAGGAGGCATCAGGGATGAAATGGTTAGATAGCATCACCGACTCAGTGGACATGAATTTGAGCAAACTCCGGGAGCTAGTAAAGGACAGGGATGCCTGGAGTACTTTGACTATACAGACCTTTCTCAGCAAAGTGATACCCCTGCTTTTTAATACCCCTTCTTGTTAATGTTTAGGTTTGTCATAGTTTTCCTTCCAATGAGCAAACATCTTTAAATGTGATGGCTGCAGTCACTGTCCACAGTGATTTTGGAGTCCAAAAAAAGAAAATCTGTCACTGCTTCCACATTTTCCCCTTTTTTTTGCCACGAAGTGATGGGACCAGATGCCATGATCTTAGTTTTTTTAATGTTGCATTTCAAATTAGCTTTTCCACTCTCCTTTTTCACTCTCACCAAGAGTCTCTTTAGTTCCTCTTCACTTTTTGCCATTAAAGTAGCATCATCTGCATATCTGAGGTTATTGGTATTTCTCTCGGCAATCTAGATTCCAGTTTGCAATTCATCAAGCCTGGTGTTTTGCATGATGTGCTCTGCGTAGTAGTTAAGCAGGGTGACAATATATAGCCTTGTATATTTGGCACTCCTTTCCCACTTTGGGACCAGTCAGTTGTTTCACGCCAGGTTCTAACCGTTGCTTCGTGACCTGCACACAGGTTTCTCAGGAGACAGGTAAGGTGGTCTAGTGTGTGTGTGCTAAGTTGTTTCAGTAATGTCAGGCTCTTTGTGACCCAATGGACTGTGTCGCCTGCAGCCTTATCTGTCTATGGAACTCTCTAGACAAGAACACTGGAGTGGGTAGTCATGCCCTCCTCTCGGGGATCTTCCTGATCCATGGATCAAACCCTGGTCTCTTACATCTCCTGCATTGTCAGGCAGTTCTTTACCGCTAGCACCACCTGGGAAGCCCAAGGTGGTCTGCTACTCCCATCTCTAAGAATTCTCCATAGTTTGCTGTGATCCACACAAAGGTTTTAGCATAGTCAATGAAGCAGAAGTATTTGTTTTTCTGAAATTCCCTTGCTTTCTCCATGATCCAATGAATATTGGCAATTCGATCTCTGGTTCCTCTGCCTTTTCTAAAACCAGCTTGAACATCTGGAAGTTCACGTCCACATATTGCTGAAGCCTGGCTTGGAGAATTTTGAGCATTACTTTGCTATCATGTGAGATGAGTGCAATTGTGTCGTAGTTTGAGCATTCTTTGGCATTGTCTTTCTTTGGGATTGGAATGAAAACTGACCTTTTCCAGTCCTGTGGCAGTTGCTGAGTTTTCCAAATTTGCTGGCATCTTGAGTCATTGATTAGTGAGGAAGGCTTTCTTATCTCTCCTTGCTATTCTTTGGAACTCTGCATTCAAATGGGTGTATCTCTCCTTTTCTCCTTTGCCTTTTGCTTCTATCCAAGCACAGACTTGGATAAGATCAGCTATCCTTGAGCCACAGAGTTGACAATGGTATTTCTTAGTATTTTTGAGAACTAGAGAGGGAACCTGTTTGAATGCCTGGATTTACTACCCAACCAGTCCATCCTGAAGGAAATCAGTCCTGAATATTCATTGGAAGGACTGATGCTGAAGCTGAAACTCCAATACTTTGGCCAACTGATGCAAAGAACTGACTCATTAGAAAAGACCCTGACCCTGGAAAAGATTGAAAGCAGGAGAAGAGGACGACAGAGGATGAAATGGCTGGATGGCATCACCAACTCAATAGACATGAGTTTGAGTAAACTCCGGGAGTTGGCAATGGACAAGGAGGCCTGGCGTGCTGCAGTCCCTGGGATTACAAAGAGTCGGACACGACTGAACGACTGAACTGAAACTGAAGGTATGCCGTGATTGTGTAGAGATTGGAATTTGGGGTATTTTTTAATGGGTGATCCATTTGTGTTAGCCATAGTTAGTTGAGGTCAGGGGTACTTCTAAGCCATATGCAAAAGGAAGACAATAATGAATATTTCAGCTGTCAGGGTAGATGTGAGGCTCAAATGAGAAAAGGGATTCACATAAAGTACAAATATGGTGCCTGGTAGATATTAGATGTTCAATAAATGGCAACTGCTATTACTGCTCTTGAAAAGAAGGCAGGCTTTCTACTTTTCCTTCTTATGCTACTTGACATATTTACTCTAATAAAGAATTTTTTTAAATGACTTGAAATAAGAACATGATCAAACTATGCATTTTTGGGTGTGGGGGCAGTCTTTGCTTTTTGATTTAATAGCAAAATATAGACTTTCTGTTAATAAATGTGTGTAGTTAAATTTATTTAAAGTTCATTAATAGGTGGCAATGTGATTATTCAGTGGTTGCCAGTGGCCATGCGTGAGAGGTAGAGGTAGAAATTGATTGAGAAGGGACATCCAGAACTTTTTAGGGTAACAGAACTTTTCTGTCTTTTGATTGTGGTCATTACACATGTATATACATGTGCCAAAATTCGTCAAATCAACCTAAATGGGTGTTTTATTGTTTGTATACTGTACCTTAGTAGAGCTAATTTTTTTTAATTCCAGTGTTTTTATTGGCCTTATTATTTTAAAAGTTATCCCCTTTAAATTAATTTAATAACTGAATTTGGCATTTATTATTTTTATTATTCATTAATTTTTATGTTTAACATTAAATAATTTAATAGAGTTTAGTTTAACTTAGATAATATCAGCAATGGAAATGAAACGGTGGGGGGATGTGCTATTTTTATATACATATAAAGAGCCAAAATTATGACTCTGACTTAGACACAGTGCTGGGCTCTTGGGATATAAATCGAGATAGACATGGCCCCTGATCTCAAGCAGTAGCTTACTGTCTAAGGAGGGGCACATCCACATAGAAAGATAATTTTACCTTTAAAAAATTAAATATTTTTGAATAATTAAAATATGCATTTAGTTTTTAAACATTTGTACTGTTCAAATATGTATTGATAGATGGTAAAAGTGTCCCTCCCTTCCCTGTCTCTCAGTCTCATAATTCTCCTCCTTGAAAGCAACTATCACGAAACAGTTTATTTTTATCCCTGCAGAGATTACTCTATTCATATACACACATGTTTATATATAGTATAGATATGGTAGCTTTATATACAGTAGCTTTACTTTCTCTTTATTATTCTAGTTCTTCTCCTTGTTGCTGGTTTTTTTAACTGAACAGTCTACTCTGGAGATAATTACACAACAAACAAATCAAATAGGTAGTTTTCAATACAAGAAGTGATCACAAATTGAAATTATAATGGGGATAATCACAGTTCAGGCATACAGAAATAGAGTGAGATGGCCATGGAGGATCTGGTCTCAGACACCTCTCTGCACCACTGAGAAGTGGAATTTTCTTTGAACTGTAGCAGGCCCAAGGACACTACCAGTTGTATTCAGAACACCTGTCACCTGCCACCCTATGATCTCAAGTTCTGTCCTTGTAACTGTACAATCATTTCAACCCCAAGCAATGTTAACTTGGCATGCACCCTTACTTTTTGCCAGCTCCAATTACAACTCATGATAAACAATTCATGTAACTAACTGTAACCCCCAGCTTTTGCTCTATAAGCGCCCCTCATTTTGTAGTCCATTGGAACACACTTCAAGTGCTTCATGAATTTGTGTTTCCTGGGCTGCAATCCTAGCAAACCACAAATCAACACCCTTTCGTTTCAATCAGTTCTTTGTTTCTCAAATTCTGGATAACAAAAGATAAAAATAATGGTAGAGGAATGAGAAGAATTCCATGGGTGTACAAATTACTGGCTAACTAGGTGAAGGTTTCTGGAGGATTGATGAGGCTGCTTCATCTTCTTTATGTGTATTCCAAGATAAAAACACTTGAACTAATTAGTAAAATAAACTCTCTAGTGGTAGACTGTGTGCAACTGTATGACACTGTCCGTAACTCTGATAGCTGCTTGGAGGGAGCAAAAACAGTATGTGCAGGTCAAAGGTGGAGAAAAGGTGTGGTATAAAAGTAAGCCTAGAGAGGCTCACCTTGTGCCTTTCTAGCAGACATGTACAGTGGGAAGGACTCAGAACAGAAGGAGCTAGAAGCCCAGAGGGTGCAGGGAAGTCTAGAGTTGTAGATGGTGTTTAGGATTAAAAGAAGCTTGTCTGTAGTTCTCTCTAACTAGGATCGCCAGACTTAGCAAAGAAAAATGCAGAGCATCCAGTTAGATTTCCAGTTCAGATAAACAATGTTTTAGTATAAGTATGTCCCAGATCCAAACTTAACAGTATTTTGTCTGACAACCTACATAAACGAGTGAAGCTAACCACTTGTAACCATGCACTTAAAAAAAAAAAAAAAAACAGAAAAAAAGAAAAAGAATAAAAAGAACAGGGAAATAAGCATTTTTAATGGGAAGAGTATACAAAGAAGGAAATATGAGGAGCTAAGGCAAGATCCTTAAGGAGCTTATGATCCTTAAGAAGCTTATGGCACAAAGTGAAGAAGAACTAAAGAACCTCTTGATGAAAGTGAAAGAGAGTGAAAAAGTTGGCTTAAAGCTCAACGTTCAGAAAACTAAGATCATGGCATCCGGTCCCATCACTTCATGCAAATAGATGGGGAAACAGTGGAAACAGTGGCTGACTTTATTTTGGAGGGCTCCAGAATCACTGTATGTGGTGATTGCAGCCATGAAATTAAAAGACACTTACTCCTTGGAAGGAAAGTTATGACCAACCTAGACAGCATATTAAAAAGCAGACATTACTTAAGGTCCCTCTAGTCAAGGCTATGGTTTTTCCAGTGGTCATGTATGGATGTGAGAGTTGGACTGTGAGGAAAGCTGAGTGCCGAAAAATTGATGCTTTTGAACTGTGGTGTTAAAGAAGACTCTTGAGAGTCCCTTGGACTGCCAGAAGATCTAACCAGTCCATCCTAAAGGAGATCATTCCTGGGTGTTCATTGGAAGGACTGATGCTGAAGCTGAAACTCCAATACTCTGGCCACCTGATGCGAAGAACTGACTCATTTGCAAAGACCCTGATTCTGGGAAAGATTAAGGGCAGGAGGAGAAGGGGACAACAGAGGATGAGATGGTTGGATGGCATTACCAACTCAATGAACATGTGTTTGGGTGGACTCCGGGAGTTGGTGATGGACAGGGAGGCCTGGCGTGCTGCGGTTCATGGGGTCACAAAGAGTCGGACACAACTGAGTGACTGAACTGAGCTGAACTGGACTGAAGGCAAGATTTGGTTATTGAGTTTAGAGCTGGGGGGTCCCAGGTCAAGGAGACAACTTTGATGGTCTGGGCTGGCAGGGCTGGGGCTTAGGTCTAACTCAAAAGATCAGGACAGAAAAAGGCTTTTGTGTTCAGGGCTAAGGAGGCAGTTCTTTTGGTCGGGATCACTAAGTACAGGACCAATGAGATGGTTCCTATAGCCAGGAAAATGAGTAAATAAGTCAATATATTGAGAATAATGTGAACCAGGTTTCTGACTGTTGAAGAAGATAGAAATATAGAAAGCAGGAAAGACTAGAACAAACCATTTGATTCTGGACTCGAATTATAAGTAGAGGTGTGAGCCTACTTGGTGTATGTGTGTGTGTATAATATTATAAGTAGAGAGAGAGAGAAGGTATGTGTCTGTTATATGTAATTATGTGCTAGTAAAAGGACTTTCTTATTTAAAAAAAACACTGCTTTATAATATTTGCTGATTTCCATGGTGTAAGTATTCCCACCATAGCTGATTTCAAACTGCCATTAGTTTAACAGTATTCCAGAATATTTAATTGTAGGCTTTTGCAAACCCTTGGAAGTTGATTCCAGATCAACCTTTCAGAATGCATATAATATGTATCTTTGTGTGTGTGTGTGTTTGTGTGATCATACATTATTTCCCAATGGGTGTCCTATTTCCTAGTCCTAGAGAAAGGAGGTACAAGAATGACACTCTAACAGCAATAAGCCCATCTAGCATCTATATTTTGACTTCCAAATACCATTCTTCATTAAAAAAAAAAAAAGCACATATGGAGAAATGGCTGATCCCATGACTGGGGTATTAAAATATGTTATTTGTTCTTTACTAAAATAATTGGTCAAAGATTGAGGAGGTAGTAAGCTAAATAATGACCCTCATCAATATCAGGTTCTAATCCTGGGACTCATAAATGTTACTCTACATGGAAAAGGGTCTTTGCAGATGTGATGAAGTTAATTAAGCATCTTGAGGCAGGGAAATTATCTTGGGTTATCCAGGTCAACTCTAAATGCAGTCACAATTGTCCTTTTAAGAAAGGTCTAAAGAAGAACATGGAGGAAGATGACAAGGCAGAAGGGAGAGACTGGAGTGGTATAATGACAAGGCAAGAATATCAGCAGCCACCAGAAGCTGGAAGAGATAAATAAAAGATTCTCCCCTAGAGCCTCCAGCCTGATCTCTCCCTGTCCAATGGACTTGCCATTTCTTGTCAAAAATCATTTGAATATATATATATATATATATTCATATATATATATATGCAAGGTTATTTTTTCTGGGCTTTCTATTCTTTTCCATTGAGTCTGTCTTTACATCAATACCACACTGTTTTGATTATTGTAGCTTTGGATTAAGCTTTGAAAACAGGAGGAGCTTCCCAGATGGTGCTAGCTGTAAATAACCTGCCTGCCAATGCAGGAGACTTAGAGACTCAGGTTCACACCCTGGGTCAGGAAGATCCCTGTCAGGAGAGCAACCTAATCCAGTATTCTTGCCTGGAGAATCCCATGGACAGAGGAGCCTGGCAAGCCACAGTCCATAGGGTTGCAAAGAGTCAGACACAACTGAGCTACTGAGCACACACACAAGGGCTATTAATGAAACAGTTCACAATTGGTACTCTGTTGTAGCTAATCCATTATTGTTATTTAGTTGCAAAGCTGACTTGAAATCAGGAACTGTGAGAACTACAGCTTTGTCATTTTTCAATATTATTTTTGCTCCTAGAGATTCCTTGAGATACTATATGAATTTTATGTTGATTTTTTTTTCTATAAAAATACAAACTTTTAGAAATATTTTTCTATGGAAAGAAATTGTATACTTTTTTTCTCTCCTCCAAACCACACAGTTTGCGGGATCTTAGTTCCCTAGCCAGGAGTAGAATCCACGCCACAGCAGTAAACACACCAAGTCCTAACCACCAAACTTCCAGGGAAATCCTTGGTACACATTTTTAAAATTCAAGATTCTCCTTAGAAACCTTGTGACTAGCCACGGAGATGAAATTAGGGAACCTTTGGAGACATGCATTAATGGTACTGAATCCCTGTACAGAGGAAATTGAAAATCCTAAGACAGTATTTCATGAGATCTCCAGTCCCTGTTTCTACCCATAAGAGATCAGGCTCAATAATCCACCCGGTCCTATTTCCCAAAGTTATTGCATCAGAAAAGAGAGCTTATCTGACATTGGTTTATTTGTTCCAAAGACTTTTTAAGAGTTATGTGGAGGTTAGAATTCTTGATAGGATTGCTTTACCTTATTCATGGAGAAAAAATTCAACAAATACCATACAAACTAAGGAAAATTCTTAAAGTGATGGGAATACCAGACCACCTTATCTGTCTCTGTGAAACTGATATGCACGACAAGCAACAGTTAGAACCAGACAAGGAACAATGGACTGGTTCAAAATTGGAAAAGGAGACTTCAAAACTATATTGTCACCCTGCTTATTTAACTTATATGCAGAGTGGCTTTTGCTGTTTAGTCGCTCAGTCTTGTCTGACTCTTTGTCACCCCATGGACTGCAGCATGCCAGGTTTCCCTGTCCTTCACAATTTCTTGGAGCTTGTTCACACTCATGTCCATTGAGTTGGTGATGCTATCCAACCATCTCATCCTCTGTGTCCCCTTCTCCGCCTGCCTTCAATTTTTCCCAGCATCAGGGCCTTTCGTAATGATTCAGCTCTTCACATTAGGTGGTCAAAGTATTGGAGCTTCAGTTTCAGCACCAGTTCTGCCAATGAATATTCAGGGTTGATTTCCTTTAGGACTGACTGGTTAGATCTCCTTGCAGTCCAAGGGATTCTCAAGAGTCTTCTCCAACACCACAGTTCAAAAGCACCAATTCTTCAGTGCTCAAACTTCTTCATGGTCCAACTCTCACATCCATACATGACTACTGGAAAAGCCATAGATTTAACTATATGGACCTTTGTTCGTAATGTAATGTCCTGGTATTTAATACACTGTCTAGGTTTGCCATAGCTTTTCTTCCAAGGAGCAAGCGTCTTTTAATTTCATGGCTGCAGTCATCAACTGCAGTAATTTTGGAGCCCAAGAAAATAAAGTCTGTCACTGCTTCCCCATTTATTTGCCATGAAGTGATGGAACTGGATAGCAATATGCAGAGTATATCATGCAAACTGCTGAGCTGATGACTCACAAACTGAAATCAAGGTTGGAAAAACATCAGCCTTAGATATGCAGATGATACTACCTTAGTAGCAGAAAGTTAAGAGGAACTAGAGAGCCTCTTGATGAAAGTGAGAGGAGACTGAAAAAACTGGCTTAAGCCCAATATTTGGGACTTCCCTGGTGGTACAATGGCTAAGACTCCCTGCTCCCAATACCAAGGGCCAGGGTTCCATCCCTGGTCACGGAAACAGGTCCCACATATGAGTTTGCATGCTGCAATTAAAGATCCCATGTGGCACAACTGAAACACAGTGTAGTCAGATAAATAAATAAAAATATTAATTTAAAAAAATCAACATACAAAAAATGAAAATCATGGCATCCAGTCCCATCAGTTCAATTCAGTCGCTCAGTCCTGTCTGACTCTTTGCCACCCCATGAACCGCAGCATGCCAGGCCTTCCTGTCCGTCACTAACTCCTGGAGTTTACTCAAATTCATGTCCACTGAGTCAGTGATGTCATCCAACCATCTCATCCTCTGTTCAAACCCTTCTTCTCCTGCCCTCAATCTTTCCCAGCATCAGGGTCTTTTCTAATGAGTCAGCTCTTCACATCAGGTGGCCAAAGTACTGGAGTTTCAGCTTCAGCATCAGTCCTTTCAATGAATATTCAGGACTGATTTCCTTTACAATGCACCGGCTGGGTCTCCTTGCAGTCTAAGGGACTCTCAAGAGTCTTCTCCAACACCACAGTTCAAAAGCATCAATTCTTTGGCGCTCAGCTTTCTTTATAGTCCAACTCTCACATCCATACATGACCACTGGAAAAACCATAGTTTTGACTAGATAGACTTTGTTGACAAAGTAATGTCTCTGCTTTTTAATATGCTGTCTAGGTTGGTCACACAACTTTTCTTCCACAGAGTAAGCATCTTTTAATTTCATGGCTGCAACCACCATTTGCAGTGATTTTAGAGCCCAGAAAAATAAAGTCAGCCACTGTTTCCAGTTTCCCCACCTATTTGCCATGAAATGATGGGACCAGATGCCATGATCTTAGTTTTCTGAATGTTGAGTTTAAACCAACTTTTCACTCTCTTCTTTCACTTTTATCAAGACATTCTTTAGTTCTTCGCTTTCTGCCATAAGGGTGCTGTCATCTGCATATCTGAGGTTATTGATATTTGTCCTGACAATCTTGATTCCAGCTTGTGCTTCATCCAGCCCAGCATTTCTCATGATGTACTCTGCATTGAAGTTAAATAAGCAGGATGACAATATACAGCCTTGATGTACTCCTTTCCCGAGTACTGGGACCAGTCTGTCGTTCCATGTTCATTTCTAACTGTTGCTTCTTGACCTGCATACGGATTTCTCAGGAGGCAGGTCAGGTGGTCTGGTATTCCCATCTCTTGAAGAACTGTCCACAGTTGTTGTGATCCACACAGTCAAAGGCTTTGGCATAGTCAATAAAGCAGAAATAGATGTTTTTCTGGAACTCTCTCACTTTTTCGATGGCCCAACAGATGTTGGCAACTTGACCTCTGGTTCTGCTTCCTTTTCTAAAACCAGCTTGAACATCTGGAAGTTCATGGTTCACATACTTTTGAAGCCTGACTTGGAGAATTTTGAGCATTACTTTGCTAGTGTGTGAGATGAGTGAAATTGTGTGGTGGTTTGAACATTCCTTGGCATTGCCTTTCTTTGGAATTGGAATGAAAGCTGACCTTTTCCAGTCCCATGGCCACTGCTGAGTTTTCCAAATTTGCTGACATATTGAGTGCAGCACTTTCACAGCATTATCTTTTAGGATTTGAAATAGCTCAACTGGAATTCCATCACCTCCACTAGCTTTCTTTGTAGTGATGTTTCTTAAGGCCCACTTGACTTCACATTCCACGATGTCTGGCCCTAGCTGAGTGATCATGCCATTGTGATTATCTGGGTCATGAAGATCTTTTTTTGTGCAGTTCTTAGGTGTATTCTTGCCATCTCTTCTTAATATCTTCTGCTTCTGTTAGGTCCATACCATTTCTGTCCTTTATTGAGCCCATCTTTGCAAGAAATGTTCCCTTGGGATCTCTAATTTTCTTGAAGAGATCTCTAGTTTTTCCCATTCTGTTGTTTTCCTCTATTTCTTTGCACTGATCACCAAGAACGCTTTCTTGTCTCTCCTTGCTATTTTTTGGAACCCTGCATTCAAATGAGTATAACTTTCCTTTTCTCCTTTGCCTTTTGCTTCTCTTCTTTTCACAACTCTTTGTAAATCCTCCTCAGACAATCATTTTGCCTTTTTGCATTTCTTTTTCTTGGGGATGATCTTGATCACTGCCTCCTGTACAATGTCATGAAACTCCATCCATAATTCTTCAGGCACTCTATCAGATCTAATCCCTTGAATCTATTTGTCACTTCCACTGTATAATAGTAAGGGATTTGATTTAGATCATATCTGATTGGTCTAGCGGTTTTCCCTAATTTCTTCAATTTGAGCCTAAATTTGGCAATAAGGAGTCACTTCATGGCAAATAGATGGGGGGAAGGCGGAAACAGTGACAGATTTTATTTTCTTGGGCTCCAAAATCACTGCAGACAGGGACTTCAGGCATGAAATTAAAAGATGCTTGCTTCTTGGAAGAAAAGCTGACAAACCTAGAAAGCGTACTCAAAAGCAGAGACATTACTTTGCTGACAAAGGTCCATATAGTCAAAGGTATGGTTTTTCCAGTAATCATGTATGGATGTGGGAGTTGAAACATAAAGAAGTCTGAGTGTTCAAGAATTGATGTTTTTGATCTGTTTTACTGCAGAAGACTCTTGAGAGTCCCTTGGACACCAAGGAGATCAAATCAGACAATCCTAAAGGAAATCAACTCTGAATATTCATTGGAAGGACTGATGCTGAAGCCGAAACTCCAATATTTTGGCCACCTGATGCCAAGAGCTGACTCACTGGAAAAGACCCTGATGCTGGGAAAGCTTGCGGGCAAGAGGAGAAGCAGGCAACAGAGGATGAAATGGTTAGATGGCATCACTGACTTAATGGACATGAGTTTGAGCAAACTCAGGGAGATAGTGAAGGACAGGGAAGCCTGGTGTGCTGCAGTTCATGGAGTTGCAAAGAGTTGGATAGGACTTAGTGACTGAACAGCAACAATAACATGCAGTCACAACATCTTTAATGACCCAGTATCACCCAGAAGTATAAAATGATCTTTGATTTATTTCTTCAAACAATACATTTGAAATCAAATCTTCAACATGACCCTCCTGTAAGACAAGAAAAAATATAAGTAATGCATACTTTTTAAATAGGCATGCAAATTCTGGCTCTGCTCTTACTTAATTTCTTTGTGTCTCAGATCTTTAAAAAGGAATAATGAAAGAAATAGCATCATATGGTTGCCTGAGTCTCAAATGCATTAATATATATAAACTTTGACGAGCACTTTTATATAAATGCCAATCATTATTATTCCATTATTGGGTATTGGCAGATTAAAATTAATGAAATAACCTTGAAACTGAGCAGGGCCCTGTGGGGCTCCCAGGCATGGAGGCTTTTCTGTCCCCCATTTTTGTAGGCAAGACTCCAACCTCCATGACCTTCCTTGAGTTCCAAAGGGCAGATTAGAATAGTTGCCAAAGGCAGATTAGAATAATCAAAGGAGAAACAGTCAAGGAATCACCTGAGGCAAGGTTAAAGGGATCAGAGACTAGCAGACTCATCAAGTCTAGGAGACTGATCACCTGAGACAAGGTTAAGGGCAAACAAGCCCTGCTCACACCCTAATCTTGTCAGAGACTGAATCTTTGACCCAGTGTCATAAAAATTCTCATTTAGTTCTCTGGGGCTGAGACACAGATTTTCAAGGCAGAAATCTGGTGTGTCTCCTCCCTTTGGCTGGCAAAGCAACAAAGGTATCCTTTCCTACTTCACCCATAACTCTGTCCCTGGGATTTGATTCAGCACTGGTGTACAGAGAAGCCAAGTTTTTTTGGTAGTAACCCTTGTGAAGCTCATGGTACAGTGCCTGACACATAGAAAGTGCTAGCTAACATAAATAGATATTTCTATGATTTCCTATGAAGCCCACTCCATTACTAGGTATGTCTTATCTTTCTGCAAAACTTGGACATATGGAGAATAAGTTATCATAATAAGCATTGATTTTTTTTGACATTTACCCTTCAACCAAGCAACTCATATTTGAGGCCTTTTGTCTACTTTTCTAACAAGCCTATGGTCACTTAAGGTTACTGAGCACTTGAAAAGTAGCTTGTACAAAATAAAATGAGCTATAATCATAAAATACACACCAATTTCCAAAGTCTTAGTATGAAAAAAATGAAAATTTCATTAATAATTTTGTATTGATCACATGTTCAAATCATTATATTTTCAATGTATTGGATTAAACAAATATATCTTTAAAGTTAATTTTAATTGTATCTTTTTTTAATGTGACTACTAGAAAACACCTTAACAGACACTTCACCAAAGAAGATACACAGTTGGCAAATAAGCACACAGAAAAATGCTCTACCTCATATGTCATTGTAATGTGCTAGTTGCTCAGTCATGTTGAACGCTTTGCGACTCATATGTCTTTAGAGAAATGCAAATTAATGCAATTTTGTGTGTGTTTTAGTGGCTCAGTTGTGGCCAACTCTTTGTGACCCCCTGGACTGTAGCCTGCCAGTCTCCTCTGTCCATGAAATTCTCCAGGCAAGAATACTCGAGTGGGTTGCCATTCCCTTCTTCAGAGGACCTTCCTGACCCAGGAATTTAAACCAGGTCTGCTGCATTGCAAGCAGATTCTTTTACAGTCTGAGCCATCAGGGAAGCCCACAACAATTATAAGATATCATTATATACCAATTTGCATTTTTTTTTCAATTTGCATTTTTTTTCCCCAAGAAAAAGAAATGCAAAAAAGCAAAATGGCTGTCTGAGGAGGTCTTACAAATAGCTGTGAAAAGAAGAGAAGCAAAAGGCAAAGGAGAAAAGGAAAGTTATACCCATTTGAATGCAGAGTTCCAAAGAATAGCAAGGAGAGATAAGAAAGCCTTCCTCAGAGATCAACACAAGGAAATAGAGGAAAACAACAGAATGGGAAAGACTAGAGATCTCTTCAAGAAAATTAGAGATCCCAAGGGAACATTTCATGCAAAGATGGGCTCAATAAAGGACAGAAATGGTATGAACCTAAGAGCAGCAGAAGATATAAAGAAGAGATGGCAAGAATACACATAAGAACTGTACAAAAAAGATCTTCATGACCCAGATGATCACGATGGTGTGATCACTCAGCTAGGGCCAGACATCCTGGAATGTGAAGTCAAGTGGGCCTTAAGAAGCATCACTACAAAGAAAGCTAGTGGAGGTGATGGAATTCCAGTTGAGCTATTTCAAATCCTAAAAGATGATGCCGTGAAAGTGCTGCACTCAAGATGCCAGCAAATTTGGAAAACTCAGCAACTGCCACAGGACTGGAAAAGGTCAGTTTTCATTCCAATCCCACAGAAAGGCAATGTCAAAGAATACTCAAACTACAGCAGAACTGCACTCATCTCACACACTAGCAAAGTAATGCTCAAAATTCTCCAAGTCAGGCTTCAGCAATATGTGAACCGTGAACTTCCAGATGTTCAAGCTGGTTTTAGAAAAGGCAGAGGAACCAGAGATCAAATTGCCAACATCTGATGGATCATTGAAAAAGCAAGAGAGTTCTAGAAAAACATCTATTTCTACTTTATTGACTATGCCAAAGCCTTTGATTGTGTGGATTGCAATAAACTGTGGAAAATTCTGAAAGAAATGAGCATACCAGACCACCTGACTTACCTCTTGAGAAACCTGTATGCAGGTCAGGAAGCAACAGTTAGAACTGGACATGGAACAACAGACTGGTTCCAAATAGGAAAGGGAGTATGTCAAGGCTGTGTATTGTCACCCTGCTTATTTAACTTCTATGCAGAGTACATCATGAGAAACGCTGGGCTGGAGGAAGCACAAGCTGGAATCAAGATTGCTGGGAGAAGTATCAATAACCTCAGATATGCAGATGACACCATCCATATGGCAGAAAGCGAAGAAGAAGTAAAGAGCTTCTCTTTTTTTTTTTTTTGTAAAGAGCCTCTTGATGAAAGTGAAAGAGGAGAGTGGAAAAGTTGGCTTAAAGTTCCACATTCAGAAGACTAAGATCATGGCATCCGGTCCCATCACTTCATGGCAGATAGATGGGGAAACAGTGGAAACAGTGGCTGACTTTATTTTTCTGGGCTCTAAAATTACTGCAGATTATGATAGCATAAATGAAATTAAAAGACGCTTACTCCTTGGAAGGAAAGTTATGCCCAACCTAGACAGCATATTAAAAAGCAGAGACGTTACTTTGTCAACAAAGGTCTGTCCAGTCAAGGCTATGGTTTTTCCAGTAGTCATGTATGGATGTGAGAGTTGGACTATATAAAGAGAGCTGAGCACAAAGAATTGATGCTTTTGAACTGTGGTGTTGGAGAAGACTCTTGAGAGTCCCTTAGACTGCAAGGAGACCCAGCCGGTGCATCGTAAAGGAAATCAGTCCTGAATATTCATTGGAAGGACTGATGCTGAAGCTGAAACTCCAATACTTTGGCCACCTGATGTGAAGAGCTGGCTCATTAGAAAAGACCCTGATGCTGGGAAAGGTTGAGGGCAGGAGGAAAAGGATTTGACAGAGGATGAGATGGTTGGATGGCATCACCGACTCAATGGACATGAGTTGAGTAAACTCCAGGAGTTGATAATGGACAGGGAGGCCTGGCATGCTGCAGTTCATGGGGTCGCAAAGAGTCGGACCTGACTGAGCGAATGAACTGAACTGACCTGAACCTAACTAAATACACCAGTTGTTGTTGTTCAGTCACTCAGTTATGTCTGACTCTTGGGGACCATGGACTGCAGCACGCCAGGCTTCCCTGTCCTTCAGTATCTCCCAGAGCTTGCTCAAACTCATGTCCATTGAGTCAGTGATGCTATCCAACCATCTTGTCCTTTGTCATCCCCTTCTCCTTCTCCCTTCTATCTTTCCCAGCATCAGGGTCTTTTCTAATGATTCGGTGGTTCATATTAGGTGGCCAAAGTATTGGAGCTGCAGCTTCAGCATCAGTCTTCCAATGAATATTCAGGGTTGATTTCCTTTTGGATTGACTGGTTTGATCTCCTTGAAGTCCAAGGGACCCTCAAGAGTCTTCCCAAACACCAAAATTCAAAAACATAAATTCTTCAGCATTCCAACTCTCATATCCAAACATGATCCCTGGAAAAATCATCCCTTTAGCTATATGGACCTTTTGTCAGCAAAGTAATGCCTCTGCTTTTGAATACACTGTGTAGGTTTGCCATAGCTTCTCTTGCAAGAAGCAAGTGTCTTTTAACTTCATGGCTGCAGTCACCACCGCAGTGATTTTGGATCCCAAGAAAATAAAGTCTTTCACTGTTTCCAGTGTTTTCCCATCTATTTACCATGAAGTGATGGGCGAAATTCAGGACACTGACAGCACTGAATGCAGGTGAGGATGTGGAGCAACAGGAATTCTCGTTCGTTGTTGCTGTGAATGCAAAAATGATTCAACCACTCAGAGGACAATTTGAGAACCTCTTACAAACTAAACATACTTATCTCCTATAAACCAGCAATTGTACTACTTCGTATTTACACAAAGGAGTTGAAAACTTATGTCCACACAAAAGCCCGCATATAATGTTTATAGCAACTTTATTCATAATTATCAAAACTTGAAAGCTACCAAGATGAGCTTCAGGAGTTGAATGGATAAATAAACTCTAGTATGGCCAGGTAACAGAATTATTATTCAGCACTAAAAAGAAATGAGCTATCAAGCCTCAAAAAGACATGGAGTTAAATGTATGTTACTAAGTGAAAGAAGGGCTTCCCCAATGGTGCTAATAGAAAAGAACCTGCCTGCCAATGCAGGAGACATAAGAAATGTGAGTTTGATCCCTGGGTCGGGAAGATCCCCTGGAGGAGGGCATGGTAACCCACTCCAGTATTCTTGCCTGGAGAATCCCATGGACAGAGGGGCCTGGGGGTACAGTCCCTAGGGTCGCACAGAGTTGGACACAACTGAAGCGAGTTTGCATGCATACATGCAAGTGAAAGAAATCTGAAAAGAAACATACTGTGGCTCCTCTATGACATTTTGGAAAAGGCAAAATTGTGAAAACAGTAACAAGATCAGTGGTTACCAAGGGGATAGGGAAGAAGGAGGGATGGGTAAGTAGAGCAGAGATTTTTAGGGCAGTAGAATTATATTATATGATACTATAATGGTGGATACATGTCACTACACACTTGCCAAAACCTTTAGACTGAACAACACCTAGAGTGAAACTTAATGTAAACTATGGATTTTGTAATAATGTGTCAGCATAGGTTCATCAATTGTAATAAATGTTTCACTCTGGTGGGGGATGTCGATAATGGAGGAGACTGTGCATGTATGAGGGCCAGATGTATATGGACAATCACTGTAACTTCCCTCAATTTTGCTGTAACCTTAAAACTGCTCTAAAAAATAAAGTTCACTAAAATTTTTTTTCATAAAAATAGTTACATATGTGGTTCACATATTATTTTAACTGGACAGTGCTACCTCACAGGACAACCATTTGTGATTGTTTAAAGTCATGACCGCAGGTTTAAGCTGGACTTCTCATAATTTTGCTTAATCAATAAATAACATATCCAAATGTTCATAAAGGTATGTTAATAATTTACCTTTACATGCCTTTATATTTTAACCATATTTCATGTTAATATCTCCTTTTTCCCCCATATTATCCTGGATTCAAGACATTTTCTAGATTCAACTTGTTTCAGTTAATTACAGTCATTTAGTTTGTCCCTGGGTGTGAAAACTTTCTTCTCAAACTGGCCTGTTTGCCTCCTCCAACACTCTACATGAACTCCCCAAAGACCTGGTGGTTCCCATCAGTAACAGTATGTACCAGGCATTCCTCTGCCTGGAGAATTGACACTGGCTCTCTTCCAAGAAGCCTGGGTTCCTCTTAGTGAGGGATGAACATGAAGGATTTAGGTATTAGGGCTACATTTGTATCCTTCTCAGTGACTGTTGGGTGTCCACTGGCCAAAAATAAACATTAATCATTTCACTGGCTGAATGGAAGCCTTTCAGAGTCATGAGCTCAGTCCAACACTAATCTCCTTACTTTTATTTTACTCTAATGTGAATAATAATTCTAAATAGAAATTTTCATTCTAATTATTTGCTAGTGCAATTCTCCCTCTCCAGTATTTCTGATTTCTCTCTCTCTTTTTAATTTCTAATTTTTGGCTGTGCTGGGTCTTGGCTGTTTGCGCTGGCTTTCTCTAGTTGCGGCAGGCTGAGGCTGTTCTTCATTGTGGTGCTCTGGCGTCTCACTCTGGAGACTTCCCTCATTAAGAAGTACAGGCTCTAGGGCATTTGAGCTTCAGTAGTTGCAGCGTGCGGGCTCAGTGGTAGTGATGCACACGCTTAGTTGTCTCATGGCATGTGGAATCTTCCTGGACCAGGGATCGAACCGGTGTCCCCTATATTGACAGGCGAATTCTTATCCAATGTGCCACCAGGAAAGTCCCCACATTCTTAATATCGTTAAAAATTTAAAGCAGTCCTTGACTGTTTTCTGGAACTGTCCTGGCACTCACATCTGGGCCTGAGCTAGCCTGGGGCTCACCATTCAGCCACAGAGTCCCCCTGTTGAACATAAACAATTTTACAGGACACAAACATCAGATAAGAGCATTCTGATTATGACAGAGGCAGACAAAACAAGACCACTCCATAATCTTGTCTGAGCAGACAAAAACAAGAAGCTTGTCTAAAGCACAATAACATTCCCTTTCCCTGGATAATATGAATGCCTACTGCTGAAAGAGGAGAGTTGAAAAAGCTGGCTTAAAACTCAACATTAAGTTCATATCCCAGCAGGACATCAAAAAAAAAAAATCAACATTAAAAAATTAAGGTAATGGCATCTAGTCTCATCACTTCATGGCAAATAGAAGAGGAAAAAGTGGAAGCAGTGACAGATTTTCTTTTCTTGGGCTCCAAAATCACAATGGATGGTGACTGCAGCCATGAAATTAAAAGACATTTGCTCCTTGGGAGAAAAGCTATGACAAGTGTTTTAAAAAGCAGAGACATCAATTTGCTGACAAAGGTCTGTATAGTCAAAGCTATGGGTTTTCCAATAGTCATGTACAGATGTGAGTGTTGGACCATAAAGAAGGTTGAGCGCCAAAGAACTGATGCTTTCAAATTGTGGTGCTAGGGAAAACTGTTGAGAGGCCCTTGGACTGCAAGGAGATCAAACCAGTCAATCCTAAAGGAAATCAACCCTGAATATTCATTGGAAAGACTGATGCTGAAGCTGAAGCACTAGAACTTTAGCCAAGTTATGTGAAGAGACGACTCACTGGAAAAGACCCTGAAGCTGAGAAAGATTGAACGCAAAAGGAGGAAGTGGCAGAGAATGAGATGGTTAGATGGCATCACCGACTCGATCACCTGAATTGGATCAAACTCCGGGAGATAGTGAAGGACAGAGGAGACTGGTGTGCTGCAGTCCATGTCGTCACAAAGAGTCAGACACAACTTAATGACTGAACAACGGCAACAGCAGCTGCTTCTTCACCAAGCACAGCTTTAACTCTGCTTTATTCCTCCTGCCTTCTGGATGAAAACCGCAAGAAATTTATATAAATTAGCAGCTATTATTTGTCTTTGTGCTGAATAATAATTACATAGTCAGAACAACAGAAGTTCTATGCTGTTGATTTCCACTTTTAGAATCAACCTATAGACAAAGCACAGCACAGAAGATTGGATGTAAATATTTCCCATCTTGATCATGTAAAAATAAAGAAGACAGAAGTTCTGCAGGTAAAAGTGGGGAAGATGCTGAAAGGTAGAATTTCCTGACTAGGGTCAGAAGAGAAGAGGATTTGTTTCAAGGGACATTTGACATTGGCTGGGGACATTTTGACTTGTCTCACTGGCAGGATGCTAGTGGCACCTAGTGGGGAGAAGCCAAGGATGTTGCATAGCATCCTAAAATATACTGGGCAGTCCTCCACACAAAAGAAATATTCAGCCCCAAATGTCTACAGGGCCATGGCTGAGCCACCTTGATCTAGAGTAAAATGAAAGGTCCTTACCATGGATGATATAGCTCTACCTGATCTGGTGCTGTCTGCGTCTATTAGCTCCACCCACTCTCCATCAATCACACTGGTCTATTCTTTCTCAGACTCACCGGGCACATTTCTGCCTTGGGGGCTTTGCATATGTTGGTTCCTTTAGTTAGGAGCCTCTTCCCTCAATAACCACACAGCTCAATCTCCACTCTTTCTACAAGGTTTGGAATAAATGTCCCTTCTCAATGAGATCTATGTTGACCATGTTACATAAAATTATAATACCTGCCCAGGCACTAGCAATCCTTGCTTGGTTCTATTTTTGTTTTTTAACTCTATTTTACTCATCACCTACTAACATTTTTTAACTTTGCTTATTTGTTGTATTTATTGCTGTTGTCTGTTATCCCTGTGATAAGCACCACAAGAAATTTTGTGCAGTTTGCTCACTGACCTACCGCAAGTTCCCTGGAACACTTGAAGTGAAGTGAAAGGTGCTCAGCCATGTCCGACTCTTTGCGATCCCATGAACTATACATTCCATGGAATTCTCCAGGCCAGAATACTGGAGTGGGTAGCCTTTCCCTTCTCCAAGGGATCTTCCCAACCCAGGATCGAACCCAAATCTCCCGCATCGCAGGCTAATTCTTTACCAGCTGAACCACAAGGGATGTCCAAGGAACACTGCCTGGCATATCTTTACGATCCCAATGACTGTAGCACACGACACTCCAATATTCATGGGATTTTCCAGACAAGAGTACTGGTGGGTTGCCCTTTCCTTCTCCAGGGGATCTTCCCAACCCAGGGATTGAACTCATGTCTCCTGTGTCTTCTGCATTGCAGGTAGATTCTTTACCTGCTGAGTCATCAGGGAAGCCCACTAGTAACTGCCAATAAATATTAATTGCATGATTTAAATGGATGAACTTGATAATTTTCAAAGCTTTTTAAAGTATTTAGGTATTTTCAACGTCATTTGCAGCAAGATGGTTGGACCTAGAGATTAACATACTAAGTCAAGTAAGTCACAAAGAGAGACAAATGCCATATGATATTACTTATATGTGGAATCTAAAATATGACATAAATGAATTTATCTGAGAAAGAGAAATAAATTTCAGACATGGAGAACAAACTTGTTGTTGACAAGAGGGAAGGGGTAGGGAGGGATGGATTGGAAGTTTGAGATTAGTAAATGCAAACTATTATATACAGAATGGATAAACAACAAGGTCCTACTATGTATAGCACAGGAATTCAACATCTTGTGATAAGCCATAATGAAAAAGAATATGAAAAAGTATGTTGTGTGTATATATATATGTACATGTATATATATGTAAAACTAAATCATTTTGCTGTATAATAGAAATTAACACATTGTAAATCAACTATACTTCAATAGATTTTTTAAAAAAGCATATGTCTTCTCTATTCACTACCAATTTCAAAATTCCAAAAGACTTTTAAAAATCAAGAATTTTCTAAAAACCCACACTATGTGTTATAAATTATACCTAACAATACATTCTCACCTGCAAACAAGATTTTCTTTTTGTGAGTCCATGGGTTGAATTAGGAAATTATCAAACTCTCTGTGCTGGTCTCCAGGAAATAAATTGCATAGCCAGTTAAACACCAACTGGGTTCCCAGAATCTCATTGTTTCCATATTGAATATTCAAGATAAAATTGCATTCTCATAAAGCACTGGGCCAGCCTGCTTACCTTAGCTCTGTTCATTGTATTTTGAAAATACACTGCATCTAGATACTAACAAAATTAAGTCAATCACTGTTCATTTTTTGTTTTGCCCTCAAATTTTCCAAATAAGTACAAATAGAGAAAACACTTTCCCTGTATAAACATACGGGCTTCCCAGATGGCTCAACTGGTAAAGAATTCACCTGCAATGTGGGAGACTTGGGTTGGGAAGATTCCCTGGAGAAGGGAACAGCTACCCACTCTAGTATTCTGGCCTGAAGAATTGCATGGACTGTATAGTATAAACACACACACATGTGCACACAAATTATAGGAAAAAAAATCCTTAAAAGCAATAGTTTACTTTTGTTTGTAAAGACTTGGAAAACTCCCAAATTATTTCCATGAGTCAGGCAGCTTTTATTTGGCAGTCAACAACCCCACCACATAGAATCAAATAATTCTTCATTTTTAACCCATAGTAACTTAAAAATCACTGCAGATGGTGATTGCAGCCATGAAATTAAAAGACACTTACTCCTTGGAAGGAAAGTTATGACCAACTTAGACAGCATATTAGCAGAGACATTACTTTGCCAACAAAGGTTCGTCTAGTCAAGGCTGTGGTTTTTCCAGTGGTCATGTATGGATGTGAGAGTTGGACTGTGAAGAAAGCTGAGCACTGAAGAATTGATGGTTTTGAACTGTGGTGTTGGAGAAGACTCTTGAGAATCCCTTGGACTGCAAGGAGATCCAACCAGTCCATCCTAAAGGAGATCAGTCCTGGGTGTTCATTGGAAGGACTGATGCTGAAGCTGAAGCTCCAATACTTTGGCCAGCTGATGTGAAGAGCTGACTCATTTGCAAAGACCCTGATGCTGGGAGGGTTGGGGGCAGGAGAAGAAGGGGACGACAGAGGATGAGATGGCTGGATGGCATCACCGACTCGATGGACATGGGTTTGAGTAGACTCTGGGAGTTGGTGATGGACAGGGAGGCCTGGCATGCTGCAATTCATGGGGTCCCAAACAGTCAGACATGACTGAGCGACTGAACTGAACTGAACTTAAAAATTAGTTAGGAAGACAACTTTTGCTTGTTTTTCACTTTGTAATATATAATTTTTAATATTCAACCAATATATAATTTTAAAATTGTTATGTTGATAGGTTATCAATCTTCTTAAATAATTAAGTTGAAATAAGTTAAGCAGTGTGTGTCAATTGTTAAATTGGAAAAAGTTTAAATTTATCTCTGTGTATCATAAATATAATTTAAACAAAGCTAACACTGAACTTTATAGTAATAATATGTTTAGAAACATGCTAAACTAAAATAAGCTTTGTTATAGTATAAGTTACCCTGAAAGGGATTCAAGGATCAAGAAGATGTATTAAATGTTGATCTCTAGCATGAATATTTTAATATATTTTAACATTACTGTATTCTATGCTTTGCTCAGTACATGGTTCATAGGTAATAAACTAACATGGCACATTTGTACTGTGTTGAGCTCTAAGTATTTTATTTTCAGTATCTAAATATGGAGCTGTTGCCTACCACTTTACATCCTGAAATATGGTACAATTTTCTTTGCTCTCCTCTTAAAAAAAAATAAAGTAGGAAACTATTAAATTAAGGTCTACTGATAAATCTGACACCGTAGAAGACCAGAATCTTGGGGCCGAAAGGATTGAATAATAACTTAGCCTACTGTACCCCACTTCCGATTGATTTTTCCTTTCAAACTTTAAACTTTTTATTGGGATATAGCCAATTAACAATGTTGTGGTAGTTTCAAGTGAACAGCAAAGGGACTCAGCCATACATATACATATATCCATTCTCCCCCATCCAGGCTGGCACATAACATTGTTACTCCCAGTTTTATAAGTGAAAAAACTCTGCTAAGAGATGTTGTAGAAAGATCTGACTCCTTCTCTTGATCTCTTTATACCACATCCAGCTCTCATAAGTAAAAGATGAGTTTCTGTACCAATAATATATGGTTTATTAGATCTATTTATGTTAAACCTTATATAGAAAATATTTGAAGCAACTCACAGCCAGAACACATCTAATAAACTAAAAATTGAAATCTAGCACCATATCCATTGAAAAAGCTAGGCACCCAATTTTTTTTTTTTTTTTTTTTTTTTTTTTTTTTTAGCACATGCAGGCTTACACCACATAGAATCCTTTATAAAAGTTGACTCCTCAGAATTGTGACTCCAGGATGCCTTTGTATCTTGTGAGTTCATAAGTCTCATAAGAATTGGCAAGTCATAGGTAGCAGTGAGATTAGCTACTTGGTTCTCTGAAGTAAAGATTGTTGGCTTTAAATTCTGTTTCTTACCTTCCCTTCACCTTGACAACTTCGTTGTCCTGGGTTCTTCACCTGAAAACTGAGGATGATTGGGCTCACTTCGTAGGGTTGTTCTTGGCTTCATTAGATAACCTTCATACACTTCTGTGAAATATAAAAAATGCATATTGTTCTCTGCCCCCAGTTCCTGGTACAGAACTTCTAAAACCATTGTAATTTCTCAAGTGATAAGAGAACTAGAAACATCTTTTGCTCTAATATTTGGTCTTTGTTTCTGGTTCCTGACACAGAACTCCCAAATCCCTTGGAATTTTGAGGGCAATAGGAATGTTTTTGTTTTAACGAGACAACTCTTGGGGGTCTCCTAGGGAGGGCTGGTCACCAGAAAGACCAAGCCATGATTAGATGCTTGGAACTTTCAACCCCACCCACCTCCATCCTTTGGAAAGGGAACTGTAAACTGAATTAAGATCAATCATGCCTATACAATGAAGATTCCTCCAGTTCAGTTCAGTCGCTCAGTCGTGTCCGACTCTCTGCGACCCCATGAGCTGCAGCACACCAGGCCTCCCTGTCCGTCACCAACTCCTGGAGTTTACCCAAACTCATGTCCATCAAGTTGGTGATGCCATCCAGCCATCTCATCCTCTGTTGTCCCCTTCTCCTCCTGCCCCCAATCCCTCCCAGCATCAGGGTCTTTCTTCTTTTTTTTTTTTTTAGGGTCTTTTCCAATGAGTCAACTCTGGGCATGAGGTGGCCAAAGTATTGAAGCTTCAGCTTCAGCATCAGCATCAGTCCTCCAATGAACACCCAGGACTGATCTCCTTTAGAATGGACTGGTTGGATCTCTTTGCAATCCAAGGGATTTTCAAGAGTCTTCTCCAACACCACAGTTCAAAACCATCAATTCTTCGGTGCTCAGCTTTCTTCACAGTCCAACTCTCACACCCATACATGACCACTGGAAAAACCATAGCCTTGACTAGACGAAACTTTGTTGGCAAAGTAATGTCTCTGCTTTTTAATATACTATCCAGGTTGGTCATAACTTTCCTTCCAAGGAGTAAGTGTCTTTTAATTTCATGGCTGCAATCACCATCTGCAGTGATTTTGGAGCCCCCCAGAAATAAAATCTGACACTGTTTCCACTGTTTCCCAATCTATTTCCCATGAAGTGATGGGACCAGATGCCGTGATCTTAGAGTCCCATTACTTCATGGCAAATAGAAGGGGAGCAATTGAAAGCAGTGACAATTTTCTTTTCTTGGGCTCCAAAATCACTGTGGATGATGACTGCAGTCATGAAATTAAAAGTTTTTTGCTCTTTGAAAGGAAAGCTATGACCAACCTAGATAGCATATTCAAAAGCAGAGACATCACTTTGCCAACAAAGGTCTGTATAGTCAAAGCTATGTTTTTCCAGTAGTCACATATGGATGTGAGAATTGGACCAAAAAGAAGGCTGAATGCCAAAGAATTGATGCTTTTAACTGTGTTGCTGAAGAAGACTCTTGAGAGTCCCTTGGACAGCAAAGACATCAAACCAGTCAATCCTAAAGGAAATCAGTCCTGACTGTTCATTGGAAGAACTGATGCTGAAGCTGAAGCTCCAATACTTTGGCCACCTGATGTGAAGGGCTGACTCATTGGAAAAGACCCTGATACTGGGAAAGGTGGAAGGCAAAATGAAGCAGCAAAAGATTAAATGGTTAGATAGCATCACCGATTTAATGGACATGAATCTGAGAAAACTCTGGGAGATTGTGGAGGACAGAGGAGCCTGGAATGTTGCAATCCATGGGGCTCACATAAAGTGTCAGATACAGCTTAGTGACTAAACAACAACAACGACAAATTAATAGAAAGGAGAAAGGTGCTTGTTTATTGGGTGCAAGCAGACAGAAGAGGAAGCATGGCACCAACAGCTTCATTCTCCTTAATTGCTCTTCTTTCTGCCAACCATGTTCTCACCGGAGATGGAGGTATCTGGAAGGGCTGCTCATGGGCCCTCCTGAACCAAGGCCATTCCTGGGCTAAGTAAGGATAAGGTATGTATTCAGAAGGAGAAATCCACGGAGTTATCTGTGGTCTCAGGATATCATCTGAGTGAGCAGGTTGTACCCAACAGGAGGCCTACGCCTAGAACACTTAGTCCTCTTAGAGCATTTCCAATCCTCTCTGCCACTGCACTTTGTCCCACTCTCCTATGTGAACAGCCTAACCCATGTACTCCTTTCCTCATTTCTCAGTGCGTGACCATCACAAGCAGAATTTTCACAACTCCTTTATGAAGGCTTAGACTCTGGAGTCAGGCTCCATCTGACCTAAACAGACTTAGTTGACTCTACTCTAAGAACAAACCATTGGATGTTAAAGGGACATAGTTTTATCAGTTCAAGTGAGCATGGGAGAAGCTGGGAGTGAGGAAGGGAGAGTTACCTCTCATTCTAGAGTTTCCAAAAACAGAGCTGTCTTTAACCCTTATCTAAGACCCACTCATTTAATCATTCATTCACTCAGTGTTGGTTATCGACTTATACTTAAATCGATTATTATACTTATATCGACTTATATAGACTTAGGAAATATAGTAGTAAACAAGACAAAGTTCTTGCTCTTAGGTAGATTGCAGAGCAAGTCATAAAATAATGGATATAAAATAGGTGGAAAAATAAACAGGAAAAGAGAAATAAATAATTATATATGTATATTTAACATATATTATTTGCTGAAAACTCCCAGAAGGCTCTAGTGGAAAAGAACCTTCCTGCCGATGCAGGTAGATGTAAAAGAAGTCGGCTCGACTCCCTTCCCTTCTGGGAAGATCCCATGGAGGAGGAAATGGCACCCCACTCCAGTATTCTTACCTGGAAAATCCCAGGGACAGAGGAGCTTCACAGACTACAGTCCACAGGGTTGCACAGACACAACGGAAGTAACTTAGCACCGCTGCCTCTCTACATAGATGACCACTGAATGGAGATGAGAATGAAGTGAGGTTGTCAGCCATGCAAATACTTGGGGGAAGAGCATTTCAGGCAGAAGGAATAGCAGGCATCTTAAGGTGAGAGTCTGCTTGGTGGGCTCATGGAGTAGCTGAAGGCCAGTGCGCTGGAGCTCAGGGGATGACAATGATGGGGGAAGAGATGCAGCCAGGGACGTGAGGCTGGATGCTAGGGACGGATCATGCAGGGTCTTGCAGGCATCGTAAGGACACTGGGTTTTATTCCAAGTGCTATTTGACCTTACTGGAAAGTTGAGGAGTAGCATGATCTGATTCACATTTTCAAAGAATCAGTCTAGTTGCTTGTGGAGAACAAATTGTAGGGGCCAAAGTGGAAGCAAGGAGACTTGTTTCAAGGCCTTTGCAGGAGCTCAGGGGAGAAATAACAGGCAAGGATGGTAGCAGTAGAGGAATGGCAGCAGAGGAATCTGTTGCCAGATTCCGAATGTTTTGCTGATAGGATAGGGTGGGGTTATAAGAGAAAGAGAAATGTGAAGGGTGACTCCAGAGGTTTTGATCTGAGCAACTGGGTGAATATAGTGTCACTTACAGAGACAGGAAACCATGGAAGAG
Source organism: Muntiacus reevesi (assembly GCF_963930625.1). Lineage (NCBI taxonomy): Eukaryota > Metazoa > Chordata > Mammalia > Artiodactyla > Cervidae > Muntiacus > Muntiacus reevesi. The sequence goes on from NC_089249.1 coordinate 164,591,703, forward strand.
GAATAGGGTTTGGGGAGGTGGGGTGAGGGTTGCAGTAAAGAGGAAGGATAGCCCAGAGTTCATTTTAGACATGTTGAGTTTGAGATGACTGCTAAACAATCAAGTAAAAATGCTGACTAGGCAATTGAAAATACTTGTCTGAAGTTCAGGGGGAAAAAGGCAGGGCTAGAAGTATAAATACAGAAGGGTTCAGTATATAGATGTTATTTATTTATTTGTATTATGGAACAACTTATAAGCATATACAAAAGCAGAGAGAATAACATAGCCATCATCTATATACCCATCACCTAGCTTCATCAATCACTAATATTTTATTAGTCTTGTCCCATCCTCCTCTGCTCCTCCTGGGGCTGGAGCATTTTTAAACAAATTCTGGATATTTATTGCTTTCCCCATAAATATTTCAGTATATAATGGATTGTTTTTAAACAAACGACATTACCCACAGAGTGTATATAAATACAGATGAGGTCAGAGAATTGATCTACGACTCTGGTTTAGAGTTTAGGATTAGGAACCACTTGAGGGGGCTGAGAAGGAACAACAAGCGAGGGCAAGGGTAGGGAATGTGGGATCTTGAAAGCCAAGTGAAAAATGGGTTTCAAGAAGGAGGGAGGGTTTGGACTTCTCTGGTGGTCCAGTGGGTAAGAATCCACCTGTCAATGCAGGGGACACGGGTTCAGTCCAGGAAGACCCCACATGCTGTGGAGCAACTAACCCATGCACCACAACTACTGAATCCCCACTCTAGAGCCCATGCTTCACAGCAAGAGAAGCCACTTCAACGAGAAGCCTGTGCACTGTAACGAAGAGTAGTCCTCACTCGCCACAACCAGAGAAAGTCTGCAGAAAGCAACGAAGATCCGGCAGAGCCCCCAAAAATTAGTTCATGAATTAAAATACTAGGGGAAAAAAAAGAAGAAAGAGGAGGAGGAAGGAAGGATCAATTGTGCTGAATGCTGCTGAGAAAGATGAGGACTGAAAAAAAAACCCTTGCATTTAGGGAAGTTGTGATCACCAGTGACCTTGATGAGAGCAGGTTAGCACAAGAGCTTGATTAAAATGGATTTTAAAGAAAATGAGAGAAGAGGCAACAGAGACTTCTAGTACACAAAGCTTTTAAAAGGGATCTATTTTTTCTGTAAAGAGAAGGTGGGAAAAGGAGTGATTACCAGAGGATGGTGTGAGGTTAAAGGGAGGGATCTTCTAAAGAGAGGAGAAATGAGAGCATGTTGGTAGGCTCATGGAAACAATAAAGTAGACAGGGAAATTCTGATGTAGAAGTGAGACAGAATAAATTCATGAGCTAATTCCTGGAGTAGGTAAGAGGAAGTGGCATTTAGGGTTTTAGATCACTCATTTCAGTAGCTACAGGAAATTCTGAAGACACAGGACTTGCCTCTTATGGGTCAGGTCTTAGCATAGAGACAGACACCCTTCTTTATCAGCACTAGTTCTGGAGAATGAGCATCCTTGTCCAAAGAATGATTGGGCTTGTCATCAAGAAAGATGGGATCCTCTCTCACTAAATGGAATCATTTGGTTGTGTCTTACCCATTGTCAAATCTCAATGAATCTAGTGATTCCCACAGCAAGCCCAGTCCCAGTTATACAGAGATATGAATCACCCCCTCTAGGAATTAGCAAGAAAGTTGAGTAGATCAGATATTAAGAATAGACAGCTTTTTAAAAAAATCTCCCTTCGTACTATTCATTTTGTCTGGAGAAGCTGACTCTGACTCAGGGGTGGAGTGGATGAGTGCACACGTGACCACAGTCACAGGTCCAGGGGTGGACTTGTGATCTAATCCAATCCAATCATATCTTTTTTAGACACCCTAGGCTAAAGATTCCCAATGCCAAACCCTGGAGCTTTGGGCATCGATCAGTTAACAAAAGCAGTCAGTATTACAGATGTAGAGAAAAAAAAAATGCATGGACATCAAGAGGGGAAAGGGGATGGGACGAATTGGGAGGTTGGGGCTGACGTACATGCACTATTATATATAAAATAAATAACTAGGAGAACCTACTGTATAGCACAGGGATTCAACTCAGTGCTCCATGGCGACCTGAATGGGAAGGAAATTCAAGAAGGAGGGGACATACGAACACACTTAGCTGGTTCACTCTGTTGAACAGCAGAAACTAATCACATTATAAAGTAACTATACTCCAGTAAAAATTGTTTAAAAATACAACTGGATAATCATGCCAGCCAGATACATTGAATGATATATTTCACCAGTCAAATGAAGGTCAAGGTAAGAAAGTGTTTATGTTTGCCATATCCTCATTATTACACCTGGAATGATACTGTAAAGTAGAATAATGAATTCCTTGTATGACTCAATAAACATATAACTCATAAAAAAAGAAGTCAGCTTTATGACTGGCTTTTATGCCAACATTTCAGAAGGCAGAGATAAGGGATGAAAATATATTATATCCTTGCTGAGCTGTTGGATTAGTGTATTACCTGAAGTTCTGGTACCAAGTTTTAGCACAGTTCTGAAAATTTTTCAATTATGTAAAATAATATATGTCCCTTTATTGCTTATAGGAATGTTGCTTAAGGGAATATATTTCCTTTAGGGCTTCCCAGGTGGCTCAGAGGGTAAACGTCTGCCGGCAATGCAGGAGACCTGGGTTCTATCCCTGGGTCAGGAAGATCCCTTGAAGAAAGAAATGGCAACCCACTCCAGTACTCTTGCCTGGAAAATTCCATGGATGGAGGAGCCTGGTAGGCTACAGTGCATGGGGTCACAAAGAGTTGAACATGACTGAGCAACTTCACTTTATTGCTTAAGCCAGTTTGCATTGGGATTTCTATTATTTGCAATCAAAATCATCCTAACTGAAGCACAACAAAAGGCACTGTTCTCTACTAGGTTATACATTTATTAGACATGTTTATCATAGACTAGTTCTGTGTCAAGCATGTGCTAAGAACCGGGGAGATAGTAGTAAACAAGCGTAGGTCTTCACAGTTTAAAAGCAACTCCCCAGGCACTTTCTTCTGGAGGGTTGTTGGGCCCTTTGTTCTTTGCTGTGAGCCCCCGGCATTCAATCCTTGCTTCTCTCTTCTCAGAGCTGACACCTCCTGCCTTCTCTAACCAATTTTGTCTTAAGGCATATTTATTTTCCCAGCCCTCCTTATCATGTCACTGTTTCAGTTGGAAGTCAGTCAGGGAAACAGAAACTATTTTAGATATTTCAAGCAGGAAGAAATTTATTTCAGGGAAATAGTTTTTTTCTGAAACCATTAGAAGAGCTGGAGGGTTGAAGCTCAGAATAAGTCGTCCTTTGTTCTCAGACCTGTTGCTAGCTTTCAAAGAGTCAGAAGTTTTGGGAACTGCAATGATTACTCCTGCAAGTGGCATGGAGGCGTGGGGGAATTACTTGGAGACTACTGCAAAACCTCTTGTCTTCCTGCTGCTAGCCAAGGAACAACAATATATAGCTTCCACTTCTCGTTTGCTTTCCAAATCTCATCTGAATGACTTTCATTGGCTGGCAGTAACCTGAACTCCACTGGTAAATTTCCAACAGACAGTCCGACACAGCCATTCATCAAAGGAAGAACCTAACCAGTTTCTCTTAAGGAATTGTCTGCTAATCAAAACAGTACACCTGTTCTTCGAAGGCGGTGGGGATTTGACTGGAGCAGGCTCCTAGACAGAACAGTTTACCCAACAAAAAGTAGATCTTGTATAAAAGGAACCAAGGGGTGGGGAGTGGGAAAGCAACTTCATTTGGGAACAATTCAGTTATTTTTGTTACCTCGTTGTTGTTCAGTCTCTAAGTCATGTCCGACTCTTTGTGATCTCATGGACTGCAGCACACCAGGTTTCTCTGTCCTTCGCTGTCCTATCTCCCAGAGCTTGCTCAAATTCTTGTCCACTGAGTCAGTGACGTTATCTAATCATATTATCCAATTTACCTTCATTCATGGACCTTACTTTCCAGGTTCCTGTGCAATAAAGTTCTTGATAGCATCAGACTTTCCCCGCCAGACACATCCACAACTGAGGTCATTTCCGCTTCGGCCCAGCCACTTCATTCTTTCTGAAGTTATTCGTAATTGCCCTCTGCTCTTCCCCAGTAGCATATTGGACACCTCCTGACCTGGTGTGTGTGTGGGGGCTCATCTTCTGGTGTCATATCTTTTGGACTTTTCATACTGAGCATGGGGTTCTTGCAGCAAGAATACTGGAGTGGTTTGCCACTTCCTCCCCTAGTGGACCATGTTTCTTTAGAACTCTTCACTATGACCCATCCATCTTGAGTAGCCCTCCATGGTGTGGCTCATAGCTTCATTGAGTGATGCAAGCCCCTTCTCCACCACAAGGATCTGATCTATTGCGGGGAGCGGCTTGAAAGAGCTGACTCTGGGAGCTGCCTTGATTGATTATCAAGGGTCCCTTCAAGGACATAGCTCTCTGTCCCGCCACCCCTCTCCTGGAATTTACTATCCAAAGTTAAACAGAACACTAGTAAGCCTTGAATGCACACATGACGCAGGTGGATAAGCCTTTCACGACCACCCTTAAGATAAACGGGATGCCCTTCTTATCCCTTGACGTTATCAAAGAGTTCTGGTGATTGTTATCTCAAAGTGATGTTTATGGAAAAATATTTTCTCTTCTTAAGATTCTCTTCTTGGTTTAGTATAAATGTAACCCTGAGAAATAAAGAATCATCGTTGACTGCAGCGATCCTCTCGACCCCATCTGTCCTGTGTCTTTATTTCTTAGCCTAAAGGAACGCGTCGTGTTGCTCGATGAAATCTCCCGGCTGGTCCGACAATCTATGAAGGGGGAATCAGAGATCACCTGCTCCCCAGGCACCTGCAGAGAAGACTTCATGATATGATCTTCACTTCTTGTTCACTTAGAGCCCAAAGTTAAGGGATAGGTCTCCTGGGAAAACACACATGCAGAGGAAATTCAAGCTAACTCCCTCTATAAGAATGTGCATGGGCAACCAGGTTTCTAAAAAGGAAAAGAAGCAAACAAACAAAACAAGTTCTTGTATAAAGAAATGAGACTTGTCATCATTAGCAATGAATGTCGTTGTGAGGGAATAATTGTTTGAACCTAGAATTGTTAAGAAATTGAGCCAGGTACTAGTTAATGGCTGTATAAAGACAGATTTCATTTAGTACCATTGCAACATGGCAGTGAAACTAAATTTCACTAAAACTCATTTTCGAATACAACAAAGACAGCTGGAAGAGCAGAGTGAGGGGGTCAGCGAATGGACATTACTAAGAGGGGAGACCTGAAAGGTAGGGGGATTCTTGATAAACTTGTGTAACAGGATTCTATGGCTCAGCGGGTAAAGAACCCACCTGTCAATGCAGTGATGTAAGAGATGTGAGTTCAATCTCTGGATCAGGGAGATCCCCTGGAGAAGGACATGGCAACCTACTCCAGTATTCTTGCCTGGAGAATCCCATGGACAGGGGAGCCTGGCGGGCTACAGTCCATATGGTTGCAAAGAGTTGGACATGACTGAAGTGACATAGCACCCATAGCATGCAACAGAATTTTTGTTTGTTTGTTTTATTTATTTGGCTGTGCTGGATCTTAGTTGCAACATGTGGGAATCTAGTTCCCTGACTAGGGATTGAACCCAGGCCCCCTGCATTGGGAACTCGGAGTCTTAGCCACTGGACCACCAGGGAAGTCCCACAACACTTTCACAAAATGAAAATCAAATCTAACAAAGATCTATATAATATCGGATAAAAAAGATAGAAGTATAAGACTAGACAAAGTGAAAAAGGCTTGGGGAAAAAAAATTAAAGATCCATAAGATCCTGATACATGGAAGGCTTCCTTTTGAGCTACAAAGCTTTGATGATATATGGATATATTTCTGTCACTAAGGATCTAATCACATTACTTGGTTCTACAACTATTACTTAAAGAATTATAATATGTGGTCACTTGAAATCTCTGTTAATTTTGTTGAAAAGTCAGTGTCTAGATCTTGGTCATCAATAATCATGTTTTTCAATAGCAAGCAACTTTACTAAATTTTAGCAATCTATAAAAAGTGTTTTCATTTCTCGTCTGCAAAAAAAGAGAACTGAAACTTACGAGTGTGCAAATACTTCTCCAATATCTCATTGTTCCCTGCCTAATCAGGGAATGTATATGTCTCTTATTAACTTTCAGTATTCTTTGAAGCTACATGGGAATTCACACTTTGCAACCTCTCACTTCCTATTATAATATTAATAAGCATCAGGAGCTACTTATTAGAATAACAATCTGGAATTGACTTAAATTGAAAGAACTTTGTCTCATACTAAATGGTTCCTCTTAAAATCAAATCCAAGGGAAGTAAGAACTCTGCTGGTACTTCTCTACATGGATGCTTTGAACTATTTGGTTAAAAAATCCTTGGGTAGGGAATAAACTCTGAAGAGATCAATGGAAGAGACAGACGAGAGGTTAAGCTTTGTGGGATGGACTGTATTTGCCTGGAATAAGGATGATGAGCCCATTCAAGATGGTATAAATGATGCTGGAGAAGGAGCAGAAAGGGGATTTTTGGCAATATCTCTAGTAGATCAGACTAGTTAATTCAAGATTAGAAGGAGATAGGTTTGGAAAGATAGTTTGGGTTTTTTGTTTTTTGAAAGCAAAAGAATCAACCATATCCTGAAACTAGGAAGAGTGTTGAAATTTTTTCAATTTGCTTTAAGAAAAATTATGCCGTTGTTCTTATAAAAAATACATTTTCATGATAAAGAATTTAAGCAATGCCAAACACATACACACAAAGGAAAAATATTTCAAATCCCTCAAAACTCACCATCTAAAATAACCACTATTAACATTTGGCTAACTTCATTCTAAATATCTTTGCATGCTTTATTACAGATAGAATGATAGATAAACAGGAATGTAAATGATATATCTAATTTTTAAAAATGGCATCATAAGTTATGTGCTATTTAAAAATTTCTTTGCAGGCAGATGCTTTACCGTCTGAACCACCAGGGAAGTCCATATTTAAAGATTAACATGTGTTAAATTCAAACTTAGTTGAATTTAACAGAATTTTTAAAAACTAGAAGAAAAGTTAGACATCAAATGAAGGGTTTATGCACTGCAAGAGCTATCATTTCTTAAAATATCAATTTAAGGTTAGAAAAAGTGGTTTTGATACTGTTATTCTGTTGTTTTCAAAAAACATGTTTTAAATTAAAATCGTTGATCCTCAATTCTTAAAAATCTTAATTTTGCCCTATTTCTTAACTGCCTGAATTTCACTTTAAGTATTTCTCTTTTCTATAAGTTCTTTTATATTTGTGGGAACTGCCCAATACCGTTACTTTTGAATAACATCTTGACTGGGTTTACAATTCTTAGATCACAGATTTGTCCTTTCAGAACCCTGTAGACAATGCTTCACTGTCTTCTGTCTCTGAATGTAGCTGCTGAGATATCTGAGGACAGTCTGACTTTTTTCTTAGAGATGATTTGCCTTTTTTCTTCCTGGATGTCTGAATTTCAATAAAATAACTGAAATACATCTCAGGGTTAAATATTCTGTATCGAATATTTGGCCTTTCAAGCTACAGACTAACTTATCATCTTAGAGGAACTTCTATTCTTATATTTTTTAATACTTCTTATTCCATTAAGAGTTCTTAACTCTGAAGACACCAACAACTTCTGTCTTCCATATCTAGTAGCTTCTCTCTGATTGTTTTAATCTCTTGGTGTTTTTCCATTTGCCTTTACTGTAATTATTTCAAGCCATTTTCCACATCAATAATTCAACTTCCAGCCATGTCCATTCTGTTCCTTGCTGTTTTAAAGTATTTATTAGTTCTTTAATGACACTGTTTTGGTCCCTGCTTTATCAGATGTGCAATTTCACTGTCCATCTCTTTCAGTTGTTTTATTGTCTCATTTTTGAGTTTTGCCTACTGAATTTATTTTCTTCTTAGATTATTTTAGTGCTCAAAGCACTTGGGGTGATTTTTTCTGATTCTCTATTTGCCTCCTGAATTACTTCCTACTTGATCTGAAACTGGTTTGATTTTCCTAAGGAACAGCAACTTGAGGCTGTTATTTTATGCTGTATACACTTTTTCTATGACTTATAAGCTGGATTGAAGGAGAGGAGGGGGCAGAACTCAGGGGAGGGGGGATGCAGTCTTTGTTAGAATACAAATATTCTGCAATCACTTCTGAGGTTTCAAGGGTCTATTTCAGAATTCACTCTACTATGGGAAAGAGCCTCCCCTGACTCACTAGGCTTCCCTGGAGTTTTCACTGCTACCTAAAGACAATCTATTCTTCACTTCTCACTCCTTCTTCTCCCCAGCAGCCATTTTCACATCTCCAGAGAGAAGAGATACAAGATAAGGAAGCCACTTACTTTTCTCTCAGGATGTATGTGCACATGTATGTGTTAATTTCTAGGATTTTGAGTTTTAACAGTATGAGTATTGAGGGAATGCTCCAGACCAGAGTCTTCTATATCTTTCCTTGACTGCCACTTGTTGACATTTAAGATATTAAGCTGTTACTCTTTGCTTGCTGTGGATGAAATTTTAACTTTTAACACTTTCTTGGGTATTGGTGGAAACAGAGTCTATGAGAAAGCTTTATTTCATTGTCTTAACCGAGAAATACAATAATTTTTAATGTACATATATCTTTACTGATTATAAAAGTTATGCATCTATTATACATACTCATTATTCTGTATACCTCAAACTAATACAATGTTGCAGCTATATTTCAATAAAATTAGGGGGAAAATAAGTTATGTATCCTTCCTATAAAAATTAAAACCATACAGAAGTGCATAATACACAAAATGAAAGTGCCTTATAATTGGCAGCTAAAAACTGTCGCTCGTCATGCGGTACTGCAAGAATGAAGTCACTAGCCACTGCAGTCTTTGACCTTCAACATCCCCTTCAGGGAGTTCAGGGTGAGAATGAAGCACTGTGGGCTCTGGAAACAACAGGCAGAGCTGGCCTGCAGGTAGTCAGAGATTTTCAGGAGAAGATTTTATGAGCCCAAATTCTTCCATCTTCTCATGGCCAGGAAAGCACCAAAATCGTCAACAGAAGCATCTGCTCCTCTGACCAGCAGCTACCTTATAGTGAACAGCAGCAACCCTCCTGCCAAAAGAGGTGCTTGACTTCACGTCTCTCGCTTCACCGAAATCACATTATACACTGACATCCCCGCCTTAACCTCTTTGGAGCAGATCCTCAGAACTCTCTGAGAGGCTGTCGCTGGGCTATAGTCCTCACTTTGCCCCCAATAAACTTACATCACTGCTCTTATGTTGTGCACTTTTTTTCAGTTGACATAATTACATAGTCCCCCAAATGTCACTTTTAACAGCTTCCTGATCTTTTTATATATTTATTTTCTTTCTTTTTGCTTGTCAATGCTTCAGCCTTTCAGTCAAAATCAGCAGAAATATGTGAATATACAGATGTTTAAAGAATAGCTTTACTAAGGTAGGTTTTACATATCATAAAATTCACCAATTTCATGTGGACAACCCAATAAGTCTCAGTAAATATAGAGTGGTATATCCATCACAATATATATATTTATTTAAAAAAAAAACCTTATTATTTATTTATTTTTGACTGCACTGGGTCTTTGCTGCTGCTTGTGGCTTTCTCTAGTTGCCCTGAGTGTTGCCAAGGCTTCTCTGGTTGCAGAGCATGGGACTCAGTAGTTGCCCCTCAGAAGAACATATATATTTCCTGTAAAAATACAGTTCCTAGTTTTTTCCTTTAAAATAGATCAAAAACATTTTCCCATGTCACTATACACAACTTTGGGCTTCCCAGGTGGCGCTAGTTCTAAAGAACCCTCCTGCCAATGCAAGAGAGGTAGGTTCGATCGCTGGGTGGGGAAGATCTGCTAGAGAAGGGCATGGCAACCCACTCCCCTACTCCTGTCTGGAGAACCCCATGGACAGAGGAGGTGGGCAGGCTGCAGTCCATAGGATCGCAAGAGTCAGATATGACTTAAGAGGCTAAACCACCACCATATATACAAATTTACCTATCCTTTATAAAATCCACTTCACAATTTTCCATTATATGATGGATTCACTTAAACTCAAATCTATTTAAACAATTTCAATGTTTTGCTGAAAAAATTATTTTTTCTTTTGCGGGCAAGGATTCAGATTATGAATATGGACACAAATAAAAAGCGGGAAATGGTGGATGAGAGGTTCCTACCATAATTCAGCTTTGAGATTATACCAGAAAGTGGCAGTGGCTTTTTCCACCATGCTTATTACATCCATCAGATGCTTTTGTCAGTCTGGAAGTTGTGACACTTCTAGAAAACATGTACCTTCCCTCTCTATCTTAGCTTATACCAGTCCTTCTCTGGCATTTTATCTGTGCCTCTTGAAATTCTCTTTCCTTCACGACACTGCCATAATTAGCCCTGAAAATTATAACTCTCCTTCAATTTCTGATAAAGAGCTGAGTCAGCTCTTTTTTCCTTCCGCCTTCCCTTCTTCCTTCTCTTCCACAAAGTACTTTTCTTCCAAAGCAGGGCGATGCAAGGGTAAGAGCAAAGCCTTTGGATCCACCAACCTACCATCTCTGCGACCTTGGTTGCTAACCCACCTTCTCAGCGCCTCACGTGCCCTGACCCGTGAAATGGGGAGAAGTGTATTCGGGCGTGATGGAGCTTGAAGCAGTTACCAGATGTAAAGCGCTTAGAATAGTGCTTGATGGACAGGAAGCACTGAGTATATGTTGGCATGCGCTTGATTTCTGGTGGCGAGCAGTCTACTGGGGCAACGAGCCAGGAGAGACGCCCGCCGGCCCGGGGCCACCCAGGCGGAGGTGTGGCGGATGCGACCCGCCCGCGCCGGCGCCGGCACGGAGGCCGGGGGAGCGCGGTCACGTGACAGGGTCAAGATGGCGTCGTCCAGCTGCGTGCGGCTCTTGGCTCTCGCTCTCCTGCTGGGTTCCTGCACTTCCCTGGCGCTGGGGCATCTCGACCCGCCGGCTCCCCTGCCGCTGGTGATCTGGCATGGGATGGGTGAGTGAAGGAGGGAGTGAGAAGAGAGTCAAAAGGGTTTGGCGACCCTTTCCCTCTCCAAGCCTGGGTTCGCGTCTGCAAAGTGCAAGTGTGGAGGGCAAGGACCGTGGTCACACAGCACCGGACTGGCTCCACGTTTTAGGATTTGGGGGTTACCCTGCATTGGAAAGGGAGATAAGGAAGGAGCTGTCTTTTGGTGAGCGCTCACAGAGGGCTGTGCACTGCGGTAGCGTTTTACGCGGTGTCCTGGTTTAATCTCACGGCAGTGGCGTCAGGGTGCAGCATCCGACTCTCGCTCAGGAAGGCAGGGTTGTGCCTGCGTGACCGCGGCATCTCCATCCTTTTGTTCATTCATGCATTGAACAGAGATTTCTTAGGCACCTGTAATTCGTTTATACTTTTGACGCGTAGCTATTGACTACCTACTGGATCCGGAGGATACAATAAACTAAACAGACTAAATTCTTTGCTCTTTTAGAACTAACCAGTGGAAGAGACAAACGATAAATAAATAAAACATATGTCAAATGGTGATTCGTGCAATGGAGGAAAATAAAGCAGGGAAGGGGGAGGATAGAGAGTGTAAGTGGGGGCTTGCAGTTTCATAGAGCAAAGTCAGGATTTACTGAAAAAGTGATTATTTGAGCAAAGGCCTGAAGTCCATGAGAGAAGATGCCATGTGAGTATATGGTGGAGAGATCCACAAATGCAAAGCCATGAGGCAGAAGTATATCTAGTATGTCTAGTGTGTTCAAGGAGAGACACTCAGGTCAGTGTAGCTGAAAGGGAGTGAGTCAGAAGAAAATAGGGGTAAGAGGATGGCCTGCATATGTTGTTGGGGCTACTAAGGCTACTACAGGAACTTCGGCTAGAAGAGATGGGACACTGTTGTGAGTTTTTAGCAGATGAGTGACATGATCTGATTTGCATTTTAAAAGCACTCTAGTTCCTATATTCCCTGATGCTGGGAAAGATTGAAGGCAGGAGGAGAAGGAGACGACAGGGTGAGATGGTTGGATGGCATCACCGACTCAATGGAGATGAGTTTGAACAAGCTCCAGAAGGATAGGGAAGCCTGGAGTCCTGCAGTCCATGGGGTCAAAAAGAGTTGGACACAACTGAGTGACTGAACAACAAGAAGTTGCTATATTGAGACTAGATTGTAGGAGGTCATGGACCTTTGCAGGGAAAAAAGTTAGGAAGCTTTTGCAATAATCTAAACAAGATGTTGGGAAAGATTGAAGGTGGGAGGAGAAGGGGACGACAGAGGATGAGATGGTTGGATGGCATCACTGACTCAATGGACATGAGTTTGAGTAAACTCCGGGAGTTGGTGATGGACAAGGAGGCCTGGTGTGCTGTAGTCCATGGAGTTGCAAAGAGTCTGACACGACTGAGTGACTGAACTGAACTGAAACGAGGTGACGGTGACTTGAAAAAGTATAGTAAAAGGGGAGATGTTGAGAAGTAGTCAACATCTTGATACAGTTTGAAGATAGAACCAGTAGGATTTGCTAACAGATTATATATGGGATGAGAAAGGAGTCAAGGATGAGTCCACGGTTTTGGCCTGGACAACGAGAAGGATGAAGTTGTCATTTTACCAAAATGGGGGAGCCTGTAGGGTGAACAAATTTGGGGTGAAAATCAAGAATGTGCTTTGGGACTTATTAAATTTGAGATGTTTGTTACATATTCAGGAGATGTAGAGGCATTTGGAGTGTGGAGTCTTGAGACAGATGCAGGCTGGACTATTAAGTTGGGAACCTTTGGCCTATGGCGAGTATTTAAAGCTGTGAGACTGGACAAGATCACCTAGGGAGTGACGATATTCAGAAGAGGAAAGAGGTCTAAGGACCGAGCTCTGAGGCATTCCCAGCATCTGGAGAATGAAGAGATGGAATGCATGTGTGCTAAGTCGCTTCAGTCATGTCTGACTCTTTTGAGCCTGTGGACTGTAGCCCGCTGTGCTCCTCTGTCCATGGGATTCTCCAGGCAAGAATGCTGCAGTGGGTTGGCATTTCCTTCTCCAGGGGATCTTCCCAACCCAGGGATCAAACCCAGTGTCACAGATTCTTTACCCTTAAGCTGCCAGGGAAGCCCCTGAGGGGATGGAGAGGAATTAGCAAAGGAAACAGAGACAGAACAGCTAGGGAGAAGGTGGAGTCAGGCGAGTGCAATGTCCTGGAAACCACGTGAAAATGTTTCAAAAGGACGGGATAGTGAACTGTGAAATGTTGGTGCTAGGTCAACTAAGATGAGGGCTAAGAATTGGTTATTGGATTTCGCAGTGGGAAGATCACTAATGACCTTGATTAAACCACTTTTAGGGGAGTGGTGAGAGTGCGAACCTTATTGGAATAGGTGAAAGAAAAATGTTCAGAGAGGAATTAGAGTCAGTAGGTAGAGATGGTTCTTTCAAGGGTCTGTGCCAGGGCCTTGGGCTCCTGCAGTGGAGTTAAAAGAGGACATGAGAGCTCTGTGTCCGCCCAGAGTACAGTCAGTCTATTTGGAAGCCACCTAAGCAACGCATGATTATAGTTCAGTGCAAGAAATAGAACATGCTCGAGCTCTTTTCCTTCTTTAAAAACAAAGTTTTAAGTTTAACTCTGGTTGAAAATGGAATGATTAAGTTCAAAATGGAAAATGATCATAGCCCACTTATCCTACTCAGCAGTCAGGCACTTTGCTTCCTATTCTTAGTTCTTGGTTCCTTGAAACAGGAAGAAAAAAAAGTCAGCATTTAGATGAGCTTTCTTCACTTGTCTTGCTCTAGTCCTGGCCCTAAAGAGAGATAAGATTTCAAGGTGCTTTGGGGCCTGTGTACCACAGATGTTCTAGATGATAAAAGAACATGCACTTCTGCTTTTTTTCAATTGTGAATTTGGGGTCCCCATGATACCATATTGGACTTTTGAAGTTACTACTTGTTAACAACATGAGCTGAGCAAAAAATGTTCTTTTTGTTGTTGTTGAGGTGAAATTCATGTAACATACACTTAACCGTGTTAAAGTATCCAGTTCAGTGGCATTTAGTGTATTCATGTTGTGCAACCACCACTTCTCTCTAGTTTCAAAACTTTTTCATCACCGCAGAAAATATGTGTACCCCATTTTAAGGAATCGCTCTTCACCCCGTCTTCCCATCACCCCAGGAAATGTTCAGTCTGCTTTCTGTTTCAATGGATTTGCCTATTCTGGATGTGTCATATAAAAGGAACTATACAGTATGTAATCTTTCATTTCTGGCTTATTTCACTTAAAATAACATTTTTGAGGTTCATCCATGTTGTAGCATGTTTCAATACTTTGTTCCTTTTTATGGTGGAATAATATTTTTCTATATCTATGTACCATAATTTGTTTATCCAGTCATCCATTGATGGACTTTTGAGTGTTTTCCACCTTTTAGCTATTACAGATAATGCTGCTTCAAATATTCTTGTACAAGTCTCTGTAGGGACATATGTTTTCACTTTTCTTGGTTATGTATTTAGAATTGAAAGTAATGGGTCAAATGGTCATTGTGTATTTAACTTTTTGAGGAACCATCAAATTGTTTTCACAGTGGCTGCACCATATTACATTTCCACCGGCAATGTAAAGGGTTCCTATTTCTCCCTATCTTTGCCAACACTTGTTATTTTCTATTTAAAAATTTTTTAATTTATTTTTTATTTTTGGCTGCACTGGGTCTTCGTTGCTGTGTGAGGGCTTTCTCTAGTTGCAGTGCATGGGCTTCTCGTTGAGGTGGCTTCTCTGGTGGTGCACGGGCTCTGGGGCGAGTAGGCTCAGTAGTTGGGGCACACAGGCTTAGTTGCCCTGTGGCATGTGGAATCTTCTAGGACCACGTCCCCTGCTTTGGCAGGTGGAGTCTTAACTACGGGACCACCAGGTAAGTCTGTTATTTTCCATTTTTAAATAGTTAATTTTAAAAAAAATTGAAGGGTAAAGGCATCTTAGTAGGTTTGCATTGGTACCTCATTGTGATTTTGATTTGCATTTCCTTAATGACCAGTGATGTTGAACATAATTTCGTGTGCTTGTTGGCCATTTGTGTATCTTCTTTGAAGAGATGTCTGCTCAAGTCCTTTTCCCATTTTAATTAGATTATCTTCTTATTGACTTGAGTTCTTTGTATATTCCAGATATTAAGCTCTTATTAAGTATGTCTTGCAAATATTTTCTTCTGTGTGTTGTCTTTGCATATTTTCATTAATGTCTTTGAAGTACAAAGTTTTTAAAAGTTAAATAATGTTGTTCTAACTCATAAGTTTCCACGGTTGTCTTTGTTGTCTAGGAGACAGCTGTTGTAATCCCTTAAGTATGGGTGCTATTAAAAAAATGGTTGAGAAGAAAATACCTGGAATACACGTCTTATCTTTAGAGATTGGGAAGACTCTCGTAGAGGTGAGGCGCTTCACAGTTCTGTTCCTTTGAAGGTTTGCTGACTGATTTTGTAGAATGTACTATTAAAATGCTTTGCCTTGCATTTTTAGCAGAAGACCATACAATGATACTTAAGTTCTTGAGTGGCTTATGAGGGTACCAACCTAAACAAGTTTGCCTCTTGGAGAAGGTGCCAGTGCTTGTGTTCAGCCTGGTCCTTTGATTTCTCTGTTGCTTCTCTTTTAGGATGTGGAGAACAGCTTCTTTTTGAATGTCAATTCCCAAGTAGCAACAGTATGTCAGATTCTTGCTAAGGATCCTAAATTGCAGCAAGGCTACAATGCTATGGGATTCTCCCAGGGAGGCCAATTTCTGTAAGTCCCTTTCTGTTATATCATACCACTTATATATTGTATCGCTTGAAACTGACTGTTGCCCTTTGATTCAGATAGATCTATCTGTTTAGTGTTTTTGGAATCTTCACCTACCTTGGATGGGAAACTCTTCTGAAATAGTCCCTTGGAAGAAGCTCTGTGGAGCTTAATTTATTTTCTATGAAGGAATAAAGATTTGTGTTTGGCTGTATCAGAGGAAAATAAATCCTGAAACTTTGTGGCTTTGGGGAACCACAGATTAAGTAACTTAATCTGGGAAGTTTTTTTTTTTTTAACTTTTAATTTTGTATTGAGGTATAGTTGATTAGCAGATAATGTTGTGAGTTTCAGCTGAACAGTGAAGAAGGGACTCAGCCATACATATATATGTACCCATTCTCCCCCAGACTCCCCTGGTAAGTTGATTATTGATGATCTATTTCCATCTGCCAGTGTAAACTGATAATCTTTTTTTTTCCTCCAGGAGGGCAGTGGCTCAGAGATGCCCATCACCTCCCATGGTCAATCTCATCTCAATTGGGGGACAACATCAAGGTAACTTTGTCCTCTTTACCTAAAATATTCTAGCATCTCTGTTTGTACAAGAAGTCAGCCATCCTCCCCCAAATCCTGTTTTTCTAAGTTATAAAAAACTAGCTAGCAATGATGACAAAATAGGATTCCAGAGACCTGGAACACAGAGGAGTCATTACATTACCACCTACTTTTCTCTAATATAATTGACATGATTTCCTGCAGTTGAGATGGTTGCAGCCATGTGGCAGGCAGTGGTTGAGGAATATGGAAAGTCCAACAACCTTTCCTGTTTCCTGACATGAGTGGTGTCCTATTGAATTGGGACTTAGGCAATGAATAATGTCTAGGCTTTTTTTGTCTGTAAAATTAACAGCAGAGATTAAATTAAAAAAAACAACAGCAACAGGTTTGCTATTGTGACAGAATTAATAAACATTTGGGGCAGATGTGTCTTGGGGTTTTTATTTCTGTTCTGATGGATTTAGCTGTTAAGCTTGTTGAGTGTAGGAGCAGGATTCCCCTTATAATCAGGAAATTGGATTCATCTAATTAAATGTTAATTGGGCAAGTAATTAGGTATCATAGGGTCCCTTTCACAGAGAGAAGCTAAAATAAGATGCTGCCTATCATACGGGAATTTTTCAGAGGATGAAATAAAATAATAGGTAGGAAAATACTTTTTAAAAGTATGTTTTATTCATATGCAAATTGGTAGAAACAGCTTTATCATTCATTCATTGATTCCACAAATATTTATTGAAAACCTCAAAGCAAGACAGATAAGCTTTCTGCCTTCATGAAACTTCCATCCTAGTAGGGGGAGACTAGACACAAAACAAGTAAGCAAGCAAAATAAATACAGATAGTAGTAACTATGATAAAGTAAAAATATGATGATGAAAGAATAGTGGTTATGTTTGTGTAAGGCATGGGCACTGGAACCAAACTGCTCATGTTTGTATCGTGGCTCCATCACTTACTGTCTTTACTGTCTAACTTTGGACAAAGTATCTAACCTCTCTATTTAAACGTTTCCTATCTGTAATGTGGTGTAAATAATGATTTCTACTCTGCAGGGTGGTTGTAAGGATTAAATGAATTATTGCCAATATATGCTTAAAATTGGTATGTCTGGTACCCCCCAAAATGTTATTGATGAGGACGCAGGTATAACTGTGTGTGGGGAGGAACAGGGGTTGAGCACTGCTTGAGTTAGGGTTCTCAGGTATGACTTCTCTAAGCTAAGACCCAAGAGATGAGAATGAGGCCCCCCATTGAAGCAGTAAGGGAAGTGCACCCTCCAGAGGGGAGTAGGTGCAAAGGGCCTGAGGCAGCAAAGGGAGGGAACACCAGGAGGAAGCTGGTTAAAGTATTAACTCCAAATACGCTATTTCCTTAAGAAATGAATGAATGAAATCAGTATCTATTTCTGGTTTCTGTTTCTCTCAATGCCCTGCACATAGTAGGTATTCAGGACATGATTATTGAAGGCATGGATATTTGTCTTCTACTGCTCTAGGTGTTTTTGGACTCCCTCGGTGCCCAGGAGAAAGCTCACACATCTGTGACTTCATCAGAAAAACACTGAATGCTGGGGCTTACAACAAAGCTATTCAGGAACGGTATGTATGGTTAGCTGAAAAGGATGCAGAACTGTCACTGCATGATAATGATAATATCATGCAGACTTTCATGCTAACCATGATTCTAGGAGTAGTTGCTAATGATATTCAAATGATTGTAAATATGTTTATACTATCTGCTTCATTTTGTTTCTAAAACTGCTCTAATAGTAATTTAAAGAAAGGGAGGACATTTTTCTATATAAGAAGAATGTAATTACAGCAATACACTTTCATCTTTAAAAAATAAAAAAGCCTATAGAAGTTACTCAGGCTAAGAAACTACTGTTAATATTTGAAGGACAGATTCTTTATATTGTCAGCAGCAAAGGGTTAACCTCTTAACATCAGTGTTCTCAGTTACATATGTTTGGGTATTTAAAAATATTCAGAATTACTTTTGGAGTATGTTGTCCTTCAGTTGTTCCCAAACCTAAATTATATGTCAGACCCCCTGGGAAATTCATTAAAAATGAATTCAAGGGCCTCATCCCTGGAAATTTGGATTTAGTAGGTCTGGAATATTCTGGGTGATAGCTGAGATTTGGGATCAACTAGTATGGTTATGGGGCTTCCCAGGTGGCGCTAGTGGTAAAGAGCCTGCCTGCCAATGCAGGAGACATAAGAGACTGGGTTTGATCCCTGGAAATCCCCTGGAGGAGGGCATGGCAACCCACTCCAGTATTCTTGCCTGGAGAATCCCATGGACAGAGGAGCCTGGCAGGCTATATAGTCCATGGGATCACAAAAGAATCGGACATGACTTAGCAACTAAACAACAACAAAGCAAAAGAATAACCTGTGATAAACTCACAAGGGCAAAGAGAACAGGAGAGGAGAGAAGAGATAATAAAAAAGATGTCAGCGTGTTTTTTGAAAGAAAGCAGATGAATGAGTGATAATTGTTTTAGCAGAGCAGAAAATTCTGAAACCTTTATGTCTGTTGAAGGAAGCACTGACAAGAAGGGACCAGTTTACTTTTTACAATCTCAGAAGGCCTCAGGAATTTGACATCTAAGATACTTTGGTAGAGTAAGTGCATGAGACTCTTCATTGAAAATCTGTAGAAACAATGATCAGACTCCCTGAATCCCTTAAGTGTACGTCTCGTCCCCAGCCCTGACAAGAGAAGCCAGATTTATTTTCTGGAGCAGTTTAACTCAAGAAGTACCAGACTTTGGGATGATAAGCACAGGATGGTGATAAGACACCTTATTGAAAACGACTTCCTCCTGTATGATTCCCAGATTGATAGCAGCCAGGTTATTACCTCCTTGGCAGTTTGATGAACCCCTCCCTGGAAAAACTGATTGGTCCCAGGGAGCAGATCTGCAGGTTGATGTTTTGCAATCCTCCACAAATCAGGACTCCTGACTACCACGTAGTGAAACCACCAGTAGATAAGCTGTATCTAAAATAAAAGAATCTTACTCCTTGGAAGGAAAGCAAAGTCACTCGGTCGTGTCCGACTCTTTGCGATCCCATGGACTATAGCCTACCAGGCTCCTCAGTCCGTGGAATTTTCCAGGCGAGAGTACTGGAGTGGGTTGCCATTTCCTTCTCCAGGGGAAGCTTCCCAACCCGGGTCTCCTGCACTACAGGCAGACGCTTTACCATCTGAGCCACCAGGGAAGCCCTAAGCCTTGGAAGGGAAGTTGTGACCATCCTAGACAGCGTATTAAAAAGCAGAGACATTACTTTGCCAACAAAGGTCCGTCTAGTCAAGGCTATGGTTTTTCCAGTGGTCATGCATGGATGTGAGAGTTGGACTATAAAGAAATCTGAGTGCCTAAGAATTGATGCTTTTGAACTGTGGTGTTAGAGAAGACTCTTGAGAGTCCCTTGGACTGCAAGGAGATCCAACCAGTCCATCCTACAGGAGATCAGTCCTGGCTGTTCATTGGAAGGACTGATGTTGAGGCCGAAACTCCAATACTTTGGCCACCTGATGTGAAGAGCTGACTCATTGGAAAAAACCCTGATACTGGGAAAGATTGAGGACAGGAGAAGGGGACAAAAGAGGATGAGATGGTTGGATGGCATCACCAACTGAATGGACACAGGTTTGGGTAGACTCCGGGAGTTGGTGATGGACAGGGAGGCCCTGGTGTGCTGTGGTTCATGGGATCACAAAGAGTCGGACACAACTGAGCGACTGAACTGAACTGTGTGAAGAACTTCTATTCAGCTCAGTGAAAGTGAAAGCGGCTCAGTTGTGTCCAACTCTTTGTGACCCCATGAACAATACAGTCATGGAATCTCCAGACCAGAATACTGGAGTGGGTAGCCTTTCCTGTCTTCAGGGGATCTTCCCAACCCAGGGATTGAACCTAGGTCTCCCACATTGCAGAGGGATTCTTAACCAGCTGAACCATAAGCGAAGCCCAAGAAATCTGGAGTGGGTAGTCTATCCCTTCTCCAGCGGATCTTCCCCACCCAGGAATTGAACCAGGGTCTCCTGCTTTGCAGGCGGATTCTTTACTAACTGAGCTATCCCTTGTTTAAATATGAACAGTGAGCCAAAGACTGCCACCCCACCCCTCCATCAGACATCTGAGGAAAGCTTCCAAAACAGAAGACAGATCAAAACAACAAAAAGTAAAAAGGGACTTGGAAGAAACAGATGGCAATTCAAGAAGCTGAAGGAAACCTTAAAAAAAAAAAGCCTATATTATTATCTTCAGAGATAAAGAGATCACCCATGACTCTAGAAAAGAATTCAAATAAAGCCAGTTATTAGAGAGTAAGAGAGAGATCCTGGAAGTTCAAAAGAACCCGGAGACTTCCCTGGTGGTCCAGTGGTTAAGACTCTGAGTTCTCAATGCAAGGGAGCCTGGGTTCGATCCCTGATCAGGGAACTAGATACCCTTAGCACCAGCTAAGGCTGTGGCAGAAAGAAACAAGATGCAGTGAGGGACAGTAATGGAGGAGGTGCCTAGTTTGGCCAGAATGGTCTTTGAAGAAAAGGTACTTAAGCTAGGTCTCAAGGACAAGGAAGGAGCGTCGGAGATGCTAAGAAAAAAGGGGTCAGGCAGCAGGAACGGAAGGCTCTGGTCTTCTGTCCCTTCACAGTCCCTTGGCGGCCTGTGCCCAGGGCCATGCCTCTGGCATACTAACTAATGTGCTCGGTCACCTTTATTTCTTTTTCTCCCACAGCCTGGTGCAAGCAGAATACTGGCACGACCCCATCAGGGAGGACGTATACCGCAACCACAGCATCTTCCTGGCAGATATTAATCAAGAGAGAGTAAGCACCCAACCCAGGCTATTGTGCATTCCCTTTCCTGTTAGGGATGTTATAAACAGATGAGCAGTGACTGTCCAAAATATCCCAGGCAGAACCCAGGAAACCGGAAGTTCTGCGTTGCGGGAGGCGGTGCTTATGAGGTTCAGTTCCTTCTAGGGAGGCTGAAATTCATTTGGTTTTCTTCCTGTTGCCTAGTGTTGAAGCAGCGGGGTGAACTCAGTAGGTGCTGGCTGACAGGAACCTCAACTGCTGCCTTACTGAAGGAAGCCTTTCTAGTGGATCGCTTTGGGGTCATATTTTTTCAGAAGAGTGGTTTACTTCAGGAGAGAGACTGCACAGGGGACTGAGTGTGTCCCAGAGATGGACATGGGTTGGGAGATTCTGGCTCAATTTTTATTGGCTTATCTGGAGGTTTAAAACAAACAAAAACAGAATTTGAAGAGGGAGGCGATAGGAGCAGAATAGTATGGCAGAACCACTCAGAGTTTGCAGTTTCTTATTTTGCCTTGGCTTTCTCTGGCTAGAAGCCTTTAACCTATGTGATGGAGACCTGTGGAGTGCAGTGACAGATTCATGGTGGCCATTCATGGTGCATCTGTACGCCATGGTTGCTGGGAGTGTTGTCAATCAGATGGCATGTTAAGAAAAAGGCTGTACCTGGTGTATTCTGGGCAGGCAGCGAGAAAAGCAGCCCATTACCATGGAGAAGAAACCCAGGGTCAGGGAGACCAGAGCACTGAAAGGTTTTAATTCCCTGGCTAGAATCTGATGGTAATGTTCCCAAGGTTCTTACTATTGACTTTTCCTCCAGGGTATCAATGAGTCCTACAAGAAAAACCTGATGGCCCTCAAGAAGTTTGTGATGGTGAAATTCCTCAATGATTCCATTGTGGACCCTGTGGATTCTGAGGTGAGATGCTTCGTAGGCCACAACATGCCAGGAGACAGGCAGAAAAAATGGCATTAAAACACAGCTGCCTGGGAACTTCTCCTGGTGGTTCAGTGATTACAACTCTGTTCTCCCAATGCAGGGGACACAGGTTCAGTCCCTGGTCAGGGAACTAAAATCCCACATGCTGCAACTAAGACCCAATGTAGCCAAATAAATAAATCAATTAAAAAAAACAAAAAACAAACCCCACAGCTGCCTGCTGGGAAAAGTTGTCAGTCCCTTCCACCCATATTTGTGTAGAGCAGGGGTTCTGAGGTCTGTAAATGGGACACTCAGGGTTGTAACCCCCCACCATCCAAAACTGTTTGCAAACTTATATACAGTTGACCCTTGAACAACATAGGGGTTAGGGACGCTGATGCTTTGCACAGTCAGAAATCTACATATAACTTATAGTTGTCCCTCAGCATCCACAGTATTGAAAAAAATCCACATGTATGTATACCCGAGCAGTTCACACCCATGTTGTTCAAGGGGAAGCTGAAGGTGCATTCTCTGAGGAAGGGTCTAGAAATTTTTTTATCAGATTTTCAGAGATCTGTGATCTAGAAAAGGTTCAGCAGCACCAGTCCAAAATCTGTAACTCCCTGAGGCTCACATTCACGTTCAGCCTTGACTTGGCTTTGACTTCTTTCCAACCTAATCTTACTTCGTTGATCATTTCACCCCCTCTCTGACCCAGTCACATTGCGCCACTTGAAATGCCCTGCTCCTGGCACGTGTTTCCTCTTTTGTGTTCCTTTGTTCATGCTTCAGTCTCTAAAATGCCCTTCCCTGGGCTTCTCCACCTGACAAGCTCACATTCAGCTCAAATGTTATTTCTTCCATCCAGAAAGCCACCCCTCTTCTAGGCAGAATTTGCTCCCTCTTAAGAATTATTGGCCTCTATCATATTGGTGTTCATCACTTTGTGTCAGAGCACCAGGGACTAGCACACCACAGCCTGTGGGCTGAATCCACCCTGCACCTGCTTTTGTATGGCCCACGAAGGAAAATGGTTTTTGTTTTTAAATGGTAGAAAAAAGTTAAAAAACTTTGATGATGTGAAAATTACATGAATTACAAATTTCAACATCTATAAATAGTTTCATTAGAATGCAGCCATATTGAGACTTCCCTGGCAGTTCAGTGGTTAAGACTCAGCTTCCACTGTAGGGCATGTGGGTTTGATCCCTGGTCGGGATCCCACATGCCATGCTGGGATGCAGCGGTGGGGCTGGTGGGGAAAGGCAGAGGAAAAAAAGAATGTAGCCATATTCATTTAAAAAATTCATTTAAAAAATACTGTCTCGTGGCTTCTTTTGCATTACAATGGCAGTATTTAGTAGTTGCAACCACGTGGCCCCTTAGAGCCTAAATTATTTTGTGTTTACTTATTATGGAAAAGATTGCTGACCCCCATACTAAACAATTATTTGTGTCTGTGCATTGGACCAGAGCTGCTTAAAAGTAGGGACTGTATACATAAATTCATCTTTGAATGTTTATACAGCCCAAGGATTTTCACAGAGTAGGTGCTCAGTAATTGTAGGAAGCAGCAATTCTAGGGAATCGGAAAGCTGTTTGGAATGATTAACTCATACCTCAGGGTCCACCCTCAAGAAGAAATGACTTAAGACATGCTTTGTTGTCCCTCCTTGCTGCAGCGTTAGGGAGTTGTTTGTCGGTAGTCTCAGCTACTAGCCAGTCTTGAAATCGTTTAGCTATGTGCGCCTTGTGTCTGATCTGACTGCCTTTCTTCCTCCTCTCCTGTAGTGGTTTGGATTTTACAGAAGTGGCCAAGCCAAGGAGACCATTCCCTTACAGGAGAGCACCCTATACACACAGGTAACTGGGGAGGAGAGGTGTTTTGGTGACGTGCCTGGTCCTGGACACTCCAGCACAGCAGGTGCTGTGGGCAAGGCTCATTAGGCTGCTGATTGTGGCACCAGCCTATCAGGCACTGGTTCACTGAAGTCTCCATCCTGAAGGTTGAAGGACCTGTTCCTCATGTTTTCAGGCCTGGGCAAGAGACATATCTCTAACTCCTTCTGGTAACAGGGTTAGAACTGGCTTCCTTTGCTGAGGCACAGTCTATCACAAACCCAAAGAGCCCCCACATGACAAAAATATGGAGGGCTGTTACTTTAAAACACTAATGTCAATAGATGCTGAAGTCCTGTTTTTAAACCAGGCAGACAGGGGACGCTCCTCCTGCAGGAGACTGAGAGGAACAGAGCTATGAATTTTGTTCAGCAGTAGGCCTTTTTCTCAAGCAGCTTTTCACCACTCCCAGTTCTGGAGTCTCCCACACTCTCAGGCTTTTATCTTGGAGATACTCTCCCTAAAGTGCAGAAATGCTGCATCTGAACCACTTGCCTTCCATTCAGACCCCAAGTAATTTCAGAGGCCAATTGTTCTCTCTTGGCTTTTCTCCTGCCTCTGGTGCCCTGCCACGGGTGAGGTAAAAGGAAGCTAGAGGTCTGTTAAGAGTTTTGCAAGTTACAACCAAGAACTTGTCATGAAACTCAAATTGGTGGTTTGATGCTTTTGAACTGTGGTGTTGGAGAAGACTCATGAGAGTCCCTTGGACTGCAAGGAGATCCAACCAGTCCATCCTAAAGGAGATCAGTCCTGAATATTCATTAGAAGGACTGATGTTGAAGTTGAAACTGCAATACTTTGGCCACCTTATGTGAAGAGCTGACTCATTTGAAAAGACCCTGATGTTGGGAAAGATTGAGGGCAGGAGGAGAAGGGGACAAAGGATGAGATGGTTGGATGGCATCACCGACTGAATGGACATGAGATTGGGTAAACTCCAGGAGCTGGTGATGGACAGGGAGGCCTGGCGTGCTGCAGTCCATGGAGTCGCAGAGTTGGACTGAGTGACTAAACTGAACAGCAGTAGCAGCATTCTGGCACCATCCTAACTGCTCATCTTCCCAACCACACTTGTTCTTCAGCACCCCAGCTGAGTCATGACTTGTTCAGCTGCAGAATGTGGAAGTGTCTGAATTTTGTCATCTAAGAGTTGGGTATGTTCTAAGTTCTCTTGCTAATGTTCTCCCATTTTTGGCTCAGTTCCACTTGACATTTTGAGGCAGTTTTGTCCATGGCTTGCCTACTTGTAGGTGGTCCTCCAGAAGCTTTGGGAGTTTCCAGAAAGCAGAGTATAAAACTGTATAGAACAACCTCAATGGCATGTAACTTTTTTTTCCCAATTGACTCCGTAAAAATCAGAAGACACTAATGAACCACCGACCCATCCCCATGGTGTCCTAAGAGAAGACAAGTCAGCTTAGATATATGGTGGGCTAAAGTCCTCCCACCTAAGGCTTCAAGCAATGAGAGGAACAGCCATCAAAAACAAGTTTTTAATATTTAGCGGAAAAAATGGGAGGGAAGTATCCTTGTTGGCATTTCATTTACCTAAATTTTAATACTCAAGAGAAAATACTGCATTTTTGAGAATATCTCGTTAACATTATTTATGATTTTACTGTGAAACCATTAAGCTTCTTAATTATGACCTTTCTCTCTGCAGGACCGCCTGGGGCTAAAGGCAATGGACAAGGCCGGACAGCTGGTGTTCCTGGCTCTTGAAGGTGACCATCTTCAACTGTCTGAAGAATGGTTTTACGCCCACATCATACCCTTCCTTGAGTGAAACCCTTGTAGTCTGAACCAGAGCTCAGGGAACCCCTTCCACTTTCAAACCAGTTCCCTCTATGCCCAAGCCTGAGCTCAGATCCAGCTAGCAACTAATCCTTTTCTCTAGTCATCATCGAACATGCCCCGCTTGGAAAGATCCAAGATACGAATCTTATCCATTGCCTCATCCTATCAGCAGGTGGTGTTGAATGCCAGTTTAATTAACTAATAGCCATGGAGCCTGTTTTACAACCTTTGATATGGTCAGACTTTTTTAGCAATCAGGAGTTTGCTGCAGGTCAGTGGCAGAGCTTTGCCCAGGCCTGGAAGAGACTGAACCAACTAAACCAATGAGATAGTCTAAGATGAATGACTTTCTCAGGAAAATCTAGCCACATCTCAAGCCAAGGGGCCAGTACCCAGGCCTGAGGTAGTCACATAAAATGCTTTAACTGTTCTGGTGATTTGACCAGTGCTCGGAAAAGTATCGCTTGGCTAATGCATCCACGTAATTTCTTTAAGGCTGCCCTCCTCTGAGTATGTTGCTTTCTGTGGTGTCTTGGGTATTATTTTACAAATTCTGGCAGCCCACGATCTTGCCTTGGTAGCACTGTCTCCTTAGGTAGTGATGAATTTAGTTGCTATGTCACAAGAGGAGGGAAGTAGCACCCAATTGGATTGCGTAAGGCAGGAAGTACACATATTGCTTAGATGGTAGGGAGGTTTAAAGAAAAATGTAAAAATTAAAACAAAAAAGGAGGAGGTAGCTGGTTCTTTCCATTCCATGCTTGATAAACCTGCCCCTTCTGAATATGACTGTGGTCTGGATTCCAGAGTTACTCTATTGCTGGCATTAGCAAAGAATGGGAGGGGAAAAAAATGTGAAGAGATCAGGCTTTCTAACTTCCATCTCAAAAATGTGTATTACCAGCACACTCCAAACTGCTTCTGATGTGTTCTGTGGGGAAAAAAAAAAAAAGACTGCTCACGAAAGCTTAGGGAACACTCCATAACCCTTTTCTCTTGGAGATAAACCCAACTTAGAATATTAAGGACTCTTTTGAGAATTCCTGCTAAAGACAACATTTTAGCCCTGACTCCCTTACCCCATGAAATCCTAGCACCACTTTTGGAAGACTGTTCTGCAGAATGCCAGTGTGTGGAAATGATTAGCTGTGTTTGAGGGAAGTGCTTTATTAAGTGCTACAAAGTTTACCTTCTGGTTTTCCTTCACCTCTTTCAAGACTTTTCAACTAAAACAAGGGGATGAAAGGCAAGAAGTGGGGACAGGTGAAAACAATTTTATGAAGTTGTCTAAAATAAAGAGTAGTTTCTTATCCTTGGTGTCATTTTTCTTTTCAAAGTTCTTACATCTCTTTTTAGCAAATATCATACATAAATACGAAGCAAGTTTGGTATTAATTTTATTCTATTTTCTGTATAACTTTAAGTACATAAAGGTTTATTTCCACAGGCCTCAGGAAATGGGTAGAAATCACAGGACAATCTCTCTTCCCACCAAAAAAAGTTGCATATTTTGGTAAAGTGTTTGTCCTAGAGGAAAAACTGAAATTTGCATTAGCAAGGCTGTGCAAGATTTTTCCACGAGACCTAAAAACAGCCTGCAGTGGAGATTTTAGTCCTTTGTTCAGGTGCCCAGAAAGCAGCCAAAAGTTGTGAGTATGACAGGGCCATGGAAGCAGTGAAGGTGGATGATGGGCACCTAGAATGGAAGGAGAAAGGGAAGCCAGATTTCTGGGAATGGTGCGGTTTTCCCTTTTGTTCCCACTCTTTTTAAGTCATCTCTGTAGGAAGGTGCTGGGCAGGGGCCCAAGATAGAAAGGGTCCAAGACTCCTTTAGCTGGCCTGGGTGCAGGGCACCACCACAGCAGCTAACACAGGACAACCTACTGGCAGGTTTGGGCAGTGCAGGATGGAATGCAGAAGAAAAGGAATGCTTACAGTAAACCATTCTGCTAGGAATGCTAGATGGCCAAACTTCAGCCTTTGGTCCCTCTCTTGCCTCACTTGCCAATAGTGAAAATTAGTTTAAGTTAGAAGAACTAACTAGGATCAGCTTCTGTTACCTTCACACTTGTTAGAAAAATGTTAACTTGTGTGAACATTCTGACCTGTTAATTCCTGGGACTGCTATATTTCTCCCAAAAGACTATTTGTTGGTCAAATAACCCCAAAGGCTGAAAGCTAAAGCACACCTGTCCTGGTCTGCAGTTGCTTAAGAATGGACTGGTGGTGTGGTTGAGCTGATATGAAAGAGCTGCACCTTCCTGCGGAAGATCAACTGACCTGCTATCCCACCCCAAATCTCAGCCTGAGGTATATTTCAGTGAAGGCAGGTAGCTGTGCTTCTCGAAGCAGAGAAGCAGTTTAAGAGCAGAAAGGTAAAGGAAATCTAAAAAAGAACCATCTTGATACAGGTTTATCCCATGGTGTGAGGGACAGGACAAGGAACCCAGTGGCACTTGGCTTATCCAGCAATTTCTGTCACTGTGGTGACCAACTTCTGCCCATTCCATAGGGTCTTGAACTGCTCAGGGACTGGGAACTCATTCTGCAAATAGAGAAACAAAAAGTTTAAACCTGAGCTAGGCAACATGGAGTTAATTAAATCTTAACACTTTTCTCCCAATGCGTGTTTGCACTAAACTGTGAGAGCAAGTAGGATGTAATGAGAGAAATGGAATCCGCTTGTGAAAGCATGGCTACGGGGGCTACGGAACTGGTAGCACCGCATCTTAGAAACCACCTCCCCCACCCTGACACAGTGAAGAAGCAGTGCAGTGTAGGAAGGAGAACAGGGCCTCCAAAGCTAGACGGAGGGCTGAGTCTATTTCCTACTGACCAGTGACCTTGGACAGCTGTTAAGCCTATGAGGTACAGATGGGAAGGTGAATGACTTCGTGGCACCAGCTCAGCAGGGTGCTGTGACTCAACCCCAGTCCATTCTAGACCCTGAGCATCTGCTCAGCCTAAGAAAGCCAGAAACCACTCTCCTTAGGGGGTCTACTTTGTGGGACCATCTCAGGCTTTCATGTGCTTGAGCTGTGCACAGCTGGGTTGGACCCACTTGGTACAGAATGTCCATCAACTAGCTTTCTCCAACACTAGCCTTCAGTCCTCCTGTTTTCACATCATACTACTAGAGGGATCAAGAAACTTACGAAGTCACCGCCTTCTGTAGGAATGAGGACATTCATCTCAGAAGATTTGGCACTGACTATCTCACAATCCAGGGAGCTCTTGCTCAGGTACACGTGGCAGCCATCTGTTTTGTTGATGGAAATGGTTGGCACTTTGCCCATCACCTGCGGAGGAAACCAGGAGCCCTGAGTTCTGGCCTCCGGAAGAACAGCAGTTAGTTCTGGCCTCCGGAAGAACGACAGTTAGCTGTGGGAAAAGCTTTCCCTGTCTCACCAGAGCACGTGAACAACTCACAGGTGTACAACAGATACTGGATACGAGGGGTGGGTGGGGATGGGGCTGGAAACAGCTCACGGTAAGGGCCAACTCCTTTCCTGCAACATCCAGAGCAGCTCAGCTTACAGACCCCACAGAGTCAGATTTCTACCAAGGCAACATCTGTGGGTCGGCTGTGTCACTTTCAATTCCCCCAAGACCAAAGGAAGGAGCCAAGGTATCAAGTTACCTGAACTTTGACATCCTTACTATTGATTATCTCCACAATGCCAACCACGTCATCAAACACCAGACCGAGTTTCTTACAGTTATCTAGGAGAAGAAAGGGAGCAGGTTAACACTGTAACTTTAAAGGAAAGCATTCTGTTAAGAATCTCTAGAAATAGGGGAAGTAGGGTGTCAGCCCTCCTGAGCTTTAGGACAGAGCCTGCCTGGGCCAAGAAGAACTCACCTACTGTAATGGAGTTAATTTTGCCCTTGATTTGCAATGTCGAGTTCACACACTTGAATATGTAAGCCACCTGTTTCAGCTCTGTATCCTCTATCACCAGGTTGGAAACATTCTCCTGGTTTTCCTGTTAAAGAGATCCCCTTTTAGGAACCTCATCACTAAGCACACCCCAAAAACCAGACTATGCCAAACTTTCTTTCTTGTAATCAAAAGCCTGCACTAGTTTGGCTGCGTCCCATTTAGTCTCCTTGCCCCCACTTCTTGTTCCCCCACGCTGGGCATTTTTAACTCACCACTCTCCACTTCTTGCCCTCCAGTTCAAGTAGAGCTGGCTCCTTCTTTGTGACTGGTTTGGGGGGGTCTGGTTT
The DNA here is from genome assembly GCF_963930625.1 of Muntiacus reevesi. NCBI lineage: Eukaryota > Metazoa > Chordata > Mammalia > Artiodactyla > Cervidae > Muntiacus > Muntiacus reevesi. The sequence goes on from NC_089249.1 coordinate 164,621,786, forward strand.
AGGTGCAGAGAAGGGTTTGGGGCCACTTCGTATCGGACCACTCTGAGTCTTCAAGGCAGGGTTCTTGTGAGTCTTCATTTCATCGGATACGTGTTTCAGGGCTGTAAGAACAATAGCTGCTTTGTTCCTGTCCTTCATACCAGGGCTTTGAGCTGAGGCAATAACCAACTTCTGTTACCAGAAGTTACACTGATCCTTAACCAAAAATTCAAAGCCAAAACCCAGAGCCTCTAAGATGTTCTCTCACACACCTTTGGAAAAGCACTTTTATAATTCTCTTCTACCTCAAGGTTAAATTATAAAATTCCACCAAAAAATAAATAAAATGCACAATGTGTATGTATGGGGGGGGTGGCTATAAAAACACAAGAAAAAGATCTATAAAGACATTAAGTATATAATCACAAAATATGTACATAGTTTTTAAAGCAACAGAGGAATAAAAAGTAACATGTGATAATAAAGAAAATTTGGTAAAAGGAAAAATAACCTCATTCACAGCTAACTTACCACCCACCCCCAGTCAGTGCTGGCACTTGAAACTTCCCTTCCAATAATTTTTCTATTCATAGTTGTTTTTTATTTAGATGTAAGCATACACACTTAGAACAAAAAATTTTGATTTAACCAATTAACACAGTAAAATTTTTCTCAAGTTAGCCTATAGTTTCTAAAAATATCTTTATATTTTTTAAGGGAAGAAAAATTCCATAATCTCCCTCAATAGGCTGACATATGCCTTGCTTATGAATAGAGCCCAATATACATAAGCAACACTAGCTTTCTAGCATCACCACTCCGTGTGGTTAGTTTTTTTTTCTTTAAACACTGCATGGTTCATGGCAGAAAAAAGACTTAATGGTTGCATAATATTCCATCATGAGGAACATACCACAGTTAACCATTTCTCTTAAAGTTGGATATATAGATTGTCATACCATTCTTAGCTAATATAAATAATAACGTCTAAAACTTGTCCTTTCAATATTTTTATAGGTAGATTCCTAGGAGAGTGTTGTATAATTTAGACTTCAACCTACTGTATATAAGAGTGTCTACCTTTTCTATGCCAACATTAGGTCATTCTTATGCAAGTTTTCTGTATGACTAATATACATCCTTGGAGGAAGTTAACCACCCCCTTCCTACTCAAAGAGACCATGTGGTAACATGGAAAAAGCTCTAGGGAAAACCACTGGCATCATGTCTTGGCACAATACAGCAGGTACTCTGTATGTGCCCCTTAAATCATTTTCCAATGGGAAGAGAGATTCCCACAACTATAATGACCCATTTTCAATTTCCATTTAAGCCAGCTCTGCTGTCCCTTTAGGCAACCTGAAAGAATGTAACACCCCAAAAGCATCTCCCATAAACAAACCATGATTATGGTTTACAGACTGCCAGGTTTCTAGCTGCTAAGTTCTTGCCAAAACAAGTTGTTTACTGACTCCTCTTGCCAAAGCATTCACTTACCATGTGTGATGCTCTCCCCCTGATTAATCTGCGCAAACAGTGCTGAGCGTGAGGCAGAGTCATCTGAGCCTGAACTGGTGGGGACTGGGGGGGGAGGTGGGCCTGGAGGAGGGGGAGGAGGACCAGATCCAGCAGAGGGTCCAGACGGCAAGCCACTCAGTTCTTTTGCCACAGGCCCCTGGAACAGTAAGTGCAGGGAACACAGTCAACTTTTCTTCCCCTAGGTACCGACCCCAACAGGGCCTTATATGTATCCAAGATACATGGGATTTTCACTGCAGCCCGTGATGCAATGATTAATGCTCCCGACCCACACCCAACTCAGCTCCATTTTTCCAGCTCTAAACCTAGAGTTCTAAAAATCTTAGCGTGTCAGCAACACCTCAGACTTACAAAACCCAAGACTGACTTCACCCCCTGCCTGCTCTTCCTGTGCAACCACCCCCCTCTGCTTTAGTGAAGGGCATTACCGTCCAAGCTTGACTGTTCAATCGTCTTCTCACTAACTCATTCTATTATCTTGGTTGTATTTCCGTAAGTTTGTTTGTATCAACCCCTTGCACCATGAGTACGTACATAGTCTGAGCATAAGCCCTTGCCCCTAACCTATATACTAAGACTTTTTAAAGGACAAATCTGATCATTATCACTATTTTGCTCAAATACCTATTATAGTTTCTTATCATCAGTTTTTTAAAAAATGTATTTATTTGGCTGCGCCAGGTCTTTGTTGTGGCACGTGGGATCCAGTTCCCTGACCAGGAATTGAACCCAGGTCCCCTGCATTAGGAGCGCAGAGTCTTAGCCACTGGACCACCAAGGAAGTCCCCTTATCACTTATTACAAAGTCTAAAAGTCTCAACTACTGCCTTTTCAGCCTCTCCTTGTAAAAATTTGTCTCTCTCCTCTTCTTACTGAAGGCAGATGACCAATCTCTACATTTATTCTGCATTTACTTTAAGCTTTGCTGTTACCCATCTCTCCCACTTCCATCCTACACCTGAAAAGTCTCAGATGAGAATATGACTCCTGAAAGTACAATATCTCCCAGTTGAGAATCACTCTTTCTCATACTCTGTACTGTGTACCTTTATAATAGCACTTGATTTGGTGACTGGTACTGGGGTTTTGTATCTCTATTTTTAAGCTTCCTGAGGGTTGGGATGATGTTATTCATTCATCTATCTCCCCTCCAGCCCAACCATGTCCCTGACCCATGTTTACTGACGTTGAATAGAACTGAGTATTCTTTCTCTTACTCTTGCTTTCCTTACTCTTACCCCTTTTCCTTCTCTTTGATTTCTTTCTAACCCCTACTGGAAAGACCAGCATGTCTTCTTGAACTTTGGTAGCACTAAAGTCTAAGAAACCTGCAGACCCAATCCCGGAGGAATGACAGGAGGGGAGGAGAACTCACCGTTCTGCTCCAGGCCAGTCCGGTGGTATGGAACTCCTTAATGTAAGCCTGCAGTTCTGTCCATATACTCAAGTAAGCTTTGACCCAGTCCATATGCTTCTTATCCCTGGGAGAATTAAAGAAAAATTCACTGCAGGCAGTCAGGGTACATTCCAACAGTGATTCCAGTGTGAGCTCACTTTTTCCTGCCTGTGATGCTCCTTAGGCTCTGCTCAATGGCAGTTTTTCTATCATAACTAAGCTTCTCTTTTCTTCTTTTCTAAACCTATTCTCTTATCCTAATTAGACCAAAGTCCATACCAATAGGGACTCTATATCTCTACCTCTTATAGCAATATGCCTTAAATTTTTTTTAAAAAGTAACAAACTGTTTTTTCAAAGTATAGTAAGACCTTAGATACATCAGTTCAGTTCAGTTCAGTTCAGTCACTCCGTCATGTCCGACTCTTTGCGACCCCATGAATCGCAGCACGCCAGCCCTCCCTGTCCATCACCAACTCCCAGAGTTTACTCAAACTCATGCCCATCAAGTCGGTGATGCCATCCAGCCATCTCATCCTCTGTCGTCCCCTTCTCCTCCTGCCCCCAATCCCTCCCAGCATCAGGGTCTTTTCCAATGAGTCAACTCTTCGCATGAGGTGGCCAAAGTTCTGCAGTTTCAGCTTCAGCATCAGTCCTTCCAATGAACACCCAGGACTGATCTCCTTTAGGATGGACTGGTTGGATCTCCTTGCAGTCCAAGGGACTCTCAAGAGTCTTCTCCAACACCACAGTTCAAAACCATAAATTTTTCAGTGCTCAGCTTTCTTCACAGTCCAACTCTCACATCCATACATGACCACTGGAAAAACTATAACCTTGACCAGACGGACCTTTGTTGGCAAAGTAATGTCTCTGCTTTTTATTTTTTTCTTTTTGTCTCTGCTTTTTAATATGCTATCTAGGTTGGTCATAACTTTCCTTCCAAGGAGTAAGCGTCTTTTAATTTCATGGCTGCAGTCACCATCCGCAGTGATTTTGGAGCCCCCCAAAATGAAGTCTGACACTGTTTCCACTGTCTCCCCATCTATTTCCCATGAGGTAATGGGGCCAGATGCCATGATCTTAGTTTTCTGAATGCTAAGCTTTAAGCCAACTTTTTCACTCTCCTCTTTCACTTTCATCAAGAGGCTGTTTAGTTCCTCTTCACTCTGTCATAAGGGTGGTGTCATCTGCATATTGACCTTAGGCATATATTTTTTTTTTTTTAGTTCTACCACTTTATTGCTACCAACCCATTTCCCTCCACCCTCGTGCACACATGCTCAGTCATGTAATCCCATGGACTTCAGCCCGCCAGACTCCTCTGTCCATGGACTTTTCCAGGCAAGAATACTGGAGTGGGTTAGGCATAATCTTATGTAAAAAACTGAAAAGAGCAAATATTCTGTGCCTGAAGCCAAGGTCAAGAGGGCTCTCAAGCATCACTATGGATCTTCAGGACTCCAAGAAACTCAACTGCCTTGTAACATAATGCCTTCCTCCAAAAAGTTAGAAAATAAAACACTTCCCTTTAGGAGGAAATAATCAGTATTAAATTACAGAAATAGCACTGCACTATAGTTCAAGTCTCCTCTCTTACATATTATTAGCTGGAAGACTTTATGATTATTGAGCGCCAGAACTGATGCTTTGAACTGTGGTGTTGGAGAAGACTCTCGAGAATCCCTTGGATTGCAAGGAGATCAAACTAGTCCATCCTAATGGAAATCAGTCCTGAGTATTCAATGGAAGGTCTGATGCTGGAGCTCCAATACTCTGGCTGCTGCTGCTGCTAAGTCACTTCAGTCATGTCCGACTCTGTGACCCCACAGATGGCAGCCCACCGGGCTGCCCCGTCACTGGGATTCTCCAGGCAAGAACACTGGAGTGGGCTGCCATTTTCTTCTCCAATGCATGAAAGTGAAAAGTGAAAGTGAAGTCGCTCAGTCCTATCTGTCTCTTAGCAACCCCATGGCCTGCAGCCTACCAGGCTCCTCCGTCCATGGGATTTTCCAGGCGAGAGTACTGGAGTGGGTTGCCATTGCCTTCTCCCAATACTCTGGCTACCTGATGCAAAAAACTGACTCACTGGAAAAGACCTTGACACTGGGAAAGACTGAAGGCAGAAGGAGAAGAAGGGGATGACAGAGGATGAGATGGCTGGATGGCATCACCAACTCAATGGAGATGAGTTTGAGTAAGCTCCGGGTGTTGGTGACAGACAGGGAAGCCTGGCGTGCTACAAACCATGGGGTCGCAAAGAGTCGGACATGACTGAGCAACTGAACTGAACTGAGCATAAAACCCAATTTCCTCAACTGTAAATTGTGGAGTATAATAGTGGGGTATAATCAAAATATTGTGATACTTAATTCCAGATTACTAAAAGGATCAAGGAGCTGCTTGATGTTCTGGGAGACATCTCAGACCCACATGAAGGCTCATTCCTTCAGAGAGTAGTCACTCAACATATGCTGGTTACTTGGGATGAACAGAAGGAAGAAAAGAAGGGTTTGGAGAGTTATGCAGCTAAGTAACAGGTGCCTGTAGTCACACCAGCTCAAAACCAGTGATGGAGAAGTTCACACTATCGAACACATGTGGTTAGACGTACAATAACTCCCCTTAGGCAATACCTGCAGTGGTCAGGCAGCCTTCCTCTCTCTTTACCTGACCATAAGAATAGTCAGGGTAGTATTACAAAGTTACTTGTAGCTTTTGCCATTGAGCCAGTTAGAAGTTTTCAACAAAGGAACAAAATCTTATCCACACAGGCAAAAAAAAAAAAAAAAAAAGGCATTAGTTCGTTTTCACACCCAGCAAAAGCTCCTAAACCTGTAAGGGTAAGGATGAGAAAACTCAAAAGCCCTCTACAAACTCCGGAGAAAAAGCAGAAGAGGAAGAAGAAACACTTCCTGCTTGCAGATCCAGCTTCTATGAGTCAACACCTATCACACTTTCCAAAAAGCAGCCCTGAGATAAGAGAATCAGCCAGCCTTAACTTAGCCCAAAGCCCTGCTCTAACAAGTCAAACAACCAGCTGGGTTTGTTCTTTATCCCTTGAGGACAAGCTGGACTTACACATCTTTGTACTCCTTGAGGACTCGATTTGTATAAAACATGGCAGCATCATTCATTTCCTTCACATAGGGACCAGGCTTGGGAGCCTAGAAAAAGAAGAAGCTGTCAGTGACTCAGGGCCTTTCCAGCCACATCTCCTGACCTCTGTCCCTTCCCTCCCATAGAAGCTGCGCAGCTCACCATTGCCACCCAACCCAGGGCCTGGATACTTTCGCTGACAGCTGATAGGTGATTGAACAACTTGCTGCCTCGGTTCTTCTCTCGAAAGGTCACCACTTCTTGGATCTGCTCGGAGATGGGTGCCAACAAGTCAGAAAGTTTGTTCTAGAAAAAAGAGGCAGGAAAAGACAGAGGTTAACATCTTTCTGTGTTTTATATTGCTCAACTTTGATGTTATAAGGCAAGAATTCTTCATGAACTACAACAAGCATGCAAATAAACTCTGTATTTATCTCCAAAGATTCATATGGCTACACTACTACTCAACACCTCACTCTCCTCAGAGAGTTCCAACTCCTCAAGCAGGAATTTGTGGTTCTTCATGATCAGGATCCATACTCCAGCTGTACCACAAAATTCTACCATTTCTGTCATTTGTCTCTTTTCTGTCCCACTAACAGGGACTACTAGCTCATTTCTGGGCCCCCATTCATGATGGGTTCTTCTCTTTCCATCTATCCACATGCTCCTCTGCTTCATGAGGAAAAGCCCTCCAACCCCAGCCACACTGGCCTCCTACAGCATCTCATCAGCACAGCCAATTCTGGCACCTTACCACGCAACATTTATTAATGGACCCATGTGAACATTTATTAATGGACCCATATTTTTCTTTATTTCTCATTAATTTATCAAAGACAATGGCTTTGTTTTAGCCATATTTTATAATCTGCACAGTCCTCAACACAGTGTTAGCCATACAGCAGCTGCTCAGAAGAGATCTGCTGAATCAAATGCAATTAGAGGACTTGGCATTTGGGCAGGAAGCTTAGCATAATGGACGAATCTTGTGTTTCTGTGTTTTCATCCTTCTCACAAAGCTTGGTTTCCTGAACATCTCGATTCTCAGATCTCAGTATGAGAACAGTCTAAAGCAGGAGTTGGTAAACTTTCTGTAAAGAGCCAGACCGTAAATATTTCAGTCTTTGCAGGCCATACGGGCTCTGTTGCTATTTCTTAACTCTGCTGTTGTAGTGCAAAGAGCAACAACAGACAATACTTAAAAGAATGGACATGGCTGTGTTTCAAAAAAACTTCACTTAAAATAGGTGGTGGGCCAGATTTGGCCTGCAGACTACAGTCTGCCAATCCTTGATCTAAAGTAAGGGAAATACAATAATGTCTCAGCTGCTTGAATTGTTGTGAAAAGTGTGGGGTTGGGAAAAAAGGTTTATACAAAATGCTTTAACCTTTTGTCTTTTAATTTTTAAGACTAAAAATTAGAGTCTAACGTATTTAACATTACTTTTGCTACTTTTACATTTAGGCGTGATGAGGGTTCACAGGTTTTAATACAGCACTAGCACAAAAACTTATTTTATTACCCTCTCTACCTAGGAGAGCCAAATGCAAAAAAAGAAGAAACATAACAAAACTGTGTGGCTCCGAGAAAAATCTAAATTTTCTCTAATTTATTTTCATACTTTGGCAGTGTAAATTTTGAGGTAGGAATAAAGTTAAAGAGAGATGTCCAGCCACTTAGGGTGAGGGGAGAAGCAATACTTTTACAATCTCCTCAGAAGTCTTACTAATAAGCACATCCACAGTGGAGCAAGAGAATCACTCTCTAGGGCCTAATGAACTTAGGAGACAATATGATGAATTTGGGCTAAGCCAAGAGACTAGAAAAGACTGTCAAATGGCACATTCCCATAGTGGGGCTTAAAATCGGACTCTCCTGGGACTGGGTGCCTGGTAGGTCTATCTTAACATGTTGTGATAGCTCAGCAGAAAGCCCTCAACCTGTCCTGTGCAACAAACCATAACAAAACCAACTAGTAGTGAACTTACGCCTGCTGGCTGCTGGCACTGAGAGGCTGTAACCAGGAGAGCTCGCTCTAACTTCAGACCTGTGTGGACCATCTCCGCCTGAAAACAAGAGGACAGGAGAAGAATCAGCTATCAGCAATACTTCACAACTGGACAGGTCCTGGTAAGAGTAACCTGAAACCTCCACGTTCATGTATTCTGGCAGTAACCCAGGCATTTCATGTTGATTTCTTTAAGTAATCTAGATTTCAGGGACTGATAGCAGAATTACATATACCATTGCTCCTGTTGGAACTAATCAGGGTTGTATATCCAGAGTTGGAAACAAAGATACTTAGGGCTTTCAATGAAGTCAAGTTCGCAACTGCACATGTGTGGTATGAAGTGCATTGAAAAATCTCTCCTACCTCTCATCACCAAACAAATCTGTTTTCAAAAACCAGAGATAGGAGTAAAAGCAAAAGCCTAACCTCATGCCTCAATTTCTCAAGGTATTTACTCCATAAGGTTAAAGCTATTTTCAAATGTTGGACCATGACCTATCACAGATCATTAAATCAATTTTGCGACACATAATGAGCACTTTATTAAGTGAAGTGCAGTAGAACAATGAGTGCAATACATCAATTAGAAATTAATTTTTTTAAAAAGGTGCAATACAAGTAGCATAAGCACCATCTATCTTAACTGGTCTTCCCAAGTGGCGCTAGTGGTAAAGAACCTGCCTGCCAATGAAGGAGATTTAAGAGACACGGTTTCGATCCCTGGGTCGGGAAGATCCCTGGAGGAGAGCACGGGGAACCCACTGCAGTATTCTTGCCTAGAGAATTCCATGGACAGAGGAGCCTGGCGGGCTACAGTCCATAGGGTCGCAAAGAGTTGGACACGACTAAAGAGACTTACCACACATGCATATCTTGGTTACAAATAAGTATTTCTTACTGAGGGCCATGGACAAATGAATTTTAAAAAGCATGAAGCTATAAATAAGCACTACCACATACAAAAATTCAAAGTTAAGTCATATTTTTTTTTCTGGGTTTATATTTTTTAAATGTAGAAGTGATACATTTTAAACTTTTTCAAATGCTATCTACTGTATAAAGTAAAAATGCAAGCCCCATACTCCTAAGTCCCAGTCCCACTCTCTAGAGTTAACACCACTGCCAACAGATGGTATCTAAGAGGCTTCAAATATATCTTCCAAGGATCAGGCAAACAGTTTTACTGAAGGGTCAGGCTGATTCTAAACATGGTTACTGCTTACAAAGGATCACTCAAAGACTAGCAGGAAGATTCTGGGTCCCAAAGAAAAGACAGAGTGGGGGTGGTGGTAACAACGTGGGTAGCAGCACATGAAGGAAGGTGGGTGGAGAGGCACCTGTCATTGCCTACTTCATATTCTTACTGTGGGCTAAGTGTGAAAATAACTCACATTAGCATAGTTTTAGCATAACTACCAAGCACAGTTTCATAAATGCTAAGTCATGATGATGAGTCCTTTGAACAAGCCACCCCAGGCTTGGTTATATAACATGGTGGGGTAGCACATTCACACTACCAAGATGAGCAAAGCAAGCTATCTATATAAAAGAAGCCCATCAGAGTATGTGATAAAAGAAGAGGGCCTGGAAAAAAATCTGAAAAACTATTTCAGAGCATAGACTGAGCTCCTCAGTGCAGGTAGAAGCAGCCAGGAGCCTCTCAAGGGGCTCTTAAACCAAGGATGACTAGAATTTGAAGAAAGCTACCAGTTCTTAAAAGATGGAAAAAAGTGCCAAACCTCCTTACATGTTTCTGCACATCTCCCCCAATCTCTTTACTGATCTTGAGGTACTCTGCCACAGGACCGGCCAGCAGTGAGTCAAAAGCTTGCACATACGGAGTTGTTCCTGCTGAAGACAGACACACCACCAAGAATGGTCACACATGAGAAAGAGGGTTTGCTAAAGGCACTTCCATATGAAAGGGCGAGAGGCAAGGTAACACAGTAAACAGAAGGCTGGATTATGAGTCAGGAGCTTGCATTCTAGCTCCAGAATTACCATTAACTTCTTGTGTGATCCTAGCTAAGTCCCCGTTCCTAACTGAGCTTGATTTCTTTAATCAACAGAATGAAAATAAGCAGAATTACCCCCCACCGAAGTTCCTTTTAGCCTAACATTCTATAATTCAACTGGTACATGTGCAAAATGGTCAATCTGCCAATAATTTGGAGAGAGGAAATTTTAATATCACTTGTCATTTGACTTATACTAGAGTCATTCTGCTAACAAAAGAACAGGAAATAGCATACAAGCAGGAAGTTCTCGTGTTAAAATAACTCAACCACAGGCCTCCCTGCATACAAGTCACTTCCTCCCTTATCTTAAAGGCGATGAACTTTCTAAATGTTTCAGGAAGTTAGCTCCAAAGGAGAGACTATACCAAGACAGAAAATGTTCAGGCCAGGACACCAAGCTTCACTCAGCGCCTTCTCCTGGCGTGTATTCTGCTTACCTTTTGCAGCACTGTCTCCATACCCACAGTGTGTGTCAGATGCATGGGAGACTGCCTCCAGGCGGCCCACCGCTCTCTCCAATCTTTCTACCAGATTTTGCATGTCAGCCATAATGTACCACCTGCTGAAACAGATCAAATGTTATTTGTTGTTTTAGTATGACACAGAACCTAGGAAAGAAAAAGAAAAAAGAATGCCCTGGAGATGAAGAAGATACCAATTCTGAGGAACAGACATTTTACAGTAAAATAAGACGGAAGATAGTCTAGCCTATTTGCAGAAGCATACAGACCTCACTAAGCAAAAGAACTACCCAGGAGACAGTGTTAACTGAAAGCAAATACTTACTCATCCAAATACTTACTGAATATTTACTATGATGTCATCAACTAAGTATTTGTGTAAGAATTTAGAATTTACAAGGAACAGTCACATATATTCTCTCAGTTTATCAAGCCTCTCAACAAATACTTATGAATGGAAAGATAATTACTATATTCTTAAAGATAGGAAACAATTTCAATGAAGTTAAATGACTTGCCTGTAGTCACAAAGTTAGTTAGTTGGGAAGACAGTACTCAAATTCAAGTCTTCTGGCTCTAAGTTCAGTGTTTTTTCCTACAACATCCTGCTGCCTGCATGCAGAATGCCCAAGGCCAAGATGAACAGGGTATTTACCCTACCCACAGTAACTTATAGTCTAACACTTTACATGTGCACTAAAACTATCAAAAACAAACAGAAAAAAATTTAAGGTGATATAAGTTGCAGGCAAAATAACATAGGATTTCAGAGAAGAGAAGAATATGTCAGCTGGAAGGGTCATCAGATAAGGCTATCAAGGAGAAGCTGCCAATTTGAGCCAGGCTTCAAAGGAGGATGGGCGGGATCTAGATATGCAGTAGAGAAGGAAAACAAGACATATCCAGAAGAGCTTGTTATAGATTTTTCACAAATACCAATTTACTGAACTAGCCTCGTTCAATGTCTAATATTCTAAAGAAAGGAAGATTCTTTCTTCTCAAAAGAGGAGGGACCTTTTCTGGTTTGTATCCTAAACAAGTTTATCCTCTACCATCTAGACCACTACCTGGCAGGTTAGCAAAGTGTTCAATAAATATTTATGAAGTCAGTGAACCTGAAGCATAGAATCCCAGAACTCCAGAGGGACAAGAGTTCTGAAAGTTGCCCACAAATACATGTAAGTAAGTGTTAACGTTACCAATATACATCAATATAAAGTGGTTGAGATTGTAAGTGATCTTGTAAAAATCAGTCAGGTGAAATTTGAACCAAAGACTTGGAAAGATTTCATTTCAAAGCATTAATCTGGTCAGGTAACTGAAGACGAATGAACTCAACTCCCTTGAAGCCACCTAAAACGACAACAGAATCACAATTCCCTCAAAGATGACAACATGACAGAATACCTCAATTTAACACATTGTCTTCCCTGTGCAAGAGAGAAGCAACTCACAAGATAAACTAAGAAAGACAAGATCATCCCTGCCCACTCTTTTCTGTGTACAGGCTCTGATCTCTCAGAGGCCAGTGATTTGCCAAAGCGTGTTGTTTAAAAGCTAAACAAAGAGAAAGATGAGAATGTGAACCAAATAAACCTTTCTATTCCCTAGCCTGGAGAGGCAGCAGGAGCCTCCGAATCCTTACTGAAAATGAACAGACTATGGAGCAGACTGGAAGCATCCATAACTCTCCCTTACGTTACAGCATGATCAGAGTATCCCAATTGCTGCCCTGTTTGTTCTGGGTACTATCCAGGGACAGTCTAACATATAATCCATCACACTTTGTAAACACCACAGAGAAAGGCGGTGAATGCAATAAACTCCCAAGTTACCTTCCATTAACAGACACCACTCATTCTGATATAAAACATGTTCCTTCATACATAATGTATGCTACAGGCTGAGGATACTGCTAACATGGTAATACAGCAGAAGTGTCTCTAAAGGCTGCCAGAGTTGGTGAACCTGTCTTAATAGCTTAATAATACAGCTTCATGGGATTTTGGTTTCTTCTTTTCCGTTTTTCATTTGCACTTGTAAGTTTTTAACTCTAAACAAGCTATCGTTCTGCTGTTTAACTTAAGCAGAACGAGAAAGGATAAAACAGCTATCATTAAAGCTAATCTCATTCCACCACTAATCAAATATAGGAAAACAGCACCTAGTTTTTTGTTTTTGGTAGGGGTGGACTGAAATTTGAGATGTCATGAGAAAGTTTAGAATGTTTAGAATTGAAGGGATCAAAAGACATACCTTGTCTTATGCTCTATGATGTATATACACCATTCTTTAGGTGGTCATGTTCACTCCAAAGCTGTCAACTACTATTATCATATTACTATTCAGTCCACTCGCCGAGTGATACCACCACAATCACCTACAGACTAACAATTCCCAGAGCAGTGTATCCAGCTCAGGCCATTCTTCCGGAATTCAGAATTTTAGATCAAGCTCCCACCTAAACATCAACTAGATGTCCCAAAGGAAATGTCCAAAACAGAACTCATCATTTTCCCTAACACCACTCCTCCAGACCCCACCCTCACTGTTTCAGTAATACAGCACTTACAGCACTGTTAGCAATCACTTGAGGTAATCAAGACAGTAACCTGCACCCCAATACTCACTGGAGCACTATTTACAACAGCCAGGACATGGACGCAACCTCTATGTCCATCAATAGAGGAATGGATAAAGAAAATATAACATACATACAATGAAATATTACTCAGCCATAAAAAGGAACAGAACAGTGCCATTTGAAGACACACGGACAGACCCAGAGACTGTAATACAGAGTGAAGTCAGAAAAGCAAGTATCATACAATATTATTTATATGTGGAATCTAGAAAAATCATACAGAAGAACGTATTTGCAAAGCAGAAATAGAGACACAGAGGTCGAGAATAAACTTATGAATACCAGGGGTGGGCAGGAGGGGGTATGGGATAAATTTGGAGACTGGGATTCACATACATACACTACTATGTATAAAATACATAGGCTGTATATTGTTAACCTGCTTCTTTAACTTATATGCAGAGTACATCATGAGAAATACTGGGCTGGATGAAGCACAAGCTGGAATCAAGATTGCTGAGAGAAGTATCAATAAACTCAGATATGCAGATGACACCACATTTATGGCAGAAAGTGAAGAACTAAAAGAACCTCTTGATGAAAAAGAGGAGAGTGAAAAAGTTGGCTTAAAGCTCAATAATCAGAAAACTAGGATCATGGAATCTGGTCCCACCATTTCATGGCAAATAGATGGGGAAACAATGGAAACAGTGAGACTTTATTTTTTGGGGCTCAAAAATCACTGCAGATGGTGATTGCAGCCATGAAATTAAAAGACACTTGTCCCTTGGAAGAAAAGTTATGACCAACCTAGACGGCATACTAAAAAGCAGAGACATTACTTTGCCAATAAAGGTCCATCTGGTCAAGGTTATGGTTTTTCCAGTGATCATGTATGGATGTGAGAGTTGGACTATAAAGAAAGCTGAGCACTGAAGAACTGATGCTTTTGAACTGTGGTGTTGGAGGAAACTCTTGAGAGTCCCTTGGACTGCAAAGAGAGCCAACCAATCCATCCTAAAGCAAATCAGTCCTAAATATTCACTGGAAGGACTGATGCTGAAGCTGAAAACTCCAATACTTTTGGCCACTTGATGTGAAGAACTGACTCATTTGAAAAGACCCTGATGCTGGGAAAGATTGAAGGCAGGAGGAGAAGGGGACGACAGAAGATGAGATCGTTGGATGGCATCACCGACTCAACGGACATGAGTTTGAGCAAGCTCCAGGAGTTGGCAATGGACAGGGAAGCCCTGTGTACTGCGGTCCACGGGCTCACAAAGAGTCAGACACGACTGAGCTGATGTATAAACTGATATATAAAATAGATAACTAATGAGAACCTATTGTATAGCACAGGGAACTCTATTCAATGCTCTGTGATGACCTAAATGGGAAGCCAATCTAAAAAAGAGGGGATGTATGTATACATACAGCTGACTCACTCTGCTGTACCGCAGAACTAATACAACACTGTGAAGGAGCCACACTCCAATCAAAGTTAGAAAAAAAAGACAGTAACCTGGAAACTGTTGGGCAGTACAATATACTGGTTAAGAGCATTATTCTTTTGAGAAGTCAGATAGATTGGGAGTCTCTGTGTCTGAGTGTTACCAAACTTTTTGAACTCAGCTTCCTTATTTGTAAAACAGGAACAACAGCATAAAATCCAAAGGGCTGTAGAAAGAATACATGAGGAAATACATGTAGAAGTGCTTGACTGGCTCAGTCCTGAAACATAGCTAGGTTTCCATAAACATTAACTAAATTGTCTTCTTACTAATCTCATCAGTCATCAAAATCCATAGGCTCTATTCTGTGTATCATAAATAGATGCCCCTTGTCTTCATCCTGATTTATAAAAATTCAGCCATCATAACTTTGCCTAGATTACTGCAATAACCTCTTCACTTGGAGAAGGAAATGGCAACCCACTCCAGTACTCTTGCCTGGAGAATCCCATGGATGGAGGAGCCTGGTAGGGTACAGTCCACAGGTTCGCAAAGAGGTGGACTGAGCGGCTTCACTAACACACCCTCTTATCCATTCTCCTTAATACCACAGTGACTCAGAGTAAAGTCCAAACAAGGGTTTCCACAATCTGGCCCTGTTTTATTTCCTACCACTCCACCAGTTTTATCTCCTGTCACATCTTTCCTCAACATTCCATAGCAACCCAAACTACTGGCATTTTCCAGAAAGAGATATGCTCTCTCACTTTTAAGACTTTTCAGTGCTATCCACTTTGCTTGGTTGCTTTCCCTTCCCAACCTGTTCCTTATAACTTGTACTGCCTTTCTCAGATTCAGCTATGGTTTCACCTCCTTTAGGAAGTTTTTTCCAGTTTGGTATGCTTTCCCTTCTCAATCTGCCCCTAGAATTCCTACCATTCATTAAATCTCAGCTAAGGTATTATCTCACCAAGAAGCACTTCCAGTATGTCTCCCACAATACTTCATTGTGTACTTATTTCTACCACACATTTCACACACTGCTTTAAGATCATTTAAGTCAACAGGCAATTAGTCACCATACAGAAGAGACCACGTCTTGCCTTTTTAATTCCAGTACTATAAATGTGGTAGGCACTATAAACACAATAGGTTAATATAGGTCCTTGAAAAACATGATAATAATAAGGGCTTTTACCCTCTCTCCCCTCAACACAAGTATGGCTGTCTCCTCTCTGTGTTAAGTCTGAGGAGAAGTGTGGCATGTTTCTCCTCTGTTCTTAAAAAAAATTCCTCCCTGCCCTAATTGTAGGGTCTAACAAACATTTTCTTTCAAATAAACACAGCCTTCTTGGGCACAAATTACACTGATATAGAGATTGTCAAACCAAATACTTTAAGGAAGATAACCTTATTAGATGATATAATATCAATTAAAAGCAAAATTCCCCGACTTCCCTGACAGTCCAGTGGTTAGGACTCCACACTCCCAATGCAAGGGGCACAGGTCCAATCCTTGGTCAGGGAACTAAGACTCCGAACGCCTCAAGGTGCAGACAACAAAACAATCAAAAAATTTATAAAGAAAAAAAAAAAAAACCCAAAACTCCCTTATAGTTGTGCTTTACATCATCAAACTACTGCTTCTTTTGTCCAATAATTCTATGATGTATGTTACAAAGATACTGATGCCCATCTTTAGAAGAAAGAAACCGACAGACGTTAAAGTGGGGAGAAAAATTCTCAGGCTCTTCGCACCACTCCACATGGCTTTCAAGCACTTAAGGGACTAACTGGTTCATCACAGCATCCAGCCCCAGCTGTCTGCTGAGCACAGCACTGTAGCTTCAAGGTCTCTTTACGGTGTCCTGAGTCACAATATTAGCAGCCTTCAACTTCTCTGCTCTGAATTTCCTCCATGGAGGCCAATATTTTTTTCACCTTCAGTAGAGATGACACATATTTGGAAGGTAAATATTTAAAATAAGATTTTTCCCAATATAGAATTGCCAAAGCAGAGAACTATAGCTATGCCTAATCTTGTTACCTGCCATTTTTGGTTGCCAATAGCCAAGAACTGTATGTAAGCGTCCATAAACAAATATACAGATTCCCAACTATTTAAGCATTCATCATAAAAGCCTCAGAAGGCAAGGCAGTCTTATTACTCAAGTCTTAATAAAACTAGGATTCAGGAGACCAAGGTTTGAGTCCCAACTCTGCCATGTATATTAGCATGTATTAGCCATGTATTAAGTTCAGGACAGTCATTTAATGGATCATCACCTAGCACACCTGGGGCTTCCCAGGTGGCGTTAGTGGTAAAGAACAAGCCTGTCTATGCAGAAGACCTAAGAGATATGGATTCAATCCCTGGGTTGAAGGAAATGGCAACCCACTCCAGTATCCTTGCCTGGAAAATCCCATGGAGAGAGGAACCTGGCAGGCTACAGTTCATACAGTCACACGGAGTCGGACATGACTGAAGTGACTTAGCATGCACGCACCTAGCACACAGAGATGTAAGGATCAAAGGAGTTGGTTTTATAGGTAAGTAGCTCAGCTGGTAGTAAAGAATCTGCCTGCAATGTAGCAGACCCTAGTTCGATTTCTAGGTGGGGAAGATACCCCGGAGAAGGGATAAGCTACCCACTTCAGTATTCATGGGATTCCCTGGTGGCTCAAACTGTAAAGAATTCACCTGCAATGCAGGAGACCTGGGTTTGATCCCTGAGTTAGGAAGATCCCTGGGAGGAGGGCATGGCAACCCACTCTAGTACCCTTGCCTTGAAGAATCCCTATGGACAGAGGAGCCAGGCGGGTTACAGTCACAAAGAGTCAGACACAACTGAGCAACTAAGCTCACTCTCTTTGGGAGCCTTAAAATACAGTTCAAATGTAAAATGTTATCACTGCCTACCATGTACTAGAATACAGGCTCCAGAAGCATGAGAAATTTCTTCATTCTCCCTGCCCCTGCTCCCCTAACTGCCCCCTCCCCCAAATTTCCAGCATCTAGAAAACCTGGCACATAGAAGATGCTCATAACATGAAAGTGCTTAGCACTGACACAGCTACTGAAGAAATGGCAAACCCAGAGTCTCTGCCATATAGAAGCTTTCATTCTTATTGAGAAGGGCAACACAAATGCCAATGGAATAAATACTGAAAGACTATATTTTTTAAAGTTCTGTTAAGAGATTAACTAATTTGGATTGGGAAAAGTTATAAGTATCAGCCAATACACTGGAGCTTTTACAGCCAATACACTGTTGTACGGTCCTAAATTACAGAGTATAAATGACTATATGCTTGGAGTTCAGAAGAAATCAATGAGGACTAGAGTTGGTTTCAGGAAAGAAGTGGGGCAGAAAAAGTAAAAGAAAAAAGGAAAGACATTCTAGAGCAATCAAAAACAAATAGAGACCAAGGAGGCTCAGTAGAGAGTGTGAGCAGATAGTCCACATAGTATTATGGGAAATAAGCAAGGTGGGCTAGGTTATGGAGGGCACTGACAGCCAGGCAGTATTTGAATTTGGTGTTGTGACAAATGTGAAGCCTTTCAAGGATTTTGAATGAAGGAATAATATGATGAAAGCAAAATTTTTACAAGTACTGTCTGAGAGAATCAGTTTTGGGGAGAAAAAAGGACGATATTAGGATCTAGGTTAGGTTGAAAGTTGTTCAACTAGCTGCAAAATAAAAGTGCTACTACAAAAAACAGTTTTGATATTGCAAAGGAAAAAGAAAATCACTTTTAGGCCACTAAGTGACCAGCACCTGAATTAAAAGCAAAATAGTGTTTCTGCTCTGAGGAAGTCTAGCAGGAGTGACAAAGCTATCTTTCATTGAATCACTGGCTCTCAGGATCGAGAAGGAGTCTAGAAAGCATCATCAGATGCAAGAACAAATCTTTCAAAATCCTTAGCAATTAGTCAGGTAGCCTCTGTTCAAACGCCCTCAGTGTGGAGAACCCAAGACTTCTGGAGGCAGCCTATTCCATTCACACAGCTCTAAGTATTTAAAAGTTCTTCCTTATATGGAGGCAAAACCAGTCTCCTTGCAACCTCCACCCACTGATCTTGGTTCTGCCCTCTGAGGTCACACAAAACAAGTGAGCATTAAACACAGAACAAATATTAACTGTCTGGTACTGTGGAGTATAGTAGCATTCAGAGAAGGGAGTCAAAGATGACTCCAGAATGGCAAATTCAGGGAAGTAAGAGAATGATGCTATAGGCTATAGGCAAAAACAAGTTTCTGGCATGTTCTAGCTAAGGCAAGAACATGAGGTCAGTCTTGGATACACAGCCTGAACAGAAGATGAAGTTTCCAAGTAGGAATAGCCAACAAATAGTTAGAAATAAGCTTGGGAAAGGATCAAGACTGGAGATCAATGTTTACAAGTCATCAACAAGGAAACATCATTAAGTAATGAGAATGCACAGGCTTCTGGAGGGATATCATGCAGAACAAAAAGAAATGAGGAACTTGATTCTCCAGCAACTTCTTTTGTGGTTTGAAACCAAGTGAAATCAGAAATGGTCAGTGACTGCTGCTAAAGCTACTTCATATTCTCATTCTAACAATTCAACAACCCAATTCCTTCTACCTGTCATTCAGAAGTAAATGGAACCAGGTTACTCCTACAGTTCTTGCCTCTTTTCACTAGGCAATTAAGGCAGTGGAATGAATTTCTACTTACAAAAAGCAGCTATGATTAAAATGTTTTCTACTTTGTCTGGTAGTTGTTCCTGTAGGTCATACCCTTAAGTAGAATTGAAAATAAAGCAACTATACAAGTCACCCTGTATACTATTGTAGCCCACCTGATCTGCTTCAAAATGCTTCTGTTGGCCCTTACTTTGAAATTCTGTTCCCAAGATGTTGTCCTAAGGAAGTAATACTAACGTGGGAAAAGTGATAGGCATGAAGGTGTTCACTGCAGTGTTAGCTTAGACTTCTAATTACAGGGAAATAGCTACATGCACTGTGGAAAAAGACTTGAAAAGAACACAAAATTTACAATATTTGTCAAGTTAAAGTGATGGATTTTTGGACAATTTCCCCTTCTGTTTTCCAAACTTTTTTTTTTTTTTAAAGCATAGTTATATAATTTCTTTTAAATAAAAGACAACAAAACAGTTCCACTTGGATATCTCTTCTAAGCTACCACTAAAACATAAGGCATTAGTTTAGTTCTACTCCTAACAATATAGAAATTCTCATCACTAGGTTCTAACATGTTACAGGGCAAAACCTACACATGCTAACAGGATACTTACAAGTTGGCTTGTAACCCAGAAACCAAAGAACAGACAGCACTTTGCCCCAGTAAAGATGCTATCTAAATCTAACCCAAATCAGGAGCCACTGTTCTTCCCCAAGCATTTGGTTTCTCTGCTGAAACCAATGACATTTAGTGCTCGAGTCACCGCCACCTGAGGTTTAGATTAAAACAGAAAGAAAGGTCTGTCTTCTAGGGAGGGAAAGAATTCTGCCCAATATCAGCACTTGTCTCCTGTTCCCTCAATAAACATGTCCTCTATCTAAAGCTCCAGGAGTGAGTAAAGTTAGTAATAGTGTACAAGCTGAAGTCAGACTTAAGAACTGTTTCAATGCTTTGGGGCAAAGACATAACTTTGTGTGGTCATGGGTTACCCTCTCTCTTATATTCAGTGAACATTCATTCACATTATGAAGACTAACAACATAAAAGCATTCAGTAGGCATCTTTTATATTATATAAGGAAAAACCACATTGGTTGATTTCAATTGGTAGTTGCTTTAAACAAAACAGCATTTCCCATTCTCATGCATAAAGATAGATTCAAGGATGTCATTTGTCCCTAGCCATGATTCAGCTACAGATATGAAAAGATCTGTGACTGTACCTCTATAATTAACTTAAGTACAGGAATTTTAATTTTCCTGGAGGGAATTTTCCCTGGAGGGAAAAAGACAACAACAACAACAAAAAAGCTCACTCTTTCCGCTAAACATTTCAACTATATTTTGCAGTGGAATGGAAAAATGTGACACAACAGGTTTGGTAATATAAGGCAAACAAAGCTGCATTGTAGCCGAGGAGTATTTTTAGAGCTTTGATAGTTTTTATTACGTTTACGTGATGGTATATAAAGAACAAATAGTTTCATGGTGAATGCTAGAGCTGCATTAACTCTAAGGTCATGAAACTACAGTCGACCCTTGAACTACTTCGAGGTATGAACACAGGCCCTCAGTGCAGCAGGAACTCCTCAAATAACTTTACAGCCGGCCCTCCATATCCATCGGTGTAAGTGAACTCTTGTAAATCCATGTTGTACGAGGGTCAACTATATAACAATTTTATCAGTCAAAATAAATGTTGAGTAACAATATCATAAACTGCATGCAATTTAAACTAAATGATAGGGACTTTCCTGGTAGATAAGAATCCAGAAGATAATACATAGGATAAGAATCCACCTGCTTAAAAAAAAAAAAAAAAGAATCGACCTGCCAATACAGGGGACACTGGCTCGATCCCTGGTCCAGAAAGATTCCACAGGCCTCAAAGCAACTAGGCCCATTCAACACAACTACTGATTCTGAGCTCTAGAGCCCACAACTACTGACTGAGTCTGAGTATTGCAACTGCTGAAGCCCATGCACCTAGAGCCCGTGCTCCGCAACAAGAGAAGTCACTTCAATGAGAAGCCCATGCACTGCAACCAAGAGTAACCCCCAGTCGCCGCAACTAGAGAACGCCTGTGCGCACCAATGAAGATCCAGCACAACCAAAAATAAATAAATAAAATGGGAATCCCTGTTTGCTAAAGAAAGCTGTCTAAGTGCAGACAAAGAAAACAGGAATTTATATACCTCCAATATAGGAGAAATATAAATCAGCTGACTTGTGCTGTCAACTAATACAAATCTCATTCCTAGTGAGTGCCTAAACAATGGCTTTCTTCATTAAGATCACATTCTCTGAGGGGGGAAAAACCACAAACAGCCAGTCCTTCAAAGCCCACCCAGAAATTCCTTGAATAAACAATAATTCTTGACAATTCAATGAAACCCATGATCCATTTCTTGCAAAGTACCCTACACTTATCATGTGCCATACACTGTGTTAATCACGGCAATGGAGCCTGCGTTCACAGAACTGAATTGGAGATAAGACACCACACAATCAGAGCTAAGATATTTTCTCATGCACTATTCTCAATCCAGGAGACATTTGGCAACATCTGAAGACGTTTTTAGTTATCACAGTCGAAGGCCTGTCCCTAGCATCTTATAGGTAGAGGCCAGGGATACTGCTGAAATCCTACAATGCACAGCTCAACCCTGCAAAATGAAGAACTATTTGGCCCAAAATGTGAATGATGCTGAGGCTGAGAAACTCTGTTCTAATGTAATCATGAGCAAAAGTTAAGTGCAAAAGGTACAAATAAAATGCTAATAGTTTGGAACTCTCTAAATCAGAAAGTCAATCTGTACCACCCAATGAAAACTAAATTAAGGGTCTGACTCTGGAGAACTCTGTAAATTGGACAAAAGAGTTTAGACTTGATTCTCTGGGAAAACGAAGCCAGTGAAGGGGTAACAAGATGAAAATGGTTCTTTTCAAAAAAGCAGTCTGGTTTGGTTGAAAAGCTTATGTATAGATATGAAAGCCAGCTTAATAGAAAATAAACTGATGAGGGTAAGGCAAAGAAATAATCACTAGCACTGCCTAAGATATGGCTTGAGGATTCTCAGATTTCAAATCTCAGGATTAAATTTCAAACCAGAGGGTTCAACTTCCAATGACACTGCATTTGCTAAAGTAAAATGCATCTTTGACTCACCACGCCTCACAGAAAACTGAAAGAAGGAAGTCACTTTTTAAAGGCTCAGTTCCTAGTTTAAAAAATAACTGCAACTAAACAAAGGCATGTATAAGGAAGAAAATGGATGAAAAAAAGGCTTCAATCCTTCAGGCTGGAAACATTTTACAAACTAAAAAGCTAACTTTTGCAAATAAAAAACACACACACTGAAGCTTAGCAATACTACCACTTTTGATTTGCATGACAGGTTGTACTTGACAAAGTACTTTCACTGCTACCATTTTATTTAAACTCCTCCAAAACGTCTGACTGATGAAATGTTTCTGGGGAAGGGGGAAGAAATTTCATCTGTAATTTTTTTATACTGAACAGCAGTAACTCAAACAATAAGCAAAATGGCAACCATAGAATAAATCCAAACGCATTCAAACAAGGCATCAAAAGCCCCTGACAATCTGGCAGCACCTACCTTTTCTTCCTGGTCTTATCTTCCTCTACAAATCCGAGGCCCCAGTACCTCACTGAGCAATATAAACCCCCTCCTGCCTCCACATCTTTGTTCATGCTGTTTCTTCTAGCCGGGATACCTTATTAGGCATCTTTGCCTAGATGTGCTGCAAACACCTCGAACTAAATACGTCCAAAATTCATTTTCTTTCCATGTCACCTCTCCAGTTAACCTTCCTCATAGAGTACCTATCTTGGTAAATAGTACTACCACTTCCCTGAACCAGAAAACCAGACAACTGTCCTAGGCTCCTTCTATTTCTTCATTTCCATAAATAATCAGCCTCCAAATCTATGGATTCCACCTTTTTCACATTGCTCAAATTTGATCCCTCCTCTTCTTTCCATTCTCACTGTCTTAGTTCAAGCCATCGTTCAACCTTCGGAACATTCGTCTACTTCCCCACTGAAGTCCTTTCCCTCCCCCCTCACAGACAAATTATTAATAAAACATCAATATGACCACATCTTTTTCCTGGGCAAGAGGGTTCAAAGCCTCCCCACAGCTTTCAGGGTAAGCTCCAAATTCCTTAGCAGGGTTTACAAGGGCCTTCATATTTGATGCCACCACTGCCCACTTCCTCCACTTCTCTGAGCTTTACTGGAATTCCAGTCATGGTCTTTCAGTGTCCAGTCTCCATTTCTTGCACTGGACTCTTTGGCTGGAAATTCGTTTTTCAGATTCACCATATGGCTAAATAAATCCTGCAAGACTTACCCTCCCACTTCCTCCCCAAAGCCTGGAAACCTGGCTCAGGTAGCCTTCCTCTCAGAGCCCTGCGCTCACACGGTGCACTACAACACTGTAAGCTACCCACGATTTACTTGTCTGCTTCCTCCTCCACTCCAAGAGAACTACTGTATTCTTGGTCACCAGGGCCAAGTGCCTCATTTCTTATGTGCCTCACATATATTAAGGGCTCAGTAAATGACCAATGAATGATTAATGTGCTGGGCTCCCCACCACCCCCCTTTTTCACTTGAACAGGGATCCCTATAAAGAGTTTCAATTGACACAGTTCTGATACTAATCTCTGCTTTAAGTTTCTCATCCTGTCTTCATCGAGCTCTTCCTTGTCTGAAACTCATCTTAACCCCTGCTTCTGCAGAAGCGATTTTCTTGAGCCCCTTGTTACATACTGCCATAGTACCCTGTTCTTTCCTAACACGCATCACATTTATAGTATTTGTTAAATTCCCTGCGAACAATGTCAGATCCATGAGGGCAGGGTCTACCTTATTTTGTTTCTGCAACCCCTGGATATGGCAGAGTATCTAACAAAGAATAAACATAATTTGTTACACTGAATTTAATCCTGTAATGTGAGCAGAGATCGTCACTTAAAAGATGAGAAAAAAGAGTCTCAAACAAATTAAATAAAGCAACTATAGCCACCGATGCTTTGCAGTGGAGCCAGACCAAACCTGAGTCAACAGATTTCATGACCAGAAGTATGAGATACCTTCAATAAAGTTAACTCGGGTTTTCAAGATAAGAACTACAGACTAAGAGAAAGGGGAGGCTCTCAGATTACAAACACAAAGACCTGCTCCACTCTTAAAAAAAAAAAAAAACTCCCCAGGCATTCCAAACAAGCTGTATTTTTAAATCAAAGTTCCACGCAGCGGGTAGCCTTTAAACCTGCAACTGCCTGAGACACCTACCGGAAGACCACCCCAAGGTACAGAAAGGTTCCTGGGAAATGAACGGGGGAAGAATGTGGGGCTGGTAAACTAAGGAACTGAGGTCTAGATTCCGATTCATTCCCTGTTAAAGATTGTTTCCGACTGTTTTCGCAATAAGACCTTAGACAAACCTCGTCTCTTCGGGAATCAGTTTACCCATCCAAGCAATGGGGGCGAGACCAGAAATAGTGAAGACTCTAAGGTCTCGGAGGTTTCTTTCAGTCAAAACTCCTTAGGAATCAGGCCTCCGTTGAGACTGACCTCCAGAACCGCTAAGTCCAGCGGAGGGAGGGCCTCCACAGGAGAGCCCGGCTCAGCTGGTCACTCCGGCCCCACCTCGAGAGACCGCGCCCAGGATCCGGGGTCGGCGTAAGGGCCCCACCGCGCCGGCCCCCTCAGGAGGGCTCACCGCACGCACCTAGGCCAGAAAGGCCATTAATAACGCCAAAAGCCAGTGGGCCGAGGAGCGGACCCCAGTCACTCCCCACCGCGCACACTCACCTCAGACTTCTGTCTCACCTCGGGACTGCGACCAGCCGCTCTCCACTTCCGGCAAGAACCGCCCAGCAACCTTCGCGCGACCCACTTCCGGGCCCTCACTGGGCGCGGCACCACCACCGGAAATGAAGGGCCGGCGTTTTAGCCGGCCCAGCGGAGGGACCCGGGAGGAAGTCTGGCCGCCCGGCTGGTGACTCCGCCCCTTATACGCCACGCCCAGGAGAAAGAATTCCCCTCCAGCTTGGGAAAAGAGTCCCGCCCCCGAGGCGTGAGCGACGGGGCGTGTCTAAAGCTAGACCACGCCCTCCACCGGTAGTAGACCAACCTAAGCTCCGCCTCCCTCTGGGCGTGGATACCTCGGTTTCCCCGTTTGTGACCTGGGGAGGTCATTGGTCTGGGCAGTGTTTCGGGAGGACCTGCGGAGGCTGGATGTGGGGAAGGGTCGGCAGGGATGCTCAGGTATAGCTCAGGGTTTCTGGGCGTGCCTGCCGCCACCGCCCTGCTGGCTCTAGCCGGGGCTGGGAAGGTGGAAGCGCAACCCACTTCCTGTTAGTTCGGTGCGCTCTGTGACCATAGATGGTCAGGTCTGGGGCCGCGCGGAAGCCTCCGCCCCGCGGTTTAGGAGTCCTTCTTGCCCGCACTCAGGGTGTGGTCCCCGAGAATAAGATGATCGAGAGGGGGGAAAAAAGATAAGCAGAATTAAAAGAGATCCTGCTTCGCTCTGCTAAAACCTGGCTTCTGAGGCATCTTTGCCCCGGGCTGGGCGTTCCCAGCCGGCTGCCAGTCAGTCCGGGGGAGGTTCAGCATGGTGGCCGCTAAGCGCAAGGAAGACTTCACTTCCGTGCTCCTTGGGCCTGGGGATCTGAGCTTTGTTCCCTCAAGGCTCACGTTTTCCAACCAGTGATTATCCTCCCACAAAGATTTTATTTCCAGAAAAGAATTGGCAAGTTGCCACCCCTTCAGTCGAACGCCTCTGACAGCTCCAAGCTTCAAGTTAAATGCAAGCGTTATATGCCAGAGTCACTCATTCAACAAATACAGTTCTTATAATAACGACTACCATTTACTGCGCGCTGAGTACATGCCAGACCTCTGCTGAAAGCTTCAAGCTCATTTTCACTTAATTCTAATAGGAACTCTCCGCGGTAGGTACCATTATGGCCTCCAGTTTTAAAGCGAGGATGCTGAATTATTTGCCAAGTTCACAAAGTGTCGGAATTTTAGAGGAAACACATCTATGTGACTAAACCCCAGAACGTAACTCCTGTGATAGACCATACTGGAATCATCTGCTGCAATTTGGAGGTAGTGATGCCCCTGGTGGGAAGACATCCAGGGTTCCTGCCATGGCTTAGGTGCTTTACCAGGGGTCAGAATTTGGTCAGGTTACCTAAGTTCTCTAAACCTGGGCCTCTTCTCAATTTTATGACCCCTGGAATATTTAAAAGAAAATGATCATGTGACAAAATGTGGAACAAAAATTAGAGTATATTTTAAATACTGACATTTAACAAGAACAGTGTCTCACACATAAACTTTATTCAGACATAACATAAAAAGTTGAAAATTCAGCAGTGGTCACAGGACTGAAAAAGGTCAGTTTTCATTCCAATTCCAAAGAAAGGCAATGCCAAAGAATGCTTAAACTACCACACAATTGCACTCATCTCACAGGCTAGCAAAGTAATGCTCAAAAGTCTCCAAGCTAGGCTTCAACAGTTCATGAACTGTGAACTTCCAGTTGTTCAAGCTGAATTTAGAAAAGATAGAGGAACCAGAGATCAAATTGCCGACATCTGCTGGATCATTAAAAAAGCAAGAGATTTCCAGAAAAACATCTATTTCTGCTTTATTTACGCCAAAGCCTTTGACTTTATGGATCACCACAAACTGTGGAAAATTCTTACTAAGAGATGGGAATACCAGACCACCTGACCTGCCTTTTGAGAAACCTGTATGCAGGTCAGGAAGCAACAGTTAGAACTGGACATAGAACAACAGACTGGTTCCAAATCAGGAAAGGAGTACATAAAAGCTATATATTGTCACCCTGCTTATTTAACTTATTTGCAGAGTAATCATGCGAAATGCCAGGCTGGATGAAGCACAAGCTGGAATAAAGATTGCTGGGAGAAATATCAGTAACCTCAGATATGCAGATGACACTACCCTTATGGCAGAAAGCGAAGAAGAACTAAAGAGCCTCTTGATGAAAGTGAAAGAGGAGAGTGAAAAAGCAGGCTTGAAACTCAGTATTCAGAAAGCCAAGATCATGGAATCTGGTCCCATCACTTCATGGAAAATAGATGAGGAAAGAGTGGAAACAGTGACAGACTTTATTTTGGGGGGCTCCAAAATCGCCACAGATGATGACTGCAGCTGTGAAATTAAAATACACTTGCTCCTTGGAAGAAAAGTTATGACCAACCTAGATAGCATATTAAAAAGCAGAGACATTACTTTGCCAACAAAGGTCCCTCTAGCCAAAGCTTTGGTTTTTCCAGTAGTCATGTATGGATGTGAGAGTTGAACCATAAAGAAAGCTGAGCGCCAAAGAATTGATGCTTTTGAACTGTGGTGTTGGAGAAGACTCTTGAGAGTCCCTCAGACTGCAAGGAGATCCAACCAGTCCATCATCAAGGAAATCAGTCCTGAATATTCATTGGAAGGACTGATCCTGAAGCTGAAACTCCAATACTTTGGCCAACTGATTCAAAGAAGTGACTCATTTGAAAAGACCCTGGCGCTGGGAATGATTGAAAGCAGGAGGAGAAGGGGACGACAGAGAATGAGATGGTTGGATGGCATCACCGACTCAATGGACATGAGTTTGAGTAAACTCTGGAAGTTGGTAATGGACAGGGAGGCCTGGCGTGCTGCAGTCCATGGGGTTACAAAGAGTCGAACATGACTGAGCGACTGAACTGAACTGAACATCAAAAGATTATATTTGAGTGCTTCGTGTGTGTGTATGTGTGTGTGTGCGCGTGCGCGCGCGCGCGCGCGCATGTGCACATATGCATGCTAAGTTGCTTCAGACTCTTTGAGGCCCTCTGGACTCTAGCCTGCCAGGCTTCTCTGTCCATGAGATTCTCCAGGCAAGAATACTGGAGTGTGTTGCGAAGCCCTCCTCCAGGAGATCTTCCTGACCCAGGGTTGGAACCCGTGTTTCCCATGTTGCAGGCAGATTGTTTACCATGTGAGTCAACAGGGAAACCAGGCTGTGTGGGTAGCCCAGGGCAAGTAGCCTGCCTGGCCCTCATTGTAATGAGCTCTACATTTAGCCCTTCTAAATCTCTTTCTGGATTAGAGACAGGAAATGCTTAAACCATACATGCATCCTAAAGGAAGGGGAGAAAAAGGGGGAAACAGAAAGGAAAAGGAAGAAAATAAGGAACAAATCTTCCCCAAACTATAAATTGGGGATAGTAATTCATATCGTTGTAATGAGAAACAGAACCAATAACCCATGTAAAACCATTTGGTAAAGTGATTCTTTGTAAAGAGTGTACACATGAGTACATCACCATGCCTGCCTTTCAGGAATTTCTAATCTTTTAAGGAGTCTGAACACAGGCACTTGTGACTCTAGTGAAGACAGTTTAAGAATTTTAAAAAATCTGTGACTTTTTTTTTCCATTTACTTATACACTGAAAAAATTTATTGAGTTCTATGCTGAGCTCCACACTACTTTGTACCAGGCACAACTAGGAGTACAGCAGTAGACAAGTCAGACACTGTCACTGCCCTCATGGACAGTGTATTGTGGAAACCAGTATCACCACTGGGGGATATTATCAGAAGATGTGCTGACTACTGGCTCCAGCTTTTCCTCCTCACTGATCTTGTTCAGTGCCCAGTACTCAGTGCCTCATCCATGCTGAACTCTCATCAAGCCCATGTTCAGTGAGCCCCTTGAATTCGGAATAATCTTTCCCTGGGCTGAGATGAATTCATTGCAGGGCAAGAATGAATAAACAGTAGGGGAGATGGGAATCTGTGCCTGGATGAGGTGTGAGTTTCCTGGAGGAGAGGGATAGGAGATAAGACTGAAAAAAGAGGTTGAGTAAGTTGTACCAGGCAGGAGATGTGAAACCCTAATGTGAAAGTGAGAGCGAGCAGGTTAGATCGTATTTTAGAAATACAACTCTATGGTGTAGAGCATGGGCTTGAGTGAGTGAAAAAAGAGGCAGGGGACCTGTTAGAAAACAGCTATAAAGATGTAGTAAGGTCTGAATCAAGGCTTTAGCATGGGGATGCAGCAAAGAAAACAGTGCAGGAGACAGCATTTATATAAAGGGGTCAGTGAAGCGGAGGCAGACAGAAGGAAGGAGGATGATTGGAATAGGAACCTTCAGACTAGATCTAGTTCCCCAGGGGTCCACTCCCATTGAATATTACTTTTCCTTCTTGGCAGATAGCACAGTCTTAATTAAATAATTATTTGTGCAATTATCTTTTAGTATCTTGTAAGTACCTTGAGGTTAGAGTCCTTGCTTCTCTGGCACAAAATTGATACTCAATAGATATGTC
Organism: Muntiacus reevesi; assembly: GCF_963930625.1. Taxonomy (NCBI): domain Eukaryota; kingdom Metazoa; phylum Chordata; class Mammalia; order Artiodactyla; family Cervidae; genus Muntiacus; species Muntiacus reevesi. The sequence goes on from NC_089249.1 coordinate 164,651,376, forward strand.
GAATGTGACTAAACGAAAAGGGTGAGAGGGGTCAAGGTGGCTCTGAGACTTGGAGATGGGTGAATAGGAGGTGAGTGGAAGACTGGATTTGGGGGGTTTCAGCCTCAGATCTTCAAAATCTAGCCTGGGAAGAGAAAGGGAGAATTGAGTGCAGTTATTTCTCAAGCAAGAATTGTCAACAGAGAGTTGATTGATTCTCACACATGTCCCCTCTTCATGTATTTTGCCACTTATTTTGCCTGGATTTCAGCAAAATTCTAAACCTGGAGGATTGCTTTGTCTCTGAGGGTGCCACACAAGATTCTTCCCTATCACCCAGAGTTTCAGACACAGAAGTCTGCTGGTTCATCTGGAGTGTTTCCCAGCCTGGCTCAGAGGAGTGTCTGCATCTGTGCTGCCTGGCCCAGAGCCTGTCTGTGTTTGGGCAGATCCTGTATCCCCCTGCCAGAAGGGGCTGACAGACAACAATCTATGTGAGCCCATCTTTCTTCTCCTCCTAGGATGGAGTCGCTGAGTTAAGTTCTCAGGTCCAAGCATTACAAGTTGGCAAAAGAGATATTGGTGATATGATAATACAATGGTTAAGATCTGGCTTTGGTAACGCTCTCATCTGAACCTGAACCACAACACTGCCACTCAATGTGTAATCTTGGTCAAGGTAGTTAACCTCAGGAAAAGAGATTAAAACCCAGGAAGTTCCCTGTTGGTCCAGTGGTTAAGACTTTGTGCTTCTAATTCTGGGGTGTAAGTTTGGTCTCTGGTCAGGAATCTAAGATCCCACATGCTGCAGCCAAAAAATTTTAACATATATGTTAAAATTCATCTTGAATTATTGATATGACAGAGAAAATTTATAAAAACATTTGGCTCACTAAATATTCAATGAATAGTAATAATTATTACTTGATCCTGAAAGTCTATTGTCTCTGTCCCTGGTAAAGGTAACTAGGAGGCAAAATAAGATCTGAAGGGTCAACATTCTGGATGGTGCCATTAGAAGCACTGCCACTACTGGCCCATCATCAAAGAGCATCTGCTTTTTAAAAGTTTTTGTTTATTATTTTATTCTTGGCTGCACTGGGTCTTCCTTGTTGCACACACACTTTTCTCTAGTTGCGGTGCGTAAGCTTCTCATAGTGGTGGCTTCTCTTGTTGCAGAGCATGGGTTTTAGATCATGTGGGGTCAGTAGTTGTGGCTCACTGGCTTAGTTGCTCTGAGGCTTGTGGGATCTTTCCAGATCAGGGATTGAACTCGTGTCCCCTGCATTGGCGGGTGGATTCTTAACCACTGGACCACCAGGAAAGTCCTAAGCATCAGCTTCTTTATATCACTTTTTTTTTAACCTCACCTTGCAGCTTGTGGGATCTTAGTTCTCCAATCAGAGAATGAGCTCAAGCCATGAAAGTGCCAAGTCTTAAACACTGGACCACCAGTAAATTTCCTTTATATCACCAACTTTTGATTCAAAGTCTGGGCCTGTGTGCCCTTGGCTGCATGACTAGATAAGTCAGGAATATGAATGCTTTTGGCTGCAGATAAGAGAAAAATTGATTAGGGTAACATTTTTTTTTAAGTATGTTTTGCTCACAAGAAGAATGTAGGTGGGCACTTTTACTGACTCCGTAATGTCTGAGCTGATATCTCTGCGATTCAGTTTACTCTCAAAGTTGCAAGTTTGCTGCTGTAGCCCAAGCCATCACATCATATGTAAGTAAAGAGAAAAGGGAAGTTGCAGTTTCTGAGGCTGGAAAGCTAGAATTTCCTAAAGAACTCCACAAAGCCTACTCTGCTTTCTGTCTCAAAGCCAGAACCAACAGTCAACAAATATTTCAGCTTCCTTGTCCCTTGGAGCGACATTTTCAGGTGTGTGATTAGCAGTGTTTTTGAGGGTCCCCAAAGGAACTGAGCTTCAGTTGTCCACAATAGGAACCCACTCATTAATGAACTTTTATTGGCTTTTCTCCTTTCCCCAAATCACTTGTCTCAGGGAACTCAAACTAAAGAGAATGGAGTTGGCTGGGTCAGCTGTATAAGGAAAGTTGACAGTGAGCTCTGTCAGCTTTGATGTTAAAAGGTGCACTCTCTTTGTTTGGGATGGTATTGCCCAGATATAGGAAGGGCATGCTGATGCTGAGTGCCCAATAAGTGATAGATGTCATGATAATAAACCCTGGATGGCCCAGGAGCAATATATCCTCTTCTTTCTATATTAACACTTTAATAAATGAAACAAACCAAAACTCCTAACTAAGACAACCCTCCCTTTTTATAACCAAATTGTCATCACTATACTTATCCCCCTACCTGTCCCCCGCTGCAAAGGAATCAATCCAAGTCTCATCAATTACTTCATCCAGCTCTAAGTCCAGGATCTTGGAATATTCATCTTCCTTCAGTTCCACAGTGACCTTTCATCAATGTTTATCAGCCTATGGATTGAACTTCAAAGAGCAACCACCACAACATGCCACACCCTATATCTATTGGAAGATGGGGAGAAGAAAATTAGTGGCAGTATGTAGCTACTGAGAGTTTCCCAAGTGGCACAAGTGGTAAAGAATCTGCTGCCAATGCAGGAGACATGAGAGATGTAGGTTTGATCCCTGGGTCCGGAAGATCCCCTGGAGGAGGGCATGGCAACCCACTCCTGTATTCTTGCCTGAAGGATCCCATGGACAGAGGAGCCTTCCGGGCTACAGTTCATAGGGTGACAAAGAGTCAGATACGAAGGAAGCAGCTTAGCTTGCACACACACATACCTATTGAGCTGGCATGACACAGAATCTTTCTGGAACTGATCACAAGGTCTTGGTTGATAATTTTGGCTTCGCATATCCACTGCACATTCCATATTCTCTTTGTTTTCAACCAACACCTACGTTCATCAGGATCATAGTGATGGAAAAAGAAATAGGGCATGAAGGAAAAGTCCTGATCCAGAAATGGCAGATATCACTTCCACAGATACTGTGTTAACTTTAACTTAATCATATAGCCTCTAGATGGAGCCATTACTGATTTTCTGTAGGTCACCCAAAACTTTTTTCTTAAGGGATTGAAGACTTGGTGCTCCTGCCTAAATAAAATTCCCACAATTTTTTTGCACTAAGCATGGCAGGCCTAGGAGGTGCCCTAGGTGTCCTCTGGATTATATCATAATTCTAATGGCTCTTCCCCTCAACAGACCATCAGAATCAGAGGTATGCAGTAAGACTTGAACAGTATGCGCTCCACAGGGGAAATACCTGATTTGTAGCATTTGCCAATTTCTGTATTGTAAATACTCCTATCGTGGCCAGTTTTAAGCTACCAGTGTTATATTACTGAAGAAAAATGCACTGTGGTATGTGGGATAATGACTCTTCAAAGATGTCCACATTCAAATCTTTGGAACCTGTGAATATGCTACCTTACATGGCAAAAGGGATTTTGAAGATGTGATTAAATTAAGAATCTTGAGATGGGGCAGTGATCACGGGTTATTAGGGTAGGCCAAATACAATCACATGGATCCTTATCAGAGAAAGAAGGAAGCAGGAGAGTCAGTCCGAAAAAGAGATATGGGACTTCCGTGGTGGTCAAGTGATTATGACTGCGCTTCCAACGCAGGGGTTGTAGGTTCCATCCCTGGTCAGGGAACTAAGATCCCACGTGCCGCGTGGTGCCGCCAAAAAAAGTTTTCAAAAAGAGAGAGAGATGTGACCATGAATGTTTTACTTCAAATGTGTCAAATGACACTGTTCCATGTGTCAGTAAATTGCCACAAGATGGCAGCCTTGCTAACTTTGGCTGCACTAGATATGCTCCTTCAAGTTATAGTGGGTAGGAGGGACTTCTAACAAGACTTTAATCTTATTCATTGAGCATTTGTTGAAAGCCTGCTCAATGATTGATCCTTTTAATACATTAATACTGTTTTTTTAATACATGCAAAAGTTCAGCTTCGTTTGCACATGAAAAAACTGAGTTGGAAATGATTATTTGCCTGAAGTCAGGACAAAAGTTTTCTGACTCCAAATGCAGTTCTCTTTCCATTACATAAATGAATTTCAAGCTGCAACAGTATTATTTAAGGTGTTTTTGTTTTTGAAAATTACAAGTAACAGAAAACCAACTTGAGTCAGCATAACAACGACACAACAAAGTATTTGGGAGTGTCTCATGGAAATCTAAACAGAAATGGTGTCCTGACTTGAAAAGAGAGAATAGAGCCAGGAACTGGAACATCTTCAAGACCTGTAGGAGAAAGGATGAATAGTGGGGGAAGGGAGAGAAAGGGAAAACTGGTAGATGAAAGATGGCCTAAAAGATGAAGCTCTGCCCCCTCCCATGTTCACCAGAATAGCCAAATTTTAATACATCTTACATTGGGGTCCTATGTGAAGTTCTATTTGAAAAACAAGGCTTAGATATATTAGGCAACTATTTTAAACCACTGGTTAATGTATGAAGCCATTCCCATTAGTGCTGGACATTTAGGGGCTATTGGCTTTTTCCGATTTTTCGCTCTAATAAGTAAAATTGTGATGAATAGTCCTTCATATTGTATTAGACAGTGCATGAAGTCACCCAGTATTTTATCTCCTCTGGTCCTTATAACTTCCCTTAAGAGGGGAAAGGGTGGGGGTCATAGCCTCAGGCAAGTCTAGTCTGTGCCGAGGACCAGTGCTACTTGGGCCTCCCCCCAACTATCAGCCAGTCCAGAAATACTCAGTGAGTATCTAACTACATGCTTATCTACGATGGTGAATAAAATAAGCAGGGTCTGTTGTAACAGAGCTAATACTCTGGTGGGGAAAGCGGACATGAAACAGATACTCTACTAACAGATTAGAAGAATCACAAGCAAAGTGCTGCCAAGCGGAAGTTCAAAAGGTTAAGAAAACACACCACAGAGTGAGCTGACGTAATCTGGGGGCTAGGGTCAACTGCCCTGAGGAAGTGTTATTAATCTGAGGCTTGAAGGATGAGTGAGAGCCAGACAAAGGGAATGGAGAAGAGCTGTTTAAGCAGAGGGAAAGTGTGAATGTCCAAAAGTGAGAAAATCTTGGCATGTTCAAGGGATTGAGAGCAGATCATTGTGACGGGCTCCAGAAAAGAAAGGAAAATGATATGAAGTTGAGGTGAAAGAGCCAGCACAATCCAGATTATGCAAAATCTTATGAACTGTTTTAAGTGATCTGTAGTAAATTCCAAGGATGTAGGAGATCATGGACAGACTTTAAACTGAGGGAATGCACCATCCTGTTGGTGCCTAAATGAGTAAATAGCATGGAGGGCTAAAGTGAATACAAGGAGGCTGCTAGATAGAGGCAGGGGGCTGATACAAAAGTCCAGGCAAGGGATGATGATGGCTTGGCCTACATCTTGCTTGGCAGCAGTAGATAAAAAGAAATGGACAGATGTGGGAGTGAGTGATCCAAGATGTAGAATTACAGGAGCTAGTGATTGATTGTCTATGTGGATGAGTAGCCAAAGACTACTAGCTTTCTGGCTTGAGCAGGTGGGTAGCTGGTATTTCCTTATAGAGACTGGGGACACTGGAGGAAGAATAAGTTTATTGGGGAAAGTGATGACTCCTACACTCACACGTTCAGTTTGATTTATCTGGGGGATTTCTTGAATATGCAAGTAGACATATAGAACTGGAGCTCAGAAGACAAGACTGGGCAGGAGGAGTTGGTTTAGAAATCCTAGGATTGACAGAGTATGGAAAAGGGTCATTCAGAGATACTGATCTACATTAATAGTGTATTAGAAAAGAAGCCAGAAGAGGAGAATGAGAAGGGGTCACCAGAGGAGTAGCAGAAAATCAGAAGTACATGGCTCAAGAAAGCCAAGGGAAGAAAATACTTCAAAAAGGCAGTGTACCTGCACTAAATGCAGTAGAGTGACCAAATAAAAAGAAAATGGGTTGCTTCCATGCTCTGGCTATTGTAATTAGTGCTGCAGTGAGTACTGGGGTGCATGTGTCTTTTTGAATTCTGGTTCTCTCAGGGTATATGCTCAGGAGTATGGAATGCTGGATCATATGGTAGCTCTTTTTTAAGTTTTTAAAGGAATTTCCATACTATTCTCTATCATAGCTGTAACAGTTTCCATTCCCGTCAACAGTGTAGGAGGGTTCCCTTCTCTCCACACCTTCTCCAACATTCATTGTTTACAATAGCCAGAACATCAAACAACCTAAATGTTCATCAACAGAGGAATGGATACAGAAGGGGTGGTGCATATGTACAATGGAATATTAGTCATCAATTCAGTTCAGTTCAGTCGCTCAGTCGTGTCTGACTCTTTGCAACCTGTTGAACTGCAGCATGCCAGGCCTCCCTGTCCATCACCAACTCCTGGAGTTCACCCAAACCCATGTCTATGGAGTTGGTGATGCCATCCAACCATCTCATTCTCTGTTGTCCCCTTCTCCTGCCCTCAATCTTTCCCAGCATCAGGGTCTTTTCCAATGAGTCACTTCTTCGAATCAAGTGCCCAAAGTATCGAGTTTCAGCTTCAACATCAGTCCTTCCAATGAACACCCAGAACTGATCTCCTTTAGGATGGACTGCTTGGATCTCCTTGCAGTCCAAGGGACACTCAAGAGTCTGGAGAAGTCCAACACCACAGTTCAAAAGCATCAATTCTTTGGCGCTCAGCTTTCTTTATAGTCCAACTCTTAGATCCATACATGACTATTGGAAAAACCATCAATTCAGTTCAGTTCAGTTGCTCAGTCGTGTCCAACTCTTTTCGACCTCCTGAACCGCAACACACCAGGCCTCCCTGTCCATCACCAACTCCCGGAGTTTACCCAAACTTATATGGAAAAACCATAGCCTTGACTGGATGGACCTTTGTTGACAAAGTAATGTCTCTGCTTTTTAATATGCTATCTAGGTTGGTCATAACTTTCTTTCCAAGGAGTAAGCATCTTTTAATTTCATGGCTGCAATCACCATCTGCAGTGATTTTGGAGCCCCCCAAAATAAAGTCAGGCACTGTTTCCACTGTTTTCCCGTCTATTTGCCAAGAAGTGATGGGACCGGATGCTGTCTTACTTTTCTGAATGTTGAGCTTTAAGTCAATATTTTCACTCTCCTCTTTCACTTTCATCAAGAGGCTCTTTAGTTCTTCACTTTCTACCATAAGGGTGGTGTCATCTGCATATCTGAGGTTATTGATATGTCTCCCGGCAATCTCTATTCCAGCTTGTGCTTCTTCCAGCCCAGCATTTCTCATGATGTACTCTGCATAGAAGTTAAATAAGCAGGGTGACAATATACAGCCTTGATGTACTCCATTTCCTATTTGGAACCGATCTGTTATTCCTTGTCCAGTTCTAACTGTTGCTTCCTGACCTGCATACAGGTTTCTCAAAAGGCAGATCAAGTGGTCTGGTATTCCCATCTCTTTAAGAATTTTCCACAGTTTATTGTGATCCACATAGTCAAAGGCTTTGGCACAGTCAATAAAGCAGAAATAGATGTTTTTCTGGAACTCTCTTTTTTGATGATCCAGCGGATGTTGGCAATTTGATCTCTGGTTCCTCTGCCTTTTCTAAAACCAGCTTGAACATCTGGAGTTTCATGGTTCACATATTGCTGAAGCCTGGCTTGGAGAATTTTGAACATTACTTTACTAACATGTGAGATGAGTGCAATTGTGCGGTGGTTTGAGCATTCTTTGGCATTGCCTTTCTTTGGGATTAGAATGAAAACTGATCTTTTCCAGTCCTGTGGCCACTGCTGAGTTTTCCAAATTTGTGAGCATATTGAGCGCAGCACTTTCACAGCATCATCTTTCAGGATTTGAAATAGCTCAACTGGAATTCCATCACCTTCACTAGCTTTGTTTGTAGTGATGCTTCCTAAGGTCACTTGACTTCCCATTCCAGGATGTCTGGCTCTGAGTGATCATATCATCATGATTATCTGGGTCATGAAGATCTTTTTTGTACAGTTCTGTGTATTCTTGCCACCTCTTCTTAATATCTTCTGTTCCTGTTAGGTCCATACCATTTCTGTCCTTTATTGAGCCCATCTTTGCATGAAATATTCCCTTGGGATCTCTAATTTTCTTGAAGAGATATCTAATCTTTCCCATTCTTTTGTTTTCCTCTATTTCTTTGCACTGATCACTGAGGAAGGCTTTCTTATCTCTCCTTGCTATTCTTTGGAACTCTGCATTCAAATGGGTATATCTTTCCTTTTCTCCTTTGCCTTTCACTTTTCTTTTCACAGCTATTTGTAAGGACTCCTCAGAGAGCCATTTTGCCTTTTTGCATTTCTTTTTCTTGGGGATGGTCTTGATCCTTCTCTCCTGTACAATGTCACAAACTTCTGTCCATAGTTCATCCGGCACTCTGTCTATCAGATCTAATCCCTTGAATCTATTTCTCACTTCCACTGTATAGTCATAAGAGATTTGACTTCGGTCATACCTGAATGGTTTATTGGTTTTCCCAACTTTCTTCAATTTAAGTCTGAATTTAGCAAAAAGGAGTTCATGATCTGAGCCACAGTCAGCTCCCAGTCTTGTTTTTGCTGACTGTATAGAACTTCTCCATCTTTGGCTGCAAAGAATATAATCAATCTGATTTCAGTGTTGGTCATCTGGTGATGTCCATGTATAGAGTCTTCTCTTGTGTTGTTGGAAGAGGGTGTTTGCTATGACCAGCGCATTCCCTGGCAAAGCTCTATTAGCCTTTCCCTTGCTTCATTCTGTACTCCAAGGCCAAATTTGCCTGTTACTCCAGGTGTTTCTTGACTTCCTACTTTTCATTCCTGTCCCCTATAAAGAAAAGGACATCGTTTTTGGGTGTTAGTTCTACAAGGTCTTGTAGGTCTTCATAGAACCATTCAACTTCAGCTTCTTCAGCATTACTGGTCAGGGCATAGACTTGGATTACCATGATATTGAATGGTTTGCCTTGGAAGCGAACAGAGATCATTCTGTCATTTTTGAGATTGCATCCAAGTACTGCATTTTGGACTCTTTTGTTGACTGTGATGGCTACTCCATTTCTTCTCCCATCCAAGTACTAACTAGGCCCGACCCTGCTTAGCTTCCGAGATCAGACGAGATCAGGCGCGTTCAGGGTGGTATGGCCGTAGACTACTCCATTTCTTCTAAGGGATTCCTGCCCACAGCAGTAGATATGATGGTCATCTGAGTTAAATTCACCCATCCCAGTTCATTTTAGTTTGCTGATTCCTAGAATGTCAATGTTTACTCTTGCCATCTTCTTGTTGACCACTTCCAATTTGCCTTGATTCATGGATCTAACATTCCAGGTTCCTATGCAATATTGCTGTTTACAGCATCGGACCTTGCTTCTATCACCAGTCACATCCACAACTGGGTGTTGTTTTTGCTTTGGCTCCGTCCCTTCATTCTTTCTGGAGTTATTTCTCCACTGATCTCCAGTAGCATATTGGGCACCTACCGACCTGGGGAGTTCATCTTTCAGTGTCCTATCTTTTTGCCTTTTCATATTGTTCATGGGATTCTCAAGGCAAGCATACTGAAGTGGCTTGCCATTCCCTTCTCCAGTCGACCACATTCTGTCAGATCTCTTCACCATGACCCAGCCTTCTTGGGTGGCCCCACATGGCATGGCTTAGTTTCATTGTGTTAGACAAGCTGTGGTCCGTGTGATCACAAAAATAGTTGCAAAATAACGCAATTTGCAGCAACATGGATGGACATAGAGATTATCGTACTGAGTGAAGTAAGTCAGAGAAAGATAAAAATTATGGATAAGTTGTATGTGGAATCTGAAAAAAAAAAACAATGGTACAAATGAACTTATCGACAAAATAGAAATAGAGTTACAGATGTAGAAAATAAACTTATGGTTTCCAGGGGATAAGGGGGAAGGGATAAATTGGAAGATTGGAATTGGGACACTACATATAAAATAGGTAATAATAAGGACCTGCTATATAGCATGGGCAACTCTACTCAGTACTGTGTAATGGTCTATATGGGAAAAGAACCTAAAAAATAGTGGATGTATATATATGTATAACGGATCCACTTGGCTGTACACTTGAGACTAACACAATATTGTCAATCAGCTATACTCCAATGTAAATTTTTTAAAGTAAAAAAAATAAAAGAGGATGGGAAAGTGTCCATTGGATTTAGAAATACAGTGGTCACTGGTAATATTGTCAACAGCGATTTTGCAGAGGTAGTAGGCAGAGACTAACTAGGAGCGGGATGACAAAGGGGGAGGTGAGAAAATGGAGACAACAGTGTAGGTCATTCTGGACACTTCTGCTCTGAAAGGAGGCAGACAAAAGGGGTATGAGCGGGACATTCATTCTCCCAGTCCTTCCAGGGCTTCATATTCAACTCTTCTTTTTTTTCTCATGTCCTAACTCAAAGCCTGTTGGCTCTGACTTCAAATATGTTGAATCTCAGCACTTAATCACTTTTTCCACTGCTGCCTACTCAAAACCACCACTATCTCTTGCTTGGGCAATCTTAAGGGCTTCTGAATTTATCTCCTAATTGGTCTCTCCCTCACACCCCTTCTCTACATAGCAGATCTGTAAACTAAAGAGGCAAGTTATCTCTTCCCTACATACGTTGTTCATACCATACTGGGAAAGGCATCAGACAACCTCAAAAGGGGGGAAAGAAGGAGGTACATAACAGAGCCAATTCTGAAATGCTTGTTGGATTAAAGCTTTGCCCAACTGCCTGGGAGTCATTCTTATTCACTGTGGTTTCTGGCTCCAGTGTCTGGGTTCTTGTTTCCACCCTCTGAATCATCCTTCCTTTCCCAAAAGAAAAGCTGAGTTTGCAACCAAGTAGTCTTCTCTGCCTGCTTCTCGCCTATGAAAGGGTTGCAAAGGCCTCTTTTCATTTTGTGCCTGTTAGTCTAAGCTGATAACGCTTCTGACAGGGCAGTTCCCTTTAAGGCTTTGTGGGGTTTTAATGCATCGATTTTTATCCCACTCCTTTCAACAAAAACCATAACTCTTTGAGATCAGCTCTTCTCTACCTTGGGCTCACTAAGAGACGACAGTGAGTGAATATCCTTAAGATATCTGGGGAGCCTTCTTTCTATCTGACAGGTTCTGTTGGACACCTCCTTAGATCATTTTGAAGTGTTAACCTTTAATTTCATTTTTAGATAATGGTTTCCTAATAGTGTCTTGGATTTTATTTTTGCAAAGAGACACTTTTTTTGTACCCTCACACCTCATGGTTTGCAACAGCTGAGTTCTCTGGTCAGGGATTGAACCCGGGCCATGGCAGTGAAAGTACCAGAGTCCTAACCACTGGACCACCAGGGAATTCCCAAGAGATACTTCTTAATTTTAGAATAAATTTACAATCTGGAGATGCCAACAATGAAAACCAATTTTAAATTTGAGTCCAAGTCCTGGTCCTGAGTATTCGGGGAGGCTTTATTAAGATATAGTTCACATTCCATACAATTCACCCATTTAAAGTATACAATCCAATGGTTTTTAGTACACTCATAGGGTTTTTACAACCATCACCACTATGAGTTTTAGAACACATTCATCACCCCCAAAAATAACCCCATACCCATTAGCAGTCATTCCTCATTTCTCCACAGTCCTCAGTGTCCAGCTATAGCAACCACTAATCTCCTTTCTGTTTCTATAGATTTGCCTGTTCTGGGCATTTCATATAAATGGAATCATACCATATGTGGTCTCCTTTAGGGTTTGCTCTGTGCATGCACTCAGTTGTGTTAAACTCTTTGTGACTCCAAGGATTGTAGCCCACCAGGCTCTGTCCATGGAATTTTCTAGGCAAGAAATACTGGAGTGGGTTGTTACTTCCTCCTGCAGTGAATCTTCCTGACCCAGGTTTTGAACCTGAGTATCTTGCATTGGCAGGCAGATTCTTTACCACTGTGCCACCTGGGAAGCCCCAGTCTCCTTTATAGTTAAGTTTATTTTTCAGTTTATCTGTCTCCTTTCATGTTTCATCACAGGCAATGTGCAGAAAGCAGGTAACACCTTCAGTATTCTGCCTAGAAATCTCCTTGGTTGGCTCCTTGGGTTCAACAAAGACATTTCTTATTTTCTGTATTACTTCATGTGACAGTGTTGCCAAACTTTCTGGGAAAGGACCCCCTTCCCTCTCTGTCCTTTGTGTCCTCCAACAATTCTCTTCAGGTCCTTTAGGTTTTAGTTTGCACTCTCACTGAAGCTCTTTGAAAGACTTCGCCCTTCAGGTCCTTCCAGCTCGTGCCAGGCAGTTTCAAAACCAGCGCCGCACATTTTGGGTTTTTGTTATGGCAGCACCCACATCTAGCTGTTTTGTTATGTATTGCTGCACAATGAATCACCCCAAACTAAATCTGAATCTTCTAGCAAGCAGATGCCAAAGATGGAATTGGAAGTTCAAGGGTAAATGCCTACAAAATATAAAAATGAGAAGCCGGAGTAGGCAGGGAGAACCTTCACATCGTGACACGGGACTGGCACCCATGAAAGGAGGAGTGGCTAAGAGCCTCAGAGGGCAGTGCAGACAGCACTGAGAAAGCCCTGGCCAGGCTGATTTCACATTAGCAGAACCCTAGGCCTACTGGGCTCAGTCATGGACCAAGAATAACCCAGGGAGACTGCGCCTTGGCATGAATGTTGTGGCAAACCCCAGCAGGATTGCAGCTGGAAGCTGTCAGCCATCTACACTCCTCACAGCAGTATGGCAGCATTGGGTCTTCATTGCTGCGCATGGGCTTTCTCTAATTGCAATGAGTGGGGGCTATTCTCTAGCTGCGGTGTGAGGGCTTCTCATTGTGGTGGCTTCTCTTGTTGCAGAGCATGGGCTTTGAAGCACGAACTTCTTTAGTTGTGGTGCAGGAGATTTTTTTTTTTTGGCTCCCTGGCATGTGGGATCCTTCTGGACCAGGGATCGAACTCACGTTCCCTGCATTGGCAGGTGGATTCTCAACCTCTGGACCACTGAGAAGTGCAGCCGTCCTTTATTTGAATATAGATCTAAGAGATCATGACATGACTGAGCGACTGGACTGAGTTGAACTGAACTGGAGAGGTCATGGACACAGTCCATCCCTTGCTGACATAGTCTGTTCCCTGCACAGCTCAAGGATCCACTCTTCCACACAGCTTTGGAAAGCAGCTTCTCCTCCAAGGCTCTCCTAGACCCCTCTTCCTGAGGGCGGACAGAAGAGGGAGGTTAATGGGATGAACTATATAGCCTCCATTGCTACAGAGTGTGGAGTTGTCTTTTTAAAAGATGTAATTTATATCTCCAACTAATAAAATAAAATTAAAAATAAATAAATAAATAAATAAATAAATAATCCCTGAGTATTAAAAAAAAAAAAAAGAAAGATGTAATTTATGGACTCTTATTGTATATTGCAGGTATTAATCCTTATTCAATTTCAAGCATTGTAGACATTTTTTCAATCTACTTTTTAGTTTTGTTATCTTTTCACATTGAAAAAAAATATTTTTTATGAGCTATAGTAAACCTAACTTTTTCTTGATCTTCTGAATTTTTCTCCTATTTAAAAGATCTTTCTACTCACAGACATAGAAAGCAGACTGGTTGCCATGCTGGGGGGACAGGAGAAGGAGGGAGAGGGGAGGTTTGGGAGTTTGAGATTAGCAGATGCAAACTATTATATTAATATAAAGAATGGATAAAGAAGAACAGGGTCCTACTGTAGAGCACAACACAGGAAATTATATTCAATATCTTGTGATAAACCATAATGGAAAAGATTATGAAAAGTATACATATATATATTCATAACTGAAACACTTTGCTGTACAGAGAAATTAACACATTTTAAATCAACTATACTTCAATAAAATAAAAATAAATGAAAGATCTTTCTAAATCTTAAATTATATGTTTAGACTCCAAAATATTATTAAAATTTTTTCCTTATCTTTGAAGTTTCATGCATCCAGGCTTTATTTATGAATGCAGTGAGTTTGGGAGTCTAATCTTATATTTTTTTACCTTAAGAATGGCTAATTTTGCCATTTATTAAATCACCTATACTTTCCTGCCTGAGGAAAGATGACTGTTTTTTCATCCCTAAAATTTTCATGTATGCTGAAATGTGTGTCTGAATTCAATCTTTTTCTATGCTAACATAAAATTTTTTATAACCATTTAAAAATTATTTTTGTTTGATGATCAGAACATAGACTGTGACCAGTTTGCCCATAATTCTTAATCTAAGTATTGAAAATCTCTACATATTACATGGTTGTAATAATTTTCTGAACAATTTTGCAATGACATTCCAGCTTAAAATTTGGAATCAATTGTTTCATATACAGAGGATATCAGAGGAATTCCCTAGTGGTTCAGTAGTTAGGACTCTGGACTTCCACTGCAGGGGACCCAGGTTCAATCCCTAGTTGGGGAACTAAGATCCTACAAGCTACATGGTGCAACCAAAGAAAAAAAGAAAAAGGATATAAAATACCAGTATCTTAAAATATTAATCAACTATTAGGTATAAAACTACATAAATTAATAGTTTAATAGCAAACATACTGCCTACACCATAAAAGTTTGGAGTATTTTATGTCATATTAACAAAAAAAGGAAAACTGGAATGACACCTGCAAAAGATGTCATAAATGGCATACAATTATGACAGGGGGACCCAAGACTAAGACACAGTTGTTTTTTTTTTAATTTCTTATTTTATATTGGCATTTAGCTGATTAACAATGTAGTGATAGTTTCAGGTGGACAGCAAAGTGACATGTGACCATTTTCCCACAAACTCCCCTCCCATCCAGGCTACCACAAAACATTGAGCAGATTTCCCTATGCTATACAGTAGATTACCCATTTTAAACAGAGCAGCGTGCACATGTCCATTCAAAGGAGCATCATTTTAAATAGTGGAACACAGTTTTAAGGGGTGATTTAATATATCTTACTTAGAAAATTTACTTAATATTAGAAAGTATATATTTTCATTGATCATTTCCATGAAGCTTCTGTAAATATTAACCATACTCTAGACCATTCTCTAGCTTTGTTGAAAAACAAATCTCAAATACCAAAGAATCAGTATTATACTTACCACATTGGGTGTCTAAATCATAATTAGAGGACAATAACAGCAACAACTAAAAATGCCCTGTTTGGAAAATTTTGAACATGCTGCTAAACTCATCAAAGACATCAGATAAGAAATCAGAAAATGCTTTTAGAATGAAATGACAAAAAATACTATACATTGATACTTGTAGGATATATTTCATGCAAAGCCTTGAGTACTAATGTTAGAAAAGAAGATAAGGTACAACTTAAAGAGCTAAACGTTCAAGTCAGGAAGTTAGGCAGAGTTCATTCCCTGGTGGTCTATTGATTAGAATTCTGGGCTTTCATTGTCCCTGGCTGGGGAACTGAGTTCCCACAAGCCACAGGGTGTGGCCAAAAAAAGGGACAGAAAGTTAGACAAAGAACAACAGAACTAACCAAAAGAAAGTGGAAGTAATGAGTTAATAAAAGTAAGAGGAAAAAGTAAGCAAAAAGCAAATATATGTGATTTTCAAAGACTGACATAGCCAAAATTTGATTCCTTGAGAAGAATAACAAAGTAGATAAATCTTTGGTGAAATGATGAAGAGAAGGCAAACAAAATTTTGGAGTAAAAAGAAACTACAGAAGAGATTGATGGTGTAACAGATTTAAAGGCTACTTACCACAACCCACACTTTGGACAACACAATTCATGTCCATTGAATGTGAACCCTCTTCCCTCGATTCCCAAAATCTCATCTCATTATAGCAGTAGCTCAAAAAGGATCTTATCATCTAAATGAGGTCTAGCTATAAATGAGTCTCTTTGGGCATGGTTCCTCTTCATCTGAATATCTGTGAAAAAATAATCAAGTTGTCTGCAACACAAACACAGCAGATAGTGGTGTTATGGGGATAAGAAAAATGCAATAAATATTTCTTTAAAAAAAAAAAAAAAAAAAAAAACTTCTGTTCAGAAGGGAGGAACAGGAGACACATGAGTGTTCCATAGTTCTGAAATCCCAGTCGGATACATGCTTCCATTTCCTTGATTGGGACCCAGTCCTGCTTCTGTGTGGAGGAGGAAATGGCAACCCACTCCAGTACTCTTGTCTGAAAAATCCCATGGACAGAGAATCCTGGCAGGTTACAGTCCATGGGGTAGCAAAGAGTGACCGAGCATTCATGCACGCCTGCTTCTGGGGAGTGAGTCTCTGTAGCTTTAAGCTCTGCCTTCTGGACTCTTGGTTCTTCACATTGAGTCATCCTTCCCTTTCCCTAAAAAGTGGCTCATATGTGACCTTCACATCCTGCTTCTTGCCCACAGGAAGTTGGGTGTTTCAAGGGCTCTTTTTATTTTGAACTGTAGTCTTTACTTGAAGCTGATGCTATTTCTAAAAATGCAGTTCTCCTGAACATTTGTGTTTTCTGGGAATCTTATTTAGGTTCTCAAAAGTCACATCCACAAATGTCTTCAAGATACCTTGGTCTGCCCTTCTCTACCTTGGTCTGAGATTCAGTATGCTATAGGAAACACCCTTAAGATTCTTAAAAGCTCTCTTGTCTAGTTAAAAAAAAATGTTTAAGAGGCATTCTAGCATTCTTAGAATTGATTTCATTTACTTGAGAGAAGCTATAAAATAGGTACTTAAACTTTCTAAAGTTTTAACAGAGAGTCTTACAGATGCACTCTTGACTTCCTCTTTATTTGAAGAGTATTCTTCTTTTGATAATTTTTTAAAATTAATTTATTTATTTGGTTTGCCAGGTATTAGTTGCAGCATGTGTGTTGTCTGTCTTCACTGAAGCATGAGGGTGCTTTAGCTGTGGCATTTGGGATCTAGTTCCCTGACCAGGGATTGAACTCAGGCCACCTGCATTGGGAGCTCAGAGTCTTAGCCACTGGACCACCAGGGAAGTCCCCTTTTGATAATTTTTAATGGCAGAAAAACTGTCCTGTGTCCTTCATATATCCTCCAAATTTTTCTAAAAAGCTGATTAGTTCCCTGTTAACTTATCTCTCTCTTAGCTTATCATTGACAGCTTATCACTGTAGCTTGTCAGTGACAGCTAAAATAAACCAGTCAGGCTTGGGACAGTCTACCTAGAAACCTCCTTAGCCAAATTCACCCAAATTCACTACATTTTCTATTTTGTGTTTTACCACTTCTGAACTTTTTGCTGCTACATAACAGGAGTTACCTTTTCTCTGACTTCCAATCATTGTTTCCTTTCTCTCCTTCAAATCTTCACTAATGGTCTCCCTAAGGCCCTTTCAGCTACCCAAAACCTCATGATCCCAAGCCATTGCCACATGTCTTAGGTTTTTGTCATAGAAGGATGACACTTTTGTTATCAATTTCTGTTCCAGTTCTCTATTACTGCATAAAAAACCACACTAACGTTTAGTAAATTAAAACAAAAATTTGCTATCTTCCATGCTCCCGTGGGTTGTCTGGGCCCAGCTGGACAGTCCTCAGTTGGGCAGTTCTCTCAAGTGATTACTGGGGCCGGAACCACCTGAAGGCTTGACTGAGCTAGGTATGGCCAGTCAAGGATGGCTCATTCACATAACTGGGAACTCATGTTGGGCTGAGTGCCTATAAGATGACCTAGCCATGTAGCTTGGGATTTTCACACCATGGTGTCTGGGTTCTAAGGGGAAGTGTTTAAAGAGAAAACATTCCAAGAGATCCACAGGGAAGCTGGAATATTTCTTATGATCTAACACTGGAAATCCCCAAATGATAGTTTCTTTGCATTCTATGGATTAAGTAAGTCAGCCTTCTATTCTACTGATTGAGTCATTAAGTCCAGTCCAGGTTTAAGGGGAGGGATAACTCCCATCAACAAAAGATGGAATTGATCACTTTCATCTCTAGAGACTATCTACAAAGTCAATTTAAAGATTGTTTTGTCCATTTCAAAAAATATTGCTTATAATTATAACTGTATTCAACTTTGATAGATTGGACATTTTAAGTCCTTCCTTCTAAGAATAGGGCATGTTTTCCTGTTTGTTTAGATTTTGCTTTATAGCTCAGTTGTATTTAGTAAGAGAAACTTCCTGTTTGGGATGAGAATGTAAAAGAAACAAAGCACTATGTATACTTGGAATATATTGTATTCCCTTGAATCCCTATATGAGGCCACATTATCTAGTGTTATGCCCGATGTCCGAATCCCCGAGCGGGAAGAGAGAAGGCCTCCAAGACAATGCAACTCGCAGGAAGGGAAGTTTATTACTGACTCGAGTCAGGACTCCCTGCCGCAACCAACGCAGTGGTGCGGGTCAGAGAGCCCCGAGCCCAAGCTGTTACACAAATTTATAGGGTGAGAAGCGGATTGGTTACACGTTTGCAAAGCAATTTCATTGGTCAATAATTTCGCGCGCGCGGGACTTTCCTGGGGGTTTCCGCCCCGTTCCTAATTTCCTAATTGGCAAACATCGGTGAAAGCTAATTGATCCTAGTGGCAAACAGTGGTCATTGTTAAGCGAACGCTACCTGATAGTAGGAAGGCCTACTCCTAATCTAAGTTGCGTTACTTCTGCTTGTCTCACATCTAGACTTATAATTATTATGTTTAAGAAATTTTTAAAATTATAGAATGTCAGGGAATGTGTGACGAGAGGATTCCTACGTGCTGTGTCTCATGAGTCCTTCGTCCCTCTTCAAGCGGAACAGCACGCTGCTCCCAGGGACTGAGGTCGTTGTGTGAGGCAGGCTTGGGTCTCCTTTAGTAAGCATTCTCTTTAGGACAAAACTGCCTAGTCTCGCTCCCCTTTCTTGAGATATGGATTGCCTCCTGACCTTGTGACTGACATTACCCCTTGTTCCCTTGGTAACGGTTGCTGTACGTTTGGTTTTCTGATCTCTATCATTCCCGAAAGAAGTTTCTTGTACCACAGCCTATATATACTCATAGGAAAATCATTAAAGCACCTTTGCTCCATCAGAGCTTAGGTCCCCGGGTCTTTTTTTTTTTTTCCTCTCTCTCTCTCTCTCTTTCTCTCTTTTACTTTCTTTATCGTCGACTCTGTACCACTAGGTTCCGGTCCATTAAGGAACCCCAACAAATGGCGCCCGAACAGGGACACTGGTATACGTGGCATATCGGGCGGAGTGACTCAGGGACCTATTGAGGTTGGTAAGTACTAAGGCTGGCCAGCCCCAGTATTTTTCTACTTTACTTCACCATTTGTTTAAATTTCAGGGACTTCTGGTTTCACGCCAATGAGTAGAGGCTTGCCTTCAAACAGTAGTTGAATATAATCCTTAGTTTCCTGATAAATGCAGTTTTGATTTAAAAATTTGGCTCCAGGTCAAAGAAAATGTTAAATGAGCAGCCAAACAAGGAAAAAATATTCCAATTGATCTCTAGCCCCTATTGGCTCTTATTAAAGCTGTAATTCTGCCATTTAAAGGTACATTCTAGCCCTTCCAATATTCAGCAACAGACAAAACACTTATTACATAAATATAAATTAAATGATTAAAATTTACAAAAGGCCCAATTAAAACAATACAAAATATCTCAAAATTTTCTTACTAGCCCTGCCCCGGCTGCTCCAAATGCTTCTCCTCTGCCAACAGTCGCAACTCCAAGAGTCTCTCCTTTGTTGGAACCTAATGAAAAGTTATGCTAATTTTTAAACTAGATTAGAAGCTGTTATTTCCCGTATTGTAATCAGAGAAGAAACCAAAAAACAGCTAGAGAAATTACTTGCTTATGAGAATACAAATCAGAAATGTCAAAGAGCAATAGCTGCAATTTGTGAGACTAGGATTATTATTGATTATTTGAAGGCTTGTCACAATCTAGGATCAAAAACTTAAAAGATGCAAATACTACTTGAAACAATGGCTACTACCTTTTCAAAAAGGGAAATGAAAGATGCTTTACATGTGGAGATAAAAATCATTTAAAAAGGGACTGCCCTAAGAAGGCTAATAAAAAAACCTCCAAAAATTTGCCCTTGCTGCCATAGAGGAATGCATTGGGCCAAAAACAGTAAATTTAAATTTGATATTGAAGGAAAACCTATTCCAGGAAACTCCAAACAGGGGACCTCCCAGGTCCCCTACAGCAAAAACCAGGGGCAAATTCTATCTTTTCCCTCAAACCTCAACGTCCAGCAGTGCTGCCATTAATATACCAGCCCTAAATGATTTTTTCCTTTACCCTTAAGCAGTCCCTTCTAGAATACCTACTGGACTTTTTGGACCTCTGCCCCCACAAACCTTCAGTCTTTTACTTGGCTGATCTAATTTGGCTTCTAAAAGAATTTCTGTTCACCCTGGAATAATTGTTTCAAATTGTAAAGGAGAAATTCAAATTATGATGTCAGCTCAGATTCTAAGGTAATTCAAAAAGGGGGACAAAATTGCTCAATTACTTCTTTTGCCTTACATTTCTATTAACTCCTCTAATAGTGTACGGACAGGCAGATTTGGTAATACAGATCAAAAACAATCCTTATGGACATCATTGGTATTTAAATATGTCCAACCAAATATAAATATCAAAATTAATGATAAAAGATTTTCTGGTCTCCTCGGCACTGAGTCTAATATTATTATTATTTCCAAACACTTGTGGCTCAAATCCTGACCTTACAAAAGGTCTCTTGCCAAATTGCAGAAATTTCTCAAACCAAAGTACAAGAAATTTATCAAAATATTCAAATCTACCCATATGATAGACCAAAAGGCCAACCTACAACATTAAGACCTTCTGTGATAGATGCACCCCTTAATCTAATAGGAAGGGACTTACTTATGCAATGGCAAACTCAGATATACATTCCACATTTTTCCTAGGGGCCACTGCTCATTTAACAAACAAAACAATTATTAAAATAACTGAAAAAAATTATGAGCATATTTGGACAAAGCAATGGCCCCTTATGAAAGAAAAATTACAAGCTACTAAAGAACTTATAAACACAATTAAAATGGAAACATATTGAGAAATCTTGCTCTTTTTAGAACTCTATTTTTGTTATAAAAAGGAAACATAACAAATGGTGTTTTTTAACAGAGTTTAGAAAAGTTAATTCTTTTATGAAACCTATGGGTGCATTGCAACCAGAGATCCCATCACCTATTACTATTCCTCAAAATTGGCACATTATTATTACTGATTCACAAGATTGCTTTTTTAATATACCTTTACACCCTTTAGACTGGGAAAGATTAACTTTCTCTCTCCCTTATCCTAATCATTTCGGGCCTCATAAAAGATTTCAGTAGACTGTTACCTCAAGGTATGCTTAAAAGTTCTGCTACTGCTGCTGCTAAGTCACTTCAGTCTTGTCCTACTCTATGCGACCCCATAGATGTCAGCCCACCAGGCTCCCCTATCCCTGGGATTCTCCAGACAAGAGTACTGAAATAGGGTGCCATTGCCGTCTCCATAATAGTCCTAGTATTTGTCAAAATTTTGTAGCCAAGGCTTTACTTCCTATGTGACAACAATTCCCTCATGCATATATCGTTAGTAATATACTATAGCTACAAAAAGGAGAAATTATATTTTTGACACTGAATGGCTATGATGTTCTTTAGACTCCGGAGAAAACTGATTAAAATAAAATCTTTTTTGAAATTGCAAAACCGGTTCTTCTTGCATGTACAGTTAGGAAACGGTTAACTTGTTAAAATATTTTTTTGGAGCTCCAGTTCTGCCTGGGAAACAAAAATAGGCCTAAAAAAAAACCTTAAGTTAACTCTTATCCTGTCCTTGGGATACACAGCCCACTCTATCTAGGACTCCAGCCATTAACAAATTGGTGGAGCTCAAAATAAATAAATAAAACAAAAAGATATTTTAAATTTTAAACGGAGAACTATGCCTATGTATCTAAAATTATCTATGTCTCAATGTATGTCTTTGGTTTTAGATAGTGTGGAGTTAATGAGCTCTATTTGGATTCAGCTTTACATAAACTGAAGGGTGTTCAATGTTGGGTATAATGTTTATTTAAATGTGAATGTGATTTAAATATAATTATTTGTTAATCTAGTTGGGACATGTCTTGAGTCATCAACATTATATAATACTTTTGTTATGCCTTGGTTTGGGGTGAGCTAAGTTTGTCAACAAAAAGTTAACTCTTTATATATATATACAAATAGATAGATGAGATGAAAACTTTTAGAGAAGCTCTATTAGAAATAATGGTATTTTTGATAGAATGATCTATTATCTATAATCTGGAGCGGTCTCTTGGGATTAGAGTGACTTAGGTTTCTAGAGTTGTGCTAAACTAAGTAGTGAAATTTTGTTGAATGGCTGGGTCATTTCCAAATGAAGTAGGATTTTAAAGCGTTAATTACTGAACATTGGCTTACTCTTACAAGGGGTTTTTCTTGCAGAAGAGCTAAAGAGATTTTGAGCTGTTAATAAATATAAATATATATTTGTATAAAAATGGATATATATATAATATGATTTGATAAATATGTTCAATGGTCTATAAAATGCTAACATACAAGACATTTCATGGTTGCTATAGAAAAGTAAAATATATGCTTTTAATAGAAAGATATAAGAAATGGCAAATAAAGTGATGAATACAAAAATATTTTTTTAATTGTTGAAACATTTATTATAGAATAAAATAGTATTTACATAGGCTTTGCTAGGCTAGTTTTTCATTGTTGTTCTAGCTACAGCAAATACTCTTTCTACAAATTAGGCCAAATTAGAAACAAAAGAAAAATTCTGAGAAAACAACATTTAACAGAATTAACTTTGCTCATCAGATACATTCAGACTACAAATATATTGGAAAATACAGTTGAAATGCTTGGGTGGATCACAATAAAAACCACAAAGTATGATGTGTTTATTTGAAATAAACATTGCATTTGTTTATTGTGCTATCATATTTTGTTTTGGCCTTTTAACTTTTAGGGATGTTTAGTGCTGGAATTTTAGAAGAGCTTATGACAAATGAAAAAAAAAATTTATGGCAAATAGATGTAACTCATTGTCCTGAACTTTCTTCCTCTTCCTTCTTACATGTCTGGATCAATACAAATTCTTCTTTTCTTGGGGCAACACCTCTCTAAGGTAAGACTACACAACATGTTATAATCCACCTATCAACTTAGTTCACGATAATGAGAACGCCTAATTCTATAAAAACAGACAATGACTCTGCCTATATTTCTAAGCTGTTCAAACAATTTTTACATTCATTCTCTATTAAACAGATTGCAGACATTCCTTATAGTCCACAAACATAAGACATGATTGGACAAACACATTACACACTGTAACTGCAAATAAAAAATTAAATAAGAGAAAATACACAGGAACACTTTTGTCTTCCTTGTCCAGAGCAAACTTTACTAGATTCTGGTGTAGTGTAGTCTTTAAGCCTATAACTATTGTTGATGTGACTTTATTTCTGTTTCCAATCTGTAAGATTCTTAAAGCAGGGTGAAAACAGCATTAAAAAAAAAAAAAGACACCATTTCCTGAATGGATTATTTGTTTCTAAGAATATCAGAAATGTGGAATGTTCGCCTTATTTTCAGGTCTGTCTTGGAAGTGTAGTCATCTTCTTTAACAAACTGAACAGTGAGATTGAATAGTTGCTAAGCTGCATTTCCTTTTCAAGGGCAAGGTCAAATATATTTGGATGTGAGCAACATTTCATTTGTCAAGTTGTTCTGCATCACCTTTTCAATAATTTCACTTAGGAAAAAATATTTGAATAGTTACTCCTAATCCTTTGCCCCAAATAACACAAACCACAGCCAAATATCAGTCCCAAACAGATTTCTGAATGATTTTTTTCTTTTGGACTGAAATATTTCCTAAGAATGTTTTCATCATTATCGCTTTCCTTTCTTTTTATAACTATTGTTAATATAGCCTTATTTGTTTTAAAGTTTTTAAACTTACCACAAAGAGATGTTTTGACAAAAGCAAAAAACAAACAAACAAACAAACAAAAAAAGAAGTTTTGAAACATTATGGGACACCTCCTTTCCTTTGCCCATTTGATATCAAGACGGGTTAACTAATCAATGGAAATCTAAGAAACTAATCTTACAGGGAAAGGATGTGCTTCTATTTCTCCAGATGGATCCAACGAGCTCACATGACTTCCCCTTAAGAAGATTCAACCTAAGGGGGCCCCCAGCATTCAGACTAGAGATGAAACAGCAAAAAACCCAGGAAGAAAGAATTCCAATATAAGCCATGGCGACATTAAAAATTTCCAAAAAACGCCGCACTCGACGTCATCGACCTTATGATCTCCCTACTTGGGGACAGATAAAAACCCTTACTAATTAAACTGAAAATCTGATTTCTCAACAGGGAATGCCTCAGAATCCTAAAAATATTTTTCTTCGCTATGCTTGCTTTGCTTCCCCCGCTCAGGCTGACTTGATTGATCACACTTACTGGGCTTATATACCTAACCCCCCTTTTTTATTGTAGGTTGTAAAATGGACAGAAATAAGACCAATCATATCCACTAAAGAGTCAACACATATGCCTCCTCCTTAGAACTTGGAGGGGCCCTCTCATCCTGAAGAAAAAGAAAAACTAGTTAATATCTTTCTAGGTTATGAAATCCTTCCTTTGTGTATGGGCACAACAGAATTATGCATAAACGTTAGCCGACAAACTTAGACCTTCCCCTGCCTCCAAAAGAGGACTTTCTGATTCTTCTTAGATTACTTACTGCCCTTTCTTTGTCCGTGAATCATGTTTATACTACTAAAACTTTAGGAAAAGAATTAAAGAAAAAACAAAGAACAATATGCAAAGGGTTTACTAATAAGAACTTTAAATATATTCCTGTTCATTGGGACAAAGGTCAGGCCAAACCAGGAAAATTAATGTTTATAGCTAATCATACAATTGTCATTTGGGGACCCCATAGTATGTGGTTATTGAACTGCTCAGATGATATTAACAATAGTCTGTATGATTATATTACTCAAGTAACATGGAAGGTTACTAATACTACAATGGAACATTACCATGACAGAGAACTTCTTGGCTAGCTTGACGATGGAATGGCCCCCACCTCGTCCTCGAATCATCCTTGATAAACAGATTGGGCCTAAACAATGGGACATCTGAAAACTTGCTGCAAACACCAAAGAACTTGGGACTTGGACCAGACATTTCACAGAGACCAATCATAGCTATACCAATTATTTCTTTCACAATAATCAATCATATTTTATACAAGCCTATGTTCTACTTCCTTTTGTTGTAGCTATAAGAAATTTACAATTCAATAAGACTTTACATTCTGTAACTTGCATAAATTGTAAATTATATACTTGTCTTAACTCCTCTATTTCCTTAAAAAATGACTCCCTTTTGATTCTTTGATCTCGACATAATCTGTGGTTACCAATAAATCTCCAAAGGCTCTGCGAAGAAGATCCCAAGGCTAGACTTGTTTCCCAGTTATTCACTAAATTGCTCTAGTGATCTAAACGATTCATTGGATGGCTGATTTTTGGCATTATAGGGTTAATAACTATTTGCACCATTGCTGCCATCACTAGCGTTACTTTACAAACCTCAATTCAAACACATAATTTTATCCAAAATTGGACTAAAGATGCTCATATTATGTGGACCACTCAGGCTCAAATAGATGAGGATATTCAAAAAGAAATACAAGAACTGAGAACAGCCATCAAATGGGTTGGAGATCAATGAACAAATGTCCAAAAGCAGATGCTGCTACAATGTGATTGAAATTCTACTCAATTTCCTGTTACTCCTGTTCGTTTCTATAACAGTGGCTACAAGTGAAAATAAATCAAGTTTCGTTTTTAAAACATATATTATAATGCCTTTCTGAATATACAGTTATTACAAAAAAGAAATATGTAAAACCTTTTCTAATAATCTGCCCTCTTCCACTAGTACGGGAACTTTAGCTATACAATTGGCTGATCAATTATCTTGGCTAGACCCACATAGATGGTTTCAAAACCTTACTCATAGCATTGGGCCTAGAACTATAATATTGGTGATTGTCTTAACAATTATATTTGTTGTCTACTGTTGCCTTCATGCAAAGATTGTCAAAACTGAAAAAACTCTGATGGTCAGAACTCTTCTTACAAATATTATAAATAAATAAGGGGGAATTGTCAGGGAATGTGTGACGGGAGGATTCCTACGTGCTGTGTCTCATGAGTCCTTTGTCCCTCTTCAAGCGGAACAGCACGTGCTCCCAGGGACTGTCATTGTGTGAGGCAGGCTTGGGTCTCCTTTAGTAAGCATTCTCTTTAGGACAAAACTGCTTAGTATCGCTCCCCTTTCTTGAGATATGGATTGCCTCCTGACCTTGTGACTGACATTACCCCTTGTTCCCTTGGTAACGGTTGCTGTACATTTGGTTTTCTGATCTCTATCATTCCCGAAAGAAGTTTCTTGTACCACAGCCTATATATACTCATAGGAAAATCATTAAAGCACCTTTGCTCCATCAGAGCTTAGGTCCCCGGGTCTTTTTTTTTTTTTTTCTCTCTCTCTCTCTCTTTCTCTCTTTTACTTTCTTATCGTCGACTCTGTACCACAAGGTTCTGGTCCATTAAGGAACCCCAACAATAGAGTAGACCTATCAGTAACCTTGTGGGAATAAATGTCTTCATGAATTTAAATAATGGATGATGGCTAAAACAGTGGCTTAAAGTCAGGAAAATCAAGTGATTTATGGATTTTCATTCATTCATAAATTGATTGAACTGAGGAATAAGCCACTGTCCTCTACTAGACCTCACTCCCCATTTCCAGCCCACAAAATTAAACCAAAGTCAGATTGTTGGTCTTAGGTGGGTACTCTTTGAGGGCAAAGATAGGTAATCTCTACCATGATTAATATAATTTAATGAGTTCCTACTCTATGATAGATAATGGCTAGGTATTTTGCATCTATTATCTCATTTAAGATTAAATCAGACCATTAAAACTAGATCTCAGAGACAGGCCTAGGTATAAATATGTGAATTTAATACATAATAAAAAATATAGCACAAATAAATGAGAATATGACTGTGGCAGATAGGGTCCCACCACAAGACAGAAACCATACATTATTATGAACAGGAAAAATTTAATATAAAGATCTAGTAACTACAGCAGAGGATGAAATTACAGGGGATTCAGTAGTAAGAAATAGAGGGCACCTAAAGAATACAAGAATCTCAACTGTCAGGAAAAGCTACTTCTCCTAGGGCAATGCTTGCAGAAGAGTATTCCTTGCCCTCCAAACTGAAACCCAGAATGTGTTGACAAAGTAGTGTCCTTTTCACTGGATGATGAAGTTGCACCAGTGGATTTTGCTGGAAGTCTACCTTAGAAGCTGCCAGGGGAAGCTGCTCGCTGGACACTGCGGGCTGCTGCACAATCCAGGAACCAGGTGCTGGAGAAGTTATGTGCTGCAGACCTGGTGTCACAGAGATTGCGTACTGCAAGAGCCTGGTAAGAGAAGGAAGCAGGAAAAATCTCTTTTTCCCTCCAGTATTCCCCTGGCATCCTCTACTAACTAGCTTAACATTATGCCAGATGTTAATAGAGAATGGAGAAATGTTTAAAGGGATCATCATAATTTTTGCTGAGCAGGCAAGGAAGGGTAGATTTGGAACTATGAGGCAATATATTGAAAACTGGCACGAAGGCTAATTGGATTGTTTAGTAGATAGTTTTTGATAAATTGTCTCACTATATGGAGAAAAATGCTGGAAATCTATTTAACCCTGTATCTAAAGGTGAGCTCCAAATGGGTTAAAGACCTAAACATAAAAGGTAAAAGTATGAATTTAATAGGAAAAAAAAAGTAGGAAGGGATTTTTGTAACCTAGAGGCAGAACAGAAATCATTTTTTAAACTTCAAAAAAGTGTAACCTGAGGTAAAAAATTAAATATCAGTGGATTTGATTACATTAAATCGAGATTTTTTTTAAATCAATATTTTTGCTGTTGTTGTTCAATAAAGGATTGTATAGACAAAGTTCAAAGATGACAAAACGGGAAAAGAGGTTTATCGTGTCTGACGTCAATAAGAGATTCTTAACTAGGACAGGATTTGGCAAACTTCCTGTAAATGACCAAGTAGTGGAAATTTAAGTCCACTTAGTAGAACAGATGATCTTTGACACAACTATTCATCTCTACTCTTGTAGTAGAAAAACAATAGATGATAAGTGAATGGGTGTGACTGTGTTCTAACAAAACTTTATTTACAAAAGCTGGAGATGTGCTAAATTTGGTCTGTGGGCCATTGTTTAGTAATTCTTGATCAAGAAAAAAACAAAGGACTCCCAAATATTTGCTAAAAGTACAACAGCTTCAATTTTAAAAATGGGAAGGGATATGAGTAGGCAATACACAGAAGAGGCAACTCAGAAGAGTAGCAAGCGTATGAAGAAATTTAAACTAAATTATAATGAGAAAAAATAGAAATGAACAATGAGATATTGCTTCACATCTAGTCAAATAGCAAAAATTCAAGAATAATAATGAGCTTTGTTGGGGAACTGGGAGCTCTTCATGATGGGAATAAAGACTGGTGAAATCATTCCAGAGACCAGTATGGTGGCTCCATAGTCCAATACTGTATATGTGTACCTAAAGACCCAGCAAATCTGCTCCTGAGTCTATAGTGCAGTGAAATTCCCACACAAGCTTGTAAAGAGTCAAGAACTAGACTTTTCATTCCAGCGTTATTTGTGATGCAGAGGAGTGGAGATGATCTGAGTTTCTGCATTCGAAAAGTAAATATATAAAATGTTTATCATGAGTACTACATGTAGCAGTTGGGAACAATGGATTAGATGTATACTCAATAACATGGATGGATCTTAAATTAAAAATAGTATTGATTTTAAAAAGTCAGAATAGGTTATACATACAACACACTTATGCAAATTTAAAATATGTGATCACAAAGCAATATACATTTTGCAAGAACACAAAGACAAAGGTATGTATTAAACCCATTACAGAGCTGTCTATAGGGTAGGAAGGAAGTGGGTTATCAAATGAAATGAAGTGAAAGTCGCTCAGTCATGTCCAACTCTTTGCGACCCCCATGGACTATTCAGTCAATGGAATTCTTCAGGTCAGAATACTGGAGTGGATAGCCTTTCCCTTCTCTAGGGGATCTTCCCAACCCAAGGATCGAACCCAGGTCTCCTGCATTGCAAGTGGATTCTTTACCTGCTGAGCCATCAGGGAAGCCAGCTGAGCCACAAATGAATGAAAGGGAATATAAAACATACATGAGGAGCATTGCATGAACCAATGATGATAATGTGCCATGAAATGAAGAAAATGATGAACTCTATCTGAAGCTAATATTAAAATATCAGACAATATAAGAGGACAATGAGTGTCAAGAGTAAGAGGAATGTCAGCAGGGCTGTGAAATTTCCATTCAATTCTTCTCACTTGGGATTAGCCATCCACACAGGCAAGCTTGTTAGAGAGTATGCTGGATAGTGTCTGTGTCAGCATGAACACTGAATAACAGTGCTGGAGCTTACCAAGGTTTGAACTTGTGTGTTCTTAAATTCTGAATGTATATGGATGACAAATAAGTGTAGGTTATATCTGAATCAGCGACCATGCATAGTATCTGATGTGCACGGTGTGAAACCATTTTCACTACAAAATATTGTTATATATTAATGTATGCATACAAAGGAAGTTGGAGGACCTTTCTCTAAACTGTTGAGTTAACTGAGGGGTGGGTGTGGCAGAGACTGGTCAGCAATCTATTAAATCTCTTTCCTCTTCCTCTGGGGCCCTCATTAGCTTACATTTCTTGGCTCGCTTATAGAGACAGATGGCCTTGTTCCTGGGATCTGGCCAATGGAATTGTGGACAGTTCTCCATGCTTTTTCTCCTTCTGTGAAACAGCAACTTTGGAAGCTCTGTGTTGAAGATGGAGACACCAGATGAAAGGAGTCAGGTCCCTGAGTCATTGCTTAAAGGGAGTACTGCTTATTGATTAGTGAGAAAATCCTGTTTTTGAATTCTAAATTAAAAAATAAACTTTTATTTTATTAGGCACTTGATATGTGAGGATTTGTTTAACTACCACCATATTAGCTCATAAAACAGGGTTTCAGTTCAGTAGCTCACTCGTGTCCGATTCTTTGCGACCCCATGAATCATAGCACGCCAGGCCTCCCTGTCCATCACCAACTCCCGGAGTTTACTCAAACTCATGTCAGTGATGCCATCCAGCCATCTCATCCTCTGTCGTCCCTTTCTCCTCCTGCCCCCAATCCCTCCCAACATCAGGGTCTTTTCCAATGAGTCAACTCTTCACGTGAGGTAGCCAAAGTAATGGAGCTTTAGCTTCAGCATCAGGCCTTCCAATAAACACCTAGGACTGATCTCCTTTAGGATGGACTGGTTGGATCTCCTTGCAGTCAAAGGGACTCTCAAGAGTCTTCTCCAACACCACAGTTCAAAAGCATCAATTTTTCGGTGCTCAGCTTTCCTCATAGTCCAACTCTCACATCCAAACATGACCAGTGGAAAAACCACAGCCTTGACTAGACAGACCTTTGTTGGCAAAGTAATGACTCTGCTTTTTAATATGCTATCTAGGTTGGTCATAACTCTCCTTCCAAGGAGTAAGTGTCTTTTAATTTCATGGCTGCAATCACCATCTGCAGTGATTTTAGAGCCCAGAAAAACAAAGACTGACACTGTTTCCACTGTTTCCCCATCTATTTGCTACGAAGTGATGGGACCGGATGCCATGATCTTAGTTTTCTGAATGTTGAGCTTTAAGCCAACTTTTTCACTCTCCTCTTTCACTTTCATCAAGAGGCTCTTTAGTTCTTCTTCACTTTCTGCCATAAGGGTGGTGTCATCTGCATATCTGAGGTTATTGATATGTCTCCCAGCAATCTTGATTCCAGCTTGTGCTTCATCCAGCCCAGAGTTTCTCATGATGTACTCTGCATAGAAGTTAAATAAGCAGGGTGACATTATATAGCCTTAATGTACTCCTTTTCCTATTTGGAACTAGTCTGTTGTTCCATGTCCAGTTCTAACTGTTTCTTCCTGACCTGCATATAGATTTCTCAAGAGGCAGGTCAGGTGGTCTAGTATTCCCAACTCTTTAAGAATTATCCAGTTTATGGTGATCCACATAGTCAAAAGCTTTCGCATAGTCAATAAAGCAGAAATAGATGTTTTTCTGGAACTCTGTTGCTTTTTCGATGATCCATCAGATGTTGGCAATTTGATCTCTGGTTCCTCTGCCTTTTCTAAAACCAGTTTGAACATCTGGAAGTTCACAGTTCACGTATTGCTGAAGCCTGGCTTGGAGAATTTTGAGCATTACTTTACTGGCATATGAGATGCATGCAATTGTGCAGTAGTTTGAGCATTCTTTGGCATTGCCTTTCTTTGGGATTGGGATGAAAACTAACCTTTTCCAGTCCTGTGGCAGTTGCTGAGTTTTCCAAATTTGCGGGCATATTGAGTTGCAGCACTTTCACAGCATTATCTTTCAGGATTTGAAATAGCTCAACTGGAATTCCATCACCTCCACTAGCTTTGTTCGTAGTGATGCTTTCTAAGGCCCATTTGACTTCACGTTCGGGTTTTGGAGACTTTAACTATCTATGCTCTGCACTTAGGATTGTTTATATTTAGTAGAATTTTATATGGCATTTATAATTAGTCTTGTATATAATATAGATGCTTTCAAAAATAATGCTCTGTAATTTATAATCAGTTCTTTCTCCTTATTCTCTAAGTCCATGCATTTGGGGAGAAAATGCAAAGCAGCCCATGTGCTGCTTGGTTTAAAAAAAAAAAAAAAGCCCCATACCCATTAGCAGTCACATCCTCCTTCTCTCCCACGCGGCATCTGACAACCACTAAACTATTTTCTGTCTATGAATTTACTGATTTTAATTTTTTTTAATTAAAAGTGCCCAGTGTGGCATGCAGGATCTTGTAAGGTTCCCCAATGAGGGATGGAACCCAGGTCCCCTGGAAGCACAGAGTCTTAACTTTTTGACTAATGGGGAAAATCCCTGAGCATTTCACACAAATGGAATCATACAACATGTGGCCTTTTGCAATGTGGCTTCTTTCATTAAGCAGAATGCCTTTGAGGTTTATCCGTGTTCAGCATATGTTATTAGTAATTCATTCTTTTTTATGGCTGAATATTATTTCATTTATACCACATTTCATTTACCCATTATCAGTTGAGGTACATTTGTGTTTTTTCCCACTTTTTGGCTATCATGAATAGTACTACTATGAACATTTGTGTACAAGTTCTGGTATGAACATGTTTTCAACTTTCTTGGGTATTAGAAGAAAAAAGTATTAGTTACTCAGTTGTGTCTGACTCTTTGTGACCCCATGGACTACAGTCCTCCAAGCTCCTCTGTCCATGGAATTCTCCAGGCAAGAATACTGGAGTGGGTTGCCATTCTGTTCTCCAGGGGATCTTCTTGACCCAAGGATCGAACCCAGGTCTCCTGCATTGCTGGCAGATTCTTTATTGTCTCAGCCACCAGGGAAGCCTTACGAGTAAAGTTGCTGGGTCACATAGCAACTCTGTGTTTAACTTTTTGAAAAAATGCTGAACTTATTTTCCACAGCAGCTGCACCATTTTACATTCCAACCAGCAATGGATCATGGTTCTAATTTCTCTGTGCTCTCTCTAAAACTTGTTACTTGTCCCTTTTATTATAGCCATCCTAGTGGGTGTGAAGTGGTATTTCATTTTTGCTTCCATTTTCATTTCCCTGATGATTAATACAATTTAATTTAAGCACTGTTCTAATGCTTATGTGTGTGTGATTGCGGTGGTGGCGGTCATGGTGTGATAATTACTTTGACAGAGTATTTATGGATTATATGTTGAAGAAAACATGAAACAGAGTCGACTCCATTCTCTCTCATATTTTCCATTCACCTGTCCTCACCCACAACAAACAAAAAGACACCTAATCAATTCATTTTTTCTTCTTCATGTAGCAAGGTGGCTAGATGGGACACAGTTTGGGAGTCCATGCTTCTAATAAATGAAATTCACTAATACCCTTCTCTCCACCTCCACATATCTATTTAAATCTGTCTTTGTTGGCTTGAGCTGCCATAACAGAATACTACAGACTGTGTGACTTGAAAATAAACCTTCTCACAATTCTAGAGACTGGAAAGTCTAAGATCAAGGTGCCAGCCAATTCAGTTTCTAGTGGGGGCCCTGGTCCTGGCTTGCAGACGACTATCATCTTGCTTTGTCGTCACATGACCTTCCTTCAGTGTATGTGTGTGGAGAGAAAGAGAATGAGAGTTCTTTGGTATCTCCTCTTATAACAACACTAATACTATTGGACAAGAACCCACCCTCACGATCTCAATTAACTCCAATTACTTCCTTAGAGGCTCCATCACCCAATACAGCAATGCTGAGTTTAGGGATTCCACATATGAATTTGAGGGGGACACAAACATTCAGTTTATCCATTGACCTCCTAGGAACTTCTTGAGAAAGTTTTGAATTCTATCCACTGTTTGATTCATACACATACAAACTCATCTGATGGATTGGTTTAGCCCTGACTGATTGGAGGGAAATTCAACTGTGCACTTGAGGGAAATTTCAAGAGAAGGAGAAGGCTGTAGGAGGCTGACACAAAAAGCCAAATCCAGCAACAGCAACTATAAGAGGGGAGTAACAAGTCACTGGCCTACACATCACCAAGGGTACCATTCACATCATAATCTATGTGAATGGCCCTCCCTGGAGTACTGTATAGTGCAAAATCTTTAAGGCCATATTCTAGGTGGTGGTTCCACATACAAGGTATCAACAAGTACTGGTACCCTTCCTGAAACCTTTTCCAGCCCAGACACCACGGCATAACGCCTGGGGAGAAACCTACTATATGCAGATGCTGAAAAAGCTGAATCACTCAATATCATCTTGTTCGGGGGACCTCTTTGATACAAAACCCTTCTAACTGAATTTAGTGTTCTTTTTGCTATGGGATTCTTCTAGTTGAACTTTTGTGCTGAGGAATGAACTGCCAAATACATTTCTTTGGCTACAAGCAACAGAAACTAACTCTGGCTGACTTAAAGAAGCAGAAAATGTAAAAATTCACAAAATCAAAAATTAATTTGGGGGCTTCCTTCGTGGTCCAGTGGCTAAGAATCTGCCTGCCAATGCAGGGGACGTGGGTTCAATCCACGAGTCCAGGAAGATGCCACGTGTTGCAGGGCCCATGCAGTGCATCCACTGACCTCTAGCGCCTGGAGACTATGCTTCACAAGAGAAAACACCACCGCAATGAGAGGCCGGTGCACCACAACAAAGAGCAGCCTCGCCTCCACTCTGCAGCTAAAGAAAGGCTGAGCACAGCAACCAAGACCCAGAGCAGCCAAAAATAAATTAGTGTTTTTTAAAAAAGATAATCTCAATAGTTAAGTATCAAGATAATCAGGAATCAGGGCAGGTCTGGATTTGTAAGTGACAGAAACAAATAGACAGTCTCTTCAGGACAGTGTGTCAGAATGAATCAACTTTAAGAGTTTTCTGTCCTCTTGTCTCTCAGTAAGATATTCTTCCAGAGAAGGCACTTCTAAGTGGCCTAGTCGGGATTGGACCCCATCCCCCCCTCTCCCCAATTAGGGAAGAGCAGAGAACAATGACTGACAGCCCCACCAAGCCAGCATACAGTGGGGGTGGAAGCATACTCCAAAAGAAGGAGATAGAATGCTGATAGAGGAAAACAACAGATGTCCTCTGCATTCCAACCATGGGTTGCCAAGCAACGCCCTCCCACTTTTTTCGTGCCATATACAATTTTTAAAATGCCTCTGCCTAACATAATGCAATTGTCTCACATACAAACAAAAAATATATTCAACTCCTTCTGAAAGGAGAGAACCCATGTCCAGTTATGGTATCCATTTCTCCCCTGGTTCCATTATGATTTTGCAACTTGACAAAATGACAAATTTAACCATCACAATTCACATCATGCATGAGTCTAAGGGAAGGGAAAAAGAAAAAGAAGGATAATTACTTTTTAAATACACCTCACTTTCTTCATATTACTCTGTATCAGCTTGAAAAAGAAAAACCCAGCCTTCTTCGTGTGTTTCTCCTTGAGTCTCACACCACTACCACACTCTAAACATTTCTGACACCAGATGTATGGGGTTTATCCCCACAACAAGCAATCCTCTGTGATGCTACTTGGGTGTCCTACAATAGGTGACAATTCTGACACTATCTTCTTGAAGTTAATGTTTAATCCCCCAGGTTAAGGGCTCAGTCTTACAAGACTGCCACCCCCCCCCCCCCCACCATAATTCAGCTGCCAATTACAAGTCCAGGCTGTCACCTGTGTTTCTGACCAACTGGCTATCAATTGGAGGTATGCATGCCTTCCTCCAATCAAATTGTGGTGCTGGAGAAGATGCTTGAGAGTCCCTTGGACAACAAGGAGATCAAGCCAGTCAATCCTAAGGAAATCAACCCTGAATATTCATTGGAAGAACTGATGCTGAAGCTGAAGCTCCAGTAGTTTGGCCAACTGATGTGAAGAGTCAACTCATTGGAAAAGACCCTGATGCTGGGAAAAATTGAGGGCAGGAGAAAAAAGGGGTGACAGAGGATGAGATGGTTGGATGGCATCATTGACTCAATGAACATGAGTTTGAGCAAACTCTGAGAGATGATGGACGGGGAAACTGGTGTGCTGCATTCCATGGGGTCAAAAAGAGTTGGACATGATTGAGCAACCAAACAACAACAACAAATGCCTTCCTCGTAAGATTCAACTAATTTGCTAGTATGGCTCACAGAACTCAGAAAAACCGTTTGCTCACTGTTTACTGGTTTACTATAGAAGGTACAATGAAGGACAAGATGAACACCCACAGAGCAGAGATGCACAGAGCAAGGCACCAGGGAATGCGCACAGAGCTTCCATGACCCCTTTGGACATGCCAATCTCCCTATACCTCCACA
This sequence comes from Muntiacus reevesi, assembly GCF_963930625.1. Classification (NCBI taxonomy): domain Eukaryota; kingdom Metazoa; phylum Chordata; class Mammalia; order Artiodactyla; family Cervidae; genus Muntiacus; species Muntiacus reevesi. The sequence goes on from NC_089249.1 coordinate 164,687,421, forward strand.
TGTTCACTGACCTGGAAGCACTCAGAACCTCATACTATTGGGGTTTTTAAGGAGGCTTCATCACACAGACATGATCAATTATTAACTCCAAGCCTCTCTTTCCTCTCTAGAGAATGGAAGGTAGGACTGAAAATTCCAAGCTTCTAATCATGACTTGGTCTTCCTTGTGACCAGCCCCCATCTAGGAGCCTACTCAGAGTCATCACATTAGAACAAAGGCCCTGCTATCACTCAGGAAATTCCAAGAAACTCTGTGTCAGGACCTGGAATCAAAGACCAAATGTTAGACAGAAGATGCTCCTAATGCTCTTATTAATTATAAATTAATGAAGTCCTTGAAAATAGGAAATTACAAAGGCTTTAGGAGCTCTGTGCCGGGAACCAGGGGGCAGAGAAAAGTATATATATTTTTCTGTTATCTCACAAAGTTATACCTCAATAAAAGAGAAAAAAAATCATGACACAGCAAGAAAGAAAATTCAAGCAGAGGCAGTAATCCTCGCTTAATGGAACTGGTTATAATATTTATGATTCTCCTCTCCCACCAGTCCAGATTGGCTTGTCATTGGCTGGCATCTTTGTTGGACTAGTACTTTGCCAGATGGGTTGCGGTAGTCAACCTTCAAGGTAGCACCCAGTGACTCTCACCCCTGGGGATCATATCCTTGTCTAGTCCCCTCCCACACTGAATATACCCTAGAATATTTTATTTTGTTTTATTTATTTTATTTTTTGGCTTTGTTGTGAGACATGCAGGATCCTAGTTCCTCAACCAGGGATTGGACCCATGCCCCTCCTCCCCACAATGAAAGTTTGAAGTCTTAACCACTGGAATGTCAGGGAAGTCCTAATCCTAGACTATTTTAGATAATTGGAATTAAGTCTTCCCCAGGGTAGCTACGTCATCTGCTTTCATGTTTACCACTCTGATTTTCAGCTGTCTCTTTACTTTGGACCCAGGAGATTACTCTTTCTTCTTACCAGTATATTTATGCATTTCCTTACATTTTTTTCCCCTTAAAATTTTACCAGCATTCCTAAGTGTTCATCATCTGAACATTTTCAGGTTATTTAGTGTCCCTGATTGCTGACATTGGAAGTTGCCATGTGTTTACACTTCTATCTCCCCAACTAGACTGCAAAGACTATTTGTCCCCAACTTGTCAACAAAGACAAGGAAAATGTTTTAACCATGATTATGTTCTCATAATTTAGTACTGTGCCTGGTATAATGTCTATTCATTACATGTTTGTTAAATGAGCAAATGTAACCAGAGAAGGAATGGATGCCGGAACTGGACATGAATTGGCATCTTTTGGAAGGAGTTGCACTTTTTGTTTGCATGTGAGATTATTAATAATTAATTAATCAATTAATTAATGTGAAGGCACACAGAAGACTTTCCCCACTTAACAAAATTCTCTATCAGAATTGTTTGTTGTGATAATTAAACCTTGAGACTTGCTTTGTAGATATAATTGTTTGGTCTGCAAACTTGGTGATCATTTGAGTTTTGCTTCTTGTTTAAAAAAATTTTATTTTATTGAAGTATAGTTGATTTACAGTGTGTTCATTTAGCTGTAGTTTTACTTCTTTGTACTTTTTTAACCTTGAGAGTCTCCAGAGGAAGTGGAATTTGGTTATGTTGACCTAGTTATAACACAGACAAGACATGGACTTCTCTATGTCAGGGTAAAAGAAACAAAATTTATTTATTTAAATATAGTATTTGCATTGGTTTTATAGAGCTTGTTCTTTAATGAATGGATATTTTAATGATTGACTTGAAAATTTGCACTGTTTAGAATAGCTTTTCCATAGTCTATGGAGTTTGACTTGGTCAATTTCATGGTCAAAAGAGAATTCTTGATTCTTTCTTTCTATACTTGCCCCCATCTTCCCCTTTTCTGAAATTTTATCTAGTGGTTCAGGTCAAAATCCTTGGAAGCAACTGTGAATCCTCTTTTCCATCCCATCCTACAGCCCTCATCCCACATTCAATTCATTAGCTATCCTGTTGACTCTCCTTTTTTTTTTTTGGACTCTCCTTTTTAAAGACTCTAACCTCTTCTCTGAAGTATACCTACCAAGTCTAAAGCCCTACCATGTCTTGCCTAGCCTACTACAGAGCCTCCAGCTCACCTGCCTGCTTCCATTCATGTCCCCACTAGCAGGGCTCCTCGCAAGAGTCAGAGGGAATCTTTCAAAATATAAATCAGATCAGATATTCAGTCATGGGCAAATTTGAAAGGCAACTGGAAATGAAGGTCCCCTTCATCATTTCCTATGTCGTCCCTGGCTAAACTGCAGGAAGACCAGGGACCATTGCAAAAAAAAAAAAAAAGTGTGATGTTCTATCTCTAGCAAATAATGGAAAAAGAGGGAGGCATTGCTGCATGAGAACTTTATGGGAAGTTATAAATTGCAGAGATTGGCCTGATCGTCTTGGCTCTCCTCCATCCTTCATTGTGTATTCAGCTAGCGCAAACAACCTCTAAGCAATCATCATGAGAATGCTGGGAAAATGGTCATTATAACCTGATGTTTTCCAGATAGATCCCTGCTGTTCTATTCGCTTCTCTCATTACAAAGTTGACCTTTGATGAGCTAGTGAAAGGCTAGTTCCTATGATGGCCCAGGGTTGGTGCTCTGATGTTATGCCATCACTCCACAGGAATGAATATGGTGGATTTTGATCTTTTTCTATGATGCCTTCCAGAAGGACCAATGGGCAGAAAAAGGTTTTCTGACTCAGGCCAAAATAGAAACAAACTTACCATGAAGCTAGAAGCTTAGCTTCATCCTTCCCTTCCTGTGTGACACCTTTCCAAAGCCCTGGACCTAGTTTTTATTCATATTTAATGTATGCTTTTCCCTTAAAAGGATCATCCCCTCCCCCCTTTTTGCAACCAAATTCACAACCCCTCTTCCCAGGTTTTGTGACGCTACCATGGAAAGGAGGTTCAGGATGTCAGTGATATGGGTTGGGGGAAAAGAGCAGCCAATACTGTGTCCCTGGAACCTTCTATTTTGCTGACACCCTGAGAGACCTTCTGTCCCAACCATTCCAAGCTACTCAACATCCACACCCTTATGTCAGCAGTCCCCACTTTTTGTCCTTCCCAAGAATTCTGAAAGATTGCCAGCTATGTGGTTATCCTTGAGACCTGGTTGAAAAAGATGATCCTAAATATCTTTGTTATGAAACTCTATGTCAGAACTCCCCTGGTGGTCCAGTGTTAAGACTCTGTGCTCCCAATACAGGGGGCCTGGGTTCCAACCCTGGTTAGGAAAGTAGATTCTGCACGCAGCGACCAAGATCCCCAGGGCCACAACTAAGACCCGGCATAGCCACATTAAAAATAACAACAGCAACAAACTTCTATGTCAGCTTCATCATCACTTCTCCACAGAACAAAGAGAGACCAGTTTGCAATAGTTCCTCTTGGCCTCACCTCTCTATAATCTAAGATTCTCTGAAGTCCGGACAGGATGTATTTGAACTTCTTGTGAACACAGCACACTTTCTGATTTATTAAACTTAACTCCAGGTAAGATCTTTTGCTTTGATATCTATACCCAAATCATGGACAATCAAAACACTCCAGATATGCACTGACTCTGATAGTTCCATCTTTAGGCAAAATTGCACAAAATGGCTTAACCTGTGACAGCACTTCCCAGGTGCAGCATCCTTACCCTTCATCATTTCCATAGCAGGACATTGAAGTCTCATTGAGTTACATTATAATAATAATTTGTTATTGTTTAAGAACCAGCATTTTTAAAAGGCACCAGTAAAGGGGCTTTCCTGGTGGTCCAGGGGTTAATACTCTGCTCTTCCACCTCAGGGGGCACAGGTTCAATCCCTGATTGGGGAACTAAAATCCCACATGACTTGCGGTCATAAGATAAAATAAAAAGCACCCGGTAAAACTATATAATCCTCAGGCCCTACAAAGCCCATCTTCGTCTCTTCCATACTTTAGTGAGTAACAAACTGAAGACTTCAAGAGACCTTATTCTGTCCATGGGGTTTTCCAGAGACTACTGGAGTGGGTTGCCATTTCCTTCTCCAGGGGATCTTCCAGTCCCAGGGATCGAACCCACGCCTCCTGTATTGGCAGGCGAATTCTTTATCACTGAGCCCCAAGGAAAGCCCCTAATTTCTATTTAAAGGTCACGCTAATATATTTCTGACTAAAAGATCAATATATTTCTGACTAAAACTAACTTTACCTGATATTCTACACCTCCTGTTTATTAAGTACCACATTACCCAGGAGGTTTACCAGCATTTTGTGGTAAATGAAGCTATTTTTTTTCTTTTAGGTTCTGGCAACTAAATCATATGTATGGTGTTACAAGAAGGTTGGATTACATTAAGACCCCTACTTGATGAGTTTAGATATCCATGTTGCACATTCAGAGCTGGGGAAAGCTGAATTGCTCTGCATAATAGAGAAGGACACATTGGAGTGCAGAAGGCAATTCTAGAAGGAGGAACACATAGGAAAGGAAGAGTGATAGGAGCTAGCAAAATGCTGGAGGATTGGATGTACACAGGGTTAAATGTGAGTGAGAAACCCATAAAATGGCAGAATAACTGAAAAGAACTTTAAAATTGGAGCTTTCCCTTCTTCATTGTAAATGCTTCCCCCTCCCGCCCCAGTTTTAAACCTACTACTCAAATGAATGCTTAGTTTGAGTAGTTTTTGTAAAAGTTGTAGAAAGAAGTGAGGTCATGCATGTGGAAGACATCAAGAACCCAGTAATGATCAGGAACCGGAGAATGTAACCTGTAGGAATTCACAGGATTCTTACGGATGCTGTGGATTTACTCCACAGGGGTTAGAATTGGAGGTTAGAGGCAATTTTTTGTTTGTTTGCTTTTTTCTTTATTTATTTGGTAGAAGCGATTTTAAGTCATCTCAGAGGGTAGCAAATTGGGCTGAATGCTTGGTCTCTCCCCTTCTCATCTCAACAGGTATGTCTTGAGATGGGGCAGAGCTCTGGGCATCACCCTGGTTTTGGTTCTATTAGGGCCTGTCTTCTAAGCAGATCTTCCTGCAGCCCACTACTCTACACTGATGGCTGGCCCTGAGGGCTGCTGAGCATAGCCTTGGAGACCATAAAGTGTGTAGGCACCTGTCCATGGAATTTTCCAGGCAAGAATACTGGAGTGGGTAGCCACTCCCTTCTCCAGGGGATCTTCCTGACACAGGTCTCCTGCATTGCAGGCAGATTCTTTACCACCTGAGCCACCAGGAAAGCCTCCCAGCTCACACTCCACTTTCCAAACCCTGCACGCTGGCACAGAGCTGCACCCCCTCAGGGAAGGGGCGCCCTTTACTAAATTCCTCTAAGGAGCCCCATTAGATTGGATTAAAGGTGGCCTGCTGCCACCAACTGGGTCAGAACAGGAAGGGGAAACCTACCCCTCCCGTACTTATCCCAATCGCCTACCTTCCCCTAGAGGTTTATATAATTCTACCCTCTTGGGTTTCACTAATTGTTCCTGATTTAGCTCTCTCACCTCTTCTACCCTCGAAATTTGCAAGGCCATCTCTCTCACAATGGAATAGGACTTCTATTTGCAATGCAGAACAGTTTTATTTCTTTCTTTGATCTTTGGCCTCCCCAACTGTGTTCACTTAGGCCCGCTGGGAATAATGAGTAGGCCTATTGAAGGGCCAGGTACTTCTTAATGGCTTTTCCTTTTCCTACAAAGGCACAAAGACCCTGCCAAAGCTTTGAAACTAAACCCTTAGACTCCTCGCATTTGTGCCTGTGTGTGTTACATCAAAAGGATCCTAGTAAAAAGAAGGGGACAAAGAAAGTAGTTTTCTTTTTCTAGTTAGAATTGTTTGCATTTTCTGGTTTTTCTGAAATGAATACACAGAGGCTCAGGGAGGTTATATAACTTACCCGAGATCACACAGCCAGTAAGTGGTGACCTGGACATTGATCCCATCCCAGAACTTCAGATTGCCGTTTCTTTCTACTATAACCGGACTGTCCCTGGGAGATGAAGGTTGGTTGCCAGGCCTGGAGAAGAGATTTTTCCAATAAGGAGAGAGACATATTATTGTCCCTGAGCTGGTGATGAAGGAAGAAACAGACTTGGGCTGGACTGTGGACTTTGAGCTATATGCCCAGTATCTATGGAAACGACACACCAACTGGAAAACCAGACCCCTCCCCCAATGGAAGAGCCCCAGGGCTAGTAAGTACCTAGACTTTCCATCGGCTAAAAGAACACCCTAATTTTCTGTGTGACCAAATAGAATCATAAGTTCTATTATACTTATTGGGGTACGACCACAGGCCTATTGATAATCATCCACTGCTAACTACCTAGGCGGAGAAGACAATGGCACCCCACTCCAGTACACTTGCCTGGAAAATCCCATGGACAGAGGAGCCTGCTAGGCTGCAGTCCATGGGGTCACTAAGAGTCAGACACGACTGAGCGACTTCACTTCTTCCACTTTTCACTTTCATGCATTGGAGAAGGAAATGGCAGCCCACTCCAGTGTTTTTGCCTGGAGAATCCCAGGGACAAGGGAGTTTGGTGGGCTGCCGTCTATGGGGTCGCACAGAGTCGGACACGACTGAAGCGACTCAGCAGCAGCAGCAGCTACCTAGGCTTAAGGGACATGAATCCACGGGCTTAAGGCACAGGAATCACAGGTTAACTTTGATTGTCTCTTTCTTTTCCTTTGTTCAGACTAGTTTCAGAGAATTTGGGGAGGTGGGTTTGAGCACGTACACTTTAGGTATATAAGGTTTTCACAAAAACTGGTCAGGGTCCTTGGCTAAGAGGAGACTCTGCCTTGGGCCTGCCAGAGTAATAAACTGCATTCCACTATCTGCACTGTCCTTTGAGTGAGTTTGTTTCCCAGAACGCGTAGCTACAACAGTGAGAAAGGATCTAAATATCTTTATAGTTAAGAAAGTGAATGTGTCACCTCCAAGCAATTGGAGAGCAATCACTTCCAGGTTCTAGCCAAGCTGATAGGGTCTCTCTCAGGGAAATCAATAATTAGAATCAAGAGAGGCCAACTCAAATGTGGGAGATCACTTGAACAGAGAAGTATGTTTCAGAGCTATGAGTTGGCTGTCTTCTACCTGTTAGTGGGGAAAAAAGCTGAGCAAAGATGTGCAGAGACATACAAGAAAAAGAAACAGAATAGTTCCTAATGTCTTTAGTTTCTGGATCCAGTGAATTCCTTCTTTGTCTGGGGAGGTCAAAGAACTTGGGACAAAGGTCGCTACATCTCAAATCAGCCATTTCCAAACTGTAGATAGATTGCCATTTCAAAATTTTATTTATTTATTTACTTATTTTGGCTGGGCTGAGTCTTCGCTGCTGTGTGGGCTTTTCTCTATTTGTGGTGAGCAGGGGCTACTCTCCAGTTGCAGTGTGCAGGCTTCTCATTGTGGTGGCTTCTCCTGTTTCAGAGCACGGTCTAGGCCCATGGACTTCAGTAACTGCGGCATGTGGACTCAATAGTTGCGGCTCCTCAGCTCTAGATCACAGCCTCGGGAGTTGTGGTGCAGGGTCTTAGTTACATCTCAGCGTGTGGGATCTTCCTGGATCATTGAACCCGTGTCTCCTGCATTGGCAGGCAGATTCTTTACCACTGAGCCCCCCAAGAAGCCCCCAATTGCCTTCTATCACACATTTTCATGTAACAAGAGGCCAAATAGCTTAATGGCTAAAACCCACCAGTGACACGGTGACTTCCTGGGTGACTTGGGTAAGTTTCTTTCTTTTCTCTCTTTTCTTAAAAATAAGTGTATTTTAAAAAACAATTTAGATTTGTTTTGTTTTTCTTCAATATTTACTTATTTTATTGGTTTATTTGGCTGTGCTGGGTCTTAGTTGTGACACATAGGATCTTCAGTCTTAGTTGTGGCATGTAGGATCTAGTTCCCTGACCAGGGATCGAAGACAGACCTCCTGCATTGGGAGCTTGGAATCTTAGCCACTGGACCACCAGGGAATTCCCTTGGGTAAGTTTCTTACTATCTGTCCACAAATGTAAGATAGAAATGGTAACTTTCTCGTATGATTCTTTTTTTTTTTTTCAGTGGGTTTTGTCATACATTGACACGAATCAGCCATAGAGTTACACGTATTCCCCATCCCGGTCTCCCATCCCACCTCCCTCTCCACCCGATTCCTCTGGGTCTTCCCAGCCCACCAGGCCCGAGCACTTGACTCATGCCTCCCCCCTGGGCTGGTGATCTGTTTCACCATAGATAATATACATGCTGTTCTCTCGAAACATCCCACCCTCACCTTCTCCCACAGAGTTCAAAAGTCTGTTCTGTACTTCTGCATCTCTTCTTCTGCCCTGCATATAGGGCCATCGTTACCATCTTTCTAAATTCCATATATATGTGTTAGTATACTGTAATGTTCTTTATCTTTCTGGCTTACTTCACTCTGTATAATGGGCTCCAGTTTCATCCATCTCATTAGAACTGATTCAAATGAATTCAAAAATATGGAACGCTTCACGAATTTGTGTGTCATCCTTGCGCAGGGGCCATGCTAATCTTCTCTGTATCGTTCCAATTTTAGTATATGTGCTGCCGAAGCGAGCACTCTCGTATGATTCTTGTGATGATTCAACGAGTGGATGTACAAAAAGTCCTCAGAATAAAAAAAAAAAAAGTCCTCAGAATAATGACTGGAACATAGAAAGTAGTATGTAAATATTAGCTATTATTCAAATGTGTTTTCTTCTTCTTTGTCCCGTTTTATATATGGGGAAAGTAAGATCCCAAAAGACAAGGATTTTGCTCAAAGCCATGTAGAAATCACCTAGGCTGGGCCTAGAACTAAGTACTTCTGATCCTATGCACAATATTTAATTCATCACCCTAAATGTCCTGCAACCAACCACCAGGTACAGAGTTCCCTTGGGAAAAATGTCAGACTCCAAGTCCTGAGGGTGTTATGAAAGCTCCCTGCCTCTGCTCCTGGTTGGAGGACCAGGCTACTGGCCTGCCCAGTTTGGTCTCCGTGGCTGTACAATTGAGGAAGAAGAGGACTTGGTAACGAATAATATGAGATTTTGAGAAGTACCTTGCAAAGAATCCTGCAGCCAAAAATATGTCTGCTAATGTTTAGGAAATCAGGAAGTGCAGAAATCATAAGGAACCCACACCCAGGATCTCAGCTACCAGAGACACGAAAGTGGGTGATTCACAGGAGGATATCTGAAGTTACACCCCAAATCACCTGCTGCCTGCAGAAGCTATAGCTTGGTCACCACTGATAGAGTAACAATAGCTTCTCCTTTCCTCTGCCTTGCAAATCTCACATGCACACCTCTCATTTACAAGACCCAGTCTAGAACCATGCTGTCAAAGGAATCTGGGAAATGTAATCCTAAATCTTCCAGCCTCCAAAATATAAGGAAAGTGAAGATGAATCTTAGAAGGAAGTTAAAATGGTACTGAGATGCCAACAACCTGGTATAGTCTATCCTTTTGGCTAGTCAGTGAAATTCATATACATTTTCTGTCTATATTTAACTTTCAAACAATAGTAATGTTCTCCTTAATACAATGCAACTGTTATGGGCTGAACTGTGGTCCCGCAAAAGTCATATGATAGGGGCTTCTGCAAAGGCTCAGTGAGTAAAGAATCCACCTGCAATGCAGGAGACACAGAAGATGTAGGTTCAATCCCTGGGTTGGGAAGATTCCCCCAGAGAAGGAAATGGCAGCCCACTCCAGTATTCTTGCCTGGAAAACCCCACGGACAGAGAAACCTGGCGGGCTACAGTCCAAAGAGTCAGACACAACTGAGCAACTGACACTTGAAGGTAGAGCCAACAGAATTGACTGATGGATCCCAAGTGGAGCATGAGAAAAGGGGAAGTGTCGGGAATGATTCAGATGTTTTTGGTCTGAGCAACTAGGAGAATTAAATTGTCACTAAACTAAAATAAATCTGGGAGAGGAAAAGGGTGGGGGTGCCTGAGGTGAGGAGTAGATTCAAGGTCTTAGTTTTAAACAGAAATTTTGAGATGACAGTTAGTGATGTAAAGAGAAACATGAAGTAGAAATTGAATCTACAAGTGTGAACTCAGGAGAGAAGATGAGGCTGAATGAATAAATTGGATGCTGTCAGTGCTCTTAAACCCATGAGACCGGAGGAGATCATGTAAGCCAGTGATTCTCCAACAGGATAAAACACCCACTAAAGAAAATTTTGTAAAATTGCTAGAATTTTTTTTGGGGGGGATTGGGGGTTAGGTAATGTCATCGTGATGAGGGTGGGGAGCACTACAAGGCTTCAGTGGATGGGGCCAGAGCTCCTCAGCAGCCTGCAATGGACGGGACAGTTCTGCACAACAGAAATTGTCCCATGTTCCACACGACTTTCAAATGTCCTATCAGACATTCATTTGATGAAAAATATGCTTATTATTTATCTCAACATAGAGCCTAAATTGATTCTCCACATAAACACAGAGTATTCAACATATGGTTTTAACATATACCAAGTTTCCCAGGAACACCATTTCCATGTAATTGATGGAAGAGGGTGTTTTGTCTTGTTCAGAAAATCAACCACACAGCTTTTCTCTGTGTTTGAGATGCCACTCCAGTTCTGTTGGATTCATGTGCTTATGCAGCTTCGGCAGACACAGTGATTCTGGGAGGCAAGCATCTGATGGTTCCATTAGGACTTCTGGTGAAGTTGTGCAAAATTTTTGAATATTCAAATATATAATACTTTATTCATTAGTTTTCCTCTTGTTTCTCCTTGTAATAGGAAACTCAATTCATTATTCTGAACTTGTGTGTATAGATTGCTATGAGGAGTTTTCTCTATTTGTCCCTTCAGACCAGATCTCTGCTCTTCTTCACCCTGCTCTCTGCCCCAGAAGGCGGGCTTTCATACATGACATCAACCAGCTCCCTTGCCCAGTGGCTTTCGGTTGTGTTTAACCAAAGGGAGCTACCACTCCCTCATCTTGGTCCTTCAGGCCCGGGGATGAGACACGCCCTCCATTTCTTCCAAGGCTTCCTCATTTCTTGTTGGTTCCCTTAACTTTGCCCACATCTTTGTCAATAATCCCTTCATAAAACTGAACTCAAATGGACTCAGCTTGAGTGTGCCATCTGTTTCCTGCCAGACCCTAACTGATACAGTAGCTACATTATTTCTGAATCTTATTTCAGGACGGTAAAGGGCAAATTACAAAAGATTTGTTATAAAAAGGAAGTAGATCCAGAATGTGGAACATTCTGCAGGGCATTTGAGCTGGTTTCTGCAATAAGTCAATCGTGTGAAAAATGAATGGAGGAGGAGGACTGCTGATGATGAATAATATTGAAAGGATACAGCAACAAAATGTAATGTGGAGACCTATTTATATCCAAATTTGAACAAATTCATGGTAACAAGATATATCTGAGATGTTAGGGAAAGTGTAAATTATGAACCTGATATTAAATGATACCAAAGAACTATTTTACATGTTGTTAGGTTTGGTTATGGCATTGTGATTTTGCAAGACAATGGTCCATGTCTTTAAGAAATGCATACTAATTTTGCTTGAATTACAAAAAAAAAAAAAGAAAGAAAGAAAGAAAGAAAAAGAAAAAAGAGATTCACAATGAAGTAAGTAGGAGTAAAATGACATGGTGCCTGGGATTTGCAAAGAAAATAGAAAAAGAAAAAAAAGGGGATAGATAAAGCAAATGGGGAGAAGTATTATTAAGTATTGAACCCAAATAATAGACACATGATGGAGAAGAAATGGCTACCCACTCCAGTATTCTGCCCAGGAAATCCTATGGACAGAGGAGCCTGGCAGGCTACAGTCCAGGAGGTCACAAGAATTGGACATGACTTAGCACCTAAACCACCACCACCAATAGATATATAGGAATACATTGTACTATTCTCTCCATTTTTGTTTGTATGTTTGACATTCTTTATGATAAAACAGTTAAAAAGTAAATTAAATTTAAAGGGGCATTTGATCATTAGGATTGAGAACCATCGACCAAAGCAGGTAGTGTAAAGAGGTCTGAGACTGGGTCCTGAGCACTTCAGGGAGAGGTTGGGAAGATGGAAAGAAAGTCAGGGAGGGAAGAAGAGAAGAGAGAAGGGTGTCCCTGTGAAGCCAAAGGAGTTTCAAGGAGGAAATGAACATCTGGGTTGTAGATGAGCAAATACGAGGGCAAGTGAGCACTGGACTTAACAACACGGAGGTCATTTGATGACCTGATAAGTGCAGTTTTGGTGGAATGGTGGGGCAAAGCCTGTATGGATTAGAGTCCAGGCATCCCTGTCTCTCAATACTGCTCTTTTCTCTGCTCCCTGCACAGCACTCCCTGCAGCTTAGGGTAAGTAGACTGGAGTGGGTTCAAGAGAGAATAAGAGGAGACAAAGTAGAGGGGGTAAATTCAGTCTTTTGAGATGTTTTGCTATAAAGGGGATTAGAGAAGTGAGCTTGTACCTAGAAAAACTAGTGTGCTGTCAGAGGAGGGATTTGGTTGGATCTCGTTTTTAAGATAAGAGATAATATGATGTGTTTGTAAGCTGCTGAGAAGGAATCATTAGACAGGGAGAAGAGGAAGATGTGAGAGAGAAAGATAAAGCTATTGTAGAAAGAATGTGCTTGAATAGGAGAGTGCATGCGCTGGTGGGTAGGTTGATGTGGTTGTAGAATGCAGAGGTCCTCTTTTCATTGCTCTTCTAGTGAAATAAGAAGCAAGATCATGAGTTGAGAATGAAGATGAAAAGAAGTCTTTGAAGGTTTGAGAAGATAGAAGGTGTGAGATAGTTGAGAATAGAAAGCAAAGGGACTGGGGAAATGAGTAGCATTACAGGCCTATTTATTGTGAAATTAGTCAATATCATTGTGTCTTTTTCTCAACCACCTTGAGCCTGGGGTTTGGACTGAAACAGAAGTGTGTACAGGCAAGATCTATAGGCCCCCTCTATGGAGGGGAAAGGGGCAAGAAAATAACGATAATGATGAGACCATGCACCCCAAGAGGTAAGTAGGCAAGGTGAAGGGCAATAAAAAGGTGGTAGGGTCAATAGGCTGGAGGTCCTGAAGAGCTTAGAAAGTTAATGGATTCAGGATATTTAAGAGAGTCAGTCAGAAATATAAGCATGATGGTCAAAACATGGGATGCTTTAAAATAATTAAAATACCAGCTAGAACATTAAGATGGATGAAAAAAAATTTTTAATTAAATATGTGAAGGTTTCTTAGAATTAATAACTGAATTTAAAAGACTACTGGAAAAAAATTAAAAAAATAAAAGACTACTGGATACAAGATCAATATACTTAACAAATGCATTTCTACAAACTAGCAAGAAACAATTGGAAAAATGAAACATAAAAAACAATACCATTTTTAACTGCATGAAAAATATTAAATACCTAGGAATAAATCTATCAAAGTTCTGCAAGACCTCATCACTGAAAACTATAAAACTTATCTCAAGAGGAAATTCCCTGGTGGTCCAGTGGTTAGGAGTTTGTGGTCTTCCTGTCTAGGACCCAAGTTCAATCCCTGGTCGGGGAATTAAGCTCTCACAAGCTCCATGGCCAAAAACAAAAAAAGAAGACTTATCTAGAGAAAAATTAAATGCAACCTCAGTAAATGGACAGATATTCCATGTTCATGAATTGAAAGACTCAGTATTGTTATCAGTTTTTTCCAAGTTGGCCTATAGGTTCAATGCAACTCAATTAAAATTTGAAGTGTATAGTATGTGTGTGTATGCGATTGTGTATAAATTGATAAACTGAGAGCAAAATTTGTATGCTAATTAAAGGACCTAGAATATCCAAGAATTCTTGAAAAAAAGTTGAAAGACTTTCATCAACTTCCAAAAAGTTGGAAGATTTCAAGATTTATAAAGCTATAGTAATTAATACAGGGAGCCTTTGGAGCAACAATAGACAGATATTATCACTGGAACAGAATAGAGTCTAGAAATGGACTCTTTTAAATAGGAGATGGATGGAGGGAGGTAATGTTTGTGCGGTCTCCAGAGGGCAGATCAAGGATCTGTGGGGACAAACCACAAGGACCTAGTTCCAATTAGGATGAGGAATCTCTTTCTTAACACTTTTCTTTACAAATAAAACCAACCTTCCTGATAGGTCAGTTGGTAAAGAATCCATCTGCAATGGCAGAGACCTGGGTTTGATCCCTGAGTTGGGAAGATCCCCTGGAGAAGGGAAAGGCTACCCACTCCAGTATTCTGGCCCAGAGAATTCCATGGACTGTATAATCCATGGGGTCACAACGTGTCGGACATGACTGAGTAACTTTCACTTTCTTTCTTTACAAATAAAACAGACCAACTTGAACCATCATGAATTGTCTGCCAATGGCATGTGTGAGCAAAATGCAGCCAGCCACAAAGCAGGCATGTTGTAGAAGTGTCCGAGCAACAGGTGGAAGTTGGGTTAGACAACCTGGATCTCTTCCCTCGTGGTTCCTATTTAAGGAATAGCTGGGAGTGGAACTGCGTTGCACCTGGGTGTTAACAGAAAAGACCAAACCCATCTGCTGGAAAACTAGCTCAGGAATCTGGGCCCTGGTAGAAATAAAGCGGAAGGGACTGATACCTGACAAGAGTCTGGGTCCTTAAGAAAATGACCGTTTGGTGGGAAAACAAAAGTGATATCAAGTGGGGAAATGAGAACTAGATTCCACTCTGCTTCTGTCTTGGTTGGCTGTGTGACCTTGTGTGACTCCATCGCCCTCTCTGAGCCTGGGGGCTACCCTGGGTGGTTCCCCTGCCTTCTTCAGTATAGACATAGTTTGAGGCTGCACGGGAGTTCTAAGGTGAAGATACTGGGATGAGTGACTGCCATGACTCCGTGGGAGACAGAGAGACTTCAGGTCTCATCCCTGGTCTCTGATGAACCATTCTAAGGACAAGCAGTCCTGTGCCCTTCTTGCTTCTCTGACCTACATCACCCCAACATATCCCATACTCCCTCCAAGCTATCCAGGCCATATTGGATCACCCTGGAGCGGGGACCTAGTATACCCATCCCAGGTCGTTTTCAACACGATCTCTGTCAGACAGAAGGTAATTTCCTGGATGGGTGAGCAATCAGAGCTCACTCAAGGCTGGGCCACTTTAGGGCTTGGGCCTCACCCCGGAAAATGAACAATACTTTAGGCCATAGCAATCGTTCACTTCCTTGATTGCCCTGGAGCTGTGAGCCCCACCCTGCCATGCACAGCTTCCCTGGAGAAAAAGGGGGAGGCTCTGGATCTCATCCAAAACACCCAGTCCTAACTCTTCCCTGGCTCTCCACCACCTCTGTCATTGCTGCTTCTTTCTTCTTCCCTCTCCTGCCTCCCTTCTTCGGATTGCTAATAAATTTTAGCAAGTAGGGAAATTCACAGACTTGGAGTTGGCAAGTAATGAGGATCAACCGAATGTTTAACTAGGGGATCCTGGAGGAACCTCTGACTCAGCCTGTTAGATAGAGTCAGGGAAAATTCTCAAAGAGATGGGGCTTTAGCTGTGACCTGGAATACAGAGAAGTCTAGACAGAGGGGCTGTGACTATGTCATGTGGTTTGATATAGAGCTATTTCTTTCCTATTCCTAGGTATTTTGTCGCTTTCATGAGTGTGATCTCTTTCATTATATCTTCCAACTCAGCACTGGTCAACAGAACTTTCTGCCGTGACGGGTGTGTTCTATAATTATATGAATACAGTAGCCACTAACACATGTGGCTACTGAGAACTTAAAATGTGACCAGTTGGACTGAGAAACTGAATTTTATTTTATTCAATTTAATTATTTTACTTTTAAATTCAAATAGCCACACATGGTAGTGGTTATCATGTCGAAGGATGCAGTTTTAACTGTTTCAGTTTGTGTATGTAAAGGATATTGATTTTTGTATATTGATTTTATAACACATTTCCTTGCTGACTTTTTTTTGGCTAGGTTTTCAGTTGATTCACTTGGGTTCTCCTGGAATACAAAACTACCATTGACAAATAAAGATAATTTTACCTACTCCTTTCCAATTTTTATTTCTTTTTTTATCGAATTGCATTGGCTCATATCTCCAATGAAAGATTAGATAGTAATAGTGGTGATAGTGTGTACCCTTTTCCTGATTTAGTGGAATTTCTAAGTAATATTATTAATATTAAGTAATGTTATTTCTTTTTATATGAAAATGATACAAACAGGTGACAAATTATTTGTTTTGTCCCCCAAGTTTGCTCCTTCTCCAGAGTTCCTTCTGTTACTTAGTAGAAGTGCCAATCTGTTTCCTAAGTTAGAAATCTAGGCATTGCCTTCATTTCTCTCTCCCTCTCCCTCTCTCACCATTTCTCCGTCAATTTTCCAGGCCAATCAGCTACCAAATCTGTCTTCTATCTCCACTGCCACTAGTACCACTATTTCTTCTATTTCCAGTTCCACTCTGGTACTTTTCATTACCCAGAAATATTACAAGAGTAGCCTCTTCATTAGTTATATTGTTTCCACTTTCACTTCCTTCAGTTTTTTCTCCACAAAGCAGATGATGCATCTTTCTAAACTCCTGATCTATCACATGGTTCCCCCACTTAAAAGACTCATCAATGGCTTCTGTCTGCTCTTAGGATAAAGACCAAAACACTTAACACGGCTCACAAAGCCTGGTGCCGTCTGCGTCTACCTTTGCTTTTTTAAAAATGTAAATCAATTTTCTGTTTAAACTTCTTCAATGACTTTTGACTGCTCTTAAAAATAAAATTGAAACTCTCACTGTAGGCTGCAGGGCCCTATATGCCTCTCCAAACTCAGCTCACACCACCTACCCTCCTCTCCTTCGTGAACTTCTGGCTGCACTGTTTTCTTCCAGTCTTTCCTACCTCAGGGTTTTTATGCTAGCTGTCTCCTCTACCTGCAAAGCTTTCCCCCCAAGCTCTTCAAATGTCTGGCTAATTCTCCTCCTTTGTGATTCGATTCAAGCATCATTCTTTCAGAACATTCTTTCCTGAACACCTGTTTAAAATAAAATAGGGACCTCCCTATCAGTCCAGTGGTTAAGACTTCACCTTCTAATCCAGGGGGTGCAGGTTTGATCTCTGGTCTGGGAGCTAAGATCCCACATGCCTTGTGGCCAAAAAACCAAAACATAAAACAGAAGCAATATTGTAATAAATTCAATAAAGTCTTTAAAAATGGTCCACACCAAAAAATCTTAAAATAAATAAGCTTAAAATAAAATGACCTCTGTATCAGTTCCCTTTATTAGAGCAACCTGCTTATTTCTTTCATGGCATTTACTGCCAAAGTTATTTTATTTGCATGTCCATTTATTTGTCATTGGCCCCACCAAGAATGTAAACTCTATTTTGTTCACCACTCTATCCTTACAGCCTAGTCGATGCATGACACATAGTAGGTTCATTATAAATATTTATTGCCTAAATGGATAGCCAGAGTCCTAGAATCACTGTGGACAGTAACTGCAGGCACGAAATTAAAAGACGCTTGCTCCTTGGAAGCAAAACTATGACAAACATAGACAGTGTATTAAAAAGCAGAGACATCACTTTGCCAACAAAGGTCAATATAGTCAAAGCTATGGTTTTTCCAGTAGTCATGTATGGATGTGAGAGTTGGACCATAATGAAGGCTGAGCACCAAAGAAAGGATGCTTTCAAACTGTGGTGATGGAGAAGACTCTTGAGAGCCCCTTGGACAGCATGGATATCAAACCAGTCTATCCTAAAGGAAATCAACCCTGAATATTCACTGGAAGGGCTGATGCTGACACTGAAGCTCCAATATTTTGGTCACCTGATGCAAAGAGCCGACTCATTGGAATAGACCCTGATGCTGGGAAATATTGAGAGCAGAAGAGGACGATGGAGGATGAGATGGTTTGATGACATCACTGACTCAATGGACATGAGTTTTAGCAAACTCTGGGAGATAGTGAAGGACAGGGAGGCCTGATGTGCTGCAGTCCATGGGGTCGCAAAGAGTCGGACACGACTTAGTGACTAAAAAGAACAACAGGGTCCTAGAGCCAGTCAATGATAGCTCTGGAAATCCTTCTTTGCTATGTTAAAAGGTGTTTTCCCTTGCTTCCAGCAGGTGGAGCCAAAGCCACACCTGGTCCTTAGCAGGGGTCTGCGGAGGGGTGTGTGGTTGGCCAGGCTGAGGACAGTGAAGAGGGTGGGAGAGGCAAGGTTAACAGTGCTGCTGGATCCAAGTGTGAGGGAAGTCAAGGCGGCAACGTCTCCCAAAGGACAGGAAAGTAGGAGCTGTTCAGAAGAGATGTGGAGCAGCCAGTAATCCAAGTGATCTCTGAGATCCCAGATTGCTCTCCCACTTGCCCCACCTATTCCATAGCCTCCTAAATCATGTCCTCAAAAGTCAGAAGGGGTTTTTGAGGAGAGCAATTTTCTGTGAACATGAAACTGGAGAGGCAAGGGTTTACAATTCCAAATCCCCTTTGTATAGTTGGGGGAAACTGAGACCAGGGAAGTGGGTGAGTGGGAGTTGGGTGTAGCTGACAAAGCCCTTGCTCATTAGTTCATTAAAGTCTTAGCTTATTAATTTGGCTCCACACAACCCACCCCTTCCCTTCTTGCCTGGTGCCCTGATGAGGGCATTGATTCTCAGAGTTGCCCTAAAGATGCAGGAGGCAGGAATAGCTTATGGGAGGCACGCTGGAGCTAAGACATGCTGGAGCACCAGAGGTCAGGGGTATGTTCCAGAGCCAGGCAGATGGCCTGCATATAAACCTAGAGCTGGGAAGTTGGCAGGGGTCTTGGATTTCCTCCTGAAGATGTGTTAGTGAGTCGGTCGCATCCAGCTCTTTGCAATCCTATGGACTATAGTTAGCCAGCCTCCTCTGTCCATGGAATTCTTCAGGCAAGAATTCTGGAGTGGGTTGCCAGTCCCCTTTCCAGGGGATCTTCCCAACCTAGGGATAGAACCTGGGTCTCCTGCACTGCAGGTAGATTCTTTTACCATCTGAACCACCAAGGAAGTGTCAAGTTCTAAATGACTTAACCCTCTTTTTAAAAATTTGCATTTTAAAAAGATGGTAGAGATAAGGGTTCCTGGGAAGATCAGGTAGAACATTTGCATCTGATAATGAGGACTCAAAAGAAGTTTCTAACCTGGAGAGCTACTTGGTTATCTTAAATAGCTTGCAGAAGGAATCAGATATGGTTTGAGATCAAATCGAGGCCAGTGAAGACACAGGTACAATCATCCAGGTGAGAGAAGATAAAACCTGGGAAGCAATTGCAGTGACAGGGAAAGAAGCAAACTTGGGTGGTTTAGGGAATTTCTGTTTTAAAGATGGCATTTGGTGCTTATTGATTAGAGTGGAGGGAGAAGGGAGGTGTGAGTGGACCTCTGTAAATGTCACAGTCCTTGAATGCTCCAGCTGTGGAGATCAGACCAGAGCAGCTTCTGACCTGAGGGCAGCTTCAAAGGCAGCAGTGGGACCTGGCTGGGTGGTGGCAAAACTATGGGTTCGCATAACAACCTAAAGCAGTGGTTCAAGAACACAGGCCCCATAGTGAGATAGCCAGGCTTCAAGTATCAGATTCTCCACTTGCTAATTTTTCTGCGCCTCAGTTTCCTGATCTGTAAAATGGGGAAGTTATGAGGACTAATGAAATTGATATTTATTAAGCATGTGTAACAGTGCCTATAAAAGGAGTTGTGTAGAACTTCATTCAGTAAATGGAGCTCCAATTCCAAAAAAAAGGAGCCCCAAACCCAAAGTAAAAACCAAGCCTAAACAGTTTAACCATGTCTCTTCTCTGGGCCTCATTTATCCATCTACATAAAATAAGGGGCTTAAAAAAAATAATAATAATAAGGGGCTAAATGAAAAAAGAAAACAAAACCAAAAAAATTTTAATAAAAACAATAAAATAAAGGGCTAGACTGATAGCCTCTAATCCTGCAAGTGCTGTTTTCTTGATTTTTGGGGGGTGGGGGGTGGAGCTTGGTCTGAGTGTGTTACACTCAATGACTTGCTAAGACAAGCTCCTACCAGCTTGCGAGGGCCAATTATTAAAATTTCAGGAAATTTTCAGGATTGAACAACTGCTGGTAACTTGAAATTGGCTACAGTGGGAATATTTACACTCCGGAAATAGGCAAATGCTACAAACTAGGCCTTTCCCACTGCCCTCCTCCCCGACACCAGTGGTGAGATCCTTCCCCTCAACCAACACATAGACTTGCCTTCCAACACTGTCATCAGTGATGGAGAATCACAGGTCTCTTGGGCCCACAGGGTCCTAATCACAGAATCTGCCCCAGCACAGCCAGCCCCGCTTGCTCAGGCATGCACAGGGCGGGCAGCAGAAGACACAGGCCTGAGCAGAGCAAACTGGTTGTTCTCAGACTCAGGGTACACTGGGTAGTGGCTAAGATACTGGAGTCTCACACACCTGGGATGTTATTCCAG
The DNA here is from genome assembly GCF_963930625.1 of Muntiacus reevesi. NCBI lineage: Eukaryota > Metazoa > Chordata > Mammalia > Artiodactyla > Cervidae > Muntiacus > Muntiacus reevesi. The sequence continues at coordinate 164,707,903 of NC_089249.1, forward strand.
TTAGATCTCTCTTGGCTGTGTGGGTTTAGCAAAGTTTCTCGCATACTGGGGCTCAGTTTCCTCATCTGTAAAATGGGGACAGGGGACTTCCCTGGTGGTCCAGTAGTTAAGACTGTGCTCCCACTGCAGAGGGCATGGATTCTAACCCTGGTTGGGGAACTAAGACCCCACATGCCACATAGCCCCCAAATTTAAAAATACTAATTAAATAAAATGGGGACAGTCCTGACCCAGCAAGATGGTTTCCAGGATTAAGTGAGAATGCCATCAAGGTGAGAGGAAAACTTCCACACCTGGGCCTGGTACAGACAGGTATTTAGTAAATGTTAGCCAATGCTGTTGTTACACCTCCACACACATTCTGGCTGAATGCTCGCTCTCACTCTCTGCATCCTGGAATGGAAGGGCTCAGTGAGTTGCTGAGAACAAAGGCAGAAAGAGGCAGCTCAGTTTTCCAGCTTTTATGAAAATTAATAACATTAATAGATCACAGACATATACATACATACAGACTGCTATGTACATGGTCATTAAGTTATTAATTAGTCTCTGTATACAACGTTTCTACATTAGTGTTCCAGGCTAGGCCCGATCAGTCCTTGGCATATTCACAGTAGCAGTCCCTGGGCTTGGCCCCCAGGGTGGTCACAGGGAGGCCGGTGACTGATGCCCGCCCCATGATAGGCACAGGAGGTGTCCTGGGTTGCTTACTATGAAGTCTTTAGCTCCCTTCCTGGCATCTGGAGACCAGCTATTCAGGGAGCAGGCAAGCGGGCCTCGAGTCTTTGTGTGGCCTGGTGACCCAGGCCCTGTATATAGTGGCTTTGGGACATCCAGTAGGCACTAGAGGATGCTGGCCAGTTCTGTAGAGTCTGTGTCAGAGCAGCCCGAGCTGCTGGCCTCTTCTCTGCAAGAACCAGGATACAGGTTAGAGGAAGCATCCTTACTCACCTGCTTGTTCCCCGAGGGATCTTGGCTCTGCAGGCTTAGCTGACTGCCAGGTTAGTCTAAGTCACAGGACAGTGTTTGTTTACTCCCACTCAGCCCAGAAACTGCTGGTAGGTTTGTTCACTGTTCCTGCTGCCCTCAAGGCACCCCAAGCTCCAGTACTACACCCTGGCCTGGGCGGGTTGATGAGCAGGCGTAACTTACTCCACCCTGCCCTATGGTCTTCACGCTGAGGTCCTGCATGCCAGGAGAGCTGTGAAGAGTGTGGGCTCTGGAGTTAGAATATAGGGGCTCAACCCCCAGGTCTGCCCTTCATCACTTGTCACCCTTCCCGGTTAAGCCTCAGTTTCTTCATCTGCAGAGTGTGAATCACAGGAATATCTGACGCCCAAGGCTATTAAGATGACTACAGGAGATCATGAGTACACTCTCTAAAATGTAGACCTCTTAGGTGACAGGGATTTTTGTTTGTATCATTCACTAGACCGAGGCCTGGCACGTAGGCTTCCCATATACATACTTGTTGAATGAATAAATGTAAAACCACTCAGCATAAGCAGACAGCAAAGGGCTCGAGAAACATTAACTAGACTTCCCCAGGGGTCCAGTGGTTAAGAATCCACCCTCCAATGCAAGGGGATGTAGTCTTTAGCTCCCTTCCTGGCATCTGGAGACCCATCAATTCGATCCCTGGTTGAAGAACTAAGATTCGATATACAGACGGGCAACTAAGCCCGCATACTGCAACTAGAAAGGCCCTATGCCACAACTAGAGACGCCTGCATGCCACAACAAAGATTCTATGTGCTGCAACTAAGACTCAATGCAGCCAAATAAATAAAATATTTTTAAAAAATAAAATAGTCACACACACAAAAAGATACATCAACTGCCATTGTGATGAACTGGCAGAGGGGAAGGGGAGAGGAGGAGCGGTGGAGGGGAAGATGTGTGGGAGGCAGATCTGAGCTTGGCCGCTCCAGGAGGCGCTTTTCAAGGGCTTAGACTGGATGATGCCCTTTTGTCCACCAACCATCCCTTGCCCACTCACCTCAGAGCCTGCAGGGCCTTCTTGTTCTGCCGCCTCTTCTCCTCGTCAATGGGGTACAGCTTGAAAAGCAGCAGGCCTATGAGGATGAGGACTATGGGAGCCATGGTCACCAGCATCTTCAGCGTGAACTTGACACGTGCCGGCTGGGAGCAGCCACGGGTCTGGTACCCGGTGAAGCTGTGGGGTCCAGTGGTTAGGGGAGTGGTGAGGAGGGGGCACCTGAGGCCTGCCCCTGCCCAGTACTACCCAGACCCCCACCCCACTCACTCCAGACTGAGGGTGGAGATGCCCAGAGAGACGCCAGAGGCAAACTTGGTGAAGAAGACGTAGAAGGAGAAGAAGATGGGCTCAGTCCCGTGGATGTGGGGCTGCTTCAAGTGGAAGTCATCAATGACGTCGGGCAGCATGGACCTGCACACAGTGGTGGCAGCCGTGAGCACCCTCCCACCTAGCTACCCCAGGCCTCCGCTAGCCCGTGTGGTCCAGGTCAATAAGAGCACTCCTCTGGGAGCTGGCGGTTCTATAGTACACACACACCGTTCAATGAGGAGATGGCAACTTCACGTGACTCAAAAAAGAAGGCCTCTTCCTCTGAGGTGAAGTAGCCCCACATGCAGTTGCTCAACTGGGCAAGTAAAGTGCAGGGTTTGAAACCCCATTTCCCACCCTGACTAGGTGTGCTCAAGCAGTTCACAATCTGCACAACTGTACTGGGAGGACCTCCCCTGCTCCCAACCTGGACCTGCAGAATGGCCTGCAGAAAGGGAAGATTCTTTCCTCCACAGATTCTCCCTAAGGAGTTTCAGAACTGGGGAGCTGGGAAGCTGGGGAACATACCAAGGTGGACCTATACACACACACACACACACTTACCACGGTAGTAAGAAGGCAGCTGCTACGCTGATGCCGGCTGCCACAGCCACCACGTATGTGACAATCAGGTTGCTCTCCATGAGGGCCACCAAGATGAGAAATGGCACTGCTGACTAGGAGAGTGGGTGTAGGAAGATGAGTCAGCTCGGAGGCTCCCAGTGCTAACCCCCAGGTCAGCCCAGGCCCTACCTCTTCAGCCCCACTCACCGAGATTCCAACGTACACAGCTGTCTTTTTGCCAAACCGGGTTAGGAACCATTGCCAGATAGGGATGGTGACTGTGGCTGAGAACTGTGGAGGGGCAAAGCGGGTGAAGGAAGTGGGTTAGAGCCCTGGAATCCCTCCTGCCCTTCCCAGGACTCCAAAGGTGCTGCCAGCCCTGACCAGGAGCAGTCAGATGCCATCTTCTGGAGTGCTCCACGGCAGCTGATGGCTCTTCAAGGGGCTGGGACAAAGTCCTGATCTTATCTGCTGCCCTCTAAGCACAGAACTCTGAGTTCTGGCCTCCACGTCTTTGCTTTCACTATGCTTTCTACTTGAACATCTAACCCCAATCCTTTCTTTTTTCCCCAGTGTTACTGAGATATAATTGACAAGAACATTGTACTAGTTACTAGTTCAAGGTGTACAATATAAAGATAATTTTAAAATATTTGTCTGTGCCAGGTCTTAGTTGCAGCATGTGGGATCTTTTTTTTTTCCCCATAGTTGCAGCATGCAAACTCTTAGTTACAGGATCTTCAGTGACAGCATGTGCATTGGGAACATGGAATCTTAGCCACTGGACCACCAGGGAAGTCCCAATAAAGATTTGATATATGTACCCAAACTTTTTTTCATAGTCCTACCTAAGCAACTGTAGGTCAGATCCAAATGTTCTGAGAAGCTTCCCTCATCCCTCATGACCTTGGGCCAGTTTGGGAAATATCCTCTGGCTATCCAAAGAATCATCTCACAGCCTAAGCCTCTTCAGCCACCCTTGGGGCCCCACACGCACCATGATTGCCAGGAGCAGATTCTGGAATTCGTTCCGAAAGCCCAAGGTGTAGGTACAAAACAAGGCGAAGTTCCCCTCCACCAGCTGGGGGCCAGGAAGGCGTAGCAGGAAGGAGGACAAAGAAACAGATGATGCTGGAGCTGAGCCTCGAAGACTCTTCGCATGTTTGGGGGACCTCTGCTCACCCCACTCCCATTCCACCCGTCCCACAGGCCCTGTCACATTCTAAGGCCTATCCCATCCTCTATTGCACTCCCCCATCAGGCTGAGCATATCAGAGTCACACTCACCATGAAAGCCAAGGAGGTGAAGAGGAAGCCGGCAATAAGCTTGATGTACGGCCCATGGCTCATGACCAGTCGGAGGCCCCGAAAGAAGGGCATCTGCTTGGTCTGCTGAGTCTCGTAGGATTCTGGGAGCCAGAGGGGACAGTGAGCAGGAGCAGAGGCCCCTCCCAGAGTCTGAGTCCCAGGCAGAGGGACAAAAACTGCCCCATGATGGGGCCTGCACCCCTCCCTGGGACCCCTCACCTCTCTGTTCCCGCACGCCCAGGGTCAGGATGACAGCACAGATGACATAGATAGAGGCAATGACTCCTGCCGCCAGCAGGTATGCATTTTGCTATAAAGCAGGTAAAGATCACATAGAGACACAGTCAGTCTGATTTCATCCCAGCTCCCAGCAGCTCTACTCAATGACCTTGGATTAGTCCCTTCTCTGTGGGCCTCTCTGTCTCCATCTGTGAAATGGGAAAGTTAGCCTGGGCCTACTGCTGCTTCCCAAGGCTGGAACAAGTCCAGATGAACAAAAGGCTAAGAAGGCCAGGATGTGGAGTCTGAAAGTCCATAGTTCAAATCTCCCCAAACCTAGTCTCTGCAACTCACTAGTTATATTACATTGGACAAATTATTTAGCCTCTCAGTGCATCAGTTTCCTTATCTGCAAAGTGGCCATATTAAAACTGTATGTAACAAATGCCCAACAAATTATCAACCCTAGCCATTATTACTATTCTGAGGATAACAGCAAACCACCCCATCATTCCTCATCTTCCCCCATCCCTGCCCTGCTAAGGACTCACCGTTTCTTTGATTGAGGTGGAGCTCTGCGTGCGATTGGCTGTAGAAGCATTGACATCTGGGATACAAGGCGAATCTGCTTGGCCCACGATCTGCCCCTGGATTGCTGTGCCCAGCACTGTACCTAATACCTCCACGGTCATCCCTGAGCAGAAAAAAAGAAGTCCTTTGGAGGGCCGCATGGCTTGTGGGCCCCCAGGGAGGAAGGTCAGATGGATAGAAGCCCCAGAAGCTCTAGCCCCAGGTGATGGAAACAGCTCCAGATGGAATGGTTATAGGGTGGTAGGGTAGATGGCATCTTGGCTTAAACTTGTGGCATTGCTGTGTGACCACTGCCTGGTCCTTATACCTCTCTGATCTCAAGAGGGCAATCAGTTATTTTTTAGTATGGTTTCACACCTACTCCCAAGAGCAGAGAGCTGAGCCCATAAGGGAAGAAACATGGTAGAAGGGTCAAGGAGTGGGGGGACCCTGGGTCCCTGGTGGGTGGGATCAGTGCGCTGGGGAAACTTACGATAGGCAGTGGCAGAATCACGCTCACTCTGCTCCGTGCTGATGAACATGGTGAGAGCTGAGTAGGGAACGTGGAAACACTGGCATGGAAGAGAGGCCCTCGGCCAGTCAGACGATGGACAGACAGATGTGGCTTTGGGCACCAACCCCGGAGGCCCCAGGGACTTCCTTCCCTGCCCACACTCACCGTGACCAGCGTTTCAAAGAGGCAGTAGAAAAGCAAGTACCACAGGGTCTGGCCCTGGTGGAAGTCGGGCACGAACCAGATGAGGAAGTAGGCGATGATGGCCAGGGGTGTGGAGAAGATGATCCTGAGGAAGGGGAGAGTCTGAGTGGGGGCTGGATGTCGGGTCTGGCCTGGACTCTTCGGCAGCCCCACAGAGTGCCCGGCGGGAAGGAAATTCCTCCCTCTGGATCCACCCACTCTGGGGTCTCTGGGAAGGTACTGATGGCCAACCCTGGAAGGCCAGACTGAGACAGGGTTCTGGCCCACAATCCAGAGCATGGAGCATGAGGTCAGACCCTCCCAAGGTTTGCCTGCCTCTCCCCAGGGGTGAAGGCTCCAGAGACGGGGGCTTTCTATGGGCTCGGGGATAAGAATGGAGGCTGAGACTTCGGGGAGAAGGAGCAGCCCCAATGCTGGGGTTCTCACCACTGTGTGTACACACAGGACGAGGGAGGCCAACTCCAGGGGAAGGTTTCCTTCTGGAGCGGCCACAAGGGAGGACTGGGCCCCATGAAATAACTATAAGAGGGGGTGGGGGTGGCAAAGGTCTGCCTCCCCACATGTGAATCCCATGGTCCAGAAAGATCCCACATGCCACAGAGCAACTAAACCCATGCCCCACTACTGAGCCTATGCACTGCAACAAGAGAAGCCCACCACCATGAGAAGCCCATGAACTGCAGCTAGAGAGAGGTCCCTGTTCACTGCAACTGGAGAAAGCCTGTGTGCAGCACCCAAGGCTCTGTGCTGTCAAACATAAAATAAATAAAATTAAAAAAAAAAAAAAAAAAAGGCAGCTGAGAACCAAGGCCGTGGAGAACCGTGTTTAGAAGAAAGGCCCACAATTCAGGGATCCAGTTCTGGCTCTACTACTAACTATTAATAACTTGGTCTTGGGCAAGTTATTTAACTGCTCTGAGACTCATTTTCTCATCTGTAAAATAAGAGTAGTAAGAACACCTACCTCACCTTCAACATTTACTCAAGAAATATTCAAGTGCTAACTCTGAGCCGAGCACTATTCTAATGACTTGGGGTGTATCAGGAAACAAAACATACAAGTCACTGACTGCCCTCATGACATTTACATGCTAGTTGGCAAACAAAAAATAAACATAAGATATATACTATCCAGCCTTAAAAAGGGATGAAATTCTGAAACATGCTACAATATAAACCTAGAAGTGACACAAAAAGACAAATCTGGTATGATCTCACTTAGATGAGTCAGATTCATAAACAGAAGACAATTGGTTGCCAGGGGCTGGAGGGGAAGAAGGAATGGAGAGTTAGTGTTTAATGGGTACAGAGTTTCAGTTTGGAAAAAGTTCTGGAGATGATTGTTTAACAATGTGACCATACTTAATGCCACTGAATTGTACACTTGAAAATGGCAAAAACGGTAAATTAAAAATTTTTTAAATAGTCTTTTATCACACACACACACACACACACAAAAGCTACATACTGTATTAGATGATAATTAAGTGCTGTGGAAAATAGGAAGCAGGCTGAAAGGGATTAAGAGTATGGGAGTACAATCCATAGCCAAGTGGACAAAGTTGCCCTCACTGAGAAGGTGGCCTCTGTGCCAAGATGAGAGGGAGTTGGCCTTGCAGAGCTTGCAGGGCAAGGGTGCTCAGGCCGGAAATGTGCTCCAGTAGGTCTGGGAAGTAGCAAGGAGGTCAGGGGGCTGGAGTTTGGGAGATGGAATTAGGAGATGAGCTTGGAGAGGAAATGGGATACCAGGGCTCTACAGGCCATTGTAAGGACTTTGGCTCTGCGTCATTGGGTTGAAGTAGTTAATATTAAGATGCAGAGCAGCACTTGGGACACAGTGAGTGCTGTGATTATCACGCCAGGAGAGCCCAGCAGGAGACGTCAGGGAGCTGTAAGAGCCCTGGGCTGGGACTCCCACCTCAGGTCCAGCTCTGCTGCATCTCCCATGTGACCATGCTGACAGCCTGCCTCTCACTGGACGGCCTTGGGAACTCCAGGAAAGTGTTTGTCAAAGTCTTCCTGGTTTGAAAAGGAAGACTTAAATGCTGACTGAGGGCAGGGGCTTATCTGAGGCCTAGGAGGAGGCAGGGTGGTCCCAGGGCTCATGAATCCCTGCCTGGAAGGCCCAGCCTCTTCTTACACTGAAAGGAGAAGGGGCCCCAGGTCCTAACAGGTATGGATGGAGAGGAGGGTCATGTGTATTACATGGCAGCCTTCAGCACGCACTCAGACGGGGGTGGGGGTACCACTCAGAGAGATATTGCCAGGAGGTCCCACCCAGACAGCTGAGGACATGTCCAGAGACATGTGTCAAATCAGAAACCAGCCCGAAGGGCCCTCAGCTACTTCACCAAGCTGGCTGCCACACCTGCCCAGGCAGGCAAGATGGCCTCAGATCCTACCTCCCACAAAGAGGGCTTCCTCCCCTCCCCCTCCCTCGCCCCACCCCACCTCTCCCCTCCCCTCCACTCCCCTCCACTCCCCTCCCAAATCCTCCCAGAACAAGGGCTCCTCTGGCAGCCCTCGCCAAAATACTCCCGTCCAAGCGGTCGGGCTGAGGAAGCTGAGGAACCCAAAGTGACTGAAAGTAACCCGGGTTACTGCTGCCTCAGGCTGGCTGCCTGCCATTGGCTGTGCCTCATGAGGAGATGTGGCGGCAGGGCCCCGCCCCCAGCGGCCGTCAGGGAGGCGGGTACAAGGGCCCAGGCTCAGGGGCCAGGCTCCCTGGGAGCCCCAGCATCTTGTGCAGGTGAGGCAGGCTCTCCTGTCCCCTGGCCCCGAGGCCTGGATCAAAGGCCTCCACCTGGGCCTTGGCCAGGGGCTGGCGGGATTTTGGAGGGAGGGGGGCCTCGTGGGAAAGGAAGCTGTGGTGGGGGCGCAGGGACTGTGGGAAGAGCTTTGAAGGCCTTGAAGGCCGGAGACCAGGTACGGGCCCCTGGGGCAGGAAGGCGCCCACTTGAGCCTGGATGGGCCAGAGATGAAAGGGGCATGTCCTCCTCCCCCCAGCCACCAAGCAGGATGTCCTGGAGGGAGCCAGAGCTCCGGCCTCTTCGCCTGTCCCTTGTGCCTGCCTTTGCCGTCTGATCTGTGGCACCACCTCCCCCAACCCTGCCTCACAGTCTGAAGCTGAGGAGTGGAGGCTTTGTATCAAAGGAAAAGGTTGTTCTCAGGGTCCAAGAAGCCAGAGGTTATGCACTCCATTCTCGGTTTTATCTTCCACCCTCACCCCATCTCCAGGAGCCACTCTGCAGTGGTGCCCAGTTATATATTGCTTAATGTGTCAGGCACTGTTCTAAGTACGTTATATGCTGTGTGTATGTATTAGTCACTCGGTCATATTCAGCTCTTTGCAACCCCATGAACTGTAGCTCACCAGGCTCCTCTGTCCATGGAATTCCCCAGGCAAGAATACTGGAATGGGTTGCCATTCCCTTCTCCAGAGGCTCTTCCCAACCCAGGGATCAAACCCACATCTCCCACACTGCAGGCAGATTTTTTACTGTCTGAACCACCAGGGAAGCCAAGTACATCATATATTACAAAATTTAATTCTCACCACAACCCAGTGAGGAAGGCATAATTATTATCTCCACCGTGCAGATGAAGGAACTTGAGGCCGAGGTGTTAAATGTCTTGCCCAAGGTGGTACAGCTGTAAGTGGTCAAGTTGGTATTAAAACTGAGGCAGGCTGGCTCCACAGTGTAACCTTTCAACCACTATAGGAAGTGATGGAGTGGGAGAGGTTAGAATTCCAGTTTCATGGAAGGGATAGGACCTTGGGGAGGAATGGGGCCTGAGACAGGGGAATCTGCTGTCTAACAGCTGGACCAGCCTGAACTGGCAAGAGTTCCAGTGCCCATGACTGGGCCAGCTGAGGCCTTGCTGAGGCTTTTGCCACCACTCCTTCTTCTCACCTCCCAGTCTGTGACAAACGAGAGGGAAGGACCATGGGGTAGCAGACACACCAGAGGCCCCGCCTTCCACCGGCCTGAAAGACAATCTTCTACTCACCACGGCATGAGGCGGCCCAGGCGGGTCCAGGGAGATTTGCTAATGCAGAAGCCCACCAGGGGGTCTGTGATGGCATCCCAAGCTCGGCCCACGAATAGGATGATGGAAGCAGAGAAAGGATCCACCTGGGATGAGGAACAGGAAAAAGATGACGCCCTCTTCCTTCATCTGAGGGGCAACCTCAACCCTCACTGATGGGCAAAAGCGGGGCTGCCTCCCCACTTCGGCCAGGCCATTAGAACCCTGTACTGCTCCTGCCCAGGCCTCAAGCATCATAACTTGCCTTGTTAATAATGACAACAACAGTTCCCCAACAGCAGTGGTACTGTGTCTCCTGAGAAACTTACCCAGATTCGCCCCCTTCTGTCCTCCCCTCCACCGCCCTTGAAAACTCATCAATTAGAATGAATCCAGATTGCATTTCCTTGTCTCCCTCTCTCAAGTCCGTAACCACTCGATGCCAGAACAAGCATTTGAGGGACTTCCCTATGGCCTAGTGCTAAGACTCTAGGCTCACAATTCAGGGGGCCCAGGTTTGACTCCTGAAGGGGGAATAAGATCCCACATGCTGCAACTAAATGTAACTAAGATGCAGCGCAGGCAAATAAAAGCAGAGATAGCATTTGCTGGGTCACCACAGTGGCCCTCAGTTTTCCCATCTGTATAATGGTGTTATGATCCCCGTCTTACAGGGTTGAGCTCTATCTTGGATGTGGAAAAAGGATTAAATAGAAAAAATGTTGAGAACGTAGGCTGTCACTATCACTTCTGCCTCCAGAACTTCTCGGCTTATAGACAATTTTTCTGGACTCTTCTTCATTCATCAAGGCTCTGCTATTACTATCACTCCAGGAAGATGGAGAGGACTTTCCTCATCTGACTTTTCTAACTTTTTACATTTTGACAGGGGGTTGGTCATATTTTCACCCCACTTAGGACCCAGGGCATGGGAGTCGCTTGAAAACTAGCTGCTTAAAGGGAGTCATTTGTCCTTTCTGGGGCTCAGGGATCTCCATCTGTAAGTGAATACCACTAAGATGCCTTGTTTGGAAAGTCCACTTTCCAAACTGGTGTGTGCACCCTGAGAGTCTTGGCAGTTTGGCCTCCCATTCTTGCAGCAGACAAGGTGAATTCTCAGGATGCCAGGCTGCTGGCTGAGGAGCCCTGTGACACCCTAAGTACCCTATGAGGGCCCCTCTGTCCACTTGCATGCCTCTGCTCCTTAGGTGAAGGTGGGATGCACCTCATCCACAGGCCTGACAACATCCACCAACCCCTGAGCCAAGCCAGCTGACTGCAGTCCAGCTGGGGACATGGTGTGCCAGTCTCTTCTAAGAACATCACAGCAGGCTTTATTCTCTCACACCATTGCCTACCCCTCCAGGCTCTGTTGCTCTTGCCAGGCAAGGAGGAGTTGCCTGACCTTGCCAGCTAAGACTCCTGGGGCTGAGAGACTCCCCTTCTGGATACTCTCCAAAGCCTGACTTCTAATCCACTGTGACTCTGAGAGGCAGAAGTGTAGGGGTGCCTAGTCCCATTTCCCAGTTGAGGGAAAAAACCCTAGCCTAGAATCCATAGTCTCTCCCACTTTGGGATGATGGAGGAGCCATAGGGAGTTCAGTTCACTCACCTGAGCTACATCCAACAGGTAGATCTGTAGGAAGAACCCCAGGGCACATCCCGTCACCTGGTAAGGGGCTCCTCCAACTGCATAGCAAAGTTTGTTGCAAATGGACAACTGCTTTTTCTTCTTTGGTTCCTTCTGGGAAGAAGAGGAAAGAATGAAGAGACCCACGAGACTGGCCTCCATCCTAAAACTTTCCAGAGCCAGGACCATCCCTCTAACCAACTCTGCCAGGAAGGATAAGTCTGCCTTGCCCTGTTCTCACCCAGGGAGAGCTCACTTCTCACAAGAAAAGAGAGGTCTTCTCTGTTTTTAAAAATCTGGAAAAGGCAAATTCATACTGAGGAAGTATCCCCTAAGCCACCTCACCCCAACCCCAGATCCTTACCAGTGCACCATCCCTTAATGACTCCTCCCAAGGCCTCAGTCATGTTTCTTTCCAAGTTGAAGGGGGAGTATGCTCCAGCAGTGAACCTGTCCCCACCTAGCACCAACTGCCACAACCTGAAAATCCTCTTGTTGCCAAAAGCTGCCTAAGCCCAGGCCTGGCTCCCACCATGGTTCAGAGGGTAGAACCCACCTGCCTACTGGATGAGAGCTCTAGAGATCTGTACGGGCCCAGCCCAGTTGGCTGTAGGCACAGCTGTTCCTTCCATCTGTCCCAGAGCCTCCCTGGCCCGTGGAGGCAGCCAGACCTTCAGGCAAACCCAGGAGATGTCCTACCCTTCCTCTCCCTGCCCCCCTCCCCCAGAGCGCAGGAGATCTTGTTGTGGCGCAGGAGATCTTGTTGTGGCGACTGGCAGGTAGGGGGGTAGGAAGGCCTCTAGGTGCTGGGTTGGGCCCTCTCTGGGTGGGGCACTAGGGAGGTTAAGGTTGCCCAGGGAAAGTAGATTACTCATACATTGCAGCAGCATTAATTGCTTACCCAGGCTCCTTCCAAAGATCGGTTAATAAAATTAAAACGAAAAGGCAGTCGCCTCCCAGGCAGATATATTGCCTGGGATCCCTCTCTGGGGAAGCCTGATGTCACTGGGTCCTTCATTACGTCGAGAGAGCTGGGAACAGGGCCGAAAGTCAAGACAGGCAAAGCGCAGTGTACGCGCGACCCGATACCTACACTCACAGAGAGCCTACCGGATGCGGCTCCTTTAAGAGCAGAGCTCTTGTTTTATGAATGAACTTGATCGGCTCTCGCCGCCGAGTTGAGAAGCTAGCGTAGAATGTGGGGGTGGGGAGTAGGGGGATGAGAGATGGGGGACCAAGGTAGTTTCCCAGATTTCTGGGGTCTCCCTGCCGTCTAGGGCAGCAAACTTTAGCGGCTGATCACAGAGGAACGGAAAGCTGCTAGGCAGAGCCGGGCACCACGTGGAGCTCCCAGTAAGGCTGCTCTCCAGAAATGCCCAGAGCTGGGGTGGGCAAAGGAGGGGCCTGGCGCCTACAAACCTTTTCCATCACTCCCCGACTCCAGGGCACCCCCAGGGCTCTCTCCTGCCTCTGGGTTCTTCTGTTCCTGGCTTAGCCCAATGTGTCCCAGAACCAGGCTTATCCCGCGACGCCCCCATCTCATCCTGGCCCCCCATCCCAGACCCTCCACCTGGGTTGCGAGGACCTCACCTTCACCTGGACCGGGCGTTCACCAGCTTGGAGGATGCCGGTGGGCAGAAGTCCCGCGGCGGAGCCGCTCTCGGCGCCCTCTCCTTTGGCCATGACCCGCGGGCCACGCCGCCCGGGGACCGGGAGGCCGGGATGCTCCTCTGTTCCGCGGGCCTCCGCTCCGCCCCGGCTCGCGTTGTAGTTGTAGCCGCCGCCGCCACTTCGGTCGCCGCACACTAGTTAACCCCGCAGGCGGCTGGGCGAAGCACTCACTCCCCTGCACGCCCCCCGCGCCTCTTAAAGGTTCGCCCAGCCCTCTCTGATCTGGCCAATCCTGGAGCTTTGCTACCCCGCCTCCAGCCAATCCTGGAGCCCGCCGGTCCTCCCGCCTGCCCAAACCACCCGGCTGCTAGCTGGTGCCATCCAGCCACGTTCTCTAGTCCGGAACCCGTATCCGGCTGCGCGTGCTCCGCGCAACCTCGGGGGAAGGCTTGGAGACCCACCTGACGTGCACGAGGAAACTGAAGCCCAAGGCTAAAAGTGACCTGCCCAAGGACCCCCAGAATGAGTTCTCCCAGAGCCAGATCTACACCTCGTGACTTCAGGCCCGCAGGTCCAGGAAAAGTAGGGGCTCCAAAGCCCACTGCCCCCCTTTAACGTCTGGAGTAAAATCGAGTCTCCTGCTCTAAACCTGGAGTATGTAGCGCTGGCACTTTCCTAACCGACGCCCCTCTCTCTTTCCCCAAGATGGACTACTACTTCTTACGGACAGTGGCATCTTTGGGGCCCTCATGATGGAGAGAAAGGCTAGGTGAGGTAACGTGGCAGGCGGAGGCAACGCGTCGCCTCGGGCAGAAAGCCCCCAGTTTGTGGAAGAGAGTCGAGACCACAGCCATTAGCACACAATGATAGTAACAGCAGCATTTTATGGTGAATTTCCTCCAGGCTTGACACGATCTCCTTCAGCCCTTTAACCACCCTGTGAGGGTGGTACTATTATTATCTCCGTTTTACAACTCAAGGGAGGAAAACTCAGAGAAATGAAACAGCTGTTATGTGGTAGAGCCAGGGCTAGAAGGTTTTGCCCCATTTTAAAGCCTACCCTCTTCATAGCACCGCGCTATCCCTCTCAGCAAAAATGAGAAGGCTGAACCTGTCTTCCCAAGAAGCCCTGGAAGATAGGAAGCCCTGAGTTGAAACAGTCAAGGAAAAATTGGAAAGAGTGCTGAATAGTCTGCTCCTTGAAAGAAGGTGGGAGGGGAATTCCCTGGCGGTTCAGTGGTTAGAACTCTGAGGGCACTTGGTCACTGATGGAGAATTAAGATCCTGCAAAGCCTTGGGGTCTGGCCAAAAGAAAAACAAAGAGAGAAGATGGGAGGCCAGACAGATGTCAGAAAACAGTCTTTTACCACCCGTGTGTCCCTTGTGTCACCGTCACTCCTGGCTTCCCAGACACTCAAGAGGCCGGGAGGGGGCCAGATGGCACCGACCAGTGAAATGATTGCTCAAAGGCCACTCAGTCCTGTGCCTGTGGTTGCTGTGTCAGGTTCCTTTTTTCTTTCATAAAATCTTATTGCCAGGAGGAGAGATAAGGTCTCGTGGCCCCATGATGGCCACACCAAGCTTCCTCATCAGCCCTAGAAAATCCCCATCTTGGCACACAGATCTTGGCCACTGCTGAGAGCCAAGGTGAGGCAGCTGAACTGGTGCAAAGGGCCTGGACTGGCCCCCATAGCTGTGCCATGAGCTGTGTGAACTCTTCTGTCTCTGCCCTTCTCTGGGCTTGAGTCCACAGCCCTAACACCCTCAGCCCTAGGGGATTACACTGCATCAGAAGTGATTTAGACTCCAGTCAAACCATGAGCTCTCGCAAGGTAAGAATCACATCTTTTTCACTCCTGTATCCCCACTGACTAGCTGGGGGCCTGATTCGTAGTAGGAACCTAAATATGTGTTCAGTGATGCCTGCTCAGTCTCCCTGAGGTACAAGCACAGGGGAGCCCATTCAGAAAAGCCCCAGGCTCATCCATTTACTAGCTGTGTGGTTGATCCTGGGCAATCCAGTTAACTGTCCTACATATATAAGGTAGAGATATTAAGTGACTACCTGTTTTGAGTATGAAACCAGAAAATGCAGGGGGGAAGTGCTTAGCACAAATGCCTGGGAGCCGAGGCTGAGCTGGTCCCCCCTCTTGGCCCGATTCCAGTCTGAAAGTGTAGCAGTGTAAGATTCCAGATATGGCCTGACCAAGCCAGAACAATAGGCCTATTATTTCCCGCAGTCTGGACACGACACATTGTTAATGCAGCCTAAGACTGCTGGGCTTCGGAGTCTTTCTCTCCCATGACTAGTTCCCATCAGGTTGTGGTCAATTAAATTATTCAGATCCTTTTCACTGGAGCTGGGGTCGAGTCAGGTCTCTCCCCGACCCTCTGCTTTGTATAGTGTCTCCCCCTTCATGAAGCTCACAGAACGACAGGGTCTTCTTGCTTATTTCAGCCTGTTGAAATTTGTTTTCAGTGCTGGTTCTATTGCCTCCTGTTTCCTCTCCATCTCGGTTTATTTTTCTGGTTTTGTTTTGTTTTGTTTTTAATTTTGGCTGCACCATGTAGCATGCAGGACCCTAGTTCCCCTGTCAGGAATCGAACTTGTGCCCCCTACATTGGAAGGTGGAATCCCAGCCACTGGACCAATGGAGGAAGTCCTACTCCCTCTCTAATTTTAGATCCAGGCTGCTCCTTTCCACTTCAACTACACCATCCAGTCTGTTGATCAGGACAGAGTCCCACAATGCTCCACTAGAGACACCCTTCACCACTGACTATATTAGGGCCCTGCTTTTACACAACAGCTCCCAATTATTGCTGGGCAAGCATTGGGCTAAATGCTTTATGTATATACCATCTCATTTCCTCACAACATCAGTGGGTAGGTGATGAATCTGAGGCTGAGACAGGGAAAACAGGGGCCAGTTTTACACGCCCAGAGTCAAGCACCTTTTTCTGACCATGTGCTTGGCTGTAAATTTGTCACTTAGAAATGTTGTCTTCCGGCTGCACACAGTCCTGACCACGTGCCTCCATGGCCGTCTTGGCCACTCTCACTCCTGCCCTCTTTCCCGCTCACCACCAGGCCTGGAGCCCAAGGGGCTTTGCTGAGGCTCCAGTCCAACGTGGGCAAAAGGCAACCTTATCAGCTCCATTAGCCTCAGGAACCTGGAGCAAAGACCTGGACCGTTTCTTCACAGCAACATTCTTTTCATCTAGGATAGCAGTGAGAACAAGGGCTTCTCCCTGAGGAGCAGAAAGGCAGCTCCCCACTCAGGGATGAAACTACCCTTGTGGCCATCCTTGACCTTTTCTAGATGTAGCCTAGTCTCAGAGCCAAGGGCAAATACATTTCAGAGCTCCCCTTGTTGCTTCCACTTGTCTGTGCCCTCACGGTGCGCCATGCCCAGCCTGAAGGGCTTCTTCATACCCTAGTGTACTCCCCTGAGGGCCTGTGGGGAAGGAGACTGGGTCCCCTGAGCTTCTTTGGAGACAGAGGAGCAAAGATTCGAAGGACAGATCACTGGCTTCATAGTCTATCTCTACCATACAGTTTGTGCATATGTATGAGCTCAGTCACTCAGTTCTCTCGGACTCTTTGGCAGCCCCATAGACTAACCTGCTGGGTTCCTCTGTGAGATTTTCCAGGCAAGTATACTGGAGTGAGTTGCCATTTCCTTCTCCAGGGGATTTTTCTGACCATACAGTTTACTCCTGGGCAAATTACAAAATCTCTTTGAGCCTCACTTTCCTCACCTGTCAAATGAGGATAATAATTCTGTATATCTCACAGTGTAGTCATGAGCATTAAGTAGGGTTCATAGAACAGTGCTTGGCCTTTAGTAAGAACTTAAGCAGAATTCCCTGGTGGTTCAGTGGTTAAGAATCCACCTGCTAAAGTAGGGGACATAGGTTCAATTCCTGATCCGGGAAGATTCCACATGCTATGGAACAACTGACCCTGTGTGCCACAGCTGCTGAGCTACATGCTACAATTACTGAAATCCACGTGCCCTCAAGTGCTGCAACTACTGAAATCTACATACCCTCAAGCGCATGCTCCACAACAAGAGGAGCCACTGCAATGAGAAGCCCTCTCCCCACAACTAAAGAAAGCCCCTGTGCAACAACAAAGGCCCAGTATGGCCAAGAACTACATAAATAAATTTTTTAAAAAAATTCAAATGCCCCAGAGAGCTTCTTAATTCTGTTCAATAAATAAATAAATAAAAACAAAGAGTGGGGGTTGCCTTTTAAAAATATTCGTCATCATTATCAGCATCACCACGGTCACTATCATCGGTAGTATCTATTTGTGTGGTGAAACCACACCAAATAACACCATTTAACTCAGAGGGGAGAAAATTTGATTTAAATGGCTAGGGGCTAGATTTATATCTGGTGATTCAAGATGGTTTTTCTAACCCAGTGGGGTGCTGCCAGGACAGGCTAAGAGATTGTTGCTAAGTGAAGGTGTTTTCAGGTACCAGTGTTGTCAAGTGGAATAGCAATCTGTTATCCTGTGGTAAGATCTCTTTAGTCCTTAAATGGTGGATCTACCACCCTGACTTCTGGAAAAAAGGAGCCCAGCCCATGCTTTAAAACATACTTATCTCAACTTGTGCGTTCCTGCTTAGTCACTCAGTCATGCCTTATTCTTGCAACCCCATGGACTGTAGCTGACCAGGCTCCTCTGTTCATGGAATCTCCAGGCAAGAATATTGGAATGGGTAGCCATTCCTTCCTCCAGGGGATCTTTCTGACCCAGGGATTGAACCCGGGTCTTCTGCATTGCAAGCAGATTCTTTAATGTCTGAGCTACTAGGGAAGCCCACACTTATCTCAAGAGCCACTGGTAAGTTTATACCTTGGTTGGTGCTTATGGCAGAAAGCGAAGAGGAACTAAAGAGCCTCTTGATGAAAGTGAAAGAGGAGTGGAAAAGTTGGCTTAAAACTCAACATTCAAAAAACGAAGATCATGACATCCAGTCCCATCACTTCATGGCAAATAGATTGGGAAATGATGGAAACAGTGAGAGACTTTATTTTCTTGGGCTCCAAAATCACTGCAGATGGTGACTGCAGCCATGAAATTAAAAGATGCTTCCTCCTTAGAAGAACAGCTATGACAAACCTAAACAGCATATTAGAAAGCAGACAATACTTTGCCAACAAAGTTCCATCTAGTCAAAAGAAAGAAAAGTGAAAGAAAGAAAAGTGAAGTCGCTTAGTTGTGTCCGACTCTTTGTGACCCCATGGACTGTAGCCCACCAGGCTCCTCCATCCACGGAATTTTCCAGGCAAGAGTACTGGAGTGGGTTGCCATTTCCTTTTCCAGGGGATCTTCCCGACCCAGGGATCAAACCCGGGTCTCCTGCATTGCAAGCAAACACTTTACCATCTGAGCCATGGTTTTTCCATGTAGTCATGTATGGATGCAAGAGTTGAACCATAAAGAAGGCTGAGCGCTGAAGAATTGATGCTTTTGAACTGTGGTGTTGAAGAAGACTCTTGAGAGTCCCTTGGACAGCAAGGAGATCAAACCAGTCAATCCTAAAGGAAATCAGTTCTGAAAATAATTGGAAGGACTGATGCTGAAGCTGAAACTCCAATACTTTGGCCAGCTATTGCGAAGGGCTAACTCATTTGAAAAGACCCTGATGTTAGGAAAGATTGAAGGCAGGAGGAGAAGGGGACGACAGAGGACAAGATGGTTGGATGGCATCACTGACTCAATGGACATGAGTTTGAGCAAGCTCCAGGAGTTGGTGATGGACAGGAAGCCTGGTGTGCTGCAGTTCATGGGGTTGCAAAGAGTCGGACACAGCTGAGCTGAACTGGATAGTGGTGGTCTGGGGCCTGAGGCCAGGAAATGGCTGGGCAAGCATTGGAGTAGGCTGAGGCTATTCTGCACCCAGTCCTTTTGTCTTCCCTGTGGGGAGATGAAAGGGCAGAAAGTAGAAAGGAGAGACTCTTGAGAGTCACAAGAGAAACTCTTCCTTTAGAAGGTAGCTAAGAGCTCTTCAAGTCATCTGAGGCTACCAGTTGTGGAGTAGACTATCTCTTGCCATATCAATAAACAAGGATGTAATAGCCATCAGCGATTTCGGGCCTCCAGATGTGAATAAGGACTCCTAAAGGGAAAACAAAGCCTGAGATTCAGCAGATGCTGCCACCACACTCCCCCCGGCCCCCGCCGACCCCATGATTGCTGAGGAGCTAGGGGACGGGGGGAGTAAGAAATCAAAAAAAACAGGGTCCCAGATACTTGAGATGTGTATGAATGAAATGACTTTAATAATCCCAGACTCTCGCATCTTCCCATACATAGAAGAGTGCTAATTTCCTTAACTTGAGATATCTAGTTTTCCTTAAATAACAGTAACCTTTGATGTTCAGACTGCCTGCCCTGCTTCGTTACAAAGTTCTATATATCCTGACTCCTTCCCCCCAGCTCCTTGGAGAAGTTTCTCAGGACTACCAGAGACGCTGCCTTCCAGGCTTGAAGTCACAACATTCTCACCAAATAAAACACGTTCTGCTTTCAGGTTGTGACTATATTTTTTAGTAGACAGTTTTGGCAACCAACATGAAGGGACCCAGAGCAGATTCCTTCTCCTCCGCCTGAGCTCTATGGGAATCTGGAGGCTTGGTAACAGCAGAAGCCCCTTGTCCCCATCCATCTCCTTGGGAGTTCAGACGGATTTGATTGAGTCTCTTCTGGTTCTAGGATCTCTCATATTGGTTGAAGATCCTGAGTTTTATTTGGTGGGGTATAGCAGGTCCTTGCCCCCTCTCACTTGAAAGTTCTTGGTGGGGGGGGCACCCAGTTGAAAAACACTGGGGCCCACCCACAGTCTAGCTACTGAGTGGGACTTGGTTGAAAAATATGGAGGAACACCCCCTTCCCAGTTGTAAGACAATGAAAGGGGTTGGTTAACAGACACCAGGGAAATACCCATCCAGTTAGAAGATACCTTGAAATACCCACCGAGGAATCCTTGGGTCTTTGTTGGAAGACACTGAGGTTGCTACGTTGTAGGAGGCTGAGCAGTCTGTGTTGAGTAGTTAGGTAAGCGCCTAATCTGACTCTTTTCCTCAGTTTGGCTGCGTCAATAGAATTTGTCGGGATAAAAGTGAAGATATTCCATGAAAGCTTTACTCTGAGGAAAGGAACAAAGCTCCCAGCCAGTTACAGTTTTCTCAGGTGACTGAGAAATTTATGGGGGTGGTAAAGGCTGAGTCCTCATACTGAGCAGTGGTCCCATAGAGAAATCTTCTCATTAATTAAAAAAAATTGCTCACCTGGAAGAAACAAATAAGAACTGAACATTCAGCAACTCAAGCACCTATGGTGGTCTTAGACTGCCAGAGATAGACTCTGAGACACATAAGATGAGCTAAAATGACTCTGGGGTACTCTGGGAGGAGTTAGGCTCACAAGCAGCCCACAGGCCCACCACATGACTTCGCTAGGAAATTTTTATCCCTGACAAATTCAAGTTAAAATGGGAAATAGAATTTCTCAAAAGCAAAACAAAGGGCATCAGAAAGTCAACCTCTGACTAACACCCCAGCCAGATTCATAAGGAGCTCATACTTGCAAATACCTAGTTAATTGGAGAAATTATACTTTAATTGGAGAAATTATATTGAAGGAAATCTTACCCAAAAATTGAGGGGGTCTTTATTTTGTATGCAAAGTTAAAAACTGGCTTAGTAAAACTTTAAAGGGAAACTGACATTTCTCTGTGTCTTCGAGTTGTAAATGTTTCTACCTGATATTCCTAGGTTCTTCTGTGTTCCTGGGTTAATTTGTTTGTGTTTGCCCTATTTCTTGTTGTTCAGTCACTTAGTTGTGTCCGACTCTTTGCGATCCCATGGTCCACAGCACACCAGGTTTCTTTGTCCTTCACTATCTCCAGGAGTTTGTTCAAACTCATGTCCATTAAATGGTTGATGCCATCCAACCATTTTATCCCCTGTCATTCCCTTCTCCTGCCTGCAATCCTTCCCAGCACCAGGGTCTTTTCAAATGAGTCGGCTCTTCACATCAGGTGGCCAAAGTATTGGAGCTTCAGCCTCAACATCAGTCCTTCCAATGAATATTTAGGGTTGATTTCCTTTAGGATTGACAGGTTTGATCTCCTTGCACTCCAAGGAACTCTCAAGAATCTTCTCCAGCACCACAGTTCAAAAGCATTAAATCTTTGGTGCTCAGCTTTCTTTATGATCCAACTCTCACATCCATACATGACTACTGGAAAAACCATAGCTTTGACTAGACGGACATTTGTCTCTGCTTTTTAATATGTTGTATAGGTTTGTCAAAGCTTAAGAAGCAAATGTCTTTTAATTTCACAGCTGCAGTCACCATCAGCAGTGATTTTTGGAGCCCAAGGAAATAAAGTCTGTCACTGTTTGCATTGTTTCCTCTTCTATTTGCCATGAAGTAATGAGACAAGATGGGGTGATCTTAGTTTTTGAATGTTGGGTTTTAAGCCAACTTTTTCACTTCCCTCTTTTACTTTCATCAAGAGGCTCTTTAGTTCCTCTTCACTTTTTGCCAGTAGGGTGGTGTCATTTGCATGTCTGAGATTATTGATATTTCTCTTGGCAACTTTCAATCCAGCTTGAACTTCATCCATCCTGGCATTTTGCACAATGTACTCTGCATAGAAGTTAAATAAGCAGAGTGACAATATACAGCCTTGATATAATGATAACTAAAGTTAAAGGTATAGAAATTGGTGGCAGAATTTAGATAAAAGTATTATAAAATTATTATATTTAGATGGCATTTATATATGAAGGCTTCCCTTGTGTCTCAGCTGGTAAAGAATTCAGCTGCAATGCAGCAGACCTGGGTTCGACTCCTGGGTTGAGAAGATCCCCTGCAGAAGGAAAAGGCTACCCACTCCAGTAATCTGGCCTGGAGAATTCTATGGACTGTATAGTCCATGGGATCTCGAAGAGCTGGACACAACTGAGCGACTTTCACTTTCACTTACTTTATGTATGATGGTCATACCTCTTATTTATTTTAATTGTGGGATAGACAAGGCATATAGATTGCCACTAAAGAAGTATTAACTAAATGTACTGAGGAAACCAATAGAGTTACAAAATAAGTAAAAATAGGAACTAACATGCAAGGGCTAATAAAAATAAAAATAGTGATTTTGCTGTGGTTTAATTCATAAACACAGAAAGGTATTTTGCTGAATGCCTTATACAAACCTTTGAAGACATGATACATTAAACTTTAAAGTTAGAAAACTAAGCAACTGTCTTTGTCTCACAAATGTCTAAAAACCAGAATATGAGTACAGGCCACAAGGACCTGACACTGAGCCAGGTTAAGCAAGCAAGAACTAAAACCAAAGGAAAAAAATGGCAATTTTAGATTTGAACTGTTGAACTATTCCCTCGGCCAAACCTTACAGATAGTAAGCCTTTATCATCTGAGCAAACAACTTTTGTGTATTCCAACTGTTTGTTAACTAGTATGTTTATATTGTAATCTTGATTCTTAGCTAAGCTCTTTTTTTCCCTAGCTAAGCTTTTAAATGAAGCCATGAGATCCCTAGTTTGCCTATTTATGTCTGTGTACACATTATACATATAAGATATCTCTACTTTTTAAAAGTATTATTAGAATTGGATTTATAAAGAGCTCTATTTAATTTTAATAAAGAGAACTTGCATTTAAAAGAAACTGACCAAGATGACTTTCAGGTTCATGTTAACTAGGAAATATTCAATAGTAAGTTGACTCCTGATATTAATGTTTAAGTTTGTTGATCTAGTTAATATAGACATGTCATTAACAGTCATCAAAATTGAGTATAATACTGTATCATACCTATGCTTAATAAATAAGACCTTACTAGATCTCTTGAAAGAAAAATAACTTGAAATGATGTAACTTTAAGATAAATCTAAATGAGATAAGGACTCTAGGGTAAATTCTTTTTATATTTTAGAACTATTTAAAAATGATCTTTCCAACAAAAATAAAAGAAAAAACAAACAAAAAAATGATCTTTCCAGATACTTGGTAACTTAAAATTCTAGAGCTATTGCCAATTTAAGCTAAGTGATGAAAATTTATTGAATACCTAAAAGATCCTGAGATAGCAGTTGTTTTCTATAAGAACATAAATGTTTTTAGAAATTATCACCGGTGTTTATGCTCACCAGTCTATAGAATGCCAAGGTAAGACAGTTAATTAGTTTTACTAAAATTAAGGTTTTAAAAGTCAAGGATTCTCAGTTCTAATGAGGTGGATAAAACTGGAACCTATTATACAGAGTGAGGTAAGTCAGAAAGCAAAACACCAAAAAAAATAAATAAATAAAAAAGAAAGAAAAACACCAATACAGTATATTAACGCATATATATGGAATTTAGAAAGATGGTAACGATGACCCTATATGCGAGACAACAAAAGAGACACATATGTAAAGAACAGACTTTTGGACTCTGTGGGAGAAGGCGAAGGTGGGATGATTTGAGAGAATAGTATTGAAACATGTATATTACCACATGTGAAACAGATCGCCAGTCCATGTTCGATGCATGAGACAGGGTGCTCAGGGCTGGTGTGCACTGGGATGACCCTGAGGGATGGGATGGGGAGCAAGGTGGAAGGGGGGTTCAGGATGGGGAACACATGTACACCTATGGCTGATTCATGTCAATGTATGGCAAAAACATACATACACTACAATATTGTAAAGTAATTAATCTCAAATTCAAATTAAAATAAATTAATTAATAAAAAAAAGTCAAGCCTTCTAATTTACCACTATGCAAGAGATATAACAGATTCAGTTCGATCCCTGGGTCAGGAAGATCCCTTGGAGGAGGAAATGGCAACCCACTTCAGTATTCTTGCCCGGAGAATCCCATGGACAGAAGAGCCTTGCAGGCTACAGTCAGTCCATAGAGTCACAAAGAGTCGGACACGAATGAAGCGACTTAGCCCAGCACAGCACAAAAGTTGAGGGTTTAGATTTAAACATGTAATTTAAGCTGTTAGGTAGGAACAGTACAGTACTGCAATAATACAAACTTCTCAATATACAGTAAGAAATAGAATGTATGTTTTCAATAAAAAAGGCATGAGAAATGGAATTACACTTTGGGGAGGGAAAAGAAAGAATGAGCTGGTTGATTTTGTTTAAATGGAAAATGAGAGACTGAACACAGAAGTGATGAGAGACTGTGGAAAGAAATCCTGAGGAAAAAGGTTTGTACATAGTCAGGATTGACTGAGTTTGAATTGAAGTTAACTAAATGAATGAATGTACTTTGTTAAGTGAGTTAGTGCAGGACTGGAATTTGATTTCTCTCTGTTAAAAGTGGTTCTTTTTTTTTACTACAAATTGTGTGAGTTTCTGTGCCCTTAAGTTATCTATATTTGTTTTCCTTTAATTATTTTATTATTTTGGTTGAATAAGTATTCTTTCAGTGACCTATGATCCTGTATTTTAAAACCTTTTTGATATATCTAACAAACTTCCCAAATATCAAAATCTAACTAAGCTTGTCAGCCTTCAGCTGACTCTGGGATGGATGCTTTGGGAAAAAGAAAAATCTGTAAGACAAGTCAGAGACACCTCAGAGACAATGTTAAACTAAATTTATTTAGTATTTCTAATTGAAAAATATTATCAAGTGACAAAAAGTGAACTTTAGGTTATAATGTATGGATAAATATCATTAATACAGATATTCCAAAATTTATATGAAATCCCTAACATCTGATACATCCTGATATAATTTTATCAGTCATAATTCTAGAGATTATACAAGTGTTTTATGTTACAGAAATATCCAAATGTCCTAATTGCATTGTACTCAAATCTTATACCACACTATTTTAAGTTTTGTCCTTTATAGATTATCATAATTTTACATTGCTTTTACAAAATGAAGATTTTCAAGAAGACTCATAAAAAGAACTTTTAAACAATGGTGTTTCCGATAGCCTTAATGCCACTGAACTGGATAACAAAATGACAGATTCTAATGGAAACCTGATTACTTAAGGCAGGTCAACAGGAATCAGTTACATGAGACTGAATGAACTGATAAATATGATTTATAACCTTGACTTTACAAATTATGCTAACTTAAATCTGTTTCCCAGGTACCCTTTTTTCTCTTATACTGTGATCTACAACAGGTTGATAAAAAATGCCTTGTAAATGGGGATGAGATATTTGTCTTTTTCTCTCTGCCTGATCCTGCCAAGATTTGGCTTTCCACCTGGCTTTCTTATAAACCTGATGGTAACTGCAACTGGATTACAACTAGTTACATTAATCATTGCTTCAATTTGTTCCTTGTTTCCAAACTGTTTGTGCTTTTGTCTGCTACACTATGACTTTGTCAAGGTTACTAGCTACATTACTTATGTTTATTTTAAAAGATTGTTGTCTCACAGCATGCAGCCAGGCCTCCAGCAAATGTAATGGTGACTAGGTGACAAAGCAATTGATCAAAAAAAATATCATTGTGTATGCCATGCCATCAATAATTGTAATAGTGTAATTCTAGGTGTGGGAAGAAGCAACAAAGGAAATCCTAATAGGTTAAATCCTTGATCTGAATAGATTAGAAGATAAGAGGGCCCAGAGAATATTTTATTATTTATCAATGAGCCTAATCTGGAAATGCCAAAGAATATTTAAACTACCGCACAATTGCATTCATCTCACACACTAGTAAAGTAATGCTCAAAATTCTCCAAGCCAGGCTTCAGCAATACGTATAATTGTGAACTTCCAGATGTTTAAGCTGGTTTTAGAAAAGGCAGAGGAACCAGAGATCAAATTGCCAACATCCGATGGATCATCGAAAAAGCAACAGAGTTCCAGAAAAACATCTATTTCTGCTTTATTGACTATGCCAAAGCTTTTGACTATGTGGATCACCATAAACTGGATAATTCTTAAAGAGTTGGGAATACTAGACCACCTGACCTGCCTCTTGAGAAATCTATATGCAAGTCAGGAAGAAACAGTTAGAACTGGACATGGAACAACAGACTGGTTCCAAATACGAAAAGGAGTACATCAAGGCTGTATACTGTCACCCTGCTTATTTAACTTCTATGCAGAGTACATCATGAGAAACTCTGGGCTGGATGAAGCACAAGCTGGAATCAAGATTGCCAGGAGAAATATCAATAACCTCAGATATGCAGATGACACCACCCTTATGGCAGAAAGCAAAGAGGAACTAAAGAGCCTCATGATGAAAGTAAAAGAGGAGAATGAAAAAGTTGGCTTAAAGCTCAACATTCAGAAAACTAAGATCATGGCATCTGGCCCCATCACTTCATGGCAAATAGATGGGGAAACAGTGGAAACCGTGGCTGACTTTATTTTTCTGGGCTCCAAAATCACTGCAGATGGTGATTGCAGCCATGAAATTAAAAGACACTTACTCCTTGAAAGGAAAGTTATGACCAACCTGGACAGCATATTAAAAAGCAGAGACATTACTTTGCCAACAAAGGTCCATCTAGTCAAAGCTATGGTTTTTCCAGTGGTCATGTATGGATGTGAGAGTTGGACTGTGAAGAAAGCTGAGTGCTGAAGAATTGATGGTTTTGAACTGTGGTGTTGGAGAAGACTCTTGTGAGTCCCTTGGACTGCAAAGAGATCCAACCAGTCCATCCTAAAGGAAATCAGTCCTGAATATTCATTGAAAGGACTGATGTGAGGCTGAAGCTCCAAAACTTTGGCCACCTGATGTGAAGAGCTGACTCATTTGAAAAGACCCTGATGTTGGGAAAGACTGAAGGCAGGAGGAGAAGGGGATGACAGAGGATGAGATGGTTGGGTGGCATCACTGACTTAATGGACATGAGTTTGAGTAAACTCTGGGAGTTGGTGATGGACAGGAAGGCCTGGCATGCTGCAGTCCACGGTGTTGCAAAGAGTCGGACATGATTGAGCAACTGAACTGAACTGAACTGAATCTGAAAATTAACACCTGGAGTGATATATCAACAAGAACTTTTGCCTGATCTGGGATGAGCTTCCTAGTGCCGTGGGAAAAAAAAAATGGTCATGAAACATCTCCCAAATATGGTCGAATTTATGACCATGGTGAGAGACTGAAATAGAATATCTCCTTCCATATCAATAAACAAGGATGTAACAGTTGTCAGTGATTTGGGGCCTCCAAATGTGAATAAGGGCTCCTGAAAGGGAAAACAAGGCTTGGGATACAGCAGATGCCGCCCCAACCCCCACCCACGGTGATTGCTGAGGAGATGGGTAGAGGGGGGAATGTAGTGAGAAATAAAAAAAAAAAAAACAGGATGGTGGCCCCAGATGGCTCAGACGTATATGAAAGGAATGACTTCAATAATCCTAGGCTCTTGCATCTTCCCAAACATTGAAGAGCACTAAATTCCTTGAGATGTCAGATTTTCCTTAATTAACAGTAATCTTTGGTGTTCAGACTGCCTGCCCTCCTTTGTTACAAACTTCTATATATCCTGACTCCTCCTCCAGCATCTCAGAGCGGTTTCTCATGGCTACTGGAAATGCGGTCTCCCAGGCTTGAGGTCCTAACATTCCCACTGAATAAAACACCCTACTTTCAGGTTGTGACTGTATTTTTTAGTCAACAATATTCCTGTTGACTGGGCAACTGGATGTTGGTTGGGCAACTGAAGGACAGGAGAGGCTTCAAGGCTGATTCTCCAACTCAGGGCTGATTTCAAAGGCTATAGACCATTCCACAGGGAGGCTTCCTATCCTGGGCTTCAGTATTTGGCTGGGTGATGGGCCTAAGTTCTGAGCCTCAGTTGGGGCTGAGGGGCATGAAGAGTACCCAGAGGTTTCTTGAGACACCTGGTATACCCTTCCTTACCTAGTACCTCTGCGTCTTCTCATCCTCAACTCCCCCTAGTTCAAGGTCGTCTCCAGAAAAGAAAGACAGCCCTACTCCCCAGGAAGATTGACTGCTGAGGTGATGATATAAGAATTATGGAGTGGAAGAAGCTGGGTAGGTCATCCTTGGCTCAGAAAGCCACACCATCTGAGGTCACACCACAGCTCTGAGGGAGCCCCATTGGTTGGACCAGCCTACCAGGTGGTCCAAGATCAGGTGAGTTGTCCTCTGGGCAAGAGCCCAGAGATTAATCTCAGAAGAAGGGGTGGAGACTGAAGCTTTTACTGGCTAAAAGACTCTTTTACTGGCTAGCCAGGCCTCTGCCCTCCTTCTCCTTATGCTCATACCATATTCCTGCATACCTTGTTCTGCTGGCCTTCATCCTCTCAGAGCGCGAAGTTTTCAAATTAAGTAACTTGCTGGACTCAGACCAATGTGGTAGAAGCAGAACATGCCTTGGGCAACTCTGAAGTTCCACCTCCCATCTGGGCCTCCTTTTACCCATGTGCACAAAGTGTTCTGGACAGCCCAACACCATGTAATGACTGCTTCCATTTCCACTGTGTCATGCAGAGACCTCTAGTTTAGGTTGGCTACCTTCAGACACAATGGTAACCCTGTGATCTCATGTGATCAAATAGTGATAAGGAGCAAGAGATAAGCTTAGCTGAGGCCCTTAGAGAGTGGCCTAGAGGCAGGATCATCTCTGTTTGAGTCTATTGAATAGTTCTGTCTCTAGCCAACTCTGTGACTTTGAGGTCAGTTAAGTTTTCCAAGCCTCACTCATCTGATCTGTAATTTATCTGATCATAGTGTTATAGGATCAGGTGAGACGCGTACAAACAATGTACACATTCAAAACAAACCTTAGAGTTGGCTCTCAACAAATGTTCATTTCTTTCTTTTGATCCCTCTGATTGGCAGGCTGTCTTTGATTAATAGACAGTGGAAAAACACTTTCTGATCTGGGTTTAAAACTTAAAAGTTAAGGGCCTTAAATTAAAAAAAAAAAAAAAAGATACTTGGGGAAGCTGTAAAGGTGGACTTGGCAGTACATTCACTGAGACTATTTGGTGACCACTCAGCAAAAACAGGGGTGAATAAAGCATGGATAATTTCATCCTTTGAGGAAGTAACATCTAACCATGGAGACAAATATAAGCAGATTAATTTATGAAATGATATGGCAAAGGCCTAAAAGAGATCTGAATACACATTTGAAAACACTAGATTTGGGGTGGGGAGGGGCAGGGATGGAAGTCTGAGAAGGCTTCACAGAAGAGGTAGCAATGGAACCAAACCCTTCAGGATGAGTAAGAGTTCCTGAGATGGGGAAGCACATGCCAGGCAAAGGGAACACCTCAAACTTGGAAGTGTGGTGAAGGATGGTGGGAGCAGAAGCTCTGAGCAGCTTGGGCTGGCTGAGCATTCATAGGCTGGGGAACTGGTAAGCCCTGAGGCTGAGAAGATGGAAGGAAGACTTGTATCCTCATCCCAAAGACAGTGAGGAACCATTCAAAAGAGTCTTAGGGACTTCCCTGGTGGTCCAGTGGTTGACAGTCCCCTTGCAATGCAGGGGACGCAGGTTCAAACACTGGTTGGGGAACTAAGATCCCACCTGTAGAGTAACTAAGCTTGTGTGTCACAACTACTGAGGCCACGTACTCCAGAGCCCATGCACCACAACTAGAGAGCCCGTGTGCCCCAAGGAAAGATCTTGCACCTGCAACTAAGACCCAATGTGGCAAATTAATTAACTAATTAAAATATTTTAAAAAATATTCCAAGCAGAGGAGCAAAATGATCACATCTGTACTTTATAAAGGTGACACTGTCACTGGCCATCCTCAGACCCTCATCTCATCTCCGCTAGACTGTTGCAGCAAAGCCCTAACTCATCCCCTCTGACCCAATCCATACTGAGGAAGAAAAACACTTTCCTAAAAGTCTTATAATCTGGTCCCAGCCCATTGTGGGGATAACTTGAACTATCTTTTAAAACCATAGCAGATCCTCTGAGCACATCCTCTTGTTTCAGGCTATGCCCCAGCCTGCTGCTGCTGCTGCTGCTAAGTTGCTTCAGTCGTGTCCGACTCTGTGCGACCCCATAGATGGCAGCCCACCAGGCTCCCCCATCCCTGGGATTCTCCAGTGCCCCAGCCTACCAAGCATAAAAACAGGCCTATAAAGAGGCATCAACCCATGATAGTCCCTCTAGGATATATAATGTCCTTGTAAGAGCTTTCAAGATGATTACTTCCTTCACTCTGGGCCAGAGGAAAATCATGGGAAATGGTGGACTTGAATTCTTACCGCCCCAAAACAGAGCAATCCAGAAGTGTGGGATGTTGGGTTTCCCAGGTATATACTCATTCTTTACATCTCAACTCCAGTCCCCTGCTGTGACCACAGCATCCTCCTTTACGGCTCTGTTTGTCCCGGAAATACCTTGATCTGAAACACTTAAGGCAGTGAACTTCCTGGACATGCTCAGTTCTTAACATGTTTCATGTTTGTTCATTCTGTCTTCTCAGCCTCCTAGCAGCCCTGAGATGCAGGGATGAGACCAAGATCCCTTCATTTAGATGAGCATTCACTGAGCCTGGACTCTGTGTCAGACAGAGGCCTCAAGGAGTTCAGAGTCTAGAGGGAGAGACCAACAAGTAAATAAATCATTACCATAAGGATCTGATAAAAAAAAAAAAAATTATGACAGAGGGACACAGAAGAGAGATATGGGCAGGGTTGGCATGTTGTACAACTTTGAGGTCTATATGACTATTCCCCACTGGAGTTGTGCAATAAGACTGCCCTGGTCACGTGTGAGCCCAGAGAACATATCTGATCCAGTCAGGAAAGTCCACCATATACTAGCTGAGGCGGGAAGGGCAAGTTTGCCAGACAGGTGAGGAGTGAAGGACAATCCAGACAGAGAAACCAGCATGTATAAAGTGATAGAGTGGTGAAACAAGATGGGAAATGCTGGGAGGCATCAGGAAATCCATTTTGGCTGAAGCACTGAGCAACTAGGGAAAAATGTGCAGAGCTTCTTGTTAAATGAGTTAATGAATGCAAGAAGGACTATAACAACAAGAATCACCATCATCAACCTTCGGTAACCACTCATCTATGCCAGACACTGTACTAAGTGGTTTCAGTGAATTCCCTCATTTTAACATCATCACATTCCCATGACATCGGTTCTCCAATATCCTCTCCTCAGAGAAGTTAGTCAACTTGCTCAAGGTCACAGAGCTAGTGCCAGAGCCAGGATGGAAACTCAGATTCCTAGACTCTACATCCCTGAGCCCTTGACCATTGCTTCTCTCAGCAGCAGGGCCCTTAACTTTGGGCAGGGGGACCTCGGCGCAGAGCCAGGTGGGCACCAGCAGTCACATCAGCCCCGCTTTGGGCTTCACCAGCAGTGGTGTTTTCTTTGGCCATCAGCACTGACAAGAATCAATGGTTCCACTGAGATCCTGAGCAGAAGGGGGAAACGAGGAGGAAGCCTCATGAATGAATTCTCCGGGCATGTATGAAAAGACCCTGGGATTCCCAGAGCCTCCAGAAAGACTTTGAGTCAGGGTTGGGGTGCTGCAGAACCAGTCAAAAACAAAAACAAAAACCCACAATTTGATGACCTTGTGTTTATCCTAGGCATTGTGTGGCTTGGTTACATCGTGAAAAAAATGTCCAAGTCTTTCCAGCTATCTCACGTCACCTATTTTTCAAACCTATCAGGACCTCCCATCCCTCAATACACCCCCCGTGCTCTCTCAACCTTGCAGCCCTTCCTAGTTTTATATTGCCTTTCCTCCCACAGGGCTAACATTTCTTTTGCAGATACCTTCCCCTGTCCTCATCCTGGGTCAAACCAACTGATTTCTTTCTCTGCTACTACATCTGGCAACTGCAAGCTGCTGAGGAAACCCTGGAATCACACGAGGTCTTGGAGCTCACCTGCTCCCCAGCCCTTTGCTTGATCCTTGCCAGCTCACAGGCTCTTTTCCTCAGCCTTATTCTAGGGTGTCTCCCCCTCAACATGACCTTAAAGGACTTCTTCCTTTAACCCTCTTTTCTCTTTACCCCATCCCCTTCCACCACTTCAGTGACCATTTTTATACTAGTAGACTACACTGCATTCTATATTAATGTACAAATAACTCCTCGATCACAGTTCCACCCAAATCTGGATGCCTGAATGTATATTTCACATGGTTGTTAATGAAAATGAATTTTTTTTTGATTTGTTAGATACTGTGCTTGGTTACTAAACGTGGACCCTGACCTCAAGAGTTCACAATCTGCTGAACAAAGAGAACTAGGCAATTAGAACAGAGGGTGTTGGCCAGCAGAGCTGAGGGAACAAGAGGAGAGTCAACCGATCCAAGGAAAGTGTACCAGTTAAGCTTGGATTTGGCTCTAGGTCACAGAAAACCCCAAATCACAGTCATTACAATCAGTTAGAAGTCTGGAGGTAACTAGTCCAGAGCTAGTGTGGTGGACTTCTGACCATTAGAGACCATGCGCTTTCTGTTTTACTGTTGTGCCAGCTTCTGCCATTCTTAACGCAATGCTTCTATCTCTTTGTCTAGGATGGCTGTGCAAGTTCTGGCCTTGACAGTTGCATTCCAGTCAATCCCAAGGAGGAAGGTGTGAAAGCAGCACATTTTGCCTTTAAAAGCAGCTCTTGGGGATTTCCCTGGCTGTCCAGTGGTTAAGACTCTGAGTTTCCAATGGAGGGGGCACAAGTTTGATCTCTGGTCAGGGAACTAAGTAAGTCCTTTTATTCAGTTCATGAGGTTCTCACGGCAAGTATATACTGGGGTGGTTTGTCATTCTGTTCTGCAGTGGATCACGTTTTGTCAGAACTCTCTGCTATAACCTGTCTGTCTTGGGTGGCTCTACATGGCATGGCTCATAGCTTCGTTGAGTTACACAAGCTCCTTCACCAAGACAAGGCAGTGATCTGCAAAGGGACATGAAAGCCTGGCATGTTGCAGTCCATGGGGTCGCAAAGAGTTGGACACGACTGAACAACAACAACAACAGGGAACTAAGATCCTACATGCTGCATGGTGTGGCCAAAAATAAAAATAATAAAATAATAGAAACAGTTCCTGGAGGTTGCACAAAATCCCTCTGCTCACAAGCTGCTGACTAGCACTTAGTCACAGAACCACACCTAGCTGCAAGGAATTCTGGGAAACAGCTTTCACTCCAGGCCAATCTCTTGCCCACACACAGCTAAAAAGCAGTGTTCTATGACTTAGGACAAGCGGGGTAATAGATATTAAGGGATATTAGGGGACAACCAGTATTTTCAGCTCCAGAAAGCATCTCGATGAGCTGATGCTAAGCCTGACTTCTGAGGGATGAAATCCGTTAGTCAGGCAGAGTAAGGTGTTTTAGGTAGTGGGCTGCAGAGTACGTTGTTGGAAATGCAAGTGATTCAGGATGTCTTCAGCATGGAGTGAGGGAAGACACAGACAGGATCACATTATCTAAGGGGTGATTCTGAACCAGCCCAAGTCAAAGTTATGTTCCTCTAGAGATCAGCTGCCTGAATGTGGCATGGCCTTAGAAGTTCTGAAACTTTCCTTCTCCAGCCTGGAGTTCCGCAAGATGCCAATTTGCACTTGGGCTAACCCTGCTTAGCAGGGAGGGTCTGGAGCGGGGCTGCAGCTTTGAAGTAAACATCTAGGACCAGTGAGAGGCAGCAAAGCCATTGGCCTCAGCTACTTCAACTCCTAGTCAAAGACAGGGCAGTGCTCACATGAGCTACCAGCTGTAGTATCTTCCCCAGACACATCACCAGGCCTTCCAAAGGTTGTATTTATTTTCCCAGGCTGTGTGTAGAGTCAGGGCAGGGCAGTCAGCTGGACATGGAGCGTCAGGCATCTCTGAAGACTAGACTCAACTCTTTTGACTCGTACCCTACTGCCCTTCTCTGCTCTTTCAGTAAGTGAACAATGACCTTGGTCTGTGTCACCTCGGAGAATTCAGCAGGAATCCCAGATATGCTAATACCTCCCCACTGCCTACCGCCTAACCAAACTCTCCAGCTCACATTCTCCCCTTGCCCCACACCATGTACAGACATACCACATACACATATTGCTTAGACCACATACCCAGCTCCACTTCTGTCTCCACATTACAGTTACCCATACATGAAAGTCACATGCACACACCATACAAATGCACACGCCATACACATACCTATAGGCACAGCCCTCCAATTACCCTTCGTCATTTATAGGCCACACATTGCCTACAAATACACACTACACATGATATTTTAGCATGCCCATACCCACCACACACCATGCCACACATACATCCATACTTATACATGCATACACCTGCACATCACACCCAGACCCCCACTGATGATGGTCCCTGGGTTTGAGGGATAGGATCCTCAAGTTCCCTTATTCATAGCAACTCTTGCTTTCTGAGCTTTGATGAGACAGAAACTCAGTGAGGCAATCAGAGGGGAGAAGAAGGTACCCTGTCTCCCCCACCAAAACATATACACTCAGCCCACAACAAAGAAGGAAGAATGGCCTTTCCCCCAGTAAATGGTGGATTCCTGTTTGCACATGACATCAGGAACATGGAGTTCTAGGCAGGGGTTCCACTGTTCTAGTAGGGCAACTTGGCTCTGTCCCCACTGCCCAACAGATTCTAAGGACAGCAGTCCTAGCCAGAAGCCTAGAAACAAGGCTGTTCCAGGCCCACCAGTGTCACAGTGACAGGAGAGCCCTTACGCAATGGGCGTTGGAATGTGAAGGTCGTCTGCAGGAAAAGCCCTCACAGTTATTGACATCTACTCTGTGCCAGGCACCATGCCTGTGGGAACTCCACGGCCTTGTCTCTAGCTATTCTGACGTTGACTGTTGTCCCATAAAAGGACTGGGCCTCGAGGATCACATCCAGTAAATGACAGGCTCTTGCTTTGAACCTGGACCTGTTTGTCCCCATAGCACTGGTCAGGGACCTGATGTTGGGTTGGGATGCCGCAGTGATGTAACTTGATGGCAGGGGTGACCCCAGGAGAGAGCAGGCTGTGTGGGGCTCTGTTTAGTCTCTTCCCGTGCTCTCTCCCTCCTTCTAACTGGGGAGTGCTGAGGCAGGAAACCTCAGTCCAGGAAAGTGGATCTGGAGACTGGGAGGGTAGGAAACAGTTGGATGGATTTTGGACCAATGCTATAGGCTAAGCCTGTCCTGGATATTGAGCCAAAGCTGGTGCTAGGCCAGGAGCTGGAGCTACAGTTTGAAGCAGGTCAGAGCTAGAATCAGATTGGGGATGAGCCAGGAGCTGGAGTTGGAGCTGGAGCTGTTGCTGGAGGGAATCCGGGCCTGAACCTGCAGTCAGAGCCAGGATAGAGGAGTTGGTGGATGGAGGCTAAGGGACTCGCTTACAGAACATCTCCAGTATGTCAGGCACTGTGCTGGGCACAGGGGGAGAGATACAAAGGAGCTCATGCTACTCAGTAGGGGAGAGAGAGTCAGGAAGACCAAGAACTTTCATCCAAGATACACTTGGCTCTGGCAAAACAGCCTTCCATGAAGCTGGGCCTTTGAGGGTGGCCAGAACTTTAGTCGGTAGAGATGGAAAAGGGAGATTGTGGCCAGCCAAGTCAGCGGTGGGTGCAAAGGTTCAGAGTCAAGAAAACCCAGCCCAGGGCCTGTTCAGAGGAGGGTAAAGCAGATTCTGTTTACCTGGAGCAGGTCAGGGGAGCAGTGAGGTCACCACTGGAACAGAGGACCTGCTAGGGCATTTGCACTTTATCTCAGGGCAACAGCATATTGTTGGCAGGTGTTAAGGGCAATGACGTGGTCATACTTGGGTTTTAAGAGAGACCTTTGGAAGCTCATGTGGAAGAGGGATGGGGGTAGAGGTGGGAGAACTGGAAGGCAGGGAGACCAAGGAGGAAGCTGATGGAAACACGAACACAAGAGACCACGAGGTCCAAGCTCAGGTGGTGACTCCAGGAGTGGAGGAAAGGGGACAGATGCAAGATCTGTAAAGGGGATAGGATTGACAGGATTTGGTAACTGCTTTTTGATTGACTGTGAAGGCAAGGATGAAGCCCAGGGTAGAGCCCAAGTGTCAAGGAGACTGAGAAGCCATCACAGAAGTGGGGCCATCTCCGGAGAAACCACAGTGATGGAGCTTGAGTTCCACCCTTGACCTCCCAACTCTGCTTCTCATCAGTAGTACATTCTTGGCATATTACTTATGTTCTCTGTACCTCAGTTTCCTCTTCTGTAGAATGCAGAATATTGCAGGACTTCCCTGGTGGTCCAGTGGTTAAGAATTCGCCTTCCAATGTAGGGGACTCGGGTTCTATCCCTGTGGAACAAAGATCCCACACGCTGCAGGGCAGCTAAACCCAAGCATGCCAAAACTACTGAAGCCTGAGTGTCACAATATATAATCCATGTGCTACAACAAAAGATCTTGTATGATGCAAATAAGACCCAAGACAGCCAAATAAATAAACTTGTTTTTTAAAAGAAGAATGCAGAAAACTGTATTTCCCCCATAGGAAATTTCATGACAATTAGATAAAACACGCATGATGGTATCTGGTACATAATAAGAGTCAATGCACATTTCAAAGCTCAGCCCAGATCTCTGGCTCCCCAGAAAGATCGCTGGCCTCTATGGATGACAATTGCAATACCTCCTAGTCACAAGGATTGGGGTTTGCCTGACCTGTAGTTATCCTACCACGTGGCAGCTCTTGGTACCTCTGGACTTGTAACTTTCCCACAGCTGAGAATGTCCTGGTTTTCCTTTTGCTCACTCTGCCATCAGAAGGGCCCAGTTGGGCTCTTCCTCTGAGCTCCCCCTCTCAACAGTGTCCCAGAAGCCCACCAAGT
This sequence comes from Muntiacus reevesi, assembly GCF_963930625.1. NCBI lineage: Eukaryota > Metazoa > Chordata > Mammalia > Artiodactyla > Cervidae > Muntiacus > Muntiacus reevesi. Next base: position 164,744,681 of record NC_089249.1, read on the forward strand.
GACCCAGGGTAGGGGAGGGGCGGCAAGAGAGAACTTCTGAAGGGCACTTAGGTAGGTGTTCAGAACTTGACTGGGGTCTTGCCGCCACCTTCCCCTTCAGGCAACATCAGGCTCTGGTCAGAACCCCTCCTCCCTACCTATTCCTCAATCCAGGGAGTCTAATGCTGCAGAAGGAGGATAGGGCCCCCTGGGGAGGCAGGCAGTGTAAAAGGAAGAGATTCTGGACCCAAGGTGCAGGCTCTTTTCCTCCTTTTACGTCTTCCAATTTCTTCTATGCCTTAATCCCTTAATAGAAGCAGGTCCTGGGGTCCATTCTGGATCTTCTGTTCTTCCCACACACCCCTGGGGGTAATTTTGCCAGGCATCCAGTCACACCTCTCTCTTCTGAGCACCAGATCCATTTATCTCACTGATCTCATGACTGATACAGAGTCTCAGACCCCACGTGGCTAAAAGCAAACTCATTGTCTTCCTCTGGTCCCTCAGGTCAGTGAATAGGTCTACCTCCCATCCATCCCCTCAGGCCAGAAACCCAAAAGTCAACCTGTCTCCTCTCTTTCCCCCATTCCTCACCTACTCTCAATTCTATGTGTGTACGCAACTCTAAGTGTGTACATGCCTACTCAACCCCGTGGCCAGCAGCCCGCCAGGCTCATCTGTCTGTAGAATTCTCCAGGCAAGAATACTGGAGTGGGTTGTCATTTCCTCCTCCAGGGGATCTTCCCCACCCAGGGATCAAACTGGCATCTCCTGCATTAGCAGGCGGATTCTTTACCCCTGAGCCACCTCAGAAGCCCCTCAATTCTACTGGGTTGCCCAAAAAATTCATTAGGGTTTTTTCCATACAATGTTTTGAAATACCTCTCACCTGTCTGCTCCTTCCCTCCAACTCCATTCCACCTCCTGGTAAGGTCTGCAACACCTTCCATCTAATCACTAACTTCTGGCCTCTAGCCCAGCTGTGAAATCCCGAAGAACTTCAGCTCCTTTTTTTGGCTCAGGGCATAAACTGTCCTATTATACAAATGGCATAAACTGCCCCATTCTGACATGCTTAAGAAATCTTTTTTTAGATGTCCCAGAAGGCAACGTTTTAAAACCAAGGCAATCAATAACCACAACTTAAATATAATATCTGCATTTCAAAATAAATTGTCCTTGCAGACCCTTGCAACAAGAGAATTGCCCAAGAGTTTTTTTTCCTAGGACAACAATTAACACCACTTTGCAACAGACTTAGGAAAATACGCTATAAATAAAGAGATTGCAGCTATAAATAAAGAGTGCCGCTAGCACAATACTCAACAGTATGTTATGAAACACAAGCTTCCCAGACCATAAATCTTTTGAAAAAGAAGTCAAAATCTGAGTTTCAGATGAAATTTCACAGTTTTCAAAGGTTGGCAGTTTTCAATATCTTTAAAACCACTGTTCAGACCCCGCAGTGTGCAACTGTTTGGGGAGCCTCTAGTGCATCCTCCAAGCCTCCACTCTTGAAACAGTCTTTTGCAATAATAAAAATTAATTTTTGAAAAGGTCCTGCACTTAATACTGACTGGTTGTTGCCATGACTCCAAGTGCTTCACATGTAATTCATTAATCCAACACTCAACAGAGTAGTGGAGTTATTATTCACTCATTTAATCCAACATTCCGTCCGAGGACAGTCCAGAGAGGTTAAGTCATTTACCCAAGTTACAGAGCTACTGAGTGAAGGAGCCGATTTCAACCCAACCATCTGACCACTGAGCCAACAGCTGGGAAAGTCCTCGGGATCATGGACCAGCGCCTCCGCAGCTCCATAACTGATGAACGCCTGAATGACTGAAGACGTGAAGGTGGATGGAGTCTTCTCCGCCCAGTAACCACCTGCCTGAAAGCGGCGGGCCCCGCCCCAGCCGCGAACGCCAAGAACGCGCGCCAGGGGGTCTGCGGCCGCTCAGCGGGAGCGGTCCTTGCACAATGCAGGTGCCGGTGTTCCCTCCCTTCCGCCACTTTGAGGCTCCTGGACAGGCCGGGCCACCGCTTCCTGCACACACACCCCAGTCTGCGACGTCCGGCTGCCCGCCCTCCACCCCGCAAGTCCCAGCCTTGGAGTCGGGGGAGGGATCACTTCCTGACTGTGGACTGGGGAGGTCTGCCAAGGGTGCCACCGCGGATTTGATGCCCCCGATCCTTCCTGTCCCGCGCCCCTTCGTTGACACACCGTGTCGGGGCCATCTGGGACTCAGAGGCAGTTTAAATTCAGCACCCACCGGGTCATTCCACAAGTTTAACAAAAATAGTTTCTAGGTCATGGAACACCTTCTAGGTGATGGGAAGGCCCAAGGGAGAGCTCCCCGTGGATAATCTCGTTTAATCTTCAGGAAAGCCATGCATGACGAGTATTCCTACCCTTATCTGACAAGTTGGATACTGAAGACCAGATTGTGAAGTGCCCTTCTCAGATCAGCAGTGAGGGGGTGGAGGAGCCCAGATTTGTCTGATAGCAGTGTCTTGCCTGTTCCTGCACAGTGTTCTGTGTAGCCCATCCAACCTTTTGGCCCAGGGACTGCAGCCAGGCCTGGGAAGACAGATCCGGAAGGCTGCTTCCCTGGCTCTCAGGAAGCATCCCTTCTGGTGGGGGAAAACTTCCTAGTGCTGGGTGATCTCAGAACTTACAGAAAGGCATGCCTGAGCACTTAAGTTCAAAGAGATTTCAGATGGAGGGAGTACACTGCACAAAGCCTGAGCTTGAGAGACGGCCTCCAGGTCAAGCTCCTGCAACAACTCAGCAATAACCGCTGCCTTTCCCCAAAACTCATCCTCCTACAGCCTCTGCCTGCTGAGATTGGATGCTCCATCCCTGGGGATATCTGAGTGTGTGTTTGGCAAAAGCCCATCTCTTTCCCACAAGACATGATGTGGGAAAGGCCTAGGTAATGATGTCCTGGTAAACATTTAACAACTGGAATGGGGACAGCCTGATTTGTAGCATTTGCGGGCTTCCACAGAGTAAACACTCCACCGTGGCCAATGTGAAGCTATCAAAGTTGGAGTTGTACAGTAGCACACAATTCTATAATACTTCCACCATAGCAGGTACAATAGATAATAGTAAAATACAGTAAAAAAACAAGTGGGGAATGATGAGTTTGGAGTCTCTACGATCTTTGTTTTTAATATTTATTTATATGTAAATTTATATAAAGTGAAAGTCACTCAGTCATGTCCGACTCTTTGTGACCCCACGGACTGTAGCCTGCCAGGCTTCTCTGTCCATGGGATTCTCCAGGCCAGAATACTGGAGTGGATGCCATCCCCTTCTCCAGGGGATCTTCCCAACCCAGGGATCGAACCCAGGTCTCCCGCATTGCTGGCGATCCTTTTACCGTTTGAGCCACCAGGGAATCCCTGGTAAATATATAAATGTATAAAATGAATATAGTTTTATTTTTTATGGCTGCGGTGGGTCTTTGTTGTTGCAAGCGGGGGCTACTCTCTAGTTGTGGTGTGTAGGCTTCTCACTGCGGTGACCTCTTGTTTCAGAGCACGGGCTCTGGGGTGTTCAGGCTCAGTAGTCGTGGTACACCAGCTTAATTGTCTTGCAGCATGTAGAATCCTCCTGGACCAGGGATTGAACCCATATCCCTGCATTGGTGGCTGGATTCTTTTTTTTTTTTTTGGTGGCTGGATTCTTAACCACTGGACCACCAGGGCAGTCTTAATTTAATTTTTAATGACCACATGTAACAACCAGCTTCCATGATTCCTGAAAAGGCAATAAGCAGCTCTCACGGAGTTGGTGCAAGCTTTTCCAGCACAGCACTGGGTCTAGGTAACTCAGGCCCGTGGTGGCAACTCCTTTGGCTGCCTCGGGTCTCCTACGCACAGGAGTCATTGTCTCTCTAGTCTGTGTTTCCCTCTAGTGGACAGAAGAGTCATTCCAGATGATTCTCTGGTTCCACCTGTGCTCAGAGCTCAGCACCCAGGTGTGGATGTCACTTTCCATGGAAAAAGTTTCTTAAGGGGAGTTCATATGGTTTCACAATTATCTTCACGCACCAGGCATGTAGCATTCGATCTCTATGAGGGGCAGTGCTTGCAGGGCCCCGGGGCCACAGCCATGACCACAATCTCCAGAGCATCTCAAAGTCCCATCTCACCCTCCATGTGACCGCTCAGGCTGGCTACATCAGCTCCCCCCCCGACCCCACTCCCATCAGGTCTATCTCTCAAAAAGGCAAACTTGTTAGCACCTGATTGTATTAGGGTTTATGTATTCATATAACTCATAGTCTGCTAGTGAAACACCAATGCGGACCATTCATATGCATAGGGCATATATGAGAAAGGCTTCCCTGATAGCTCAGTTGGTAAAGAATCCGCCTGCAATGCAGGAGACCCTGGTTCAATTCCTGGGTCAGAAGATCTGCTGGAGAAGGGATAGGCTACCCATTCCAGTATTCTTGGGTTTCGGTAGTGGCTCAGCTGGTAAAGAATCCACCTGCAATGCTGGAGACCTGGGTTCGATCCCTGGGTTGGGAAGATCCCCTGGAGAAGGGAAAGGCTACCCACTCCAGTATTCTGGCCTAGAGAATTCCATGGACTGTATAGTCCATGAGGTCACAAAGAGTTGGACACGACTGAGTGACTTTCACTTTCACGTGAGAAAATGGAGTCAGTTAGGTGCAGAGCTAGGGCTCCCTCTCCTGCATTATGCTCAAACTCTTCTTCCAGAACTCATCTTCCCAAAACAGATATATCTGTGTCACTCCCCCACTCACAAACCTCCTATGATTCTCAACTGCTTTCAGCTTCAGTTCAACCTCCTTCACCACACATTCAAGGCCTTGATTGAGACTCCATGCATATTGTTTACCTTGAATCTCCAAAGAAAAAAAGAAAAATAGCATTTTTAAAATTTTCTTCTGGGTCAGGCACTGTGCTAAACACTTGACTAACAGTATTATTTAATTCTCCAATAATGCTCCTAGATAACTATAACCACGTTAGAGGTGAGAAAACTGAAAGGCAGTACAGGCTGGCTCTGTGTGACCCAGCTTGCAAACAGAGAAGTTCTATATGTGGCCCACCTGTCTTTGTTCTTGAAAGCTGCCCTTGCCTCTCTAGCCCTGACCCCTTCCCCAGGTTGGCAGCAGAGTCAGGGGCAAAGATTCCAGAACTCCTTTCTCACTGCACTCAAAGTGAAGTCACATCTCTTAGGGTTCTAAGGAAAGGATTGCTTTTCAGTGAAACTCAAGCAGAGCCACAGACTTGGGAGAAGAAATCAGATTTTAATCTGATTAAATTTTCTGGTGTTGATGCCCTTCCTCTCCCCTCCTCCCCCCTTTCTCTTCCCTAATGCTCCCTTCTCATCTTCTCCTACCTCAGTTCTTTAACTTCCACTGGAATCCTAAACATCTTTAAGGCTCATATCAAATTTCCCTCCTCCAGAAAGCCCTCTCAGACCACCTGGCTCAGGAATCTGCCTAGTGAAAGTGAGAATTGTTGCAGTTTGAAAGGAGAAGATTTCTGGCTGACCATGAGGATTGATCACATGGGTTTATCTCCACTGATTCCTGAAATTCCATTAAAATGACAGTATATGGATTAGGGAGAAAAGTATAAACTCACAGGAGAAGGGAATGACTATTTAATGGGTGTGGTGTTTCTTTAGGGGGTGCTGAAACTGTTCTGAAAATTGTGGTGATGATTGCATGAAAGAAAGAAAGAGGAAACGTTAGACCCATACCTCACACCATGTACAAAATTTAACTGAAATGGATCAAAGATCTATATATAAATGCTAAAACTGTAAAACTCTTGGAAGAAAACATAGAGATGAGTCTACATGATTTGGCAATGAATTCCTAGATATGATACCCCAAAGAGCAGGCAACAACAGAGAAAGTAGATTAATTGGATTTCATCGGAATTAAAAACTTTTGTGAATTAAAGGACACTACGAAAAAAGTGAAAAAACAATCCATAGAATGGGGATAAACACTTTCAAATCATGTAATCTGAAAAGAGCTTTTCTGGTGGCCCAGTGGTAAAGAATCTGCCTGCAATGCAGGAGCCTCAGGAGATGTGGGTTTGATCCTTGGGTCGGGAAGATACCCTGGAGAAGGAAATGGCAACCCACCTCAGTATTCTTGCCTGGGAAATCCCACGGACAGAGGAGCTTGGCAAGCTACAGTCCATGGGGTTGAAAAGAGTCGGACACGAATGAAGTGACTGAGCATGAGCATGTATCTGATAAGGATCTAGTATAAAGACCTCTTACAATTCAATGGCAAGAAGACAAACAATTCAGTTAAAATATGAACAAAGGATCTGAATAGACATTCTCCAAAGAAAATATACTAACAGTCAATAGACATGAAAAGATGCTCAATATTATTAGAGGAAAGCAAATCAAAACCATAATGAGGGGAATTCCCTGGTTGTTCAATGGTGAAGACCAGTGGTAATTCAATCCTGAATATTCATTGGAAGGACTGATGCTGAAATTGACGCTCCAATACTTTGGCCACCTAATGTGACGAGTCGACTCATTGGAAAAGACCCTGATGCTTGGAAAGACTGAAAACAGGAGGAGAAGGGGATGACAGAGGACAAGATGGTTGGACGGCATCACCGACTCAATGGACATGAGTTTGAGCAAATTCCAAGAGATGATGAAGGACAGGGAAGCCTGGCATGCTGCAGTCCACGGGGTTGCAAAGAGTCGTACATGACTGAGCGATTAAACAACAACCACCAGTAGTTAAGACTTGGCACTTTTACTGCAGTGGCCCAAGTTTGATCCTTGGTCATGGAACTAAGATCCCACAAGCCTCAAGGTGTACCCCACCCCTCAAGAAACCACAATGAGATACCAGTATACACCCATTAAGATGGCAATAATCATAATAATAATTGAAAATAAGTGTTGGCAAGGATGTGGAAAAATCAGAACCTTTATACATCACCGGTGGGAATGTAAAATAGTGCAGCCACTGTGGAAAACAGTTTGGCAGTTCTTCAGAAAGTTAAAACATAGAGGACTTCACTGGGAGTCCTCTATGTTATTTAGACTCCAAGCTTCCTCTGCAGGGGCCATAAAAAAGAATGAAGTCTTGATATATGCTGTAACATGGGTGAACCTTGAAAACACAGTACTTAGTGAAAGACACCAGATGCAAAGAGCCATGGCTATTGCATAATTCCATTTATATGAAATGTCCAGAATAGGCAAATCCACACAGACAGAAAGCAGATAAAGGGTTGCCAGGACATAGGAGGGTAGGGAATGACTATGTAATGGTTATAGGTTTGGCAGCGAGAAGTGATGAAGGTGTTCTGAAATTAGATAGAGGTTATGGTTGCACCACCTTGTGAAACCCCTGAATTGTACACTTTAAATGGTTACAATGGTGAATCTGATGTTATGTGAATTTTACTTTTATTTTATTTATTTATTTATTGGCAAAGCTGTGCAGCATGTGGGATCTTAGTTCCCCAGCCAGAGACTGAACCTGTGCCCCCTGCAGTGGACGTGAGGGGTCCTAACCACTGGACCACCAAAGATTTCTCTGCTTTAATTTTTAAAAAGAAAGAAAGAGGAGGGGAGACAACAGCAATTGAGAGATGTGGGAGCTGGATGGATAAGGCTGGCTGCCTTAGCGAAAGGCCAGAGGAAGCTGAAATATAATTCTTTATCCAGGGAGTGGGGAGAAGGAGAGAGAAGTCTCAACAAGAAACAAGTCTATACCTGCCTCAGACCCGAAAACAGCTTAGGAACAGAAGATGCTGGATACCTTTGAAGACAGGTTGTCGGATAGCACTAAAAGGGAGGCCTGCAGGGAAGCATAAGGAGCTAGACTCCTAAATCTCCTCCTTCAACCTCTGCAGCCAAATGACTGCCCTATTCCACCTTGTCAGGAGGTTGAATTGAGAGGCTATGGATGTGGGAACACTGGGCACAGCTGAAAATAGGAGTGATGGACTGTACTGTAATCAGGGGGGATTTGCTGAACTATAAGACCCTCTCATCCATCCCCTTCCCCCTCTTGGTTCCCAGAACACTGGGAAACTTAAAACTTTGCCCTTGGTAGATTAGAGGAGACTTCTTTATGTGGAAATTTAAGAACCCACATATATAGACAATTGAAGAGTTCCCAGTAAAAATGCCAGATACCTGCTTAATCACCCTTTAGTGAAGTTTCATAATTGATAGACCCTCCTCCTGCCACATACACACAGAGCTTTCAGTGGGCTTTTAATACTTTGCTCTTTCGTGTAAATAAAAGCTGATATTATGGATCACCAGACATTTGATGAAAGTCTCAACAACAACAGGAAAAAAAAGAGCAAAACAAAAGGGGAGGTGGAAACAGATTCCAAAGAGACAGGGAAAACAGGTAGCAGAAGAAAACTTCAAAATTTATAGTGACTATAAAAGCTATTATTAATAGCCTCAGAGGGAAAAGAAGGGGGATGATTGTGTCCATGTCGGGGGGGGGGGGGCAGGGGGAACAGGAAGTTACAAAAAAGGAACATTTGAGAAACAAAAAAAGAGCTCTTAAAAATTATTTTTAATATAATAATCCAAAAATTAAGTCAATAGGTTGGAAGCTGAGGAAATCTCCCAAATAGAAGGCGGGGGGGGGGGGGGGGAAGGTAAAGAAAAATCACACACACACACACATAGAAGCAGAAATTGAAGAAAAGATAAGAAAAGGACAGCAGGAATTTCAGAAAGAGAGAAGAAAAGATAATGAATGGAGTGGGACAGTGTTTCAAAAAAAGTAATAATTGCAGAGTGCATGGATTTCCAGACTTGAAAGTTCATAATGCAGAAAGACCCTGCAATGTAGTTCTGACACTAGCTTTGCAGAGTAGGCCAAGTTTCACAGTCCTCTAAAAGACTGTTCTTCCTTCAGATCCCCACTATAAGCTCAGGGGTTTACAAACCACCCACACTTCTGACCAACTGATTACAAATTCAGGGGGTTCCCACTAAACCCTGAAGCTTGATAATACAACTAGAACAACTCACAGATCTCAGGAAAATGCTTTTCTTATGGTTACAGATTTATTATGAAAAAAAAAAAAAAAGATACAAATCAGGACCAGCCAAGAGAAGACACACAGGACAAGGTTTGACGGTCCCAAATGTGAAGCCTCCAGTGTTCTCCCCCTGTGGAGGCAGAACACATCGCCCTCCCAGCACATGGATATAGAGTATTGTTAACCAAGAAAGCTTCCCAGAACTTCGGTGTCCTGTTTTTATTGAGATTTCATTACATAGGCATGATGACTTGAATCACTGTCCACAAGATTAAACTCAATCTCCAGCCCCTCTCCTTTATCTAGAGATCAGACCAGTATCACGTGGCTTGATGCTCCAGTCCTCCTAGTCACAAGGCTGGTCTTTCTTGTTTGACCAACCCCTATCCTAAGTCATCTTAATTTATCCAGGGGACCACCGTAAGTAACCTCAGGTGCATGCTTAGTCGCTCAGCCATGTCTGATTCTTTGCGATTCTTTGGACTGTAGCCTGCAAGTCTCCTCTGTCCACGGGATTTGTCAAGCAAGCATACTAGAGTAGCTTGCCATTTTCTTCCTCCAGGGGATCTTCCCAACCCAGTGATTGAACTCTCATCTTCTACATCTCCTGCATTACAGGTGGATTATTTACTTGCTGAGCCATTCGGGGATGCCCGAGTAATCGCATGAAAACGAATTATCAGGGCCCTGGTAACAAGGACAGTCCTATCACTCTGAAAATTTGAAGAGTTTAGAGGCTACTTCCTATGGACAGGAGACAAGGGCCAGTCAGATTCTTTATTATACAACAGAGCCACACCAAAACACAGCAATGGAAAAAAAAAAAATTAGAAGGTCAGAGCTTCCAGAGGGAGAAACTAGTCACATACAAAGATTTGTATATTATATGATATAAATATTCTCAATAGCAATATCTGTTGCTAAGAAACAGAAAAGCAATACCTTTCAATTTCTTATTGTTGTTGTTTTTCAGTGGCTATGCTCTTTCCGACTCTTTGTGACCCCATGAACTGCAGCATGCTGGGTTTCCCTGTCCTTCACCATCTCCTGGAGTGTGCTCAAATTCATGTCCATTGAGTCAGTGATGCCATCCAGTCATCTCATCCTCTGTCACCCCCTTATCTTTTTGCCCTCAATCTTTCCCAGCATCAGGATCTTTTCCAATGAGTCAACTCTTCACATCAGGTGGCCAAAGTATTGAAGCTTCAACTTCAGCATCAGCCCTTCCAATGAATATTCAGGGTTCATTTCCTTTAGGATTGACTGCTTTAATCTCTTTGCTGTCCAAAGGACTCTCAGGAGTCTTCTCCAGCACCACCATTCTAACGCATCAATTCTTTGGCTGTCAGCCTTCTTTATGGTCCAACTCTCACATCCATACATGACTACTGAAAAAACCATAGCTTTGTCTATAACGACATTTGTTGGCAAAGTGGTATCTCTGCTGTCTAGGTTTGTCATAGCTTTTCTTGCAAGGAGCAAGCATCTTTTAATTTCGTGACTGTGGTCACCATCCGCAGTGATTTTGGAGCCTAAGAAAATAAAATCTATCACTGTTTCCACTTTTCCCCTCTATTTTCCAGGAAGTGATGGGACTGGATGCCGTGATCTTAGTTTTTTGAATGTTGAGTTTCAAGCCAGCTTTTTCACTCTCCTCTTTCACCCTCATCAAGAAACTCTTTAGTTTCCCTTCACTTTCTACCATTTGAGTGGTATCATCTTCAGAACTGAGGTTGTTGGTATTTCTCCCAGCAATCTTGATTCCAGCTTGTGCTTCATCCAGCCTGGCATTTTACATGATGTACCCTGCATCTAACTTAAATAAGCAGGATGACAATATGCAGCCTTGACATGCTCCCTTCCCAATTTTGAACCAGTCCATTGTTCCATGTTTGGCTCTAACTGTTACTTCTTGATCTGCAAGCAAGTGTCTTAGAAGACCTGCAAGGTGGTCTGGTATTTCCATCTCTAGAAGGATTTTCCACAGTTTGTTGTGATCTACACAGTCAAAGGGTTTAGCATAGTCAATGAAGCAGAAGTAGATGTTTTTCTGGAATTCCTTTGCTTTCTCTATGATCCAACTGATGTTGGCAATTTGATTTCTGGTTCCTCTGCCTTTTCTAAATCCAGCTTGGACATCTGGAAGTTCTCCATTCATATACTTCTGAAGCCCAGCTTGAAGGATTTTGAGCATTACCTTGACAGCATGTGAAATGAATGCAATTGTACAGTAGTTTGAACATTTTTTGGCATTGCCTTTGTTTGGGATTGGAATGAAAGCTGACCTTTCCTGGTACAGTGGCCACTGCTGAGTTTTCCAAATTTGCTGACATATTGAGTGCAGTACTTTAACAGTATCATCTTTTAGGATTTGAACTAGCTCAACCTGGAATTTCATCCCCTCTACTAGCTTTGTAGTAATGCTTCCTAAGGACCACTTGACTTCACACTCTAGGATGTCTGGCTCTAGGTGAGTGACCACACTGGTCATTAAGTTCTTTTTCGTCCTGTTCTTCTGTGTATTCTTGCCACCTCTTCTTAATATCTTCTGCTTCTGCTAGGTCCTTACTGTTTCTGTCCTTTATTGAGCCCATCTTTGCATGAAATGTTCCCTTGGTATCTCTAATTTTCTTGAAGAGAGCTCTAGTCTTTCCCATTCTATTGTTTTCCTTTGTCTTTTTGCATTGTTCACTTAGGAAGGCTTTCTTACCTCTACTTGCTATTCTTTGGAACTCTGTATTCAGTTAGGTATATCTTTCCCTTTCTCCTTTGCCTTTTGCTTCTCTTCTTTTCTCAACTATTTGTAAGGCTTCCTCAGACAACTTTTGTCTTCTTGCATTTCTCTTTCTTTTAGATCATCTTGGTCATTGCCTCCTGTACAATGTTATGAACCTCATCCATAGTTCTTCAGGCACTCTACTCCTTTGAATCTATTCGTTACCTCCATTGTATAATCTTAAGGGATTTGATTTAGGTCATACCTGAATGATCTAGTGGTTTTAACTACTTTCTTCAATTTAAGCCTGAATTTTGCAATAAGAAGCTCAGGATCTGTACCATAGTCAGCTCCAAGTCTTGTGTTTGCTGATTGTGTAGAGCTTCTCCATCTTTGGCTGCAAAGAATATAATCAATCTGATTTCACTATTGACTATCTGGTTATATTCATGTGTAGAGTCATCTCTTGTGTTGTTGGAAGCGGATATTTGCTATGACCAGTGCATTCTCTTGGCACAACGCTATTAGCTTTTGCCCTGCTTCGTTTTGTACTCCAACGCCAAACTTGCCTGTTACTCCAGGTATCTCTTGACTTCCTTCTTTTGCATTCCAGTCCCCTTTGATGAAAAGGACATCTTTTTTTGCTGTTAGTTTCTAGAAGTTCTCGTATATCTTCACAGAGCTAGTCAACTTCAGCTTCTTCAGCATTAGTGGTCGGGCATAGACTTGGATTACTGTGGTATTGAATGGTTTGCCTTGGAAATGAACAGAGATCATTCTGTCATTTTTGAGATTGCACCCAAGTACTGCATTTTGGACTCTTTTGTTGACTATGAGGTTTACTCTATTTCTTCTAAGGGATTCTTGCCCACAGTAGTAGATATAATGGTCATCTGAATTAAATTTGCCTATTCCTGTCCATTTAAATTTCTTAGGAAAATTATTTCTCATCTAATATTCTATGCCAAACTATCTATTCTAGCCAAACTATCAATCAGCTGAGAGGGTATAATAAAGTCAATTTCAGAAATGCGAGGACCAAAAATTTTACTTCCCAAGTAGCCTTTCTCAGGCAGTTGCTAAAGGATATGCTCTGCCAATGTGAGGAAGTAAATCAAGAGAGAAGAAGCAGGGACTTCCTTGTGGTAGAGTGGTTAGGAATTACTTTGCAATGCAGGAGATGTGGGTTCAACACCTGGTCAGGGAACTAAGCTCCCACATATTATGGAGCTACTGAGCCCATGCACCACAACTAGACTGTCCATGGGCTGCAACAAAGATCCTGCAGGCTGCAACTAAGACCCAGTGCAGTCAAATAAATAAATACTTTTTTTAAAAAAGAAAGAAAGAAGAAGCAATGAGCTCCAGAAATCAGGGGAGCCAAAACAGGAGAGAAGCAAAGGGAGTTTCTAGCATGATGGTGAAGGGAAGGTGCGAAATGACAGTTGTGAAGCAGACCTAGAGATCAAGTTCAAACCGTAATAGAAAGACAAAGAGCTCCTAGAGGGATGTTTCCAAGAAAGAAATGGAACCAATAGATTGATTACCTGACATGTTTGACCATATGAAGCAACCTTTGTAGTTCTTGTGGGAATGTGAAGGGTTAAATTTATTTACATAGATTAAAAATATCCATAGAAAGAAATATCTACATTGATATCTAAGCCAAAAAGAGAAATTAAAATTTAACTCTGAAAATAAATGTTTTAAGAGAGGAAATGTAGGGACTTCCCTGGCAGTCAAGTGGCTAAGACTGTGCTCCCAATGCAGGGGGCCTAGGTTCAATCCTTGGTCAGGGAACTAGATCTCACATGCCACAACTAATAGTTCACATGCAGCAACTGAAGATCCTCCATGCACCAACTAGAAAATCCCACATGCCACAGCTAAAAAAATAATTGAAACGTAGTCAGAGTAATCCATATTCACAATCCATAAACCATACTCTACAGTCAAAACATTATACATATTGAATATTTATTTCATAATTGATCTGTAAAAGATGCTTCCCAGGTGGCTCAGTGGTAAAGAATCTGCCTGCCAATGCAGGAGATGCAGGTTCGATCTCTGGGTCAGGGAGATCTCCTGGAGTAGGAAATGGCAACCCACTCCAGTATTCTTGCCTGGAAAATTCCACAGACAGAGGAGCCAAGTGGGTTATAGTCCATGGGGTTGCATGAGTTGGACACAACTGAGCACACACCCAAGTACAAGGAATTGATCTATAATTCTGTTTGGATGACTAAGGGAAGACAAAGTATGTGTGATGGAAAAGGAAATTTAAGAGCTACATCTCCTTCTTTTCTATTTTTTATAATTTTATTTATTTCCATTCATTTATTTTTGGCTGTGCTGGGTCTTCATTGTTGCGTGAGCTTTTTTTTTCCCCTAGTTGCATTGCAGTGGCTCCTCTTGGTTGTGGAGCATAGGCTCTAGGGCACATGGGCTTCAGTAAGTTGTAGAACGTAGGATCAACAGTTGTGATTTCCTTTCTCTGGAGTACAAGACTCAGTAGTTGTAGCACATGGGCTTAGTTACTCCAAGACATGTGGGATCTCCACAGATAAGGGATCGAAACTTGTGTCTCCTGTATTGGCAGGAAGATTCTTTACCACTGAGTCAGCAGGGAAGCCCCTACATCTTCTAGGTTTTTTTCCATCTCCTTCTATTTTAAATGTAAATAGGAATTTAAAAAATTCCTATTGGCCTTCACAGCCAAGAGCTGTAAGAAATAAATTTCTGTTGTTTATATGCCCTTCCCCCAATTTTAAAATTAGATCATCTGTATTGGTCAAAATATGGAAGGAAATATTAGGGACAAAAAGCCTGATAAACCAGTAGTTGCCTTTGGGGGGTGGGAATCAGGGGTGGTAAGGGGAGGGGAGAAGATTACCTTTTATTTTTTAAACTTGTCATACTACCGCACAATTGCATTAATCGCACACGCTAGTAAAGTAATGCTCAAAATTCTCCAAGCCAGGCTTCAGCAGTACGTATAACTGTGAACTTCCAGATGTTCAAGCTGGTTTTAGAAAAGGCAGAGCAACCAGAGATCAAATTGCCAACATCCGATGGATCATCGAAAAAGAGAGTTCCAGAAAAACATCTATTTCTGCTTTTTTGACTATGCCAAAGCCTTTGACTTTGTGGATCACAATAAACTGTGGAAAATTCTGAAAGAGATGGGAATATCAGACCACCTGACTTGCCTCCTGAGAAACCTGTATGCAGGTCAGGAAGTGACAGTTAGAACTGGACATGGAACAACAGACTGGTTCCAAATAGGAAAAGGAGTACAATACTGTCACCCTGCTTATTTAATTTCTATGCAGAGTACATCATGAGAAACTCTGGGCTGGATGAAGCACAAGCTGGAATCAAGATTGCCAGGAGAAATATCAATAACCTCAGATATGCAGATGACACCACCCTTATGGCAGAACGTGAAGAAGAACTAAAGAGCCTCTTGATAAAGGTGAAAGAGGAGAGTGAAAAAGTTGGCTTAAAATACATGTAAATTTTTAAGCCAAAACGTTGGCTCGACATTCAGAAAACTAAGATCATGGCATCTGGTCCCATCACTTCATGGCAAATAGATGGGGAAACAGTGGGAACAGTGGCTGACTTTATTTTGGGGGGCTCCAAAATCACTGCAGATAGTGATTGCAGCCATGAAATTAAAAGACACTTGCTCATTGGAAGGGAAGTTATGACCAACCTGGACAGCATATTAAAAAGCAGAGACATTACTTTGCCGACAAAGGTCCATCTAGTCAAGGCTATGGTTTTTCCAGTGGTCATGCATGGATGTGAGAGTTGGACTATAAAGAAAGTTGAGCGCCATAGAACTGATGCTTTTGAACTGTGGTGTTGGAGAAGACTCTTGAGAGTCCCTTGGACTGCAAGGAGATCCAACAGTTCATCCTAAAGGAGATCAGTCCTGGGTGTTCATTGGAAGGACTGATGCTGAAGCTGAAACTCAAATATTTTGGCCACCTGATGTGAAGAGCTGACTCATTTGAAAAGACCCTGATGCTGGGAAAGATTGAGGGCAGGAAGAGAATGGGATGACAGAGGATGAGATGGTTGGATGGCATCACCGACTCAATGGACATTGGTTTGGATGAACTCTGGAAGTTGGTGATGGACATGGAGGCCTGGCGTGCTGTGATTCACGGGGTCGCAAAGAGTCGGACATGACTGAGCGACTGAACTGAACTGAACATTTAGTTGATTTTGAAAAATTATTTACACGTATTTTTCTATTCAAAATGTGTTTTCAGAATAGTAACTGAGGAACTTCCCTGGTGGTCTAGTGGTTAAAAATCTGCCTTGCCATGCAGGAGAAGCATGTTTGATTCCTGATCAGAGAACTAAGATCTCAGGTGTCTCAGAGGAACTAAGCCCATGAGCCAGAAGAGAGTCCATGCACTAAAACCAGGACCTGAAATAGTCAAATAAATAAATAACAGAATTGTTTTTTTTTAAAGGAAATAAAATTTAAAATTGCAGAAAAACTGAATTTTTTCAGTTTTTGAATTCATGAATTCATCACCATCCTAGGTCCAGACATCACTCAGAAGCCAGAGCTGTTAGCCCTAAAAGCAGCAGCATCTCTGCAGAACAGACACACATTAACCAAGCTCAGGAGAGTAATATTTCAAATGAGATGCCAATTCATTAAGTTATAAGGGGAAGCAGGGCTTTGAAGCAGACTGGATCTTCTTGTTCACTGATGAGTGCATTCTCTCCCTGTGGGCGGATCTACATAGGGAACAGTGTGGTTTTCAGCAGGTTGCTTGGTGATCCAGAGCACAAGTGAAGTGGGGAGGGGGCAGTGAATTGGGTAGTTTCAAAGAATGATGTTTCCATCTCCCTTGTTCCTGGGCCAGCATCTTTGTCCCCAGATGGGGCTAGGATGACACTCTGGTGATTGCTTCTTGATCTCTTTTCGTTGATTGTCCAGACTCCTCCTTACTAGCACCTTCTCTTTAGTTGTATCGATACCTTTATTCAGGTTACAGTCTAGACTGAGCCTGACAGTGATTCTGTTTCCAGTAGGTAGACTGGCACATCTCTACTTTAAAGCATTAGAGACTTGTCTCCAAACAGACAACACATTTACAAAGCACCCCCAATGTGTCAGGCTCTGTTCTAAACTCTGGAGTTGCAGCAGTCAAGGTTGACATCTGTCCCAGCCCTCAATGAGCTTACAGTCTGGTGAGGAAAACAATGTATGCAATGTGAAGGAGCAGCCTAACTCTCAGAAGACAACTTAATTTACTTTATTCTAGTTCTTGAGGTGAGGGCACATCCTGGTTGTCTCCAGAAAACACCTACTACAACGCACCATGGGGAGGGGCTGTTGAGTAATGAATCTCATCTTGATAGGGAAAGAAGATCCATTTCTCAAGCACATAGTCCCAGCCTCCCGTGGATTCTATACCCCAAATCTTCCCAGTAAAATGATTTTCTGCTTAAATGCATCTGTCATTTGTAACCAAGAACTCGGACTAGTACAGCAACCATTTCAGATATCTGTAGACCAGAGAACAAGTTCCCAAAAGACAGTTCCAACCCCTCTGCCTCAGGGCTGCAACCAACCTGGAACCTTTCTGATCTGTGCCTTCCATTCAGCACAAAGCAGGACACACAGGCTGTCTCAATAAAATCTGGTTGGCTGAGTCACTTAGTAAGTTCAATCACAAGCTGTTCTATGTACTTAAATTGCAAAGCTAGTAAGAACTAGTTGCTGCCTTCAAAGATGTCCACATGCACCTTCAAGCTAACATATGCAAAACTGAGGCTGTCGTCTTTCTTTCCTTTTCTGTCAACTTGTATATCAACTCATACTTAGTGTCTCATGCTCCAGCCACACTGAACTGTTTGCACATCTCACATCCCTCTGCTGGGATTTCAACAGTGAGTAGCTTGGTGTTCTTAGAGCACAGCTGTGGGAAAGAAAGACAGCAGGTAATTGGGCTGCTGCTTGTAGACCAGACCTTGAAGGCCAGTTAGAGCATTCTAGATGTATTGACTGCTATCCCAGGTTACTTTCCTTGGTCTGAACAGAATACCCCATAGTTTAGCTTTTCCTCTTCTACTGAAGGAAGTCTGCATAGAAGAGGGTACAAGGTTTATATGTCCATCATCTTGGCCAGAGATGCAGCTGCAATCGAAGTTCTCATTTTACAGATAATAGAGGCTTCAAAGGACTTGACTGTAGAGCTAGCGAGTAGCAAAACAAAGGCTTGAATGAAGTTTCCAGACTCCAAATTCCCATTCTTTCCTGTATTAGGACAGCTCATACAGAGTGTTTTGTGTGTGTTTGAGGTAGGGGAATCGCCCTGATCTGTTCTTGGGGGAAAATTCTCCTTATCACCCATACCAGGGGCTAAGTTTGTTCTGCTTGCCTCTCCTGACCTAGTTCCCTTCCCTAGATACTGTATCTCCATAAATCCTCACAACAGTCCTGTGAGGTATTACCATCCCTTCATTATTATAGATGAGACTGAAGCTCAGAAAGTTTAAATTTCAGGCTCCAAAGTTTAAATTTCAGGCTCCGGAATCTTCACCACCTTGCTTCGCTGAGGTCCGTCCAGTTTGGGGAACACCAAGTTGATGAAACGGGGGCCGAAGGGTGATGGATGAAGACGGTGCCGGGGACCCGGCTGGGGTTTAAGGCTGAGGACCAGCAGGTGGCGCGGTGGAGGTGCGGCTGCCCCGTCCTACCTCACCCCTCGCAGGCCAGATGTACCAGAACTAAACGGGGCGAGCTCGGGGAAGTAGGCTCGCGGGGCGGGGAGTAATTTTCCTGAACCCAGAGTCTTCAAGGAGCTCCGTTCTCGTTCGGCCTCCAGAGGACCTCCCGAGCCTCGCTAAAGAGTCACGAGCCCAGCGGGCGACCGCCGGGCCGCATCAGCCAGCAGCCAGCTCGGCGCGCCCCCCTGTGCAATTCATTTGATAGGCCTGGGACTTCACAGCCCCCACCTGTCGACCGAGGAGGCGGGGCGTGGGCGGGGCTTGTCCCGTAGGGCCCGCCCCCTGTCCCTGAGCCGCGGGCGCGCGACGAGATATAAGGCAGCCTGGAAACAATGCGCCTGCATCTCGCGCTCCCGCGCCGCTCCCGGGAGCGTCCGCGCCGCCGTGCGCGAGCGAGGGCGGGAGCGCGCGCTGGGGGGCTAAAGCCTGTGTGCGGGCCTCGCACTCGGTGGCGCGCATGTGCAAGTGTGCGGGCTGCTTCGCTGCCCCGAGCGGGCGGGGAGCCGGTCCGCTCCAGGTGGCCGGTGGCGGGAGCGAGGTGAGGCTGCGGGCAGCCTGGGAACGGGCGCGGGTCCCGGGGGACGGGCTGAAGTCTGCCTTCTGGGCACAGCGCGCCCCCGCCCGACCCGGCCGGGCCCTCGGAGCTGCGCTCCGGGCGGCGCTGGCAAAGTTTGCTTTGAACTCGCTCCCTGCAGCCTAGTCCGCGCGCTGTGAGCTGCTTCCCCAGGCACGCTGACCCGGGGCCGGGCTGCCCGGGACGCTAGGGAAGGGCGCGGGCTCCAAGCCGTGAGGTTGGAGAGGTACGAGAGCCTGGCAGCCAGCTCTACTGGGGGGCCGGGGGACCCCTCCCTCCCTGGGCCCGCACCTGGGTCAGCACGTCCCCCTTCCCTCCCGCAGGGAGCGGACATGGACTTCGACTCGTACCAGCACTATTTCTACGACTATGACTGCGGAGAGGATTTCTACCGCTCCACGGCGCCCAGCGAGGACATCTGGAAGAAATTCGAGCTGGTGCCGTCGCCCCCCACGTCGCCGCCCTGGAGCTCTGGTCCCGGCGACGGAGACGCGGGCCCTGGAATTGGTCCTCCGGAACCATGGCCCGGAGGGGGCGCCGGGGACGATGCAGAATCCCGGGGTCACTCGAAAGCTTGGGGCAGGAACTACGCTTCCATCATCCGCCGAGACTGCATGTGGAGCGGCTTCTCGGCCCGGGAACGGCTGGAGAGAGCGGTGAGCGACAGGCTCGCCGCTGGCGCGCCCCGGGGGAACCCGCCCAAGGCGCCCGCCGTCCCGGAGTGCGCTCCCAGCCTCGAAGCCGGCAACCCGGCGCCCGCTGCCCCCTGTCCGCTGGGCGAGCCCAAGACCCAGGCCTGCTCGGGGTCCGAGAGCCCAAGCGACTCGGGTAAGGACCGCCCCGGGTCATCCAAGAGGGGGCACCCCATGGGTGGCCAAACCTCTGCCGCTGAGGTCAGGCACTGGGTCTGCGCAAGCCCTTCCGCCATCTCCCTCTCCCTCTGGCTGAAGCTGCCGGTGTAGCCCCCAGCGGTGTCTGTCTGGCACGTGGGAGTGTTAGTAAACAGTTTGAAGAAGTGGCGTGGGAGCCAGCGTCCCTTTGATGATGATTGGAGCCCCAGGGGACAAGGGAGACAGGGTGAGGCTTGGCGCTTAAGGGAGAACAATACGGGGATTGGACCATAGGGGATTTCTGCCCTCCGAAGGCTGGAAGGGGTCCCTTAAGGGTCACTCCAGACTTGAATTTTTTGTTGCTGTCTCTTTCTCTGGGAAACTCACTACCCTGGGGAGAGAAGCTGAGAAGCCTTTTGTGCAAAGCCAAAGCCTTCATCCTTTAAAAAACCTGGTCTCCTGCCTGCTTTATTTTAACATGACAATAATGGCTCCTGCTGCATCCCCCCTCTTACCACGTATTCATCCTCACCTTCACCCATGAGACAGGTAGTGGAGGAATGACTGCTCCCCATTAACAGATGAAAAAACCGAGGCTTAGAAATAGGAAATCACCAGAAGTGAACGCCAGCTTCCTGCCATCCAGCCAGCTTCTTTTGCTCAATCCTCCATCCCAACCAGGCACTTTTCTGATGTTTAGAGGAACTTATTGGTAGATTATCTGAGAAGTGGTACATCTTGCCATTTTGCTCTGGCCTGAGGTGGGAAGGTGTTCCTCTAGGACAATTCATCTGAGGGCTTTCAGCTGCTTCATTTGTATTCAACAAATGTTCACTGGCCTCTACTTTGTGCTAAGCTCTGAGGTTAGTGCTGGGGGTCACAGATATGGAGCTCCAGGCTCCCCTTTCCCATCCTTGAATGCAAGTGTACATCTCACTGAGCACAGCCTGCTGCATCTGTGACACTAGACTATGTTGTTCTTAGCCTAACCTCTTCTTCGTGGTGCCCATGAGAAATACTGGGGAGGATGTTTTATAGGGTGCACACTGAGGCTTTTGTCAGATAAATCAGGACTGAAAACTCAAGTAGCTTTTAAGAATAATTTACATGACCATTTACAGGGAACTGGGGAATGGGTATGGAGGTTGTCATACACTTAAGGGTGAGCATAAGGAAGGAAACACAAAGAATTAAAAGTCAATTTTTTTTTCCGGTTCACTATGTTAAGGTCATTTTTAACCTGCTTGCTTTTTACACCAAGACCTTCTGTTTGTTTAATGGCTGGAATGGGAACTTTGAGATCAAGAAACCAATAAAGATGTATTTCTACAAAAGCTGATGGAATGGTAGAGTGGAAAGTGCATTGTTTCGGGAATCTGAAGATCTTAGTTTTAGATCCAGAATGTTATAAAGGTGCTGTGTGGACTTGGCTGACCTGAGTCTCAGTTTCTGCTTTTGCACGTTAGGGAGTTTGACCTGATCATCCAGCTGAGGACATGTCCTTGTCTGGGTAGAGTTAGACGCTGCTCTCTGAAATGGAGAATGGTGTCTCATGAAATTTTTTTCTTAGGTAGAACCTTCCCCAACTATGGGGCTTAACCCTGAAGTATTAAAGGTTTGGGATGTGGGGAAACCTCCTGAATCATTTTCTAACCTGCCCTTTACCCTGAACCTGTTTGCAAGCTCCTGGTTCACTCACAGGCCACATGGCCCAGAACAAAATGCAACAGATTGCAAACAATGAGGGGGGTGGGGAGAGTGACTGACGGCAAAGCTCAGCCAATAGGGGCTAGGGGCTGAGTAAGACCGCATTCCAAACTCCGCTCAGACAGCCAATCACAGGTCTTGGGGCCAGGAGGGCTGAATGGTCAGGTTTTATTAATGGAGAAATAATGCGATTGTCCACACAATGGAAGCCTTCCTGACAAAGGGGCTCAAGCTTCGTGATTTGCGAAAGAGGCCGAGAACTGAGCTCTTCTGTTGTCAGGCTGAAATGCATAAAGGTGGCCTTCTCTGTGGGGGCTGCAAAACAGTGCGGAGCAGTAACGTTCTCCCCTAATTGTCCCTCTCCTGGCTGGGGTAACCTAAGAGATCTTGGAGTAAGGGAATGATAGAGGCAAGTCCAGGTGGTGCTAGTGTTTTGGCCCCTGTATCAAGACATTCCCTTGCCGCTCAATTCCTGCCCCCAACTCCTGACCCCCTAGCACAGGTAGCTTGGAAATGGTCTTTTGTACCTTTGTGAAGTTCCTGCAGCTTCTGCCGACCTGTGATTACAAATCCAATCCTCTTAAGGTCCAGGGAAGCGGGTGGGGCAGGCGACCTAAATGATGGATGACTTTAGAAGCCCATTGAACCCAGGAGCAAAATGCTCCTAAGGGAAACCCTTTCCCTCCCCTCTGTGGGTGAGGAGGGATGGGTTGTAGCCCTCCCTTCTCTGACTCTTCTGCTGAAAGGGATGGCAGAATAGAGAGGTGGGGGAATAATAGGATTTATAACTTGTGAAAAGTAACAATTCCCAAGTGCTGGCTGTGCTGGGCCGGAACAAAGGGCAGCTCTGCCCACAGACCCCTCATTTACAATTCTGATGGGGTATGAAAGAGCCCGACTGGGGAAGATCTTTATAGTTAAAACTTTGTCCCAGGCCGATAGCTCTTTCTCTCCATCCCGTCAGTGGGGGAGGGGAGAGCCTGTGCAGACTGGGGGCTGTTGGCTTGGGTCTGCCTTTTGTTCTTATCTAAGCCTTGCTGTGCAAAGAGAAACTGGAGAATATTTTCCTTCCTGCTTATTTCCCTTCCTTTCCTTCATACCACCCTTAGCCTTGATACAACTGAATCAGTTGTCTTTCTCCCCACTTGAATTTGTTTACATCTAAATTGGGAAGATGTTACCTCCTTTCCCAAACTCCAGCATGGGGTCTGTGTATGTGTTTCTCATGGAGTGTTTCTTCTTGATCTCTCTGACAGAGGGTGAAGAAATTGACGTTGTGACAGTGGAGAAGAGGCAGTCCCTGGGTGTCCGGAAGCCGGTCACCATCACAGTGCGAGCAGACCCTTTGGACCCCTGCATGAAACACTTCCACATCTCCATCCATCAACAACAGCACAACTATGCGGCCCGTTTTCCTCCAGAAAGCTGCTCCCAAGGAGAGGCTCCAGAGCCAGGGCCCCATGAAGACGGTCTGGAGAGAGATGCACCGGAGGAAAAGGAAGATGAGGCAGATGAAGAAATTGTGAGTCCCCCACCGGTAGAAAGCGAGCCTTCCCAGTCCTGCAACCCCAAACCTGTCAGTTCCGACACTGAGGACGTGACCAAGAGGAAGAACCATAACTTCCTGGAGCGCAAAAGGCGGAATGACCTCCGTTCCAGGTTCTTGGCCCTGAGGGACCAGGTCCCTACCCTGGCCACCTGCTCCAAGGCCCCCAAAGTAGTGATCCTGAGCAAGGCCTTGGAATACTTGCAAGCCCTAGTGGGAGCCGAGAAGAGGATGGCTACGGAGAAAAGACAGCTCCGGTGTCGGCAGCAACAGCTGCAGAAGAGAATCGCGTACCTCAGTGGCTACTAACTGACCAAAAAGTCTGACTGCTCTGTCTTCACGGAGACCCAAGTTTATTTTTTAACCTCCCCTCTCCCCCTTAGGAATTTGCACATTTCGGTTCAGGTGGGGCGGCCTGGACAATAGATTCCCAGAATGCATTGCAGCCGGTGCACACACATGAAGGGCTCGCATTCTTGGAAACCTTGCAACCCGGCTCGCCCTCTGCCCTGACTTGCGGGAGCGCTGTGGCTTCTCTGGCGCCTTTGGCTTCTCAGGCGGGCAGCACTGAGGAGACTTGGGGTCTATTGAGCTCACTAGCTCCGAAGAAAAGCCTGACAGATGCTATGCAACAGGTGGTGGACGTTGTCAGGGGGCTCCAGCCTGCATGAAATCTCACACTGCGGATGAGCCTTGGACTGAGAAAGGATGCTCCCACTGGTGTCTCTGGGGTGATGCTAGGACAGCTGGGCCTGGACGCTCTCCCCGGGCTCCTTTTTCCAGGAGACATACGAGCTGTCTTGAGTGAAGACGAGCTCTCAGACTTGATCAACAGGGACCATTACCTCACTGTCAGACACTTTACAGTAGCTGAGGAATCGGAAACCTTTAACATATATATATTCCCATGTTCATTGACACCCCCTCCTCCCACTCTCCATGCTGCGATCTTGAGAACTTTTAAAGAGCTTGGCCTTTTAGATTCTTTATCTTAAGGCCCTCCCGGCCCTTTCCTCTGAGGGCAGAGACCATCCCATCCTCACCAGAAACTTTTTTGGTTTCCTTCCACCTTTGTTATGCAGTGGGCTCTGAGGCCATTTCCCACAGGTCAGAAATACTTCCCCAGGACACAGGGCAAAGGGTCCCAGCCTGTGGCCGAGGGAAGGTTTGGAGTCCTGGCTGTGAACTTGTTCCCGTCCCAGGTGTTTTCCATCTTGGAAATCCTCTCAAAGCAGATGTCAGGCACCTGAGGGGGAAGAGCTATACCACTTCCTCTTTCCCTCCTCCCTCTCATCTCAACCTCTGACTGATAAGTTTGAAGTTCTACTCAGTTCAGTTCAGTTGCTCAGTTGTGTCCGACTCTTTGCAACCCGATGGACTGCAACCAGGCCTCCCTGTCCATCACCAACTTCCAGAGTTTACTCAAACTCATTGAGTTGGTGATGCTAGAACCATACAAACTGTGCTTCTCTTGCAACTCCAAGGAGCTTGCTGTCTCTGTAGCCACCCTTGGGCCCTCTGCCAGCCTGACGTGAGTCAGAATCCCATTCCCAGAATCTGGGCCTTATTGCAGTTCTTACTGGGAGAGCTGCTGGGACTCATCCAGTGCTCCAGAAGGCGGATGAGCTTCCTGGTGGGTTTGTAAGAAGCTTCCAGGAGCTCTGCTCAGTGGACCATGATGGGTTTTACCCAACTGGGCTCAGCCTCTCCAGGTGGATTCCAGGCACAGCCTCTGGTCTGAGAAAGTCACCTAACCCAACAAGTGTCATGTGGGCAACCCTAAGTCTAGCCTGGAAGAAAGATTGGCCCTTCTAGCACTACGCTCAGGGCAGCAGGTGCCTACTGGATGGGGGTTTGAAAATGGGGGAGGGAAGGATGCTAGAGCGCTATATGTGCTTCTGGGAAGCCAGCTGCTACTTCTAAACCTGTTATGCACAATGGTCTGTTCCTGAGGTTGCTTCCTGGCCTCAGAGAACCCCAATGGAACTTTGCAAAAAGCCCCCTGCTTCTGGAGCTTGGTTTTGGGGAGCCAACTGACTTCTGGAACTGTCTTTGGAGAACAGGTGGGATGTAGGTTATTGATGTCTTACCTAAAGAGCTCGTGTTTTATAAGCTGCTGTTGGGTATTATGCTGGGAGCAGTCTTCTTTTTAATACTGTATTTTTGTATGCCTTTTGCAAAGTGGTGTTAATTGTTTTTGTACAAGAAAAAAAAACTCTGGGGCAATTCTCCTGTTGCAAAAGTCTGATTTATTTTAAAAGGCAGGTTTACCTGAAATTTTGTATTTAGTTGTGAATACTGATTGCCTGATTTTAAAATGTTGCCTTCTAGGACATCTTCTAATAAAAGATTTCTCAAATGTGTCAGAGTGGGGGGGGGGGGGTGCAGCTTATGCCCACCATGTCCCCCAGAACCAAAGGACTCTGTTTTTTAGGGTAGCCACAAGTGATCTCTAATCATGTTGCTAACCTGGTCACTCCACCCTGGGTTCCTGAAATGCCATTTCAAACATGTCTAAACAACGTAAGTTCAGCACTCAGTAAACACGAAATTGTCTTGTGAATTCCAGAGTGCTGAATCTGTATCTTAGAAGGCTTGAAATCCTGGTGTTCCACCATTAACTCATTCTGTGCCTTTTACCTTTATCTGAAAGCCCTAGTTTCCCTACTTGTAAAATGGGGATAAATGCTACTTCCCAAGGGATTGTTGTTACTTAGTTGCTAAGTCGCATCCACCTCTTTTGCAACCCTATGAACTGTATAGCTTGCCAGGCTCCTCTGTCCATGAGATTTCCCAGGTAAGCATACTGGAGTAAGTTGCCATTGCCTTCTCCAGGGGATCAAATTCATGTCTCCTGCATTGGCAGGCAGACTCTTTACAACTGAGCCACGAGGGAAGCTTACCACTGGGGATTAGCAGACATTAAATGTAGACTTTTTCTTTTTCAGCTGCAAGGCTTGTGGGATCTTAGTTCTCCTACCAGGGACTGAACCTGGGCCATTGGTAGTGACAGTGCAGAGTCTTAATCACTGGACCACCGGAGTATAGCCTTTAAACTGCTTTAAACTATAAAGGCTTAAATCTTTTCAGGTGGTACTTTTCTTGCCATAGGTATTTTGGATGTGAGGGCGATCTGGTTGTGACATCTGTCACCCCACTGATCGCCAGGGTTGATTCGGCTGATCTGGCTGGCTAGGCGGGTGTCCCCTTCCTCCCTCACCGCTCCATGTGTGTCCCTCCCGAAGCTGCGCGCTCGGTCGAAGAGGACGACCATCCCCGATAGAGGAGGATTGGTCTTCAGTCAAGGGTATACGAGTAGCTGCGCTCCCCTGCTAGAACCTCCAAACAAGCTCTCAAGGCCATAGGTATTTTAATACCTTTTTTTTTTTAACCATGCCTACCGCCTTGTGGGCTTCCCAGGGGGTACTAGTGATAAAAGAACCTGCCTGCCAGTGCAGGAGACAGAAGAGATGTGGGTTCGATTCCTAGGTTGGAAGATCTCCAGGGATTGGGAAGATCCCCAGAGAAGGGAATGGCAACCCACTCTAGTATTCTTGCCTGGAGAATCCGCATGGACAGAGGAGCCTGGAGGGCTACAGTCCATAGGGTCACAAAAAGTCAGACATGATTGAAGTGACTGAGCATGCATGCATGCACTGCCTTGCAGGATCTTGATTCCCTGACCAGGGATCAAACCCATGCTGCCTGCAATGGAAGCACAGAGTCCTAACCACTGGGCAACCAGGGAGTTCCCTTGCAGGATGTCTTTTTTAAAATTTTATGAGAATCAGTGATAGGATGTGATTTTTTTTTTCTTTCTCCTTTGATTAATACAGGAATATAGTTCTCAGAAATTTGCCCTAAATGCAAGAGGGGAGACTTTAATAATAGCCACTCTTGATGGAGCACTGCCTATGTCTAAGCACCACGCTCCTTCCTACATGTTAGACCACACCAATCACGTGCCAGGACTACAGAAGGGGGAACCGAGGTTCTAAGAGTGAAACGTAACTGCCCAACGTTACACAGCTAGTAACTAAATGAGTTCAAGGGATTTGAAGCCAGCTCTGCCTACCTCTAGAGCCAGAGGTCTTCACCACCACATAATAATGATTAGCTTCTTTTGTTATCATGGGGTGTGTTGAGGAAGTAGACAGGGAATTTCATCACTTAACTGCTTGCTGGCATTCTCCTTGGGGCCACTGTGCCTGCCACTTATCAGGAAGAAGTGGAGCAAATGTCCTGTGACCAGCCACTCTGCCACATTTGTGGGTTGAGTAAGTTCGTCTTGCCCCAGAGAAGCCCCTTCTAGGACTGTGAAAGGAAAACAGGGGCAGGTCAGAAAAACCATGAGCATCATGGTAGGAGAAGGCCGCTGTATGTCATGTAATCCTGCCTTACAGCTGAGACCTGGGGCGATATTGCCCACCTGCATTCCTGTGAAGCCTGAGTCCAAAAGCTACTATAAATTCCTCACATTTACAAAGTGACTCTCCTCACAACCTGGTAAGTAAGCAATATCTGCCACTTGGTACTGGAGCCCAGACAGCTTTGTTTTTTGGCCACACCTTGTGGCTTGCGGGATCTTGGTTACCTGAGCAAGGATGGAACCCATGCCCCCTGCAGTGGAATGGAGTCCTAACCACTGGATCGCCAGGAACTCCCCGAGACAGGTTTCTTGCTCAAGGTCACAGAACAGAATCCAAATCCCCAAACCAGTCATCTGTCAGGTAAACTTCCCACTCCACCCCTATGACCCCTAGGTCCCCAAACCCAGGGCATAAATAGCTGTTTGATAAAAACAGACTTGGATTACTGGGATAATTTCCTTAAAACTCCATATCGCTCTTTTAGTTATAGTCACTCTGTTCCCACTGAATTAGAGTGGCTGTGCTGGATCTTCGTAGCTGTGTTCGGGCTTTCTCTAGTTGCGGCAACCAGGTTCTACTCTTCCTTGCAGTGCGAGGGCTTCTCATTGTGGTGGCCTCTCATTGCGGTGCATGGGCTCCAGAGTGCGGGCTCAGTAGTAGTGGCACATGGACTTAGTATCAGACCCACGTGCCCTCCATTGGCAGATGGATTCTTAACCACTGGACCAGCAGGGAAGTCCCCATTCTTCTGCTTTTGAGGCCATTTGTTAAGAAATGAGAATATTTGTAGGCGCTTCTGTCCCTTTACTAGACCTTGAAAAAATTCACGAGTCCTCAGTAAAATCCTAAGAACTCCTAGGTACAGAGCCTAAAGCTGATCCTAATGTTGCTTTACAAAGCTTAATTCTCACAATAACCTGGAGGAAAGAATGGTATCAGCCCCATTTCACAGGTGAGCAAATTGGAGCTCAGAGACATTGAAGTCATTTGTCTGAGCCCAGACAGCTAGTACAGACTGCCTGACTTGTCTGACTCTTAAGCTTCAGTTCCTTTGAGTCTGAAACTCTGCTGAGAAAGGAGTGGGAATAAAGCCATCTCCTGGGGGGAAGAAAGGGTGTTTCTGGAATGTGAAGTATTTTAAGCTCCTTCCTAGCTCACTTCTGCAGACTCCTACCTCTATCTTTGTCTGAAAATAGCCAGGAGTTTATTCCTGGATTTTGGAGAAAATTTTCTACAAATTAGGTTTGCCTCTGAATAGTACACCTAAGGGACTCCATACCCCTCCCAGAGATGTGGACGTAGGTAATAAGGAACAGCTGAGAAGACACACGTGGCATGGAAAAGAAAGGCCATCTGATCTGTTAGACAATCAAAGGCTAAATGGAGTGCTTAACTCCTGCCCCTACTGGTAGCTATTTTAGGGGGACTGAGACAGGTTGAACTATCTTAGAAGTGCTGAATTTGTCTTAAGTGCCCCTGGAGTCAGGATATTTCAGAATATGCACTTTAGAAGGAGAAGGGATGGGGGGGGGGGGGTGGTGGAGGGGCAGGTGGTGTGGGGAGGTGGGGGGTGGGGATGGTTTTGTTGATCTGGAAGGTGATAGGGAGTGTGAAAGAGGACTCAAAGGATAAGATAACCAGTGGGAGATGACTGGTGACTGGTGACCGGGGAGGGTAAAGTGGAGGTCTCTAAATACGTCAGCTAAAGTTCCATGGGGGTGTGGACATTTCTACTTTAAGCTTAGTGGGCAGCTCTTAATGTCTTTATTTAGAACTGCTGCTAAAGGGATCAACTGTATTAAGACTGGGCTTCCCAGGTGGCTCAGTGGGTAAAAAAAGTAAAGTGAAAGTGTTAGTCCCTCAGTCATGTCCTACTCTTTGGGATCCCATGGACTGAAGACCTCCGGGCTCCTCTGTCCATGGGATTTTCCAGGCAAGAATACTGGAGTAGGTAGCCAGTCCCTACTCCGGGGGATCAATAGAATCTGGATCTCCTGCATTGCAGGCAGATTCTTTACCATCTGAGCCACCAGGCCTGCAATGCAGGGGACCCAGGAGATGAGGGTTCCATCCTTGGATTGGGAAAATCCCCTGTAGGAGGGCATGGCAACCCGCCCCAATATTCTTGCCTGGAGAATTCCATAGACAGAGGAGCCTGGTGGGCTACAATGCATAGGGTCAAAAAGAGATGGACATGACTGAAGCAACTGAGCGTGCACGCACCTGTATTAAGATTGCCATTTTTTTTTTTTTTTTTTTTTTTGATGAGTAAATCTATATATGATCTTAAGGTCTCTAACCAGGTGAGTTATTAAACAATTAATACTCAGTGCCAGGGGTCAAGTTGGTGCCCAGGAAGTAACTGTTGAGTCACCTCTAAACTTGTGGGAAGTAGTATGGTTAGGTAACCTCCCACAACCAACAGAGCTCAGTTCCAAATCAAGCTCTCCATTTTCCAGCTTTGTGACCTTGGACAAATTATTTACTTCTCCCAGTCCCAATTTCCACATTTGTAAAACAAGTATAAATCATAGCACCTGCTTTTTAGGGTTGCAGTGAGCAATACTAAGTGCTCAGTAAATGATTAGTATTATTTAAACCATTTAACAGAGAAGGCAATGGCAACCCACTCCAGTACTCTTGCCTGGAAAATCCCATGGACGGAGGAGCCTGGTGGGCTGCAGTCCATGGGGTCCCTAGGAGTCGGACACGACAGAGCGACTTCACTTTCACTTTTCACTTTCATGCACTGGAGAAGGAAATGGCAACCCACTCCAGTGTTCTTGCCTGGAGAATCCCAGGGATGGGGGAGCCTGGTGGGCTGCCCTCTATGGGGTCGCACAGAGTCAGACATGACTGAGTGACAGCAGCAGCAGCAGCAACAGCAAACCATTAACAAGCCCCACCTAGAATACCAATTAATCATATTTAAAAGGTGATAGAAGGGATTGGTAAAATAAGAACTCTTCCCAGAAGGAGTACTTAAAATAATCTGGGGTGGATGTATTAATGCCTCAAGAAGCAATAAATCATCAGGGAAAGGAGTAGCTAGGATCTGGGGAGACTGAGATGAGCAGAGAAGGAAAGAAGGGCAAAGACCTGAGTCTGACTGGTCCACAGCATCCCATGCCCCATGGCAGGCAGGAGGTAGGAGTCTGTGATGCTGTTGCACATATGGGCCCTCCATTTGTCCTTACTGGGCACTGCGATGTCTTCAAACTGAGCTGGAGTCAATGACTCCGTTCAGTCATTAAATTCTCTAATGTGTATTTTTGTTCAGGCAGTGATCCTCAAACTTGGGTGGGCCTTAAGAATCTGGAGAAATGACAACTCACTCCAGTATTCTTGCTTGGGAAATTCCATGGACAGAGGCATCTGGTAGGCTAGTACCGTTCATGGGATTGCAAAAGGGTTGGACACAACTTAGCGACTAAACAACAAACAAATTCCTAAAACCTTGATGTAGTAGGTCAGGGCCAGGATAACCTGATAAGCTTGCTGATAAGCAAGGAGGAAGATGGAATCCTGTGGTCACACTTAGAAAAACACTGGAATAAGGGGTTAGAGCCAGGTCTTGTGGAGATACAAAAATATTCACAGAAGGTGCTATAGATGGCATAGTATAACGGTTAAGAACAGGGACTTGGGGTTACTACTTGTGTGATGTTTGGGCAAATCATTCAATCTCTCCAAGTCCTAGAAGTTTCCTTCTCTAAAGTGGATATAATATTAATACCTACCTCATAGGACTGTTGAAAAGATTAAAAATAAATTACTGTATGTAAGTGCTCAAAATAGTTCCTGCCACATAGTAAGAACAATGATATATGAAGTGATGGTTCCTTATGGAAGTTTCAGTTCAGTTCAGTTGCTCAGTCATGTTCGATTCTTTGCGACCCCATGGACTGCAGCATGCCAGGCCTCCCTATCCATCACCATCTCCCAGAGTTGCTCAAACTCAAGCCTATCAAGTCAGTGATGCCATCCAACCATCTCATCCTCTGTCATTCCCTTCTCTTTTGCCTTCAGTCTTTCCCAGCATCAGGGTCTTTTCCAATGAGTCAGTTCTTCATATCAGATGGACAAAGCATTGGAGTGTCAGCTTTAGCATCAGTCTTTCCAATGAATATTAAGGACTGGTTTCTTTTAGGATTGACTGGTTGGATCTCCTTGCAGTCCAAAGGACTCTCAAGAGTCTTCTCCAACACCACAGTTCAAAAGCATCAATTCTTCAG
Organism: Muntiacus reevesi; assembly: GCF_963930625.1. Classification (NCBI taxonomy): domain Eukaryota; kingdom Metazoa; phylum Chordata; class Mammalia; order Artiodactyla; family Cervidae; genus Muntiacus; species Muntiacus reevesi. The sequence continues at coordinate 164,776,457 of NC_089249.1, forward strand.
TGCTCAGCTTTCTTTACGGTCCAACTCTCATATCCATACCTGACTACTGGAAAAACCGTAGCTTTGACTAGATGGACTTTGTCAGCAAAGTAATGTCTCTGCTTTTTTTTTTTTTCAAATGGAAGTTTATGAGCGTGCAAACATGATCACAGAATAAGGCAATATGTATTTCAAACAAGGGCTGCAAGCCTCAGAAGGGGAAGAGAGCACTTTGGAGTCATCAAGAAAGTTTTTGTTGGAGATACTGTGACTTTAACTGGAACTACAAGTCCCAGTAGTATTCGGCTAAGTGAAGAGGAGGAAGGTGTTCTAAGCTAAGGGAATAGCTATGGGGAAGAGAGGATTGGGAAAGTTATGTGAAATCTGGGGAGGGATCTGGTCTGATTTTCAGGCCAGGTGGTCTCATTTTTGTAGAACAAGAGAAGTTGCACTAGATTTCTAAAAGGATCCTTTTACCACAAACATCCTCTGTGATTCTTTGAAATAGGGAAGTCAAGAAAAGAAGCCGATTGTGGTTTGGGACACAATGAGATTGAGGTGCTGGGGTCATTCAAAATAGAGCACCCAACAGGAAGTTGGAAATGTGACATTAAAACTTTGGAAAGGGGGTTGAAATGAAGATACAGGTTTAAGACTCACCAAGATACAAAGATGATGAAGGCCCACAGTGCCAAGTCACAAGAAAGAGAAAGGGCCAGAGAAGCAGAGGAGAGGACTTGAAGAAGCCATGAAATTAGAACCAGAAAGGACCTCTGATGGCTCTTCATCTTCGGTCTTTTTGCACCTCCCAACTCTGATTTTGCAGCCTTTGGGGGTCCCCGGGCATGTGTAGGCTCCCTTGGCAATCTGGGAAGGCAGATAGTGAGCTCCTTTTGAGAACAGGAACTTGGAGTTACTACCTATGTGATGTTTGGGCAATCACTCAACCTCCCTGAGTCTTAGAAGTTTCCCTCTTCTGGTGTGCTCTGGAGCAAACTCTATAACACAACATAAACCCTACGACATGGTGAGCTCCACTCTCTTCCCCTCACTTGTTTTGAGCACTCTGATGCTCCCAGATTTGAGCTGGCCAATCAGCAAAGGAAACAATAATGGAAACAGACAACCACCAAACCAATGGAGGGTGTTATAATCACTCACAGGCACTGTACTGGGTTGTATTTTGTCCCCCAACTAAACTCATGCCTATCCAGGGCTGTGAATGTGACCTTATTTGGAAACAGTCTTTACAAATATAATCAAATTAAGGTGAGGTCATATTGGATTAGGATGGGCCCTAATCCAATGACTGGGATCCTAAAGAGAGGGAAGTGGGGACAGAGACACACCCACAACAGAGAAGATGGCCATGTGAGACAGACAGGATTAGAGTCACACTGCTGAAAACCAAGGAATATAAAGAATTTCCAACAACCACCAGAAGCTAGAAGAGGTAGGGAAGGATTCTTCACTAGAGGGAAGCATGGAGTGTGACCCTACCAATACCTTGATTTTGGGCTCCTGGACTCTAGAACTGGGAGAGAATATATTTCTGTTGTTTTAAGCCATCCGGTTTGCAGTAATTTTTTATGCTAGCCTGAGGAAACAAATACAGGCACCAAGTTCATCATGAAATATTCCATCAGGAAACTTTTTCTTTTTTTAAAATTTAGGATAGGGGTTAGGCTGCAAAGCACTGTTTTTTTTAATTTGTGATTTTTTTAAAAAAATATTTTTTTATTTGGCTGTGTTGGATTGTGGTACACGAACTCAGTAGTTGTGGCACATGAGCTTAGTTACCCTGTGGCATGAAGGATCTTAGTTCCCTGCATTGGAAGACAGTTTCTTAACCACTGGACCACCGGGGAAATACCTAATTTGTGATTGTTTTTTTTTCTTAATATTTATTTGGCTGTGCTGGTTGTCAGTTGTGGCATGTGGGATCTAGTTCCCTGACTAGGGAATGAAGCTGGGCCCTCTGCATTGGGAGTGGAGTGTCCTAGCCACTGGCCCACCAGGGAAGTCCCTTAACTTGTGATTTAAAATAAAATTTTATGGCTGCACCATGTGGCATGTAGGATCTTAGTTCCCTGATTGAACCCAGGGTCCTGACAGTGGAGGCATGGTGTCCCAAACACTGAACCACCAGGGAATTTCCAGCACATTGGATTGTACCAAAAATCTAGTGTTTGTCTTTGAACCAACTTTCTTCTCTTATTTTAGGAACAGATGCTTCAGGCCTTTCATGACACATTCCTCCTCCTGTTGTAAATGTCGCAGCGTCCATTAGAATTCCAAAAAGTTCAAACTTTCCAGATGCTCCATTTTGAATGATCATTCCACTTTAACGGCTTCTCCCTACCTTTCTTTCTTTAAAAAAAAAGATTTTTTTTAATTGGGTCATTGTCCAGATTTTCCCTCTACCTTTTTGCACTTCTCCTTTTCAGTCATGTTTCCATGCCCATCCCACCCCATGTACTGCTCTCAGTTTCCTAAAGGTAAGGTGAGGCAACGTAGATGTTGCCCAGGTTATATCTGGCCTAGGATAGCGCATACACATACACAGGTGGGGACAGTTAGGTGGCAGACTGTGGACTTTCAGAAGGGCAGGCAGGAAGCATTATCCTCCAGGTAATTCGTCTTCATAGTATCTCATTCCTGCATTTTAGACATGCTCTTCTAGACTGAACCTATCTCAGCATTTTAAGAAATAGTTTCATTTATTTTTGGCCGTACCGAGTCTTTGTTGCTGTGCGGGCTTCTCTCTAATAATGGGGAGCAGGGGCTGCTCCCTACTTGCCGTTCTGGGGCTTCTCACTCTGGTGACTTCTGTTGCAAAATGCTGACTCCAGGTGCATGGCCTTCAGTTGTGGCATGTGGGCTCAACAGTCGTGGTGCACAGGCTTAGATGCTCTGTGGCATGTGTGATCTTCCCGTATCAGAGGTTGAACCTGTGTCTCCTGCATTGGCAGGTGAATTCTCTACCACCGAGCCACCAGGAAAGCCTGCATATTTGCCTTTTAAACTAAAAAAAATTTTTTTACTCCAAATAGTCTGTAAGCAGTGGAATATATAGAAGATGGGCTTCCGAATCCTCCACCTCTAGATATACACGTATATTTTAAGTGAGAGACTGCCTTTGCTCTTGAGCTGTCTTTCTGAATAGGTTTGAGCTGCTTCCCATCTGGCCTCATATAAAGCAGAGAGGGGTCAAGGCTAATACCTGGGCATGACTACAAATAGCTTTTCTGACTCCCTTTTGCCACCTTTTGTTTCTTTATTTCCCTGCAGTGCTCCCATTAGAGCGTGTTGGTGATGCTAGAATCTGCCTGCCAATGCAGGGGACGCAAGAGACACAGGTTCGATCCCTGGGTCTGGAAGATCACCTGAAGTAGGAAATGGCACCCCACTCCAGTATTCCATGGACAGAGGAGCCTGGGAGACCACAGTTCATGGGGGGTCGCAAATAGTTGGACATGTCTGAGCACATTGTGTCTTAGAAATACTTATTAACTCTTGATCAGAGACTTCAATTTCCCAATTTTTACTTGAACTTGATCTCTCCAATTAGGTTTTCAAGTTACAGGTTATCTTTAAGTAACTATTCTTAGTATAGTTTAGCGTTCAGAAGATCATTAGGGAGACCTGGGTCCAAAAAGTAGCCTAGAGAAATTTAAAAATATGTTCTCATTCTCCTTTGCTGAGGCTGGCAAAATTAGAATTACAATGAATGGAAATAGTATGATTTTTTTTTTTCCCTCACTTCTCCTTTCTCCTCATTTGTTTAGGACTACAGGCTCCATTCTGATTTAGGAGTCAGAATGAAATTCCTGCTCAGTATTTCAGTGATAATTCTCCCCATGGTCTATAGGATCCCTGTTCTCTTTGTTTCTATAGCAACAGTCCTGTGTTGCTTGGTTAGAAGCAATTTTCTACTGCTGTGGTGAAGCCCCATATTTTCATTCCTTGCTCCCCTGTTGCCTCGGTAACCAGCCTCTTCCTCTTCTGGTCTCTCAGTAGTAAATTCCACTCCCCCCTTCTTCCTCCCTCTCTCTCTCTTTCTCTCACACCAGTCACCTGGTCATGACTCAGACAGTGCTTTCCCATCTGTAAGTGGGCCTCCCCTGTCATGGTCAGATTGTCATCATGATATTAGCCTCCCTTTTGCTTTATTTGCATCATTTCTCTGGCCTTCCTTCTCTCTGGTGGTTGTCAAGGTAACTGTACCCTCGGAAAATCTCCAGGCAAAGGCTCTACAGTTAACAACCATCATGTGAGAGTGTCTGCCAATATGTGGCCACACATCTCGATTTTAAAACAAGCCCCAGGCGGGTACCACAAATTGGAGAGAACAAGGCTTTTGATCAAAGCAGGCTGGATTGAGAAAAGGAGGTACAGGGGACCCTGCGACATGTGACTATAAGTCTGAGGCTGGGTTTGCAAGAATAGCCATTATGCCAGTAGTGATCCAAGTGATTGAGTAATGTATTTATTGTCAGTCATTCTAGACAGGTCTATCATATGCTGTAACCATCCAGGGGTGATTCCTCTGGCCCAAGGGTGACATGACCTGAGAGCTAGGCAGAGCCAAGTAGTAATCTCAGGGAGAAAGCAATTAGAACTCTTGAACTTGCTAACAAGGGGTGAGTAGAATAGGTATTTAGGCATTTTCACACATTACTGGAAATTTCTCTACCCTTAGGCTGCTGCTCTTACCTCTTTAGTGAGGCAGATGGGGTGTTACTATTATAATAACACAAAGTGTTCAACAAATGGTGGTTATTATGTGCCAGGGCATTGTAGCAGGCACTTTTCAGACATTACTTCATTTTCTCCTTATGGCAATCCTGAGAGGTATTTAATGATGAGAAAACTAAGGCTAAGCTAATTGTGTGAAGTCACTCAGCTGATAAGTGGCAGAGTTGGAATTCAAATCCATGTTCATCTGACCAGGTGCCCAGGATCCAGATTCCTGGACCAGGGATCCAACCCCTGCCTCCTGCAGTGGAAGTGTGGAATCTTAACGCCTGTACCACCAGGGAATCCCCCCAAAGCCCTTTCTTAAAGGTTGGGGAGTCACCAGAATTTTGGTTCTCTCTGGACTTGATTTTTCCCCATCCCTACTGTAATCTGAGGGTTGTTACTATATCCTTTCTGCCTTCCTTATTTTCCCTCTGTATGTTGTAGGTTGTTTACTTGCTTAGTTTTCTCTCTGTTCTCACCCCATCTCTTGCATCCTTTCACCAAAGAGATGAAAAATTTTGTTTTGCCTTCTGATTGTGTCTGAGTTTGAGTTGTTGGATGAAAACATAACAGCAGCCCTCTTTTCCTGAGAACTGGGAAGATCTGATCCTAGAGAAGGTCACACCTCTGAGCTCACTGACTGTAGCACTAGGTAGGCAAGCCATTCTCTCTATTAACATATCATTATTGGGTGTCTTTTCAGTATCAGGTACTATACTGCATCCCTGGGTCGGGAAGATCCCTTGGAGGATGGCATGACAACCCACTCCAGTATTCTTGCCTAGAGAATCCCATGGACAGAGGAGCCCGGCAGGCTGCTGTTCTTAGGGTTGCAGAGTCGGACACCTCTGAATCGACTTAGCACGCACCCAGGCACCCACTGTACTGGAGATACAGTAATGTCCCAGGCAGAATCTGTTCCTTGCCTTTACAGAATTAACAGTCTGGAGAGAAAGTCAGACAGTAGAGGTCAAAACATAATTTCATACTATAATTAGGGCTATGAAGAAAAAGAAGTGGGAGCTAGTTAAAAAAAGAATAATAGGTATAAATCTATTTTAGATACGACTGATACGTTCCCATTTAAGAGAGGAGGTAGTTGAGGTTTTCACACTAGCTAGTTGATGGCAGTCACAGCAGGAGCTTCTGAGCTTGGGGACCTTAGCCCCTTGTCTCCTCCTTCCCTCCGCCCTTTCCCTCTAGAGCCCGAGGTCCGCGCAGGCGCACTGACGGTTGCCATGGGGACAGCTGATCCGGCGCAAGCGCAGACGTCTCCAAGATGGCGGCAGCGTCGGCTGCCAGAGTTGTGTCTGTGGGCCCTGGTCTCCGGGGCCTGCAGCGGACACTACCCCTCGTAGTGATTCTCGGGGCCACGGGCACCGGCAAATCCACCCTGGCGTTACAGCTCGGCCAGCGGCTCGGTGGCGAGATCGTCAGCGCTGACTCTATGCAGGTATGACAGTGCGGCTGTCCCCGGCCTGGGGAACCGGAGGCCGCGTGCGGGCCTTTGGCCGAGTAGATATCCTGTCGCTTGGTGGAAGTGGGTGAACTCCGAAGCTTGTGGGGCGGCGGGGGCAGAGGAGGGGCACCCATAATTAGTAGGCGCCCACCATACGCCAGACATCGTGCTAACATCTCATTTACTGCTGACGACTTTACTGTCCGGTGTGGGTTTATTATTTTCCTTTTACGAATAGGGGAGTTCACCTCGGGAGGCGAAACGACCGCCGCCGTCTCACAAAGCGAATATGTGGAGGCGATGGTGTTTGAACCTACAAGGTTGACATATAGGCGTCCAATACATACCTCTTGATTGAAAACTATTCCAGAGCTTTTGCTATTTAGAATTTCCAGCGAAACCAGGATAAATCATTTACCATCTATGATTGTCTGCTGAGGGAATCGATCACCGTGGATAGTCTTGAGACCTGGATTCTCCTCCCTAATCTGCCATCGGCCACGTGACCTAAATAAGGTCGTGATTTGTGCTTCGATTCAGGGTGGGTGACATTTGGGGCAAATCTCTGATGGAGGAATTACGAGTTAAGAGTTTTTACAGAGTAAATGAGATGCTTGGTGTGAAATGCCTGCTGCTGAACCTCAGCAAGGGGGAGCAGTCCTTCTCCCCACTGTACCCCATAAACCTCTGGGGCATGGTCTCCACCCTCATTAGTTCATTTGGGGTGACACGACCATCAGCACATATCAGGTGATGGGGGTAATTCAACAAATATTTGTTTGCAGCCTCTAATTTGTGTTGACTTTGAGAGACAGACTTTAGCTCTAATCCCAACCTTGCCTTTTCTAAAATATGCAACCTCAGCTTGACCTCTCCATGTCTTTGTTTCTTTTGTAAAATAGGAAGAATAAAATTAGTAATGCAGTATTATTGTGATGATTAAACAGATTAAATATATAAAACGCTTAATATAATATGAGGCAGGTAGTAAGTGCTAAAAATATGGTAGGTGCTGTTTTCTGCAAGGCCCTTATGGGGAGACAAAACTGCAGTCCTTGTTCTCAAGGAGTTTAGTCCAGCTAAATATGAAACAAAGGAAATTAATACATGTTTGAACTGAGATTTTCATGATGCTTTGCAAGGTACAGGAGTGGGAGGTGGAGAGGAGAGAGACTACAAATTTTAGATCTTACATCCACGGGGAAAGTCTAGCAGGTGTGTGGAGAATGCAGCAGGTATGATCCATGTTAGGAATCTTAACGCTCAGAGGTTTTCTCTTGCCTGGTTTTTTCTTTTCCCCTCCATAAGTGTGCATCTTTTACTCTCTTTGTTTAGGTGTTTACTTAGATGTCACCTTATTGAAGCCTTCTCTGACCATCTTCCTTATTTTATTGTTGTTGTTGTTGTTTTTTACCATCTTATTTAAAACAGCACACTGTTGCCCCCTGTTCCCCCTCTTCCTCATTTACCACACTTAGCAGGAAGCTGTTCTCAATAGAACATCTTAATTTTACATCTGTTTTTAAGTAAATTGGCAGGTCCTGGCAATAAACGTTGGTAATTGCTCTGTAATAGTGTTATCCATTATTCAGAAATGTTTCTTCACTCATATCTGTGTACCACAAGGTTGAGCTTGCTAGAGGTCTTGCTCAAGGTAGAATAGTTAGACAGTTAGACACTTTGTGTCTTGTACAGTGCTGATGATATGGTAGATCTTTAACATTTGATGAAATATTTGTTGGTCTGTCTCATCATAATCACACATCCTGATCCATTTAGATTCTTCCTGTGGTTGTAAGTAACTAGAATATGAGAATTAAATTTCTTTCATCCTTGGGATGCCATGAGGATTTAATTGTGGCATGAAAAACACTTTGAAGATAACTGAGCTTTCTGAACTGGCTATGAAAGAGTTGGTTGCTCAGTCAATGATTCTTTGTGACACCATGAACTGGAACCCGCCAGGCTCCTCTGTTCACAAATTCTCCAGGCAAGAATGCTGGAGTGGGTAGCCATCCCCTTCTCTGGAGGATCTTCCTGACCCAGGGATTGAACCCAGGTCTTCTGTACTGCAGGCAGATTCTTTACGGTCTGAGCCACCAGGGAAGGTTGTGTTTAATTTTGATTAAACCTGGGATATTCATAACATTTCCTCTCATACCTATTGAAAAGCTTTGACCTTTGATTTTTACTTTTTGGTTCAATTAATGAAATAAAGTATCTCTGCCCCTTTCACTGTGGGTATACACAGTTCTTCGTTTCTACCATTGCTTACCGTGCCCCTGATGGGGTAGTGCTCCTCTGCTTGCTTTTTAACCAACAGAATGAGATGAGGCTTTTCAGTGACTTGAAGTTGACTGAGAAAATTTCTGTCAAACTTGTAAACAAGTGATACTCTTTTTTTAGAAGTTAATTTATTTTTAGTTGTACTAGGTCTTCATTGTCTCCCGAGGCCTTTTTCTAGGTGCGGGGAGAAGGGGCTACTCTTTGTTAGGGTGCACCGGCTTCTCATGGCCGTGGTTTTCTCCTGTTGCAGAGCACAGGCTCTAGGCACGTAGGCTTCAGTAGTTGGAACATGCAGTTTCAGTAGTTGTGGCTCGCAGTCCCCAGAGCACACAGGCTGGTTGTGGTTTGAGGACTTGGTAGCTGCAGTTCTCGGGCTTAGTTGCCCTGGGGCATGTGGAATCTTCCTGGGCCAGGGATTGAACCCGTGTGCCCAGCATTGGCAGGCGGAGTCTTATCCACTGTGCCACCAGGAAAGTCCCAGTGAGTGATATTCTTAATGTTGGAGGTAACCAGCTTCTTTTCTTTTTTTCATTTTATTTTTTATTAACCAGCTTCTTGAAAGAGCAGTTTCAGTTAAATCCATAAGCAGAATTATAACTTAAATTTGTATAGCACTTTTTATAAAATGCTTCTGTATATGCTTTTTTTATCCTCACAATAACCTTGTAAGGTAGATACAATTATCACTTCACAGGTAATGACACACAGGTCTCACAGTAAGTAGCAGACCTGGAATTGGACATAGGTCTCTACTTTCCATGCTCAGTTCCTTATCTATACACAAAATTGTCATCCCTTTTAGATGAGGCGGGAGCTATGGGAGTCAGTCATTAGAGAGTGCTTCTTAACTTGTATGACACTCATCCTTCACAGGAGTATGTTACATTTTGGTCAAGATATAAAATGTATTTTAGGATTCATATTGTGAATCGTAGTGTGAATTCCTAGTGATATCTCAGGTTGAGTGTTGAACTAAGTGGTGGCCACGTGATGGATTGCTTAGGGGGCTAAAACTTAACTGCAGCTGAGATATAGTTTAATGTGAATAATTTGATGGTACCAAAGGCAGAGAATGTTTACTGAAACAGAGAAGAAATGAAGGCCTTGTAGAGCACCTAGAGCGAGCAGTAAACTTACCTATTATAACAGCCACACAGGCTAAAGGGTGACCAAGTGGAAAGTGCAATAATTAGAAAGTTTTTGCAAGTTTCCAGATTGACCTTTCTAAACCAGCATTTGAATTTTAATAATCTCAGAAGTATACCAGTAACTCAGAAAGGATTGTAAAACACTGTCTTAAATCTTAAATTGTCTCACACCTCATACTTCTTGTATCATCCTTTTGTCCTACCTTAATTGTTGGGTCATCCCAAGGCAATCCCAGCAGGGCAGTTCCCATCCAGAGAAAGTACTTGTTTTTGTAAACATTGAAGAAGTAAGTGCTGTAAGTATTGAGGTAGCTTCTTTGAGATAAAACCACAGGGTGTTAAGGGTCGTGTGTCTAGGGTGATAATATTGTTACGGAATGTAGATAATGACTTGCTTTTATAACCAGGTAACACCTGAGGTCCTGCCTTACCTCGTGCCTCTCATTCTTGCGTCATTGGTTTGTTGAGTAGGAAGTCAGAACTAACTCTCTGAGGGATTACTTGCTTAGGGACTTCTGGGCTCAACTGTGGACTTTACATGGTAGGTCTGACAAAAGTGGAAAACAACCTTTGTGCTTAATTTTCTGAGTTTTCCAGACTCCAGTTTCACAAATTGTAGAAGCATACATATTCTCAGCTAGCAGTAGGAGTCTAAATTCAAAGAAGGACAGGTAATACAATCCCTGTTTTCCAGGATGGAAAAACTGAGGTGCAGAAAGATTAAAGAGCAGACTAGAGATCACACTACAAGACACTTGCACACCTGGGAATTGGATCTGGATCTTCTAACTCGTGTAGTGTCTGATATATTGCAGGAAGATGATACTGAAGGTCTTCTTTTCAGTCTTTTCTTGGTATGTAAATTTAAGGTACAATGCTTCATCTTCAGTGACTTGATGAAACATTGTACTGAGAAATTTGAAGGCACTTGTCAAAAGATGTACAGTGGCTGCCTGGAAATACAGACTACCAACTATATGCCAAGAGAAAATAAACAAAGTGTTCTATTTGGGTTTATAGAGAGGAAGTATCTCTAATGCCTAATTAGTTCTTCAAGTCCTGTGGAGAAGCAGTAGTCATACATAGGAGCACAGTTCCCTTGTGTTTGCCTAACCCTCCAAGAGGAGAAGCAAGTTATTTTTGGCAGTCTGACTAGTAAGCAGGCTGTGTGTCATCTAATAAATGTGGAGTTCTGCATTCTTTGTCTGCTTTGGAACATAATTTAGGAGCAGTGGTTTTTTTTTTTTTTTAAACCAAAGGACTGCTTGTCTGATAGTGCTTAAGGGAGATCTGGCTTGCATGGGGGAGGGATATGAAAGAAGAGATGGGATAGTGGGTTACAGTGGCTTACTAGGCATGAAAATGAAAGTTATAAAAACCTGTTAACTGAGAGGAATGAGGGCTGCCCAGAGTCTACTTGCCACAACTGACAGAGGCAGTCTTTTAAAGGACTAAGCATGAGAGTGAACCAGAGGAAATACCCAAAATTTTGGCTCATCTAGAAAAAATGTATATTAATTTCTAGATTTCTGGGTTCGCCTTCATTGTGAGTGAGTTTGGTTTTGTTTGGCTATCGTATTAAGCGTGGGTGGGTTGTACACATATATTTAGGGTTTTTTTTTTTTTTCTTGCAGCTGTGGGAAGAATTTTAGAGTTAAATCTGCCATGTTATATAAGGAAAGAGAAGTGGCTACTGGCTAAATGGGAAGACATAGGAGAGCACATGTGGGTTGCAGTTTCAGATTTGTGAGGATGAGGTGCTGCTCTGATGTTTCAGTGTGGGGGCAGGGTGCTGAAACAGCTCGGCTTCACGAGGGAGTATATATATGAGGGGTGTAAGTTATTTGGGTTACACAAGAATTCACCTGTGTGCTCTGTATGTACTCTAGTATGGCTTAACCAAATTGGTTGTGGTTTCTTGTGTAGTTTCTTGGATTCTTTAGATAATTTGAATCAGACCAGGTTCCCTTTTTCAGTTTACCCAGAGCTTCTGAGCTGGAACTTCACCACTGCTCCTTCCTCATTATGGCAGCCAGAGTTCAAGCTCTTACCACTGTGCTGTGAATAATAATTATACTGAAAATGATAACAATAATAAAATATATGTCAGGCAGTGTTTTAAAAGTTGGTCATATATTTTCTCATTTAATATGCTCACTGCAACCTTAGGTGGTAGGCAGTATTATCTCACCCTTAAAAATTGTTTCTTGAACCCTCATCTCTGTGCTATTTTGTGGTTTTTTTTCTCTACCTCTTCCTGTTTATTTATCCACTCATCTTCCATCCCATTCTTTTCCTGTATACCACTGTATACGTTTTATCAGGCAGAGAAGGAAAAAGAATATTCCTGATGAAAGAAGAGCATGAGCAAAGTAAAGGAAGGCAAAAATGCATGGTATGTTTTTAAGGCATGACCAGCAACTGTCATTGGCATAGACACTAGAAGGGTAGTAGTCAGAGGTGAAACTAAAAATACAGACCCTGAGGCCCTTGAGAGGCATGCCATGAGGCTTGGGGTTTTAAACATGGAAGTGACAGTAAATCTATTTCAGAAAGTAACTGAGGCCTGGGTGGAGAATGGGTTAGAGAGGGATAAACAGTTTAGGATTCTGTTACATTAGCCTGAGTAAGAGGGGCTGGAGTTGGGTTGTGGCTGGGAAAAGGGGTAATTATTTTGATGTTTTGGAGACAGAACCAATAGGATTTTGGTTACTGAACTGGAAGCATTGTAAGGAAAAAAGATGGAGAACAAAGCCTTTTTGTGTTTGGAAAAAAGAAAACATGCTGTTTTAAAAAAAATCCAAATAATATACAAAAGTTCAAAGGAAATATCACCATAATCTTAGCGTCCGAAGATAACCATTTTGACATTTTGGTGCACATCCTTCTAGACCTTTTGTTTCTGTATTCGTACACGTATGTATATGTGTTTTTTCCAATTTACAAAAATTATAAAATACATATAACAAAATTCATCATCCTAACCATTTTTAACTGTGCAGGTCTGTGGTGTTAAATGCATTCATGATGTTGTATAACCACTCTCCATTTCCATAATGCTTTTCATCATGCAGAACTGAAACTCTGTAAACAAGGTCCTACTGTATATCACAGAGAACTATATTCAATATCTGATTATGAACCATAATGGAAAAGAATATAAAAAAAGAATGTATGTATATGTATAACTGAATCCCTTTGCTATACATCATAAATTGATGCAACATTGCAAATCAACTATACTTCAATGAAAAACAATGAGTAAAAAATAAAGAAAATTAGATATTTCAAATTAAAAAAAAAATCTAAAACTCTGTACTCATTAATTAATAACTCCCCATTCCTCCTTCCTCCCAGCCTTGGCAACCACCATCCTGTATTCTGTGTCTGATTTTGACTACTCTTATATAAGCGGAATCATATGGTATTTGTTTTTTTTGTGACTTGCTTATTTCACTTAGCCTAATGTCCTCAGGTTCATTCATGTGATGCTTTTTAACATAAACTGACTCATACATTTCATGCTGCTCTGTCTCTTGCTCCCTGTGGGGGGCCGTCCCCTTAAGAATATGTTACAGTTACTTTTGTGTGTTAATGTATGTTACTTTGTATCAGTGGTCTCACTCTGGGGTCCTTTACCCTCCCACCCCCACCTCAGGGTGCACTTGACAGTCTCTGGAGACATTTCGATTGTAACAAATGGAAAGGTGGGTTCCTGGCATCTAGTGGGCAGAGGCCAGGAATGCTGCAGTACATCCTACCACATGTAAAACAGCCCCTCCCAACAAGGATTTACCTGGCCCCAAATGTCAATATAGTGTACTGAGGTTGAGAAACCCTGTTCTACATTATTGTTAGCTTTTAAATTTTGAAGTAATTACAGATTTACACAGGGGTGTCCATGTCCAACTCTTTGCGATCCCATGGACTGGAGCACGCTAAGCTTCCCTGTCCTTCACCATCTCCCAGAGCTTGCTCAAACTCATGTCCGTTGAGGCGGTGATGCCGTCCCACCTTCTCTTCTGCCGTCCCCCTCTCCTGCTGCCCTCAGTCTTTCCCAGCATCAGGTCCTTTTCCAATGAGTTGGCTCTTCGCGTCACATGGCCAAAGTATTGGAACTTCAGCTTCAGCTTTAATCCTTTCAAGCAATGTTCAGGCTTGATTGCCTTTAGGAGTGACTGGTTTGATCTCCTTGCAGTCCAAGGACTCCCAAGAGTCTTCTTCAGCACCACAGTTCAAAAGCATCAGTTCTTCAGTGCTCAGCCTTCTTTATGGTCCATCCATACACGACTCTCACATCCGTACATGACTGTTGGAAAAACCATAGCTTTGACTATGTGGACTTGTGTTGGCAAAGTAATGTCTCTGCTTTTTAATGTGCTGTCTAGGTTGGTCATAGCTTTTCTACCAAGGAGCAAGCGTGTTTTAATTTCATGGCTGCAGTCACCATCTGCAGTGATTTTGGAGCCCAAGAAAATAAACTCCATCACTTTCTGTTGTTTTCCCATCTATTTGCCGTGAAGTGATGGGGCTGGATGCCATGATCTTCGTTTTTTGAATGTTGGGTTTTAAGCCAGCATTTTCACTTTCTTCTTTCACCTTCATCAGCAGGCTCTTTAGTTCCTCTTTGCTTTCTGCCATAATCCTGTACTGAGTTATTTTATTGTTCACACTGTTTCAGCTTTGATTAGTGGGTGCTCTTTCATGTTGATGCTTGTATTCTTTGGCATGTCCCATATTTGTTTGTTTAGCACTTCCTTACTTTCTGGCACTGCAAGATGCTTTCATCTTACATATGTCTTGTTTCAGTTCTAGAATCGGCCATTTTTCCAAGGAACCTTGGTTCCTTTTACTGGTGAATGGTATTCAGATACAAAGTACTGGGTGCTAATTGTGCTTGTTGCTACTAGGATATCATTGCTTCTAGTCCCTTCAATGGGAAGAGCTAGGCAACATATGTATATACACTAATTCATGCATACCCAAATATCTATGTTTATTTCTGTATATATCTGTGTAGATGTTAAAATAAACTTGAGTTTATACTGATACCTCTGACTCTCTATTCCACCACAGGTTTTATTCTGATCTTTCCTTCTTGTTTGTGACTTCTTCCTCAGAGGTATAAACCTGGCTCTCCTTGTCTACAAATATTTTCTTTTTTTGTACAACCTGTAAAATAGTTTAACTAGTTAATCCTGTGAGGAACAAATTTACCTACTAGAGTACAATGTTTGTGTATAATTCATTTTGCAATTTTAGCCATATAGTATCTAGCCATAGCATTGTTTTACAAAGTTATTTAGGTCAACTCCCCTTCTCCCCCTTCAGTGAGATTATGTCATACATCTGTGATATAATTAGATTCATTCATTGCAGACTGCATTCTGTCCTGGTTCCTCAGTCATTCTGGTTATTATTATTTTTAAGTTTGCATACAGGAGAGTGCATTCATTTTTGTGTACAGTTCTTTGGGTTTTACAGATGGAGAGAGTCAGGTATCTGCCATCACATATCATACCGAACCGCTTTTTACTCTAAAAATTGCCTTGTGTGTCCTCTTTGTAGTCACCTCCTCTGCCTACACCAGTTTTTGGCAACCACTGATCTGTTTTCCATCCCTGTGTTTTGCCTTTTCTAGAAGGTAATATACGTGGAGTCATACAGTATTCAGCCTTTGGGGTTTGACCTTTTTTTTTTTTTTTCTTTTTGGCCACGTGGTAGCATGTGGGATCTCAGTTTCCCAATCAGGAAACTGGGGCCTGGGGTCAAACCCAGGCCCTCTGCAATGGAAGTGTGGAGGTTTAACCACTGGACTACCAGGGAAGTCCCACAGTCTGACCTTTTTCACTTAGCAAAATACATTTAAAATTCTTCCATGTAGTTGCATGAGTCTGTTTCTCTTTATTGTTGAGTATTATTCCATTGTATGTTACATGTCCTTTCATCTATGAAATGCCACCTGAATTTCCAGTTTAAAGAAAGCTATTATAAACATAGCTAATGATTTAACTTTACCGCACTGGTTAACTAAGAGAATAGTTTCCTAAAATAGTCTAGGAAACTACTAAGCTGTTTTTCAAAATGACTGTACCATTTTGCATTCCTACCAGCACTGAATGAAAATTTTTGTTTCTTTGTATTCTTTCCGAATTTGGTATTGCTGCTTTTAATTTTAACAATTCCAAGAGGTGTGTGCTGGAGTCTCATTGTGGTTAATTTAAATTCCCCTAAAGGTTAGTAACGTTGAACATCTTTTCATATGTTTACTTGCTCTCTGTATATCTTTGGTGAAATGTCTGTCTGATCTCTTTTTGGGAGGGGCTTTCTTATCGTTGAATTTTAGGAAGTTTTTTAAAATGTATTTTGGGTGCAGATCCTTTATATAGAATGTTATTTGCAAATATTTTCTTCTAACCTGTATCTTATTTTCTCATTCTCTTCAGTGTCTTTCCCAGAACAGTTTTACGTCTTCATTAAGTCCAGCGCATCTGTTTTTTCCTTCATGGGCTGTGTCTTTGGTGTCATATTTAAAGCTCACTGCAGGGCGCTCCCGGCGCCCAGTGGTCAGGGCTCAGAGCTTTCAGTGCCAGGCTCCCGGTTCAGACCCTGGTCTGTGAACTGAGACCACATAGGCAGGGCCTACCAAAGAGAACAAAGCAAGAACACAGAACAAAACAGACTCATTGCCAAGCCCATAGACATGCTGATTTTTCTCCTGTTCTTTAAAAAAGAGGTTTATATATACAACACACACACACACACACACACATATACAGACACACGTGAGTTTTTTAGCTTTTCATTTTACATTTAGACCTGTGATCTACTTTAAGTGAATTTTTATATAAGGTTGTGAGATATGTATGGATGTCCAGTTGAACCAGATTTGATATTGAAAGACTGTTCTTTCTCCACTGAATTGCCTTTGCACCTTTGTCAAAGACCAGTTGACTATTTTTGTGAGTCTGCTTCTGGGGCCTCTATTCTGTTCCATTGATCTGTATGTCTGTTCTTTTGCCAGTATCACTTTGTCTTTAGTTACTGTACCTTTATAATAGGTCGTGAGATTAGATAGTGTAAGCTGTACAACTTTCTACATTATTGTTTTTGATCTCTGTGTAGTATTCCATTTCATAGATGTATCATAATTTACTTAACCATGTTTCTTCTGAAGGACATTTAGTAAATTTAATTTTGGGTTTGTTTGTTTTTTTTCTTAATAAATGATGCTAAGGAAATGGCAACCCACTCCAATATTCTTGCCTGGAGAATCCCATGGACGGAGGAACCTGGTGGGCTACAGTCCACGGGGTCACAGAGTTGGCTATGACTGAGCGACTTCACTTTGACTTTCGCTTTCAACCCTCAGCTGAGAAGACTTTCAGCTCTTGTGTTTGCCATTGATTTTTTTTTTCCTTGAGTTCTCAAAGACCTGTGACCATATTTTTTTTAAGTTGCCTGTTTTCTAATTGCATCACTTTGCACACTGTTGTCTAATAATATGTGGTATTTAGAATGCCTTCTTACTTATTTTGAGCAGCCATTGCCTGTATTTTCGTAGCACCTCCTTGGTTTTCTTTCTTTCTTTTTTTCTTAAAATTTTTTTTTTTCTCCTTGGTTTTCTTACGTGAACTCATCTGACAGGGAAATGCAGCTTTTTTGTTTGCCCTCTCTGCATACTGGACCGTCTGAGTCAGTGTTCTAACTAATCCCTGATGGTCTTTGAGCTACTGTTCTACCAGACTCAGTAGTTATGTGCTTCAGGAATTTTTCGATAGAATTGGTCCTATTAGGAGACTCTTGGTGTCACCTTTGGTATCTTAAAAGCTGGTCCCTTTGCTGAGGCTCTTAATTTTTTGAAAACTTGATGCTATTTCAGCTGAAAAAAATTGGCAAGGCTATTTTAAAAATTGAGGGAAGCCATTTAAGAAATTGAAAAGTAATCACAAACAACATTGGGTAGTTGTGACTTTCAGTTCTGTATCAGTTGAATTTTTGTGTGCTCTTTCCCCTGTGTACGTGGTGGTTCTATTTTTCTCCAATAAAACTTTTTATTAAAAAAAAATAAATGAATGATGCTGAGATGAACATCTTTGCACACACATCTCTTCCTATTTGTGTGATTCTTTCTTCAGGATAAATTTCTGAAATGGGATTGCCGGATGAGAGGGTGCACATGTTACTTTGTTCTTCCAATTTTCTAAGAGCTTTATTAGAGGATATACTTAAATTTTTCTTATCAAGGTTAAATTAATGTAATATTAACCATTTTAAAATGAAAAATTCAGGGATTTTCCTGGTGGTCCAGTGGTTATGATGCCACACTTCCACTGCAGAGGACACTGGTTTGATCCCTGGTTGGGGAACTAATATCCTACATGCCTTGAGGTGCAGCAAAAAAAAAAAAACACCACTAATTTAGTGGCACTTGATAGATTCACAGTGTACCTCTATCTAGTTCTGAAAAATTTCCATAACGCTGAAAGAAAACCCCATAACCATTAAGCCATTACTTCTGAGTTTCCCTTTCCCCCAGCCCCTGGGAGCCACCAGTCTGCTTTTAGTTCCTATAGATTTTATCTGTTTTGGATATTTAATATAAATGGGATCATATAGCACATGACCTTTTATGTCTGACTTCTTTCACTTACATTGATTGTAGCATGTATTGGCGCTTCATTTCTTTTTGTGGTTAAATAGATATCCATTGTATGGATAGATCACAGTTTGTCCGTCTGTTGACGGACAATAGCACCTTTACGCTGTTGTGAACAGTGCTGCCATGAACATAGGTTTACGTGTTATTTGAGTATATACCTAGGAGTGGAGTAGAATTGCTGGGTTATTTGGTAATTCTGTAGCTTTTTGAGGAATTGCCAAACTGTTTTACACAGTGGCTATATCATTTTGCATTCCCACTATCAATGTATGAAGATAGCAATTTCTCCACATCATCTCCAACACTTACTTATCTTAAAAAAAATTGTAGCCACCCTAGTGGATCTGAAAGTAGTATATCATTGTGGCTTGGATTTACATTTCCCTGGTGACTGTTGGACATCTTTTCATGTGTTCGTTGGCTGTTCATGTATATTCTTTGGAGAAATGTCTGTTCGGGTCCTTTGCTCATTTTTAAATTGGGTCTTTTTTTTCTTTGGTCTGTTGTTTTTTGTTTGAGTTGCACACATTACATTTTTTCTCGTTGCTTATCAAATTTTTAAAAATTTTTAATTGGAGGATAATTGCTTTACAGTATTGTGTTGGCTTTTGCCGTATAACAATGTGAATCAGTCGTGAGCATACACATATTGCCAGACTGCTTTCAAAAAAGTTTACATGTGGTATGTCTGTTTCCCCTTACCCTTGCAATTCTGTGTGTTATCCACCTTTTTCATTGTTATCAGTCTGGTAGACAAGAAATGGATTTCATGTAAATTTCATTTTGAGATAAATTGTCTTTTCAAGGGTGCCTTGGCCATTTGTGTTTTTCTTTTTTGATTTCCTGTTCAATATCTCTTGTGCTTACTTCTGTATAGCAGTTTTCATTTTTGTGTTTATTTGTCCAGTCTCATGAATTGGAAATATTTTTTCAGTTGGTCATTTGTCTTTGACTTTTATGATTTTTTTTGCCATATTAAGGCTTTTAATTTGTATATTCTTGTACACTTTTTAAGAGTACAAGTTAGCTTTAACATTCTTTTGGAAAGAGTTCATGACTGAAGTTTATAATCCATTAAGCTGTTGGAATTTACAGATGTGAATAAAAGATGTTGATTCTCTAGTATAAATGAAGATACATCCAGGGCCTCCTTGCCTTCACTCTGCATGTTACTCTCCTCTTGGGGTCTCATGTAGCTGCAGATTAAACGTGGGATCCGGCATTATCCAGGCTTACTTAGGTCTGCATACCTTTAGTTAGCTACTTTACTTTCTCTCTTTTTTCCACATCTTACTGCCTAGCACAGTAGTTGCAACAGTGGTTCTCACCTTCAGCTGTTCTTTGAAATCACCTAGAGAGCATTACAAAAAGTACTGGTGCATAGGCTTATGCTGCTGCTGCTGTCACTTCAGTTGTGTCCAACTCTGTGCGACCCCATAGACGGCAGCCCACCAGGCTCTGCCGTCCCTGGGATCCTCCCAGCAAGAACACTGGAGTGGGTTGCCATTTCCTTCTCCAGCATAGGCTTATAGTAGTCAGTAAATACCTGTTGATTCAGATTACATGATTTGCCTAACTTTTCAGGTGCCAGTGTTCTCTCCTAAATTATAGCCCTAGTTTTTACTCTGAGGTCTTCATTTAGCTCATTTATTTCACCCTGGTTGTAGTTGCTAAGTCATGTGTCACTCTTTTGGGACCCCATGGAATGTAGCCCGCCAGGCTCCTCTGTCCATGGGATTTCCCAGACAAGAATACTGAAGTGGGTTGCCATTTCCTTCTCCAGGGGATCTTCCCAGACCAGAGATTGAACCCCAGTCTCCTGCATTGTTGGCAGGCAGATTCTTTACTACTGAGTCATCAGGGAAGCCCATTTAGCCTGGTAGGCAGCTTTATTTACTGGGAAAACTGGGTTTTAGTCCCAACTTTGCCACTGACCACTGTATATATAACTTTGGAAAGTTCCTACTGGTCTCCAGGCTTTAATTTCCTCTTGGGTATGTTAGGGAGGGGAAACTGATTGAACCAGATCTGTTTAAGTCCAGATAGTAAATATTTTACGCTTTGTGGGTCATACAGTATCTATTTGTCACAGGGTCTGAAACCCCTTTCAGCTCTGGTGTTTTGCAGTTCTGTTCTTTCAAACTTTAGTCAGGGATCTCACCACAAAAAGCCAAGGAAAATATAGATACCAAGTATTTTGTGTACTGCTTACCATTTGTCTGGCACAGTTCTAAACACTTTGCATGTATTAACTCTAATCCGCAGAATAACCCAGCAAGGAGTGTAGGTGCTGTTTTTATCCCCATTTTACAGAGGCAAACTTGAGGCAAACCTGCCAAATGAAGGCTACAACTGGGTAGTAGAGCCGGGTTTGGACCTGATCCATTATGTTATGCTCCTCTCCCTGCCTTAGACATACACCCCCAAATAATGGAACACATCAGCTATTATTCTCCATCTTAAGAAAAAGTATCAATGAAGCCATCAAGAGTGGGCCAATCTTGAGGCTGTGAAGATGACCAAATAGAACCTTTATCATTAACTGTTTTCTTCTCTGAAACCAGCCCTTCGGTTTCTGTCTCAGCGTTGTGGTCATATGGCAGTGTCCGCGTGTGTGTTTCTAGCTTTCTGTCACACTTACTCTTTCTTTCTTTACTTCCTTTTGGCTGTGCTGGGTCTTTGTCACCTCCTCTAGTCGCGGTGAGTGGGGGCTCCTCTCTCTGGTTGTGCGCAGGCTTCTCTTTGGGGCGGCTTTTCTTGTTGCGGAGCACGGGCTCCAGGCATGTGGTCTTCAGTAGTTCCGACGCAGACTCTGGAGCTCGGGCTCACTGGCTGCGGCGCTCGGGCTTAGCTGCTGCACACCACGTGGATCGCCTTCCCGGATCAGGGGCCGGACAGGCGTTCCCTGCTTTGCTAGGTGGACTCCCAACCCCTGGACTGCCAGGGAAGCCCTGTCACGTTTCCTCTGGAAAACTTTGAAGGGCTTCAGCGTATGGTAACTGTTTTCTCCTCAGCTTCTCAAATTTAATTTCACCTCAGTAGAAATTCATTACTTCAGGCAAGCAAACAGACTAGGGTCAAATGAGGATAAAAATTCTACTGATAAGGGGCAGCAGAGGGGGCTTCCCTGGCAGTCTGGTGCTTACGACTGTGCTTCCGCTGCAGTTTGATCTTCTGGTTGAGGAACTGAGATCATGCACACCATGTGTCATTGTACCTCCCCCACAAAAGGCAGCAGAAACTGCTTGTGTTATAGGCAAAGCACCCTGCTTTAGTCCTACCTCTCCTGCCATCAGTTATATGGCCAGGGTTGCTCTCTGAGCCTCAGTGTTCTCAATATAAAAGTCCAGGTGATTAGACTAGTTATGTTATCTCTGAATTTCCTTATATCCATGCTTCATCAGTGTTTGCAGATGGACTTGTAAGCACCCACTGCAAAGGCTCTGCATTGCAAATTTTCTCATTTTCACTTAAAAGTATGTGCTAATTTTGCATTCTCTGTTCTAATCTCTCTGTATTTATTAGATGTCAAAATGTTTCAGATGCTCTTTGCCACCAAGTAAGATTGATTAGACACTGTATTAAAAAGCAGAGATAGCACTTTGCCGACAAATGTCTATATAGTCAGAACTATGGTTTTTCTAGTAGTCACGTATGCATGTGAGAATTAGACCATAAAGAAGGCTGAGCACCGAAGAATTGGTCCTTTTGAACTGTAGCGTTGGAGAAGACTCTTGAGATTCCCTTGGACTGCAAGGAGACCAAACCAGTAATCCTAAAGGAAATCAAGCCTGAATATTCATTGGAAGGACTGATGCTGAAGCTGAAACTTCAATACTTTGGCCATGTGATGCAAAGAGCCGACTCATTGGAAAAGAACCTGATGCTGGGAAAGATTGAGGGCAAGAGGAGAAGGGGGCAGCAGAGGATGAGATGGTTGGATGGCATCACTGACTCAATGGACATGAGTTTGAGCAAACTCTGGGAGATAGTGAAGGACAGGGAAGCCTGGCGTGCTGCAGTTCATGGGATCTCAAAGATTCAGACATGACTTAGTGACTGAATAACAACAACAAAAGATAGATTCCCTGAAAGAATACATCGCATACATATTATGTATGCACTTTTAATTTGTTAACCATAGCCTTATGTGATTCTAGTCCCTTTTCCTTTGAAGAGAGATCTCTATAGGAAAGTAAAAGACGTCACTGGCACTATAAATTTCAAACCACTTCTATTACTAGACTGACTAAACATGTCAAGGTACTGGTTCTCCTGCTTTCTGGGCATCTCAATCTGTCTGATTTATTCAGCATGTCTGCAGTTGGAGCTCTCCTAAACAAAGCTATAAGAAGTAGTTGCCTACCGTTATGTTCCTATAGCTAATTCATCGTTTCTAATCTAGTAAAGTGTAAATTGTTTTAAAAGTTATCATTTTATTAAGAAAGAAAAGTTAGCTAAGAGACTGACCTTTTGTCTACTCTTCAACATCTCTTCAGTTGAATAACCAAATTCAAATTACTTTAATTAAAAAAGAAAATCAGCTTTCTCTTGAGTGTCAACATCTTAAAAAACTTCTGTTTTCCTTTCACCCTCCTGTGCCAAAACTTTTCTTGAAACTTGGGCTATTAGAACTAGAAGCCTTGCTAGTTGTAAGGAACTTGAGGTTCCAGGAATAAAAACTGACTTTCCAAATTCACAAAGCTGATTTGTTTGGAGCAGAGATTAGCAACATAGTAGGGAAAAACACTGACTGGGAAGTAAGAAGACATGGATTCACAGTTTGTCTCTGCCACTAAATAGCTGGGTGACTTTGGGCAGATTGCCTAATGTGTCTACATTTCTATTTCCTCACTGGTGAAATGAGGCAACATAACTTCATAGAGAATGAAACTCTTAGCATAAAATCTAGCACCCTATATCTCCAGCCCGGAGTATTCATTGAATATATTCCACGTGTTAGACACTGTGCTAGATGTTGGAACTAGAGATAAAATACAGTCTTCCCTCAGAACTTGTAGTCTAGTGGAGGAGATCGAGATACTTCTCATGTATAAGAAGTTCTGTGATAGAGGTAATGTGGGAGCATGGAGGACAGGCACAGATTGGGGAGAATTGGGGAGAGATCTCAAAGCAGGCTTTCATCAGAGGTGATGCTAAAGGGTTCGGGGATACATGAGACCAGATTTTCATTTTAGAAAAATCACTGGCTACAGTGTGTACTAAATTGGAGGGGTTATATCCTAAAGGAAGGAAGATCAGTGAGGAAGCTGATGGAACAGTTCAGTTGAGAAATCATGAAGCCTTCAGTTGATAATGGCAGTGGGCAGTGTGATGGTGGTAAGCTTTGAGATAGTTTTAGGAACTCATATGGATAGAAGTTGAGGGAGATTAGAAATGTGGGGGAGAGAGAGATGCTGGGATCATGTAGTTTTTACTTTGATTAGGTGGTTCACTCAGGTGTGGGTGGAAAGGTAAGGCGATCAGTTTTGGATATAGCAGGTTTCAGGCGCCTGCTTGGGGTGGTGCTAAAGATGATGACAGCTTTATATTGCTGCTTCCTATAGGGCAGGCCTATTCCATGTGCTTTACTGTATCATTTATTTAATTTTTGCAATAATCCTTTGAGGTTAGATTTAAGGTTATCCTTACTTTATAAATGGGGCTTCCCTGATAGCTCAGCTAGTGAAGAATCTGCCTGCAATGCAAGAGACCCCGGTTTGATCCCTGGGTCGGGAAGATCTGCTGGAGAAGGGATAGGCTACCCACTCCAGTATTCTTGGGCTACTCTGGTGGCTCAGATGGTAAAGAATTAGCCTGCAATGCAGGAGGCCCCGGTTCAATCCCACGGTTGGGGAGATTCCTGGAGAAGGGAACGACTACCCACTCCAGTATTCTGACCTGGAGAATTCCATGGATTATATAGCCCATGGGGTTGCAAAGAGTTGGACATGATTGAGTAACTTTCACTTACTTTTATAAATAAGGAATGTGAGGCACAGAGAGGTTAAATACCTTGCCCAAGGTTACATAGCTAGTAAGTTTTGAAGCCATGATTTAAATCCTGGCAATCAGACTCTATAGAGTTCTTACTGTTAACCACTTCAATACTGTATTTTATAGTTCTCACTGATGATGGAAATGTCTACGAGGGAGTTAAATGTACATCATGAGAGAGAACTAGATTGTAGATAGGATTTGGGGAGTTAAAACACACACACAAAAAATGGTTATAAAGGCCTTGGGGGTCACCCAGAGAAAGTTTATAGTATAGAAATGGCATATGGATGCTGTAAAGACTGCCATTTCTCAGTATTGTTCCTATGACATGCTTAGTAGCTCAGCTGTGTCTGACTCTCTGTGACCCTATGGACTATAGACTGCCAGGCTCCTCTGTGGGATTTTCCTGGCAAGAATACTGCTGGGTTGCCATTTCCCCCTCCAGGGGGTCTTCCCAACCCAGGGACTGGACCGGAGTCGCCTGCATCTCCTGTATTGCAGGTGGATGCTTTGCCCTGAGCCACTGGGGAGCCCCCTTTTCCCATGACAGACGTTGCTAATAGGTCGGGGGAAGGTGCTGTGAATAGGAAGAAAACCTGGAAAAGATGGTGCCATATGAAGTCCCAAAGAAGAATGATTTATGAAGGAGAGCTTGGGTGTATCAGATTTTTGTATTTTCCATTATGTGTTTTGAGAGCTTAGTAGAAAAAATGTTGTATTTGGCAGTCAGGGTTCCTTAGAGATCTGAGTGAGTGAGATATCCATGGAGCAGTGGGGATCAGCCAGCAGAGAAGATGGATGGATAGTTATTATAGATTGATACATAATCCAAGATTGTGGTTTTCAAGGTAGGTATAATCCCTAGAGGTGAGAAAGGGCCTTCAGAGAAATTGAGGAAAGGATTTCAGGATATAATTTGGATTGGGAAGTAAATGAAGTCAAAAGGGGGAAGATAACTTGAGAGGATAGAACCAAACTGGTGGGGGGCAGTGTTTCCCTTTGCTTGTAGACAACTGTGTTGGTGCATCATAGCCAACCAACCCTCGGACAGAGCTCCAGGATCCTCCCAGTGCCTCTTCTGATTAGCACGCTCATTGGGGCCACCCGACAGCATGACAACCCCAAAGGGTTGGAGCTTAAAGGAGGAGGACCTTAGGCTGTACACATTTTGGGAGGAGTATTTCCAAGGTGAAATTTCTCTGAATCTGGTTTCTCAGTTTTGAGACTCTTGACATTTTGGGAGCTGGGTAGTTCTTTGTTGTGGAGGCAGGGGCTGTCTTATGTATCGAAGGGTGTTTGGCAGCATCCCTGGCCTCTACCCACTAGATGGCACCCCCACTACCAATTTGTGACAACTAAAAATGTTTTTAGACGATGCCAGACATCCCCAGTTGAACGGTTCAATGAAGACCTACAAGACCTTTTAGAACTAACACCCAGAAAAGATGTCCTTTTCATCATAGGGGACTGGAATGCAAAAATAGGAAGTCAAGAGACACCTGGAGTAACAGGCACATTTGGCCTTGGAGTATGGAATGAAGCATGACAAAGGCTAATAGAGTCTTGCCAAGAGAACACACTGGTCATAGCAAACACCCTCTTCCAGCAACACAAGAGAAGACTCTACACATGGACATCACCAGATGGCCAACAGTGCGATCAGATTGATTATAATCTTTGCAGCCAAAGATGGAGAAGCTCTATACAGTCAGCAGAAACAAAGACGGGGAGCTGACTGTGACTCAGATCATGAACTCCTTATTGCCAAATCACACTTAAACTGAGGGAAGTAGGGAAAACCACTAGACCATTCAGGTATGACCTAAGTCAAATCCCTTACAATTATACAGTGGAAGTGAGAAATAGATTTAAGGGACTAGATCTGATAGACAGAGAGCCTGATGAACTATGGATGGAGGTTCGAGACATGGTACTGGAGACCGGGATCAAGACCATACCCATGGAAAAGAAATGCAAAAGAGCAAAATGGCTGTCTGAGGAGGCCTTACAAATAGCTGTGAAAAGAGAAGTGAAAAGCAAAGGAGAAAAGGAAAGTTACATCCATTTGAATGGAGAATTCCAAAGAATAGCAAGGAGAGATTGAGGACAAGGACCTTTTCTAAGTCTTTGCATACCTAATATCTTGCAGATTATCTGGCGCATAGTACACTGTCAGTAAATGTCTACTGAGATAAGCCAGTTTTGTTGATAATTGGATAAATAGGTTAAATCTGCAGTTTCTAAGAGTATTAGAGTTATCAGGCCTCAAAAAGAGGCTAGAGTTCCCTTGGTATTGTCAAAGTCTGATTTGTGTGGAGAAGCGTTTTATCCCATCATTTCTTTTTTTTTTATTTAAAAATTAAAATTATATCCAGTTATTTCTGTGAGGACAGAGTCCTCTGGGAGAATGGGAAATGGAACAGAATGACGTGTTGGCTTTAAAAGATAACACAGATCCCTTTAGCTCTTCTAGCACCTGGAGCTGACTGTGCTGTAGGTAATAGTTTCAGAGTTTCACTGAAACTATAGGTAAAGCTGGGAAATAGGCAGAATGTCAGGCAATCAGTTGCAAACCTAACCTATTCTGGTGGAATGATGCTTTCTAGGCAGGTAATAAAATTATAAGCCCAGTTGTGGCATTTACATTAATATGAATGAAATGTGACATTTATAAAACTGATTGGTTTCCAGATTTGTTTGCATGTTTATCCTTAATGCAAATATATAAAATGTTGCTCTGTTTTACTTTTTGGCCTAGCAGTATGATTTTAATTGATAAATAATGTATACCATAAAACACATAATTTATAACTGCATAGTTCAATAAGTTATCAACAAGTGAAAATACCTGTGTAACCACAACTCAGTTCAAGAAATAGAACATTACCAGTCCTCTCAATAATTTTGAAAAATGCTATATGATTCAGCAATTCTACTCTGGGTTATATATTCAAAAGAATTGAAAAATTCAACAAATCTTTGAAAATTTTATGTTATTGCTAATATTCATTAATTTCTCATTGTGTCTAAGGCTCATTCTATCGAGCCTTTTTAAAGTTATTGGAAAAATATACACAACAAAGAAGTTACCTTTTTACCATTTCAGTGGCCGTAAGCACATTCAGCTTGTTCTGCAGCCATCATCATTCACCATCTCCAGGACTTTTTTCCTCTTCCCAGATTAAAATTCTGTACCCGTTAGACATTGATTTCCCATTCCTGTCTGCCCCAGCCCCTGGCACAATGACAGAGACCATTCTGGCAACCACCATTCTACTTTCTGTCTCAGAATTTGATGATATATGTCATAGTAATATGATATATGTCATATAATATATGTCATATAGTATTTGTCCTTTTGTACTGGCTTATTTCACTTAACATAATGTTTTTGGAGTTCACCCATGTTGGTGCTAGTGGTAAAAAATCTGCCTGCCAAGGCAGGAGACATAAGAGATGCAGGTTTGGTCTCTGGGTCAGGAAGATCCCCTGGAGGAGGGCATGGCAACCCACTTCAGTATTCTTGCCTGGAGAATCCCATGAACAGAGGAGCCTGGCGAGCTACAGTCTTTAAGGTTATGAAGAGTCGGATATGACTGAAGTGACTTCACATACATGTTACAACAAGTGTCAGAGTTTCTTTTTAAGGCTGAATAATCTTCCCTTTGTACATTGTACAGCATTGTACAGGGATTCTAATTTCTTTACATCTTCACCGACCTTTTTTTTTTTAAATAATAACCATCCTAATAAAGTGCATTCAGGTTTTTTTAAAGAGTCTTTTTGTTATGGAAATTTTGTGATATAAAAAAGTAGAGCAAGTAGTAGTTGAACTCCCATGTATCTGTCAC
Organism: Muntiacus reevesi; assembly: GCF_963930625.1. Lineage (NCBI taxonomy): Eukaryota > Metazoa > Chordata > Mammalia > Artiodactyla > Cervidae > Muntiacus > Muntiacus reevesi. The sequence continues at coordinate 164,804,585 of NC_089249.1, forward strand.
CTTTGCTCAATAATTGTGAAAACTTGGCCAGTCTTGTTCCAATGAAAATCTCTTTCTCCCCCATTATTGGAACTCAGACGCCAGTCATCATAAACTTTAATTAATTAATTTAAAAATTGAAGTAGTATAGTTGATTTATAATATATAAACTTTCTCAAAGACAAAATAAAGCATAAGACAATATTATTAATATAAATAATGTTTGTGAATTTTCCTTGGGTCATAGCCATGTATTTGATTCAATGATCCATATCTCTGTGTCATTATTAACAAATATGTTCTCAGCGTCATTCTTGCTCTTGTATAGTGTAGATATAGATATACTTTACCTGTGCCTTTCATCTACCCTTGCCTTCTTGCTTGTTAACAATTTTATTCATGAGTAAAATTTTGTAATACACAGTTACTGTGATCACAGGCTGCATAGTCATTTGTAAACACAACTTTAACAGCATATCAGTAACTGCCAAAAGTCATATTAGAATGGAAAAGGGTGAAGCAACATCATTATAGACATAACTTTGCTGCTGTTGTTTAGTGCTGACTCTTTTGTAACCCCATGGACTGTAGCCCGCCGGGCTCCTCTGTCCATGGGGTTTCCCAGGCAAGAATACTGTAATGGGTTCCCATTTCTTTCTCTATGGAATCTTCCCTACTCAGGGATCAAACTCACATCTCCTGCATTGCAGTCAGATTCTTTGCTCCTAAGCCACCAGGGAAGCCCTAAACATCACTTTGAGTCACTTCTAATATGCTTTTATTGAGGTATATATTTTCTCATGCAAGGAGATCCATCCAGTCCTTCCTAAAGGAAGTCAGTCCTGAATATTCATTGGAAGGATTGATGTTGAAGCTGAAACTCCAATACTTTGGCCACCTGATGAGAAGGACTGACTCATTTGAAGACCCTGATGCTGGGAAAGATTGAAGTCTGGAGGAGAAGGGGACAACAGAGGATGAGATGGTTGGATGGCATCACCGACTCAGTGAACATGAGTTTGAGTAAACTCCGGGAGTTGGTGATGGACAGGGAGGCCTGGCGTGCTGCGATTCTTGGGGTCGCAAAGAGTCGGACAGGACTGAGCAACTGAACTGATATATTCTCATACAACGTATATATTAGTTTCAGATAAACAACGTAACGATTTGATGTTTGTGTATATTGTGAAATAATTACCATGACAAATGTAGTTAACACCTGTCACCATTCATAGTTATAGATTTTTTTTTCTTAGGATGAACCTTTAAAATTTACTGTTGTGTGTGTGTGTTAGTTGCTCAGTCATGTCCAACTCTTTGTGACCCCATGGGCTATAGCCTCCAGGCTCCTCTGTCTATGGAATTCTCCAGGCAAGAATACTGGGATGGGTTTCCATTTCCTTCTCCAGAGGATCTTACTGACCCAGGGATCTAGCCTGGGTCTCCTTGCTGTCATGTCCAACTCTTTGTGACCCCATGGGCTAAGCCTTCAGGTTCCTCTGTCTATGGAATTCTCCAGGCAAGAATACTGGAGTGGGTTTCCATTTCCTTCTCCAGAGGATCTTTCTGACCCAGGGATCTAGCCTGGGTCTCCTGCATTGGCAGGCAGATTCTTCACCATCTGAGCCACCAGGGAAGCCAAAATTTACTCTTAGCAAGTTGTTAATATGCAGTAGTAGTTATTATTAACTATGCTGTATATTACATCCTCATGACTTACTTATTTTATAACTGGAAGTTTGTATTTTTTGACTGCCTTCACCCATTTTGCCCACCTCATACCCCTGCCTCTGGCAACCACTAATCCTTTATCTACACAGCTTCAATTTCTCTCTTTTTTAAAGACATATGCTTTCATTTGTAGTACTTCAATATACTGTATACCTCAGTATATTACATATTGCTCATATGTAGAAATACCATATTATTCAGCAAAAAATAGAAAATTTTTATATTTTTATACTGTAAAAGCATATTATACCTAAAAGTTAACAAGAATTCTTTTATCAGATACCTTGTTTGTGTCACCCATATCTTTATACTCAGGTTCTTTTAATCTGATGGTACAGGAGACAAAGGATTACTAACAAGTTGCTCAAAGATGACAATTTACATTGCTAACCAAGATTCAGTTACAGTTTTTAGTTTGGTAACTCTGTGAGCAAGAACTCTGGTTATTTACAACCATTCTTCCTGATATTTGTTGGCTTTTGTGTATATACCATAAATAGTACAATAGGTGGCCACTGCCTTCAGCAAATAAGGTGAGTTTAATTCTGGGATTGATTTACATTTATGTGTTTGTTAAAATTGGCCATTTTAAGGGGCTCCAGAAAATATGCCTAAAAGCAAACTATAGGATGAAAATGTATCTACAGATTTATCTACATATCTGATAGAATGTGCTGGTAGAGACTATGTTTACATTTTGGCTTTTTCGGAAGTGAGGGCTGGTAATTATACATTTGCAGCTGTGCATTTCCTTAATGATAATATCAGTGTTAAAAAATGAGAATCTACTTATAGGTTAGAAGTCCTCTACTGGCAAAATCAAGTTGTGTAAATTCTTTACCATTGGGTCATTTGATATCTAAACTACAGCAGAGCCAATGAAAGGCTGTGGGAAAAAGAAAGGAACACACAGTTATTCACTTTTCCCCTCCTATAGTTTTCTTATTTTGCACAGCAGATCCCAGTATGTGCTACTGCGCTTTATAACTTTTGGAGGAAGTCTTGTTCAAGATACAAAGAAAAGAGCTCCCTACAATTTAAGATTCTGTCAGTGTTCAGGTGTAAGAATGTAGTTCTGTTGTCAGGCACAGATAAACAGGTTAAAGGCAGAGCTAGTTCTTTCTCTATGGCTCTGTTTATATGTTTTCTTGTGCTGTTTTGCTGGTGAACCATTTTCTTTTTGTTTGAAGATAGTTTATATCTTTGTTCGTTAAGTAACCTCAGTAGCTGAGAGCACAGAGGCTTCAGAGTGATGGTGACACTGAAGTTATTGTACATTCTCCTTCCGTTGTTGCAGTAATATATAGATGGTAGTAACATAATGACCCTTATATGGAATTTGCGTAGTTCAGCTGGTAAAGAGTCTACCTGCAATTCAGGAGACCCCGATTCGATTCCTGGGTCAGGACATTCCCTTGGAGAAGGGATAGGCTACCCACTCCAGGATTCTTGGGCTTTCCTGTTGGCTCAGATGGTAAAGAATCCACCCACAATGCAGGAGACCTGGGTTTGATCCCTGGGTTGGGATGATCACCTGGAGAGGGGCATGGCAACCCTCTCCAGTATTTTTGCCTGGAGAATCCCCATGGGCAGAGGATCCTGGCGGGCTACAGTCCATAAGGTTGCAAAGGGTCAGACATGACTGAACGACTAAGCACAGGCAAAAAGGAAGTAGGTATTAACTCATTTAATTTACACAGCAACCATATAAGGTAGATATTATTATCCTCATTTTACTGCTGAAGCATTAAGGCACACAGAGATTTGTAAACTGACTACTCCAAGTACAGCTAACTAGTAAGTGGCAGAGTTAGGAACTGATCTGAGGCAGCCTGGCGCCAGGGTCCTTCCTCCTAGCTGTTATCCTTTATTGTTGTACTTACTTGACACCCATTTAAGTAAAGGGAAATGTGAGATAAAAAACGTTCTTAACATCTTTGTGGGCTCTGTGGAACTTATTATTTGTTCATTCAGTGCTCCCTGTAGAATCAGTGATTACAGACAGAACATTTAATCTAAAGCATTCATCCCTATTTTCAAACTGGTATTTTCAGATCTGTTCTCCATCTGAGACCTTGCATTTAGAAAAAGTACACTTGAACTTTTTAGTTGAATTGGCAGATCAAGAGCTTACAGACAGGATATTGCCTCTGAGTATTTAGACTGTATTTGCTGACCCCCTGAAGCAGTAATTTGGCACAGTGTTTCTGCTAAGAGTTCTGCAGTATTAGGGGTTTTGACTTCAAAGTGTGTATATGTGTGTTTTATATATATCTTTGTAGATAGACCACTTCTCCACAAATGGAGCCAATCTTACATAAATTCTGAAAATCTTTCAGAGCCATTTAAACCCAAAAAAAATCTAAGCATTTGAAGTAGAACTATGTGCAACACAACATGTTACCTTTCTGGAGACTTGTGATAAGTAGAGTAAATAAAGCAATCTGCCCACTTTAAGGGCTTGAAGTTCAGGCCAGAGAACCTCCAGTTAATCTTGCAGAGTTAGTTCTTATTTGGGCACCAATTTACATATACTTTTTATCTTTAAGTCTGAGTGAGTAACCACTATTTGATAAAAAAACAAACAAACAGTGTTCTGATTTCTTCTGCGTCTTTTGTCTTGGATTATGTGGATCTGGCTGTGCTCTGGTTTGAACACATTTCCTCTGGTGGTTTGGGTCAGTCAAGTGTTTGGTTGCAGTGAGCAATAGATCATCATTTCTGCCCATGAGGTGTGCATCTTATGGAGTAGATGACTTTCTCACACTAATTTTCTTTCCCCTAGGTTTATGAAGGTCTCGACATTATCACCAATAAGGTTTCTGCCCAAGAGCAGAGGCTGTGCCAGCACCACATGATCAGCTTTGTGGATCCTCTCGTGACGAATTACACAGTGGTGGACTTCAGGAACAAAGCAACTGCTCTGATATCCTTTGGGGAGATAGCAGCTAGGCTTGGTGGCTGCATGGCAGCCCAAGCCAAGAAAGACCTTTTCTTTGTAGTGACAGTTTCTCCTGAGCAGAGATACCCAAGACAACAGTAGCATCCCCATCGGAACTCTTTGGATTGAAAGATACAGTGTCCTTGCTGCTGAATCTTTTTCTCAGACTGCAGGGTCAGCATCACTTAGGAGCTTATAGAAGTGCTGATTTTGGGCCTCATTCTAGACCTACTGAATCAAAATCTGCATTTAACTAGAGTCCCAAGTGATTCATAGGTGTATTAAAATTTGGAAAGTGCTGTTTTAGTGGAGAGAACACTGACTTAGGAACCAGAAAATCTGTGTCCTGGTTTTAGAACCGCCTCTTTTGACCATATAAATGTCATTTCATTGGGTAAAGCATTTATCCACTGAACTTGTTTCCCATCCTTTAAATGGGGATAAGGAATTAATTTAGAAATATAACGGGATTATAGTAGGAAAAAATAATTCTGGGTAACACCAAAGAAATTTTGGAAAAAAGAATAACATGAGAGGGCTGCCCTTATATTTTAATGTCCAAACTGCCTTTACTATCTGGACTACTATATATTAAAATATAACTGAAAAGTCATAATAGTTGTCATAGCATGAAAATTATATAATACTAGACAAATTTATAGCACAGATAAGAAAAGCCAGATACAACTTGAAGTTGCATGTTTGTGTGTATGTATGTATTTTATGATCAAGGTGACATTTCAAAACAATGAAGAAATAATGCAGTAGTTTATAATTTTTCCTGGGACAGTTAATTTTTTTTTTAAGTGAAATCAGGTCCTTATTATATGTGACATAAGTTCCAGATGGATTTCAGAGTTAAATAAATGTCTTTTTTTTTAAATGAAACTTTGAAACAAATGAGATAACATGTAATTGAGTAGTTATGTGATATTAGAGTAGGGAAGGACTTTGTAGATATAATCTTTTTCTAAGGATTTTTTAATTCAACTTTTTCTTTTTTATTGTGTTTAAGTGTATGTAAAATTTACCATTTATAAGTTTAGAGTTCAGTAGTCTTGAGTATATTCACATTGAGCAGCCGTCACTACCATCTATGCCGATAATAGTCTATGCCGATAATAGTCTTTTTTTTTTTTTTTTTTTTTTTTAAGGAAAGTAGCTAGATTTGGATATATTTTTGTATTACCAATATAAGAATTTGTATTGGTAAGAATACTGGCTTCCCTGGTGGCTTAGACAGTAAAGAATCTACTTGCACTGCAGGAGACCCAGGATCCATCCCTGCGTTGGGACGATCCCCTGGAGAAGGAGATGGCAACCCACTTCAGTATTCTTGCCTAGAGAATTCCATGAATAGAGGAACCTGGAGGGCTATAGTCCATGGGCTACAAAGAGTCGGACATGACTGTGTGACTTACATTAGCTACTAGCCATTGGTAAGAGTGTATTTCAACTATTTCAGTTCCTATGTTTTTATCCTAAAGAAACCTTGCCACAATTATACCAGGAGATAAGTGGTAGATCTCATTTTAACAACATTATTGCTCTTAACAGCAAAAACATATAAATACCCAAGTTCCTACTTAGAGAGGAATATATAAAATGTGCCTTGTTCATTTAAGTACTTTTTCAGCAGTGAAAATGATGAAGTTGTAGTCCCATGCATTATGGAGGAAGAATCTTATACTTAATTAAAGGGGGGACATACAATTTGTTTCTCTTTTTGAAAAATGGACATATTTCTTATAATCCTTGACTGGTAACATCTTTTTCCCCACCCTACCCCAACCTCTTATAGAGGGTTTCTGATAGAAAAGAGGTCATCTATCTCTGCCCACAGAGTGGCTGGTAAAGGGAAGAAGTGTATAAATGAGTCTTTATCTGGGTTGAAAGTCTCTTTATCAGTTTCCCTCAGAAGCACAGTTACTCTTAAAGTAGATATTATCTTTTTAACAGAGATTCTAAAGAGAAGAATTCCAAGTAGCAGGGTTATGAGAACAATAATGACTAAAGCAAATTGTGTGCTTACTCAGTAGAAAAAAGTATTTCAGGCATTGTCTTATTTTATTTGCATTGTCACATGTAATGCTCATAAGAGCTCATGAGAATTTTACAGGTGAGAAGGCTGAGGCTTAGACAACTTGAATGACTTGCTGAGCGTTGGAGCTGGTAATTGAAATCTATTATCTTTACATCCGATGCTTCCCAGGTCATCTGGTAGAGTTTCAAGTGTAAAATATATACTACTACGCCAGAATGGTGAAGACTGACTGAGTCTAAGAACCACGGCTTAGAGAAACCAGTTCATAATTTGCCTTAGAAGATAAAGTCACATAATGGATGTCATTTTCGTGGCTTCCTGAGCAGATGACATTTGGTTCTGTGAGAGTTCTTTAGGCTTGTGTTTGTTTAGCTGATTTGGAATACTAAGCAGGCTTTGAATTTGAGCATCAAGGCTTAGAAAGTTCTGGAACTGGAAAGAATTACTATCATGTGTCTGTCTCTGGTTTTTGCAAGTCCCTCCAGAAGTGATAGGAAATGATTCTGAAAACTCATGAGAAACAGTAAAGACTAGTATCAAAAATATGACAAATGAATGTGGTTTCTTACTAATCCCCTACTTCCAAGTGAGTCAGCATTTTCTTCTTGTTATTAAATATTTTGATGTCTTTCTTAACGTTCACATTGAAGATATATTTGCCCGAGATAAAATTCCTATTGTCGTGGGAGGAACCAATTATTACATCGAATCTCTGCTCTGGAAAGTTCTCGTCAATGCTAAGGTATGTTTAGTTCCCTTGTAGTTCAGTGAGGAAATGGGTTCTTCTTTCTTGCCAGCTGATTTTAGTGGGAGGAAAGTTGACTCTTGCCTATTTCTTATACTCAGCAACTGTACTAATTTTCCTACCTAATATTCTGAAGCAAGCGCCATTTCCATGTGTGAATTGTGCTCCTCTAGGCTGGCCTAAGGGCAGCAGGGGCTGTATGTGGGGAAAAAAGGTTCTCTGTGGATTCATTAGCATCGCCATGTAAGTTAACAGTGTGTTAGTCTGATTCAGCATTTCCCGGCTGTAACAATCTACATGTCAGGGGGATACCTGGCATCAGCCTTTTTACAGAGGTGCTATTGTATAGGGTGGGACTTTGCAAACTCTGCAGTATGATATGCTGGAAATTCTGGTCCATTCTTGGGTCATACTTGTTGAGAAGCTAGACTCTTGGATGTGTTAATAGATGTATTAGCCGGGGTAGCTCGTACTTCTGACAAGGAAGCAGTGTACCTGAGTACTTCCCCAGGCAGTAGATCCTCTTTCCTCTTTATTTGCTGTGGCCTCGTAGCACTACCGAAGTGTGCTGGACTTTTCTGTTTATGATCTCTCACTATATGGCAAGACCTTCTGGTTGATCTCAGTTGTCTTCCTAACACTTAACCAAAGTGCCTGGCACATACCGTGTCTCAGTGTTTGTTGAATTAAATTTACTTCTAAACCTTTGTTTGCTAGCCCCAGGAGCTGGGCCCTGAGAAAGTGGTCGACCGAAAAGCTGAGCTTGAAAGGGAGGACGGCCATGTTCTCCACAAACGCCTGAGCCAGGTTGACCCGGAAATGGCTGCCAAGCTGCACCCACATGACAGGCGCAAAGTGGCCAGGTGAGGAAGCTGGGGCCACCGACCCCACGCCCCTTTAGAGGTAGAGGGCAGCCAGTTCTTCAGGGTGCCTGGGTGGCGAGACAGGTTTGGTAAGAGCATCTAGTGGGGATTGATGTTATTAGCGCAGCAGGTTAGGAGGCCCTGAGTTACCGCCTCGGTCCTCCCTCAGGTAATAGTCGCAGCCTGCTTTGTTGTGACGTTTCGTCATGCAGTGCAGTCGTTCCCTGAGGCCTGAGCGCTCTGGCTTCATTTTCTGTTTGGCCTTTGCTTCTATGACAGTTTTCATATGAATTTTTTCTGGCATGCAGCAGTGGCTGAGTTCTGCCCCAGCACACTGCCCACTGGCAGGCAGGTTTTATTTTTATTTTTTCCCATAACTTGATTTATTTACTTGTTTTGGAGGTGAGTTTTATAAATTGTCTTATATTGATCAGCTCACCTTAACACGTGGAGACTTTCTTGAAGGGAAGAGAGAGATGATCTTAGTTTATTAACCATGTTTTCTTAAGTTATTTTGAAATTGAAGCCTCATATGTTAAGTGTGGTTTTCTCCCTCCCTCCCTAGTATTAAATGGTTTATTTTTTCCTCCATAAATATGCATCTTCATTGGCTCCATATTCTGTTCACTTCTGACCACATCTTCATTTTATCAGTCATCTTATCTACTTTTTTCCTTCCAGTTTTCTTGATATATAATTGACATACAGCACTTATAAGTTTAAAGTATACAGTGTAATGATTAATTTTACATACATCATTATATTATTACCACTATAAGTTTAGTGTACTTATATAGATAGAAAATAGAAAAATATTTTTCTTGTTATGAGAACTCTTAGGCCTCCCTCTTAACTTTTATTTATAGCTTACAACGGTGTTAGTTTTATTTATCATGTTGTACATTCCATACCTAGTACTTGTTTATCTATAACTAGAAGCTTGTATCTTTTGACTAACTTTATTCAGTTCCCCCTTCTCCCACCCCTAGCCTCTGGTAACCACACATCTGATTTCTTTTTCTTTTGTTTTGAAGTATAATTGATCTGGAACACTGTGTTGATTCCTAGTGCACAACATAGTGATTTGATATTTCTATACATTACAGTATGATCACCACTTAGGTGTACTTTTATGCAATGCTGGAGATGACACCATATCTGGCAGAGTAGAGGCTCTAATGAAAACCTACTATATGGATGTTTATACACTTTAAATATTGTAGCAACATTTGATATTGATAGGGGTTATGAAATATTCCACTCAAGTGTTCTAAATCAGTGTTTCTTTTTTTTTTTTTTTTTTTATTAGTTGGAGGCTAATTATTTTACAATATTGTAGTGGTTTTTGCCATACATTGACATGAATCAGCCATGGATTTACATGTGTTCCCCATCCTGCATCCCCCTCCTACCTCCCTCCCCGTCCCATCCCTCTGGGTCATCCCAGTGCACCAGCCCCGAGCACTTGTCTCATGCATCCAACCTGGACTGGCGATCTGTTTCACACTAGATCAGTGTTTCTTAAGCCTTCTCTTTTGTCCACTCTGTCCTTGAAGCTTTTTTAGAAAATTTTTTCTCTTGTTGTAACTCTCTTCCTCCCCTCTTTGACATTTTGATACTAAAGAATAAGATTTGGGTTATGGTTACCCTTTGGAAGGCTGCACTTGATTACACTATCTAAGTGTTTTTTGCCCCCTTGAGGTCAGTATCACCCTGTTAATAATGCATATTCTAGATAATGAAGTATATATTTTCCAGTATTCAAACATTTTGTTGTAAACATTTAATAGAAATCTTCCAAAACTTTTTTGGAAAACTCAGGGATACTAGATGAACGTTCATTTCTGTATTGTTTGATGGTATGATTATCTGTTCCTTTCATTAATCAATTCTTATAATTTCTCTTTGTTTTGCTACTTCTAAAATAGTAATGAGTTGAGGATATATTTTAGCAAGAACAATAGGTTCTGAGCAGGAGTTCCAGAGTCTCTAAAAGAAGATCCAAAGATCTTTTTCATCTTTCTTTTTGTTTGAGGCTGTATATTCTAACCTCCAGATAAGTAAGATATCTATTACTACTTTTTTTCCCTTGTAAGGCCTCTTTTGAAAGACTGGTCATGGGCAAAGACGAGGGGTTTCTACTCTTGTGTTAGGGTTTCAGGAAGTAGAATTGGATCAGGAAGGGATAGATCACTTTCAAGCTGATAAGTTGCAATCACCCAGAGTGGTAGAGTATAGATTTGAGAGTTAAATTACCTAGTGCTGCATAACATAGTAGATACTAACAGAGTGGATGGTGGCTTAAGTATGTGAATTCTTTCTTCAGGGATCTTGGTGTAGTAGAGTACTGAATTAGTCTGAAGCATTCTTCATTAATTTTAGACATATTTAAAAAGGAAGTTGACGAGCTGGATATACAGCATACTTTAGTACTGTGGGAAAGGCATTCCAGCAAGACTAGACTTGTTGGCTTGTAGCAAGGTGTCCCAGCAAGCTTTTACTGCTTACTTGAAAGTAAATATGTCCTATTCTGTTTGTGTAGAAGAAACCTGTTGCTTCTGAACCTAAAGATTTCAGACAATTTTATGTATGTTTAGAAGGGTAGTTTTATTTTTTTTAAGTTTTCTTTATAACTCTTTTTTGTGTAGCTATAGGATTGCTGTATAACCCCAGACCTTCATGTGTTCAGGGGCTTAAACGGTGAAAATGACAATGAGGCATTCTATAATAAATAGCCTCTCTCCTGTTTTACTTGAGAATTAATATTTCCTAATGGTTGTTATGGATGTGCCTACTCTACTCTTTCAAATGACTTAGGAGCCTGCAAGTGTTTGAGGAAACGGGAATCTCTCATAGTGAATTTCTTCATCGTCAACATGCGGAGGAAGGCGGTGGTCCCCTTGGAGGCCCTCTGAAGTTCCCTAACCCATGCATCCTCTGGCTTCATGCGGAACAGACAGGTAAAAGTCCTTTAGTATCCCAGAGTCCATCTGAGATAAAGCTTATAGTAATACATTGCTGTATATAAAATGTTTAAGCCAACTATACCTCAATAAAACGTTGTTTTGAAAAAACATACATGTTCTTAGTGGCATATGAATGGCTCATAATAAGCGCTAAGCAAGTGTTCGCTGTTAATTTTATTATCATTACCAAAAGCACAGTGTTATTTCCATGGGTACTGGTCTGGAAAGCAGGTAAAGGTATTCCTGAGTATAATGTACCAAGGATGAGATAAGATGGGATGGGAGAGGGGCTGCTATCCAGAGAAGATCCAAAGGAGAAAGAGAAGGATCCTGTGGAAGGAGATCTGACTCTCTGAATTGGCTAGTGCTTTCTCCTTATATAATAAGATGATGTACCTCATTCTTGCTGTTTTTATTGAATTGCAGAGTTTGTGACTGAATATAATTATGAATTATTAGATAATCTTTGGACTCTGAACTTTTTCTTCCATTTGAACAAATTCTCTTCTTTGTGGCAGCTTATGCATTCATCATGTATAGTACGCATCTTCGGCAGGCTTGCTGGTTGATGAGTTAATTTGATTCAAGTTCTAGATGAGCGCTTGGATAAAAGGGTGGATAACATGCTTGCTGCTGGGCTCTTGGATGAACTAAGAGATTTTCACAAACGCTATAATGAGAAGAAAGTTGCAGAAAATAGGTGAGAATTTGGCTGTTACTGTCATGTACTCTTCATCCCTTGCTTATGGTCAGAAGACCATAAACCCAGTACTGGCTCTGGATCTACTTGTTTATTAGCCTTCGTCCTTGGCATTGGCTCCGCTTGTAGGAGGGAGGGTTGGTGTACTTGTATAGTTGCAGTTTTCTAATCTCACAAACACTCCCAGGAGTTAATTTTCAAAGGAAGTGACCTGGGAGCTGATTGGGGGGGTGTAGAGGAAGGATTTCAGAGAGATGGTGCCTGCTCAGGATCTCAGTTTCTCCATCTGTGAGGTGAAATGGTTCAGCTAGATCATCTCCAGGGCCCTCTAGCTCTCAGATGCAATGGCTTATCCACTGATGCTCTCTTGTTCCCAGCCAGGACTATCAACATGGTATCTTCCAATCAATTGGCTTCAAGGAATTTCACGAGTACCTGATCACTGAAGGAAAATGCACACCAGAGATTAGAAACCAGCTCCTAAAGAAAGGTGTGAATTCTCCATCTAACCTAGCCTGGGACATCCTTGGGTGATAGAGTGTCCAACTGGTATGGTCAGTAAGAACTGAGGCTGAAAGAGCCCCAAGTGGCCTTCAGCTCAGAATGGAGATGTTCACATACCAAGTATCCACCAGCGCGCTGATGTGACTGGTTGTCTCTGATGCCAGGCTGGCTGGACCTTCCTTGCGGCAGAGTGAGAAGTGCTTAGAGGTTCTTATATTCTGCTTTGTCTTTTAGGTATTGAGGCTTTGAAACAAGTGACTAAGAGATACGCCCGGAAACAAAACCGATGGGTTAAAAACCGTTTTTTGAGCAGTAAGTCTCCTTGTTTTTCCATATGCTTTGGGTCTGCTTTCAATAGAACATCGGTATTCTCAGCTCACCCAGAAAGTAACCTTTAGTTTCTGGATCTGACCTGGGGGGTGTTGCATAAGTGATTATCCAGGGGTGTTTTCTTTTGATACCTCAGGAAACAGTTCTTCCCGAGGAAGAACCTGCCTTATGCCTTGAACACCCGAGTACCGGCTGCAGCTAGAAGGAGTGAAGTAGCAATATTCTCTTAGCAGAGGTGGTGCTTGGGGCTGATCTTAGTTAGCTTCAGATTTCATACCTGAAGAACAATCAGATGTCTACAGGAAGGCTTTCCTAATTAAAATGATTTTGGGGCCAGATAAGTAGTATAAAAAGACAAAACCTTTACCAATTCTCCTAGCATTACTTTTGTGTTCAGATACGTGGTGTTTCAGGCTGCTGCACCTCTTAACTTCAGTTGAATAGCGCTTTTAAGGAAAAGGGAAGGAAATTCTCTTTCATTGGACCCTGTACTATATCCTTAGTACTAAATTGGGTGCAGTACATTTATTACTGGGACTTCAAGGTGGGCATTTTTCTTTTCTTTCTGAGGATAAGTAAATAGAGGCTTAGAGAAGTTAAATAACTTGCTCAAAATCCCCTTGCTAATAAGCAGTAGAGTACTGGATGCAGGCCTGACTCCAAAGTCCATACTCAGCTGTACACCCACTGCACTTGTTTCCTTCAGCTATACCTTTAGCTGGATAGAATTAGTATTGGGCCTTGAGTCAGGAGTGGTATGGTCATGAGCTAAAAGATTAATTTAAAGGAGATTAAGCATAAATGAAACCCTGTTTTTATCTTTTGGGCACTTTTTAAATATGCTTTTGAATCAACTCCTGTTACCCTTGCCATTGAATTTCTGTTTTCAGTTAGTTACAGGTAAGTACAGCCGAGGCCTCCCCCTCCTCCCCAGTGCCTCTGAACAGAGATGCCTTGGTCTGTGTTGTTTGACCCCTGGATCGCTCTCTCAGTTCTCTTTCTCTGCCAGAGTTCTCTATACAGCTCTTCTACTTACCTTGCTTTCTCTGCACATCCTTCTAGATAGAAGTCTTTTTGTCAGCCGAAACTGAAGTTCACTACTACAGATTTCTAACACAGCCTCTTTTCTCACCAGGCCTAACAATTAGTCTGTAACAAAAGATGGGGTTTTTTGGGGTAATGATTTGGAACTTCTTCCTGTGGTAAAGCCGCAATAACCCCCCATCTCTGAGTCACTCAGGGTTGATGGCACAGTGCATTGTATGCTCGTTCCTCATTCGTGTGTGTGCCCACACAGCCCTGGTGCTGGAGTGAAAGGCACAGCTGCCCTGTAAATCAGGAACTGCGTGTGATTGGCCAGGGGCTGGTCTGCTGGGATACGGCTCTGGCACAAAGCCAGAGGGACTTCCCCACCCCAGCTTGGCCTTGGAGCTGAGCCAGAACTAGCAGCTGGGAGCCGAGAACTTGTTGAAAGGTGCTGAGACAGGGCACAGAAGCCCAACAAAGGACTCAGAAGGGAAAGGAAAATATAGAGTGGCCTGGAAACAGGTGCAGAGCTTAGCCAAGGCCAGGTGTGCTGTGGATGCTGCCTGCACCCTCCCAGTCTCACCTTTCCGTGTGGTGGCAGGTGCAGCCCAGTCCAGTTTATGAAGAATCTTATTTGTGGTTGGCACAATCAAAAGGCCAGCACCTGCCAGCCGTTGGCATTCCGAGGACTTTGATGTTTTTGTCCATGGGGTGATGCTCTTTACCTTTAGGCAACTGACTTAACCTAGATGTGGAAGAGAATTTAGTGTGTCCTCAGACTGAGGAAGCCACCAGCAGAGGCTAAACATGGTTGGCTCAGTTGGATGAAATGTCTGTAGCTGTACATTTGGCTACCTCCAGTCTTACCTCCATTCAGAAGTAATTCGCCATAGGGTGTTTCTTGAATACTTCTCTAGATCTGTTTCTTAGAAACTGGGCTCAACTACTTCAGTTCCAAGGCTTTTTTCTAATTTTCAGATTCAGCAGCTCCCTGGCTTATACCCTGCTGTTGCCAGCCCGTGATTATCAGTATGGTATTAATGAGTTTTGTGAGTGCCAGACTGCTGAAGGGAGATACACAAACCTGAGATTAGTGTCTTTTTCTAAAGAAAGCTGTGAACTCTCTTGCCACAGAGTGACATCACCATCAGATGATATGGACCTTAGAGCAGGTGTTCACTTCAAGCTGCTAATATCCCCCTATAAGATGCTGCCTTTTATATTGTAGCCCATATAGTGGCCACTGGGGCTGTTTCTATGTGTTGTTTTCCTGAGTGATCTGGGAGATCCCACACTCGAGACCCTAGGTTATATAGCTAGACGTGTTGGCTCCAGACCGATCAACCTTCTGGATCTTTCTTGTATTGTGTGTAGTTGTTTGGTTTGTGTTACTGATTAAAAGGAATGGCATGGTCAGAATGTTTATTTCTTTGGCCCCATGTCTTTCCCTTGAGGATTTTGGAGTCCTGGGAGCAGAATAGATTGGGTCTTGGAAGCTGACCTCTCACAACTTTTCTTTGTCATCATTAGGACCTGGTACCGGTGTCCCCCCAGTATATGGCTTAGAAGTATCTGATGTCTCGAAGTGGGAGGAGTCTGTTCTTGAACCTGCACTTGAAATTGTGCGAAGTTTCATCCAGGTGATTATCAATCATGGTCCCGTCTATTGTCTGATTTTCAGAGAGCTTTGTGTAGCTGACACCTTTGTTGCTATGCTGGGGAATGAAGCATTCTTTTCCATGGAATAAAGCAGAAGGGCTGGCTGCTTTTGGATCCCTGGAGGCTGCGTTTCTACTTTCACATTCAGAAAGGTTGTTGTTAAAATCTGTTCACAGCCCACCTGCTCTCTGGCATGAAAAGAAGGAATCTTGGGAAAATCTCACTCCTCTTAATATCTGAGAATGATATCCAGATCTCTTTGAACAAACGCTTTTTCCCCATCCCTGCCTTGTTTCTTCCAGGGCCACAAACCTGCAGCCACTCCAGTAAAGATGCCAAGCAATGAAACTGAGAACAAGAGAAGTTATCATATGTGTGAGCTCTGTGATCGAATCATCATTGGGGACCGTGAATGGGCAGGTAAGAGTCTGGGGTAGAACACAGAGAAATCTGTAAGGGTGGGTTCCAATGACTTCATGAAATTTAAGGGCTTTGGTAGCTTGAATGCTGGAGTCTGCTTGTTTGTAAAAAGATGGCCAGATTCCTCTAACAGCCTGTGTTCAGATTTCATGGAGGCCTTCTCAAACGGAAGAGTTGTCTCTGTTTTCTGAATTTCAAAGGAAGATCGTATGCCCTCTAGCTTTGGCTGGAGTAGATATTTTATACTGAGAGGTTGGCAGTTAACTGTCCAGAGCTCCTTTTACTTTTGTAATCCTGCCTTAGAGGAGTTTCATGGCCTCTCATATTTAGACCTGTGAGGGTGAGGTAGGATTTTAAGGGAAGCCAGGCAACTTACCCAAGAGACCAAAGGGGCAGAAACAGCTGGGAGGGGACAGGAAGTGCAGTTACTCCTCCTGAGTACATTCTTCAAAAGTGGTATCTCCAGTAATTTTTAAGGTAATGTGTTGAAATGCTGTTGGTTACATAAACTGTGATGAAAAGTGTTAAGGGGAACTGTGTGGAAGCAAGACTGTCAGATACTCAGAAAGACAGTGGTGAAAGGGTACTCTTCTTTACAAGGTGCTTCCAACCAACCCAGGATTGGCCTCCCGCAAGGTTCTAGTTCCTTGCTTCAGAATCTAGGTCTGTCTTTGCCAGAGTCAGCCGCATTGCACTTCTCTGTCGGATTTCTACAGTCATCCAGCAAAGCCCAAAAGGGTCTTAGCTGCCAAGCCTTGGATTTACGTGGTATTCAGAAACTTGTTCAAAGCTCACTCCTTTTACGCACAAGTAGGACTTGTGTTTTACCCAGTGACTGGAATCCTCCTGTTCAGAGGACTGCTTTGCATGGTTGGGATTCTCACAGAAGTAGATTTTTCTCCCCATACCAACCAATAGAACTATGAGTTCTATTAACTGTTAACTCTGGCAAAATGAACTGCATTGTCAGAGTCTGGGGATGGCTGTGATTGCCCAGGCGGCAGAAGAAGCCTCGATTATCGTTGGTTCATAATGATGAAAGGGAAAGAGAAAGAGAGTGGCTGATTGTTTTTTCTAAAGGAAACTTAGTGGTTCGATTTGTCGAATGTCCTTCAGGGATTGCCATAGAGAAGCAACATTTGTGAGCCTTTGTGAGTGGAGCTTGTGTGAGCCTTCTATACTGCCATCTGTCAAGTCCCTGCTCCCATCTCCTGCTGCCGTAGGGAGTCAGTCCAGAGGTCATTTTTTGCCTTAGGCTCTAGCTGGAGACAAAAGCTGACTTTTTCCCTCAAGTAAATTTTTCCCTGACTTCTAACCTCTTCCTTTCCTACTTGGCTTCTAAATCCCTAAAAATGATGTTTTGAGTAAGTGTAAAAGAGAGTTTAATCTCGCTGTCTGTCTTTTTAGGTATTTCCAAATAAGATTTCCTTGAAAAAGAGCAGGCTAGTAAAAAGGAACTTCTTTGAGTTACAAGCTGAGAACTGCCTTTGGGGTGAGAGGTCAGAAATTGATATCAGCCAAAAGTAGCTTTTTACTGCTTCTTTGACCCCTTGAAAGGGACCATCAGAAAAGAATACTTGCTGTGATCTCTCTCTGCATTGTGTGCTAGAGAATGTGAATGTCTGGGTTAGCCATTCAGATGGCTTATCTGACGTAGGCAGAGGGTTGTCACACCAGGAGGGGCAGCCTGAGCAAGTTGGTAAGAAGTGAGAAGACAGCTCAGGGTACTGTAGGCCTACAATACAGACAAGAATTTGGATTTGTAACTTTTGAGCCGTGTGAGTTGAAATTGTATCTGTAACAGGCAGCCCCATGTGGAAAAATCGAATCTCGAGCCCTATTCTGGAAAATTGGATCTCTTTTTGAGCTATAGCTAAGCCAAAGAACTTACCTGCTGTGTGACCTTGGACAAGATGTAAGATCTCCATGAACTTCAGTCTCCTGTATAAATGGGCTGAATAATACTGTCTCGTAAGATTGTTGTGCAGATTAGTGATAGAAAGCACCCATGTGATAGACATGGTTCATGGTATAGCTCTCTCTAGTTTGCTAGCTAGCTGGGCATATGACTTATTCTTCTTTTAAAAATGCTAAGCAGGTATACCAATACATGTGTTGATCCTGTTATTGTTAGAGACAAGGATTATATGGTTAATTTTGTATGCTACCAGAATTAATTGTAGAAAATCCTAATTTTTTTTTTTTTATCTTAGCACATATGAAATCCAAATCCCACTTGCACCAACTGAAGAAAAGAAGAAAGTTGGACTCTGATGCCATCACCACCGTAGAAAGTCAGAGTGTTTCCCCAGACCATGACAAAGAGCTTAAAGAAAAGGGATCCCTTGGGCAGAATGATAAAGAGCTGAAAGTCAGCATGTAAGGGACTTGTCCAGTGACCTTTGCAAAAGTGGCAAGAGTCCAGTTCTTCCATTCAGTGCTGTGGTTTTAAAGTCTCATGTTCTCTGCCGTGGAGACAGTAGGTCCTGTTAGCTCCTTGTGTGGCTGATGTGTCTGGTCTGGTAATGATGAGTTCAGGAAAGGAGTTTTTCTTTTTATTTTTCTTTTAATCTTAAAGGTTCTATTTTTAAAAGAGACACAGATTGCACTTTTTTATATTTGATCTTCTTGGTGATAACTACTGGGATTCACTGTATCCCTTTTAAAAAAGTTTTATGTCCTTGACTCTGGCTGGAAATACCTAATTTCCAGACACTTTTATTGCTGACTGAATTATTGTGAGCCACAGTTCCGGAGTTCTGGATGGGAGTGAATGGCAGGAAAGGATCAGCCCCAGTGAGATAACTAAGTGAACCAAACCAGTTTCAGGAATTCCATAAAGAAGCAGAGAATCAGACTGAGGTGGCTGGGACTTAAAGTCTGAAGACTTTGACATTTGTTGAGCTCTTCCTGTGTGATAATCACTGGTATATTCCTGTTGAGTTAGGAATCTATTTTTATTCAAAGTTAAATAAAGAAAAAGTTTTTAGGCGCCTCTCTAGTGCTTAAAAAGATATATATGTGATGTCTAACTTATATATAGTGTGCTTTGTTTTCAACATGAGAGCTTTTTCTCAAAGTCAGTGTTCTTAATATGCTATTTGTTTATTTAGCAGATGCTTATTGAGCAGTTCATTATATTCCTGGAAAACATCTGGAAAGGGTCTTTTTGTTTGTTTGGCATGCGGGATCCTAGTTCCCCAAACAGGAATCAGTCTTGTGCCCCCTGCAGTGAAAGTGTTGAGTCTTAATCACTGAACTGCCAGGGAAGTCCCAGGGGGACTTTTTTTTAATTTGAGATTTGTTATTTCTAGTTGAAACTCTCTTACTGGAGTGAACTGAGCTACCAGCCATATATGAATGTAACATAAAGTTAAGCATTTTTAAGTTCACAGTCCAGCAGCATTTATGTTATGCAACCAGAGTTTTTTCATCATCCCAAACAAACTGTGTACCTATTAAGCAATAACTACCCACTTAAACAGTATTTTATTTGTTCAGAATCTAGAATCCACCTGCAATTCGGGAGACCTGGATTCGATCCCTGGGTTGGGAAGACCCCTGGAGGAGGGCATGGCAACCCACTCCAGTGTTCTTGGCTGGAGAATCCCCATGAACAGAGGAGCCTGTAGGGCTACAGTCCATGGGGTCACAAAGAGTTGGACATGACGGAGCAACTTAGCACGCACACACACACTGTATGAGAGGCCCTGAGTAGGCTAGAGGGATACGGAGACAAAATGAAATGTGATTCTTGCTTTTGTAGAGCTTGAAATATTGTTATCTATACACAAACAACAAATTTAGGTGAGAGAATATCAAAAACCATAAAGGCTGTATAGAATTTCACTTGGAGGGAAGAGAGAAGAGGGATCATGGAAAAAAGAGTATTTCTACCAGACCTTAAAAAGCAATTCTTGGTGAATGTATTGTGAGCTATGCAGAAATTTTATTTTTTAGATTTTTTTATATAGTTCAAAAATCAAAATGATATAAAAAGAGATATTCATTGAAAAATCTCGCTCCTACCTCCATCCCCTTCTTTTATAATCACTTACTTATATGTAAGTGTATATATTTTTTATGTATATCTCATGAGTTTTTTAAAGTAATTAAGAACAAATGCAAATGTATATTCTTGTTTCTTCCCCTTACTCAAAAGATAACAAGTAGTGCACACTGTCTTCATTTGCTTCCTTACTTGTTGGCAGTACCTGAGTGTGCGTGGGTTTCTCCTGCCTCCTCAGGCAGGTCTCCTGTTTCTTTTCTTTACCACCCTCCTGAAGGTCACCCAGTTGACCCCAGGCCTTAAGTAAGGGTTCACTAACGTTTGCTGAACTTCATTCAGATGCCAGGGTTAGGCCAAAATTAGCCTCTGAGGAATTCGCAGGCTGTGGCCAGCTTTTTCATTCAACCAGCACATATTTTTTTTTTTTTTAATTTTTATTTCAACCAGCACATATTTTAGAACTTACTCTGAGCAAGGTGCTGTGCTAGACTCTGGGAGTTCAGTGATTACAAAAGCCCACATTGGTCAAATAGTTACAGAATTACAGCTGTGATAAGGGCTGTAAAGAAAGGACCCTCCCTGTGAGTACAGGTAATCCGCAGCCCTGCGCCTCCTTTCATGTGTGTGTGTGTGCGTGCGTGCGTGCGTGCATGCATGCGTAGGTGTGTACTGAGGTACATGATGTGGCACAGCACAAGTCTGGAGCAAAGACTGCACATAGTGGCATGTGATCTGGAAAGTCGGATTTCACAACTTCAGTGCCTTCTTCCCCCGACCCCTCACCTCCAGTCTGTGGGATGCCCTGGATTCCTTGAGTTTTATTGATCCTTACTCACATTACCTGATTTGAATCTCAAGAGTAAATGTATTTTTTGGTCAAAGAAGAAATTGTCATTGAATCCACATCATCTTATTCTCTATATTAAATGTGGTGTAATTTTCCCAATCAGTGTATTAACTACTTCAGGAGCTGATGAGGTGGGAGGTAGCATCTTCCCTCTGGAAGTGGAGAGGAATCCTTACTGTGAGCCAGGCAGCACCATGCAGTGTGTATACATTAGCCTCTCATACAACCCTGGGAGAGAGACTGTTTTTGTATATGTTCCCCAGTGGGGAAACGGGCGCAGCAAAGGTACCTAAGCCAGGACGTGGCAAAGCTGGAATTGAAGCGAGGCCACAGAATTCAGGATTCAAGCTGCTGAGCCCTGTGTTAAGCTGGCAGATTTTAAAGAGGAACCTTAGTCTCTGAAATGCTCTTCACTCAAGTTGCTAAGTATGTTTTAAACCTTAAAAAAACTTAAATGGAGAAGCAGGAAAAACTAGTTTTAGTAATCCTTCCTTAAAAAACCTTTAATCCATTCATTTGAAATACCTGGAACTACAACTTCTCCTTGAACTAACCGTCCCTATCTCTGTGACAGCTGGCAATCAGGGATTTCTTGAAAGAGAAAAATTCAAGCACCCAGTATTTGTGAAACACTTCAGTCTAAAGTACTGTGGTTGTGCCCACTATCCCTATTCTTGTTGTTTGGTCGTTTCAGTTGTGTCTGACTCTATGTGACCCCATCGTCTGTAGCCCACGAGGCTCCTCTATCCATGGGATTCTCCAGGCAAGAATACTGGAGTGGGTTGCCATTTCCTCCTCCAAGGGATCTTCCCAACCCAGGGATTGAACCTGCATCTCTTGCGTTAGCAGGCAGATTCTTTGCCGGGTTCTTGGAAACTGTCAATTCAGTAAGATAAAATTTCCTGTACCTGCAGCAGAGGGCCTGGGGAAGGCAGAATCCTCGCTAGCAGCCTCTGCTCTCTGGGAATCTACTTGGTGGTTCTCAGCTGAGGCACTGCTTTGAGGTCGATTGCCCCTTTCTGCCTGCTGCCCTGTGAATGACTTTGCTGTTGTGTGTAGGGAAGGAAGCAGTCCTGCCTAGTGATTGTCATAAGTGTAGAGGTGAGCGGGTCCTTAGCACCTTCTTGTACAGGTGGGGAAACTGAGGCCCCAGACATGGGTGTTTCATAGTTACAGGTGGTGACAAAGCCAGCACAAAGCTCAGGTCTCCTCTGTCACTCAGCTGCCCAGTCTCATACCAGATCTCATTTGAGGGCAGAGAAGGACCACCTTTGGGCATTTTGTTCAGCCTAGAGAGGATGAGAAGTGCCCCAGTTAATCCCTAGACAAGCAGAGCCTGAGTGTCGGTGCAGGTACCTAGAGTCTCCAGTCCGTGGCAGTGCTGTCTAAATGGCTTTGGCAATTCCCACTCTCAGCAAGCTACTCAGAGCCATCTACCTCTGTTAGTAAAAACCTTCCCCTCAGTTTATTTTTTTTTAATTTTTAGAGGATAATTACTTCACAATATTGTGGTGGCCTCTGCCATACATCAACATGAATAGGCCTCCCCTCAGTTTCAAGAGAGAATTGACAGATATAGTAGAAATCTTGATGAGACTTTAGACACTTATAGTTCAGACAGTGCTGTTTTAAGTAGGCAGAAAATATTTTGACTCTGGAAAGAGGTGAATTCTTAGTCTTGAAAATATTTTGAGTTTAGCAAGAGAACATTTCGTCTATAGCCTAGGTTTGTGGTTTGAACCTTTGTATTGACAATTCTCAGTAATTATTTATATTCTTAGCCTCAGTTCCACATTCTACAAAGATTTTTTGCTTAAAACACTTAGCACGACACTTAAAAAAAAAAAACAAAAACTAGAAAGAAGGCTTTTACAAATTCAGCAACCTGTCTGTGTATCCCCAGCATCTAGAAAGTTCAGTATTTGTTGAATTAATTGTGTGAAAGCCTCGAAGTTAGTGGATTTCTACATAAGTAATCTGTTTTTTAATTGTTAAATAGCCTTTAAGTGGGATGAAAAAATCTTGGGATAGTAGCCACAGAAAGGAATTTCATTATTTGATTATCACCTACTTGGGTGGTTAGGGCTGTTTTCTGAAAAGCTGGCTAACAGGTCATTTGTAAAGCTGTTTTGAATACATACAAAGGCCTCTGCATGGTTGTATTAGTTAGGGTAAAAGGCTAAGCTGCAGTGACAAAGAGATTCAACAATACAGTGGCTTAAAGAACAAAGAAGTTTGTTTCCTTCTCACGTAACAACTCTGAGGGGAGTTAACATTTCCGAAGTGAGCGGTCCAGGTCAGTGGGGCAGCTCCGCTGCGAGCGGTCATTCAGGGACACAGATTCCATCTATATCACATTGCCTGTCCACCGTCTAGGGGGCATTGTCAGCACTGCCTGCTTAAAGTTGGGTCGTCTCTGGTTCCAGTCAGTGGGAAGGGGACAGAGCGTGGAGGAAGGCTGGGACCCTGCAACGGGACATATAATTTTGCTCACTTTGCCTTGGCAAGAACTTAGCCATGTGGCCATATCTACCTGCAAAGAAGGCTGAGAAATGAGTCAAGCCATGTGCCAAGAAAGAATGGGAGAACAGATTTTGCTGGGCAACTTGCAGTCTTCACTGAATTAGTCTCGTGGAAAGAGCACTGGTTTATCTAATTAGCTCTGATAGCTTGCTAGGGGCACATCTCTTATTTCCCCATCTGTGAAACCAGCGAGTGAAAGGAGCTGGCCTCTGAAACATTTCAAAAAGTAAAGCTTGAGAAATTCTTGGCTGCTGAGATTTTAAGATGAGTATTAAAGTGTTAGAGTGAACATGAGACTGAGTGAGCCTTAGGGCCAATGGCTAATGCCCTATAAAGGTGGTGGAGAGGGAAAGTCAGAAGGCATTTCGATGGCATTGCAGGATGCCTGAGTTAAGGGCTGTGACCGTCTACTTCCAGACTTTCTGATGTGGAAAAAAAAGAAACTGCTATTTGTACCTGCAGCTGAAGGCCCACCTGTCTAATTTGCTGTTGGTGTAACCCAGGGAAGGTTTTGCTCATGTAGCCCGAGTTCCCTTGTTTATAAAATCGTGTTATTACCTCCATTCCAAGGGACATTGTAAGGATTAAATGAGGTCCTTTTGAAGGCAGCATAGTGTTTGGTGCTTCAATGACCAGTAAGTGGTAGGCATAAATTGGATTTATTTGCTTTGTTGGGGAAGAAATAGTTAATGCTACTTAAGTGGTGATTTATGATATGTTGTCAGTTTCCAGAAGTTATCAGGGCAAGATTATATTTAAAACTGACTGGCTTGATGTTCCCTTGTGCTAATGGACAGGAACGGTGCCTCAGGCTTTATCTGTCACCCAACTAGTTGTTAGTCGTTATTTTTGTTGTTGTTTTTAATGCATATGATTCTTCTTGGGTCAGCTTGTTTGCATGAGCAGTCTCATTCACCTGAAATGTCCTTTCCCCTGCTCTTCACTTTGTAAACTTCTGCACATACTTCCAGGCCCAGATGTGATGCCCTCTTCTTAGACAAAGTTTCCTTGGCTCCTCAAGGGAGGCTTAGTTTTTCCTTCCTTCATGTTCCCATAGCAGTTTATACATAATATCAGCATGTGCTTTTATGTGGTGCTACACACCAGGCATGTTCTAAGTAGTTTGCACATAATAACTCATTAAGTCCTTACAACAGCCCTATGAGGTGGTATCATCATTGTTGTTATTAGCTCTGTTTTTCAGCTGAGGAAACCAAGTAGAAAAGTAATTTTCTGGAGGCCAAACTGGGATGTGAAACTAGGTGGGTGTTCTTATCCACCATGTTCTTTCTTTTTTTTTTAATATTTGTTTACTTATTTATGGCTCTGCTGTGTCTTAGTTGTAGCATATGGCATCGAGTTCCCTGACCAGGGATTGAACCCGGGTCCCTTGCATTGGGAGCACGAAGTCTTAGCCACTGGGCCACCAGGGAAGTCCCTCCACCATGTTCTTTTACCTCCTCTTTATGTGCTACCGCACATGTCCCCTGTAACTGTTGCTCTCATTGGAGATTAAGTCCTGCCATGGTGTGAGTCCTATCTTAAGGCGAATGTGAGACACACAGTGGGTCAGTGGGTACCCAATAGATATTAAGGCTGGTTTAGACAAGACACAACTGCATGTCTAAATGTAAAGATGGCTACTTTTTTTTTTAATTGCACTGGGTCTTCGTTGCTGCATGAAGAGTCTACTCTGTAGTTGCAGTGCAAGAGCTTCTCATTGTGGTGACTTGTCTTGTTGAGCATGGGCTCTAGGGTGCACAAACTCAGTAATTAACAGCTCATGGGCTTAGTTGTCCCTTGGTATCTTAGTTCCTAGACCAGGGATCAGACCTGTGTACCCTGCATTGCAAGGCGGATTCTTATTCACTGGACTACCAGCGAAGTCCCTAAACATGGCTACTCTTCATTAAGTGCTTCGCCGTGTGCCAGGTTTTTTGTGTGAAGTACATGTATACTTTGGAGCTTCCCATGTGGCTCAGCGGGTAAAGAATCAGCTTGCAATACAGAAGACACAGGAGACACAGGTTTGATCCTTGGGTCGGGAAGATACCCTGGAGGAGGGCGTGACAACCTACACAATATTTTTGCCAGAGGATCTCATGGATGAAGGAGCCCCACAGGCTACAGTCCACGGGTTCTCAAAGAGTTGGACATCTGAAGTGAACTAAGCACTCATCCAAGTGCATACCTCATAATGATTTCTTTAAGCAAATGAACAGGGTAATGTAATCAGTTCAGTTCAGTTGCTCAGTTGTGTCCGACTCTTTGCGACCCCGTGAACCATAGCATGCCAGGCCTCCGTGTCCATCACCAACTCCCAGGGTCCACCCAAACCCCCATTTTATAACCAGGGATACATGTACAGAGAGCTTCATGATGGCCAGCAGAGTAGACATGCAAATACTTGCTGAGGACTAGAGAGAAAGTTCTGTGAGGATGGTGACTTTTGTCCACTGTTAACTGCTTCATCCCTGGCACCTACAAGGGGCCTGCTGCTTGAAAGACACTCAGTTAATGTTTCTTGAGCTAGGATATGAAATCAGTTTGGGCTAACTTAAAACCTATGCTCTAACCATTATGTTGTACTTCTTCAAAGGCATTCCTTTAGGGCTTTATAAATGTACAAATTATTTATATCCCATCTATATGTAAGAAGGAAGGTGATGGAGGTGATGGAATCCCAGTTGAGCTATTTCAAATCCTAAAAGATGATGCTGTGAAAGTGCTGCACTTAATAGGCCAGTAAATTTGGAAAACTCAGCAGTGGTCACAGGACTAGAAGAGGTCAGTTTTCATTCCAATCTCAAAGAAAGGCAATGCCGAAGAATGTTCATACTACCACACAATTGTACTCTTCTCACAGGCTGGCAAAGTAATGCTCAAAATTATCCTTGTAAGGCCTCAACAGTAGGTGAACCCAGAACTTCCAGATGTTCAAGCTGGATTTAGAAAAGGCAGAAGAACCAGAGATCAAATTGCCAATATCTGTTGAATCATAGAAAAAGTGAGAGAGTTTCAGAAAAACATCTGCTTCATTGACTGCACTAAATCCTTTGACTCTGTGGATCACAACAAACTGTGGAAGATTCTTAAGAGATGGGAATACCAGACCACCTCACCTGCATCCTGAGAAATCTGTATGCATGACAGGAAGCAACAGTTAGAACTGGACATGGAACAACGGACTGGTTCTAAATTGGGAAAGAAGTATGTCAAGGCTATATATTGTCACCCTGCTTATTTAACTTACATGCAGAGTATATCATGTGAAATGCTGGGCTAGATGAAGCACAAGTTGGAATCAAGATGCCGGGAGAAATACCAGCAACTTCAGATATGCAGATGACACCACTCTTATGGCAGAAAGCGAAGAGGAACTGAAGAACCTCTTGATGAAAGTGAAAGAGGAGAGTGAAAAAGCTGGTTTAAAACTCAACATTCAAAATACGAAGATCATGGCATCCAGTGCCATCACTTCATGGCAAATAATGGGGAAACAGTGGAAACAGTGAGAGACTTTATTATCTTGGGCTCCAAAATCACTGCAGATGGTGACTGCAGACATGAAATTAAAAGATGCTTGCTCCTTGGAAGAAAAGCTATGACCAACCTAGACAGCATATTAAAAAGCAGAGACATTACTTTGCAGACAAAGGTCTAAAACTATGGTTTTTCCAGTAGTCATGCATGGATGTGAGAGTTGTATGATAAAGCTGAGTGCTGAAGAATTGATGCTTTTGAACTATGGTGTTGGAGGAGACTCTTGAGAGTTCCTTGGGCTGCACGGAGATCAAACTAGTCAATCCTAAAGGAAATCAGTCCTGAATATTCACTGAAGTACTGATGCTGAAACTGAAGTTCCAATACTTTGTCCAGGTGATGCGAAGAAGTGACTCATTGGAAAAAGCCCTGAAAGACTGAAGATAGAGAAAGTTTGAAGGCTGGAGGAGAAGGGGATGACAGAGGATGAGATGGTTGGATGGCATCACTGACTCCATGAACATTAAGTTTGAGCAAGCTCCAGGAGTTGGTGATGGACAGGGAAGCCTGGTGTGCTGCAGTCCATGGGATCGCAGAGAGTCAGACATGACTGAACTGAACTGAACTGAACTGATGTATAAGAAGGAATCAAGACAAGAAAAAGAAAAAAAAAAAAAAATTCCTGAAGAAGTAACTCTACTACTAAGATGTTTGTGTTAGATAAGAGTTAACAGTTACAAAAGAAACAGGCCAGACTCAAACTACCTTTAGCAAGAAAGTGATTTTTACGATAGAGTTACTGAGGTGTTTTATCAGATTCAAGCACAGAGAAGCATCAAGGCCCCAGGTACCACCAGTGCCGGTGCCGTGGAGTTCCCCTCGCTTCAGTCCCTGCAAACAGGCTTTCTCTGTGGTGCGAGGCAGGACTGCCGTCGCAGCTAAGCTTTCCATCTTGCAGCTTTTACATCTGAGAGACTCTGCTGATGCTTTCTCTGGTTCTAAGTTCAAAAGTGCTGAAACATCTACACTCATCAGGATGGATTCTGTTAAAATAGGAAATCCTAAGTGTTGAGGAGGATGTAGAAAGATTGAAACCCTTGTGCACTGTTTGTGGGAATGTCAGATGGTACAGTTGCTATAGATAACAGTTTGGTGTTCCTAAAAGTTTTAAAAGAGAATTGCCATCTGATCCAGTAATTTCATTTCTGGGTATATACCCAAAAGAACTGAAAGGAGGGTCTTGAGGTTTTTATACACTTGCAGTCATAGCATTATTCACAGTAGCCAAAAGGTTGAAATAACCCCCACATGTTCATCAATAGATGAACAGATAACCAAAATGTGGTATATACATACAATGGAATATTATTCAGCCTTAAGGAAGGGAATTCTGACACATGCTGCAGTCTGGATGAACCTTAAGGATATTATGGTAAATGAAATAAACCAGTCAAAAAAAAAATTGTACAACTCCACTTACATGAGGTATCTGAAGTAGTCAAATTCAGAGAGACAGAAAGTAAAAAGGTTGCCAGGGCCTGGGGCTAGGAGGAAATGGGGAGTTGCTTAATGGGTATAGTTTCAATTCTGCAAAATGAAAAAAGCTTTGGAGATTGGCTGCACAACAATATGAAATGCACAATGCTACTGAACTGTACACTTAAAAATGGTAAAGATTGTAAATTTTATGTTATGTATGTTTTACCACAATTTAAAAATAAAGGTCCCGGGAAAGGGGTTCATTAATTCAGCTTGGATCTGGTGCTTACCCTGTGGCCCATCAGCCAGGGTAGGACGGAGTCTTGAAAGAACAGGGCAGTTCCCATGGAAACCAGCTAGGTGGAAGTGAAGTGATTTCCAGAGGTGGAGCATGGGGGTTGCTGTGAGGGAGGGTAACTGGATGTGCAAGCAGTGAATATCCACTGTGGAGAAACTGCCTTCTAGTCAGCAAGATGCTTGTTTTTCGAAGCAGCAGGGGTGATTATGTTGTGTCCAAACCACTGGGGTATCACTTGCATTTATCTTCACCATCAGTCATCTGTCACAGTCACTCCTTACAGAGATACAGCTCACTGTGGTTTAACAGAGTTACATATCTCATTAGTCTTTGCTAAAAATCTTTGAAATACTTTCTACAAATGAGCAATCAAACTCACAATGTTCAAGTGTTTTAATGTAGAGGTGGTGTCAGCTGTGAGGGACTCAAAGCCAGTTTGAAATCATTTAGGTATAAAGAAGGATTTACTGGCTCATGGAACCTATGGACAAGTGAACAGCCAAGCCCCTCCTGAAAGGCCGGTCAGGTGCCTATGGTATCAGGAACAAGTGCCGCCAGGGACTCAGGCACCACCAGCACGGTCTGCCCCGCCTTTCCATTCTCGTGTGCTGACTTCACTCTCTCCTCCACGCCCACCAGTTTTCTTCAAATGATTGCTGGAAGCTTCTACACCTCACATCAGAAGTGGACCTGAGCCCCAAGTTCATAAATCCTAAGGAGGGACTCTTTTGAGTGGAGCTGAATTCTGTTGTCCACCCCCTACTCCAGATTAATCAAGAGAACTGGTCACTTGAGAACATGGCAGCTCATTATAGAAACACGTGACTAGCTTGGGGCTTGAGGAGAAAACAGTTTTCAGAAAGATTGATGCTGAGTAGAGAGAACAATCGGTGTCTGCAGCAGTGACACCGAGCCAGTTTAGTGGCAGATGAGAGAAGCTCAGGTCATCTGACTGCAGCCTTCAGTGGCGCGCGTGCATGGACACACACACACACTGCTGAATGCTTTTCATGGAGAGGAAGGCCCTCTGTGCAAGGCCCGCACATGCACATGGCCCTCTGTGCAAGGCACGCACATGCACACACACACACTGCTGAATGCTTTTCATGCAGATGAAGGCCCTCTGTGTGCAAGGCCCACACATGCACACACACACACGCTGCTGAATGCTTTTCATGCAGAAGGAAGGCCCTCTGTGTGCAAGGCCTCCAGGACAGTGCATCTCACCTGTGAGGCTGGGGTCAGCCTTTGAGTCACCAGATTTGGAGTGATGAGCCATCTGAAAGTGAGACTAGAAAGAGAACCGTTTAGGCCTATATTTTTGGTCTGAGCTTCCTTGTTCATTATGAAGGGGATAGAGGGATACAGACCATTGTATAAATGTTATTTGTGGATTCAGAAATGTATCTGGGTCCTGTTAGATCTGAATAATGAGGTAGAGTTGCATGAAAATCACTGAGTTCTTGATGGCAGATAGAAGTGCCAGTCCACCTCCTCAGACGTTCACAGTCAGAACCCTCACATGCTTTTTAGACACTGCCTTCTTGATAATGACACTCGTGCCTTTCAATTGTTCTAAATGTGAACATATAAAGAGAACAGGGAATTCAGTGATCATCTGATTCAGTTTTCAAACTTGCTTTAAATGTGAATCCTTTATGTGTTTTTTTTTTCTTTCTCTAAAGAAAATGTCACCTGAACTCCAATATATATAATATAGATAAGAGCAGAGTGACTTGGGGTCTAGGTGGGTCACAGAGGACTCTGAACTGTCTGATTCAGTCCCTTCTCCTGTGGAACACACTTTGAGAATCACAGATCTAGAGCAGCCTTTTATTTCACAGATGAAAAAGTTGAGGCTCAGAGAGGCTAAGTGGGTCCCTGAAAACACCACAAAGAGCAGCAGAGCTGTGACTGGAAGCCTGGTCTCCTGCCTTCAGAGTTGTGTTCTTTCTACTATTTGACACTGCTTCTAGCTATTTGGAATGAGCACTCCAACAAAGTAGTTGTATCTTCCTTCAGGCACACGATAACTTGAATTGGACTAACATGAAGGCAAGTAGAGAACTTTGGGAGCCTAATCCAATAAGCAGATAAAAGCTTTATGGTTACCAACATCTGTTTAAATTGTCTGACAGACTTGATGGGTGCTTACTATTCCCCATTTCAGGTGCTGTAGATCTATCAGTGAACAGGACAATTCCTGTCTTCAAAGAAGTTCAAGTCTTCCAGGCTGTTTCAGTGAATGTGATAAATGCTGTCTATAATAGAGATGATTGTATCTGACCCAGTTCAGAGGAGCCTGGGGAGACTTTCTGAAGAAATGAAATCTAAGCAAACACCAGAAAAAG
Source organism: Muntiacus reevesi (assembly GCF_963930625.1). NCBI lineage: Eukaryota > Metazoa > Chordata > Mammalia > Artiodactyla > Cervidae > Muntiacus > Muntiacus reevesi. The sequence goes on from NC_089249.1 coordinate 164,835,483, forward strand.
TGACAGGAGTGAGTCAGATAGGGGAATGTTAGGAGAAAGGCTGGCTATAGGATTTAGGTCATAGAGGGCCCTGTAAATGATTAACCCCAAGATAACAACCTCAATGGGTTTACTGGAGAAATCACTCTAGGTTGGAGGCAACCTAGAGGCAATAGAGGCAGGGGGATGGTTCTAGTGTCAGTATTTATCAGGTAGAATTGGCAGGACTTGATTGGTTAAATGCTGGTGGTGAGGCAGTAAAAAGGGTCCTTTGGCCAATATGGAGAGCACTTCAGGAAGAGAATGCCTGAGGATTGGCTGGATGTATCGGACGAGTTCCCTTTGGAACTTGAGATTGGCCTGTCTGCAGAGAATTCTAATGGGAGGTAATGTATAGAACTGGCTATTCAGTTTAGCCTGGAGAGAATTTGTGTTGAGAGAGGTTTTACTAGTTTAGGTAGGAAAGTCAGGGAAGACCCTCTGAGGGATGATAACACCTGAGTGCAGAATGCTGTGGGCCGTGCATAATTCTAATTGCCACTGGAAAGAGTTGAAGAGGTCTTTTTGGTTTGTCTTTTGCTGTTTTGTCTGTTTGATTTTAGCAATGTAAGAATATAATCTGATTTGCAAGTTAAAAGATCAATTTGGCGGCTATGTGGAATATGGACTCTAAGGATAGGGAATGTGGAAGCAGGAAAAAGATGTTCTGGCTGGAAGCCTGGAGTTCAGAAGTTCTGAGTGGGTTGATGGTTGTTACCTGCCTCCCTGCCTTGGGACAACCCCTCCCCAGTTTATCTAATCCCATTCATGATTAGATGTGATCATGTAAATTAGAGATCACTTTTACATAGACATCTTTCTGTGGAAAAAGGAATCAGAGAGTCCAGCCCTCTGTGAGATAAGAAACCCTGCCCCTGGGTTCTAGTTGATTAGACAAGTGTAGGACCCAAGGCTAAGCCAATCAGACTCCTCCCAAGGATTTCAAATTACAACTCAATCTTTGCTGGGTATATCGAACACGGAAATGTAATGTTTGAACACATACACAAAATAAATATTGGTTGTATGAACGGGTGCATGGCAAAAAAGCTCTGCAGAGAAAGAGGAAGAAAAGCAGATGTGCCAGGGAGGCCCAGACGAAAGAGCTTACTGCAGGCTTCCCACCCACTTCCTGGTTTTTGACCCTCCCTAAGCCTCAGGGGCTTCCTGGGGTTCCTGGACACCTCCATTTCCTTTTGAAAAGTCCCAGTTTTGCTTCTGTGAATTTCTTTAAAGTGCAGTTTAAGGAACCCTGCTCCGGGGGTGTGCGCCGATTACTGCTGCTGTCCAGATGCCCATGATGCTCTTCTCACCTGCAACTGGTGGGGCCCTTGTTCCCCACGGCCTCGTCAACTTCGGGCTTCCTTACCTCTTTTTTTTCTTTTTCCGCCTAGTTTTATAGTCCTGTAATGTTGTCTTAAGGCAATTGAACTTGCACTCACTTTATTCACTAGTGAAAGTAAGTGAAAGTGTCTGAATCTTTCTGACCCCATGAACTTTAGCCCACCAGGCCCCTGTGTCCATGGGATTCTCCAGGCAAGAATACTGGAGTGGGTTGCCATGCCCTTCTCCAGGGGATCTTCCCGACCCAGGGATCAAACCTGGGTCTCCTGCAATGCAGGCAAATTTTTTACAGTTTGGCATTATTGTAAGATAACTTTGTATTCATCTTGTTTGCAGTTTAAGCCCTCCCTGAGTGAAATTCAGTTTCATACATACTTAATTTAGTTCTCTGAAAAATAAGTATGTATTTGGTTTCGTGTTGTTGTTTTTATTGGTACACATATTTCCCCACATACTCTTTCTTTCCTTTTAATATTCTACAGAAGATAAAACACAAATCAAGCCAGTCATCAAGCATCTGTGGACTTCCCACTGATCAGCCCTGGGGATATAAACTGAGGCTGTCAGGGCTCCCCCGCCCCCGCTTTTGCACCCCCTGTGGAAGCTGGTTTCGCTGGCCCTCCTCTCCTCTAGGGCCACAAGTCCTCCCTGCATGATCTCAATGATCTCATCTGCTCCCAGGCCTCGGCTCCCGCTTGTTTCGCAGGAAGAGCAGGCTTTGGTGTTTGCTATGTTTTTATGATATGTGACTTTCACCCTATGCACTTTGTATTCAGAGTTTGAATGTTTGGTTTAACTCATGGGAAACTCCACCGAGTTATTTTTGTCCCTGTCAGAAACACCGTGGTTCTGTCCACAGCTATGCCAAGGTGAACCGGCTCAGGCATTACGCTGTGTCTTCAGATGGCCCAGTGGATCCGATAGAGCTCACCGACTTGGACTTTTGCCCTGGGGGCTGCCCTGCAAGGCCCTGGCAGCGGTGAGGCTGCCTGTGCCACAGGGGTGACACGCTGGGCACCTCTTGGGAGGAGCCAGGCTTGCCTCTGCCATCTGGACTAAGTCTGCCACCCAGCGCAAAGAGGGATATGAGGAGTTTGGGGGAAATGGATACATGTGTATGTGTGGCTGAGTCCCTCGGCTGTCCGCCTGAAAGCATCACAACGTTGTTAATCGGCAGTTGTTGTCTAGTCCCTGACTCTTCGGCAGCCCCTTGGAGAGGAGCACAGTCAGTGTCAAGAGACTGCCCAGCGGCTGGGTCAGGCTGTGCTAGGACAGCCCAGCCAGCGTCAGTCACCATCCATGGCGCTCTGCGTCCGCGCTGCCGTCACCCGTGCTGAGGAACACAGTCCCCGCTCTGCTCCTCACTTGCCGGTGAAGGCCTTCTCTTAACAGCTGCCTGCCGTTGCCCTGGAACCCATCACCCAGCAGGAGATGGGGGCCCACCCATGCCATGCCCTAACTGAGCCATTTTCTGTGGACACACACTGTCCACAACAGCTCAGGAACCTTATAAGCCTCAAAAAATGAAAAGGATGGGATCCTGTCACTGAGTATCAGAGTTGTAGGAAAGTCTTCAGAACAGACACTGAGACTGTGACCCTATTTCCCATGGCTACACCCCAAGCCAGACTGAGCCCCTGGGAAGGAGCAAGCACTGAGTTGGCTTCATCACTGTATCCCTAACACATGGGTGGTGCTTGGTAGACATTTATTATGTTGAAAGAATGAATGAAAATCACAGCTTAGTGGGGAAGACAGATACACAAGCACATCATTCTAATACAACCCAAACACTGAGATAAAAGACGATGGAAGAGGAAAGGGGTCCAGAGACATAGTGATTTCCCGAGGCTATACCAGAACTGGTGCCCAGGTTTCTCAGGCTCCCTGCTCTGGAGCGCCACTGGGGCAGGTGGATGGATGCTCTGGGGGGGGATGTCAGCCTGCCTGTGCTGCCGTCTCCCAGCACTAGCTGCAGCTGATGGGCTCTGGGTGCATGACCCAGACTAGGGAACAGGGTCTCCCTTCCCTGCTTTTGCCGTTGGGCTTCAGAGATGCCAGTCCATTTCTGAGCTCATCTGCCCCGAGAACTGAAAGCTGGTCGTGTTTGGCCATGTGTTCAAGGAAGTAGAAAGTGAGGCCCTGAGAGGGAGAGAAGCTTGCTCTCCTCTCCATGTTTCCCCCATCACACACACCACCTATATTTATTTATATATTTATTTGGCTGCATTGGGTCTTAACAGTGGCACTCGTGATCTTTGTTCAGTCATGCAGGACCTTCCATGGAAGTGCACAGACTCAGTCGTTGTGGCGTGTGGGATTAGTTGCCCCACTGCATGTGGGATCTTAGTTCCTCAACCAGGGATCAAACCCACATCACCTGCATTGCAAGGTGATTCTTAACCACTGGACCACCAGGGAAGTCCCCTGCCCCATGGCTTTAAAGAGCCTGCCTTGTTCCCTTGAGGCCTGGCTGCCCCCTACCCTTGGGTTCCTTGAGACATCTCTGAAGACTTGTATTAAATTCTCTTTTATTCAGTTTGGCTGAGCGGCTTTTGTTCTGTGCAGCCAAGAGTCTTGGCTAACATTTACGTCATTGATGTCACCATCACGCTCTCAGCAAACACTTCCATACCTCCCACCTTGCCCCACACTTTGGTCTGAGAGCTTTACATGTAATAACTTGTTAAATCCTCATAACATTTCTCTGAGGTAGGTAGCACTATCATCTCATTCTCAGATGTGGAAACTGAGGCACAGAAGGTAAGTAACTTGCCCTGGTCACACAGCTAGGAGGTGGTGAAGCTGGGATTCACTCACATCCAGACAGAGCCCATGCCCAACACTGCAGTTTTACCATATTTTGTTGAGCTGAAGTTTGTATTTTTAGACATCTTTAACGCATTCTCTTGGAAGATTTTCGTTCTAAATGCTAACCACCACCAGGAGCCCTGAGTGAGTCCTAAATGAAGCTGGGTGGGGCCGAGAGCCTAGATCGCTCTGTCTGCCTCCCAGGTCCTGCCTCTCGCTTTGCCGGGCCTGGCAGAGGAAGCGCGGGAAGGAGCTGCCAGGCCAGGCCAGGGCTTGGCGGCAAAGCTGCTTGTGCGCGGGAGGCCAGAGCCGCGCCCTGGCACCTGGCAGGCAGCCCGGCCCCACCGTTGAGAAAATACCTGGAACAAAGGCGTCCTCCCGCCACGACTGGCCGCCTCTCCTGTGCCTGCAGCGCCGAGGCTGAGGAATCTGACCCCGGGGCCAGGCCAGGCCGGGTCCTTAAACGGCCTCAGGAGGCCCAGCCGGGAACACCCGCCGGGCTTTCTGGGGTGGGCATCCCAGGGGGAGCTCGTCCTCTCACCCCATTTTCACCCAGGGGCTCTTTGGGCTGCCTGGACTTCCGGTTACTGCCACTCTCCCCCCAGGTGTCTTCACAGGGCAGGTGGTTCACAGCTCTAGGGCCTGGCGACCCCCAGCCAGGGGGGCCATCTCATAGCCCTGGCTGCTCAGCGGAGCAGACTGGACGGGTGAGAGCCCCTGGTGGAGAGCCAGTGATCCCACAGAGGAATCTGAACTAGGGGCCCAGGAGAGTGAACGGTAGAAAAGACTCTGGACACCCGCCTCAGGGCAGTGGCGTGGTTCTTGGTGGACATATCCTGAGCAAAGCTGGACGCTCCTCAGAGGGGAGAGCCAGCCTCCTGAGGGGGTAGCCAGCCTATGGCCCTTTCCTTCTCCTTTCTCCCCGCCTTCCTGTGAACAAGACTTCGGGAGCATGAATCGGCAAGAGACCACCCCACCGCAGCTCTTACATTCAAAAAACCACGGAGCCCCAGGCCCAACTCCCAGCCCCAGCCGGCAGCGCGCCCCCCTGTGCTCTAGTGACCATGTCAGCCGGGCCACCGCCAGCCCGTGTGGTGCTTCTGGTGACTCAGCTGAGGAAGCTGCTTTCTCCAGGTGGACACAGCCTTCAGGGCCCCCAGCTGTGCCAAGCGGAGCAGGGCGTGGAGCTGGACCTCAGCCCCCGCTTGCTTCTCGTTTCTGTGCATGTGTGCAGACCCAAGCGGCGGTGCTTCATGCAGAGCAACAAGGCCTGGGAGGAAGATCCCCAACCGGGACCCTCGGCCCCTGATTCCCAGGCCAACCCCTGTTCCCCTGACCTGGATATTCCCTGGGCTGGATGAAGGAAGGCCATTCCAGAGGTGATCCCTCTTCACGGGCCCGAACCAACTCTAAAGAGCAGGGCAAGGATTCAAGAGGGGTTCCCTAGAAAAAGCTCCCCACACCACTGAGGGACGCCTTCTCCGCAGGCAGCACCTCCTGGCCCCGGGGCAGCCCCTGGAGGAGGAGCTCCCAGCTCCGTTGGTGGCCTCAAAGCCACTCTGGGGGCAGGATGCTAGCCAGGACATGCTCTTGCTCCTGGTGTGTCAGTCTATGTGGACGATCAGGCAGAGGCGGCACGGAGCCAGCACACTCTGGTCCGTTTTTCTGGTCCCTGTGCTTACTGCTCTGTGCTCGGACCCAGGAGCCTGGAGGCTCGGGGCCTGGCCAGCCTGCTTCTGCTCATTTCAGTCCCTGTAGTTCATCACAGAGCCCAGGGCATGGGGCCCTGACCCACTGCAGAGCCAGCTCAGAGCGCGGCCTGCACAGATGAATGAGAGGATCATCCAGAGAAAGAGGCCCTCATAAGGCCACTGGGGCTGCCAAGGCCTGGGGTCCCAGGACCGTGGCCCCAGCCTTCCCTGCAAGCAGGACTTCCTAAGCCTCACGCCCTTTTCTACAGAACGGCATCAATGACGCCTGCCTCCCTTGGCTGCTGCACAAATTCCTATTAATAATAAGAACAGCAGCAGTAACAATAATATAGCCACCACTTCTCGAGCACTTCCTCTCTGTTAGAACTTTGTATGAATCCTCACAACAGTGCAGGAAGGAGTTGCTCTCCCCATTTTACAAAGAACTTGGTAATGACTTAGTGAAGAGGAGCCTTGCTCAGGAAATGCAGCTGGATCCCTTGAGTGTGCAGGGCAGTGTGGGTTGTGTGGGGTCCCTGGTGTCTGTGGAGTTCACAGCTGGGGAAGGAATCCCCACCATGGTCCAGAATCCATGCTCTCAGCCTGTCTTCCCCAGGTCACCTAAGTCTAGGACCAAAGTCAAAACTGCCAGGAGGCTGGAGTCCTGGGCTCTGGTCCCCCTTGTGCTCCTAACTGGTTCTGCCACCTGGGTCAGTCACTATCCCTCCCTCACCCGGTTTATCCTAATGTAACGTGAGAAACAGGGATCAGATGGCTGACACCAAGATCTCTCACCACAAAGAAAGGCTGGAAGTTCAGGCAAACATGGAGCCTGTGTCTGGATGTCTGGCTACTCTCTGCCCCCTGGTGGACACAAGCAGCCTAGCACCCAGGGGGAAACCCGTGCTACGTGCCAAATCACTTCAGTCGTGTTCCACTCTTTGCGACCCCATGAACAGGTATGACCTAAATCAAATCCCTTACGATTATACAGTGGAACTGAAAAATAGATTCAAGGGATTAGATCTGATACAGCGCCTAAAGGACTATGGACGGAGGTTTGTGACATTGTACAGGAGACAGGGATCAAGACCGTCCCCAAGAAAAAGAAATGCAAAAAGGCAAAATGGCTGTCTGAGGGGGCCTTACAAATAGCTGTGAAAAGAAGAGAAGGGAAAAGCAAAGGAGAAAAGGAAAGATATTCCCATTTGAATGCAGAGTTCCAAAGAACAGCAAGGAGAGACAAGAAAGCTTCCTCGGTGATCAGTGCAAATAAATAGAGGAAAACAATAGAATGGGAAAGACTAGAGATCTCTTCATGAAAATTAGAGATACCAAGGGAACATTTCATGCAAAGATGGGCACAATAAAGGACAGAAATGGCATGGACCTAACAGAAGCAGAAGGTATTAAGAAGAGGTGGCAAGAACACACAGAAAAACTGTACAAAAAAAGATCTTCATGACCCAGATAATCATAATGGTGTGATCACTCACCTAGAACCAGACATCCTGGAATGGGAAGTCTAGTGGGCCTTAGGAAGCATCACTATGAACAAAGCTAGTGGAGGTGATGGAATTCCAGTTGAGCTATTTCAAATCCTGAAAGATGATGCTGTGAAAGTGCTGCACTCAATATGTCAGCAAATTTGGAAAGCTCAGCAGTGGCCACAGGACTGGAAAAGGTCAGTTTTCATTCCAATCCCAAAGAAAGGCAATGCCAAAGAATGTTCAAACTACCACACAATTGCACTCATTTCACACGCTAATATAGCTCAAAATTCTCCAAGCCAGGCTTCAACAGTACATGAACCGTGAACTTCCAGATGTTCAAGCTGATTTTAGAAAAGGCAGAGCAACCAGAGATCAAATTGCCAACATCCTTTGGATCATTGGAAAAGCAAGAGAGTTCCAGAAAACATCTATTTCTGCTTTATTGACTATGCCAAAGTCTTTGTGTGGGTCACAACAAACTGTGGAAAATTTTTCAAGAGATGGTAATACCAGACCACCTGACCTGCCTCTTGAGAAATCCGTATGCAGATCAGGAAGCAACAATTAGAACTGGACATGGAACAACAGACTGGTTCCAAATCGGGAAAGGAGTACGTCAAGACTGTATATTGTCACCCTGCTTATTTAACTTCTATGCAGAGTACATCATGAGAAATGCTGGGCTGGATGAAGCACAAGCTGGAATCAAGTTTGCCGGGAGAAATATCAATAATCTCATATTTGCAGATGATACCACTCTTATGGGAGAAAGTGAAGAACTAAAGAACCTCTTGATGAAAGTGAAAGAGGAGAGAAAAAATTGGCTTAAAACTCAACATTCAGAAAACTAAGATCATAGCATCCAGTCCCATCACTTCATGGTAAATAGGTGGGGAAGCAGTGGAAACAGTGGCTGACTTTATTGTTCTGGACTCCAAAATCACTGCAGATGCTGATTGCAGCCATGAAATTAAAAGACGCTTACTCCTTGGAAGAAAGTTATGACCAACCTAGACAGCATATTAAGAAGCAGAGACATTATTTTACCAGTGAAAGTTCATCTAGTCAAGGCTATGGTTTTTCCAGTAGTCATGCATGGATGTGAGAGCTGGACTGTAAAGAAAGCTTAGCACCAAATAATTGATGCTTTGGAACTGTGGTGTTGGAGAAGACTCCTGAGAGTCCCTTGGACTGCAAGGAGATCCAACCTGTCAGTCCTAAAGGAAATCAGTCCTGAATATTCATTGGAAGGACTGATGCTGATGCTGAAACTCCAATTCTTTGGCCACCTGATGGGAAGAACTGGCTCATTTGAAAAGACCCTGATGCTGGGAAAGATTGAAGGTGAGAGGAGAAGGGGACAACAGAGGATGAGATGGTTGGATGGCATTACTGAAGTGATGGACATGAGTTTGAGTAGGCTTCAGGAGTCGGTGATGGACAGGGAAGCCTGGTGTGCTGCAGTCCATGGGGTCACAAAAAGTCGAACATGACTGAGCGACTGAACTGAACTGAAGTAAATGCAGGAGATCTAAGAGATGCCGGTTCGATTCCTAAGTTGGGAAGCTCCCCTGGAGAAGGAAATGGCAACCCACTCCAGTATTTATGCCTGGAAAATCCTATGGACAGGGGAGCCTGACAGGCTACAGTCCATGGGGTTGCAAAGAGCTGGACACGACTGAAGTGTCTTAGCACATGTCCTACAAGTAATCCACTTTATTAGTTTTTTATGTATCCTTTTCAGGTGAGTAAATACTATCAAATATGGATGTGCATTCTTATTCAGTCACACCCCTCTTTTACTCAAGGGAGGACATACTATACTCTGCATCTTACCTTTTTCACTTAAGAAAGTGTTTTGGGGACGTCTCTGGTGGCCCAGTGACTAAGACTCTGTGCTTCCACTGCAGGGGCCCTGGGCTTGATCCCTGGTCAGGGAACTAGATCCTGCATGCTGCAACTAAGATCTGGTATGGCCAAATAAATAAATAATTTTAAAATATAAATTATATTTCAAAAGGAGTTCTGTAGTTTAATCAGTCCATAGAGAGCTTTCTTCTTTGAGCTTCCTAATACGTGATGGGGTGTAGCAGAGTTTATCGGCCAGTTCCTTCCTTATTACACTTGAGCTGTTTCCAGACCCCTGGGTATCACAAACAAGGCTGTAATGAGTGATCTTACCTGCCCAGGGCTGATGATTAGGCAAGAGTGTCAAGGGCACAGCAAGAGTGTCAAGAGCACGGCAAAGGCAGGGCTGAATCAATTGTTAAAATATTGAAATGCTTGTGTGGTGCCGGGTAAAGAGTAGCACCGCATCTGTGACAATCAATAAACTTACAAAACTCTGCTCCAACGCTTCAGTTCAAGCTGTGCTTCTAGGCTGACAGGACCTCCTGGTTGATTAACAATGTCAGGACCAGCTGGGAGGATGGGCCATGCTGCAGGGAGACTTTGGGGCTGCATTCAGCATTCTTTACAGAACATTTTGTATTTTAGAACATTTGCTGGTTTATCATTCTCCTCTAATTATCTAGCTCCTACTGCTTGTATATATTTTAGTTTTCACTGAGCTTTTATTGGTTCATTTTAATTCTTGTTCAGTAAGATGCATGCACTGCTTTGATATCTGTAAATTTAAGACTTAGAGTAAAATGTTAAAAACAAACACCAAAATGAAGAAACATGAAATGTTGGATGTTTCTGAATATTTCTTTTAAATAGTTTAAATGTGAATCTTCCTTTCCCGGGAGGAAGAAGAAACAACAACCATAATCCATCACAGCCTGGGGTAGCTTTTTATTACTGTGTCCAAATCTACAGAGACTGGGGAATTTATTAATATGCAAGAATCAGTACAAAATCAGACAAATAATTTACATTTATAGAATAAAAATATTGATAGTTTTGTGCTTCAGATTATTATGGACTGGGTGCACATGCTAAGACACTTCAGTCGTGTCCGACTCTTTGGGACCCCATGGACGGTAGCCCGCCAGGCCCCTCTGTCCATGGGATTCTCCAGGCGTGAATACTGGAGTGGGTTGCCATTTCCTTCTCCAGGGGATCTTCTCATCACAGGTATCCAGCCAGCATCTCTTACATTTCCTGCATTGGCAGGCAGATTCTTTTCCACTAGCCCTATCTGGGTGATTCAGATCAATCTTATTTTTGAGGAAAAGTTGGACATATTCACTTAAAAATCATTCTATCTAACACCTGAATGGGTTTAAATGAGTCCCTTGGGAATTCCATGGTGGTCTGATGGTTAGGGATTCATGCTGCCACTGCAAAGGGCATGGATTTGATCCCTGGTCTTGGAACTAAGATCCCACAAGCCAAGCAGCTTGGCCACAAAAAGAAGAAAGAAAGCAAGCACCTCAACTCTATACCATCACAATCCCTGAAATTGTACTAAGCGCATCCTAGATTGCAAATTTCTCCAGGTGTTGGGCAAAAGCAAAAGAGTAAGTCCCCTCTGGACTTGGTCTCTGGAGGAAGATAACACCACTCTCAGCCTGAAATTGTTTCTGTAAGGAGTGTTCCAAATACAGTGATGACCCAGTACATGCACATATGTAAACACAAACACACAGCAAGCACATGAGGAGTTAACATGAACAAAATCAGTACAATAGATGAAAAAAAAAATAAACCTCAGAGATTTCAGGTGTTGGAGCTATAGACAGATCTTTATTGTATTTTTCAAGTGTTTTTCTTTTGGGCTATTATTTTCTTTTCTTTTGGCTGCACTGTGAGGCATGAAGGATTTTAGTTTCCCAACCAGGGACTGGGGCTTCCCAGGGGGCACCATGGTAAAGATCCCACTGGAGAATGCAGGAGACTTAAGAGATGTGGGTTTGAACCCTGGGTCGGGAACCCCTGGAGTAGGAAATGGCAATCCACTTCAGTATTCTTGCCTGGAGAATCCCACAGACAGAGGAGTCTGGTGGGCTCCAGTCCATCGGGACACACAGGGTCAGACATGACTGAAGCGACTTAGCACACAGCACGCAACCAGGGATTGAATCCCTACCCTCTGCAGTAGAAGCACAGAGCCCTAATCACTGGACTGCCAGGGAAGTTGCCCAGTATTTGTCTCTCTGTGTGACTTATTTCACTTAGCATAATGCCCTTGAAGTTCATCCACATTGTTGCAAATGGCAAAATTTTGTTCTTTTTCATGCCTCAGTAGTATTCCACTGTATATATGTACCACATCTTCTTTATCCATTCATTTGTTGCTGATCTTTTAGATTGCTTCCATACCTAAGCAATCATAAATAAAGCTACTATGAAAATTGGGGTGCGTGTGTGTTTTCGAATTAATGCTTTTGTTTTTTTAAAATAGGTACCCAGGATAGAATTGCTATTTTTAGTTTTTTGAGAAACCTCCATACTGTTTCCCACCGTGACTGCAAGGGCCTAGCTCTTTCTGAAATGAGCAGCAAGCCAGTCTTATCCCCTGGAGAATGAATGGGCACATCAGCCTCCTGTGGTCCCCTTGACCTGCCCTGTCATCTCTCTGATAAGCTGCAGAGACTGCTCAGTGCCAGGTAGTTTGATTGAGTCCAGCAAGGATAGACAGGGGCTCTCAGGGCCCAAGGTGGCTGCCTTCCCCAATAATCCAACCCCTCAACACTCCACATTTGTAAATGGAATTCAAATTTTCACATGAATAGCCCATCCTATCAGAAACTCAGATTAGAGCCCATCAGCAGAAGCCCAATCGGCCATATGAGTCCAGGCTGCAGTAGTGACCCAGGCTCCTGGACTCAGCCAAATGAGTAAGTCCCAGAGGGATAGGTAGGGATTGTTTCAGATAACCTGAGCTTCCTTCTTTGTGCTGTAGGTGGACTGTTCTGCTTAAAGAAAGAAAGTGAAGTTGCTCTGTCATGTTTGATTCTTTGCGACCCCATGGACTGTAGCCCACCAGGCTCCTCCATCCATGGAATTTTCCAGGCAAGAATACTGGAGCAGGTTGCCATTTCGCTTAGACTATGGCCTTAATTCAAATTTACATGCATGCAACCATGCACCCACGAGGGAGTATAGAGCTAGACTCCTAGCCACTGCAGCCACCCAGGAGAGCTTAGACGGACCTGCTGACCTCGGACCTGTGCCATCTCTGTGGCTTCGTGGCTAAAGCAAAAGGTGCGTCTCTGGTTTTGTTTTTTTTTGGCCGCGCCATGCAGCTTATGGTCTCCTAGTTCCCTGATCAGGGATCGTGCCCCTGCAGAGGAGGTGCAGAGTCCTATCCACTGGACCCTCAGGGAATTCTAGGTGGGTCACTGACTGTGGTCTTGGGATCATGGTCTCTGTTGACAAGGAATGACTCATACTGCTATACAGAACCGGGGCTCAGGGTATGCTCCTGGTTCCTAGAACTCCCCTTCATCTGGGAACCCAGACAAAGAAAATGTGACCCAAGGGGCAGGGCAGTTGTCAATAATTACAGAGGGTGATAGGTAAGTCAGAAAGCAACCCCCGTCCCTAGTGGGGAAGCATTCATGCCTCACTCTCTCCCACATACAAACATGTGGGAGACTTTTGGGGTAACAGACTGGGGCCAAGTTGGAAGCTATACATGCAGTGGGTTTCACCATAACTAAGGGACTTAGGGCCAAGGGCCCAGCACATTTTGTTGGCGCAAGTCAAAGAGGTTATTTGAACAAAAGCAAAACATATAATGAACTTCAACTTTGGGACTTCCCTAGTGGTCCAGTGGTTAAGGCTCTGAGCTTTCACTGCCAAGGGCAAGTGTTCAGTCCCTGGTTGGGGAACTAAGATCCCACATTCAGCATGGCCAAAAATAAAATAAAATAATAATAAAGGAAACAAACCCCCAGACTCAGCCTTCAATGTTTTCAGATGACAGAATAAACTCTTGTAAAATATGCTATTAAAAAAATTCTTCTGGCTCATTGAACCCTGAAACTTGGTCAAAGGATGCTTATAAAGCTATGTGAGTTGAAGGCAAAAGAAAAAAATCAATAACATTAAGCCAATTAATCAAGTATGACATTTAAATTAATGATCTTCATGACTGGGTTGATAATAGAGATATTCTATAATATATAAAAATCTCACACACCTACTAAACTGGAGAATATCAGTAGTAAGTTTTCTAAAGAAATTCTCAATTTCATTCACTGTATGTTTTTTCTACTTAATTTACATGATTTTATATAAAAATGTAGGACCTTTCTTGTTACCTAGTCCAATAAACAACCAAAATAATAAAAAAAAAACTTACACAGCATTATAATGGTTAGAATAACTTTGAATATAAACAGTTAGTTCAGAACAAGCTAAGAAAAGTTTTAACACCATGAACAATATCACTGCTTTTGAAGAAAAATTCTCTATTGAGAGGACACAGCACCTAATAATGATCATTTTTTTTTAATGATGATCAATTTAATGGAGAAAGTATAAGAAGAGTTTAATGTCAAATCATGGCTCAGATGACAGTATCATTTAGCTAGTGACAACTGCATTATACGAGTAACATGCTCACATTGTCTAAAAACCAATATATGATTTGGAAACCATTAGAATAATTTGATGAATAGGTTGCATACGTGCTCAGTCATGTCTGACTCTTTGAGACCCCACTGGGCTGTTGACCACCAGGCTCCTCTGTCCAAGGAAATTTTCCAGGCAAGAATACTGGAGTGGGTTACCATTTCCTCCTCCAGGGAATCTTCCAGAGCCAGGGATAGGACTCCCATCTCCTGCATTGGCAGTTGGCGTCTTTACCACTGAGCCACCTTAGAAGCCCATAATGAATAGATTATCACCTACAATTTGTGTCACTTGTTAATCATAGAAGATGTAGTGTAGATAAAAGGGAATATTTTAAAATTATTGCTATACGAGCATATTGCAACATACACATACATTTTAATGATCACACCCACTTGTTATATATTTTGAATATCATCCTTTTACATATATCATTTCTCAGTCCAGAGACATGTCTATACAGCAAATTCTCACAAGAAGGATTGCTGAGTCTAAGTGCAAGTGCATTTAAAATTTTGACAGATACTGTCAAATTGCCCTTGGTAGAGACTGTACTATTTTTGTACTCCCATCAGGAATTTACGAGTACCTGTTTCCTCACAGTCTCATCACAGCTGTATTGATAAAATTTTTGATTTTTTTTTGTTCTTTCAATAGGTGTGAAATTTTAGCTCAGTGCAATTAAAACTTGTACTTTCTTATTATGAGTGAAGTTGGCATATTTTTTATATATTTAAAGATTGCTTGCATCTCTTTTCTTGTGAACTGTATATTGATGAAGGTCATGTCAAGCATATTAAATTTTATTTATTTTATTTTTTTAATTCTAAGAGCAATAGGAAAGTGCTATAGGGTTACTTGTTGGGAATGAATATATGCAGATTTGTGCTTTATAAAAGCACTTCTTGGACTTCTCTGGCTATCCAGTGGTTAAGACTCCATGCTTCCAATGCAGGGGGTATGGGTTTCATCCCTGGTCAGGGAACTAAGATCCTGTGTGTTGTATGGTGCAGCCAAATTAAATAAATAAATAAAATAGAGGAAGCACCTCTGCAGCTATATCCTAAATCTTCTCCCTTCACAGTATCCCGTTTCCCTGCAAAGAATAGTGCAAAATTCCCAGAAGACTGGAGAGATGGAATTCTGAGCACAGAAGAAGTGTCCTTGGATAGGAGGGAATTGAGGGAGGAGAAGGCAGTTGTGTGACAGCTTCTATTTTCTCTGTCAAGTAGAACATTCCGTCATTTGCCAAGTGTGAACAGGCTAGAAGAGAAGATAGAAGTCTGAGAACAGTGTGTCTAAACAAAACATAATAAAAGTGAATAGCAGCCTTGAAGTTGGTGACTATGAATTTAGTGTCACTTACACGCTCTGTAGTTCATGTTCTTCGGCAACTGAGCAGCCTGGATGTAGGCACAATGGAGATGGGTGGCTGGGTTCACCCAGAGTTTGGAGTTTTGATGTGTAAGTGGTGAAGGCGATGGGGTTCAGGATGTTTGAGGAGGTGATGAACAGGGGACTTCCCTGCTAGTCCAGGGGTTGAAAGTCCGCCTGCCACGGCAGGGAGCGTGGGTTCGGGCCCTGGTCCGGGAAGATCCCACGTGCCACAGGGCAACTGGGCTTCCGTAGCCACAGATACTGGAGCCTAAGAGCCCCAGAGCCAGTCTTCACCAGCAACACGAGAAGCCACCGCGATGAGAAGACCATGCACTGTACAAAGTGTGGCCCCCGTGCAGCAGTGAAGACCCAGCACGGCCAAAAGTAAATAAGTAAATGAAGCAAAACAATAGAACATGGAATTTAAGTTGGTTAAAGGGCAAAGCTGAAGCTGATGCTGAAGCTGAAACTCCAATACTTTGGCCACCAGATGCGAAGAACTGACTCATTTGAAAAGACCCTGATGCTGGGAAAGATTGAAGGTGGGAGGAGAAGGGGATGACAGAGGATGAGATGGTTGGATGGCATCACCGATTCAATGGACATGAGTTTGAGTAAACTCTGGGAGTTGGTGATGAACAGGGAGGCCTGGCGTGCTGCAGTCCATGGGGTTGCAAAGAGTTGGATACAACTGAGCGACTGAACTGAACTGAACTGAAAGAGCAAAATGAAGTCAGAAAAGAGTTGATGGATAGGGAGAAATTGGATGGTCCAGTGAACTGGATGTCTTGAGGAGGTTCAAGAAGAGAAGAGTGTGATGGATTGAGAAAAGCAAGTTGGAAAGACGCAAAACTGTGAGCTTACAGTGACTCTGCTCTTTGACAAGGTACAGGGGGTTGTCACAGACATTAGGGGTACAGGGAAGTTCAGAAGACAGTGAGGAGGTAAGGAATAAGGAGTCCGGGAGGGCAGAGTCATGGGCCATGGTCCTGTGCCTTTCTTTGCAGGTAGAAGCTTTTCAGAGGATCTTGGTCACACTTGTGTGGAGAGTGTGTGGAAGCACAAGAGTTTGCATTGTGTTTCGGTTAGAATTTTTTTAAAATTTATTTATTTTTGCCACACCACACAGCTTGTGGGATCTCAGCTCCCTGACCAGAGATTAAAATCAGGCCATAGCTGTGAAAGCCTGGAATCCTAACCATTAGGCTAACCCATAGGGTTAGAATATTTTAGAGAAATCATTTCTTTCAAGCAGTTTCCAATGAACGCAAATGGAGCAATCACAAAATAAAGCATGCGTGTTAAGAATTATAAAGAAAGCCTCAACAAATTCTAAAGCGTTAATGTCATACAGTCTAAGTCCCCCAATCATGATTCAGTAAAATTGCATATTATAATGGGCTTACATGTTTGGGAACCATCCTACTGATAAATACATTTGGTTGAAAAAGGAAATAAAAAAGAAATTTGAAAAGTATTTAGTTCTGAATGATAATGACAAAAGTACAGGTCAAAGTTTGTGGGACACAGCTAAAGCAGTACTACAGGCAAATTTATTATATTAAAACACATTTAGTGGAAACAGTGAATGTATAAAAATAAACAAGCCCTCAAGAGAATTGAAAACATACATTCACACAGACAAAGTGTAAGTAAATGTTCAGAGCAGCAACTGTTTAAAATAGCCTCATAATAATGCAAATGTTTTAACTATTGTATACGTATAGTACAAACAATACAGATGTCCATTAAATGGTGAATGGATAAACAAAATGTGGCATGTCCATACAATGGAATGTTTCCCCCATAAAATGGAATAAAGTACTGCTACATGCTACAACCAAGATGAACCTCAAAAGCATATTAAGGAAGGACACATATATTTCGTGATTCTACTTTTGTGAAATGTCCAGAAAAGACAAATCTTTAAAGAGAGGAAGTAGATTGGTGGTTGCCTAGGGCTGGGGATGGGAATGGGAATAAATTGCAAGTGGGTGTGTTTCTGTCTTTTGAGGGTGATGGAAAATAGTTTAAAATTATACTGTGGTGATGGTTGAACAACTCTGTAACTATGCTAAGAATTATTCAATTTTATACTTAAAACAGGTAAATGTTATGGTGTGTAGATTATACCTCAATGAAGTGTTAAAAATAGATTAATGAGGCAAGCATTCAATTTAAGATGGTGAAGAACAGCAATAAAACAACCCCCTAAAAACAGGAACAAAGGAAATGATAAAGTCACAAATCAAGGAAAAAGAGCAAAAAAAGAAGGAAAATATTTTAAACTTATTTTCTTGAAAAAAATACATATAGTTGGTAATTGTCCAGAGATGGGGTAGTTATCATAGAGACTGAATCCATTTACAACTTAAGTGAATGACTGCCAGTAACAAGTATGTCCTAAAGCTTGTAGTCATTACATTCTTCACTGATGATAGGATTTGCCATTTCAGTTGTAGGATCTGGCTTCTGTTGATTGGCTAGTCTGTGATCATTTCTAAAGTCCAAACACTTCTCATGCATTTCTCATGTATTATCTCTTTGCATTCTCAATAACAGCCCAAAGAGGTAGGTATTATTATTATCCACATTTAATGGATCGCAGGAGGGGAGCCTTCGCTGAGGTCACATAGCTCTGGGGTCTCTAGTCTATTTCCCCCAGGTGCTAGGCTGCTGGTGTCCATCAGAGGGCAGAGAGAAGTCAGACATTCAGACACAGGCTCCACGTTTGTCTGAACTTCCAGCCTTTCTTTGTGGTGAGGGATCTTGGTCAGGGATCTGACCCCCGTTTCTCACGTTACAACAGGATAAACCTGGGGAGGGAGGGATAGTGACCAATCCAGGTGGCAGAGCCAGTTTGAAGCACAAGTGGGACCAGAACCCAGCCTCCTGGCAGCTTTGACCTTGGCCCTAGACTTAGGTGACCCTCAGCACCTGGGAGAGACAGGATGGACATGGATTCTGGACCACAGTGGGGGCTCCTTCCCCAGCTGTGGACTCCACAGACACCAGGGGCCCCACACAACCCACGCTGCCCTGCACACTCAAGGATCCAGCTGCATTTCCTGAGCAAGGCTCCTCTTCACTAAGTCATTACCAAGTTCTTTGTAAAATGGGGAGAGCAACTGCCTCATAGCACTATCGTGCAGATTCATGCAAAGCTCTAACATAGAGGAAGTACTCTTGGAGAAGTGGCTATATCACTGTGGTTGTTGCTCTTTTTATTATTACTAAATTTCATTATTAACAACACCAACCAAGGGAGGCAGGTGTCACTTATGCCCTTCTGTAGACGAGGTGAGGTTCAGGAAGTCCTTTGGCAGTGAGGGGTGGGGCTGAGATCCTGGGACCCCGGCCTTGGGCTGGGGTGAATTAAGGACAGCTGTCCTGCTGCTATCATAGCAATCTAGGTGCATACAGTTATGATCCCATCTTACACATGAGGAGTAAGAGGAGGTTACATATAAGGAGGCTGGGGATATGTGTCACAGCTGGCATAGACCTTTGATAGGAATTCCTGCCTGTCTCACTCCAGAGCCTGTGCTCTTGACCATTATTACCTTACCCTCAACCATTGCCCTCTGCTGCAGCAGTGTATGAAGTAATCAGTGCAGACTTTCGGTCATTAGGGTGTGTTCATGTGCATAGTTGTTGGATGATAAGATGTCTGAGGTACTCTATACCTGACCCCTGCACTCTGCTTAATCCATCTAGAGTGTGGTTTGAGTAAAAATGTCTAGGCATTGGTCAGTTTTTTCGTATGGTAGTAAAATATACATAGTGTGAAAGATACCATTTTAACTGCTTTTAGGAATACAGTTCAGTGACATTAAAGTGTATTGACATTGTTTTCCAACCATCACTACCAACCATCTCCAGAACTTTTTCAGCATCCCACACTGACTTTCATACCCATTAAAAAAAGATAACTCCTCTCTTCCCTTATCCCCTGGAAACTACCATTTACTTTCTGTCTATACGATTTTGATGACTCTAGACATCTCATGTAAATGAAATCATAATATCTGTCCTTTTATGTCTACTTTTAGTTAAGCGTAAGGCCTTCAAGATTTGTCCATGTTCTTCAGTTCAGTTCAGTCGCTCAGTCATGTCTGATTCTTAGCAAATCCTGCAGCATGCCAGGCCTCCCTGTCCATTACCAAATCCTGGAGTTTGCTCCATTGAGTCAGTGATGCCATCCAACCATCTCGTCCTCTGTCTCCCCTTCTCCTTCTGCCTTCAGTCTTTCCCAGCATCAGGGTCTTTTCCAACGAATCAGCTCTTTGCATCAGGTGGCCAAAGTATTGGAGCGTCAGCTTCAGCATTAGTCCTTCCAATGAATGTTCAGGACTAATTTCCTTTAGGATTGACTGGTTTGATCTCCTTGCAGTCCAAGGGACTCTCGACAGTTTACTCCAACACCACAGTTCAAAAGCATCAATTCTTTGGCATTCAGCCTTCTTTATGATCCAACTGTCATGTCCACACATGACTACTGGAAAAACCATAGCTTTGACTAGATGGACCTTTGTTGGCAAAGTAATGTTTCTGCTTTTTAATATGCCATCTAAGTTTGTCATAGCTTTTCTTTCAAGGAGCAAGATTCTTTTAATTTCTTGGCTGCAGTCACTGTTCACAGTGATTTTGGTTCCCAAGAAAAGAAAATCTGTCACTGTTTCCATTGTTTCCCCATCTATTTGCCATGAAGTGATGGGACTGGATGCCGTGTTCTTAGATTTTTTGAATGTTGAGTTTTAAGCCAGTTTTTTCACTCTCGTCTTTCACTTTCATCAAGAGGCTCTTTAGTTCCTCTTCTCTTTCTGCCATAAGATTGGTGTATATCTGAGGTTATTGATATTTCTCCCGGAAATCTTGATTCCAGCTTGGACTTCATCCAACCTGGCATTTCGCATGATGTATTCTGCATATAAGTTAAATAAGCAGAGTACATTTCCCTAATGACTAATAATGCTGAACATCTCACATGCTATTGGCCATCTATACATCTTCTTTGGAGAAATGTCTATTTAAGTCCTTTGCCCATTTCTAAATTGGTTTGTTTTATTTAGTTTTATGAGTTTTTTAAATTTATTCCAGATATTAATTTTTTATCATATACACGACTTGCAAGTATTTTCTTCCGTTTTGTGGGTTGCCTTTTACCGTATTGACAATGTTCTTGATAAACAGTTTCAAATTTTGATAATTAAAAGTCCAGTTGATCTGGTTTTTCTCTAGTTGTCTATAGTGTTACTGTCATCTTGATAACTTTTTTTGTTATTAAGCCATCCCACATGGCTTGTGAGATCTTAGTTCCCCTGAGCAGGGATGGAACCTGGGCCATGGCAGTGAATGTACCGGCGAGTCCTAATCACTGGACCACCAGGGAATTCCCATCATCTTGATAACTTTTAACTATAATTCTAACCATTCCAATATGGAGGTCCTTCTCTATATAGATTTCAAGCAATATTCCTCTTCAGTTGGGCCATTTTCTTTATATAGATTTCAAGCAACATTCCTCTTCAGTTGGGCTATAGAAGAGATTGTGCATGTGTTCTCAGATGCTCAGTCGTGTCCGACTCTTCATGACCCTATGAACTGTAGCCCGCTAGGCTCCTCTGTCCATGGGATTTTCCCGGCATGACTATTGGAGCAGGTAGGCATTTCCTACTCCAGGGGATCTTCCTGACCTGGAGATTGAACCCCCGTGTCCTGCATTGACAGGCGGACTCTTTACCACCGTGCCTCCAGGGAAACCCCATAAGAGAGACATCCCCTTGCCAATGGTGAGGTTTGTGTGCTTGTCTCAGGCAGCACAGGTTGGAGGAGGCCCTGCTGATTTCAGGTCAGTACATGGACGCTCTGCAGGCCTTGTTCCTCTGGTAGTACAAGATGAAGCCAAAGCTAGTTGAGGACCAGCCTGTGCATGGGAATCTCAATCTCATCACGAACCTCATGGATGCCCATAAGGTAAGGGATGAGATCTGGGCTGAGTGGAGGGCAAAGCCATTGGGTCCTCCACCCGTGAGTGCCTTCTGCTCGTGTTGCACTTCTAGGGGAGAAAGAAAGTTTCAAAGAGTCTGCTTTTTGGAGAGGGGGTCTCCTTCCTCTGTGTGTTTAAGCAAACTCCTGCCAGAATTCTGCATCAGTCACAAAGAATTGACCAAAGTTGGTTTGATTCAGATTTGGCAATGTGTGAACTTCATTTTGAGAGGTTTCTCCCACCTCCACCCCCATCCCTGGTCCAACCATCCACTGGTATCATTTGAGTCACAAAATGGATTTAATTTTGTGTGGATAGATGCCCTTTTCCATTGACTCCCAAGGTCAATGTGAGGACCTTTTAACCACTTTGGAACCATAAGCATCAGTATTTAGAATTGCATGAGTCTGTCATATTCAGCTACACAAAGCCCTTCTGTTTCAGTAGGGTGGATTGACATGAAGTGACACTTTATCATTATCTCTGATTAACATTTTGCATCTTGAAGTCTAATGTCTACCTGATATTAACACAGCCCCTCCAGCCTTCTTACTCTTTTATTTGCATGGTGTATTTTTTCATCCATTGACTTCCAACTTGTGTTTTGTATTTACAGTGAATCTTTTAAATGATATGATTTTGAAAAGATTATGAAAGTGAAAGTTGCTCAGTCATATCGGACTCTTTGTGACCCCATGGACTATACAGTCCATGGAATTCTCCAGGCCAGAATACTGGAATGGGTAGCCTTTCCCTTCTCCAGGGATCTTCCCAACCGAGGGACTGAACCCAGGTCTCCCGCATTGTAGGCAGATTCTTTACCAGCTGAGTCACTGCTGCCAAGTCGCTTCAGTCGTGTCCAACTCTGCGACCCCACAGACAGCATCCCACCAGGTCTGCCGTCCCTGGGATTCTCCAGGCAAGAATACTGGAGTGGGTTGCCCATTTCCTTCTCCAATGCATGAAAGTGAAAAGGGAAAGTGAAGTCGCTCAGGTCCTGTCCGACTCCTAGCAACCCCATGGACCGCAGCCTACCAGGCTCCTACGTCCATGCGATTTTCTAGGCAAGAGTACTGGAGTGGGTTGCCATTGCCTCCTCCAAGCTGAGCCACTAGGGAAGCCCAAAAATACTGGAGCAGGTAGCCTATCCGTTCTCCAGGGGATTTTCCCGACCCAGGAATCGAACGGGGGTCTAGCTTATCATTTGTTCTTGCTTTCCCCCCACCCCTAAGTCATCTGACAATCTCTGATTTTTAATTGGTGTATTAACAGGAGGTAACTTGACCCACTGGCTGGACATTCCCCATGAAGACAGGACTGTCTCATCGTGCTTAACACCTTGAGTCCGTAATGAACTGAATAAACGCGGTGAGAAAGCGCCTAGGGAAGAGCAGGCTATGTAGAAGGGGATAATCAGTCAAGGAGTTTCCGCGATGATTCTTCTCTCAAAAATCGCTGAGGGACGTGATAATTAAGTCGCGCAAAAAATCAGGAAGGGCGCCAGAGCTCCTTGACCGGTGGGAGGCATATCTCGCGCGCGGCTGGACCCGCACCGGGGTCCGAAGGGCGCACAGCGGAGCTGGCGGTGATAGCGCGGCTGCTGGAGCTGCTGGGGCGGCCCGCCAGAGGCGCTGATCCGGAGCGCGCCGGAGCCAGGTGGGTGGGCGCGCCGGGAGCAGTGACCCAGCGAGTGCCAGATGTCCCGGAAGGACCCCCCCCCCCCCCCCCCCCAAAGCGCAGAGGCCGGCCAGGAGCTGCGGTGGCCGGCCAGGAGCTGCGGTGGCGAGGAACTCCTGCCCGGATGCTATTGGCGAAAGGATGCACCCCACTCTCTAGGCTTGCCTGACACCTGCGAACCTCTCCACCTCTAGACTAGCCTGAGGCGTTTCGGGCCCTGGAGCGACACCCCACGCACCAGACAGGGCTTTCGGGTCACTCCACGGCGGGACAGAGAGTTAGGATCACGCCCCGGCAGGGCGATCAAGAACATGCCCCGTGGGAGCGCAGGGTCAGATCTCAGATAGCGCCTGTACCCTGGGTTCCCCAGGCCCAGTCCGCGCGCCCTCCAGACAGCGCGGACAGAGTGGGCAGCGGAACCCAGACGACAGCTAGGCCCCTGACGGCTGGGCTGTGGACTCCTCACTTGTCCCGCCAGCCACCTACAGGCGGGTCTCACCTCGGAGGCGTCACGACCCGCCACCCAGCACCCCTTCCTGGGGCACAGGTTCCAAGCCTTGTCCCCGCCCCCGCTCCACCATTGGTCAGGTCCGAGGGGCGGGACCCGACGGCTCCCAGCTGGGCTGAGAGAGGCGGCCCGGGCCCCTCGGAGAGGTACAGACACCGCCCGCACCTCCCCGAACCCGACGGCCGCTCTCCCTGCGCCTCTAAGCTGAGCGGCCTCGGCAGC
Source organism: Muntiacus reevesi (assembly GCF_963930625.1). Lineage (NCBI taxonomy): Eukaryota > Metazoa > Chordata > Mammalia > Artiodactyla > Cervidae > Muntiacus > Muntiacus reevesi. The sequence continues at coordinate 164,859,138 of NC_089249.1, forward strand.
AACCGGACTGTCGGGCGCAGCGGAACGGACAGACTAGCCGACCGTCCCTGGTTCCCGGAGGAGCCCCTGCCCGAGGCGGTGCGGCCGCAGCCGACGGTCCGGGAACTCTAGGGACCGCGCCGCGTTCGCGGGCGACCCACGCCCCGTCCCGCCGGCCCCAAGCCAGGCCCGCCGCGCGCCGTCGGGGCGGCCCCGACCCGGGCCCCGCTGGGAGCGGATGCGCGCGCGGTGAGGCCGCCGCGTCCAGCCATGGCCGCGCGCCCCGGGCCGCTCTGGCTGCTGGGCCTGGCGCTCTGCGCGCTGAGCGGCGGCGGCGTCCCCGGTCCGCGCCCCCCGCTCGGCTGCCCGCAGCGCCGCCTGGGCCCGCGCGAGCGCCGCGACCTGCAGCGCGAGATCCTGGCGGTGCTCGGGCTGCCCGGCCGGCCCCGGCCCCGCGCGCCCCCCGCCGCCCAGCTGCCGGCGTCCGCGCCGCTCTTCATGCTCGACCTGTACCGCGCCGTGGCCAGCGACGACGACGAGGACGGCGGGGTCCCCGAGCGGCGCCTGGGCCGCGCAGACCTGGTCATGAGCTTCGTCAACATGGGTGAGCGCGGGTCCCGGGCGGGCGGCGGCGACCCCGGGAGAAGGCAGCGAGCTGAATGGCCCCACGGGGGCTGCGCGCGAGCGGCTGGGGCGTGTGCGCCACCTCGCGCAGGGGGAGCGCCTGCTGGGGGCGGGCAGTCACCTTGTCGTGGACAAGGACCTGCGTGCGGGAGGAAAACCTGCCCGGCTCAGGGATGTGGGGGTCGGTGAGCTGGACGGACAGGGACGGACGAGGAATGTGAGTCCCAGAGGCGTGTACCTTCACCCGCCCCCAGACACCCCGACGTAAGAGTGTGTAGTGTCGGGTGGACCCGGGTAGGGCCAGGAAGACAGTCTGGTCCTGGCGAGACGGGTGAGTAAGCAGAGGCCGTGATGCTGTCCCTGTGATAAGGGCGGTGTGAAGAGCAGGATAAAGGTCACCGTGAAAACCCTGTCACGGCATCAAAGCACAGGGTTGAGGTGAGGACCCAGATGTCCTGAGCCCTCACTGAGCAGCCTCTTCCCTGGGCCACCTAGGGGTGGGGGCAGGGGAGGGGAGGCATGGACTGAGCTCAGTGGGGCAGAGACTGTGGTCTTGTCACCCTGGCCCACGTCTGGGACTTGGCTTGTCAGGACTGAGTGTCCAGGCCCAGTGAATGACCCTTTGGGCAGTTTGGACTCCCTTTGTTCTCCAGGCAAAGCCCAGCTTTTGCTCTCTGCAGATATTCTCCAAATCGTTAAACCATTTACCCTTGGAGTTCTCAAAGATCACCTTTTCCATAGCTAGACGCTCTTTAATCTACATTCATGAACATAGGTCTCCCATCCGCTTTGTTCCCTGTCTGAGGCCAGTGAGGGCCAGTGGTCTGGGCTGCGGCAGACGCCAGGCTAGACCTGGGGATCGAGGACCATAGACCAGGCCCAGGCGGGAAGAGCCGTGGGACCCAGAGCGGGACAGGCCCCTGGCCAAGAACACCAGCCTCCCTTCACCTTGTAACCCTCCCAGCAACCCTGTCGGCAGACATGATATTCATCCCCATCTCCCGGATGAGGACAGTGAGGCTCAGAGAGGCGCCGTCTTGCTCAGGACAACGTGACCTCTGTGTGGCCGAGCCAGAAAGCCCCGTGTTGTTTGGTCTCCATCCCGGGCTCAAGGAGGTGACAGTTCTGTGTGAGGAGGGCAGGCTTTCATGGTGGAAAGAGCTGTCAGAGGGGTTTCGGCAGAGGGACCCAGGGGTCAGAGTGACAGCAGATTTTTGTGCGTCTTCAGTCATTTGCTTCCTATGGTAGGGCAAGAAGAGGGGACAATCTGGGAGGCCTGTCACCTCAAACCAGACCTAGTGATGGGTTCAGGTGGGAGAGCGAGCTGCAGGAGGCAGCTGTTAACCTCTGCTGAGAGCCCTGTGCCAGGCTCAGGACTTGGGCTGGTGGATTCTAGATGCCACCTTCGTGGTTAGAGATGGACAGGGTGGGGAGCTGGGGACAGAGGCATCCATATGTGGAAATGAGGCTGAGCTCTGTGCTGGGGACAGGCTGACTCCGGGCACAGGACCAAGAAGAGCTGTGGATACAGTCACCCTGAGAACGCCCCCATGGGAGCCCTCCATCTGCGTGAGTCACCACCTAGCCAGGTCCCTCTTCCCCAGCACCCCCGGGGCAAGGGGTACACGGCCCTGGTGGGCGCTGCTGCCGTGAGTGAGCAGCACCCCGAGCTCAGGAGGACCTGGCTCCCCTCCTGCCTCTGCTGTGGTCCTGGGGAAGCCCCTGCCCTCTCTGAGCCTCAGATCTCTCCTTGTAAAATGGGGCTCCTCGTGGTCTGTCCTCGGAGTTGTTGTGAGATAGGTTGATAGAGGGGGAGGGACATAAAATCAGCCCCCTTTTAGGGGAAACCAGCCCTGGTGAGTGCTGACCGCGGTCTCTCCCAGCTGCTGCTCAGCCTTCGTGTGGATGTATGGAAATGTCCTCACCTGTCTATAGACACACGAGACCCAGAAACAGATTTTTAGAGCCAACCAAAGCTGTCTCTGTATTTGAATAAAAATTAACATTTGAAGTTCCATAGTCCTTTTAATACTCATTTCATCCATGTAGCAACTTGTGAAGCTGTTTTACCAGCCATGGGCTCAGAGAGGTTAAATAAGCAACCCAGGGCTACACAGCATATCCGCGGTATTATCCAGACTGTGGATTCCAAATTCCAGTTTCTTCCCACGCCACCTCTGCATGTTTCATGGAGATCTAAGGCCTGTGACGCTGTGGATTAACAAGCCGATCTTTGTTCAGGGGAAGCCTGGTGTGTGGGCAGGTCCAGCCAGCTGTCAGAGGGCCTTCTTTATTCTGATGTACTAATTGCACTAGTAAAACTCCTTCAGTGGGAGCAGTTTAACTGGTAATTACGTGGGCTGATGTGGGGATTAGGCACCTACCAGCGTTGTTTCCTGCTTTGGAGGCCCCGGCCCTGGGCCCCTGAAGGTCGGCGGGCCCTGAACCACCGTGGAGTCCAACAGCAGAGTCGCTGTGGCGTCAGCGCCCACGCCGAGGCTCCCACACGTGTGGCCTCCAGCTCCCTTCGCCGGCCTCATGGCTCCTGAGAGGCCAGGCCCGGGGCTTGCTGGGCCTTGACCCTCAGCAGCGCCCGTAGGACCCGGGGGCCTGGGCCTCTCAAAGGCTTCCATCCAGGGTCGGGCCTCCGTCTGAGCGGACACTTCAGGGGCCGAGTTGTGACTCCCAGGGCCTGTGCTGGGGGCCAGGGCTGCGGTCAGAGCCGGCCCCGCCTGGCCTGCCTGTCGGTCCCCGCCCGGGGACTCTTGGCTTCCCTTGGCCAGGACACAGAGATGGGGCGGGGACCTCGAGGGGCGGACAGAGCTGGTCCCTGGTGTCGCCTGAGCTCCGGGGAGGAGACCCTGAGCCGGGAGGCAGCACCCAGGGTCTCGGCCCTCCTGGGCCCGCCGTGGGTTCCTGCACGTCCCCCCTCATCTGGTCCCTTCTCAGCACACCGCCCACCCCCCACCCAGCTCAGGTGTGACTGGCTGGCCCCCGAGTGTCTCAGGCCGGCCCGGCCGCTCCGGAGAGAGGAGTGAGGCGGGAGAGACACCTCTCATGCGCCTCCTGAATCCTTCCCCACCTCCTGTCCACAGAGCGCGGGGGCCCATGCTCCAGACTGAGAAACTGAGGCACAAACGGCTCTGCAGGCTGACGTGTAGTCAGAACTGGACGGGACCGTCTTCTCCTTTGTCCTGACCCTTCCCTGAGCTGGACTCACTCCTTCCCGTGGGCCCGGGCAGCTGAGGAGAGGGGTGGGGAGAGGCTGAGGCTCTTGGATGCGGGAGAGGCAGGGCTCCGTGGGGGTGAGGGGCCTGCCCGGGGCCTCTTCAGCCCCCTGACCTTGAGGGGTGACCCTTCACCCCATGAGCCCCGGGGTCACTTACTTTGGGTCCTTACTACGGAATTCTTTGATATTTTCCTGAATTCACTCAACAAGCAGTCGTGTGGTGCTCGCTCTGTGCCGGGCTCCATCCTAGCTCCTGGGACATAAGAGGGAACGAAGCAAAGAGCCTCTCGTGGAGCTGACCTTCTGGTGGGAGAGACGCACAACCGGGCATCAGCCGCGAGGTGACAGTCACCTGGGCTACAGGGACCCCCTCTGGGTGTCCGGAGGGGACGGGCAGCGTGAGGACAGGCAGGACTGGGCTGGGGGCTCTGACCTGGGCCCAGAATTTGCATCTTGACTCGGCCTCCTACTCTCAGCGTGATCTGGACTCTCCAGTCCGCCTCTCGGAACCTCAGTCTCCTCCGCTGTAAACGGAGATACTCACGGTACCCTCCCTGGAGGCTGCTCAGGGATTGTGTGAGCTGACACCCAGTGACGAGCACATGCCGAGACCCTCCGTGTCTGTCCTTTCATCTCATCTCACAAGTACGGTCACATCTTTGTTTTCAAAGGCTCAGAGAAGTTAGGCGGTTTCCCCAAGGCCACACAGCTGGTCATCTTCCAGCCTGTGTATCTTCTGCTCTTGTCCTACACAGAAGTGGCCTCTCCCCCTGGCCCAGGGACCGTCTTTAGGGTGCAGTGCATGCTGCTGAATTGGACTGTGTTGAATGTGAGACTTTGTGGTAAACTAGGACATGATTTTTAAAATATCTTTGTTTTGGGATTTACAGAACTAATGCATGTTCACTAGAAAATTTATGCCATATAGATTCGTTATAGAATTTCATCATAGAAAATTCAGACCATGTGTCTGGAAATATATAATATGGAAGCTTCCAGTAATCTTCTGTGTACCTTAGAACTAGTGTCTTAATCCTTTAGCGTAGCCCTCCCCACAACCAGCCCTGATTTTTTAAAATTGATTAATTTGACTGAGTTGGGGCTTAGTTGCATCATACCGTATCTTTTTTTGCAGTGCATGGATTCTCTAGTTGTGGCATAAGGGCTCAGTAGTTACGGCACACGGGCTTAGTTACTCCACAGCATGTGGGGTCTTCCCAGACCAGGGATCGAGCCTGTGTCTCCTGCGAGGTGTGTTCTTAGCCACTGGACCACCGGGGAAGTCCTTAGCTCTGATTTAAAAAAAAAAAAATCAATTTGTGTTCATCTTTTCTAAGATCTTTTTTAAGATCTTAAGTGGGATCTAAGCGCCTACTGGTTTGCCATTTTGTCTTTCACTTAATAAATCCTTTATCCATCTTGAAAGTCAAATATTGGAATGACCACATTATTTCTCTTTTTATCTATCTACCTTTCATTTATTTATTTTCATTTCAACTTTGTTGTTGTTCAGTTGCTAAGTCATGTCAGACTCTTTGCAATCCCACGGACTGCAGCACGCCAGGCTACCTTGTCCTTCACCATCTCCCGGAGTTTGCTCAAACCCATGTCCATGGAGTCAGTGATGTCATCCAACCACCTCATCCTCTGTCGCCCCCTTCTCCTCCTGCCCTCAGTCTTTCCCAGCATCAAGGCCTTTTCTAATGAGTCAGCTCATCACATCTGGTGGCCAGAGTATTGGAGCGTCAGCTTCAGCATCAGTCCTTCCAATGAATACTCAGGGTTTATTTCCTTTAGGATATTTCAACTTTATTGACGTATAGTTGACGTATAAAATTCTAAGTTACTTAAAGTGTACATCAGTATGGTAAAGCATCCCCCCCATCCAGTTAACACGTTTCATCACTTCACATGTGTATCCTTTTTTTGCATATGTGAGAACATTTAATTTCTACTCTTTTAGCAAATTTCAGTTATACAACACAGTATTATCAATTGTAATCACCGTATTTTACACTAGATCCTCATACCTTATTCAGTTTAGTACTAAAATTTTGTACTGTCTTACCAACCTCTCCCTATTTCCCCCACCCCCAGCTCCTGGCACATACTTTTTCTACTCTTGTGACTTTTTTTTTTTTAAACCCACATTTAAGTGATACCATGTCATATATGTCTTTCTCTGACTTATTTCACTTAGCATAATACTCTCAAGTTTCAATCCGTGTTGTTGAAAATGACAGGATTTCTTTTTCTCTCGTAGCTGAATTGTTATTCATATATATATATGTATATGTATATATGTATATGTATATATGTATATATATACACATAGATATATATGTATATGTATATATATACACACATAGATATTATATTTATATATATGCTGTATCTTTTAAACAATATTTATCTATTTATTTGGCTGCCTTGGGCCTTAGCCGCAGCCTCTGGGGTCTTTTTTTGCATCGTGTTGCTTCTCCTTAGTGGCACATGGACCTAGTTGCCCCACAGCATGTGGGGTCTTAGTTCCCTGAGCAGGGACTAAACCCATGTTCCCTGCATTGGAAAGCGGATTCTCTACCACTGAACTGACAAGTAAGTCCCTGCCATTTCTTCTTTATTCACCTGTAGATGGAAGCTGAGGTTGTTTTCATGTCTTGGCTACTGTGAATAGTGCTGCAATGAACATAGGGGTACAAATAGCTCTCTTTTTTAAAAAACTGAGATACAAGTGACATCATATATCAGTTTCAGGTGTACAACATAATGATTCAGTATTTGTGTTGAATACATAGTTATACTTTTTTTATTCCTTGATATTTCCTTTGGATTTATATCCAGAAATGGGATTGCTGGATCATGTGGTAGTTCTATTTTTAATTTTTTTTAGGGACCTCTATACTCTTTTCCATAATGGCTGCACCAATTTACATTCCCACCAAGAGTGCACAAGGGTTCCCTTTTCCCTACATTCGCTATCTCTTATCTTTTTGACAACAGCCATTCAAAGAGATGTGAGGTGATATCTCATTGTGGTTTTGGTCCTGTTGGCCATTTATGTATCTTCTTTGAGAAAAGGTCTATTCAGTTCCTCTGCTCATTTGAAAAACTGGATTGTTTGAGGTGTTTTGCTGTTGCATTGTAGGTGTTCTTTATATGTTTTGGATATTAACCCCTTATCAGGTATGTGCTTAGCACATATTTTCTCCCATTTAGTAGGTTGCCTTTTCCTTTTGTTGATGGTTTCCGAGAGTTGGAGATGGATGGGGCTCTTTTCTCCAAAGCCCTGTCTGCGGATGGTGTGCCCTGTGAATCCCTGATGCCTGACTGCCACTGTCCAGCCCCCATCTTCTCGGTCTTTTTTCACTCTTCTGGGGTAAATGACTACTACTGCCCCTAGGTGACAGACAAGAAGTAGAGTGTCAGAGTCTAAGTGACTGACCCCAGGTCCTGGGTGCCCAGATTCAAAGGAGCAGCCACGAGAGCTGGGTCACAGCAGCGAAGGGAATTGGCCTTGGTAATGGGAGAGCAGAGCTCGGAAGACCAGGTTTTAATTCAAGGTCTGCTACTTGAGATCTGTGAAGTTTTGAATAGCTTACTTAAAGTCTTGGCATCTCAATTTCCTCATTTTTATTTATTTTTGTTTCTTTGACCGGGCTGGGTCTCTGTTGTGGCATGTAGGACGTTCGACCTTCGTTGCAGCATGTGGGATCTTTAGTAGCAGTATGTGAGCTTTCAGCTGTGGCATGTGGGATCGAGTACCCTGACCAGGAATTGGACTCTGGCTCTCCGCACTGGGAGCGAGGAGTCTTAGACACTGGACCTCCAGGGAAGTCCCTCCTCATTCTAAACATCAGGATAAATAATATCTGTATCATAGTGCAATGGTTAAATAAGTAGGTTACGACACTGAAAAACTTAACCAGTGCTTGAAAAGTGAAGTCAGTCGTGTCCAACTCTTTGCAATCCCGTGGACTGTAGCCTGCCAGGCTTCTCCATCCATGGGATTTTCCAGGCAAGAACACTGGAATGGGTTGCCACCTCCTTCTCCAAGCAAGTGCTTGGCACTGCTCAATAAACGCAGCCAGAATGATGAGGAAGAGCCTGCTGTGTTTATCAACTTTTACGCCCCCATCATTGAGGGCCTGGAGCTGAGTGGTAAGAGCACAGTGCCAGGATCAGATCCCCACTCCACTGCGTACTTTTTAGTGGATGCTATGGTGTTGCCCAGATCTTCTCTTTGGGGTTGAGTCACTCATTGCCCCAGCTTCCTAGAGGGTGGGTCTGTCCCTACTCATTGCCCCAGCTTCCTAGAGGGTGGGTCTGTCCCTAGGCATCAATCCACTAGCTTCTTGCTTAAGGTTGGGCTCCCTCCCTGGGGTCACCGCACGTCCAGTGACAGGCTTATCAGAATATAAATGCCTGGCCTCATTGCCCCAAGGAGGGACAGTTCTGAAGGGCCATCAGCCCCAGAGCTCCCCATGCGGCTGGAGTGGGCTTGGCCCTTTTGTTTGCATCACCTGTCCCCGCATTCCCTGCAAGAACCCTCTCCACTAAACCTTCACACTCAGTCTGTTGCCCAGGAAGTCTGACCTAGCATATATTTATATGGTTTTTTAATACATATACTTATTTATGGCTGCACTGGGTCTCTGTTGCTCTGCAGGCTTTCCCTAGTTGCGGTGAGCGGAAGTTACCCTTTAGTTGTGGTGTGCAGGCTTCTTATTGCAGCGGCTTCTCTTGTTGTAGAACATGGGCTCTAGGCTCAAGGGCTCAATAGTTGTGGCGTGTGGGCTTAATTGTCCCTCAGCATGTGTGATCTTCCCAGACCAGGGATCAAAACTGTGTGTGTCCCCTGCCTGGGCAGGTGGATTCTTAACCACTGGCCCACCGGGGAAGTCCCCTATTTATTTGATTTTTGTGTAAGTTATTTACTGCTCTGTGCCTCAGCTTCCTCATCTGTAATAGGGAAATGATAATAGCCATCCTAGGCTGGCTGTGACCGTTTAACGACTTAACTCTGTATAAAGGGCTGAAACAGTGCCTGGTAAATGCCAGTAAATGTTAGCTCTGCTTGTTGGTTTGTTTTTAGCCTCAGTAAGTCCAGCTGGTAGTGACAAGACCTAAAGTAAAGCACAGTTATTTTCTTTGACTGCTGGCTCTGTCCCCTGAGCAGCAGCTATTTCTTCAGAACAGTCTAGGGCTCCAAGTCCACGAAGGATTCTGGGGAAGCCAAAGGCTGCCAGACCCAGGTACGGAGACAGCTGGATCCTTCAGCCTGTGGTCATTCCCTCACAAACACTCCTGGGAACCCAGCGTGTGCTCTGGCCCTCCCTGGTTATCTTGGTGTCCACTGCAAAGCAGAGTTGAGCCCAAGGTCCACTCATTACAGCGGGAAAGACAGGCCCATGGAAAGCCCAGTATAAATGATCACCAAGTGGGAGAAATGGCCATTTCCCCACTCAGATGTGAGCATGAAGGCGCAGTACTGCAGAAGAGAGACCAGATCCCTCTCTCATCAGTGGGAGATGAACAAAGCCAGAAGACGGGGACGAATGGCCTCTTGGCTGGGGGACAGGGAAGTCTTGGGAGGAGGTGGAGTTATGCTGAACCTTGAAAGAAGGGTAGAGTTTAGTTAGATGGGAGTGAGAGGAGAAGGTGGAGAAGCAAAGGGGCGAAAAGGAGGGGCTCTGTTCTTGGAACTCCAATTCCTCGCATGGAAATGCACTCGTGGCTTCTCTTGCTCGAGGTGCTTCTGTGTGTTTCTTCCTGCCAGCTTGGTACTCAGAATTCAGTTCTGGTCTGTGCCACCCCACCGTGTTCCCTTGACACGTCCCCGACCTGCCAAGGCCTTAGATGAGGAGGAGAGTAGACTTTGCACACAGACACGCCTAGATCCTCATCCCACCTTGGGGGTTCTGGGTGTGGTCTCGTGCAAATTGGCCACCTCCTCTGATCTTCAGTGCTCTCAGCTCCAAAATGCAGTGAATAATGCTTCTTTCTCAGGGTTGCTGTGGCCGCCAGCCTCCAACATGGCTCTCAAAGAACCCTACCTCCTGGTTTTCACATCCTCATGCCCCACCGCACTGGGGCAGAGCTGGTCTGTGTGACGATAGGATGTGACCTTAGGGATGCTGTGTCACCTTCAAGATTAGGTTATAAAAGACTGCATCTTCCCTCTTGGGCTCTGTGTGTGCCCCGCACCCCCCACCCCCGAGTGAGCTCATCCTGAGGGAAGATCATGTCGTGAGAGCTCCACAGTGGAAGGCTGCTACCCTCAGCCCCAAGCGTGAGCTGAGGATCTGTTCATCCCAGTCAGGTCTCCAGGGACCTCAGCCCCACCCGACAGCTGGCCTGGCGCCTCTTGAGAGACCCTGAGCCAGAGCCACCCAGCTAAGCACCTGGATTCCTGACCTTCAGAAACCACATGAAATAGCAAGTGCTGCTTGTTCTCAGCTGCTACATTTGGGGTGATTTGTTACACAGCAATAGCTAACTAACACAGTGAAGTAATGATGAACAAAAATGCCCAGGATGCCCCCACCTCCGCCACCTTGCCAAGAGACCACGAACAACCTGAAAGCAGGGACCAAACCTGGCTCTCATGCCTTCCCCCCAGCCCTCCCCCAACCCTGTGTGGCCAGCTCTCAGGGCAGACTGGTGACGCTGAGGGGAAGCAGCAGCGGGAGGCAGGGAGCACCGAGAGCCAGGAGAAGCAGCACAGAGCAGGGCCAGCCTCCCCGTCTGTGCGGATCACCCTCCCCTCCCCTGGGACCCGAGTCCACGCAGGGCCCTGCCTGGAGGACCGTGGCCTCAGGAGGTCGCTCTCAGGCACCTGTTGATGGAAGAACCTTGTGAACAGGTGACCACCCCGCCCCACCATCCCAGTATCACCACCAGAGCAAGTCCAGGTCCACTCATTTCACACAGGCTCCAAGTCTACAATTCCACGTGCTGCTGCTGCTGCTAAGTCGCTTCAGTCGTGTCCGACTCTGTGCGACCCCACAGACGGCAGCCCACCAAGCTCTGCCGTCCCTGGGATTCTCCAGGCAAGAACACTGGAGTGGGTTGCCATTTCCACCTCCAATGCATGAAAATGATAAGTGAAAGTGAAGTCGCTCAGTCGTGTCCGACTCAATTCCATGTGAAAGACCCCTAACCTGACACCTGACGCCCAGCGATCCTCTGCCCCCCTGGGCCTCAGTTTCCTCATCTATGCAGGGTGGCCCCAAAGGCCTTTCCAGCTCCCACCAAAGAACGTGCCCCCTGCCCTCCCCGCCCGCTGATGCCCCCACCCCCGCCCCGGGGTGAGGCAGGCTCGGGGAGGGAGCACATGGCCAGTCCTCATGGGCACGTGCTCCCCGCGGGACAGAGGGCGTGTGTCACCATGACCACGTCCTTCTGGAAAGCCCCACAGTTCGGGTCTTTCCCGGGTTGACCTGGAGGAGCCGCATCCTCCTTGCTCACATCTCCTGGGATCTATTTTTGGCCGTGACGGTCTTGATGTGGTGCAGCGGGCGGGTGCCCCTTTTAATTTGGGCTCTGAAGCCGGCTGAGGTCTGGATGGTAATTATGAGCACGGAGCCATTTATGGAAACAGGTCCTGAAAAAGTCAGTAATGAGAACTGACTAAAAATACCCCAGAATGAAGCGGGGGCCTGCTCTTGGCAGCTCTGAGATTCCTGGGTGGAAGGGAGCCATTCAGGGGCCTGAACCAGGAGGTGATGGAGTCCGCGGCTCCCCCGGGACCTGGGGCCGCAGAGACTGGGTCTTGTCTTAGGTCTGAGGGGCCCCTTGGCCTCATTACTGGTGGGACCAGCCAGACAGGCCCAGCCCGTCCGCCTCCAGGGCCCTGAGGGAGCCTGTCCTCCTTGTCGGACTGTGAACAGAGGTGAGTCCCGCAGGAAAGTGAGAACATGGGTGGCTTCAGACGGAGGCCCGAGGTGACCTGGAAGCCACTCCCAGGCCAGCAGGACGCCCCAGTTCAGGGGCTCCACTGCTGGACACTGAGTCGCTGTCCTGGGAACCAGGAGCCCTTGGGGAGAGGGGCCGGACATGCCCTCTCTGGGCCCCGGGGACACGGGGGGCTGGAGGAGCAGACCGCAGAGGCCTCCCGTTTCCACCCCATTGTTCAGTCTCTGTCCTCAAACGGGTCACCGCCCAGAGGAGAGATGAGCCAGGGGTGGGGACCCCGGGACAGGGGAAGGGAGAGACTGGCAGGCTGGGGTGTGGGGTCAGGGGAGGGCGGGGGGCTGTTACAGCTGGACCGAGAGGGAAATGGCCTTCACGCTGGGTGGGATGGGGCAGCCCCCGGAGAGGGCTTCAAGGAGGGTCTCCGCTTCAAGGAGGCCCAGGAGACCATGAGGATGGGCCGGGCCAGCTTGGGAGGCCTCGAAGCAGAGCCAAGCTTAAGACCCTCCCGTGGGCCCTGAGGGGCTGGGGGAGGGCTTGAGGAAGGACGGTCAGACAGGGCAGAAGATTCTAGGCTCTTAGTAGCCACAACAAACTGGAGGAAGTGGGTGTCTTTTGAAGTCTTACTTTTTTGGTCACAAATAAGATTCAGATTGTCCGGGTGACTGTAAATTTTGTTGAGGGCACAAAAATAGCCAAAGCCTATGTAGCTTTTGGGCGGTGGACTTAGGGTGTGGCATCTGGAGCTCTAGCCTGTGAGTGGTGGGTGCAGGGCCTCAGAAGGGGAAAGGCAGAATGAGGATGACAGACATGGTGGTGGAGGCTGCCTCCTGCCCACAGAGGGCCCTTCCCTCAGCCGGGGAACTTGGAGGTGGTTTATCAGAGGCTGGAGGAGAAGGCTGAGGCTCCAGTTAGCACTCACTGGTGAATCATGACTGCTCATTTTTCGGAGGGCCGCATTAAGGTGATCCAGAAGGTAAATTCATTTGCTGCTGCTTCCGCAGACAGAAGGAAATGGCAACCCACTCTATTATTCTTGCCTGGAGAATTCCATGGACAGAGGAGCCTGGTGGGCTACAGCCCATGGGATTCCAAAGAGCCGGACATGACTGAGCAACGGAGCACACGCCCCAGACAGAAAAGCTGGATCAGTGATTAAACATTTTGGGCAACTTTTATAATTTTTGGAAAGCAAACATGTGCCTGTGGAGCCAGACATAGCTCTGTCTTCCCCTTGTGCCCAGTAAAGAGCTTTGTGGCTGTCCTTTCACATTTTTCCCAGTGTGTCTTTGGAACTCTTGTGTCAAAGGATAAATTCAGGACATTGCAAAAGCATGTTGCCGAAGTCCTCTCCGTGGTATTCCTATCAGCACCATATGTGGGAATATGCACAACTGCACTTATTTCCTTCTCGCAGGTCATACTAAGCACCCATGGACAAGTCCCGCACCCCTTCCAATTCCTTGAGCCCAGATCACTCTGTAGTTCACTTGCAATAGAAATGACACCCCCTATTTTACTTGTCTTGTTTGTTTCCATTCTGTCTCCCCCATTAGACTGGAAACACTGTGAATGCACCGTCTTTTAAAAAGAATATTTAAATTTATTTATGTGTCTACACTGGGTCTTAGCTGTAGCATGGTGGTGGTTTAGTCACTAAGTCATATCTGACCCTTGTGACCATATGGACTGTAGCCCACCAGGCTCCTCTGTCCATGGGATTTCCCAGGCAAAAATACTGGAGTATGGGTTGCCATTCCTTTCTCCAGGGGATCTTCCCGACCCAGGGATCAAACCCGTATCTCCAAAATTGCAGGCGGGTTCTTTACTGCCAAGCCACAGGGGAAGCCCCAGGATCTTTAGTAATCACATATGGGATCTAGGTCCCTGACCAGGGATGGTACCTGGGCCCCCTGCATTGAGAGGATGGAGTCTTAGGCACTGGACCACCAGGAACGCCCCTTGAATGCACTGTCTGGTTCTGTCTTGTTCACTGCTGTGTTCCCAGTGCTCAGAACAGTATGCTTTCACACACAGTAAGAACTTGATACATTTGTTTATAAATTGAACTTGATAAATGAATGGATTAATAAATGAATGATGAGTATATTTATTTAGAAAACAATCACTCAAAATCTCCCCTTCCCCTCCACCCCTTTGCCTTGGAACTGCTGACACGGCCTCTCATACCTTCGCTCAAAGTTAGGAGAATGCAAGTCAAGCTCATCCCAAACTCCTGTTGAACAACCATTCCTCCCAGTCGGTTGCCTGACTGTTTACAAAGTCCTTTCATGACCTCGTGAGGAAAGCTGGGCTGTCTCCTCATTCTTGGTTCAAACAGGTAGGAGACCAGGTCTAGAGGGGAATGTCCATTCCTGGTTAGTTCAGGGACAGGCCTGCACCAAAGCCCTGACCCCCGGCCAGAGCCCTCTGGGCTGCCTTAGGCTGCCTCCCTGGCCGAAGCAGGCTTGGTCTGCACAGTTAACAAGGTGGATAGAGAGATGCCAGAAAAATGCTTTCTTAGAACACCAACTTTTGGAAAAATCTCTCTCCTAACTCAAGGCCACAGGCACTGAAAAAGCTGCAAATCCAAAGTGGCCTCTCCCTCCCTCCCCACTAACCCTAACCCTAGCCAATTTCTAATGAAAATAATTTTCCTAAAAATGTCCCACCACTAGCGCTTGCCTGGGATAGCTGGGGCAGGCAGTTTCCTATGCGGGAACTATGGGGTGGGGGTTGGGTGGGCATCGCTTTCACAAACCACAGCACAGAAGCTGGGAGTTGAGGTCAGTCCAGGGGAACAGGGCTCTCTGGACCCAGCACATGTGGGCCCCCAGGTCAGCAAAGGATGCGGAGACCGCGGAGCTTGGTGTCCATGGAGCTGGCAGGTTCGTGGTGGTTCCCTCAGTCCTGGATCCAACGTGAACCAGTGTCAGGCCTGCAGACAGGTTTCCAGGGACCCACCTGTCAGCCCCCTCTGTGCCTTGGGGGCAGATACACTCAAGGATGCTTTGAGAGGGGTCCAGCACAGGGCATGGCTGGGGGACCCCTTTTCATTCTCGGGGTCACTCCCTGGAGGAGCCAACAGCCTGGACCTATTTCATCCTGCAGATCAGGGCCGCTTCCATAGCCACGTAACAGAGGTGGTCTCTGCAGTTACCTAATCCATGGAAATTGTCCCCAAAGCTGTGTGTGTGTGTGTCTGTAGGGAGGAGGGGACTCATGTAGTGATATTCATGGTGAGCATCACTTGGCGAGGGTCCAGAACCCTGCCCTCCACATCCTGCCTGTGTGGGAGGACCTGAATCCACCTGTGTCATGCTGCCCACGAAACAGCCTGGCCCATGGGTGGGCATTTGCAGCGGGTCCAGCCCCCGACAGACGATGGAGGTTCTGTTCCCTCCTCCCTGGTCTGGGGATGAAAAGCCCATCTCCTTCCCAAACACGTGTGTCCACCGGCCCCACCCAGCACCGCTGTTTGCCCATCCCTGGACCAGGTCCCCACCGCGAGGACAGGAAGTGCTCCCACATCCTCCTCCACCACCAGCCTGGTGACTTGTGGTCGCTGAGTCCAGTAGCCAGAGAGAGAATTTTTAAAAAGACTCACAAACATGTAATTAAAATCTCAGTGTTGGTTTTAGGGGAAGGCTTAGGGTGGCTCCCGCCTCTGCTTTGTGGAAACACAGATTTTTAGTGTTTGAAAGTGACAGGAGGCTAAAGTGAGATGCCCTAAATATACTGTCCTGGGCATTTCCGGCAGCTGGGGAAATGTGGAGTTTACTCCACTCCTGCGGTCTCCCGCCCAGACTGTGAGAGCAGCCGCGCCACCAGCTCGCCTTGGGCCCCTGCAGTCTGGGCTTTACCCTCGCCTCCACACACAGCTTCCACTCCACCCTCAGACCACAACTCCTGCTGCCCAGAACCCTGGCCCTCCATGGGCAGAGCCCAACCCACGCTCCGAGGCCAGGATTCCAGCCCTCACGTTTAGGCCACAGCCAGACTCACACCCCGAGCCCCGGCTCCACACACCTGTGCGTAGAGGTCCCCTCTGCCTAGAAAGCCTGTCCTCCCAAGACTCCTTCCTGTCCTTCAAGGCCAGTTCAGGTGCCGCCTCCTCCAGGAAGCCCCCTCAGATCACGCCATGGGACCCTTGAACTTCCCCCATGCTTGACACAGCATCTTTGGGCGCTGTCATCCTACCCCGCCTTCTGGTCCTTTCCACATCTCCCTCAGGTCCCCCTCCTTCTCCCGCTTGTTCCTCTCACCCTTTGCTGGGTGTCACGGCTGCTGTTTTCCCTGCTGGTGCCATTGTCCCTCAGCTCTCGGCCATTGCTCATGCTGGTCCCTGGCGCTATGGTTTCCTCTCCCTTGACATCACGGCACATCCACTCTCACCCCCAAGGCCCAGCTCCGAAGTCAGCTACACGCCCAATCTCCCCTCCCCTGCCATGTAGACACCAGCGGGCTGTGGGAGCCCTCGTCCCACTCAGGTGCACTCAGCTGTGTCTCTTTTCAGCCTTGGGTCTCATCTGTCTCCCCAGAGGAGGGACCTGTCCTGTACCCCATCTGTGGGTCCAGCAGGATGCTGAGCGGGGCAGGCCGGGTTTGGGGCTCGGGGGCCAGCCGTGGTCGCTGCCCTGCGGCACCGCGCGTGCCGGGCGCTGAGCCAGGCATCTCACCACACGGCTCTCGGGGCCCTCTGAGCACCCAGGAGGCAGAGCTGGGACAAGCCTGTTCTCGAGGAGGCAGTCAGGCCCGCCCAGACTGCCCAGGCCCCCGGCTCCCACCCTGGAGCCCGAGCCCGAACCACGAGTGACCGCCAGCCCCGCTCTGCCTTGCAGTGGAGCGCGACCCCGCCCTGGGCCACCAGGAGCCCCACTGGAAGGAGTTCCGCTTTGACCTGACTCAGATCCCGGCCGGGGAGGCCGTCACGGCCGCGGAGTTCCGGATCTACAAGCTGCCCAGCACCCACCCGCTCAACCAGACGCTCCACGTCAGCATGTTCGAGGTGGTCCCGGAGCAGTCCAACAGGTGCCTGCCCCACACCCCCCACACACCCGCGCAAGCCTCTGTCGGAGCATCTGGTCCAGGCCTGGGGTGCATTTCCCAGAAGACAGAAGGGGAGCTTCCTGGGCAGCCCACCCTCAGAGAAGATGTTTGGCCCAAGGCCTCGTGTCACCATGGGGACAGGCCAGCATCAGCCCTGGATTCAAGTCCCCGCCTCACTGTCTTGGCTGTGGGACCATGGATGGGTCACTGAACTCCTGAGCCTCAGTTTCCCCATCTGTACACGGGCTCTGTAACACCTTTGTAGAGTAGACAGTGAAATAAGGCCTGGAAGGCACCCAGGCCAGAGCCAGGCGGGTAGATGCCCCACTCATGGTCCCCCGGCGGGCACTGGAAACACAAAGGCAGCTGTGCCGGCCCTCGGTTAATTGTTCTTTCGTGTCCACAGGGAGTCTGACTTGTTCTTTTTGGATCTTCAGACGCTCCGATCTGGGGACGAGGGCTGGCTGGTGTTGGACGTGACAGCAGCCAGTGACCGCTGGCTCTTGAACCGTAACAAGGACCTGGGACTCCGCCTCTACGTGGAGACAGATGATGGTAAGACTGGGGTCAGCCCCGAACCTTCCCCTGGGGGCTCCTCCAAGGAAGCTGCTGGCAGCAGTCACAGCTGGAGCCCCCTCATTTGGCCCCGAGGGCTGGCCTTTCTCAGGCGAGGGGACCCAGTGGGTAGAGGGTGAGGGTTCCTCCATGTGGGACAACAGTAGGGCAGGTTGCTTGCCTTTCCAGGCCTCAGTTTCCTCATCTGTAAAGTAAGGATTCACGCCTTCATTCATTCATTCAGCAGGTGT
Source organism: Muntiacus reevesi (assembly GCF_963930625.1). NCBI lineage: Eukaryota > Metazoa > Chordata > Mammalia > Artiodactyla > Cervidae > Muntiacus > Muntiacus reevesi. Next base: position 164,876,739 of record NC_089249.1, read on the forward strand.
TTGAGGGAGAGCCTCTTTTATCCCGGTAGTATGACTAGAAAACCTGAAGGTGGGCCCACGGTTGGTGTGTCTGAAGTGCAATAAGGGGCCGCCAGGGCTGGAGCATGGGGGGCCAGGGAGCGATTGTGAGGAGGTTGAAAGAAGTGGTCAAAATACGAAGCATGAAATGAGTATTATTTTATTTAAGAGCAATGGAGGATGGCAGGATCTGATTCAGCTTTTTTTTTTTTTCTGATTAAGCTTTTTATAAAACAACCCTCTGAGATGCTCCCCGGCACGGGGGTTGTAGCATCTCCCTCTCCTTCAATGTGGGCTACACTTAGTGACCTGCTTCCAAAGTATGCACAGGCTGAGGCAGTAAATTTAATTTATGGGGGAACCTCAGCAGCACCCCCTCAACCAGGCGCTCGGGCTCCCATGAACACCTCATGTAGCTTCCAGAGAAGATGAGAACCCTTTACCTCCATGGTCTTTATCCCTGAAACCCAGAACCCCAGTCTCACCATGAGAAAAACACCAGACAACTCGAAACTGAAGAACTTGCCACAGAATACAAATACAAAAATTGTCAAGATCATCAAAAACCACGGGAAATCTGAGAAATTCACAGCCCATAGGCGCATAAGGAGTTGTGATGACTATGTGCTATGTAGGACCCTGGGTGGGATCCTGGAAAAAGACACTAGAGAAACTAGCGAACTCGGGTCAGTCATGGTATTTAGTAAATAATAAGACACCAGTACTGGTTCATTAGTTGTAACAAACATCGTTCAGTCACTAAGTCGTGTCTGACTCTTTGTAACCCCATGGACTGAAGCCCGCAGATCTCTGTCCTCTACTCTCTCCGGAGTTTGCTCAAATTCATGTCCATTGAGTGGGTAACAAAGGTACTATAGTTGTTTAAATGTTAACACTTCCCAGGGGAAACCTGGGCTGAGTGTATAACTCTCTGTACTATCTTGGTGTATTGTCTATGAATCTCAACTATGGTAAAATGAAAAGTTCATTTGTCTTAGGCATAAATAAAGACCCCCTGACTTCAGTCAGGAGAGTAGACTCTGGGGGACGAAAGTGAAGTCAGAGAGGCCCCAGAGCTCACAGGGTCGCGGCGGGAGCTGGGGGTGGGGGAACCTGTCCAGCGTGAACAGAGGAGGGTGCTTGGAGAAGACGCAGGTGACAGGACTGAGCCAGTGGCTCTTTCTAACAGGTTTGGTGGTGTTCTTGCCCGAGTTGGGGAAAAACAGACGAGGAGCAGGTTTGAGGCAGGAAGGCAAGAGGTCTCTTTCGGCGGGGGTGTCCTTGAGGTCTGGCTGGACATCCGTGGAAATGTTCCAGGACCGGGAGTGCTGGGGACACAAGTGTTGGAGCCCGTGACCCAGGGGAGGATTTTTTGGGGGGTGGGGGGCGATGGGAGTAGCGTGCCTGGGAGGAAGGGTGACGATGGCGAGGGCAGGAGGCCGGCGCCCAGGCTTCCCGGGAGGGACGTCGCCTAGCGGTCTTCGAGCTACCTCCAGACCAGAGCTGGATCCAGACGATCCAGGCGGTCCCGCCTCCTGCCCGGCGGCCCGGGAAGCTCGGCCCCTTGGGCCCTCGGAGCGCGGAGACCGAGCGGAGCGGCGGGAACCAGCCTGGCGGGCGCATCACGGCTGGGCGCCCCCTGCTCTGTGACGCGCGGGCGGGGACGCACGGTTGCCTCCTGTCCCCGACTGTCCCCGCTGGGCCCGGAGCCCGAGCTGGAACGGAGCTGACGATGGCGGCTCTGCGGCTCCTGGCGTCGGTGCTCGGGCGCCGGGTCCCCGCCTTTCGCTCGGGGCGCGCGCTGGCTAAGGGTGGCGCGTGCGGCTTCTCCTGCAGCGCCCGCGCGCGCGCCAGGTTCTACACGGACCCGGTGAAGGCCGTGGGAGACATCACTGACGGCTCGAGGATCATGATCGGAGGCTTCGGGCTCTGCGGGATCCCGGAGAACCTGATAGGGGCGCTGCTGAAGACCCGCGTGAAGGACTTGACCGTGGTCAGCAGCAACGTGGGGGTGGAGAACTTCGGTCTCGGCCTTTTACTGGGGACCAAGCAGATCACCCGCATCATCTGCTCCTACCTGGGGGAGAACTCGCTCTGTGAGCACCAGTACCTGGCGGGTGAGCTGGAGCTGGAGATCACGCCCCAGGGCACCCTGGCCGAGCGCATCCGCGCGGGGGGCGCCGGTGTGCCCGCCTTCTACACCCCCACGGCCTATGGGACCTTGGTCCAGGAGGGAGGCGCACCCATCAGGTACTTACCGGACGGCCACATCGCCATCCTCAGCCAGCCCAGGGAGGTGAGGGAGTTTCATGGGCAGCACTACCTGTTGGAGCATGCTATCACCGCCGATTTTGCTTTGGTGAAAGGCTGGAAGGCCGACTGGGCAGGAAATGTCATCTTCAGGGCCAGCGCCAGGAACTTCAACGTGCCCATGTGCAAAGCTGCCAGAACCTCCGTGGTGGAGGTTGAAGAAATTGTGGACGTGGGGTCCTTTGCCCCAGAAGACATCCATGTTCCTAACATTTATGTGGATCGCATAATACAGGGGGAAAAATATGAGAAAAGAATTGAGCGTTTAACTGTCCGGAAAGAGGATGATGAAATATGCAAGTCTTCAGATAACATAAGGACACGGATCATCAAGCGGGCGGCTCTTGAATTTGAGGACGGCATGTACGCCAATCTGGGCATCGGCATCCCTCTCCTGGCCCCCAACTACATCAGCCCCAACATCACCGTGCACCTTCACAGTGAGAACGGGATCTTGGGCTTGGGTCCCTTTCCACTAAAAGAGGAGGTGGACGCGGACCTCATCAACGCGGGCAAGCAGACAGTCACCCTTCTTCCCGGGGGTTCTTTTTTCTCCAGCGATGAGTCATTTGCCATGATTCGGGGGGGACACATCAACCTGACCTTGCTGGGAGCCATGCAGGTTTCCAAATACGGTGACCTGGCTAACTGGATGATACCCGGCAGGAAGGTGAAAGGCATGGGGGGTGCGATGGATCTGGTGTCCAGTTCCAAGACGCGCGTGGTGGTCACCATGGAGCACTGCAACAAGGCCAACGAACCCAAGATCGTGGAGAAGTGCACCATGCCGCTGACTGGGAAGCGGTGTGTGGACCGAATCATCACCGAGAAGGCCGTGTTTGACGTGCACAAGAAGACAGGACTGACCCTGATTGAGCTCTGGGACGGCCTAACCATGGAGGACATCAAAAAGAGCACGGGGAGCCCCTTTGCCATCTCCCCGAACCTCAGACCCATGCAGCAGGTCAAAATGTAACCCAAGAGTGAACCTCGGTCCCAGAGTGTGTGCTTCTGCCTTCACCTCCCAGGACTGCATTCCAAGGAAGCCACAGTCACAATTGTACATTTCACCAGCATCTGGCAGCTTTGTCCTGCCATCCCAGGCTGGCTGCCCCTGGATAGGCTTTGTTCTCTCAGGAGAGACATGCCTTTAATTAAAAACCAAAGGAAAGCAAAGACGTTGACCTTGTATGTCCTGTGAATTCTGAGAAAGCTCTACTCCCATCGCCCTTCTCACTGTCTGTTATATTTACATTAAATTCTATGCGGTTTGAGATGATCCCATAGAAAGGGTTTCACTGAAGTGCCTATTGGCATGAATGAATCATGAACCATAGGGAAAGTGATGGGGGAGGAACAAATCCACCCAGAGTCGGCGTCTGGAGTTTCCTAGAACCATGAAAACGTACACATGTAAATGTGAATTTGTGATCAGGAGAAATGCTGTCTTAAAGAATGACTTTTTTTTCCTTTGGCCCCTTTGACTTTCCTTCTGGACCTTTCATTTTGTCCCCAAAGTTTGTTTTCATTGTGGCCTCACCTTCTCTGCCCCCCATATTTCTGCTTCTTGTAGCTAAGCATATGTCTCTAGAAGGGAAGCAAGAATGTCTAGGCAGCCAGTAAACTGGTCACAGGGGCAATTGAAGGGGGAGAGACCGTGAGTGCTAATGTTCTGCGGGGTGGTCCCCTCTGAATAAACAGCCCAGCCGTATGCCTCCAAAGGCTTTGGCTTAGGATGGGAGGGGTCTACAAACCTGACAGATGGACTTCAGTGGGCTTTCTCATCTCAGATCATCCAGATCAGACACTGGACCCTTCCTCTCTGTCACAGCCTAAACCAGCCTTTTGTTCATACTCCCTTGAAACTCAAGAGAGGCAGAGAGGTACTTCATCCTGAATCCACAGTCTCACAAGCTAAACAGAAAAAAAAGTGTGTGTGTGTGTATGTGTCTAGGGTTCAAACTCAGGCCTGCCGTGGAATTCAGGCTTTCTCAGTGAGGCCCAAGGGCTGCACAGGAGCTCGTGGGTAAGAACACGAAGCTCCAGCTGGTCAAGGAAGGCCTTTTGGAGAGGCCTCCCTGGAGCCTCACCCTGGCGGGAGGCCCAGATCCTGGAATAGAGAGAGTGCCCCTGAAGGGACAGCCACGGGGTGTCAGGGGACCGTCACCAGGCGGGCAGGGGATGGGCATCACCGGGTGGGCGGTGCAGCACGTTCCGGGGCTTCTGGAGACGAGGACCTGACGTGCCCTGGGTGTCGCGAGAGGTCTTCCAGCAGCAGCCAGGACAGGCAGAGGTTTCCAGAAGCAGAGCAGTGAGAGGGCTGGTCAACAGTAGAAAGAAGGAAAAGCACTGCGTTCCTAGTTCTCTTGGTGAGGAAACAACCTGCGGGACAAAAGCACGCCTGGTCACAGCTGGTTTCCCTCCAAGGGTCCCCAGGCATCCTGACTGTCCTTCAACATGGACACCCATGACTGAAGGCTGAGAAGGGGGCGGGGGCTGCAGGGAGGGTCAGGTGGCACCCAGGGCAGAAAGAGGCCTTGGGGACGGATGGGAGCGACCTTGGCCTGGCCCAGGCAGAGGGGGCTGAGTCCCCGGGGATGGGACGGGCAGGGGAGCTGCCATGACACCCGGGCCCTGATGGGGAGGACTCAGACATGGGAGGAGGCTGGACGTGTCGGGGGCCCGCCTGGCCCAGAAGAGCAGCATCTTCATCTGTGCCTGCAGTGGGGGAGGGAAGGCCACAGTGGCCCCCATCTCCAGGCGTGGCCACACACCCTCGTCCCCTGCAGAGGGACAGCGTGCCTGCCGGCACCCTCACAGCTCAGGTCTAGAGTGGGGACTCTGGAGGCTCCTGGAGTTCCCGCTCTGCTTTCTCGAATGGGTCCTGCCAGAGTCAGGCAGCCTGGGGGCCACCACCTGGACAGCCCAGGCCTGCCCTGTGACCCCACCTCTCTGCGCCCAGGAGACCCCAATATCAGACAGTTGCACAAAGAAAAGCCTACAGTGGGCCCAGCCTCGGGGCACTGAAGGTCTTCCTGGCCCGTCCGTGGACAGGGCTCTCCAGGGACTCACAGGCCCGGAGCTGCACACACAGACCCGGAGGGCTGCTGGGCCAAGGCCACCCCGCATGTCCGCTGGGCGTGGAGCTCCACTCCAGTGCCGCGTGGCCGACAGCCGTCCGCCTGCCTGTGTCACTCCTTGGCCACCTCCTGGTGCCCTCGGGCCCTTTCCCTCTGCACAGGGGCTGCTGTGTGTCTTGTGGCTTCGCCTCCTCATGGGCCGGCTCTTCCTGCATCCCTCACTTGCCGTGATCCAAACTCCCCGAACGGCTTCTCCCTGGGCCCCTTCAGTGTCAGCTCCTGTCTCAGCAGGGTCATCTCTGCTGAGCCCTCTGATGGGCCCAATGCATGTTGTGGCAGGTGATGTCATAGGGCAAAGGTCAGTTTCTGGCCAGTTGGTTGTTCAGTCAACTCTGGCCCCTGGACTTGGGCATAAAGTACAGCCATGTAAGGGGTGACCTTTGAGGTAACTTGTGTGTGGGGCAGGCAATGTCCTTGACATGTCGTGTGCAGTGGAGATCATGAGACCGACCCGCTAATGTGTACACTTGCTTCATATCAACACGCCTGTGTGTGTGTGTACACATACATTTATGTGCATGTGTGTACATGCCTGTGCATCAGTGTTGCAACATTGGGGTGAAATGTACGTGGAAATGGGATGCTCCGCCTTGTGTTTTAAGAAATGTGACAGTGAGTTTGTAGTCACATCCCTGTTGTTTAGTCTGAGAAAATCCCATCAGGAAAGGAAATGACATTTTCCCTTTATGGAAAAGGAAAAGACATTCTCATCTTTGTGATGAAAGCCAGGAAATAACCTAAATGTCTAAAGATGAACTAATATCTAAATATTCAGATCTACTCAAAGGAATTTTATATATTTGAAACGTTCATAGTTGAGACTTAAGAACCGAGAAAATGTTTAGGTGGAAAAATTGGGGAAAAAATACGGATTTCTTTGTTTTGCGGAAAATTTTTTTAAAAACTATTTTTTATTTTGGTTGTGTGGATCTTTGTCGCTGTGCATGGGCTTCCTCTGGTTGCGGCTAGTGCAGCTGCTCTTTGTTGTGGTGCCTGAGGATTTCACCGTGGTGGCTTCTCTTGTTTCAGAGCACAGGCTCTAGGCACACGGACTTCAGCAGTTGCAGCACTATGCTCACAATTTAAATTAACATGAAAAACGAAAGCCTAGAAAATGTAAAAATGGTATATTGTAGTGCGGAAGGGGTTTTATGGGTGATATTTTTTGTGTTTCTTTACAGTTGTTTTTATATCACTTTGACAATTAAAAAACAAGAGGTCATTGGGAATACAAAGAGGTACAGGAAGATAGTTTTACTGGTGGAGCTGACTTTTCCAGGGATAATCAGTGTGTTTTTCCTGCATCCTCAGGCTCCAGGCGGATGTGGGTAAAATTCCGCTTTTACAGGCATCACTGCTTTGAGGCTAAAGCCCCAGCTGTGTCTTTGCCCGCAGCCTTTTCTCTGTCTTCCTTTTTAAACCACAGACCTGATGGCTAAGAACATAAGTGGACAAGAACTTGGGCTCTGGGATTAGATGCTTGTGTTTGAACCCGACTGCGACTTGGAGTAAATGTCTCTGCCTGCTGAGCCTGGGGTCTCCTTTAGGGGCTTTAGGGGGCAGTATCAGCAGAGCAAGCACTGAGCCCGCCCTTTCCCCAATGAGGGCTGTAAATCCTACACTGATCCCCAGGAAGGATGGGGTGGGAGCTAGAGCCCCACAATAGAGGTTTGACCCTGGTTCTGAAAGTCCCCGGCAGTGGGGCTCTGGGAGTCACTGAGCAGCTGTTTCTCAGTGAGATGATGGGTCCGGGGTCACCGTGAAGACCGGCTGAGAGCCTCACGTGAACTGACTGGAGTCTGTAAAGCGCTGTTAGCACCAGAGACGCCCTCAGTCATCACTAATCCCGACCCTGCGCTCGCGAGGCCCCTCCCTGACCCCGTGGCCGCGCCGCCCCGGCAGGGGGGTGGGGGGAGAGCGGGCAGGGAGGTTGAGGGCTGGGGCTGGACTGGGGACCCGGGGCTTCAGAGGCGGAAACCCAGGCCCAGTGGGGCCCCCGAGGTCTCAGCCTGGAGCTGCCGGCCCGCCCCCAGAGAGGTCCCCGCTGTGTCCCCGCGCAGCGCCCGCCCCGAGTGACCCCTCTCTGCTCTCTCCATCTCAGGGCGCAGTGTGGATCCTGGCCTGGCCGGTCTGCTGGGGCGACAGGCTCCGCGCTCCAAACAGCCTTTCGTGGTCACCTTTTTCAGGGCGAGCCCCGGCCCGGGCCCCGCCCGAGCCCCTCGAGCGGTCAGGCCCCTGAAGAGGAGGCCGCCGAAAAGAACCAACGAGCTGCCGCCCCCGAACAAACTGCCGGGGATCTTCGGTGAGCCTGGGGACGGAGGCGGGGACGGAGCCCCTCTGGCCTCAGCGCGGTCAGGCCGACGGTCACCCCGCCGCCTTTCCTGACACCCTCTGCCCTGCCCCTGCGGAGCGACGCCCCACAGTCTCCGGGGCTCTGAGCATCCGCCCTTGCTGCCCACACCGCCCGAGTCCCTTCTCTGCCTCGGGGGCTCAGCAGGCCTCGCCCTGGTCTCTGTCAGAACCAGGGGCCCCTGCGGGCCTCTGTGCTGCCCCGGGCGCCCCGCAGGCTCCAGGTGTGTGTGTGAGGTCACCCCACCAGGCCGAGCCCCGCCGGGTCAAGGCCACCAGGGGCCCTTCCTCCACGGGAGCCAACCTTTGCCTGGCCTCAGTGGGAGCCACTTGTCCTGTGGAATGGGCATGGCAGGACAGGTGGAGGAGGTCGGGGTGACTCCAGGGAGAGGAGGAGGGGCCCCTGGACGGCCGAGGGCCCCCGGGGCTTTTACTGGATTATCAGGACCCCACAGGCTGAAAGTCAGGGGAGGCTGGGCTGAGTGTGGGGTGACCGCAACCATAGAGAGCCATCGAAAGTTCTTGAACTGGGTCATGGCACCAGCAGAGCTGCAGACATGGGCTTCATGAGACCAAATGGGTTAGTTTCCCACCATTTATTATCCAACCAATGTGCGCGTCATGGCGTCCCTGCCCTGGGAGCAGCAGCCTAGCAAAGTCCTTGCCCCTCGTGTCCCCGCAGATGATGTCCACGGCTCCCACGGCCGGCAGGTGTGCCGTCGGCACGAGCTGTACGTGAGCTTCCAGGACCTGGGCTGGCTGGTGAGTGCAGACTCTCCTCTTTCCTAAAGACCGTCCCCACCTGGAGACCCCAAGTGCATCCCAGAGAACTTGGATTGTCTTTATTTTCCTCTGTTTTCCAAGTTCTCTAAAGGGAGAATGTGTTGCTTTGATAGTGAAAAGTGCTGTTTTGTGAAACCATGAATATGGAGACCGAGTCCTCAGCTGTAAAATGTCAGAGCTGCAGCAGGAAAACTGAGGCCAGGGTGGGCAGAGCCTCGGGGGGGCTGTGACCGGGGCGGCGGGGGAGACGCCTGAAGGGGACGGAGCTCGTGCCCAGCTCTGCCCACCGAGGGACTTTGGTGGATGTGTGGCCTGGCGGGGGGGGGCACTCGACCCCGGGAGGTGTCCTGAGGCTGAGGGAGGGAGGGGGCAGCCCTGAGTCGCGCTGTGACAGGTGCTGGATGAAGGGCTGGGAGGGGGCGTGGATGGGACTCACCTTCTCCCATTACCTCCCAGGACTGGGTCATCGCCCCCCAAGGCTACTCAGCCTATTACTGTGAAGGGGAGTGCTCCTTCCCGCTGGACTCCTGCATGAACGCCACCAACCACGCCATCCTGCAGTCCCTGGTCAGTACCGCGCCCTCCTGCCCGACACCCGGGGGAGGGGTTCGCCCCGGGGAGCGGGGCGTGCAACCAGGAGGTGATGGTGGCACTGCTGTGTCGGGGAGCCTTCTTCACATGGAGACCTTCCTGCCTGCACGTGCAGTGAAATCCCACAGCCGTACGGAGACCGCCCCTGTGTGGCCACTCTGTGGAGACCCTGCCTCCCATGCACCTGAACAGTGTGCAGCAGGCTCTTGCTGACTGGTGTGCACACACACACACGTGTGCACTCCACGTGCACATGGGGGGCATTCACATCCATTGGGTGGGCCTGCCTGCTGGTGGTCAGAGGCCCAGCACGTTCAGGACAGGTGGGCGTCCCACACGCCCACCTGTGCCCCAGGGACACACACGTGCACCGTGTTCACTGTCGAGTGCGGCCTCCTGTGTGGGACACACGCCCCGGGGGTCCGGCTGGGGGACGCACGTGGACACTCTGTCCTCTCTTCCCGCAGGAGACTCAGGGGCGCCCTGTGCCCTCTGGCTTCGGCTGCCCCTCCCGTCCCTCTCCTTTTCCTTCCGGGTCCCTCTCGCTCTTTGTGTTTCTACAGATCTTAGGGCTTCTGATGCCCTGGTGTCTGGGGTGACTTTAAATGCTGGAAGTTTCTAGTAGGAACATGGTTGAGGCTGCTTATTGCTAAGTGTTTGCAGTGGTTTTTGTGTGTGTGTGCTGAGGCTTATTTCTAGAACGTTGACCTGGGTACTCTAGTTAGAGGCTGTTCAAGGTGATGCCACAGAGTGAGTGAGTGAGTTAAGAGCGCAGCTTGGACCCCCGGTGATGCCTCCTTTCCTGGTGGTCACGTGGGGTTTGCCGGACACCCCCTCCCCCAGGAGCCGCCTTCCTTGCAGAATCTCAGGGGTGATGAGGGTGTGAGGGGGGCACGAGTGATGACGGCACTGCCCCCCCAGGACTGGTCCCCTGGCTCTGCAGCAGCCCCGCCCCTCAGTCCCCCAGCTGTCAGTCAGCAGGAGGGAGGCTAGCTCTGTGCTAGGTGCTGTCAAGGCAGTGGCTGCCCTCGGGGGAGGCTGTCAGTGAACACAGGAGGAAAGGAACAGCCAAGACCATGGATCCCCTGAGGAAGGGAAGACTGGGGTGAGCTGGGCGGGCTCAAGGACCCTGGCTTGGAGGGGAGGAGGACAGAGGCAGGTGATGTTGGGGTGGGCAGGGCCTGTCCCCGGGTTCCTCCTAAGGTGGCAGGTGGTGGATTTAATCCCAAGTAAACTGAGGGGTGGAGCAGGTTTCAGAGAAGCAGGGCCTCATCTGGGCACTCTCTGGAAGCATCTCTGGCAGCTGCAGGAGGACAGCCCGTGACGTCGAGGGTGGAGGAGGCAGGGAGGAGTGAGGAGCTGCTGCGGTCCTGACAGGAGGACCAGGCACCTGGTGGGGTGAGAAGTGGACGGTGGAGGCAGGAGGGCAGGAGCCCAGGCCTCCAGGTGAGACCCTCCCCCAGGACGAGGAGGGGGCAGCGAAGGTGCTGGGTTGAAGAAAGGATTGGAGGGAATCAGCGGTTCTGCTTCCACCCCCATGTGTGTGAGACCCTGCAGGACCCTACGTGAGAAGTTGGGGGGGCTGCAAATCTGGAGTCTCCGAGTTGTGAGAACAGAAGAGATTTTCTGGGGGGACAGCGGAGGTGGGAGAGGTGGGCGAGGATGGGCCTCCTCCCTGGAGAAGCCTGGGGAGGAAAAGGAGCCTGGGTGGGAGGGAGGGGGGTGAGATGGTGGCTAGGGTGTCCTGGGGCTGGTGAGGAAGAAGTGGGTCCCTCCAGCCTCACCCCCCACGTTCCCCATGCAGCAGCTAGAGGGTGGCACTAAAGCACAAATGTGAGCACCTCCTTCTGGGCCAGGAAACCCCCCGTGGCATCCCTTATCCCTGGGGAGAAGTCTGAGCCTTTGGCCTGTGCCTCGGGGCCCCTTACTGGCTTACACACCTCCCCAGCGCCCCCCAGCCCACGTCCCAGTGCCCGCACCTCCCTGCCTCTGCCCAGGGCTTCCTCTCCCATCCTGGGCCAGGCCAGCTCCTGCTGCTCACCCTGCTGCCTTGTCTCTGGGTCCTTCCCAGCCAGGGTTGGTCTCCAGTGCTCATGTTCCCAGAGCGAGGACGGCTGCTGTGTGCTGTGCTGCTGTTTGGGTCCTGGGTGTTTGCTGGAATGTTCCCGTCTCCCCTCCTCTCCTGCTGAGGATGAGAGTGGGGACCATGTCTGGGACACTTTTGTATTCTCCACCTGGGTAGGGTTGGCACAAGGCATGTGAAATACATTTGTGTTGGAAGAGAGGAAAATACCATTATACCCATTTGGCAGAGGAGAAAACTGAGTCCCGCAGATGCATGACTGTTCCCCAAGGATGCACAGGCAATAAGTTACAGAGCCTCTGATTTGGTCTCCCACATGGTTCTTAAGTGAATTGAATGGAAAGGCAAATTAGGCTTCAGGTCAGTCTGTTCGGTGCAGACAGGGCAAAGACCGTCCTCTCTGTCGATCACCTGGTGAAGCTGGTGAAGATGGACTTCCAGAACAGCTGCACCCCTGTGGTGCCGACTCCTCTCTTGAGGGTCCCAACCCAGGAAAGGCCCTCCCAGGTTTCCAGCTACTTAGAGCCCCATGGCTGGCTGGCACAGGTGGGCAGTGTTGCCTGGCTTCTTTCATGTGGGCCTATGCAAGTGGAGCCCAGCCACCCCAGGTGGAGGCTCGGAAGTTGGGGAGCAGTGCTGGACATCTGGCTGGACATCCCCACAGAGGCCTCAGCTCCCCCTGGGGCCTCAGAGAGGCTCTGGGCCCCAGGCCAGCCTGGTGCCTGGCTGACGGTCCTGGCAGCAGGCTGGCTCCGAGCTGGGGCTCCCAGGACAAGGCTGGGTTCTGGGGCCCCTGGGTCAAGCTGCTGGACAGGACACCCCCCTCCCCCAATCAGACAGCTTCATCCTGGTCCTGCTCATCGGCCTCAGTGAGGGCTGGGAGGTCTGGTGGATGGATGCAGGTTCCCTGTTCTCTCAGGCCCCCACTGACTGGGGGTACCTTCAGGGCCTGTCCCTGTGGCGCCCTAATGAGGAGTCCAGTATGAACTGCCGCTCATCCTGCCGAGTCTCTGCCTAAACACTTGTGTAGAGGCTGCCCCAGCTTCCTCAGATGGGCTGTTTTTAGGAGTAGAGCTGTTTGCAGGAGGGTAGCAGGGACTCCCGACCCTCTCCCCTCTCCCGGCCCAGCCATGCAACTGTGCAGGTGACTCAGCCCCTGTGCCCCCAGCGGTCATCCGCCCAGAACAGTCCCTGCCTGGAGGTTGTTACAGGAGTGGAGGTGCTTTGAGAAACAAAGGTGTCAGATATCCCAAGAGTAAGCTGGAAGTCTGGGCCTTAAGAGGTGTAACAGGGACCTTCCTTCACCGGCTCCCAGCCTGGAAGGAAGAATGGACCAGAAACGGCTCATGCGGACAAGACAGGATCAGGGATGTTATAGAAGCGATCAGGGACGGAGGGGCAGAGGGGATGGGGGACGGGGAGGCGGTGCTGCAGCCGCTCCAGGCAGGCGCTGGCACAGGTGCGGGGAACCCGCAGGGTCAGGGTCGCCCCATCTAAGGGGAGGGGCTGTGGCAGGAGCCCCAGATGCTCAGTCCGAGCCTGAGGGCAGTGGGCAGGGCGGGGGTCAAGGGGGCGGGGCCGGGGCAGAGCTGACGCCAGCACCTGCCCGGCCGGGCTGCGGGGGAAGGGGGAGGGGGCGGGGGCAGAAGGGAGAGGCGGGGTGGGGGGGCGATGGAGCTGGGAAGGGGCCAGCGGCGGAGCCCCAGGCGGCAGGAGCTGGGCGCTGGGACGGGGGTCCCGGGAGGAGCCCGCGGTTCTCACGCCTCTGCCCGCCGCCCCCTCCCCGCCAGGTGCACCTGATGAAGCCGGACGCGGTCCCCAAGGCGTGCTGCGCGCCCACCAAGCTGAGCGCCACCTCCGTGCTCTACTACGACAGCAGCAACAACGTCATCCTGCGCAAGCACCGCAACATGGTGGTCCGCGCCTGCGGCTGCCACTGAAGCCCCGCCCGCGCCGGCCGGCCCTCCGCGGGCGCGGGGGCCAGGAGTCCCCCAGCGCCGTCACAGCTCAGGCAGGGCGGCAGTGAGGGCCCCCCTCCCCTGCCCACATCCGCCGATGGGCTGGTCCTCCCCAGGCCCCCTGCCCCATCGCGTGCCTGATGCCCTGGTGGAACTCTGCATGGTGGTCTCAGTCATCCAGCAGGGTTCTACCCCAGCTCCCTCCCCAGAGGCTCAGGCTGACTTTTCTTTGGGGTTGACAGAGAGTCCTGTCTGAGGTCCCACTCTTGTCCGTTGCTGGCCCAGCTGCGGGCGGATGTGGGGTGAACTGAGGCACCTGGAGTCCAGGATGGCCACCTCAGGGCCTTCACCACCCAGTACTGGGTTTGGGGATGTGCAGACAGGTCCTGGTCCATCTCCAGTTGCCTGACCCTCCCGGGTGCAAAACCGGGCATTTCTGGGCACTCAGAACGTGGAGTCATCTTCAGTTTTCTATATTTGTGCATCTGAATGACCAGACTGTTGGCCGCAAGGAGGCATGTGGGTCACCTCCAGAAAGAGCTGAATGAATAGCATGATTTAGGGCCAAGGCTAGTGTCAATTACCTTCCCTGTCCTCCTGCCTTGATCTGTCTCTGCTGTCTGGGGAAGATGTGCCTTGCATGGACACTTTGGCGAAACAAAAAATCTTGGGGGCTTCATTGACCCCATCTGTCAGTCACTGTGTTGAACAATCAGGAGTTCAGCTCTGTGAAAAAGTTACCTTTTCGCTGAGCCCAGTATGGTGGATACATTGGGTGGCCCAGGATGATAATGCCCAGCAAGGGTGACAAAGTTTCTCTTAACTTTCCGCACGGCAGTCATCAATTATCAACCTTGACATTTTTTCATTCAACTCTGGAGAGAATTTCAAAGTGATCAGCACCAAACTCAGGTGGCCACCACCAACAGATTAGAGTTGTATGTAGAGTGAAAACTGCCTGCCTTCTCCTGCTAAGGAGCAATTCACTGCACCCAGGGACACTGGGTGGCCTGTGGCCAGGCATGGGGCGAGGGCAGGGTTGGTCAGCACCTGCCTGTGTCCAGAAGTTCTCAAAAACAGACTGGTCACCCAAGTCTGCGTCACCCTGTGTGCCCCAGAGTCCCGTCCTGTTTCTTTGGGTCTGTGAGCCAAAGAAAAGGCCCGCGTCCCAGGGGAATGACAGGTGGCAATTAGGCCGAGCTGGGTGGGGAGGTTCCGGAAACCACTGTTCTCCTTGGAGCAGCCACCGGCAGCTGGAGTGTTTATTTGATTTCTGACTTGGTAAGCCTGTAATTTTACCTGGTGGAGCAGACAGAACCCAGCTGTCCAAACCCCAAAATATCATTAAAAACAGATCCTGGGTCCGCCCCAACCCAGGGGCACAGCCCAGGATGACACCCCGGGAGTTCACTCTGTGCCCTGAGGGTCTCCAGGAGCACAGCAGGGGTGGAGGAGGGGGCTGGGCTGCGGGACAGCAGCCCTTCCGCCTGGACCTGGGAAGGGCTCTGGGAGCCAGTGCGCCGGAAGAGACCCCTACATGGACACAGGAAAGCAGTGAGCTCCGCAACAGTGTAGGGATCTAGGCTCTGGCCTACATGTTAGGGATGTGCCTTTTGACTTCCTCCTCTAGGCCTCATTTTCCATCTGTAATATTAAGCTTTTTGATCTGCAAAGGACCTTCAGCCTGGGAAACTGTGTCTGCCAAGCTTGTCTCACACTGAGCCCAGAGGCAACCTGGTAACCCTGAACGTGGAGCTCAGGTGGCCATCATGAATCAGAGCTGGCACATAAGGTGGAACCTGTTTTTGTTCTAGTACTTACCTAAGAGTTTTCTCGTCCCAACAGCAAAGATAGTCTCCTGTGCATGTGCTTAGTCGTTCAGTCATGTTCAGCTCTTGTGACCCTATGGACTGTAGCCCGTCAGGTCCTCTGTCCATGAGATTCTCCCAGGCAAGAATACTGGAATGGGCTTAGTTAGGGGTACGTACACCAGGAATGTCTGTCCGGTTACCCAAAGGTTGGCAGATGCTGAGCACACCTCACCTCCCAACCAAGCAGTGCTTAGCAGGAATGGAGCGGCAATCTTGCTTTTTCATCCAGAACAACTGAAAAAGTGTTATTGTTTATGTACCTGGTAGTCAGACTTCAGCAACTTTTGCCACCCAGTCACTAAGTGAAATCAAACAGGAAAAACCCTGAGTGATGCCACAGCAGTAAATGAACACAAGGCCCATGTATTTTATCCAGAGTTATCTTTGCTCAGCCAAGCGGTGCAGTGGCAGGAGAGATGCCACCATTTCCCTTTCTCTTGCTCAGGGCCTGGCTTGTTTACCTGGCCAAACTAGAAAGATAAATAAAGGTGGTCAGTTCAGACCCACTGACAGCAATGGGAAGTCAATGACAGCTGACAGGTAAGGAGGATGTGGGGGGAAATAGCGAAAGGAGAAACACAGAAGTTTTGCTATTTGCAGTGTAATCCTGGCCTCAAGAGCAAGTCATCCAGGTTCACTGTTTCAAACCAAGGTAGGCTAGTAACATGTTCTGGAAAATTTCCTAAGAAATAGGAAAAGATGCAGCAGGCATAACAAGAGCACAGATTTTTGAAGCCAAATGGACTTGAATCCTGGGTATTCTTCCTCTGTAGAGCAGGATAGTGGCTCTCTCCTTCCAAGCTATTAAAAAGATCATCTGTGTACACAAACATTTAGTACCATTCTGGCATATAAATATTTAACAACTGGTCAAAGTTAATTGTGTTCAACTCTCTGCAACCCCATGGATGGTAGCCCACCAGGCTCCTCTGTCCATGGAATTCTCCAGGCCAGAATACTGGAGTGGGTAGCCTAGCCCTTCTCCAGGAAATCTTCCTGACCTAGGAATTGAACCCAGGTCTCCTGCATTGCATGTGGATTCTTTACCAACTGAGCTACCAGAGAAGCCCCTAAGGATACTGGAGTGAGTTGCATTCCCTTTTCCAGGGGAGTCTTCTTGACCCAGGGACTGAACCTGGGTCTCCTGCATTGCAGGCAGATTCTACTTAACAACTGGTATCTGTTGGTTTTATTACAAAAGAATTTGCTAGTTTTGAGTCCCTTCTGTGCTTGGTCACTAAAACTTTCTTCTTCTGAGAATGTATTTTGTGGGTGATGGTGTTTGTTCAGAGCTGTGCTTTTTCCTAAAACATTTACACACCACAATCCTTTGAGGACAGGACTTGTGTTCTCACTGCATTAAAGGTCCGGGCAAGTGGCCGGTTATGCGGCGGTGGCCAGGGCAGTGACTCCGTGCTGTGTTCCCAGGAGCCTGCTGAGGACGCTCAGCACTGCCGAGGTGCCCTTTAGGCAATTTAAACAGGGCTTGTCCATCCTGAGTGTTACTCCTCATGGGGAGGCCTTTTATAAGCACTTGACCCACTTTTTTTTTTTTTAATGTGCTTTTATTACAGCAATAATGCAATTTAGAAAAGTTTGGAAAAACCAAAAAAATAAAATACAATTCAAATCACCATAATACTACAAGTCAGATAAACATGCTAGTTAATATTTTGTTGAATTTATTTCTAGGTTTTTTTCTTAGGATATATATATATATATAAAAAAAATATAGATGTTTACATATTACAGATACGTATTTGTACAAAGTTGGAATTATCCTGTATTATGTAACTGCTTTAGAAGTGCTTTCTCCACTTTATTATATGGTATAATTTCCCCTAATAAATACGTTTTGAAAATATACCTCTCTAATTTTCCATCACCTGGAACTCTTTGTTTTTCACCACTAAAAAGTAGGTTCAACAGTCTTTTTTTGTTTTTTTTTGTGCCAGCAGCATCTGGAGCAGACATGCTGTGAAACACTCCCAAGCCACAGAGTCCTGGGGCCACAACCCTGGGTCTCTTCCTCTGTGCAGCCACCACACCCAGCAAAGATGGGGCCTGGCCCTGGAGGAGTTAGTGAGGGATGGTGTTGGTTAATTTTCTGTCTATAGCTAGGCCGCGGTACCCACAGTTTAGCCAAACACCAGTCCAGATGGTGCTGTGAAGGTATTTTTCAGATGTGACTGACATTTAAATCAGTATGTCTGAAAGTAAAGCAGATGACCCTCCCCCAAACAGTGTGGGTGGGCCTCATGCAATCAGTTGAGGGTCTCAAGAGAGAAAGACTAGGATCCCATGAGGGAAAGGAATTCTGCCTTCAGAACAGTCTTTGGACTCAAACTTCAACATCAACTCTCCCTGGGGCTCCAGCCTGCTGGCCTGTCCTGCAGCTATCAGACTTGTCAGCCCCCACAACTGTAGAGCCAATTCTGTATAATGAATCTTTCTCTGTGTACACATATGTACATCCTATTGGTTCTGTTTCTCTGGAGAACTCTAATACAGGGACCATATGGTATCTGTCACCAATCACTCCACTCTGTCACTACAGTAAGAATATGTAAACTTATGGCTATGACTGTGTTCCAATAAAACTTTACTCATAAAACCAGGTAGTGGGCTGGATTAGAACCAAGGGGTTTGCTAACCTCTTGTCTCCTGACAAACAGGTATAGTACCTAGCATGGAGAAGGCACTGTGAGTAATAAAGTATCATTTAAAAAAATCTGTAAAATGAAAGTGAGCAAATAAGCAAATGCATCATGGAGACAGAAATACAGTCGCTGACTCTGAGGATGGCAGTGTGATGTGGGAGTGGAGGCACTGAAGACAGGAATTTTTCCAGTCTTTGATGCCCGTGGTCTTGATGGTGGTCTGACAAGGGTATCTGGCCTGAAAATATATCACCCAGCATCTCAGGGAATCATCCAAGGGAAGAAAAGAAAAGCTGTGGGGAAGAGATTATGCCCTATTCCTTCACCAATCCCTCTCGGGGGACAGTTTAGCCTTACAGGTGACATCTGACAACTCCCAGGAACTAGCTGGAGGCAGCAGTACAAAAATTAGGATTTATTTACCAGAAGAAAATGTCCAGGAGTCACACAGGTGGGCCCAGGAGAAGCCCTGGCGGCAAAGGCCTGGAAAGGCCATGCCCAGCTGTCCACAGTGGGGAGGGCGGCCCGGGGCCCAAGGCCACACCCGAGAAGACCGGAGGAGGCAGAGGCTGTGCCTGCAGAGGCGCTGCCCCACGCTGACCCCGAGGAAGGGCCAGGCACGAAGCCCTGCCCGCTGCCAACGGGACACCTCGGGCGCCGGTTCCCGGGTGGACAGCTCCCCTCACACGTACTCCCCGCAGTCGGAGATGATCACCTTCTGCTTGGGCTTCCCGTCCTTGCTGCCCTGGGCCTTTGCGGGCCGAAAAGAAGAGCAGGAATCAGGGAGGGAGGGTGGAGAGTAAGGGAGGCTCAGGGGTGCCCGCCCCTCTGCCCATGCCACCTCCAGCCCCCAACAGCAGCTGGCTGTGGGCTCTCTCCAGGTCCCCGATTCAGCTCTCCCACACTCACGGCTGTGCCCCAGGGGCCCCGGCAGCCACCCACCTCAATCTGCCGCAAGACATCCAGGCCATCCGTGATCTCCCCAAACACTACATGCTTGCCGTCCAGCCAGTCTGTCTTGTCACATGTCAGGAAGAACTGGGAGCCGTTGGTGTTTGGGCCGGAGTTGGCCATGGAGAGCAGGCCTGGGGGAGAGAAGCGCCCGTCAGCTCCCCTGACCCTGCTGGTGGTCCTGGGCGTGGAGGGGGGAGTGCAGATGCTGCCTCTGCACTGCAGACGGGAGGGCGAATGGGGCGAGGACCAGGAGCTGACTATGCGCCGGGTGGAGAAGAGTGGCTTCAGCGGACCAGTGGCGCTGGAAGTCAGACTAGAGGGGGACAGAGAGAACCAAAGGCAGGGAGTCTAGACAACTTTTTCAAGAAGTTTCGGTGAAAAAGGGGACCAGAGGCATGGGTGATAGCTGAGGGGGTACATGAGTCAAAGATTGACACTGTGTGCTTTTGTGCTGATGGGCTGATCGAGCAGAGCAGGGGACAGGCATTACACGAGGCAGTGGCGGGGCGCAAGTGCACGTTCCGAAGGGCGCGGGGTGGGGAGGGTCCGGGTCACGAGCGGGGGGGGGGGGGGGCGGGGGGGTGGCTCAGCCACTGTACTTGGCAGGGAAGTCGGCGCAGGCAGGGGTGGACAGGTGCAGGAGGCCAAGCGTCAGTGGGGGCAGTGGGTGGAGAGGAGGTTTCGGGAGCGAAGGGGGCAACTGTTGTCTCTGACCAGGACTGAGCATGAACTAGGGAGCGCTGTCCAGTGCGGCTGCCGAGGGCCCCTAAAGAACTGCAGTCTTAAATATCAGCACAGTTCTGTATTTTTTTTAGTTGCTGGGGAACCAACCACTGGAATTTTTTACTAGAGACTCTGACAGAGAGAGGCAGGCAGAGGGGTTGAGGGAAGAAGAGCGGGCTTACAATGGCTGACCACAAAATTTACGCTACGCCCACAGCTGTGGACACAGTGGGGGACGGACAGCATTCAGACGGAAACAAGCTCGCTCCGCTCCAGCCAGGCCGAAGGCCTCTCCTCTGTTCCCTGGGTCTGGAGGAGACCAGAACCACAGGCAGTCACCCACCCCTACGCAGTCATCCTGCCCCAGCCCGGCCCACCGACCATCATCCACCAATCAGATCCCACCTGGTCCCGTGTGTTTGAGGATAAAGTTTTCATCGTCAAACTTCTTCCCGTAGATGGACTTGCCCCCGGTGCCGTTGTGGTTGGTGAAATCACCGCCCTGGCACATGAACTGGGGGATGATGCGGTGGAAGCTGCTGCCCTTGAAGCCAAAGCCCTTCTCGTGGGTGCACAGGCAGCGGAAATTCTCTAGGGCCAAGAAAGGAAAAGGCGCCTGAGTCAAAAAACAAACCAATGGGGGGACTTCCTTGGTGATCCAATGGTTAAGATTCCATGCTTCCAAGGAAGGAGTATAGGTTCAACCCCTGGTTGGGGAACTAAGATCCCACATGCCTTGGGGGCATGGTCAAAAAAACCCCAAACAACGAGATCTCTAACTAGACTCTGAAAAACTATGTTATATTTGTTTAATGTTCATATTTTCATTTCAAAATACGACATGTTCATTATAAACCTTTGAGATACTGACTATCTTGAAGGATTAGAAGGGATTCTAGCTAAAGAAGGCGTGAAAACATGCATTCTAGATCTTATCCACCCTAAACTGGGGGTAAAGCAATTTTTACAAAGAAAGACCAAACAGGATCTCAGAGAAAAAGACAGGTCAAGTCTCTGTGACTTTGCACTTGGCAATGTCTTAACTGCAACACTGAAAGTATAAGTAACAAAAAATTGGCAAATGAGACTTCATCAAAATGAAAAACTTTTGGACATCAAAGGACAGACACTCTCAACAAAATGAAAAGGCAACTTAGGGAATGGAAGAAAATATTTGCAAATCATATCTCTTAAGTGTTTAACATCCAGAATATAAAATGAACTCCTACAAATCAACAACAAAAAACCAACCTAGTAAGTAAATATGCAAAAGACTTGCACAGACATCTCCTCAAAGAATAAGCAAATGGCCCCTACCCCTAAGCACGTGAAAAGATGCTTACATCATTAGTCACTGCTGCTGCTGCTAAGTCGCTTCAGTCGTGTCCGACTCTGTGCGACCCCACAGACGGCAGCCCACCAGGATCCGCCGTCCCGGGGATTCTACAGGCAAGAACACTGGAGTGGGTTGCCATTTCCTTCTCCAGTGCATGAAAGTGAGAAGTGAAAGTGAAGTCATTCAGTCGTGTCTGACTCTTCACGACCCCATGGACTGCAGCCTACCAGGCTCCTCCGTCTATGGGATTTTCCAGGCAAGAGTACTGGAGTGGGTTGCCACTGCCTTCTCTGCATTAGTCATTAGGGGAATACAAATCAAAACCACAATGAGATCCCACTTCCCAACTACTAGGATGGCTATGATAAACAGAAAACAAGTGAGGATGTAAAGAAACTAGAGTGTTTATACATTGTTTATGAGAATGGAAAATGGTGCAGCCACTGTAGAAAGTAATTTGGTAGTTCCTCAGAAAGTCAAACTAGAATTACTATATGACCCAGCATTTCCAGTCTTAGGGAGGCATCCAAAATAATTGAAAACAGGGATTTAAATACTTGTCTGTACACAAATGTTCACAGTATCATTATCCATAATAACTGGCAAGTGGAGCCAGTGTTCAAGTGTCCATCAACAAATGAGTAGAGAAACAAATTGTGGACTATCCAGACAATGGAATATTACCCAGCCACACTGATGCCTAAAAGATCCCTGAAAAAACAGTGCTAAGTGAAATAAGTCAGACATAAAAGGACAACTACTGTTATGACTCCATTTATATGAAATGTCTAGAATAGTAAATTCAGAGAGACAGACAGTAGATTAGCATTACCAGAGGCTGCGAGTAAAGAAAGGGGAGTGACTGCTTAACGAGTCCTGAGTTTCTACCGGGCTTCCTTGTGGCTCAGCTGGTACAGAATCTGCCTGCAATGCAGGAGACTCCAGTTTGATTTCTGGGTCGGGAAGATCCCCTGGCGAAGGGATAGGCTACCCACTCCACGACTCGAGCTTCCCTGGTGGCTTAGATAGTAAAGAATCCACCTGCAATGTGGGAGACCTGTGTGCGATCCCTGGATTGGGAAGATCCCTTGGAGAAGAGAAAGGCTACCCATTCCAGTATTCTGGCCTGGAGAATTCCATGGACTGTATAGTTTCTACTAGGGGTGGTGCAAAAGTTTTGAGAGTAGATAGTGGTGATGGTTGTATAACATTGTGAATGCAATTAATGCCAGTAAATCATACACTTAAAAAATGGATAAAATGACTATCCCCTAAAAAGGAGTGAGAGAAGAGACAACAGCAACTAAAAATCTTCGGGACCTAGAAGACAAACAGATGAGCCATAACTGACAGAGCAGACCTAACAAAGCTGAAGCTTAAGCTGATAAAGCCAAGAAGCAATTTGATTTCTGCTGCAGAAATTCCAAAAACTCAGTGACAAGGATGAAGATGGTTCTGAAAGCAGTAAGTCTGGTTGAAAGCTCATTTAAAGTAGCTAGCCCCCAGATCCTCTCTCTTCCCTAGCCCTGGCTGCTGGTGGGAGGTCTACCCTCCAGCAGGTTAAAGCAGAGGGTCGCTGGTCTGGGATGCTCTACACATACCTGAGGGTTGAGTTATGGAGACAAATGGAGATTTAGTGAAGTTCATATACTGCTCCCACAACCTCCCACCCTCCATGATGGCAAACAACTGGACACAGGACCATTAGCAAGAGACTAGAGTCTTCTCTGTGGCCTCTGCTCTGTCCAAGAGACTGTAACTCAGGGATACTGATATCCAGGGTCCAACAGAAAGACAGAATCACCTCACAGAGGAAGCCTCAGTCAGCAAGCCTTACCAATGTCCAGGGAGTTTCCAAGCAGATTTTAAGGACCCTAGTCTTAAACATGAGAAAGGCATCTAATGTGAAAAGCAAAGACTGAAACAAGCAAATAGATCAATAACAAACAAAGAAAAACAAACAAACAGGAAAAAAAAACTGAAAAAAGTAATTTCAAATATAAGCTGTATAGGAAAAAGAAATTTTAGTATACTAATCTCTCAAGTTGAAATGATAGTACATGCCTGAAATAAGCACAGGATGCTATGAAAAAGAACATTTATAAAGATTCCAAAATATGAGTAGAGAAAAATCAGAAGGGATAAAAGTAAAGAAATAATTCAAGGAAAATTTTTCAAAAGATAGGATTGTCCTAATTGATGGGTGTGGTATGCAGGATATTGGCTTTTGAAAGATGTCTATGTCCCAATTCCTGGAACCTGAGAATACGCTGCTCACAGCAGAAGGCACTGTGCAGATGTGATTAAGGTTACGGACACTGAGATGGGCAGAGTGGCCTAGATTACCTCGGTGGGCCTAATATAATCTCAAATCTATAACCAGAGAACCCTTCCCAGCTAAAAGCAGAAAGAGATAGTTAGAAGTGGATGGATTCTTGTACAGCAAAAACTAACAAAACACTGTAAAGCAATTATATTCCATCTCCCCCACAACCCACCCAAAAAAAAAGTGGATGGAAAAGGAGGCAAGCGATTCAAAACATGAGAGGGACTGAATCAATCACTGCTGGCTGTGATGACAAAGGAAGGCGGTCACAAGCCTCTGAAAGCTGGAACCAGCCCTCAGCTGGCAGCCAACAAGGAAATGGGTACCTTCATCTGCAGGTGCAGGAAACTGAATTCTGTCAACAAGCTGACTGTCTCTGGAAACAGATCTACCCATAGAGCTTCCAATAAGGAATGTGGTAACCCAGCCACCACCTTCCTTTAACCTGGTGAGACCTGTGTTGGGACTTCTGGCCTTTAGAACAGTTAAGACAATAAATTTATGTTCTTATAAGCTGCTAAGTCTGTGATAATTTGTCACAGCAGCAAGACAAACCAATACAGTAGGGCCCACTGAATATCTAGCAGGATGGATGGAAGGAGATCTATTCCAAGGGGACAATATTTCAGAACACAGGACACAGACACCCTCCAAGCCTCTAGACCAGTGTTATCTAACAGCCTTTAGGCATTTGAATCACTGAAGAAGTTGGAATTTTAATTTTATTTAACTTGAATTAATTTAAGCTTAAAGAGTCACATGTGGACAGTGACTACCATATTTGGACAGCTCAGCTCTAGGCAGAAAAAAAAAAAGGTTTTGTATAGAGGACCAAGAATCAGAATGACATTAGACTTCTCTAGAATTCTACATCCAAACTATCAGATGGGAAAGTAGAAATTTTCATACAGCAGTCTCAAAAACCTGACCCTCCAAGCTCTTTTCTCCACAAGCTACAGAATTATGTACTCTACCAAAATGAGGAACTAAATCAAAAAAGACAACAGAGGTTCCAACATAGGAAGTAAAAGCAGGAGATCCCATGACAAAAGCTATGAGATGGGCCTGGAAGGCAACTGGTCCAGGCCGGGGGAGGTCAGAGGGCTCCAGGGAGGATTAAGTGAAACTGACAAAATATCTGATGTGTTTGAACATGACGGAGATTTATACAAGTAGGAAAATTTGGGAAAGCTCAGGAATATATGTACAGAATACTAAGCAAATGTGAAAACAAGATAATTATGAATTCCAGGGAAAACAAAGTGCTGTGTATGAAAAGAAGTATGATGCTTACATAGTCAGAATAACCTGTGACCTAGCCAAAATTATGGTAACAACATGAGGAGGATGAAGGAGCTGGGAAGGAGATTTAAAAAGCTAATTTCTGGGCTTCCCTGGTGGCTCAGCTGGTAAAAAGCTAATTTCTTAACTTCTCAAGTGGGAAGTCAATAGATGTCTAAAATGAAAAGATATTAAAACAAAAAAAAAAAACAGAAAGTAGCAACATACATCTGTCAACTACAAATACAGAGGTTAAAAACCAAAAGAATCAGTTAAGAGTTGAAACCAGCTGCCTCTGAGAAGCAGCATAGGGTGCTGGGGGATGCGGTAGAGCAGGAGGACAGCATGGGGGGCACTGCTGTGTTTTTCCAAACAAACTGTGAAATTAACACTCCTAACTATATGTCTACATGATATTTAGATCAAAAGAAGAATAAACAGAATTCAATATTTAACAAATGAAAAAATGTTCAAGAAGCTGTTAGTTATTGGTAGTTACTTCTGAAGAGTATGACTAAATGTGGAGAAGGAACAAAGACTCGGGTTTTCAATTTATTGCCTTCAATACTGTTGGAGTGTGTGTGTGTGTGTTTACTTTAAAAAACAAACCAGCCATGAACACGCATTCACTTGTATTACAGAAAAAACTGTTCACCTGCTGTCATGGGCACGACGTCTGAACGCAGGAGCATTTGGATGCGGCCGGCCGGCTTGTTCCCAATCTTGATGTCCATGTACACCTGAGGGTTTGACCGGGCCTTTTTTACAGCAGGCTCTCCCTAGATGCAGGAGAAATGGCCAGGTTAGAGAGAACGCCCTGACTCCCCAACTAGGAGAGAGAGTGTGAATGAACACACCTGAGAACCCAACTACAGTGAGCAAGCTGAACAGGGTGACGGCAGGGAAGGCCTTGGGGCTGCAGAAGAGGGTGAAGGCCACAGCCATGACCCCAGCTGGACATCCAGTGACAGGAGACTTCAGGACCATCTACCTGGAGCTCCACCCTGCAGGCATGTCATCTCATCACACTCCCTCAGACACATGAGGCTGCCTCACTTTCACCCCCGCTGTGGTCACAAACACTTTTCTGGCCCCAAATAGACAACCCTCAACACCTTCACACCCCAGCTCAAGGTCACCCACCTTAATCCAGTTAAACAGACCCACTTCTGTAACACCATCCCCTCCCTCTGTGTGCAGCCCTGCGTGTGCACAGGCTGGCTGCAACGGAAGCAAGGAGCACCAAAGCGCTCACAATGGAGGTGACCGGGACCTTGCTTTATCCTCCACTTGAAGGCACTCTGCTTAGCCTCTGCATTTCCTGCTTGTGTCAATGTGCATGGAAAGTGGCAAGTCAGTGAGTTGGAGAACACAGGATGAACAAGATTAGAGGAGGGAGGGCGAGACTTGCAGCAGAAACGTCTGAAGCTCAGGGCTAGAAACAGAGGCCAGGAGAGTCCAACAGCACATGAGAGGCTGTGAAAGATCAGAGTGACTGCTGCTGTTTTGGCAGAGACGGGAGAGAGACCACGAGTCAAGAAAGAAACCCGGAACACCAGTTACAAGGGGGCGGGGCAGCCGGAGAGGCAATGGTTAGAGAGGTGCAGTGAGAATCAGAAGAAAGTGCCAAGGCAGGTTCCCTGGAAGGGAGGACCTCAAACCTGTGCCCAGACTGAAGGGAAGGGACCCCCGCCCTGCCCTGCCTCCCCTGCGTCAGGACAGGTAGATGGTGAGCTGGGGACCCAACACATGCGTGAAGGAGGGGGACTGACGAGGAGGGTGCAGAGGCCCACTCACCGCCCTTCCTCACCTCGCACTTCCTCCTCTTCAGCAACAATCACAGAACAGAACCCAGCAGAGCTGAGAAGCTCCTCAGGCTTCTCTTCAGCTCACTCATTACCAACCCCCACCAAAACACCCTAAGTGCACTTTTCATTCTCTCTACTTTTGCATGTGCATTTGCAGATTTCCATAAAAACCTAAAAAAACAAAGTCTCCTGGGGGAAGTGCCAGCCTGCAATCTCACCTCCCGCGTTTCCACTTTGGGGGGCTCTGACCCCTCCTCCTCTTTGTTCTCCTCAAGAGTCTTCCCAGAGAACTTCTTCAACCAGTCATCATCAGACCAAACTGAAAGGAAAGAAGCGAGCAGATGAGAACAAATTCAAGCCATGAGCCAGCTGCTAAGTAGGTGCTCTGGTCAGCGAAGCAGAACATATTCTGTGGCCCTCTCGGCCAGAGGTCTCCACTTTGGGAAGTCACACGCGTCAGGCAAGTTCCCATCTTTGCCAGCCCTGAAGTCCAGCTCTTCTGTGTGTTAGTCGCTTAGTCGTGTCTGCCTCTTTGCGACCCCATGGACTATAGCCTCCCAGGTTCCTCTGTCCATGGGATTCTCTAGTCAAGAATTCTGGAGTGGGTTGCTATTTCCTTCTCCAAGCTCTCAGCAGGGCTATGTGAAAAGGCTATGCCCCTGGGAAAGGTGCAGCCCTTGCCAGTCCCAGTCGCTGATGGAACCTACCAGGAATATTGAGAAAACTGGGACAGATGAGAGATCAGGCACAGCTTCTCTCATAAAGGAAACAATTACTCTGGTGTGGCTGAGAAACTCACACTCTTTATGTCCCCACAAAGGTGGCAGAGGTCCTTTGCCAATGTAAACCATCCTCTACTACTGTCCGCCAGAGAAGCATTCAGTGCCTACTTTCAAGAAAACTGGGACAGGAAGGCAAGCAAGGCCAAACTAGCAGGTGTGACGAGGCATCTGTATTGTTCCCACTCACCTGGTCTGGAAGAGCCTTCCTTAATCCTCATGGGTTTTGCCAAATTGACACGAATTGTCCGTCCAAAGAGCTCAGATTCATTCTGAAAAGTGTGAAAATCCAGTTGCTTAAACTGTTAGGTTAAAAGAAAGTCAGATGCTTTCCATTTACTTCTGATATGTCTGAGACAAGTTCATGATTTGTTCTCCTGATCCCCTAACAGCAAGTTATGCACCTGCCACAGAGCAGCCTGTGGGCTGCCGAGAATTTCCTCCCAGAAGTCATCATACAGTTCCTTTCTCTTTTCTTTTAAATTTATTATTTCCTTATTTGGCTGCATTGTGTCTTAGGTGCAGCACATGAGGTCTTTCTTGTGACCCATAGACTCTCTAGCTGCAGTACAGGCTTAGATGCTCCGTGGAATGTGGGATCTTAGTTCCTTGACCTGGGATTGAATCTGCGTCCTCTGCATTACAAGGTGGATTCTTAACCACTGGGCCACCAGGGAAGTCCCTTTCTTTTTTAAAATTGAAGCATAGTTGATTTACAATGTTTTGGGTGTACAATAAACTGATTCAGTTATACATTATATATATATATGTAACTCCTTTGTCAGATTCTTCTCCATTATAGGTTATTACAAGATAACAGGTTTCCTGTGCTATACAGCAGGACCTTGTTGTATATTTAGTTTATATGCAGTAGTATGTGACCTCCTTTCTTTCAATACTAGTAATGACCTGTGCTAACAAAAGTGACACTGTGTTCAAAGCACTCTGAAATTACAAGGATAAATGCAATTTACAAGTACCTGAGTTCATTTTCAAAAGTCAAGGTCAGCCTTAAGCAATGAGAAGTGATCTTGCTCTGAGAGCTGAGGAAAACATTTGATGAATGGGAAACAGAGAATAAGAATAAAGGAAAGCCTTATTACCCTAAGATAACTGGTACCAGGAAAGGTCACTCAAAATGAAATCACTTAAAGGCAGTGAAGAAAATTTCATGGTAAAATGTGAAGGGGAAAAAAATTGGGAATGTACTATGATGAAACTAAAATTAATGAAAATAAATTTCTTATAGTTAAAATTCAGCTTTTAAACTACGGCCTAATTTGAAGAACAGAGATATAATGGATGTTTATACATCTGCAGTATTTTTTTCAATAAAATCCTATCAACAGTATAGATTATCTTTGCATTTCTTATCTGATGTGCAAATCCTAAGTATCCTGAAGAGGGAACACACACTCAAGAGCTGCATCATTGCCCCAGGGAGCTCTCCAGGCTGTCCCAATCACTTGGATCAGTAGCACATCCTATCATTATCCTTATCAAATTTCTCTTCTCAATTGTTAACACTTCATGAAACCCTGCTTCATTTGTAAAATATGCAATTTCACCATGCAATCACTTTGCATTGTTTGCAATTGCCTATCCTAGACACAGGCAGTCAGTGAGAGACTGGTCAACGAGGATGGTTAGCCTTTACGTTATTATCAAATGGAGAAAGGTATTTGAGAAAGGACAATTTTATAAGCAATCAATTCACAGTGAATATTTTCACAGGATGACAATCTGTATGTACTTCCTCATGCAACCTTGTAACTTTGGAGATTTAGCAAACCCAATGTAGAACTAAGTGCCCTCTGTACCACCAAAAAGCAACTTCTGTAAGAAGCAGGATTCCCAGCCTTACCATGTTGTCAATAGCTGCTGCAGCATCCTGCCAAAAAGACAAGGTATAAATTTAGGTTTGCAGTCAAATGCTTCTTGTAGTGTCTAAACACACACTTGGTAAAATGACAACAAAAAAACAATCCAACAGAAAAAGCTCTCTTTTTCTTCCTCACCCTTGTTGCATGTGTCTAACAAAGTGCACTTCCTGGCTGACTTCAGCTATTTGCCATTTAGTGGAAGACAAAGAAAGTATCACCAGTGCTGCCAGGGAAAGATGCTCAAAGAGCAGGACTGCAGGAGTTCTGCAGAGCAAGAAGGGTAGGACCTAGCAGGTCTGCGATGTTAATCACAGCGCAGGGTTTCGTTAACTGAAGGCAGCTTTCCTTCAAACCGTGTTTCTCGTCTCTCTGGAAGCATCAGCATGAGGCCCAAAAATCCAACCCCAAATGAAGAACAGCTCCCTTTGTAATCAGTAACAATAACAAGCCAAAGACTTAACATAGATAACAGAATTTTCTCACCTCTGCCAACTCAAATTCAACAAAAGCAAATCCTCGGTGCTTTTCTGAAAAAAGGTAGACAATATCAAGCAATTATCATTTTGGACAATGGGAAGAAGCAGGTGGTCACAAAGAAAGTGAAGTCAGTCACATGCCTTACCCATTTACTAGAAATTCTACACCATCACTATTTAGGAAAGAGGCATCTTACTCTGATTCTTTCTAGTTTAAATAACATTTCAAGCAACATTAAACTGTTTTGTAGTGAGTGAAAGTCACTCAGTCATGTCCACCTCTTTGTGAACCCATGGACTGTAGCCTACCAGGCTCCTCTGTCCATGGAATTCTCCAGGCCAGAATACTGGAGTGGGTAGTCTTTGCCTTCTCCAGGGGATCTTCCCAACTCAAGGATCAAACCCAGGATATTATCCCGCATTGCAGGCAGATTCTTGACCATCTGAGCCACCACGGAAGCCCACTTTGTAGTGAACATAACTAAATAATGAACTATACTTTTAATCTTTAAAAACATCATTCTTTACCAAAGCCAAATCAAATCTTAAACTTTGCATGCAAAGTTAGAAAAATGAAGTCATTTAACCTATCAATCATTCATTCCAAGCATACATTCTGAACATCAACTGTGCATAAGTCATGAATCCTAAAACCTGGGTAAGGATGCTCAGATTTGATCCTCAGCAAAACGTAATCTAACCAACGCCAACTAGAAGGGCCAAGTGCACAACAGCATTAGTTTAAGTAACCAATTAACCTTACAGAGTCAACATAACCTTATTGTTTTTATACATATAAAGGTCCCAGGGAGGTTAAATCCATATACAAGGTTGATGACAGAGTTGAAGTCACACAACTCGTCTCAGGACTCAGCAGAGCATAGGTTGCTGAAAGCACAAAACAATCTCAGGCCTTAATGAAGCTGAGGTTCTTTTTTCTCCTTGGGAAAAGAATTCACTGAGAGGCAAAGCGACATGGAAGAGTACTTTATTAGTATAGGACACTTGTGAGAGATACAAGGAGGCAGGCAAGAGGAAGCTGTGACGAACTTAGTGGGGTACAACTTAATTTTTTTACTTTTAAAATTCATTTCTTTCTTTATTTTTGGCTGTGCTGGGTCTTTGTTGCTGCATGGAGGCTTTCTCTAGTTGTGGCGAGTCGGGGCTACTCTCTAGTTGCATGGGTTACTCTCCAGTGTGTGGGCTTCTCATTGCAGTGGCGTCTCTTGTTGTGGAGCACAAGCTCCAGAACACAGCTCAGTAGTTATGGAGCACTGCCTCAGTTGCCACGAGGCATGTGGAATTTTCCCTGCATTGGCAGGCAGATTCCCAACCACTGGATCACCAGCAAAGTCCTGGGCTATACTTTTATAATTAAAGAAAAGTAGGAGGAGGAGAAGACTACCTTCTTCCTCGTTCTTTGAGTCTCCCACCATTAATTCTTCCTACATGCTGGGTAGGGGAGTTTTGGACCCTGTATGGCCCCACTGGGACTGTCATGGTGCTATGGAAATGAGCAAGAAGGCTCATATGGTAAATCATCTCAGGTTTCAGTATAATGTTACCTTTCGCCTATAGTTTTGTTTTTAGGGTGTGCACAGGAGCATGGCCAAGGGATCATTAACTTACTGACCTCAACCAGCAGAATGCAGCTGTCACCGCTATACAGTGCTGTTGTTAAGCAGGGCTGCTTGGTTTTGTTGCTAAGCAAGCCGGTTTTCTTGAGTGATCAATTAACTCACAGGGGTCTCCCAAAATTCCCTCTCTATGATCCCCTAGTGGTATTTCTAAACTAGTTGTGTACTTTAGAGCTGGGCCTAAAACTCCAATCTTAAAAATGACAACAAAGGTTAAGACAAAAAACTGAACTGCAAATGTGATGCTAATTGAAGGAAAAGTTCTCCAGGTGCAAAGAAGCTGAGGCCTCATTGTTGAGGCTGGGCTTTCCTGCTACCCTATTTAACAGCACAGCTGCCAAGAAGAGAGCTGCTGTAGGAGAGTGCCTGGCAGGCAGTTTGAAACAACAGATTTCCATGTAGCTCGAAACCAATCTTCCTACTGGCTAACTGAAAAGCTTGTCTTACTTCAAATGCAATATATGGGATCTGAAAAGCATACTGCAGCTCACAACCACAAGCCTCAGAAAAGTCCTTCTGCATAAAGACCACTGTCAGGCTGCCCAAAGCATATTTAGAATGTACTGTAATATGACTTACAAAAATTTTAAGTTCTTTCCTAGCAGGAGGATTCTGGGCATGAGAAACACTATGACGACTCACCTGTTTCATAATCCAGAGGAATCTGGATATCCGTGATGTCTCCAAAAGGGATAAAAGCAGCATGGAGAACTTTGTCATCCACCTCCTCCGCGAGTCCACCTGCAAAGACCCCAAGTGCCTTCTGAACTACTGTCCTCCAGTCTGTTGAGAAGTCCCAACTGTAAAATTAGCATGCCAGGGAAGGGATCTTTCCATTCAGTCCTGAGTTCATAAACATCCCTCTCATTTGCTCCTTTACACTTACTTATGAAGCACACTCTTCACTCTCCTTTCAGACCTTCATCTAGCCCAGAGATTCCCTCAACAGCTTCATAACTGCCTCCCCTCTCCTCCACAAAGCCAACCAGTACCATCCTGGGAACGTCCAGACTTTAACTCATCACTTCCCTGCTTAAAGTACTTTGTCCTCGGGATAAAGTACAAACTTAGCACTGTACACAAGGCTGTTCACAAGGCCCTGAACGCTTCTTCAGCCTCTTACCCTTTGCTTCCCCGCAAAACGACGCCATTTGCCTCCAAGTGTTAGGCTATTTTACACCTTTGGGCTTTTGCTCGAGCTGCTCCCTTTCAGTAAACACACTTGCTCCTACTTTGCTACCTGCCTAATTCCAGCTCATCACCGGCGTCACCGCAGCCTGAAAACTTGCTCTCACCTCTCCAGATAGAGGGGTCATTTCTCCCCACACCGAGGCCTATGTCACTAGTGTCCGTCCCCACCAAAGCTCTCATCAAACTGTGCTATTGAGGTTATTCTCATTTTTAGCCGGCTAGCCTGGGAACTCTTTCCTTAAAGAGTGGGGGCTGAGCCATGGCTGCGGTGAATGTAAAATGAATGGACGCGAGGATTCAGAGATCCCTAATATTCCTCCCACCATCGCCCCGTTCTCAGGTGATGAAGAGATTCCTGTTAAAGGTTGGCGGGCTTCGAAGAGAGGTGCAATTACAGTTATGTCTCAGGCTCACTCCCTGAGGCCAAGCAATACCGCCACAGATGCCACCTAGACAGCTGCTCGCCGCCTCTCGCGTCCGGAGACCTGTCCAGCTCTACTCCACGACCCACTCGCGGCCCGGTTCGCCCAGCCTCCGCCTAGCGCCCAAGCCTGCTCACCCACGTACAGCACTCGCTTGGTAGTGGCCATCTTGCTCTCGCGCTCTTCCGCCGGAAGCCTGCGTTCGACCCGCCCCTTCCCCAAGGCTCCGCCCCCGCGTACGGCGATCGCAGACCCCGCCCACTCTGGCGTAACCCTTGCGGGCCTCTGGGTGCCTTGGAGCAACGAGTGCAGCGTAGGTGCGTGTTGGTACCTGAACCGACGCGGCTCGGGCTCTGCCGGTGCTCGCTGCTGCGGAGCACACTCCCTTGCGGAGTCAGAAGGAGTCCGCAAGCAATAAACAACCAATAAAGTACGCTCCACGGGCCACCCCGCCCATCTATTTTTGGACAACCTGGAGCCACGAATGGTTTTTACATTTTTAAAGAGCTGGGGTCGGGGAAAGAAGAAGAAACAAGAATAATATGTCGTGACATGTGAAAATTGTACTAGATTCAATTTTCATAAAAAAATTTTATCAGAACGCAGCCTTACTCATTCCTTTTAGTATTCATATGTGAGTGCTTTCAGGCTGCAGGGCAGATCCAGAGCCTACAAAGCTTGAAATATTTACCATCTGGATCTTTGGGGAAAACGTAGACCGACTCCTGGAATACATCAACTAGTAGCAATACATAAATTGGCCTAAGTGGTACAAAATAATGGGGCCACTTCTTTTAGGCACAGCAGTTGGTTAAGACCTCTCTGCAGCCACATTTAAGCTGAAACGTAAAGAAGAGCCAGAGAAAGGAGGGAGCAGGGAAAAAGGTTTCCGGGAGAGGAGACAGCTTCTGCACCTTCCAGGAACTGAAAGGCCAGACTGTGGGCCTTGGGGAGGAGAGGGACGTGGAACATCAGACAGAACAGGTGGGTAGGGGTGGCAGGATGCATGACCCTGCAAACCATGTGGAGTAACTGGGGGCTTTGAGAAGCTACTGAAGGTTGTGATGGATAGTTTGGTCACATTTATACTTCAAGATAGTCTCTGACCATTGTGCCCAGAATGATTTGGGTGGAAGCCTGGAGACCAGGAGGTTAATGCAGTGGAGACTAAGAAAGAGTTGATGATGGTTCTGTCTCCCAAGTCTACCCTCTGGCTTGCTCCAAGGGTGATCTTAAGGAAAAAAAAAAAACACTTCAAGTCTCTAGAGCTCCTTTTTTTTTCCTTATAATTTTATTTACTTATTTATTTGTTGTTGTGCTGGGTCTTTGCTGCACAGCCTTTTCTCTAGTTTCAGGGAGCAGGAGCTGTTCTCTAGTTGCTGTGTGAGGTCTTCTCATTGCTGTGACTTCTCTCATTTCAGAGCACAGGCTCTAGGCTTGCATGCTTTAGTAGTTGTAGCATGAAAGCTCAGTAGTTGTAGCACAAGAGCTCGGTAGCTGTAACTCCTGGGCTATAGAGTGCAGTTTCAGTAAGGTTCAATGGCACACCAGCTTAGGTGCCTTGCAGCCTGTGGGATCTTCCCAGACCAGGGACTGAACCCATGTCTCCTGCACTGGCAGGCAGATTCTCCACCACAGAGCCCCCAGGGAAGCCCCTAGGACTCCCTTCTTCAGTCAGTATTGCTGATGACAAGGCTGCTAGAGCCCTTGATACGGGCCATGACATGGCCATGCCAAGTCAACCCCTGCCAACACTCCAGCTCTGGCCCTGACCATGTATTCAATTCTCTTGCCTCTGCTCATTTGGCTCTCTCCTTTCTCCATCTGGAGGTACCCACCAGTCCTTGCTGAAGGTCCTGCTTACCCCATAGCTGGGGGTCATGGCCTCCAAATCCAACAGTTGACTGGAATACATCCTGTGACTGCAGCCAGGTGTGTGTCTATCTCTTTCTTTGACAACAAGGCCTGTGCCTACTGTGTTCCCAGAGCTAAGCAGTGGATACAAACACAAACCTCACTGTCCTCAGGACAAACCAGAGGGATACCACTCATAGAAATGAGGCTGTGAGATCTGATTACAAGATTCCCCTGTGAACCTATCACTATTCCCTACTAACTAGGTCACTCTCAAGGATATCTGACAAGGTATCCTTTATGAAGATGTGGTATTATATATATTTATATATTTGGTCTTTGTCCCCACTACCTGGCACAGAGCCCTTAAAACCCTTAAAATTTTCTGAAAGAGGCTCTTTTTAAATTCATAATGAACCCTTTTGACCATACCTGAGTTTACTCTAAGGTTGTGACTCATGGTGGAGTTCTGTGTTAGAGTTCTACAGAGAAAAAGAACTTATAGGAGACATATATATAGTAGGAAAAAATATATATGTATATATAGATATATATGCACACATTATATAGATGCATATGGAGAGATTTATTATGAGAACCAGTAAAACCAATTGTATAAATCCTGGTTCAAGAGTAGGAAAACATTGCGAAGTCCCAGCTCAGTCGTTCAGGCAGATGAAGGTGCGAATTCTCCTCTCCTCCACCTTTGTTCCATTCTGGCCCTCAGTGGACTGGATGAGGCCCACCACCTTCCAAAGGGCAATAGCATTACTGAGTCCACTTATTCAACTGCTAATCTCATCTAGAAACACCCTCTAAGACATTTAGAAATAATGTTTAGCCAACTATCTGGGCACCCTATGACCTAGTCTAGTAGATACATAAAATTATCCAACACAGGTCCCTAGATAGCTTCCAGATGGGAGCTGATCACCGGAGGAACTAACTACATGATTTATAGGGTTGGAAAAGAAGGGATGGAAATTGAGTTCAATCACCAATGGCCAGTGACTTAATCAATCATGTCTGGATAGTAAAACCACATGTAAAAACACTAAATGTGGTTTTAAATGGAGCAGGCATCAGAATCATCCGGAAGGCTTATTAGAACACAGGTTGCTGGGCTCCACTCTCAGAGTTGTTGATTTTGTAGGTCCAGGGTGCCAAGATTGTTCATTAATAACACGTGCCCAGGTGACCTTCAAACTGCTGGCCCGGGAAACACAGTTTGAGAAACATCTCTTCCAAGGAAAGAAGTGACACATCAAGAGCAAGGCATAGAACCAATCCCTTCTGACTGAAAACAAAAAGGAGTATACGGTGTATGAGAATTTTCAAACAGTAATAAAACAACTAGAAAGTCAGTCGTTTTTTCTTTTTGGGAGGGGGAATGTGACAAGGGAAAAAACTGTAATTGCTGGGCCTTTGGATCCTGAACAGAGAATGAGAACAAAGAAATTATCCATAAAGGAGAAATTATATAAGTCTTTTCTTTTTTTTGGCTGTGCCGCAAGACTGAGGATTGAACCTGGCCAGTGAGAGTGTAGAATCCTAACCATTGAACTGCCAGTGAATTACCAAAAGTCAGTCATTTTTTGTTATCATCATGTGCAGGCAACTCTGATCAAATTTTTTTAATTGTCTAATTCAGGGGTCCCCAATCCCCAGGTCACAGACCAGACCACAGAGCAGGAGGCGAGTAGCAGGAGAGAGAGCAAAGCTTCACCTGCCATATTTGGGGACTGCTGGTATAAAACAATTGCTGTGGCTACTCTTAAACATATTTCCTATTGGTACATTTGAGTACTTATCTTTAATAAATATTGTATTCTATTTAAAAACTAAAATGGGAATCTATATGGTCAGTCCCCAAGACACCTGGTCTCAGTTACATGCGCTTATTTGGAGAGTAAATTCTTAGTGGTTCAGAATGGTTTGTGTTCCTTCAAGCTCACTTTGGGCACAGTTTGTGTCTCTAACCCTTGTGTAACTATGGATTCCTGCATTTTAAAAGTGTTCAAAGAGATAGTTGCATGTGATTTTTCTCTTTCAAGCTACCTTTTTTCCTGGAGTGAAAGTTTAGATGAGGTTAATAAGAGAAAAATATTTGCAAACAACGGGATTCAGCTTTGAAAAATATACAACAAAATATTGTTTTAAAATTGTCCCTTGTAGATGGCCCATAGGCACATGTCAAGATACTCAGCATCACTAATTTTCAGAGAAATACAAATCAAAACTACAGTGAGGTATCACTTCACACTAGTCAAAATGGCTACAAATAAATGCTGGAAAAGGTGTGGAGAAAAGGGAATCCTCCTACAGTTTTTGTAGGGATATAAATCGGTGCAGCCACTATACAGCACAGTATAGAAGTTCCTTAAAAAACTAAAAACAGAGCTACCATATGATCCAACAATCCCACTCCTGGGCACATATCTGGAGAAAATTCTAATTCAAAAGGATACATGTACCACAGTGCTCATAGTAGCACTATTTAAATAGCCAAGCCATGGAAGCAACCTAAATGTCCATGAAAAGATGAATAGATAAAGAAGATGTGCTACATCTACACCCAATGGAACACTACTTAGCCATTAAAAAAAATGAAACAATGCCATTTGCATTTGCAGCAGCATGGATTGACCTAGAGATTATCATACTAAGTAAAGTAAGCCAAACAAGTAAGATAGATATATGATATCACTTGTATGTGGAACCTAAAATATGATACAAAGGAACTTATTTATGAAACAGAAACAGACTTACAGACATAGGAAAAAAACTTATGGTTACCGAAGGGTAAGGGAAGGGGATAAATTAGGAGTTTGGGATTAGCAGATACAAACTGCTATATATAAAATAGATAAACAACGAAAGTCTTACTGTATATCACAGGGAACTATATTCAGCATCTTGTAATAACCTATCATGGAAAAGAATATGAAAAAGAATATATGTATGTGTAATGGAATCAATAAAAGACAGAAATGGTATGGACCTAACAGAAGCAGAAGATATTAAGAAGAGGTGGCAAGAAAACACAGAAGAACTATACAAAAAAGATCTTCACGATCCAGATAATCATGATGGTATAATCACTCACCTAGAGCTAGACATCCTGGAATGTGAAGTCAAGTGGACCTTAGGAAGCATCACTACGTACAAAGCTAGTGGACGTGATGGAATTCCAGTTGAGCTATTTCAAATCCTAAAAAATGATGGTGTGAAAGTGCTGCACTCAACATGCCAGCAAATTTGGAAAACTCAGCAGTGGTCACAGGACTAGAAAAGGGTTTTCATTCCAACCTCAAAGAAAGGCAGTGCCACAGAATGTTCAAACTACTGCACAGTTGCACTCATCTCACAGGCTAGTAAAGTAATGCTCAAAATTCTCCAAGCCAGGCTTCAGCAATACGTGAACCGTGAACTTCCAGATGTTCAAGCTGGATTTAGAAAAGGCAGAGGAACCAGAGATCAAATTGCCAACATCTGCTGGATCATCAGAAAAGCAAGAGAGTTCCAGAAAAACATCTATTTCTGCTTTATTGACTATGCCAAAGCCTTTGACTGTGTGGATCACAATAACCTGGAAAATTCTGGAAGAGATGGGAATACCAGACCCTCTGACCTGCCTTTTGAGAAACCTGTATGCAGGTCAGGAAGCAACAGTTAGAACTGGACATGGGACAACAGACTGGTTCCAAATAGGAAAAGGAGTACGTCAAGGCTGTATATTGTCACCCTGCTTATTTAACTTGTATGCAGAGTACACCATGAGAAACGCTGGGCTGGATGAAGCACAAGCTGAAATCAAGATTGCTGGGAGAAATATCAACAACCTCAGATATGCAGATGACACCACCCTTAATGGCAGAAAGTGAAGAAGAACTAAAGAGCCTCTTGATGAAAGTGAAAGAGGAGAGTGAAAAAGTTGGCTTAAAGCTCAACATTCAGAAAACTAAGATCATGGCATCCGATCTATGCCATGGAGACATTTGAAAGTGGAGACATTTGAAAGTTACTAGAGTAAATTCCAAATAAATCCATAGACAGTGTATTAGACATGGTTCTCCAGAGAAACAGAGCTAATAGGATATATTTATGTCATTTTTATTATTTTTTATAAAGTGTAGATCATATATAAATTAACAATAGGAATTGGCTCAAGTAATTGTAGAAACCACAGCCTGCCATCTACAAGCTAGAGAACTAGGAAAGCAGATGGTATAAACCAGTTGTGTCCTAGGGCCAGAGAACCAGGACAACTGATGTCCAAGGGCCAATAGAAGACACATGTCCCAGCTCAAGCAAAGAGCAGATTTGCCTTCTTCCACCTTTTTGTTCTGCTTAGGCCCTCAGTGGATTTAGAACATAGTATATCCTTGACCTGGAGGTAATGTGGTTAGATGTGTCTTTCAGAAAATCACCCAGGTTTTTGCAGAATGAAAAGGAATGGGTGAGATGGGGTGAGGGAGTGATGTATATACAGTTCTGCTCTCTGCCTCCCTCCTGTTTACAGGCTCTTGCAGCCTGAAGGAAGCCAGAGCCTGCAGCGGGCAGGGAATGAGCCAGGAGGCAGGACAGAAGGGGCTGGGAGGTCCCTAGGCTGACTCTGGCTTTTGCTTTTGTGAATAGGAGGTTGGTGGTGCCATTTACTGTGGTAAAGATGAAATGAAGACAGGAATTTGGGAGTCTGTGAAGCTGACATCACGGAAGTGGATGGCCTCGCTCAGGGGAGGGTGAGTGGAGTGAGAGGAGGAGATGGTGCAGGATGGAGCTCCGGGATGCCAGCATTTAACAGGTGAGCAAGAGGAGGGCGAGCAAACAAGAGCCTGCAGAAGGCCAGCCGGGGAGATGGAAGGCTTGGGGCGCAGGTGGCAAGCCAGATGCTTGGGCAGGATTTTCTGACAGGTATCTGTAGTTAGTTTGGCCAATTGTGTTTTTTGTTCTCATTTCGTTTTGCTCGAAAGGTGCTTAACATGTTCTTTGTTGAGATATAATGCACATACCATAAAAGTCACTATTTCAAAGTGTACAATCAGTGTTTTCTGGTATACTTGAAAAGTTGTACCACTGTCACCACAGTCTAAATCTAGGACATTTTCATCACACCTCCAAAGGTGCCCCATACC
Organism: Muntiacus reevesi; assembly: GCF_963930625.1. NCBI lineage: Eukaryota > Metazoa > Chordata > Mammalia > Artiodactyla > Cervidae > Muntiacus > Muntiacus reevesi. Next base: position 164,916,307 of record NC_089249.1, read on the forward strand.
CATTAGCAGCCACTCCCTGTTCCCCCTGCCTTCAGCCCCTGACAACCACTAATTGACCTTCTGTCTCTGTGGGATTTGCCTATGTTGGATATTTCATATATGTGGAATCGCATAATATGTGATATTGCAAATCACACAATTTGTGAGATTGGCTTCTTTCACATGCATAATTCTTTCAAAGCTCCTCCATGTTGTAGCATGTGTCTGTACTTCATTTCCTTTTACTGCTGCATAATAATCTGCAATCTGAGTATATCACATCTTATTTATCCACTCATCAGTTGATGAACTATGAGCTCTTATGCATTACACTTTTATGAACATTCATATACTAATTTTTGTGTGAACATATGTTTTCAATTCTCTTGGGCGTATACCTAAGAATAGAATTGCTGGATTATATGGTAAATCTGGGCTACCCTGGTGGCTCAGATGGTAAAGAAACCGCATGCAACCCAGGTTTGATCCCTGGGTCGGGAAGATCTCCTAGTGAAGGGAATGGCTATCCTCTACAGTATGCTTGCCTGGAGAATTCCATGAACAGAGGAGCCTGGAGGGCTGCAGTCCATGGGGTCACAAAGAGGCAGACACAACTGAGTGACTAATATGTGTACACGTGGTTACTCTATGTTCAGTTTTTAGAAGAACTCTAAGTCTTATTGTATCACTAACCAGATATAGGACTGTGGCTCAGGTCCCTCATCTGTAAAAATGAGACAATAAAGGACATTTTTGCCGTTTCCAAAGTAATTGCACTGTTTTACATTCCCATCAGCAATGTATCAGCAGTCCAGTTTCTCACATCCTTGCCAACACCTGTCGTGTGTCTTTTATTATGATAGCCAAGCTGGCTAGTGTGAAGTGGTGTCTTCATGTGGCTTTGATTTGTGTTTATCTGAATATTAATGATGTTGAGGATGGCCATGATGTTTTCCTATGTTGAGATTTAATTGTACATATCACTAGACTTTTCCCCCATTGATTTGTTTTTCTTGTGTTGATTTATAGAGATTTTCCAGCTGATCGTTTCTGTACTATAGTTCCTATGTTATTTAATAACATGGTCCAATCCTCCTACTCCATCATCACGTAGGATTGATTGTGCCCTTGCAATCATATATTGTCTCCAATGTTTTTGGTCTGTATTTTGGCTTTCTATTTCTTTAGCATGATCCTAAATTAATTCTATCCTATTTATAAATCTTTATATCTTGTATTTTGTTCTTTTTTTTCCTGAATTATCTTGGATATTCTTGGATGTTTAGTCTTTCACATGAATTTTAGAATCTACCTTTCTAGTTACATGAAAAATCCTCATACATTTTTATTGGAATAAATTGAATTTGTAGGTTTATTTTAAGAAAGAAGAGACATCTTTATGACAGTGAGTACTCCTATGCATAAACATGTTATATCGCTCCATTTTTTAAATATTCTTTTTATAACTCTAGAAATATTTTGTATTTTCTTCTGTAAATGTCTAGCTCATTTTTTATAAGATATATTCCTAGACACATGAGAGTTTTTACTGACATTGTGGATGGTATTATTTTGCCTATCACATCTCTAGCTTCTCATTCCTATTACAATCAATATGATAATCTATTGATTTTTGTGTATAAATTTTGTATCTGGTATCCCTGCCAAACTCCTCTGTTAGTTCAAATAGTTTTTCTCTAGATTTGCTAAATTGACAATAATATAACCTGAAAACAGAAACAGTGCTGTCTCTTCCTAATTTTTTTTCCCTGCTGTGTTGGGTCTTCATTGCAACACACAGGTTCTGGGATCTTAGTTTCCAGACCAGGGATCAGACCCATGTCCACTGCATTGTAAGGCAGATTCTCAAGCCCTGGACCACCAGGGAAGCCCCTATTTCTTCCTAATTTTTATCCCTCTTGTTAGTTTTGCTCATTATATTAGCTAGAAAGTTGAGATGGTGATGAATAGTAAAGTGACAGAGAACAATCATTTCTTGTTCTTGACTCAGTGGAAATGCTTCCAAACTTTCATCTTAAGTATAAAGTTTAGCTTTTGGGTCAGTCAGTCAGTCAATTCAGTCGCTCAGTCGCGTCCGACTCTTTGCAACCCCATGAATCGCAGCACGCCAGGCCTCCCTGTCCATCACCAACTCCCGAAGTTTACTCAGACTCATGCCCATTGAGTCGGTGATGCCATCCAGCAACCTTATCCTCTGTCACCCCCTTCTCCTCCTGCCCCCAATCCCTCCCAGCATCAGGGTCTTTTCCAATGAGTCAACTCTTCACATGAGGTGGCAAAGTACTGGAGTTCCAGCTTCAGCCTCAGTCCTTCCAATGAACACCCAGGACTGATCTCCTTTAGGATGGACTGGTTGGATACCTTTTAGAAGTTACTTTCTATTCTTAATTTGCTAAGCATTTTTATAAGGAACCTATGGTTCATTTTGTTGAACGGTATTTATGAATTTTTGGAAGGATCAATGGATTTTCTCCTTTATCAGTTAGCTAATCACAGTGATAGATTTCTAATGTTAAATTATCCTTTTGTGAGTAAACAAAATTAATTAATATCAGTCCTGGGCTGATGCCAGCCTGCCTGACACTGACCTTGGTCCTCCACAATAATGTTTTCTTGGAAACAGCAGAGTTCGAATAAAAAAGGGTTATAGTGAATACCTCCTTTGTTGTGTGCTTAAATTTAGGGGGGTTGTCAGTGGGCTTACACAACCAGAATGATGTAAATTATTGGTGGGAAATAGAGGCCGCGACTCCTATGAGTCAAGGTGACCCTCACACACCTTGGCTCTGCTGTACATGGCCTGTGAGTTAAGTGACAAAAGAACTTGTGTGCTTGCGTAGCTGGTGGGCCTCCCAGGAAGATGCCACACCTCCTGCTTTGTGTTCTAGATTAAAATCTCCTTGTGTCTCATGGGTCTGATTGCCAACTTGAACCCGAAATCATAGTAGTGGTAATGCACCTTACATTCCAGTGGTCGTGATATATGATTTTTTTTTTTTAACATGTTGCCAGATTCTACTTGCTAGTGTTTTATTTTAGGATTTTTGCAAATATATTCTTTTCACATACTAGCATCCAAGATTGGCTTGGCACTGGTTATAGAAGTCCACAATTCTTATCTGCAATTCCAAAATTCAAAAAGTTCTGAAAACAGGCAATAAGTTTTCTTTGTGGGGAGGGGACACATTTTCAGCAAACTCACTTGGCCACTAAACCTGATCTGAACTAATATGAGACTATTTATAAATTTAATTTGTCCTACTTAATATGTTTTATGGCAGAAATAGTAAAATATTTGATTGTAGGGTACTGGTCCCAACTGTTCTGAGGGTGTTAAATACAAAATATTTGGATTCAAATTTTGAATAATGGAGATATTAAAAAATATTGGAGATACTTTAAAACCAGTCGTTGTTGGGTAATTTGATTAGCAAAAACTACTGCTTTGGGGCTGGATAGTTTGAGAAGAAAAACTTTTCAGGGATTTTATTTAGCATGGTTATGGAGGCCAAGTTTTAATTTTACCTCTAGAGGGCAGTCATGGATCATAAATTGGTAGGAGTGTTTTAAAAGACCATTGTGCCTGCTACGTCTCTTCATTCGTGTTGGACTCTGTGCGATTCTGTAGCCCGCCAGGCTCCTCTGTCCGTGGAATTCTGTCCAAGTAAGAATACTGGAGTGGGTTGCCATGCCCTTCTCCAGGGGAACTTCCCAATCCAAGGATCAAACAAGGTCTCATGTCTCCTCATTGGCACACAGGTTCTTTACCACTAGTGTCACCTGCTGCTGCTGCTAAGTCACTTCAGTCGTGTCCGACTCTGTGTGACCCCGTAGACGGCAGCCCACCAGGCTCCCTCGTCCCTGGGATTCTCCAGGCAAGAACACTGGAGTGGGTTGCCATTTCCTTCTCCAATGCATGAAAGTGAAAAGTGAAAGTGGAGTCTCTCAGTCGTGTCCGACTCTTAGCGACCCCATGGACTGCAGCCCACCAGGCTCCTCTGTCCATGGGATTTTCCAGGCGAGAGTACTGGAGTGGGTCCTGGGAAGTCCCAAAAGACCATTGCCTAAAAATAGATTAAACTGAGTGCCTGATTTTAGTAAGTATTATGTATTAGAACTGGACATGGAACAACAGACTGGTTCCAAAAGGAAAAGGAGTACGTCAAGGCTGTATATTGTCACCCTGCTTGTTTAACTTTTATGCAGAGTACATCATGAGAAATGCTGGGCTGGAAGAAGCACAAGCTGGAATCAAGATTTCTGGGGGAAATATCAATAATCTCAGATATGCAGATGACACCACCCTTATGACAGAGAGTGAAGAGGAACTGAGAAGCCTCTTGATGAAAGTGAAAGAGGAGAGTGAAAAAGTTGGCTTAAAGCTTAACATTCAGAAAACTAAGATCATGGCATCTGGTCCCATCACCTCATGGGAAATAGATGGGGAGACAGTGGAAACAGTGTCAGACTTTATTTTGGGGGGCTCCAAAATCACTGCGGATGGTGACTGCAGCCATGAAATCAAAAGATGCTTACTCCTTGGAAGGAAAGTTATGACCAATCTAGACAGCATATTGAAAAGCAGAGACATTACTTTGCCAACAAAGGTCCATCTAGTTAAGGCTATGGTTTTTCCAGTGGTCATGTATGGATGTGAGAGTTGGACTGTGAAGAAAGCTGAGTATCGAAAAATTGATGCTTTTGAACTGTGGTGTTGGAGAAGACTCTTGAGAGTCCCTTGAACTGCAAGGAGATCCAACCAGTCCATCCTAAAGGAGATCAGTCCTGGGTGTTCATTGGAAGGACTGATGTTGAAGCTGAAACTCCAATAGTTTGGCCAGCTGATGCGAAGAGTTGACTCATTGGAAAAGACCCTGATGCTGGGAGGGATTGGGGGCAGGAGGAGAAGGGGACGGCAGAGGATGAGATGGCTGGATGGCATCACCTACTCGATGAGCATGAATTTGAGTAAACTCCGGGAGATGGTGATGGACAGGGAGGCCTGCCGTGCTGCGATTCATGGGGTTGCAAAGAGTCGGACGCGACTGAGCGACTGAACTGACTGACTGACTATTTCCTCCACTTGATAGATGAGGAAACTGAGCCTTAATAAACTAAGTAATTTGCTTATTTCATGGAAGTTGTAAGTCACAGAGAGCAGATTTGGGATTTTAACCGAGATCTATTAGCCATTAAAATCCATGCTTTTACCCACACTATATTCTCAGTCTCTCCCTCTCTCTCTCTCTTATTCTCCCTCTCTTGCCTTCTTTCTCTTCCCAATAGAAACAGTATACCAAACTGGTTAAATGTACCAACTCTTAACAATTCTAAACTCAATCTTCTGGACTAGGAAGGCTGCAGGGCAGAATGATGTCAGGAAATTGAGTCCCATGAAGAGCAAGTCATCTACGAAACCTACCAACCTCTGGCTCTATAGCTTGCCAGCTATGTGACCAAGACAAAGTTAACTGCTCTGTGGCTCAGATTCATCATCAGTAAAAGCGATATGATAAAGGAAATTTTTGCTGAGTCTTGAGCATATGCAAGTACACTGTATGACTCTGAACTGTATTGCTAATAAAATGCAAGAAAACTATCAGGTAGGGTCCCAGAAGAAGGAACCAAAGCAACTCCCTCTTAGAGAACTGATCAGAATCAACATAAAACAAAACAAAAACAACAACAAAAGCCAGCTTGATGATGAACTTACTATGCTTGTGATCTGTGTCTTAGATGTACTACTTGGACTCAACCTAATGGACATACTGGGTTAATAAAGTCTTATAGAGCCACAGATGGAATTGGGGCTCTGCTTTGTTACAAACCAAACAGTTCTGTGTGGACAAGCTAAAGACTTGCTTAAACCAGCCGATCACTTCTCTTTATTTGTTGTTATTCAGTCACTCAGTCATGTCCAACTCTTTGCAACCCCATGGTCTGCAGTATGCCAGTCTTCTCTGTCCTTCACCATCCTCTGTAGCTTGCTCAAACTCATGTCCATTGAGTTGGTGATGCCATCCAAACATGTCATCTTCTGTCATCCCCTTCTCCTCCTGCTTCAATCTTTCCCAGCATCAGGATCTTTTTCAATGAGTCAGCTCTTGGAATTAGGTGACCAAAGTATTGGAGCTTCAGCTTCAGTACCAGTCCTTCCAATGAATATTCAAGACTGATTTCCTTTAGGATTGACTCGTTTGATCTCCTTGCTGTCCAAGGGACTCTCAAAAATCTTCTCTAAAACCCAGTTCAAAAGCAACAATTCTTTGGCACTCAGCTTTCTTTATAGTCCAACTCTCACATGCATACATGCCTACTGGAAAAACCATAGCTTTGACTATACAGACCCTTGCAGCAAAGTAATGTCTCTGCTTTTTGATATGCTCTCTAGCTTTTTCATAGCTTTTTTTTCAAGGAGCAAGAGTCTTTTAATTTCATGGCTGCAACCAGCATCCACGGTGATTTCGGAGTCCAAGAAAATAAAGTCTGTCACTGTTTCCACTGTTTCCCCGTCTATTTGTCACGAAGTGATGGGACCAGATGCCATGATCTTTGTTTTTTGAATGTTGAGTTTCAAGCCAGTTTTTTCACTCCCCTCTTCTACTTTCATCAGGAGGCTCCTTCATTCTTCTTTGCTTTCTGCCATAAGGTACTCCTTATAAACAGTGCCTTTTCCTCTTAGAAGCTCATCTTTGCTTTTGGACTGGGAGCCAGTCTTTGAGAGTCCTGTTCTTCCTTGTAGATTACCTTTGTTGCTGTAGTTGTTTAGTCACTGAGAGTAAACCCTCTGTGCTTTAGCTAACTGTCCTGAGTTGTTTGCTGACCTTTAATATGAAGACCCAATCTGACATGGCCTAACTTCTGTACTAGATCAAATCTCCCTGCCTTACTTGGCAGTACAGTCTTTAACACTCACTACATATCAGGGTTTATTTTTCTTTTAGTAGGGATTATGGTTACTATGTCATGAGATTACTTTGATAATGAAACAAAATGATACATGTAGGGCACTCAGAACAAAGCCTGGGGTGGCAAGAACTCACCAAGTGTTATTGTTATTTGTTCAACAAATATTTTCTTGAGTATCTAGGACATCAGGCACTGTTCTCCATTCAAAGGACACTTTGAAAGCTGTGTGTATAACAGGAAGAGTCTGATCAGGAGATAGAAACCACATTGGATATTTGAGCAGAGGTTAAAGAATTGTTACCAGAGATTTCCTTGTTGGTCCAGTGGTCAAGATTCCATGCTTCCAATGCAGGGGGCTCGAGTTTGATCCCTGGTTGGGGAACTAAGGTCCCACATACCACGTAATGTGGCCTTAAAAAAAAAAAAGACTTGTTACCTAGGTATAAAGTTATTAACTGGGTAACTGACAATTCTAGAAAAGGACAGTAAGGTATCTTGGAAGCAGCAATAAAGGAAGCATCTACCACCTCTTAGGCTGGGAGAATAAAGGGAGGTATATAGTTAAATTATTAAAACTCAAGCTTAGCGGAGTGGTCCTGCTGAGCAGAAACTCAGATCTCTGAGGCAGGGATACAGTTCAGCTGTTGCTGGGTTTTCTGGGTGAAGCACAATAAGGCTGATTTGCAAGCGCTGGAAAAGCTGCAAACTGAATTCAGCAACCTCCCCAGGAAGGAAGTACTGTGGCCGGGATAAAGAAGCATTGCTGGGGGATGCTCACCAGTTCAGGACGTCCAAGGGAAGAAGCCAGTTCCTTCTTCCTCCTCCAGTCTTGTAGACACGCCTCTCATACCACCTCTGCAGAGTCTAAGAGGATCTTGCTTTTGGCAAAGCGGAGATACGGTTGCTCTGGTCCCTGCCCCAGCACCGTACTGCAGACTGTAGGAGGGTGGGTTGGAGCTAGCAGACCACAGGTTAATTACTACACAATCCATTCCTTCCTCTCTTCAGCATCCCCACACACCTTCACATATTTCAACTTCCATGAGACTATAAAAACAACTTGGTCTTTCTTCCCAACAAGATACAACTGCCCTTTATTCAAAGGAAGACATCTAATTCTCTCCTCCAAATAAGAAGATGCAAAGTTACAATAATCATTATGTCCATCTTTGAGAGACATTCATACCATCCATTTCTTTTTTAAAAATATATATTTATTTATTTGTGTCGGGTCTTAGTTGCAGCATGTGGGATCTTAGTTTCATGCCAGGGATTGAATCCTCATCCCCCTGCATTGGAAGGCAAATCCCTAACCACTGGACCACCAGGGAAGTCCCTCAGACCATCCATTTCTAAGATATGTTAATTACTTCTTAAATTTAGCCTTAATTCCAAATGATTATTCCCTTGAGCTTGTCATTTCCTTTCTATATGCACTCTAGGGCATTCAAAAGGATCCATCCCAGACCACAGTCCTTGTAGTCATCATTACTGCCCTAAGACCAAGTGAAACAGCCACTCTGTCCCATGGAGTTTCAATAGGCACTTCATCACAATCAACCACAGATGACAATTTAATCTGTTACGATGTCACTGCATACCATGGATTGCTCGTACTTTCCATCGTTAAGGAGCTCAGCACTGAGTTCAACTCTAAGAACACAACCAAGGCAATGTCATAAAATTCTTCTTCTGGAACCAATTTCTCAACCACCTAGGGTTCAGTTGAGAGACAAACCCCATCAGTTATTTGGACAGAGACAACTGATCATAAATCATTGCAAACTAGGTATAAACTTGTTGATTAGGTAACTAAAAAGGCAGTAAAAAATACACCAATTCATCATAGATTGTAGCAATTGGGGGAAGCAGCTACCACCCCTAGGGCAGAAGGACCTAAGAGAAGAGGCGTGAATAATCAGAACATTTACGTGTAGAGGAGGGGCACTGTAGCTGAAACTCAGACCCCTAAGAATGAGTCACTGCTTAGTGTCTCTGAACCTGGAAGACGGTCCTATGGGGCTGAGACTCAGACCCTTAGGAACAGGGCACTGTCTGGCTGATGCTGGTATCTTAGAGACGAGCACAATTGGAGCTGTCTCTGCAAGAGATGGAGATTGTGATTGGATGTAGCTTCTGTTACCGGGGAATAGAAGCATTGCTGGGGTGATATTCTGAAAATGTAAGCCATCAGAGAGCCCAAAGGAAGCCACAAGCAAGTTTCTTCTTCTCCCTGTGTCCTTGCATGTTCTTTCTCCCCGTATATTAATCATGCCTTTTAATTTTCTGTTATCTGATGCTTGGGCATCCTGGGGCCTTTTTGACCCCAGAGGGACTGCTTCTTCCAGGGCTAGCTAATATCCCCTTTAGAGACAGCAATGTGCTTTTCATATGCAAACCAACTGATCCAGAGTCTGTGACCCCAGCCACCTTCGCTGTTGGGCTTTCACACTCTGGGCCACTATCCACCCACCCAAATCACCAGAAGGCCAGGTTCAGTTCATCCGCTCAGTCGTGTCCAACTCTGCAACCCTATGAACTGCAGCACGCCAGGCCTCCCTGTCCAACACCAACTCCCAGAGCCTGCTCAAATTCGTGTCCATCAAGTCAGTGATGCCATCCAACCATCTCATCCTCTGTCATTCCCTTCTCCTCCTGCCTTCAATCTTCCCCAGCATCAGGGTCTTTTCAAATGAGTCAGCTCTTCGCATCAGGTGGCCAAAGTAATGGAGTTTCAGCTTCAACATCAGTCCTTCCAATGAACACCCAGGATTGATCTCCTTTAGGATGAACTGGTTGGATCTCCTTGCAGTCCAAGGGACTCTCAGGAGTCTTCTCCAACACCACAGTTCAAAAGCATCAGTTCTTCGGTGCTCAGCTTTCTTTATAGTCCAACTCTCACATCCCTACATGACTACTGGCAAAACTGTAGCCTTGACTAGACAGACCTTTGTTGGCAAACTAATGTCTCTGCTTTTTAATATGCTGTCTAGGAAGGCCAGGTATTAGACAGCTAAGGAGAGTCCCTATATACCAGAGCCCAGTGAAATTATTCAAACTAGCCAGTCCTAAGCCTGCTTACACTGCCTTGTCCATTCCTTCTAGTGAAAACCACAGTAAAGACTTTTTCCACATTTCCCCCTCACCCCTTCTGCCTCCTGACCCACCCTGGTGCTTCCCCATGTGACCCTGAGTGGCAGCCATGCCTCCTGTTTCTAGGGAACTCTGAGCCAACTTCTTCCTTCATGATGATTTGTTCCATTATCTGTGTGTCATGATTAAACAAGTTCCAGCTACCCTTAAAGCATTCTGCAGCACCTCCTAATGACAGAGCCTAACAGGAAACCAGATAGCAAAGCAGAAATGTGGGCTTCAGAGGCCCAGCTCCAGCCTCACAAAAGAGGGTACATAAGGGAGGCTGTGAAGCGGAGAGATCACAGTGGATGCTCTGGCTGGTGTGCAAGTTAAATAAGGTCTGTTTGTGAAGGAGCTTCTAGTCTAGGACAAGATTTATTTATGACTGTACTGTAACAGTGAAAACTGCACCTTTGAGACATGCTTCGCCTGAGACCACCACACAGGCAAGTCCAGCAGGGACGGCCTGGGAAAGCTGGGGCTGGAGGAGGGTTTGTAACTTGAGATGGAGCTGTCAGAGAAGGCTTCGCTGAAGTGATGGGGAGCAAAATCCGCAGGAGGGGAGGGAGTAAGCTGTGCGGTTGTCTAGGAGCCATGTGGATATCTGGGAGCAGAACATTTGGGGAGTGAAAAGAGTAAGGGCAGGGACTTCCCTGGTGGTCCAGTGGTTAAGACTCTGTGCTCCCGATGCAGGGGCCCGGGTTCCAGTCCTGGTGGAGGAACTAGGTCACACATGCAGCAAATAAGAGTTCACATGTTGCAGTTAAGATCCACTGCAGGCAGATAATTAAAAAAAAAAAAGAAGAAGAGTATATAAGACAGAAAATTTTTTAAAAATTAATAAAGACAAAGGCTCTGAAATAGGATGGCCCTGTCAGTATTCTTGGGCTTCCCCTGTGTCTCTTTTACCCTGGTAAAGAATTTGCCTGCAATGCGGGTGACCTGGGTTCGATCCCTGGGTTGGGAAGATCCCTTGGAGAAGGGAATGGCTACCCACTCCAGTATTCTGGCCTGGAGAATTCTGTGGACTGTATAGCCCACGTGGTCGCAAAGAGTCAGACATGACTGAACGACTTTCACTTCACTTCACTTCACTTGTCTTCAAGAAATGACAGAGAGCATGTGATGTTCATTTTCTGTGTCATCTTGGCTAGGTCATGGTGTCTAGTTCTTCGGTCAAACACCAGTCTAGCTGGTGCTATGAAGGCATTTTTTGGTTGTGGTGAACACTTAAATCACTCAGCTTTGAGTAGAGAAGATGACCCTCTATAACGTGTATGTGTTTGTTGTGGGGGAAGGGGGGCAGGGCTCATCCAACCAGCTAAAGACCATAAGAGCAAAAACTGAGATCCCCCTGAAGAAGAAGGAATTCTGCTCCCAAACTACACAGAAGCTCTACTTGAGTTTTTAGCCCTCAGACCCAAGACCACAGCATCAACTCTTGCCTGAATTTCCAGCCTGCTGGCCTGCCCCGTGGATTACAGGCTTGCCTGCCCCTACAATTGTGTGAGTCAATTCCTTAAAACAAATCTCTTTCTCTATAGTTATAATGTGCATCCTATTGGTTCTGTTCCTCTGAAGTCCTCTGACTAATACAGGCCAGGGTGGCAGAAGAGAGTGACTAATGGGCTAAGACTATGAGATGGAGCCAGAGGTGAGGGGTGGGAGAGAGGAGCCCTGGGGCAGTGCCTTGGAGACAGCAGGAGGGCTTCCGCCTTCATGTGGGTTGGGAAGTCACTGGAGGGTTCTGAGCAGAAGGGCGACATCTTCTGACTCGTGTGTTCAAAGCTTCCCGGGCTGCCATGAGGAGGATGGATGGCAGGGCAAGGGAAAAGGCAGGGAGCCCGGGAGGAGGCCCCTGCAGAGAGGGACACGTAGGGGTGGGTAGGAGGAGCGGCAGTGCAGGCGCTGAGAAGTGAAGAGATGCCTCTTAGACACTAGGCTGTTGGCATCCAAATCTGGACTTCGGGGGCCTGGTCTGGAGATGTAACTCTGGTGGCTTTGGGCCGGCCCCGCCCATGACCACGCAGGGATGCTGGCTGAGCTCCGCCCAGGACTGGGGCCTGGGTTCCCACTCAACACCTCCAGTGTGGGCTGTGTCCTAGGGAGCCTGCTGCAACCCCCACACCTCCCCCAGGCAGGTCTCCCAACAGAAGCACGGGTCTCTGTGCCCGATGCTGTCACCCAGGCCTCGGGTGGGTCACTGGAGGGGTTCATTGCACGGGGTCATTCCACTGAAGGCCACAGTTATTCACAGAAAACAGGAACAAGCTTGGAAAACCCCAAACCCAGTTGTTTATTAACCCAGCCCTGAGGGAAGGCTAAGCAGACAGTCCTGACTTTCTCACCAGAACTGGTTTCTGTTAGTCCTGGCAAGGCAAACGGGTTTCATCTCATGTGCAAACCTAGATTACTTAGGCTTGGATGTTGCTGTAAGTCGTGTCCGACTCTTTTGCGACTCCATGGTCTGTAGTCCGCCAGACTCCTCTGTCCATGGGGTGTTCCAGGCAAGAATACTGGAGTGGGTTGCCATTTCCTTCTCCAGGGGATCTTCTGACCCAGGGATCGAACCCATGTCTTCTGCATTGGCAGGTAGATTCTTTACCCCTGAGCCACCTGGGAAGCCCCTTGGCTCTGGATAGAGCTATATTAACCAGAGGGAAGTGGCATGGTCATCCTTCAGGAATGGAGACAAGGAAAATGGACAGGGGCAGGAGAAAGGAAAAGCTGCTTTTCCAATACCTGTGACATGGCCATAACATTTAGCTCTGTCCTCTCAAAGCAGCCCAAGTAGCAGATCTGAGGATTGGCGTGGGGGTGGCAGATAGCTAAAGCAGTGGGCCAAGTAGGGAGAAGTTGGTGTGGAGCCCATTCATTTATTCAGCAAATAATTACAGCCTATATGTACCAGTCATTAAGCTCAGTGTAAGGGATGAAAAAGTAGCAACAAGCCGACTCTGTAAATCTGCTGTGCTGTCTTAGTCAGCTCCAGCTGCCATAACAAAGGAACACAGACTGGGTGGCTCAAGCAGCAGGACTGTATTTCTCACAGTTCTGGAGGTCAGAGGTCCGGGGTTAGGTGCCGTGGCCAATTCACTTCCTGGTGAAAGCTCTCTTCCTGGCTTTTGGACAGCCATATTCTCACTGTATGGTCTTCTTCTGGGTTCTTACATGCCTTTCTTCTGTGTGTACATTTTCTAGGCGAGAGGGGAGAGAGAGCTCTCTCTCTTCTTTTTTTTTTCTTTCCTTTTTGGTCCTATAGCTTGGGGGATCTTAATTCCCTGACCAGGGATTGAACCCCGGCCCCCTGTCGTGAAAGCACAGTGTCCTAACCACTGGACTGCCAGAGAATTCCCTCTCTTTCTTCTCTAAGGTCAGCAGATCTATCGAGGGATTAGGGTCCCACCCTTGTGACTTTATTTAATTTTGTGTGCATGTGTGCTAAGTTGTGGCCGACTCTTTTGCGACCCCATGGACTGTAGCCCACCAGGCTCCTCTGTCCGTGGGATTCTCCAGGCAAGAACCCCGGAGTGGGTTGCATGCCCTCCTCCAGGGGATCTTCCTGACCCAGGAATCAAACCCACATCTCTTCTGTCCCCTGCATTGGCAGGCAGGTTCTTTATCAATAGCACTATCTGGGAAGCCCTTATTTAATCTTAATTACCTTCAAAAACCCTTGTCTCCAAATAGTCACGTTGGGTGTTAGGATTTCAACATGAATTTTGTGAGGATAAAATTCAGTCCACAGCACCTGCCCTCATGGAGACTATAGTCTCATGAAGACTGACAGTTTAACAGTATAAGAAAGTAAACAAAGATATAATTACAAGGCCTCTTAAAAAAGTAAACAGAGTGGGGGACTTCCTTGGTGGTTAAGAATGCAGAGGATGCAGGTTTGGTCCCTGGTGTGGAAACTAAGATCCCACAGGCTGCGGGGCAACTAAGCTGGTGAGGACAACTACTAAGCCCATGCACCACAGCTAAAGGGAAGCCTGCGCATTGCAACAAAGAACCCATGGACCACAATGAAGATTTGATGCAGCCAAATTAATTAATTAATTAAAAACAATAAACAGGGCACTGTGATTGAGAATAGCAGAGAGGGTGAATCTAATTTCTACAGGGAGGTAAATGCTCTGTGAGGATGTGACATTTAGGTCTGGATCTGAAGTATTAGAAATAGCCATTCAACAAGCAGGAAAAAGATGTTCCAGAAAAGACACCCACAAGTGCAAAGGCCCTGGGGCAGGAAAGAACTTAGTATGTTAGGGGAACTGTAAGCACAATGTTGGCTTTTAAAAGATCGCTCTCCTTTCTGTGCAGAAAATAGACCATATAGGAACAAGAGCAGAGGAAGGCAAACCAATTCCAAGGCTATTGCAGTCATCCATATAAAAGATGATGCTGGTTGGAACTAGAGTCTTAAAAAAGAGATGGAGAGAAATTGACTGATTCTAATATCTATCAGTTGAAGCTAGACTTGATAGGATTTGATGATTGATTAGAGTTTGGAGATGTGATAGCAAAATGAAGAGAAGGCTTCCTAGATGGCTGGCCTGAGCCACCAGTTAAATTGTGGTGCCATGTATTGGTGTGGGGATGTCTGTGGGAGGCATGCACATGGCAGGGTTAATCAAGAGCTCTAATGGGGATGTGTTTCATTGGAGATTACTAATAAATACCTAACTGAAGAGACTGCAAAAGAGGCCAAGGTGAGGCCAGTGAGTTACAGGAAAGGTATATTGCAGAAGTCGATGAGGAAAGTATTTCAAGGAGGAATTTGTTCAATTGCATTGAAAGCTGTTGAAGGGATTAAGAGGGACAAGAATGTAAAATTGATATTGGATTTGGTAGAGTGGTGGACTTTTGTACCCTGGACTGCCTTTAGGTAGGAAATGAACACTTTTCATTTGCGTAGGGACAGAAGAGATAAATCCAGACAGGAGCGGTTTGTAAACTTGGTGATAGAGAACAGAGTTCCTCTTTTTTTCTAACAAAATGTCAATAAAATGACCTCATGAGTTGTGGCCATGAGTCAAAAAAGGCATATGAGATCATAAAAATGCCATCAAACACATTTTAGGTAACATGACATACAAGACCAACCTGTGACTATAAAAAGGGCTTATAATAGTTGTGATGGTGAGAAAAACCACTATGGATGTTCCCAATGCCATGCCTCACCATCTGAACATCTCCAGGCATTCATAACTTTAATAAATGACTGGAGATGGTTATTAGTTAGGATGAGTAACACTCACTGTTGCAACAAACATCCCCAAATGTAAATGGCTGAACTTAACAGAAAGATATTTCTCGTGCATGTCACCATCCAATGCAGAATGGTGAGGGCTTTCCTCTATAGTCATTCAGAGACCCAGACTTCTCCCACCTTAGGAGTCTACCTTCTAGGTTCTTGAAGTCCTGTCCATTCAGCTGATAGATGAAGAAGACAAAGGGTCATGCTTGGGAGGTCTGTATGAGGAAGTGAGGCATATCACTTCCACTCACATTCTGTCAGTTAGTTCTCAGTCACATGCCTGTACCCCAACAGCCCCAGGTGGGGTCCCCACCAAGACCAGCATCAAGCACCCAATGTGTGTGTGAGGGTGTCTCCAGATGACTTCAGCTCTCAGCTGTTGAATTTTCTCAGTTGAGGACCCAGACACCAAGGAACTGAAATCCACTGCTTCCCACTCTGCCCTGAACAAAAGCCTACAACTATATAAATTTTAATCCTTTAATAAATTCCTTTTTCTATATTATTCTCATGTTTCTATTTATATGATCTAAATTCTAACCAACTATGGACTTGAACTGAACATAATTGCCATTCCAAGTTTGTACAAGTGCTGCACTCGTGGGTTCCATATCTTTTAAGAAAACAAAATCCTACTGACTTACTACTTATACAAGTGTTAGAACACACCCACAATAAAACCAAAGTAAAGGGTAAATCATTTAGGAGCACTAACAAATGAGTAATTGGAGGATAAAGATAACCTGATGATTCCTCTGAAGCACAGAGCGGAGCTCTCCCTAAAGAATGAGCAATGTGGTGTGTGCCGTGGGCAGGGATGTGGGCGAAGCAGTAGAATGCCATCAATTTTTCTCAGAAGTGGCTATTTTAGGAGGCCCGTTTATCAATGTTCATGATGGTATACAATGAACAGATGAACTTATAACATACTTATAAAGAATTGATCGTACTATTTATTGCAGCTGCTACCTACCATTTCCCAACTAATATCTTAGTATTTCAACATTTCATCCTCTGTCACAGGCTTCAGAGTACACACCCACCCAGCAGCCCCGTTAACGCCTGCTATTTTGGGGGGCAG
Organism: Muntiacus reevesi; assembly: GCF_963930625.1. Taxonomy (NCBI): domain Eukaryota; kingdom Metazoa; phylum Chordata; class Mammalia; order Artiodactyla; family Cervidae; genus Muntiacus; species Muntiacus reevesi. The sequence goes on from NC_089249.1 coordinate 164,932,692, forward strand.
GGGGGCTGGGTGAACTGGTGATTTAGTTGAATGTTTCCCCACCTGCAAATCCTCCTTTCAGGATTCAAATTGTAGAAACATTTTGCTTGATCTTTTTAAACAAGGAAAACATTTCCCAGATGCAGGCCATCCCCATGTCCTTACCCCATGCATATCTGGTTTATTCTGCGGCCCTTTCTTTCCCATCCAATGTTCCTCACCCGAGGGCACTGACTACTCTGCTTTTATTTCTCCTCCTTGGGTTTCCAGTTTTCCTGAATGTAAAATACAGAAAATATAAAATGTAAAACAAGATGGACAAGTGAGCAGTTTTCAAACTTTATCACAATGTATTGAATATAGTTCTCTGTGCTATATGGTAGGACTTTGTTGTTATCTGTTCTATATATAATAGTTTGCATCTGCTAACCCAAACTCCCAATCCATCCCTCCCCCACCCCCTTGGCAACCCTAAGTGTGTTCTCTGTGTCTATGAATCTGTTTCTGTTTCATAGGTAAGTTCATTTGTGTCATATTTTAGATTCCACATATAAGTGATATCACATGGTATTTGTCTTTTCCCGTCTCTCTTATTTCATTTAGTAAAATAATGTCTAGGTCCATCCATGTTGCTGCAGATGGCATCATTTCATTCTTCTTTATGGCTGAATGGTGTTCCATTTCATACACATACACACACACACACACACACACACACACACACACACTTGTATGTATACCACATCTTTGCATCTTCTTTATCCATTCCTCTGTCAATGTACATTTAGGTTGTTCCCATGTCTTGGCTATTGTAAACAGCACTTCTGTGAACATAATAGGGGTGGATGTATCTTTTTGAATTATAGTTTTGTCTGGGTATATGCCCAAGAGTGGTATTGCAGGATCATATGGCAACTCTAGTTTTCTGAGGAGCCTCCATACTGTTTTCCATAGTAATTATGTTGATCCACATTCCTACCCACAGTATGGGTGGGTCCTGGGACTGTGATTAATCCTGCTTCTGAAAGGAGGACACCAAACTTCAGTGAAGCCAGAGTAGGGAATGCAGTGCAGAGTTGGGACTCCATTCAGACCTGTCCTGAAACCTGCTCTTTTCTTTCCTACGTGCTCACCCAAGAGCAGGAGCCAGAACTCGGATCCAAAAGTGACCTTGAAACCCTGTAGCTCCCTGTCGTCCACCAGGAAGAGGGGGGTCACCCTCTCCATGGCGGTGACTCCCCCAGGCTTCCCCATTCACCCCCAGCCTCCTAATGAGCAGACACCCTCCCTGCACCCACAACCCAGATAGCCCCCAGTATCAGGAATGGGGAACCAGGCTCCTGACCACCTTCTGTATTCTAGGTGTGGCAGGTCTGCAGACTCCTCTTCCAACGGCTCTTATGTGCTCACCCCTCTCTATCACGTGCCAGCACTTCCGGTCCAGACCTCCATCCCCTGAACCACTCCAGCTCTCAGGCCCCCAGCTCACTCTGAGAAATCCTGGAAGCCTGAGAAATCCTTAAACGTGTGATTCAGGTTGTTCATGTTACCCACCCGCAGCCACGAAACAGTCTGGTGGCACTTGATATAAAACCCAACCCCCCGGCCAAAGTCTCCTCTCAGGGAACTCACTTCTCTCCAGCTGCAAGGGTCTCCTCTGAGCTCAAGTGAGAAGCCGCTCTTGCCCCACCTCAGGGTCTCTGCCCACACAGTCCCTCTGCCTGGCACCCTCCTCCTTGTCTCTCATCAAGCTGGCCACTCACCGTCCTTTAGATGCCATCTTCATTGAGGAGCTTCCCCACACCCCCTGTTTGGCTCCAAATTCCACACCCCCTTACTCCTTCAAGCACTCTGTTGTTTTCCTCAAGGCCTGTTACAACAACAATGCGTAATTACAGAGTTATTGGCTTACTTTATGTCTGTTGCTCCTGTTTGATGGTAAACTGTGAGAGCGGTTGCCATGTTGGTCTTTATGATGGTTAATGTCATGTGTCAACTCAACTGGGCCATAGAGTATGTCTGGGAGAGTGTTTCTGGATGAGGTTAGCATATGACTCAGTGGACTCAGTAAAGAACCTGGGCTTCCCAGGTGGCGCTAGTGGTAAAGAACCTGCCTGCCAGTGCAGGAGACATAAAGAGACACTGGTTTGATCCCTGAGTTGGGAAGATCTGCTGGAAGAGGCATGGCGACTCACTGTAGTATTCTTGCCTGGAGTGTCCAGAATCCCATGGGCAGAGGAGCCTGGTGGGCTACAGTGCATGGAGTCGCAAAGAGTTGAACACGATTGAACTGACTTAGCACGCATGCACACACTCTGTAAAGCAGTGGGCCTCAGTTCCCAGCATGGTGGGCCTCATCCAATCCACAAAGGCTCAAATGGAACAAAAAGCTGAGGGAGAATTTGCTCTCTCTCCTGACTGTCTCTGAGCTGGGACATTAGTCTTCTTCTGCCACAAACTAGCACTGGCTCTTTTGGGTCCCCAGCTTGCTGGTTGCAGATGTGGAAGATGCTCCTTCTCTCTTTCTCTTGATAGATAGACAGATAAATGCTTTTAGTTCTGTTTCTCTCAAGAACCGTGACTAATACAGTCTGCTTCACATTTGTATCCCCAGAGTTTAGTACTTAGTACATTTAATCCAAAAATGCGTATTAAATGAACGAATGAATGATGCAAGTTAAGAGAAGAATGATGGAAGAATGATGCAGGATTCACATAAAAAGGGAGGCTCAGGATTGCAGAGGTGGTGAGGCTGAGCCTTTCCCATCAGACCCTTTATGAGCTGGTGGCTCATAAAGCCCAGAGGTCTGTGTGAGGGGAGGAACTCTCTCAGCTTACACGCCTGTCCTCAGTTTTTCCAGTATTTGTCCTAATTTACCTTCTGATCACCTCAAAGGAGAGTGTGTCCCCATTTTCCTTTCGCAGATGGTTCCACTAATCTTTGCCCTCAGAATCTTCTTTTTACCCCTTTTCCTCTGCACCAAGGACACCCCACCTCCCATCTCAATAACATCTCTGTCTTCTAGAGACATCTGAAGTCAGTGACCACTGTCCGGGGTCCTCTTCTGTTGTCACTTATCCTTTTCTGGCTCTATCTCTGGCCCTCTCCCAAGCACTTAAGATGCATTGCTGCAGACTCACAGACAGAGAAAACAAACTTATAGTTTCCAAAGGGGAAAGATGGTGGGGAGTAAATTAGGAGTATGGGATTAACAGGTATACATCACCATATATAAAATAAACAATAAGGATATACTGTATAGCACAGGGAATCATATACAATATCTTATAATAATCTATAATGAAAATGAAAAATTATATATAATGTATAACCGAATTTCTTTGCGATTTACCTAAAACTAACACAATTTTGTAAATCAAGTATACTTAAACTTTTTTAAAATGCAATTTTACATTTACTCTTCATAACAACTTGGTAAGGTCAGTTCTAGTTTTATCTCATTTTCACAAATGAGGAAACCAGAGGGGTTAGGTGACCTGTCTAAGGTCACACAGTGAGTGAAGTTAACGATGCAACCATGGTTGGAACAGAGGCCTTAACTTTCTGTCTCACCATCTCCTCATGCACCCTCCCTGCCCTTGCTAGAATAAATACTTGAAGGAAGAGCCACCCATCTCTCCTTCAAAGGCCTCCAGAACCTTTGTGAAAGTGTTATTTTCTCAGTTGTGTCTGACTCTTTTCAACACCATGGACTGTTGCAAAGAGTACCTTTGCATGGAATTCTCCAGGCAAGAATACTGGAGTGGGTTGCCATTCTCTTCTCTGTCCAAGGAATTCTCCATGAAAGAATACTGGAGTTGTTTGCCATTCCCGTCTCCAGGGGATCTTCCCAACCTAGGGATCAAACCCGGGTCTCCTGCATTGTAGGCAGATTCTTTACCATCTGAGCCGAAACTTTGGGGCCACTTAAAGGCCCCCTTTCAAGGTTAGCCCAGAGTGCCCTCTGCTGACACTGCTTCTTATTGCACCTCCTGTCTGACCTTATGTGGCCTTCATTAATTGAGAGTGGTTTGGCTGCAAGCCCTAGAAACCAGCTCTGGCTAACTTAAGGTGAAGAGGGCAGAAGGTATGTGGGGCAAGCAGGGGATGAACATTAGAAGGGTCAAGGGATAGCTCAAGGATTCCAAGACAGGGTTGAACAGCCAAGAAATTGCCACAGAAGGGCAGACCTGGAGACCTCCCAGCAAGAGATTACAGGGCTTTTTTCCTAGAGCACTGCCATCAATGGGTTTCTTGCCCATTGACACTAAGATTTCTATACCTCTGCATTCAAAATTCAAAATTCCCAGCATTTGATCACACAAGCACAATTTGATGCCACAAGCCGTGGGGCCAAATGACAGCTCTCTCCTCTAATGGCCAGGCTGGCCGCTGTATGCTTTGATCTGTTCCAGTATTCCCAAAGGCCCTTGGAAGTGTTAAGAGGCAGCCAGGATGTGTGTGTGTGTGTGTGTGTGTGTGTGTGTGTGTGTGTGTGTGTGTGTGTGTGACCAAAGGACAGGGCTTGTCATGGGTTCAGTGGTTGAGCATCCCAGGGTCAGGGAGAAAGAGAAGATGTGTCAGAGATGCACAATGGCAGACAGGAGAAGATCAGCAACTGTATCAAGGAGCAAATTCCTTGCACCTGCCCAAACCACTCCTCAGCCCACCATATCCATCACTTTTAAAGATTGAAATTCAATTAAAGTTACAGTTTACCAGCTCTACTCCATGAAGGGCAAACTTAAAGCTCCAGCTTCTGGGGGCAGGGAGGGAGCTCTTACACGCTCACTCCCTTCTTTGTGATTGTTTCTCTGCTGTGAGTTTCAGGGAGGAGGGAGAAAGGAAAAAACAGGTTTCTCATGTGACTGCCCGTGGTGAGTTGGGGCAGGCCTCTTCCTGTGGGTCATAACCGCCCTATCCCTGCACAAGTAACCACACAGCAATTGCTGCACTCTCAGTGTACAACACCAGGGGTGACGCTCCAAACATTTAACAACCGCAGTAGCACGGGCACCAGCCCACTGGAACAGGTGCGGGTGAGTTGCCCGTCCTAAAAGCCCCCTCTGTGTCAGGCCAGAGGCAGACGGGCAGGGCTGATTCTGCATGGTGGTTCAAAAGCCCAGGGAGTCCTACTGGGATTGGGGCAGGGTGGTGGGTGTGGCAAGTGGCACCTGAGAAAATGGCTATTTACCAACTCATGTGAAAATGTCTCAATATTTTAATGATCGGTATATTGTTCTGGTAAATTTCAGCCCTGCCACCACTAACCCAACTCATTGCCTATAGCCTCAGAGTCAGTAGTGACATCCCTACAGACTCTGCTGGTGAGAGATCTGGCCCTAAACCATTCTTTTGGATATGGACAGACTCTTGAAACATAGTCACATTTTTCTGTTGACCTTCAGCTGGCATCACACCAGGTTCCTCTGCAATAGTCCAAGCAAGCCTACAGCTCCCAATCTTAGGTAGCCTTTTTATCTTGAACTTCAAGTTCTGCAGCAGGTGGTGTCCAATCTAATAACCACAGCTCTTATGTGATTATGAAGTTTCCCTCGTGGTTCAGCGGTAAAGAATCTGCCTCCAATGCAAGAGATGTGAGTTCCATCCCTGAGTCAGGAAGATCCCCTGGAGAAGGAAATGGCAACCTACTCCAGTATTCTTACCTGAGAAATCCCATAGACAGAGGAGCCTGGTGGGCAACAGTCGATGGAGATCACAAAAGAGGCGGACACAACTTACTGAGTAAACAACAAATGACAGCATGCAATTATTTAAATTAAAATTAAATAAAAATGTTAAATTCATTTCTTCATTAGCACTAACCACATTTCAAGGATTCAACAGTCATGAGTGGCTAGAAGCTACCATATTGGATAAGCATGGAGGTATAACATGCTCATGGTCACAAAAAGTCCAGTGGATCAGTGCTAGACTACAGGATCTGTTTTCTGTAATTCTCGGGAATTGGCCTCTCTAGGGCACACTGTTTTCTCTCTCCAACTGGCTCTATCACTACATCATCTCTCCACAATGCTTTTTCCTATATTGTCCTACCCCAGCCATGGCAGTAGTGACAGATGATACATTAATTATATTAGTACCTTATGGGTCAGCTGAGACAGAACTGAGAAATGAGTTGACTCCCCTTCCTGATTCTGTGAATTATAATAAATATGTATATTTTGTCTTTGGTGTCCCCCCCACAATTTCCAAAACCCTTGGAATTTCCTAAATGGATAGAGAATGGTGTCTTTCATCATGTTAATGAGGTGACTTTTCACATGCCCTTGGGTTATCTAAGGATGGAGCTGGTTGCCAGGGGAACCAACTTTTTGGTTGTAAGGTTGGAACTTTCTGTCCCATCCCTTGACCTCCTGGAAGGGGAGAGGGCCTGGAGATTGAATTGATCACCAATTACAAAGTTGTAGTTCAGTTGCCAAGTTGTGTCCAACTCTTCACAACCCCACAGACACCCAGCTTCCCTGTCTCTCACTATCTCCTGGAGCTTGCAAGTTCATGTCCACTGAATCGGTGATGCCATCCAACCATCTCATCCTCTGTTGCCCTCTTCTCTCTCTGCCTTCAATCTTACCCAGCATCAGGGTCTTTTCTGTGAGTCAGCTGTTCACATCAAGTGACCAAAGTATTGAAGTTTCAGCTTCAGCATCAGTCCTTCCAAAGAGTATTCAGGGTTGATTTCCTTTAGGACTGACTGATTTGATCTTGCTGTCCAAGGGACTCTCAAGAGCCTTCTCCAATACCACAGTTTGAAAGCATCAATTCTTTGGTGCTCTATCTTCGTTATTGTCCAGCTCTCACATCCGTATATGGCTACTGGAAAGACCATAGCCTTGACTATACAGACCGTTGTCAGCCAAGTGATGTCTTTGCTTTTAAACGCAAAGTGTAACATATCTTCCCTGCCAAGAAGCAGTTGTCTTCTAATTTCATGGCTGCAGTCACCAACCACAGTGATGTTAGAGCCCAAGAAGAGGAAATCTGTTACTGCTTCCACCTTTTCCCCTTCTATTTGCCATGAAATGATGGGACTGGATGCCATGATCTTGGTTTTTTTAATATTGAGCTTTAAGTTGGCTTGTTAAAAAAAATGTTTATTTCGTTTGGCAGCTACTTACTTTACACTATTGTGGAGGTTTTTGCCATACATTGACATGAATCGGTGTACATATGTCCCCCATCCCGAACCCCCCTCTCACCGCCCTCCCCATCCCATCCCTCTGGGTTGTCCCAGTGCACCGAATTTGAGTGCCCTGTTTCATGCATCGAACTTGGACTGGTGATCTATTTCACATATGGTAATATACAAGTTTCAATGCTATTCTCTCAAATCATTCACCTTCATCAAGAGGCTCTTTAATTCCTCTTCGCTTTCTGCCATTAGAGTGGTATCATTCGTGTATCTGAGGCTGTTGATATTTCTCCCAGCAATCTTGATTCCAGCTTGTAACTCATCCGGCCTGGCACTTCACATGATGTGCTCTGTGTATAAGTTAAATAGACAGGGTGACAATAAACAGCCTTGTACTCCTTTCTCAATCCTGTTCCATGTGGGGTTCTAACTGTTGCTTCTTGACCTGCATACAGGTTTCTTACATAGCTGATCATGCCTATATAATGAAGCCTCCATAAAAAACCCCAAAAGGAGAGGGTTTGGAGAGCTTCCAGGTTGGTGAACACCTGGAGGTGCTGGGAGAGCGAGGCACCTGGAAAGGACCTGGAAGTTCTGTGCCCTTCCCACATACCTTGCCCTGTGCATCTCTTCACCTGGTTGTTTATCTGTATCCTTTACCATATCTTTTAATAAACAGGTAAACCTAAGTATTAATATTTCCCTGAGTTCTGTGTGGCACTAGCAGATTAATCGATCCCAAGGCAGGGATCATGGCAACCCCTGATTTGTAGCCAAGTGGGATAGAAATTGTGGGTGATCTGGGGATCTGCTACTTGTATTTGGCATCTGAAGGAGGATGGGAGAACTTGGTAAGACTGAGCCCTTAACCATAGAATCTTACAGCTTCTATGTCCAGGTAGACAGCATCAGAATTGAGTTAAATTTTAAGACACCCTGCTGGCGTTACAGAGAATTGCTTTAGTGTGGGGATCAGAGGGTCAAAAGTGAAGTCTTTGGGGTGAGTGTGATAGTGATGTAAATGTAAAGGAGACACACAGTGGGGCTTCCCTAGTAGTCTGTTGGTTAAGATTCCACAGTTCCACTGCCAGGGACGTGGGTTCAATCCCTTGTTGGGGAACTAAGATCCTGCATACTGCACAGTACAGCCAAAAAAATTTTTTTTAATTCCAAAAAAAGGAGACACACAAGAAAAAAAAGATTCAGGAGGCAGAAAACTGAGGTTTTCTTCCTTTGTACTGACTTACCTGGTGGCTCAGACGGTAAAGCATCTGCCTGCAATGCAGGAGACCTGGGTTCAATCCCTGGGTGGGGAAGATCCCCTGGAGAAGGAAATGGCAACCCACTCCAGTATTCTTGCCTGGAGAATCCCACGGATGGAGGAGCCTGGTAGGTTACAGTCCACAGGGTCCCAAAGAGTTGGACACGACTGAGCGACTTCACTTTCACTTTCCTTTATACTGAGGATACCCCAAAATATCATGAGCTAATTTTTGGGATTCCCCTTTCAAGAACTATCAGAAGGGAACTATATGAATAGACTCAAAAGGAGCAAGGGGGGAGGGCAGTTTGTCTCCCTTCATCTTCATAATCATAGTCTGTTCGGGTCTCAGTCCTCTTTATAGAAACCTACTGGGAAAGTAGCGAGGTTCTCAGGCTGGTTTTGAAGTTGGGCATCTCTCAGCAAACACTGAGGAAGGTGTCTGAAACTACAGTCTTAGTGCTTTGAATTTATAACACCAGCCACTTACCTGCTTGCTCTCTCTTTTCTCATCCTACTGTGCCCTCCTCTGTACAGGCAGGGGCTATAAACAACATTTCTCAGACTTGTTTATCAACTGGCTTCCCACACAGTTCAGTTTAGTTACATTGCTCCATTGTGTCCAACTTTCTGCGACCCCATGGACCGCAAATACACCAGGCTTCCCTGTCTACTACCAACTCCCGGAGCTTGTTCAAACTCAAGTCCATCGAGTTGGTGATGCCATCCAACCATCCTTTGTCATCCCCTTCTCCTGCTTTCAATCCTTCCCAGCATCAGGGTCTTTTTTCAATGAGTCAGCTTTTCCCATCAGATGGCCAAAGTATTGGAGTTTCAGCTTCAGCATCAGTCCTTCCAATGAATATTCAGGACTGATCTCCTTTAGGATTGTCTGGTTTGATTTCCCTGCAGTCCAAGGGACTCTCAAGAGTCTTCTCCAACACCACAGTTCAAAAACATCAGTTCTTCAGCGCTCAGCTTTCTTTATGGTCCACCTCTTACACCCATACATGCCTACTGGAAAAACCATAGCTTTGACTAGATGGACCTTTGTCAGCAAAGTAATATCTCTGCTTTTTAACATGCTGTCTAGTTTGGTCATAGCTTTTCTTCCAAGGAGCAAACGTCTTTTAATTTCTTGGCTGCAGTCACCATCTGCAGTGATTTTGGAGCCCCCCAAAATAAAGTCTGTCACTGTTTCCATTGTTTCCCTACCTATTTGCCATGAAGTGAAGGGACTGGATGCCATGATCTTAGTTTTTTGAATGTTGAGTTCTAAGCCAGGTTTTTCACTCTCCTCTTTCACTTTCATCAAGAGGCTCTTTAGTTCCTCTTTGCTTTCTGCCATAAGGGTGGTGTCATCTGCATATCTGAGGTTAATGATATTTCTCCCAGCAATCTTGATTCCAGCTTGTGCTTCATCCAACCCTGAATTTTGCATGATGTACTCTGCATAGAAGTTAAATAAGCAGGGTGACAATATACAGCCTTGACGTACTCCTTTCCCAATTTGGAACCAGTCCGTTGTTCCATGTCCAGTTCTAACTGTTCCTTCTTGACCTGCATACAGATTTCTCACGAGGCAGGTAAGGTGCTCTGGTATTCCCATCTGTTGAAGAATTGTCCACCGTTTGTTGTGATCTACTCAGTCAAAGGTTTTAGCGTCATCAATGAAGCAGAGGTATATGCTTTTCTGGAATTCTCTTGCTTTTTCTATGATCCAACGGATGTTGGCAATTTGATCTCTGGTTCCTCTGCCTTTTCTAAATCCAGCTTGAACATCTGAAAGTTCTTAGTTTATGTACTGTTGTAACCTGGCTTGGAGAATGTTGAGCATTACTTTGTTAACGTATGAGATGAGAACAATTGTATGGTAGTTTAAACATTCTTTGGCATTGGTTTTCTTTGGGACTGGAATGAAAACTGACCTTTTTCAGTCCTGTGGCCACTGTTAAGTTTTCCAAATTTGCTGGCATATTGAGTGCCACACTTCCGCAACATCATCTTTTAGGATTTGAAACAGCTCAGCTGTAATGCCATCACCTCCACTAGTTCTGTTCATAGTGAAGCTTCCTAAGGCCCACTTGACTTTGCACACCAGAATGTGTGGCTCTAGGTGAGTGATCACATCATCGTGGTTATCTAGGTCATTAAGGTCTTTTTTGTACAGTTCTGTGTATTCTTGCCACCTCTTCTTAATATCTTCTGCTTCTGTTAGGTCCATACCATTTCTGTCCTTTATTATGCCCATCTTTGCATGAAATATTCACTTGGTATCTCTAATTTTCTTGAAGAGAGCTCCAGTCTTTCCCGCTCTGTTGTTTTCCTCTATTTCTTTGCATTTATCACTTAGGAAGCCTTTCTTATCTCTCCTTGTTATTCTTTGGAACTCTGCATTCAGATGGATATGTCTTTCATTTTCTCCTTTGCCTCTTACTTCTCTTCTTTTTTTCAGCTCTTTGTAAGGCCTCTTCAGACAACCATTTTGCTTTTTTGCATTTCTTTTTCTTGCCTCCTGTACAGTGTCATGCACCTCTGTCCATAGTTCTTTAGGCACCCTGTCTATCCGATCTAATCCCTTGAATCTATTTGTCACTTCCACTGTATAATGGTAAGGACTTGATTTAGGTCATACCTGAATGTGGTTTTCCTTACTGTCTTCAATTTAAGTCTGAATTTTGCAATAAGGAGATCATGATCTGAGCCACAGTCAACTCTTGGTATTGTTTTTGCTGACTGTATAGAGCTTCTGCATCTTCAGCTGCAAAGAATATAATCAACCTGATTTCAATATTGACCACCTGGTGATGTCCATGTGTAGAGTCGTCTCTTGTATTGTTGGAAGGGGATGTTTGCTATGATCAGTGCATTCTCTTGGCAAAACTCTGTAAGCCTTTGAGCTGCTTCATTTTGCACTCCAAGGCCAAATTTGCCTGTTACTCCAGGTAACTCTTGACTTCCTACTTTTGCGTTCCAGTACCGTATGATGAAAACGACATCTTTTTTTGGTGTTAGTTCAAGAAGGTCTTGTAGATCTTCATAGAACCGTTCAACTTCAGTTTCTTTGGCATTAATGGTTGGGCCATAGATTTGGATTACTATGATACTGAATGGTTTGCCTTGGAAACAGACAGAGATCATTCTGTTGTTTTTGAGACTGCACCCAAATACTGCATTTTGGACTCTTATGTTGACTATGAGGTCTACTCCATTTCTTCTAAGGGATTCTTGCCCACAGTAGTAGATATGATGGTCATCTGAATTGAATTCGCCTATTCCAGTCCATTTTAGTTCACTAATTCCTAAAATATCAATGTTCACTCTTGCCATCTCCTGTTTGACCATTTCAAATTTACCTTGATTCATGGAGCTAATAACATTCCAGGTTCCCATGCAACATTGTTCTTACAACGTTGAACTTTACTTCCCTCACCAGTCACATCCACAACTGGGCATTGTTTTTGCTTTGGCTCAGCCTCTTCATTCTTTCTGGAGCTACTTCTCTACTCTTCTCCAGTAGCATATTGGGCACCTACCAACGTGGAAGGCTCTCTTTCAGTATCGTCTCTTTTTGCCTTTTTCATCCTGTTCTCGTTAGGTTTTGCTAATCAAAGGTACTTGTGGGAGTTTGAAAGATAGGAGAAGCATTTCTTCCTCCAATAATGGAGTGTGTGTGTGTGTGTTAAGTCACTCCAGTAGTGGTAGAAACAGCAAAAACAATGAGTGGTTGCAGGCTCCTGGATTCCTTCTCAGGCAGCACTCTTCCAGAGGTGATGGTGATGACTGGCACTCCAGCAGCCTTAGCAGCATGGCACTCTTGAACTCTGTCTGGCAGTGACAACAACAGTAGCAAGTGACTTCGGCAAGGATGTGAGCGCCTCGCTTTCTGCAGGGCAGCAGTGTTTGTGGTTCTGCTAGTGGCTGTAGCAGCTGCACCAACTGCCTTAGAAGTGCAGTCAACATGGGGTCTGGAGAGCATCACCTTCCTTTGGCCCCTCCAGCCCGCCGGTAGCAATGGCATCCTCTAATTAGACATCTCTGGGTAACCTAACTGTTTTGTTCCTCCAGTCCTTCTAGCATTTTTATGTCCATCCCTTGATTTAAATTCACTCTTTGACATACTAGGATTTTTTTTAACTTGCCCTGGAAAATGAAAGGAAATGATATGAGCCACTTTCAGCTTCCCCTACTCTCTTTTTCCATTTTCACTGGCTGGAGACCTTAGGAAATGGTAGAATCACAGTGTAGAAGGAGCCTTGAATCCAAATCTCTATAAGAAGGAGAGTCACCCATCAACATGACACTGACCCTAGACTGTATGTAAACAAGAAATAAATTTCTAATGCATTGAGTGGTTGGATCTATTTGTTACAGCAGCTTAACCTCTGCCCCAACAAATATAGCACTAATGGTGATTTATATATTTAGGCGAATATAGTGCTTACTTGTGCCAGCACTCTTATAAGCAATTTATCCTCATTGAATTCCTTACACAGCAGTACTTTTTATGTGCTCATTTATAAACTAGGAAAATGAATTGCAGAGAGGTTAAGTAATTTATTCAAGGGCTGTCTAACTTGAAATTCATTTATATGCTTGAAAGTCTATATAGAGAAAGCTATTTAGTATACGTTATGTGTGTGTGTGTGTGTGCGCGCGTGCGCGCATGTATGTGTGTGTCTATATATTTTCCCCCATTAGGTTTTTTCTCTGCTTGCCTCCACTTTCTATTCTCTCTTTGCTGCCCCAAAAGGCTGATCTGTGAATTTGCATCAGCTGAGGTACTTTGTCTTCTGGCTTCCGGTTGTGTTTGGCCAATGGAAGACATGAGTAGGAGTATGGCACATGGGAATAGAAGGAGATTAACACATTTATTCCACCCACCCTTGAACACTGTACCAGGTCAGGGGCCAGCTGTTGGCAGTGACTGTGTTCCTTTACCAAAAGCCATGACTTCCACTGGAAGACTCTCCTAAATTAATAACTCTGTTCCCTCCCTTGTCCCTTGAGGCTTAGAGATGGTAATGGCTCTCCACTGGTACCAGCCCCAGGATGTTTGACAATACCTTGTTGATTTTTCAACCCTGCCCATATCTGTATAAATAGTCCCTTCATTGACCTATTTTCAGTTAGAGTGCCATCTATTTCGTGTCTGCACTCTGATCAGTTCAATTCAGTCGCTCAGTCATGTACAACTTTTTGCGACGCTGTGGACTGCAATACACTAGGCTTCCTTGTCCATTACCAACTCCCAGTGCTCGCTCAAATTCATGTCCATTGAGTTGGTGATGCCATCTAACCATCTCATCCTCTGTCGTCCCCTTCTCCTCCTACCTTCAGTCTTGCCCAGCATCAGGATCTTATCCAATGAGTCAGTTCTTCACATCAGGTGGCCAAAGTATTGGAGCTTCAACTTCAGTATCAGTCCTTCCAATAAATATTCAGGACTAATTTCCTTTAGGATTGTCTGGTTTGATTTCCCTGCAGTCCAAGGGACTCTCAAGAGTCTTCTCCAACACCACAGTTCAAAAGCACCAGTTCTTCAGCGCTCAGCTTTCTTTATGGTCCAACTCTTACACCCATACATGCCTACTGGAAAACCTTTGTCAGTAAAGTAATATCTCTGCTTTTTAACATGCTGTCTAGGTTGGTCATAGCTTTTCTTCCAAGGAGCAAACGTCCTTTAATTTCATGGCCACAGTCACCATCTGCAGTGATTTTGGAGCCCCCCAAAATAAAGTCTGTCACTGTTTCCAATGTTTCCCTATCTACGTGCCATGAAGTGGTGGGACCGGATGCCATGATATTTTAAGCCAGTTTTTTCACTCTCCTTTTTCACCTTCACAAGAGGCTCTTTAGTTCCTCTTCACTTACTGCCATAAGGGTGGTGTCATCTGCATATCTGAGGTTGATGATATTTCTCCCAGCAATCTTGATTCCAGCTTGTGCTTCATCCAACCCTGAATTTCGTATGATGTACTCTGCATAGAAGTTAAATAAGCAGGGTGACAATATATAGCCTTGATGTACTCCTTTTCCTATTTGGAACCAGTCCGTTGTTTCATGTCCTCTTCTAACTGTTGCTTCTTGACCTGAATACAGATTTCTCATGAGCAGGTAAGGTGGTTTTATATTCCCATCTCTTGAAGAATTGCCCACAGTTTGTTGTGATTCACACAGTCAAAGGCTTTAGCATCATCAATGAAGCAGAGGTATATGCTTTTCTGGAATTTTCTTGCTTTTTCTATGAGCCAACGGATGTTGACAATTTGACTTCTGGTTCCTCTGCCTTTTCTAAATCCAGCTTGAACATCTGGAAGTTCATGGTTCATGTACTGTTGAAGCCTGGCCTCAAGAATTTTGAGCATTACTTTGCTAGCATGTAAGATGAGTGCAATTGTGCGGTAGTTTGAACATTCTTTTGCATTGCCTTTCTTTGGGATTGGAATGAAAACTGATCTAACTGTGTGTGTTTTTATAATTTAGGAACTTCTGTTGTCCTTGATAGGAACCACCCTTCTTCCCTCCTCTGGATACACATGCTTTAGTGGAATTGAACTTACCTCCCAGTTCAAGGGGTGGATAAGTAACAGCCCAGGCCAAGGAGAGCACTACATCCCCCTGTTTTCAAAAACTGATTCTGAGTTTAGCTTGGATCCCAAATCAGGCCAATGAGAACCAACCCAAGGTGTTGACTGGCTGCTCTGCAAAAGAGAAACTCTTCTTTTCTGTAGGACGCCCCTGGAAAGGATGTTGGCTAGAGATGATAGCCGATATCTTGCCTTTATATGGATCCCAAGAACCAAAATTGACACTGACACAGGAGAGCAAAGCCACGCCCTAGAAAAAGGTCAGATATTAATCACATTGTTTAAGCCTCTGAATCGTCACCCCCTGAAGTCCAATCTACTTCTGGAGTTTTCCCTTGCTAGAGCTACCACTTTCTATTTTTGCTTAGCCCATTGTGAGATGGATTTTCTGTGATTTGCAACATAACTGATAGAGAAATATGATGAACTCACATTTACTTCCTGCAAGCAAACAAAAGTCACCTCTGGAGAGCTTAAGTTTAAAAAAAAGAAAAAAAATAAATTTGAGGGAGGGATGTGAAATGGCTCACAGAGCCAAAGGAAAAGCAGAAGTAGGTCTTTGGAAGAAATGTGTACCAAAGTGGTTCTGAGGATTCAGATAGCAGGAATGAATTATAGCATTATCAGGGCACTGCTCTGGAATAAACCAGAGACCAGAGCTAATCATTTACCACCCTTGAGTCACTTTACTCAAGATTCAGATTAGCTTGAGAGGAAGAGCAAGAGAGACTATTTAGCCTTACTTGAGTCTTATGGCCAATCCTTGTCCATGGGAAGGCAGGACACTTGGATTGATAGTTCCACCAAGACTGTATACAATGGGGAAGGAATGATGCCCCAAAGTAAAATCTGTTCTAAGCACTTGGCATATATTAAAATTTTAATTCTTAGAGTAGCTCTTTGGTATAGGTACTGTTATTAAAATCCTTGTTTTACAGATGAGGAGATTGAGACACAGATAAAGTAACCTGCCTGTGGTCACCCTACTGGAAAGTGATAGATGCAAACCCAGGCAGCCTGGCCCCAAGGTCTATGCATTTGACCCACTACACCATAGGGCTTCTCCAGCAGAAAATAAATGAGAGCAGGGCCATCAAAACACAAGGTCCCCTGTAGGTAATGCTCAAGGGAGAGAGTATGGGGAACTTCCACTCTCTATATATTATTTTTTAGCCACTGTGTTTTAACAGGAAAAAAATAATTGATTTCTATTTTGAAAATTGAAAAAAAAAAAAATCCTGCTTAGCCAATAGAGAAAAGGAAAGAGCCCAAAGCTGGTGATCTCACTCTCTCTCAGCCACTAAGAAGACTACAAAATATCTAGAACCCAGGGGAATTCCAGCTGTCACCAGGCTGCACTGAGAAGGCTGAGGAAACCCAGGGAGTCAGGAAGTGTTATCCATCATAAAGGCACCGTCTGGGACCAGCAAGGGGAGGAATGCTAGCATTTCAGTAAAGCAAACTGAAGCGGCCGGCCACTGCCCTACAAATGTCTGCCTTCACCAAAACCCTGCTGGGCTCAGTTCTTCTGTGCCCCCTTTTGGGGGTCTCCTACACAACCACACTGTTCCTTTTTCCCTTCAGGCTGCTCCGCCCTCCTCATTCTGCTGAGCCCCTTCCTTCAACATGCCACACAGGTGCTGCCAAGCCTGAGAACAGATCGGTCACAACTCCAGAACTTTAAGCTCCAGAACTTAAAACTCACTCCTCTGGCTCAGCCTTTAGCTACACAACAGTGGAAACAACAGCTGTGTTCTGAACACTCTCCCTTCCCAGGAACACAGGTCAGTTAGTGGTTAAGAGCGTGCACTTTAGGGACTTCCCTGGTGATCCAGTGGCTAAGACTCCAAGCCCCCAGAGCAGGGGGCCCAGGTTCAATCCCTGATCAGGGAATTAGATCCCATATGTAGCAACTAAAAGATACTGCATGCTGCAACGAAGATCAAGGATACCACGTGCCACAACCAAGACCCAATGCAGTCAAATAAATAAATATTTTCATTTAAAAAAGAGTGTGTACTCTGGAGGGAGACGGAGGTTGGAATCCCAGCTCTGTCACTAATGGGCTGTGTTACAATGGGCAAGTTCTCTAACATTTCTGAGCTGCCAGTCACTGTCATGAAATAAAATAATGATACCAGGACTGAAATTTAGTCCCCACACACACTGGTACAGCTGGTTGTTAAAACATCAAAATATTTCTAAATTGATTGGTAAATAGTTAGCCACAGCCTTGGGCTCCTATCTTCCGAGCTTCTCTCCTGCCTGCTCCCCTTGATCCAGTAACTAAAGTGTTCATTTTTCAAAGAACAGAGTCCTTGATCTAAAACTAAGGCCAGCATCCATTCTGACTGGTAACACTTGTGCCTGAACTGGTTGTTAGATATTTCAAATGTCACCCTTGGCAGAAGTCATATTTGGGATGATACAGATAAAGGACTTGGCAGAGTGTCTGGTACATAGTGAAGCAACTCAGTCAATGTCAGTTGCTATTGCTTTAAATGTTGAATCTAAAGGGCAGAGGCAGGATCAAGATCAGGTCTCAAGTGTCTTAAGCTGGTGAAGATGGGTTATGACTGGCAGTTCAGGAACAGTCACAGGGCCTGTGATGATTCATGGGCAAGGCTGTGTGGATGTCCTGCCTAGTTTAAAGAGCCAGAGCAGGACCAATATATCCCGCTGGGCTTTGCCTTTCTAATGCTTTGGGGGATCAGAAAAGACTATTCCAATCCAAAACCCTTCCCATTGAGGACATGAAAGATCTTAAAGAGAGATAGTACTGTGTACTGGCTACGAGTGTGGGCTCTGGAGCCAGACTGCTTGAATTTGAATCCCAGCTCTGCAGCTTACCAGCTGTGAGAACTTGGGCTGGTTATTTAACTGTTAAATGCCTCAATCTATTAAATGGGAGTGATAGAAGTACCTGCCCTGGGGTACTTTCCTGGCGGTC
Source organism: Muntiacus reevesi (assembly GCF_963930625.1). NCBI lineage: Eukaryota > Metazoa > Chordata > Mammalia > Artiodactyla > Cervidae > Muntiacus > Muntiacus reevesi. The sequence goes on from NC_089249.1 coordinate 164,950,626, forward strand.
CAGTGGTTAAAACTGCCTTTCAATGCAGGGGTTGCAGGTTCCATCCCTAATCAGGGAGCTAAGATCTCACAGATTTCAGGGCCAAAAAACCAAAACATAAAATAGAAGCAATACTGTTAACAAATTCAATAAAGACTCAAAATAGTCCACATTAAAAAAATCTTTAAAAAAATGTACCTGCTTCAATGAGTTCTTATGAGAAATAAATTAGGCAATACATATAAAGAGTTAGAATTGTATTTGACACAAAGTAAGCTCTCTATATGTCACCTATTGTTAAGAAGCTCACAAGTGTAGCAGAGAGCAGTCAAATTCATGCCCACAAAATTCTGTCCAGAATGACAGTCTTTCTTCACCCTCCTAGTTGAAATTCTTCCCCTGCTGCCCTGGGCCTCCTGTGTCAACTCCCACTTTTACAGACTGATGAAGGCACAGAGAGAGAAGGGTCTTGCCCATGCCCATCCGTGGGCTCCTTGGCAGAGATGGGATTCCATTTGAGTCCCAGAGTCCATTTCCATCATCTCAGGCTGCTTCTCCTCACTTGCTCATGCCTTGGATTATGATATCCGTGAGCAGGAATGAGTCTTTGCTCTTCTCTGGGTTCCCAGCGCCAGGTGCTCAGGACGTGACAGAGTCAGGGTTTTCAAACACCTGTCTTTGGGATGTCACCCAACTAAGGGGCCAGGGACGTGCCAGGTATGCCGTCATTCTGCTAGTACCCCGAAGAGAAGACAAAGCCTGCAGCTGGGAGGCTGGGACAGCAAAACAGATTCAAGAGGTGAACGGACGCTTCCTAAGGAAAAAGAACTCCACTGGCTCCTCCCCAGGGAGTTTGGTTCTGAAGTTTCTGGGCTCAGTCAGAGAAACCTAGCTTCCACTCCTGGCAAGCTGGTCCTCATCCCCTATCGCCTCTCCCACCTCAACGCCCTCAAAATTGGCAAAAGCCCCGCCTCTCTTTCAGCCCCCTGTCCCCTAACATCCTCTCTTCGATTCAACCAATCCCCAGAAGCCCCGCCCTACTTTTGACAGATGCCTAGACGTCCCTCCCCCACACGTGGCCCAACCCTAAGCTACCTGCTCCCCTTTCGCCCCGGATTTGGAGTAAAAGGGTCCCTTATTATCGCCTTGGGTTGGGAGCTCTCAGCTGCCAGTGCAGCTGGAGTGGGCGGCTGGGCCCGGCATTGGGGAGACCCCCAAATGCGGGAGGAGGTGTTCCCAGGGACCTGAAACCTTCCAGACCCGCTCAGTGTAAACCGCCTGGAGCTTGTGTCAACATCCGAGGCCAGAGGCTGGCGGGGGCTGGGGACAGGCTCCGTCTACGGGACGGGAAGACGGGAGGGTGGGAAATGGAGGGGTTCATGGGGCAGGCAGAGAGATACCTCTCGGGGAGATCCGTGAGGCTTCCTGGGACTCCGTGAGAAGCAAGGAAGGCCTGTCTGTGGGAAGGATCGAAATTCTAGCGTGGGGTTAGGTAGAGGCTAGATACTTCGCCATCCTCGCCCACCTGCCATGGCTTGGGGGGAGTGGGTGTGTTGGAGGAAGCGATGAGTGATGTGAAGGCATGGGCTGCTGACCACCTCATCTCTTCCCTCCCCACTCAGTTCCTCATGGCTCTCCTCCGATTTTAGGTGGGATGTGCGGGGGAGGGGGGGGTCACATCTTGTGACTCATCCCCTTTTCCATCCCCACCCACGCTGGGCCCAAGAAGGAAAGGCTTAGAGCCTCTGCTGTGGTTCTTCCGTTCCCATAGCAACCGTGCGGTTGTTTTTCCGAATCCACTTCAATCGTGGACACTTTTAACCTCAGACGATGGCCTGGGGTCTGAGTCTCGGGGCGGGATACAGGCGAAGGTACAGCCCTCCCCTTTTCCTCGCGACTCTGGGAAGGTCACTGCGGGCGGGCGAGGCGCGCTCCTGTAGCGGGGCCTCACTGGCCACCCGGTCCCCACCTGAAACCCCGCCTGCCACTCCGCCTCAGCCGACCCAATCAACGCCCAACATGCCCGGGGGGAGGCGGGGCTTATGCAAATCGTGTCGCCTCCGAGAGACAAGAGTGATACAAGAGCTGGGAGGCGGCTTCGGCGCGGACCGTGGAGAACCTGGAGGCCGGCCCGCAAGCGCGTCTCGGTCCCCGCGACCCGCGGAGGCTCAGAGTCATCCAGCGACCCGGCGAGCGGCCTCAGGTAACGCGGGTAGGGCCGGGCGGAGGCACGTATCCCCTCCCCTCTACTCTCCATTCCCTCGTCTCCTGCTCCCTCGGATTCATCTCCCTGACCCTTGAGTCCACCATAGGCGGCAGCGTATGGGGGTCCCGCCCCTGGCCAGGGGACCCCCACTCCAGTCCGGGCCCCACGGGTCCCAGGGAAGGAGGCAAAGAAGCCTCCTTAACCCCAAAGCAACAACTGCTCTGGTCCCCAACACACACACACACACAGACACACACACACACACACACCTGGGGGTGTGGTGGTGCTGATGCTAGAGGAACCCCCTCCCCCTCCCCTGTGGGTAGTCAGCTCAGCCCCATGACCACCTCCCACCTCCACAGACAGCCCTTAGCCACACCACCCAGCCCCAGGAGCAGCTCACTGCACTTCACATCACTGTGTCCCTGTCCGGAAAGACAGACTCCACCTCCACAGAGAGCCCACTCCCACTTCACACAGCCCCTCAGACCGTCCCCACCTCCACCTCTCAAGCTGACAGAGCTCACAGCATACCTGGGGGCCACCCAGTTCTCCTCATGACTCTCTCTCAGCAGGCCCCCCTCCCCATGGTCTCAGTGAGAGACAGAGGCCCATCTTCCGGCTCTTTCACCTGGCTTCAAGATAAACACCACCCCTCAGCAGACCACCCAGACCTGTCAATCACTGCTGCCAAGGTCCCAGCCTCCTCCGTTCCCCTCACCCGTCACGGCCAAAGCACCAAGTTTTCTCATTCCACCTCTCAAATATCGTTCTAATTCGTACCCTCTCTGGCCTTCTTGCATGCAGCCGCTCCCTTTCCCCTGTTTTCCTTCTGCTCAGTGGGGATCATGCCAAAGCTCCATGTGGACTGCATGGCTCCCTCCCTAAGGCAGCCTGAGTCTGGAGGGCAGAAGAACTTGCTTTTGCCTCAGTTGCTGTTTGACCAAGTCACTTCCCTCTCTGATCTTTCATGAGATAGGAAACAGAGGGTGGGTGGGCAGGACAGAGAGTGAATCTGATGAGATGATATTGGACAACTTTCCAACCCTGATGCACTCTGATTCTATGACACTATGAGAAAACAGGACCCTTTCTTTCTTTTCCTAAACCATTAGGACATTTCAGAAAGGAGGTCTGAGGGGCTTTAGTCCTCACCAAAAGGACATTGCTTCTTACCCTTCCCACACACTCTCCAGGCTCAGGCTCCACCTTAGCAATTAGGAGTCCCTTCTTGACCAAGAGCCCACAAGGCATGTGCAGCTCCAAGGTGGAGGTGGTCAAAAAGCCCACCTTTGGCTTTTCATCCCCTGCCGCTCACTGATAAGGAGAAGGAGAAAACCCGGCGATTGCCACCATGACTGCTGCTTGGGGAAGAGCAAAGGGAGGAGAAGAAAGAGAAAAATCTCCTGACCAGGGAGCTATTGTCACCATGGCAACAGTCTCAGCACCAGCTCCTCTGAAGCTTGGTGAGGGTGCGGGATTATTGCCTTCCTCAGTCCCTCCCACCCTCTCTGCCACCTTCCCATTTGGAGCCCACAACCCTGAGTTCTGCCCTCTGAAAGAAGCCTCTGAGCCCAGAGGCTCAGTGTCTTCATGCATGGGGAAGTGCCAGCTTCTTCAGAGCTGGAGGCAGCCCTCAAGAGGAGCCTGCCTACGTTCAGCCAGGCCACAGCTCCAACAGAACATGCCCCCGCAGGTTCTGGCCTTCTTCTTCCTGCTGATGGACTCCACTTGACCTTGGGTGAACTCTTCCTTTCCTCAGATCTAGGTTCTATTGTCTCTAAGTGGGTGCAATGGCAGGAGAACACAGATAAACAAAACAGCCTGATGCCATTCCAAGGAGAAAGAAGGGAGTTCTGCCCCTTGAATGTAATCCACAAAGGGATATTCGTTGAACATCTCTGGATTCCAGAGTAGGTCTCCGCAGGGCATTTCTGTCCTGCCACAGAGGGCAGAGTGGGAACCTGTGTGGGGGCAGCTACAAGAAGGACAATGGGAATGAGGGAAGATGACTTTTCTCACTGTCCGAGCTGCTCCCAAGCAGACAGGGTTATATTGGGAGAGGGTAAGCTCTTTACCATGGAACAAAATGTCTGGAGAAATGTTTCTGGCCCAGACGAAGATGTAATGCAAAACTCTTCCCCAAATCAGGCTCCATTCTGGAATTCTAGAGCAGCAGGTGAGGGTCAGAGAGCTCTGGAGTCTACACCTGTCAAGGTCAACTCTGTGGCCCCACAGGGTCTACTCATGCCCAGAATGCCAAGTCCAGGCTGCTGACTGTCCACTCTCCAGTCTGGGAGAGGCTGATCATAAGGAAGTGGGCTTTAGTCAGCCCTAAAAGCTGATTGTAGCTGCATCAGCCCAGAAGATAAGGAAGGATTATGAACAATTGAAGTAGTTCTGACTGAAGTATGTAGTTGTGAGGGGAGTAGTGGGAGGTAAGGCTAGACAGTTGACTCGAGACACGAGATTCTAGAGGGCTCTGGAGTTTGAGGGGACACATGGGTATGGCAACTCTTAGCCTCTATTGTACCTCTGGGCAAAACTAGAAAAGACATTCTGTTGAGCAGAGGAATCACAAGGAAAGCCCTCCCTTTGAGGCAGCTGAGCCCACAGGATGGCTTGGCAAGCAGTGCCTCAGCTGGGTTTCAGCCCCTTTGGCTGTGCCCCTGGCCCCGACTATGCAGTGGGGTGGGGGGGAGAGGATGTGGTGTACATTCCAGGAGCACTTCAAATAGGCCTTAGTAGCAAGTGGGACCTAGGGAAAAGGAAGAGGGGAAAGTAAATGCAACTATTATTGTATTCCCTCCCTGATCCCAGGGAGGGAAGGAAGGGCGATGGAGAGAGAAGGACCATCACAGGTTGAGGGTGAATCTGGCTGTAGATTCAGAGGCCCTGGTGGTCCACCCCAAGGGTGGATATTTCCTGGGTATCAGATAGTGTGACCTGGAGCCAGCAAAAATGGTCCCATTGAGGCCAAGAGGCAGATCAGAGCCATAGTTTTCCTGGTAGGCTGGTAGGAGTCTGTAGTGGACAAGAGGTGATTCAGAGAGGGCAGTCCAGCCAGGTGGCATGGATTCAGCCTGGGTGTAACTCTGAGCCAGTTTTCTCCTCTCTCTGGGTTCCAGTTTTTCACTAACATAAGGGAATGATCTTAAAGGGCATCACTAGCTTTGGCCTGCTGATCTAAGAGTGGTAGAAGGAATGAAGAGAGATGAAGCCTCCTTCATAGTCCCCGGTGGGCCTGGAATCAAATGGGGACTGAGAACAGGTATGGTCAGGAGACAAAATGGTGGGAAGGCAGCACAGAACAGGGGAGAGAAAAGGGGCAGAAGGTGAGAGCCACATAGACTCCACCACACACACACACACACACACACACACACACACACACACACACACACACACACACACACAGATGTGTGCGCCCTGGCAGATTTGCAGTCTTATACAATGACGTGCTCCCGCCCACTCCCACTGCTTACGCAGACACTTGGGCACGTCTCACAGGAGATAGAGGGAGAGGCTCTGCCTCCCCCATCAGACACCACTACCTCTGCGTTCTCGAACTTTCTTGACTGTTCCTCAGCCTTCAGTGTGCTTTGGAGGAGGGGGCAGCTGAGGATGGAGCCCGCCTCCTTCTGCCCATGTGTGTTTCAGTTGTGCTTTTGATTCTGGTCCCAGGACATCTGTGTGGGACCCCCTGGTTCCAGATTCCTGAAGATGGCACGCCTCCCCCTCCCTGGCTTCCCCTGGGTGCATATAAGATTCATCATCCTCTGGGGGTGGGAGGCAGGCAAGGATGTTGCTGCCTCCACTGCTCCTTGATCTTCTTCATGGCCCTGTAGAGGGTCTGAGGCCCAGAGGTATTCTATAACTCAGGAGTTCCCAAACTCTGGGATCTAATGCCTGATGATCTGAGGTGGAGCTGATGTAATAAAGATAGATATAAAGTGCACAATAAATGCAATGCACTTGAATCATCCTGAAACCATCCCCCCACCCTGGTCTGTGGAAAAATTGTCTTCCAGGAAAAGGTCCCTGGTGCCAAAAAGATCATTGCTTGAAGTCATGAAGCAAGGAGAGAGGGCATAGAACTGACCAAACTCAGACCTGACTGTCTAGGGTACTCCCAGCAGTAAGGATTAGAAGCCAAACACAGGCATGCACTGGGCTGTGGAAGTGGAATTCCTTCTGCCAGCCTGCGGGTGTCCTTTTCCAGAGTGTCTTCATGACAGGCTACCCTGCAGCTGGGGTCTGGCACCCTTCCAAAGAGACTCCGCGTGGGTCAAATTCACCTCCCAGGTCATGTCCTGGGGAAGTCAGGCTCTAGCAGGACGTTCCCCCCAGGGAGGTCTGGCAAGAATGTCAACTCAGCCTTCAGGGCCTGCCAGGGGCCTCACTCCAGCCAGGCTTCCTGGGTCCCTCTGCAAGAACTTCCTCAGGCACAAGATACTTGAGGGGTTCATGGTCCCACTGGGGCCTGACTCTTCACCCTCCCCAAACCTGCTTCTCAGAAATACCACCTCTATCCATTTAGCCCTGGATCTGAGCATTGGCTGAAGTCCTCTGTCACTCTCAGCCCCGCATCCATTCAGTCCCCAGGTCCTGCCAGTGCCTGCTCCTAGCATCTCTCAGTCCATCCACATCCCTCTACCACCCCACCCTATTGTCATCGCCTCTCACCTGAACTCTGCAGCAGAGCTGCCCCTTCTCTCCTGACCCAGGTCATCTTGTACACTGTAGCCAAGGAAAAATCTAAAAAACGCATTCCTTCTCTCTGGGTCCCCAGCACCATATTGTAAACAATCTATAAGTATTTGTGTAATGAATGTGGTCTTTCCAGCCTTTGCTTTAAAACCACAGGAGCTTCTGTGCCCCACACCAGACTCCTTGGCGTGGATTTAAGGTGCTTTACAATCAGCCTCTTTGATCTAATCATTAGTTAGTGAAGTCTGGATCATGTTGACTTTATCCCCATCATCAGCACAGGGCCTGGCACACACTCAGCCTCAATAAATGGTCAGGGAATGAATGAACTAATGAAAAGGAGAATGCAGTCAGAGTCATCAATGCTACTAGCTAGGATTTCTGTTTGTACAGAGGAAGGAGGGAGAGAAGCTTCTTGCTCGGGTGGCCTGGAAGGTCTTGAGGAAGAACTTGGGAGACAGCGCCAGGGGAACACATGAGGAACCTGGCAGGTAGGATAGGAGTTGTAGAGGTGGGTAGAGGCTGAGTGCAGAGAGCTCTGAATAGCAAGGAGAGGATTACAACTATTCTATGGGTGTAGGGAGCTATGGGAAGTGTAAAGAGGAGAGGAGAGGATGAAGACTGTGATTTGCAAACTGGTCAGTGAGAAAGAGGAGAGCTGAGCCCTGGGAGGCTAGAGACCCTGGTTGCCAGGGGAGAACTGCTGTGAGGAGAGGGGAGGGGCCTGCTTGGAGAGGAGGCCCTGTAATCGGGATGTAATGAGGGGAAAGCCCCCACTTTGTGTGTGGGGGAGGAGGGGAGTGGAGGAGAGGTAGGAGCTTCTATGGGAAGGAGTGTGGTGGAATTACAGAACCCATCTGTAGGAGGTGGGGGTGTCCACCGTGGAGGTGAGAGGAGGAGGGACCCCCCTCACACCCCCGCTGTGGAAGGAGGGGGTCCTGACTGTGCGAACGTGGAGTTTGTTAGAGGAGGGGGCTGTTGTGGAGAAAGGGAATCCCGTCCTACAGAGACTTGGCGGAAGGCTGCTGAGGTGACGGCCTCGCCCTGGGCCAAACTGAGGGAGTCCCCTGTCCCCCAGGCCCTGCCATGGGGAAGACCAACAGCAAGCTGGCCCCAGAGGTGCTGGAAGACCTGGTTCAAAACACAGAGTTCAGTGAGCAGGAGCTGAAGCAGTGGTACAAGGGCTTCCTGAAGGACTGCCCCAGCGGCATCCTCAACCTGGAGGAGTTCCAGCAGCTCTACATCAAGGTAGGCGGAGCCCAGCACTCCGGGGGCGGGCTGGAAGAGAGGGGCGGGGCCAGACACCCCGGGGGCGGGGCCGGGCAGCCAGGGGGCGGGCCGCGAGCGCGGGGCTGTCGCTGCGCCCCAGCCCCTCTTATCCCGGCCTCAGTTCTTCCCCTACGGCGACGCCTCCAAGTTCGCGCAGCACGCTTTCCGCACCTTCGACAAGAACGGCGACGGCACCATCGACTTCCGGGAGTTCATTTGCGCCCTTTCGGTCACCTCCCGCGGCAGCTTCGAGCAGAAACTCAACTGGGCCTTTGAAATGTACGACCTGGATGGTGACGGGCGCATCACGCGTCTCGAGATGCTGGAGATCATTGAGGTGGGTTGGGGTGACACGCTTCCTGTCTTCGCTGCCACGGCCGTTCTCCAGCCACCCTCTGCTCAGGCCTCGGGAGCCCCCTCGCCGGAACCCACCATTCCCCTCCACCCTCCTCCCAGGATCCAGCGGCTAGCCTTGGTTGGGTGCTCAGGCTAGGACCGGTCTTGTGCTAAGGGCTTTTACCCAACAAGTCTAGGGGGTAGGTACTGTTAGAAGCCCCATTTTATAGTTGAGGGAATGTATCAGGTGATGGTCTTGATCCCAAATCTAAGAAGTCTGACTCCAGAGTCCCAAGTTCTTAACTCATTGTTCTTTCAACAAATATATATTCTTTCAGCAAGAGTCCAAGTTCTTAACTCATATTCTTTCAACAGAGACTGCCACGTGCCAGTCTTTGTTCAAAGTTCTTGCTTTCATAGGACATTCCTTCTAGCAAGAAACTTTAACAAAACAAAGCCCACGCTATGTCATGCAGTGAGTATTACAAAGAAGATAAGCAAAGCAAAATAAGGGGAGAGGGCGATGAAGGAAAAGTGATTTTGTGTAAGGTGAGACATGAGGAGTAACCTGGATAAAGTGAGGGAGCTAACTGCATGGATGTCGGGGGGAAGAGTGATTTGTACATGAAAGTGTTAGTGGCTCAGTCATATCCAACTCTGTGCGACCCCATGGACTGTAGTCAGCTAGGCTCCTCTGTCCGTGGGATTCTCCAGGCAAGAATACTGGAGTGGGTTGCCATTTCCTTCTCCAAGGGATCTTCCCACCCCAGGGATCGAACCCAGGTCTCCTGCATTGCAGGCAGACTCTTTACCCTCTGAGCCACAGGGAACAATAAATGCAAAGACCCCACGAGACTGTGTTTCCAGTGTTCAAGGAGTGACAAGGAGCCCAGGGTGGTGGGAGAGAAGTGAGCAAGGGGACCGTGGTAGGAAGGGGTCAGACAGGGGTCAGGAGGCCGTTTCTTGCCATCATCATCTGGGGTGGAGACTTGACTTTCTTTTAAGTGAGGGTTTCTTATAACCCCTTAAGGGCTCTCTATTCTTCAAGTGGAGAATGGACTGAGTGGGTGGGAGGGCAGCAAAAGTAGGGACAGACCAGTTGGGAGGCTTCCACAGCAGTCCGGTCACAGGGGGATGGAGGCGACAGCCATGGAGCATGGAGGTAGCAGGCAGTGGCTCGTTGGACCTATACAGAATTAGGGCTGACAAAATTTGCTGTAAGATTAGACACGGGTGTGAGAAAAGGAGAGTCAAGAATGGTGTCGAGGCTTTTGGTCTGAACATCTAGAAGAATGAATTTGCTGTTCACTGAGACAGGGCCCGCTGAGGCAGAAGCAGGTTGGAGGTGAAGAGTTGGGTAATAGACACATTTGGTGTGAGATGCTGATTAAATAGCCAGTCTTAGTGACTATACATCACCTTCCAGTATCCTCACACAGCCCCTTGTTCTCCATGCCACCCCAGGTCCCTTCATTCACCTCCAATCCCCTGTTCCTATTGTGAGTGTTCACACCTCCCTCCTTGCCCCACCAGGCTATTTACAAGATGGTGGGCACTGTGATCATGATGCGCATGAACCAGGATGGGCTCACGCCCCAGCAGCGTGTGGACAAGATCTTCAAGAAGATGGATCAGGATAAGGATGATCAGATTACTCTGGAGGAGTTCAAGGAGGCGGCCAAGAGTGACCCGTCTATTGTGCTGCTGCTGCAGTGTGACATGCAGAAGTAGAGGCGGGTGAGGGGCAGGGCCCCTGGCCAGGAGGGGCGTGGCCACCTCCCAACCTAGTGACCTCTCTGGCTGGCCCTTCCTTAGGGGGCGGGGACTCCAGCCTCACTCTCTGGCCCACCCACCCCCTGCCCAAGCCCTTGTTCTCCTCAGTCAAGATCCTTAAGGGACCACCTCACCCTGGAATAGAGACAGATCCTCAGGTATTTAATGGTCTAGCCCCAGCCCCAGTCTTGGCCCAGAACCAACATCTGCTGGGCATAGGGGAACTGGTTTTTGCCCCAAGGTGCAGGATGGAGGGAGGGGGGCTGGGTTCTGCTTTGAAATTCTGTTCTTCTGGGATTGTGCTTTATAGGACGTGGTCCTACAGACCCCAGTTAACAGGCCAAATTGGATCTGTCCTTCACTGAGGACCCAGAACCCTTAAGGGTGGTCTGTGCCCTACCCCCACAGCTCTACCTGGCCCCTCCAGCCCCAGCCTTTGGAGTGTTCACTCAGTCCTTTCTTCAGCTAATGTTTATTGAGCACCTATTCAAGGCCAGGCACCCCTAGGTGCTAAGGCTATGGTAGTTTACAAGACACATTCTGGCCCTCTGGCAGCTCATAGGGTAGTGGTCAGGGTCTCAGACAGGGACATTGAGCTCAGGTGAGGAGAGCATATAGTAAGGCTGGTTAGTTTGAGAGGAACAGTTAAATCTTTCTGCTCAGCTCCACACAGTGCTGCAGAAGGATGAAAGGAAAAGTATTTGGAAATCTAGGAACCACGTCAGTGGGGATTTTAAGAAAAATTGAAATTGATATTTTTTAATACCCTTTAAAAGAGCTAAACTCATTTTATTAGTTGAGGATATTAAAACATACTTTATATTACTTGGTTTCTTGTAAAATGATTAAATGAATATAGAAAGTGCTAATTTTCAAGGGGTAAAAAAGAGCTGAGAAAAAAAGAAAGGAAAATATCACCCAGCTTGCCAGATGACACGTTTTCTTATCAGGCTAAGTCCTGAACTGTCACTGTCAGCAGCTGCTGCTGCTTCCTTTTAAATGATCATTTTTTCAATTCAGTGAGCGACTCTCTACTTAATGCTGGTTAGGTGCTGACTTCAGTAACAGAGAACATAAGGCTTGCCAAGAGTGAGACAAGTGTAGTTCCCACATCTGGATTTGGTCTAGTTTAAGGATGGGCTTTGCTCTTTCACTGCTACAGAAGCAGAAGGAGCTAGAAGAAGAGGACCAGCCGGCCACTGTTTAGGCTGCCAGGCTGCATTTATGGATTAAATACCTAAACATGTGCCGGGCATGCTCCATTTGAAAGGCTTTTTCTAACTCCCAGTCCTGAATCTGCCAGGTAATTTGTCATCTTCCAAGTACACTGGCTTTGCTTTTCAATGTCTGCTTTCCAATTTTGGATCAGTGAGCTCTACAGCTGCATGCTTTGACTGCCAGAAAATTAATCTTGCTTCTTCATCAAGTCTTTCACTTTACTTTCTCCTGTACTTATAATCAGAAATTAGCTTTGATGTGCAGTGACAGTGGATTTCCTCTTGAACTGCTGGTGAAAACAGTCGAGTTCACAGGTGCTGTCAACCCCGTGTGGGAGCAGGGAATGATTGCTGGGAATGATTCCCTTCAGGAAAGGGATGCAGCATACCTCTTACTTCTGAGTGTTCACCTGTCCTCCCTCTCTGCAGATGGAAACTCTGGGGGAAGCTGACTTTTCCCCTCAAACTCTACTAAACCTTCCTTGCTGCTGCCCTTGGAGACAGCAAGTCCACTGAGTTGTCATCCTCTTTTTATCCTTCTGCCTATGACCAGCCACATGGTCAGGCTGGGGAATTCACATCCTTGGGCAGTAACCAGCAAGTTTTTATCCAGTAATGCCTCAAGGGATGTTCCATTAATCTCAGGAGCTGGCCATTCAGTCTGTTTTATGCTGTCAGTCAGCACCAGAGATACATAGGACTCTACAGCCCAGCTCAGCTTAGACTTCCAGTGGAAGGCTTTTTACAAAGTGGGGTTCCTATCCCCCAAATGTTGACTCTAACCTAATTCACAGTCACACAGAACTTCATGCTTTAAATCCTGCCATTGACCCCATCTCATTCTATCCTCACAGCCTAGGGAAATAGGATTTTTCATTCCATTTCTCCATCTTGGAAACTGAGGCACAGAGGGCGCTCCCAGCGCATGAGCACAGTCAGGAGGTGGCACAGTGCCCAGACCTGAGCCCAGGGTGTCATGAGGGTTTCTTCCCCTCATAGCCTCTTCCCTGCTCACTCCTCTGACTCTGAGTGGTACAGAGGTTGACTGTAAAGAAAGCTAAGTTGGTTTTGGTCCTTTACAAGCTTCCTGCTAAGAAGTGTCTGAGGCTGTGGTCTTCCAAAAAGAAATAGGAGCTTGATTGAAGGCCCCACATTTTCAAACATCTTATTTTCTATTTCTGGGCAGCTTTGCTAACAGGTCAGTGCTGTCTTAGGAGGCATCTGACTCAACCTTGGCAGCATCTTGCAGTGTCTTTACTATCTTCCTTCCTAAGGGAACTGTTTCTCTCTCTCTCTCTCTCTCTCTCTCTCTCTCTCTTTCTAACTAGTGGGCAGATCCTACTCATGAAAGCATGTTTGATCACTCCAAGCTTCTGGACACATACCATGGGTGATATTTGCTGTTCAGGTCAAAGGTTCTCAGCCATCCCAGCAGGGTGAACACATAATGTCAGGCTGGGAACTGAGACCCATCTTGCTCATGGGAGGAGCCACAGGCAGGCCAGGCTTTGCTCCCACATGCTCTTGGATGTCCTGGGGACTGTGTGCTTGGGAATTCCCGTGGTAGAGCACCAGCCCTGCCTTGAGAAGAGAGGCAGTCCTCCTATCCCTGCCCCAGCAAAGAGGGACTTGCCACAGAGCACAGAGTTAGCAGAGACTGAAGTATGACTTGTATAGACACTAAAACATATAGACAGTTAAAATGTTGATACATGCAAACTCTCCCTTGAAGTTCTGTATTTTCTTGCAGCAACTCTGTGAATTACAAGGTCCCCAGTCTGCCTTCTAACTGTATTCTGCCCTCATTCATCCTTTTGGGCTAATTGATGAGCCCCTTATTTCTTTTCTTTAAAAATCATCACTGGGACTTTGTGGCGGTCCAGTGCTTACGATTCTGTGCTCTGACTGCCAAGGATCCGAGTTCAATCCCTGACTGGGGAACTAAAATCCCACAAGCCAAGTGACTCAGCCCAAAAAAAAAAAAAAAAATATATATATATATATGTATATATATATATATGTATATCATTATGAAGGGGAACTTCAGATGTCTTTTGAGTTGTAGTCAAGATTATATGACTTGCCTTTAAATCAAAAGTTAAGAAACAGGAAGCCCATAAGCAAAGGCACTGGAGTTTTTGCTGACAATAGCATAGTCCCTCAAAGAAATTCATCCTATTTCAGAGCAAGAGAGAAGGAGGAGAGGGGAGAGAAAGGAAAGAGAAGAGGCTGGGCAGGGGAGTAAGCTGACCCTGTAAATACTTTTACACAAAAATTCACTAAAACAACAAGTATTTCCTGAAGATCCACCCTGGGTGAGGCTTTGTGCTGACTTTGGAGATCACTGTGGGGGCAAGAATACATTGCTTACATATTTTATTCATCAGTTTTGAAAAAAACGTCATTTGAAGCTGCAATTGAAAAGTCTCAGAAAAATGTGGAATTTTCTTTCCAAAACTTTCAGGGTTTTCTTTTACTTTTTCCAGAGGGTGGGAGCAGGACTGGGCCTCCCAGGGCATCTGGCCCTGCTTGCTTTGGTGGAGGCCTGGAGAAGTGGGGGGGGGGGCGCTGGGTGGCAGAAGGGGGGCCTCCCAGCCCGTTCTCCAGCGTGGCCCCCTCTCTCCTGATGTGCTGCTCCTGTTGTGCCTGCAGTGACTGTCCTCACTGTTCGACCCTGTGCCGTGTGGTGTTTTGGGTTTTTTTCCACTGACATTGAATAAAAAGTGTGATCGTGCTGGGAGCCTCTTCTCTTCCCCCGGTGGAGACAGGGCTGGGGTGAGGAGAGAAGAGGAGAAGAGACCCGAGGGAGCTCACGCCGTGGGGGAACCTTGGCATCCTCCTTGGGGCAGAGGTCCTTGTTCCAGGTTACAGGGAACAGAGACCCACTCAAGCTAGTTCAAAGCAAGGGGTGAGCAGACGACAAGGGACCCTGAAGATGGAAATACAAGAATGGCTGGGCCTCAATAGAACAGGAGCCGTCAGTGAGACCTCTGCCCTCTCATCTCTGGGCCTTGAGGGTTCTCATCCCTTTGGCAATATTCGCTTCTATGCTCTTTCCTTTGGTTTTTCTTAAGACCCCCTTGATTTCCCGGCACAAAGTGGCTGCTTCTTCGTATCCAGACTCATCAATGACTGACAGCTCCCTTCTGTGTCTCTTAATTCAGTTTTCAAGCAAGGGAATCTGATTGGTTCAGCTTAGCTTTTCCTGGGAGCCCTTGGTCCATTCATCAGTGCCAGACCAGACGCTGACCTGGGGGGCCTGGGGGCAGAGTACTCTCCCCTAAAGGGAGCTAGTGGCAGCAGGCCTTGGACTCAGTTTCTCCTTCTGTCCAACGGAAGACACGGTAAGAGCCCACATGAGTTAATGGGCCATTAGTGGATAGAGGGCAGCCGGGAGAGAGGCCGAGAGTCAGGACTACAGTTAGTCCGTCCACCTGGTGCTCTTGGCACACATTAGGAAAAGGTGCCCCTCGGAATGTAGCAATCCCATAAGCATGCAGCTAGGCCAGTAGATGGCACACTGGAGCTAATGAGACCAGCATATCCCTTTCTGAACAAGCAGCCTTGTCATGCCCCAGTTCACAGCTTGGCAAGGGGCACAGAGCCTGGATCTCAGCCCCTGCTTGCCCCCCTGCCCAGGGGTGTTGTGTAGTACAGACATGTTCCACCGTGCACAGGAGCCCAGAGCCCTGAGGCCCGCTTACGCTGACCCAAAGGTGGTGGGTGGGGGTGGGAGTGGGTGGCAGTGTTTTTCTCAGAACAAGCCCCCCTCAATAGCCAGAGAAGCACTGTTCCCTGCAGGGAGTGGGGGCCAGTGAGGGGGGAGCGGTCAGCTGAAGGTGTCTGCTTCCTCCTGAAACGCTCAATTACTTCTACAAGGATTTTCTCAAGGACGCTTGGAGGGGGCCAGCTCCCTTGACAGGAAGCAATTAGGACAGAGGAAGGAGGCTGACCTGGCCTCAGGGCAACAGAACCTAAGGAGGTGACTCAGAGAACTGGGGGGCTGCTGTTTCCAGCTGAAGCCACACTGGAGGGAGGGAGAGCCGTGTTCCTGCCTGGTTTGAGGGCATAGGTCAGTCCACCTCCTGCTTTCACATTTGCCTTCTGCGCCATCTGGCCCTGAAGAACCAGAGTGTTCCTCCTAAAGCACGGACCTGACCATGGTAGCTTTCCAAGCTCTGCTTCTTGCTCCAGTATAATAAGTTCCTTCAGAGTCACTCTCTGCCCTGTCACCTGCTGACCTCAGAAACCTGCTCTGCTCCCCACCACTCCTCCTGCACATGAATCACTGTGAATTGCCCTCCATTTCCCTAAGGGATCTCTTAGGCTTCTGTGCTTATGCGCAAGCCACTGCCCTCCCTGGGCCACCCACGCCCCTGTCTCAGTGATCTCCTCTGTGAAGCCCTCCCAGATCTCAAGCAACTGGCCCCTCGTGTCCACACAGTCCATCAGAGTCACCAAACAGCTTCCCATGCAATTCCCTGCCAGCTGAGCTGAACACACACTTACGTCTGTCTTTAAAACATTTTTAAAGGAAATGAAGGCTCAGAGAATGGATGGTAAAGCCGGGACTTGAACTCAGATCTCTTAACTTCAAGGCCACTGTTTATCATGCCCATTCTCATCCGTGGGGAGTGAATCCAAATCTGGATGTGAAAGCGGAAGTAACAGACTCAAGTTCTGTGCTTCAGAGGAGGGAAAGTCTTCCCTGGCAGACCAGGGGTTAGAGGAGGAGCAGGGGAGGAGGACAGGTGACGGATGAAGCTCCTGTTCATCAAGAGAGCAGGAGGTGGTGTCCACCCCTGGTCTTCCTAAGGACCAGCCCACAGGTGAGCAGTTCAGGTAGAATCCTGAGTCCTCCCTAGATGGGCTTCTCCTGTGCTTTCACTTGCCACAGGGAAAGATGGGTTCTCGGCTCATATTGTCCCAAATTAATAACCCTGGAGAAGACAGAGGCGACTCTCCCAGCACCCATATATGGGTATAGGAGAGTGAGTGGTGCAGTTGAGGTCATGCGCCCATCCTGGCTCAATCACTGTGTCCAGGGAAATAGGGTTTTATCATTGCGCAGGTCTACAACACATGCCTATTCCTGTGACCAGGGAGATAGGGGCTGCTACTAGAAGAAGAGAGTGGGAAAGGATGCTAGTCTGCAAATCCAATAGCCACCAACTTCTGAGGAGCACTTGTAGAAGTGATGTGGAGAATCTCATGGAAATTTAGAGGTGGGCACTATAGCCAGGCTTCTAGCTAGGACTTGGGAAACTGTCAGTACCAGAAGTAGCTCCCTCTCAGGCAGCATGGTTTCTCTTTCGTGGAGTCTCTGCCCTCTGCACATTGCTTCCATCTTTATATCCTGATGGGCTCAATCTGCTCACAGAGTTTTTGCCTCCTCTTCACTTTATGTTGCAAATAACTACAGCTTGCTAAGGCCCTGTCTAGGTTTCTTAGAAGCCAACTATATTTCATAGTATTCTTAGCTTCTGTTCCTATGGCTGACTATCCAGCCTCTGTTTCCCAGTTTCCAGTTCCTGAGGAAGAGAAATCTGATTGGCCCAGATCTTTTCTTTCAACCCAGGCTACACAGGTCAAAGGTCACTAGACAGTAAGGGGATGGTTCACCTTTGCATCAGGTACTCACTGCCAGCCAAGTAACGACTATACATTCTCCTCCTCCATGAGGCACCTGAGAATAATGGACTTTCCTAGAGTTTCATTATTTATTGTGTAATAAGACACCTCAAAACTTAATGCTGGAAACAATAAAAATGTATCATTTTTCATGATTCTGTGGGATGGCTGGGCTCAGCTGGGAGGTTTTGTTGCTTCACAGCTGTTGGCTGGGGTTACTCATCCCAGGGCATCCCACTAGGAGCTGGGCTGCAACTGGAACAGTTATGATCTCATTCACATGTCTGCAGCTGACAGCTGCCTGAGAAACCACTGACTTCTGATCCTCCAGGGCCTCACTGCCTCTCCATGTGACCTTTCCAGATTTCTTTACACTGTAACTGACTCCCAAGAGGGCATTAAAAAGATCTGCAAGGCCTCTTAAAGCTTAAGCTTGGAAACCACACATCACTTCTACAGCACTCTGTTAGTCAAAGCAAGACACTGGGTCAATTTAGATTCAGTGCCACCTCTGGAAAGGAGGAATGTTCAAGTCACGCTGCCAAATGGCAAGCAGGATGGGAGAGAGCTTGGGGCCATTTATGGAAACAATCTACCATGAGTGGAGAAAGATAACCCTAAACATACTTCTCTCAATCTTAAAATGTTTTGTTATGATTGCAGTAAGTCCCCTACATACAAACCTTCAAGTTATGAATGAAGATGTGAACGTACAACCACCTGTCCAATCGTGCCAGTTCATGTATCTGGTGTATATTGTCACATGGGTGCCTCCTTGTGCTTTTGTACTTTATAGCACTGTATAGAGCACAATAGTACAGTAGCTTTATTTCAAGCCCAGAATGTCTGGAAGCAAACTTAAAAACAGTAGTGATGTAGCTGGTACTGCTGTACTTTTCAAAGTATTGTAAGATTAAAAATACTTCTTTCATTTTTTGTGTTTGTTTTATATGTATTATTTATGTGAAATATATTATAAACATATTATAGTGCAGTGCTATATAGCCGATTGTGTTAGTTGGGTACCTAGGCTAACTTTGTTGGGCTTACAGATTGAACTTACAAATGTATTCTTGGAAGGGAATTCATTTGGATGCAGGGGACTTACTGTATTTCTCCCTTCTTCCAATGCAGTTTGGTTGGTTCCTCCCAGGTCATGATGGAGGGTGAGCAGACCCGTGCATTCTGTACCCCCTCCCAGTCATACTTCCTCCAAGCTAAGCCAGTGTTTTTCTCCTGTTGCCCCCATCCACCTTTGCACTCTTTTAGACACACAGAGATGTCCCTTATTCGCTTCCTCACCCATGCCTTGGAATGAGTGGCATCAGTGTCTGCACCTCGGGCTCTGCACCAAGGAGGACAATGCTCTAGAACTACAAGACGGTGGTCCAGGACTCCTGGATTCCTAGGCTTCTTTTCTATTCTTCCTTCTCATCACTTTAAGGCCTGTAACTAACCAAGCTCAGCCGGTAGGGCCTGGGAGGGTGCGCCCCCTGCTGGCCATCGGTGGGCCAGTAGGAACCAGGAGTGTCTGGTCTGGGTCCCCGGGCCCGCCAAGGGGAGCCTGGTGTTGCCACCGACTTCAAGGGTCCCTCCGCCTTGTTGGAGCGGGAGCTGACGGGCTGGGCCCTCCACTGTGGCCCCAGCTAGAAGCAGGTTCCTGCTCGTGGATGGAGCTGTCCATCCACCACCTCCTCCCCCTCAGCGAAGTTGTTTAGGAACCGAGGAGACATCGCTCAGGGTTCCAGGATCCTGGCATCAGAGGGGAAAGACCGGGGTGGGGGTGGGGGATAGCTTTTTTGTTTGGGGGGGGAGGGGGATCCAGAATTTCATTTTTTCCTTTGTGGATTACCACCCTGGGTTTAAAGGAAAAAAATAGTCAGGCTTCCCCTTCTTCCGGTGCTGTTGACTGCCTGCGAAGAACAGGAGCCCCGCAATCCCGAATCCTCAATAACCTGAAGGCCTGGCTTCAGGCCCAGTCCTGCGAGCCAGAGGGTCCAAACCCTCATTAGGCTTGGGGCGGTCGGGGAAGAAGAGCTCAGTGTCCCGAAATATAACTCCACCAGCAACGGCAGCTACAGACCGACTGCCGACTGGCCGGGTTGAGCACCCAGCGCACTGCCCTCCCTCTGCCGGCCCGCACGCGCACTCTCCCCGCCGCTGCCCGCCCCCTTCTCACGCCCGGGACGCGCCTCCCTCCCTCCCGCAGCCCAGTCCCGCCGGCTCCGCTCTCCGCAGCCTCCTGCTCCCGCCAGGCCGGGTCAGAGCCGAGCATGGAACCCGGGGAGCCCCGGGAGCCCCGCGAGCCCGGGCCGGGAGCAGAGACCGCCGCGGCCCCGCACTGGGAGGAAGCCAAGACTTTCTATGACAACCTCGCGCCCCAGAAGAAACCCAAGTCGGTAAGACCAGGGCATGGGTATGGGACGGGGCAGGGTGAGGGTCACACCCGGAGGGGTCGTCAGCCCTCCGGAGAGGGACCCGTGGCGCCCCTCCGAGAAGGGACGCAGGTCCTCATCACCAGCATATGCCAGGCCGTTGGCACAGGCTCCGTTTTATTTTAAGAGCTCTGGTCGGGTGTTTTTTTTTTTATCTCGGGACTCCGGTTCCACGCCAGGATCCTCCTCCCCCATGCTGTCATCAGGACCCAGCTCCGGGCCGCGGCCCAGCCTGGGGCACGGGGGCAGCACTTGTTGGCAAAGGCGGTCAGCGGCGCCTGCAGCAGCGCCAGGGCTCAGGTAACCGGACTCTGTAAACCCGGCTCCTTGCTGCGCGCTCCGGTTTCTGCCATCCTGCGCACAGGGCTCGGGCTCGGGCTCGGGCTCGGGCTCCCTGGGTTTTAAGAGAAGGGAGCTGCACTGGAATCTGCGCTCTGAGCTTAGGGCTCTGCGTCCCTGGCTCTGGGGTCCCAGCCCTGGACTGTGCCCTAGCTCCGGGCTCTGCTCTCCTCACAGGGTAGCCCTCGCTGGCATCAGCGTTTCTGCTACCTAGGTGGTCGCCTCAGCCCTCCAGGACTCACTCGGAGGAGTCTCGTCTCCCCTTGGCTCCTGAGCCTTCCTCACACCAACTTCCCGGATCTCAGAGCCTGGGAAGGGGTTGGAGAATGGAAGCTGGTTCAGAGCATCCTCCAAAGAGCTCCAAACTGACCTTAAAGCACCCTGCTGCTTCCCTCCCATGAGGCCCACCTTGTCAACAGTCGTTCCCTGCTGCACCTCCAGTCCTGCTCAGCAGTGCAGATTGAGAGATGAATTAGGCTGAGTCCCTGTCCCAGGAGCTCACAGAGACCCTAGATATGGTGAATGCCCAGGTGAAAACCTTAGCAGTGGGAGCGTAAGGGAGGCAGTGACCGCCAACTCAGGAATTCTTGTAGAGGCAGCTTGATTTGAGCTGATCTTAAAGCCTGAGTAGGTGGACCTTCCCAGACAGGGAAACAGGATAAGCAAAAGACACATGATCGATGTCTTTGAAACTGAGTGAGAAAATAAAATGCAGGATCTTTAGGAGAGGAATTGGGGAGATGCCAGAGACCCACAGAGGGCCTTGAGTGCCGCATTAAAAAATCCAGATCTTATTCAATGGGGTTAGAGGTCTTAACATTAGGCTCCATGAAGGCCCATGTTTCAGGGTGTCTGTTCACAGGTGAAGTCAATTCATTTTCTTTCTTCCTCAAACTATGTTTTACAGAAGTAAAAATATGTGATAAAATTCAGCTCACTCAAATGTGTTATTGGACATTTTTGCACCTTGGAGACTGCTAATGTGTTACCTTATGCTACAGGTCGATTATCTTTTTTAGCAAACCTCAGAAAAAAACTTTTATGGTGATCTGTTTTAATAGAAGAGTATCGTGAGATTGCTGACAATTGTGGTTGAGTTTCCCAAGGCTTGTAGTTTAAAATAGAACAAAACAAAAAAGCCTTTTTACCATTCGCAGCCACTTATTGGTATGAATCAGGACTTTCTCAATGCTGTGCAAAAACCAGAAAATTGAAACATAAACAAACTGACTAGATGATGAAGTTTAAATCCTCACTGGTCTCCTGTATTCATTGGTGGACATTAAATATAAATATACCATGAACATCTGAATACATAATACATTTGAATTCATGTGTGTGAAAGTGAAAGTCGCTCAGTCGTGTCCGACTCTTCGTGACTCCATGTGCCATGTAATTCTGTACCATGGAACTGTACCATGGAATTCTCCAGGCCAGAACACTGGAGTGGGTAGCCTTTTCCTCCTCTAGGGGATTTTCCCAACCCAGGGATCAAACCCAGGTCTGCAGCATTGCAGGTGGGTTCTTTACCAGCTGAGCCACAAGGGAAGCCCAAGAATACTGGAGTGGGTAGCCTATCCCTTCTCCAAGGGATCTTCCTGACCCAGGAATTGAACCGGGGCTTCCTGCATTGCAGGTGGATTCTTTGCCAACTGAGCTATCAGAGAAGCCCTATTGAATTCATGGTATGAATTTATACCAATAAAATATGGTACTATAGGGTTTACATATTGGGGCTCCCCCAAAAAAAGTTTTTTTGCATCAAATGTCAATCTACTTTTTAAACAAGTATGAAAACCATTATGAACTACCACAGGACTTTTCAACAAGGGATTAACTTGGTTCATTTTCATTTTCATTTTCATTTCATTAACTTGGTTCAAGGTCACTTTGCTAAAGTGAGGCTGTGTTTGTGGATGGCTTGGAGAGGGTGTGCCTGGTAACAGGCAGCGCAGTGAAGAGGCTGGTTCATGCCTGGGGAGGAAGCTGGACTAATGTCACGGCCTGAGGGATGGAAAGAAGGGGATGGAGTGAGTGGAGCACACACCGGTCCGTTTCCTCCGGGAGCTCAGGCCCAGTCGTCAGTTATGACCTCTTGTCTGGTACGACCTCTCAGTCAGTTCCTGGGCTTTGCCATCCTCTGGGAGGCAAGGAGACTGGTGGCTTCCTGGCCCCTACTCCTTCCTGCGGGAACCCCTCCCCCACAGGCTATTCTGCTGGCTTCGGGTCTCCTGGGCCCCATGCTGGTCTGGCCTAGGCTTATTCTCGTCCCCCAGCTCCTGAGTGAAATAGTTAACCCCGAAGGTCTGTATGAGGCCCTCACCTCAAGAGGTCAGAGGACTTCCTCAGTCCAGACCTGTCTTGCTCCCCTCTCCTCCAGCAGTTCTGCCTCTGAGTCCTTCTAGAAACAGCAGCTTGTGGCTGTGTTCCTATCTTGGGCCCAACAGGCAAAAGCCCAGGGCCTCAATGCGAGCTCCTCGGGCAGGCAGGGTGGGGCTAGGTTGCCCTGCATGATGCCTCAATCCTTGTTCCTGAAGCAGCAGTAGCCCGCCGGTCCCCCAACACCACTCCAGTGAGAGACAGAGAGAGCTGGCGGGACCTGGCTCCTTGGAGCCCAGAGCTCCTAGACTGAGACCTTGGTCTGGTGTAAGGGTCTTTCTGACCCACGGTTCAGTCTGGTGTGTGGACTTCCTGATTTCTGGAGGAACTAGGGTTCCTCTAACTAGGGTTAGGGTTAGCGTTAGGTGCACCTGATGGTACGTGACAGGGTGGCCTCCCTCCGCAGCGAGGTCCAAGGACATCTGTAGGTGCTTGGCTTCTCCCCGGCTCTGAGCAGCCCCTTTTCCCTGTTCTTTCAGCTCTGCCTGGAGCCCGGACAGGCTGTTCCTGTCTCCCAGCTGGGATCTGAATTTCCCACAGCAGCTAAGGCCCTCTAGGCCCTTAGACTCCTCCTCACCTGTACAGAGTCAGAGCAGGCTAAGCAGGAGAGCAGGGTCCCATCCTGGGACTCTCCATTTTGGGGTAAAGAGTCCTACCCTTAGAAACCTCTGTCTGAAGGCATGATGCCCCTCACCAGTTCCCCCAGATCTGGAAAGGGAGGGCAGGGGGTAGGGAAGCACCCAGGACAGTGCTGAAGTAGTGGGGGTTGGGGTCTTCCAGGAGTGATTGAGGAGGGGAGTGGAGGTGGGTGGTGCTGCTGTGTGGACAGAGGCCAGAGGCTTAGGATCTTATCCTGGCTCTGCCGTGCCTTTGCTGGATGACCTCGAGTAATACTCTGCCCGTCTCTGGGCCTTTTCCCCATCTGTCAAAGAAGGAAGTGGAGGCTCCTGGGACTGAGGCAGCTGGGACCTTTTCCTTGCAATGGCCAGAGGTGGGATGCAATGGGATATAGGCAGGTCAGCCGGAGAAGACCCAGGACACAGCAGTCTGGCAGGGACTGTGGGACAGAAAGTGAGGAGCGAGACCTTGGATGGCTGCCTGGGCTGCAGCGGAGGCTTGGGAACCTGCCTGAAGGGGCTGGGAGGGCAGCTGGCTCTCTGTCCTTGAAGGGGTGATGGGCCTGTCCCTGGGGCAGTAAGCTTAGGGGGCAAGGCAAGCTCAGCTCCTGCCTTGAAGGCCAGCAGACCTCCTGGGTTTATGAGAGCGGGTCTCCCCATCCCCCCAACTGTACCCTTACTGTCCCAGGCCATCCCTCTATTACCCCTTTTCTTTAATTTTTACCTTCCTTCTGTGAAGGCTCACAGTGGCTGAGGGGGTTGGAAGGTACCCAGCCCAAGGACACACAGACACGGGTAGTGGCTGGCAGCTGACAGAGTTACTGGGCTGAGCCCCAGAGGACGGTCACCTGTCCTGCCAACACCTTAGACTCACCCTGCTGGCCCCACACACTGTCTTGACTGGGGTAAAATTCAAATGCAAACTGAGGTCTGCCTCATGAGTCTGGGGGCTCTGGTCTGTTCCTACTTTGAGGTTCTAAAGGTTTATTAGCCACTCTGGCTACTTAAGTTTAAACTGATTATAATGACATGCAATTAAAGATTCAGTGCCTCCTTCTCACTGGCTGCATTTCAAGTGGCTTCCTAGCCACATCCAGTCACATGGACAGCATTGGACATTTCCATTTTCACAGAGAGGTCTACTGGACAGTGTTCCTCTGCAGGAGGCATGGACCTCTGCCTTGGGGGTAGACCATAAGCTCCCTGGGAGCAGGGGTCACATCTGTATGGTTTCATGCCAGGTCCCCCACACAGTGCCTGTCACGTGATCATCACTCAGTTTTGTCAACTGATTGGGACCTAGGCTTGACTCCAGAGGGAAAAAATGGGGTTGACTGCGTGGCCAGCAGGGCCGTTAGGAGCAGGCCACCATGCAAGTTCCGTTTAGGAGCCTTGCCCCCAACTTGAGTCCCTGTTTCCTCATCTGTCCAATGGGAACCATGGTCCCAGGATTGCTCAAGTCACAGAGATGTGGTGGGACTCTCTAGACAACGGTGAGTCCCTTGGGGACCTGCCATTCTCATCCTCCCCAGGGACTATGCAGGATCCAGCTGCCGCCTGTGGTGGCATTCCCTTCTCCCTTTTCCATGGGAGGTGCTAAGGAGTTCTGAGACCCTCATGGGCCCCTGAAAGAAGGCCTTCTGGCACCTGCCTATTCTTCTGGGCTCAGCTACACTCTGCCCCATGCACAGGGCTCTGCTCACCTTTGTGAAGGCACGGTGTGTGTTCACACCTCCTCATGACTTCCTTCACCCCACTCCTCCTTCAAGGCTCTGCTGAGATGCCTCCTCTCCCATAGCAGCTTCCTCTGAACTTTGCTTTCGCTTGGTTCTAGCATTCATTTCAGGCTCTTTTGCACCTCTGTTTACCCATCTTTCTCCCCCACCAGCTTCCGACTCTCAGGGCAGGAGCCGAGTCTCTACCAGGACCAGCCTCAGGCAGAACCCAGGTCCTTGGCACAAAAAACCAATGAATGTTGGTCAAATCTGCATCAACTCAAACAGTGTTCTCTGAGCATCTACTGTATTTCAAGCAGTTTGAATAGATAAGGGCACTGCAGTGGAGTTTCTAGTTCTTGTTAAATTTGTTATGGTAAATACTGTCTCTCATTAAAATATATTGCTTAAAAGTTCAGAGACATTAAATATTTACTGAGCACCTACTATATGCTAAGCACAGTTTGGAGGACTAGAGATATAATAAATGAACAAGATAAATCTTGTTCCTGCTCCCTCAGAACTTAAGCATGGTTTCTGCTTCTAGAACTCTGCCTAGAAATAGAAATAGTTAAATAAGCAATCATGCTTCCCTGATGGCTCAGTGGTAAATAATCCACCTGGCAATGCAAGAAACTTGGGTTTGGTCCCTGGGGTTGGGAAGAGCCCCTCGAGTAGGAAATAGTAACCCATTCCAGTATTCTTGCCTGGGAAATCCCATAGACATAGGAGACTTGTGGGTTACAGTCCTTGGGGTCGCAAAAGAGTCAGACATGACTTAACGACTAAATCAGTTCAGTTCAGTTCAGTCACTCAGTCGTGTCTGACTCTTTGCAACCGCATGAACCACAGCACACCAGGCCTCCCTGTCCATCACCAACTGCCGGAGCCCACCCAAACTCATGTCCATTGAGTCGGTGATGCCATCCAACCATCTCATCCTCTGTTGTCCCCTTCTCCTCCTGCCCTGAATCTTTCCCAGCATCAGGGTCTTGTCGAATGAGTCAGCTCTTCACATCAGGTGGCCAAAGTACTGGAGTTTCAGCTTCAACATCAGAACTTCCCATGAACACCCAGGACTGATCTCCTTTAGGATGGACTAGTTGGATCTCCTTGCAGTCCAAGGGACTCTCAAGAGTTTTCTCTAACACCACAGTTCAAAAGCATCAATTCTTCGGCATTCAGCTTTCCTTATAGTCCAACTCTCACATCCATATATGACTATTGGAAAAACCATAGCCTTGACTAGATGGACCTTTGTCGGCAAAGTAATGTCTCTGCTTTTTAATATGCTCTCTAGGTTGGTCATAACTTTCCTTCCAAGGAGTGAGTGTCTTTTGATTTCATGGTTGCAATCACCATCTGCAGTGATTTTGGAGCCCCAAAAAATAAAGTCTTTCACTGTTTCCACTGTTTCCCCATCTATTTCCCATGAAGTGATGGGACCGGATGCCATGATCTTAGTTTTCTGAATGTTGAGCTTTAAGCCAACTTTTTCATTCTCCTCTTTCACTTTCATCAAGAGGCTCTTTAGTTCTTCACTTTCTGCCATATGACTAAGTAACAACAACAACTAAGCGATTATGCATATATATAGTTGTTGTTTGGGTTTCCCTGGTGGCTCAGAGGTTAAAGTGTCTGCCCGCAATGCGGGAGACCCGGGTTTGATCCCCGGGTCAGGAACATCCCCTGGAGAAGAAAATGGCAACCCACTCCAGTATTCTTGCCTAGAGAATCCCATGGACGGAGGAGCCTGACTGGCTAGAGTCCATGGGGTTGCAAAGATTCGGACACGACTGAGTGACTTCACGACAATGGTGATAGTTGTTACCAGAGGTTTATTGAAAATATTACAGCAGAGCAGAAAGGTTCAAATGGCTCCACATGATGTTTTGAAATTTATCCCAACTGTAGGCTGAGTAACCAGCAGATTGGACAGACTACCAAAGTCCAAGAGATTCAGCATTTCCTTAGTGTCAGGATCTACTTCAATAAATTTTACTAAAAGGAAAACATTTACTAAATTTACTAAATTTTTACTAAAAAGGAAATTGGTAGGAAAGGTAGCAAGCCCATTACTAAGGATAAGGGATGGTTTTGTAAAGATGACATGTAGTTTGAGACCTGAGGGTTGAGTAGAAGGTAGCTGGATGGGGAGTCAGGGAAACAGCAGATCAGTCAGAGGAAACATCCAGTGCAAAGGTTCAGAGAAGGGGCGGAGGAAGATGTGCTCAGACATGGGAAATGTCAGAGCAAAGCAGGGTAATGAGAAGGTAAGAGAGGAGACAGAGGTAGGGGTCTGTAATGGAGGGCTTCCTACTCCATCCTCAAGGCTGCTGTTCAGAGTGTGAGAAGAATTTGATGACAGTGTGTGTGTGTGTGCTAAGCCACTTCACTTGTGTCTGACTCTTTGTGACCCTATGGACTGTAGCCCACCAGGCTCCTCTGTCCATGGGATCTCCCAGCAAGAATATTGGAGTGGGTTGCCATGCCCTGCTCCAGGGGATCTTCCCAACCCAGGGATTGAACCTGCATCTCTTATGTCTTCTGCATTGGCAGGCAGGTTCTTTACCACACCGAGGGCACTGCTGAAGGGGGTGGGCGTGATCAGATCTGAATTTGAGAAAAATCCGCTGATAACAATATGGACCACATATTGGCGGGAATAAGAGATGGTGATGGCTGGTCCATGGTAGGGAAGACAGGAAGAAGTGGATGGATTCTAGTGGAGTGGATAGGTTTTGGTGACTGATTGATGGGGGAAGGGAGAGAGGAAGAGGGAAGACTTGAGGTCGACTTCCGGGCTCCGGGCTGGGTGATGAATGGTTGGTGGTGCGGAGCACTGAGATGAGGCTTGAGGGTGGACAGATTGCTGTCCTTGGGAATTCAGCCTTGGGCATGATGAGTCTGAGTGTTTGTTAGTCAACTGGGCAGCTAGAAATAACAGTCTGGAGCTCAGGAGAAAGATCTGGGCTGGAGACAGATTTTCTTCTATAACTGTCATGCTTATGGGCACCATTTCTTCCCAAGGGCATGTAGCTCCCATTTTACAATGAAACCCTTCTGAAGACTATCTTGAGCATCAATTGTACTTTGGCTGCTTACACTGTATTCATTTTTCTGTCATGTCAAGATGGTCAGCTAGACTGCAAATTCCCCGAGGACATGTGCCTCTCACCAGATTGTCCTCCTCCATGGGGAGTCATCCTTTCCCCCCACTCCCCAGCTGGGTTCTTCATCAGAGGGGATCCTAATCTAGGTCTGTCCCTGCCCAAGACTGAGCTCCTTAGGGCAGAGGCCGGGCCTGGGGCCTCTCCCTGTCCCCAGTTCCCAGAGGGGCTGGTACTTAAGACCTGCCTCAGGGAAGTCTGAGGGTTGACCCCTTCTCCTGCATCCTTGCAGCCCAAGCCTCAGAATGCCGTCACCATTGCTGTGTCCTCCCGAGCCCTGTTCCGCATGGACGAGGAGCAACGGATCTACACGGAGCAGGGCGTGGAGGAATATGTGCGCTACCAGCTGGAGCACGAAAATGAGCCCTTCAGCCCTGGACCAGCCTTCCCCTTCGTGAAGGTGAGGGGCAGTCCCACCATTGGCCATACAAAACCTTCATGGACATTAGCTAAATGCTCTCCCGTGGGAGTTTGGGGTTGGTAGATTACATTTAGGATGGATAAACAAGGTCCTACTACTATATAGCACAGGGAATTATATTCAATATCCTGTGATAAACCATAATGGAAAAAATAAGAAAAAAGGAATGTATAAAAAAGCCTATTCTGCTGCAAATCTTGTTATAATTTCAGACATAGTATTCATCCAAGGAACACTGTTGTTGTTGTTTTAATCTTTATTTATTTGGCCACACCAGGTCTTAACTGTGGCATGCGAACCCTTACTTGTCACATGTGGGATCTAGTTTCCTGTCCAGGGATCAAATCTGGGCCCCCTGCATTGGGAGCCCAGGGTCTTAGCCACTGGACCATCAGGGAAGTCCCTCCAAAGAACACTGTCTTTTATTACAGGTTAACTGTTTAGAGAAGAACATAATAATGTAACTGAAAAATACCTTGATCTAATACATTTAATTATTTTATATTTTGTATTTACTATTATCTACTGAATTTGCTTTCACTTGTTTAAAGAAATCTTAATTACTTCTTATTTTTTTAAAAAGAAAAGCACTCCCACAGGGGTTTGAATAAAGGAAAAGGGTCCCCTCTGGGTAGTGCTACCCCACAGGACCGTGACTTGGCAAGGGGACAGCCTCTGTGGGAAGAAGAGTCCTCCCCAGCCCCTGAACGAATACAGCCCCACCTCAGGTAACCAGCTTAGTTCGTGGAACCTGAGCTGAATTTCGACTTCCACTCACCCTTTTAGTGAGGCATCGAAATCTAATAATTTGCATTATTGTATGGGCAATAATCAACCCATACAAGGACAGAGATTAGGAGGTGATTGTCCATGTCCACTGATCTGACCTCGAGCCCAGCCCCTGAGTTCCCCTCCCCTCCCAGTATTGGATCCCAGCCCACCCCACATCCCCAGCCCTGGCTACTAACACCAGGCGTCAGTCCCTGGGGGGTCTGAGCCCTAGGACCCACTTTACCATCCAGGCTCTGGAGGCTGTGAACAGGCGGCTGCGGGAGCTGTACCCTGAGAGCGAGGACCTCTTCGACATCGTCCTGGTGACCAACAACCACGCTCAAGTGGGTGTCCGTCTCATCAACAGCATCAACCACTATGGTAAGCATGACGACTTTGGCCATGACATGATCCCTAGCGGACACCCAGGGTTGGCATCACATCTCTGCAGTGTGCAGGTATACACACTGGAATCTTAAGCCAAGTGGGGTGCTGGTAAATAAGCTCTTTCAAAAAACAAAACAACCCCCCCAAGCTCTGATCATAGCGTTGCCATTTTCAGGGTGTAAATATTCTCACTGTGGCTGATGTCAAGCTACCAATAACTGAACAGTCTAACTAGCTCCAAAAGTCCCCGAATGTTTAGCATTTGGCCCTTGCAAGCTGGTACAAGCCAGCTCCAGCATATCCTTGCACAGGCCCCACTTCCTTCATGATCCGACAAGATATTTGCTGTCTCCGTGCCTCAGTTTCTCTTTGCAGCGGGGCTGACAGGTCTTACAGGGCTGCTGCGGGAGGCAGGTGCAGTCATCAGAGTGAAGGGCCTTTGTGTCTTAGTCCAAACTCTTGATTGAAAGTAATGGACCCTCTAGAGCCAGCCTTAGCTCGAGAGAATGATTTCTTACTAGGTTATTGGAGTGCCTCTTGGAACCACGGGGAAGGAAGTAAAATTGAGCCCAAAGGGCCTGAATCCAAGTACTGGTAATCTCTCCAGGGCTCTTTTTCTCTCTGGACCACAAGAGCCCTAATTTCTGCTTCTCTCAGAAAAGCCATTCTTTTTTTCCTTGTTGTCTCTTTTTCTCTTTCTCCAAACTATGTTTCTTTGTTTTTCTTGAATGTTGCCCAAATTTACAAGTTTACGAGTCCTTGTTTTCAGCAATCAAGAGAGCTAGTTGGCATTATTTTAATCCTAATTTCAAATTGTTGGAAGCAGGGGTGATATTCAAAATATTTACCCATTTTGTGACACAGGCACTGAGGAATCAGGACAGACACCACCTATGGTGCCGAGGCAGGGTCCTGAAGGACCCCCGCTCTGCCCTTCCATGGTGGACCGTCCTGTGTGCGGGGCTGGGGCAATGATGGGGTAACTCCGTGGGTTCAGAGCAGCAGCTGTTGACTGACAAGCAAAGTTCTACAACCTGCAGAGACATGGGTACCAGGTGACTATCAGCCCAGACTGGAAGAGAATCTGACTGGCCCAACTTGAGGCAGGCGCCTACCCCGATACATTCGACTATGATGAGGAAGGATCGACCACAAGGCACGTGGCTTTGTAGTACTGTGGTTCCCTGACAAGGGGGTATTACTGTGAGCCAGACAGCCCCTTTCAGAGATGTGGTCATCCCCATTTCGTGGATGAAGGATGGAGGGGGAGGGGCTCAAAGAGAGGGAACGCTGGCCTAAAATCGCTCAGAGAATCACTCTGCTGCCCCACCACCACTCAGAACCAGGATGGCATCCACTGGACACGGAGGGACCACTCTGAGGTGCTGAGGGTTGACCCAGACATTACCTGGCTACTTTCTACCTCCTCCCCAGACCTGTTCATTGAGAGGTTCTGCATGACAGGCGGCAACAGCCCCATCTGCTACCTCAAGGCCTATCACACCAACCTCTACCTGTCGGCTGATGCAGAAAAAGTGCAGGAAGCCATTGATGAAGGTGAGTCAAGCTGGAGAAGGAGAGTGTGGGGGATCTGGCAGAGAGGAGTGTGAGGAGCCAGTCTCAGAGATGGGCAGCCCCATCCTAAAGCTCTGCACAGGCACTAGGCGTTGCCATGGTAACTGGAAGGGTAGTACCTCCCTTAATTCCTATGACCTGTCCTGTAAACCCTGAGAACAAGGCCCCATCTGTTTCACTCATTGCCCATCTAGTTCCCTCTCCCACCTCCTGCCCTACCATGTTAAAGGATGCTTTTACTCATCCACATCACCCAGATGTCAGTTTCTGTGGGAATGCTCTTCACAGCTCAGAAAGTTGTTCCCTTCTAAAAAAAATCCTCCAGGTGAGTAGGAGTTCTGATTCCTTTGTGACCATAGGCAGCCTCTGTCCCTCTCTGGGCCAGTGAGGAAGGATCAGTACTTGTCTAGCAAAGTGTATAGCAAAGTGAGTCAGTTATACATATATTCATTCTTTTTTAGAGTCTTTTCTCATATAGGTTATCACAGAATATTGAATAGAGTTCCCCGTGCTATACAGTAGGTTCTTGTTGGCTCTCTATCTTATATATAGTAGTGTGTGTATGTTCATCCCAAGCTTCTGACTTACCTCTCCCACCAATATTTCCCCTTTGGCAACTATAAGTTTGCTTTGCAGCCAACAATGTATTCACTTACCTCTTCCTCTCTCATGCTATCTCCTGCCTCGAAGCCTGTCCTCTCTCCCTGCCGAGGCCTACTCACCTGAGCTGCTTGGGGCTCCAAGAGGCTTTCTTTCAGCCCAAAGCAGAACCCATTTTCCTAGACAGATGTCACACCCTCTGGTTGGGACCTTGGCACTGTCCTGCCTGAGTCCCTCTATATGTCTTTAAGTTAAGCCCAGGCTGGGGAGCAGGGCATAGTCAGGAGGGAGGCCTTGCTCAAGATCAGATGATGCTGGTTCATCCTGGCTCTGCACTGGCAAAGCTGAAAAGGAACCTGGCCTGATGTCCTGGCCGGATGCTTATAGCATCCTCAGGCTTAGTGGAGGTGAGGTGAAGCTGGCATTGCTCACTCCTGCCAACGCTCTGCCTCTGCCCAGGCCTAAAGACCCTAGATCCCCAAAGAGCAGGGCTGACGTGGCCTTTGAAGAGGTAAAGAATCGAGGATGGGCTGAACACACTGCCTAGGTCTCCAGCTTCCTGAAACTGCTCTTTGTCATCCAGTGAGCTCTAGCCTGAAGCTGGGGTTTGCAACAGGCATACTGGGCCCCATGGAGAAGTCCAGAGTCTGTACACAGAGTCACATGTCATTAGTGCTGCCTCCTATAGCCACCCATGTCGCCCCAGGGAAACTTTAAAGACCAGTCAGCCCTGAGTAGGGCATGTGGGGGTGGTTTACCTGCTAAGTTATGTCCTATTCCTGCAATCCCATGGATTGTAGCCTGCCAGGCTCCTCTGTCCATGGGATTTCCCAAGCAAGAATATTGGAGTGGGTTTCCATTTGCTTTTCCAAGGGGTCTTCCTGACCCAGGGATCAAACCAAGGTCTCCTGCATTGCAGGCGGATTGTTTACCATCTGAGCCGCCAGGGAGTAGGGCATGCCTGGCTGCAGACTAGGGGGTGCCCACAGTGCCCCCAGACTGAAGCCTGGGATCCCTGGACAGAGCTGAAGCATCCTTAATTTTATCTGGGTCCAGAGAGGGTGAGGGACTTGCAGGAACCAACAGTAAGAGAGTAACTGAGGCCCAGCCGGGGTCAGGAGTCCTTCCTGGCCCCCGTAGATCTACATCAGAGGCCTGTGAGGAGCCCCAGGAAGGACAGTGGTGGCCTGGGGGGTCCTGCCTTCCACTCAGGACTGATTCAACTGTCCATACCAGTATGGCCTTGCTAAAGTATTGAAGAACTAAAGAGTCTCTTGATGAAAGTGAAAGAGGAGAGGGAAAAAGTTGGCTTAAAGCTCAACATTCAGAAAACTAAGATCATGGCATCCAGTCCCATCACTTCATGGCAAATAGATGGGGAAACAATGGAAACAGTGGGTTTGGACTAGCATATTAAAAAGCAGAGACATTACTTTGCCAGCAAAGGTCCATCTGGTCAAGGCTATGGTTTTTCCAGTGGTCATGAATGGATGTGAGAGTTGGACTGTGAAGAAAGCTGAATGCTGAAAAATTGATGCTTTTGAATTATGGTGTTGGAGAAGACTCCTGAGAGTCCCTTGGACTGCAAGGAGATCCAACCAGTCCATCCTGAAGGAGATCAGTCCTGGCTGTTCATTGGAAGGACTGATGCTGAAGCTGAAACTCCAGTACTCTGGCCACCTCATGCGAAGAGTTGACTCGTTGGAGAAGACCCTGATGCTGGGAGGGATTGGGGGCAGGAGGAGAATGGGTTGACAGAGGATGAGATGGCTGGATGGCATCACCGACTCGATGGACATGGGTTTGAGTAAACTCCAAGAGTTGGTGATGGACAGGGAGGCCTGCTGTGCTGCAATTCATGGGGTTGCAAAGAGTCGGACACGACTGAGCAACTGAACTGAACTGAACTGAATGGAAACAGTGACAGACTTTATTTTTGGGAGGCTCCAAAATCACTGCAGATGGTGATTTCAGCCATGAAATTAAAAGACGTTTTTCCTTGGAAGAAAAGTTATGACCAACCTAGACAGCATGTTAAAAAGCAGAGACATTACTTTGCCAACAAAGGTCCATCTAGTCAAAGCTATGGTTTTTCCAGTAGTCATGTATGGATGTGAGATTTGGACTGTGAAGAAAGTTGAGCACCAAAGAATTGATGCTTTTGGACTGTGGTGTTGAAGAAGACTCTTGAGAATCCCTTGGACTGCAAGGAGATCCAACAAGTTCATCCTAAAGGAAATCAGTCCTGAATATTCATTTGGAGGAATGATGCTGAAGCTGAAGCTCCAATATTTTGGCCACCTGGTGGGAAGAACTGACTCATCGGAAAGGACCCTGTTGCTGGGAAAGATAGAAGGCAGGAGGAGAAGCGGACGACAGAGGATGAGATGGTTGGATGGCATCATCGACTCAATGGACATGAGTTTGAGTAAACTCCAGGAGCTGGTGATGGACAGGGAAGCCTGGTGTGTTGCAGTCCATGGGGTTGCAAAGAGTCAGACATGACTGAGCAACTGAACTGAAAGTATTGAAAGTCCCCCATACTGATTGATAAATATTAATAGCTCCTGCCCTATGTCTTCCAAGTGCCCTCCTGTTCGCTGGGACCCCCTCCCCCCAGACCTTCCCTCAAAGCAGCAACTAAAGGAGAAACCCTGGCATAGGCCGGGGTCCTCAGAGCCCTACTCAGAGATAAAGTCACTGTCCCTTCTTTTTTCTTTTCGACCTCATTTCATGCAGCATGTGGGTTTAGTTCCTCAGCTGAGGATCAAACCTGCGTCCCTTACACTGGAAGTGCGGAGTCTTAACCACTGACTGACAGGAAACTTCCTCCACTGTCCACTCTTACTGGCCTATTTTGTAATATTCTGAATGTTGGCCCTCCGCTGGGCCCTGAGTCCTGGCTGAGGCAGGTGGGGCAAGGAGAGGGTGAGAGAGCCCTCTCCCGGCCCCCCAGGCAGCTGAGGCGGGTGTCGGGCGCCGATCACCCAGACGAGGGCGGACGGTCTTGCCTCTCTCCATGCAGGGATCGCAGCGGCCACCATCTTCAGCCCCAGCAGGGACGTGGCCGTGTCCCAGAGTCAGCTGCGCGTGGCCTTCGACGGGGACGCTGTGCTTTTCTCGGACGAGTCGGAGCGCATCGTGAAGGCCCATGGGCTGGACAGGTTCTTTGAGCATGAGAAGGCCCACGAGAACAAGCCTTTGGCCCAGGTGCTCCACACACTCCTCGGAACCCCTGGGTGGAGGAAGGAAGCTCCCCAGAACCTGCCCTTGGCTGGAACCTCCAGCCCAGAGCCAAACCCCATGCTCAGCCGGGAATCCAGCCAGGGCCCCTCCCCAGGCCTCCAGTGCTCCTTCCTCTCACCTGACCCCTGGCTCCCCTCAATGAGCTTCTGCCTCTTCTCTGAGCCCCCACCCCTCTCATGGCATTCCTACCCCCTCTTCGAAGCCCCCATTCTCCCTTGAAGCTGCTCTCTGAAGCCCCTGCCTCTTCTTTGCAGCTCCTTAATGAGGTCTCCATCCCCTCCCTGGAGCCCCCATCCTCCTCCTAAATTCCCATCCCCTCTCTGAAGGCCTCTGTCTTCTTCCTGGGTCTCCATCCCTACTCTGAAGTCCCCATCCCTCTCTGAATGCCTCACCCTCTCTCTCTGAAGCTGCCCTTCCCTCTCTGAGATTCCCCCACTCCTCTGAGCAGGGTCCCATCTCTCAAGAAGCCCCTGATTCCCTCACTGGAGGAAAGAAAGAGCCGGACAAGTGCCCCTTCTCGGGGCAGGGAGATCCAGCTGGTGTGGGGTCTGGGGCAGCCCGTCTGCTCTGGGCCATACCAGCCCTTCTCACTTTCTGTCTTCCATCCACTGGCTGGGGCCTCGGGGATCCTTGTTCACCCTCAAACTACTCAGAGTCTCCCTGAGAGCATAACACGACCTAGAGCTGGTGGAAATTCCCTGGGGTTGGAACTACTGGTATTCTCCAGCCCTTGGGGAGCTCATGTCTGTGCTTTTAACAAAAATCTGGGTGCTCAATAACCCCAAAGTCCCTCTCTCCAAGAGCTCAGCTGGCTTTAGCTATGACCCCCAAGTATTCATTTCATTTCCTTTCTTTTTGGTTCCTTCCTAAATCCTTGGGAATCCAGAGGAGGACAGTTTTTTGTTGTTTTTTTTTTCCCCCCACTAAGTGGGAGGCAGAGCCCCAGGAGACCTCTGCTTTCCCCAGGTCACCCAATAAGTGAGGGGTCTCCAAGATCAGAAGCCTACCTTTCCTGATGTCCAACTGCTGTTACAGTTTTCTTCTTTATCATCTTCTGGTTCTTTATTCACACTTCCTCATGAAGTTTCATTGTTTCGGGCACTGTAGAAAGTAAATCCTTTCCCTGACCTTACGAAACTGGAGCACGACGCTCTGAGCCACCCACATGCCCCAGGAGCAGTGTTGATACTGCAGTGATTCATTGATCTGTCTGTCCCAGTGGTTTGCAACTAGAGTCCATTCTGTTTGAAGGGTGCCATGCCATAGTTACTAAATATTTTTAATCTCCTCCCTGCTGATGAGTACCAAAGCCACATTTACAGAGCCGTAGGACAGACACCCACGTATTGGGTGGGCTGTTACAGTACAGTGGCCCAGGTATGCTTTTTCTGACACAGGTATATTTTTTCAATCACAGCAGTGTGGACACCTAGACTGCCACGGGTACCAACAATCCAACTGATGCATGCAGTGGCCCGAGCAGGCAGAGCAGAACTGAGAGGTTTAGGGATCCTGAAAAACACTCCAACCACAGACAGCAAGATCTTAGTGCTATAGGGAGGAGCTCAGCTGGTGAGGGGGCCAGTGTTTGGGAGATGCGTAAGCTCACAGCGTTCCTTTGCCTTCTTGTAGGGCCCCTTAAAGGGCTTCCTGGAGGCACTGGGGAGACTGCAAAAGAAGTTCTACTCCAAGGGCCTGCGACTGGAGTGTCCGATCCGTACGTACTTGGTGACAGCGCGCAGTGCAGCCAGCTCGGGGGCCCGGGCTCTCAAGACCCTGCGCAGCTGGGGCCTGGAGACGGATGAGGCCCTGTTCCTTGCAGGAGCACCCAAGGGTCCCCTTCTGGAGAAGATCCGCCCGCATATCTTCTTTGATGACCAGATGTTCCATGTGGCTGGGGCTCAGGAGATGGGCACGGTCGCCGCCCACGTGCCTTATGGCGTGGCTCAGACATCCCGGCGGACCTCACCCACGAAGCAGGCCCCCCCTGCGCAGTAGCTGAGCCACCAGCCTCGCTGACCCACAGGCATGGTTCCCGGTCCTACACGTCACCCGATGGACCCTTCTGGCTCCTCACCTCCCCGCCCTTCTGCATGTCTGCCCTCATCCCTGGGAGTGAGGTACCTGGAGGAAACTGTGCAAACGGGGCCAGCATCCTCACCAGCCCTCCTTTTAGGCAAACACTGTGCCGTGGTCCTGATCTCACTCAGAAAGTGAGACTGTGCAGAGTAGCTGAGTTTCAGGGGGAAGCTGATGAGACTGAGGGTGGGCGAGTCAGAGCAGCCAGGATGCCTCAAGGGGGCCTTCTGAAACCAGCTCAGCGTAGTACAGAGATGGGATCTGGCTTCTAAGCTCTGTCTTGGCATTAAGTGCATGACTTTAAGTTCCCTTGCAAGGGACTCTAGGATGCGGTGACCTCCCCCTGAGGTGCACTGGTGAGCACTCCATCCTTGCAGGAGCCCCTGCAGCCCCTTTGTCACCATTTCCTGGGGGAGAATGCTCACTGCTTGATGAGTCAGTTTCCCCATCTTCTGGGTGGTTTTCAATTTAGCTAAAGAAGCTTGGTTTCCTTCCTCTTTGAAGGAAGCGTGATGTGCCAGGGCAGCTGCTGATACATACGGCGCTTTTGTACGAGTTATAGAAGGACAAGGTCTTTGGAATGAATTATGAAAAGGGAGCCCTCCCTGTGAACTGACCCAGACCACACTGGGGTACACAGCTTGGTTAGCAGGATATAGGCTGGATTTCAGCCCCCACTGGCTCCTCAGCCCAGAAGCCTTTGTCAAATGGGCAAGACGCACAATCATCCACAGCCACTTCCCTACGGTTTTACACATTTGGGAACCACTGGACTAGATGACCTGTCTGCTTCCTGCGATCCCCTGACTCATCAAGGGTCAGCAGAAAGGTGCTGGTGTTTGTGGAAGGAGTGAGGGAGTGAATTTAACTTGCATGCAAACTCACCTATGGCCAGCAGGGGGCACTGCCGGATCAGTGCTTCCTTTGCTGTTGTTTTTTAGCCAAATTTAATTTGTTCCTCCCTGCCAACTCCCTCATCTCAGCCCTTACTCCCTCAGCGATTGTATCCTGCTCTGCTGCCAGGCAGCCCTGTTGGTGAAGGAAGAAGTGGAGAATTGGTGTTTACCGTTGTGAGCTCAAATGCAGGAAAGAAATCTCAATGACTGAAGTGGGAGGTCAATCCAGGATTAGCCTGAGGGAAGGCCTGCCTGGGGTGATGTAGAAAGTGCGAAGAGGTCTGGTTTGGGCCATGACTGGCTAGTGAGGAAGGAGCTGAAATGTGCACTAGCAAGAGTCTCCAGCTATGGGATTCTGAGTGGAAGTGGTGAGCTCTTTGTCTCTCAAGATGCTGTGCAAGGGACTCCAGGATGAGGTGACTGGTGAACTTGCAGGAGCCCCTATAGCACTTTTGTCACCACATGCAGGGGAGACCTCTCAATGCTGGATGAATCAGCCTCTTCCTTTGCTGACCAGCCTGGCTCTCTCTGGAGAGAAGGTGGGACCACCAGTGATTAATCCCACGGGAAGACCCAAAGGGGTAAGCAGACATCAGTGGTGGGGACTGATTGTTTAGTTCCCCAGGGGGAGTCCCAGCTGTGAGCAGCTACTTTATGAAGAAAGTGGAGGTGTGTGCAGGGGAGCTGGAATGCTTCTGGGGGCATCACTCTGGGAAAGGAGTGATGGACAATGTGGAGCCTGTCCTTTGTCCTTCTGAGGACTCAGCCCAGGGTCCGAATGGCCCAGGTTCTGGGCAGTGTAGAGCATAGTAGCTGAGTCAGAAAAATAACCCAGGAGGGAGAATAAAGTGAGAAGACTGAGGTGGCTCTGGAAATGAGCAACAGTTGGTGTGAGAAGAGGCCTGGACTCAGCTGACTCTGAGTGCTGGAGCAGCCAGGAGTCTGACTGTGGGGAGGAAGAGTAAGGCTGTGCCGGAGATGGGGAGTGGAGGGGTGCTGAGGCAGCCCTGCTGACACTTTATCAGGGAATGGGCAAGTGATAAGGATGTCCTTGCACAAGGTTATTCCCATCCACAGCCAGGCCCCTTTCAGCCAACAGAGGAGGCGTCCGGTCAGAGGACCTGGTTTGGAGCTCTTTCCTCTGCCGAAGCTCTCAGCCCAGCCAGAGATACTGCGGGACCTGAGGACAGCCTCAAGTAGATGAAAAGGAAGTAAGAGAAGGCCAGTCACCCTTGATCTTGGCTGAACCATACCAAGGCCTTCTGCCTCGCTCCCTCTGGGGTCAGAATCACCACTTGGATGAACCTCCGGGGCTCTCAGAGCCAGCTGGGAGCCATGAGAAGCCTGAGAGGCTGGGCACAACCAAGGCTCACTGCTCGGACTCGGCTGAGGGACCAGGGCGGACACGTGCACTTCGAGGGCAGCACCAGATGTCACCTAATTAAGAAACACCCCAGGGACTCTGAAGAGGTCCTGCCTCTACGGCCTCGTGATCACAGGGCTGATTCTCCCAGGGCTCTCAGGAAGCAGGAAGATATGATGTGGAAAACAAGATAAGGTGCAGTAAAAGCTATCTATTTCACTGGAGCACTGTTAATAGACTTGGACAGCCCTGGGCAATGAGAGACAAGAGGGTCCAAATTCTATAATTGAAACCATAAATGAGCATTTCAGGCCTGGAAAAGAGCTTTCAGTGGCTGCAATAAAAGGCCAGAAGTCCTGGGGGCAGGCTGAGGCAGCTGCCAGACACACCTGATTGTTTCAAGTGGTGAGGAGGTGTGCTGGGGAGAAGAGTGTTTATTGTGTCAGCAGGGAAATTAAAAGTGAACGTGAAAGAGGAGAATGAAAAAAGCTGGCTTAAAACTCAACATTCAAAAAACGAAAATCCGGTCCCATTCCAAAAGCGGTGTCCGGTCCCATCACTTCATGGCAAATAACTGGGGAAACAATGGAAACAGTGACAGACTTTATTTTCCTGGGCTCCAAAATCACTGCAGATGGTGACTGCAGCCATGAAATTAAAAGATGTTTGCTCCTTGGAAGAAAAGCTATGACCAACCTAGACAGCATGTTAAAAAGCAGAGACATTACTTTGCCAACAAAGGTCCATCTAGTCAAAGCTATGGTTTTTTCAGTGGTCATGTATGGATGTGAGAGTTGGACCATAAAGAAAGCTGAGCGCCGAAGGATTGATGCTTTTGAACTGTGGTGTTGGAGAAGACTCTTGAGAGTCCCTTGGACTGCAAGGAGATCAAACCAGTCAATCCTAAAGGAAATCAGTCCTGAATATTCATTGAAAGGACTGATACTGAAGCTAAAACTCCAATACTTTGGCCACCTGATGGGAAGAGATGACTCATTGAAAAAGACCCTCATGCTGGGAAGGATTGAAGGCAGGAGGATAAGGGGACAACAGAGGATGAGATGGTTGGATGGCGTCACCGACTCAATGGACGTGAATTTGAGCAAGCTCTGGGAGTCGGTGATGGACAAGGAAGCCTGGTGTGCTGCAGCCCATGGGGTTGCAAAGAGTCAGACATGACTGAGCAATTGAACTGAACTGAGGTAAATTAAAAAACCATACAAGCACCAGAGCCCCTGGCCCAGCCAGGGACTGCAGCGATGGAGCAGAGAGGACATAGCTTCTAACCAAAATCATGGCACTCCTGCAGAACATGTCCCAGGAAATACTTACCAACCAAGTCCCAGACCCAGTGGAAACTGCCAGTTAGTAAAACAGAAGCCCTGTAACTACGCACTGAGACTTCCAAGGTCACTGCAAAAACAGTCCTCTCCGCCTTCTGAGAACCCAGTCAGAGCGATGGGGATGTAGCAGATGCCAGAGGAAGTTGAAATCAGAAAGAACTCTAAATCCAAGGTGGATTCCGCATTATAGTGATATTCAACTGGTGTGCACCAGTCCAGACTAACTGGTGCTTATAATACTGAAATGCCTCCATAACAGTTATAAATAGCATTGTCCTGAGCCCCTGAGTGCCCCCTCCCCATTGTCTCAGCTGCCCTGGCCCCTCTATCTTCTTACATTTCAGCAAAAAGGGGCTATGAGAGTCTGTGCCAGCATGATGGATGGCCGGTGTCCACTCTGGTGGTCTCCCGGCTCTGCTGGCTTAGAGAGGTAAAGTGAGTTGTCCAAAGTCACACATCTGGGAAGTGGCAGCAGGAGAACTCGAGCTCATGTCTGTCTGATGCTGGGAATCAGGCTCTTAACTCTTCTGCCAAATGGCCCATCCACATGCATAGATGTGACACTTCCTAACACCGGACAGTCTGTTGAACATATTGACTCCCTGCTTGGCAAAATGCCACAATAGGCTTGAGTGGGTACATCTTTGTTGAAGCTTCCTAAACAGCGAAGAAGAATTTAAGCTAGAATCAAACACTTGCAGACCTTCTGAAGCACCTCTAGACACCCCCACGTTCTGTAGAACTCCGTATGTTTGGGCTGATGCTGGGTTTGGCAAACTGTGGCACCTTGGGCCACATCTAGCCCACCACGTGTTTTTCTTTTTCATGATTTTCTTTTTTTATTTTTGGTTGTGCAAGGTCTTCGCTGCTGCATGGGCTTTTCTCGAGTTGCGGCAAGCAGGGGCTACTCTTTAGCTGTGGTGTGGGGACTTTTTGTGGTGGCTTCTCTTGCTGCGGAGCAGAGGCTCTAGGACATGTGCAGGCTTCAGTAGTTGCAGCACGTGGGCTTAGTAGCTGTGGCTCCAGGCTCTAGGGGGGCCTTTGGCAAGTGCCTCAACTTTCCTGGGACTATTTTCTCCCCTCAGTCGTGTCCGACTCTTTTTTGTCACCCCATGGACTGTAACCCGCCAGGATCCTCTGTCCATGAGATTTCCCAGGCAAGAACAGTGGAGTGGGTTGCCATTTCCTTCTGCACCTACCATCTGTTTTGGTAAAGAAATTTTATTGGAATATAGCCATGCCCATTTGTTTACATATGTCTTCGGCATTTGAAATACAGCAAGAGAGTTGAACTGCTTCAACAGAAACCAAGGAGCTGAAATTTTTCCTCTGGCTCTTTGTGGAAAGAGTTTGCTGACCCCTGGGTTAAGGCAAACATCCCTGGCCCACTCCTCAGTGGTAGAGACCAACTTACATCCACCTAAGCATTTGGAGGTAGAGGCTGGCTAGGTTGCAGAGGGGGTAGCAGGAGTGGGTTCTGTGCCCATCTGCGGGCATCATCAGCGATTGTAGGCACTGAGAATCTTGATGCTAAACACAGTAGGCCCTTAGCATCTGAGGACTGAAGATTTCAAGGTCTGTTTTCAAGTGACATGGCGCATTTTAATTTGGAATTTTGATCCACACATATGATTTGAATGCTGGGTAAGGGGCAGGGAACGGGACCCCTGGCTAAAGCTGAGCCCAGCTGGCTAACTCGTATCTGCTCAGCACAGCCGTGTGGTTCTCAGCTCATGATTGCCCCTGAGGAGTCTCTTGAGAAGTGAGAAGTGCTGGTAGATAGATGGGCCTTAGGTAAATATTAGTTTGGGATAAAGTGAAGTGCCCCCTGTTGACTGAAGGACCCGGATCTAATAAGTCATCCACATGTTGTCTGTGGAAGCAACTAGCTCTTCACAAAGAGGACTCCAGGGAGAATTTCAGCTGGCTCAGAAATTACTGATCACGTAAGATAAAACTCAGGTGAAAGCTGGAATGACAGTTTTCTTGTGGTTGTCAGAGAGTAACAGACATACATACCCTCATGCTGGAATTGTGGATCAGGAGAAATCTGGAGATTTAGGGAATGGCAAGTGTAGAAGTGGTCTTACTTACTGCCATGACTGCTGGCACTGTTCCATAGTAGAAGGATACCCCTCAATGCTAAGCGCAGAGCTGGCTTCAGAATCCTTCTCAACCCAGCATTCTAGGCAGCCACCACTGGTGGGCTGGAGTTGATACGAAAGATGAAAAACCTGTTTTGCCATCCCTATTGGTGGTGGATATTGCTCTCCAGGGGGGCGTGCAAGGCCCTGAATGTTCGTTCTCTGATGCTGTGCTGCAACTCTGAGGATGCCAGGGTCTCACCTGACTAGCGGAGAAGAGAGAGGGAGGGAGAGGACGGAGAATGGCATTCTGGGTTGGCGGCTTCCTTAGAAGGAGTGCCTGAGGACTTCCTTGGTGGTCCAGTGGTTAAGAATCTGCCTGCCAATGAAGGGGACACAGGTTCGATCCTTGGTCTGGGAAGATTCCACATGTTGTGGGTCAGCTAAGCCCATGAGCCACAGCTATGGAGCCTGTGCTCCAAAGCCTGCGGGCTGCAACTACTGAGCTTCCATGCCCTAGAGCCTGTGCTCGGCCACAAGAGGAGCCACCGCGATGAGAAGCTGGTGCATCACAGAGAGTACCCCCACTCTGCACAACTAGAGAAGACCTGTTGCAGCCAAAATGGAAAAAAAATAATTTTTTAAAAAATAAAAGAAGAGGTGCCTGAGAAAGCAGTGTCTCAGGTTTCACCGTCTTCAAGCAAAGTACAAATGCCCTTCCTACCAGTAGGGGGCACTGCAGGCCAACACGCTGCTGCTGGCTGCAGTTTGTGGCTTTCTTCGCTTTTTTCCCCTTCCTGTTACTTGGTGCTGTGCTGGACTCCTGCACGTAGCTTTGTCAGAAAGGACTTTGGGTGCTTTGAAGATGTTTGTTAAACATACCTTTGTGATGAGCTGCTCTTACCAACAATCACTGTGATGGTGTGTATGGACACACTCATGAATATGTGCAACAGGACAAAAACTGCACTTGTGCATGCTTTTTGTACATGTTGTGGTTTTGTGGGTTTGTATAATGTTTTGTGGGTGTGTATAATGGGGCAGATAACTCTGCTAATGACTGAACTTGTGTGTGTGTGTGTGTGTGTGTGTGTACAGGATGGTTATCTCTGTTAACCAAGGGTCCTGGATATACTGATGGCCAGCCCTGCTTCCTGGGACTAGTCCTGGCTCTTTCTGTCATCTCATGGGCCTTTGCAGATGTGCAGCATGGGGCCCTCTGAGGCCAGGCCCCTTATCTATCTCTCCAGCTTCTAGCCTCTGGCCAAGGAGGTCTTGGCTCCTCACCCTCTGCCTCCCACCTTTCATCCCTACAGCCTTGGAAACAAAGTGGTAGAATCACTTCTGACTGCACCTGCCTCACCATCTACATTTATTTCTTCCCTTCCCTTGACAGTCCAAAGGCCAACATGTACAGTTGGGGAGATTGTGCACTGCACAAATGCAGATGGAGCCATTCACACTATGAGTGATACCTCCTAGGCATCTATAAAAGCTGCTAACAGTACCCAGCTCCCCCGGTCATCTCATGGCCATAGCTAGGAAAGCTGCCTTCTTCCCTGCCCTCCTGGTCCAGCCTGGCCTAGACTGGGACTGTCCTCCACTTGGGTGTTCTGGTCTGATCCAGAAGGAACTTACCCTTGGCCTCGATCAGGAAGTATCTGATAGATCATTCCCCAAGAGAGCTTTGGATTCAGTTTATGAAAATGAAATATGGCTGGCAACTTTTAGGTCACAAACCAAAACTCTGCAGACAGGGACCCTGACTTCCATACTCCTGGCCTGCAGGTGAATACATCTTCATGGGCCAACTGTTAAGATGGGTTTGCTATGGAATTAGGGTAGAAGCCTCAAGGTTGAGTGTGTAGCTGCATCAGATAGAAAATGATGAGGTCACCATAGACTGGACGTCTGGGCCAGGCCACAGACTCTAATGCCTCCAAGGGCCAGGAAGGAGACATGAATGAGCAAGAGGATTAGGCAAGGACTGTAGCAAAATGGGGAACATAGATACTGTCGTCTGACATGGTTGCTGCTGTATGGGAATGTGGGCTGCTGTTGCCAAATATTCCTCCCCATTTTCCAAGAGAAGCTGGAAATTTGGACTTTTAAATGTTGGCAGCTATTATGCATTTAGAAAACACTGTGTGTGCCAAATAAAACACATCTTACAGGCCAAATCCGGCCTTTGAGTTTCCAGTTTGCACCCTCTGACCCAGGCTTGGTGAATTGGGTTTTTCAGAAACAAGTAATTAAGAGTATGAAGATAGAATACTCAGATTCACAGAGCTTTGGATCTTTAAGAGACCCTGGAGATAACCTGGTTCATACCTTTGTGTGTTTTAAACTGTGTACATATAAACTCCTTTATTAACAGTACACATATCTCTGGGCTTCCCAGGTGGCGCTAGT
Source organism: Muntiacus reevesi (assembly GCF_963930625.1). Taxonomy (NCBI): domain Eukaryota; kingdom Metazoa; phylum Chordata; class Mammalia; order Artiodactyla; family Cervidae; genus Muntiacus; species Muntiacus reevesi. The sequence goes on from NC_089249.1 coordinate 164,995,579, forward strand.
GGTAAAGAACCCACCTGCCTATTGCAGGAGACTTAAAAGACTCAGGTTTGATTCTGGGTCAGGAAGATCCCATGGAAGAGGGCATGGCAAACCACTCCAGTATTCTTGCCTGAAGAATCCCATGGACAGAGGAACCTGGCAGGCTCCACTCCATAGGATCACACAGAGTCGGACACAACTAAAGCGACTTAGCTCGCACACACACGTATCCTTACGTTCTAGTAGAGGTGTTAGTCGTCCAGTCATGTCCAACTCTGCGACCCTATGGTCTGTAGCCTGCTTGGTTCCTCTGTCCATGGAAGTCACCAGGCAAGAGTACTGGAATGGGTTGCTATTTCCTAATCCAGGGGATCTTCCACACACAAGGATCAAACCCAGGTCTCCTGCATTGCAGGCAAGTTCTTCACCATTCGAGCCACCAGGGAAGCCCACATCTTCAAGTTCTAATTTCTAATTACAAACATCTTGGTACCCCCAGTTTAGAAGGAGATTTTAAATGAAACCTCTACACAGAGTGGGCTTGGGTCTACCTGTCAGAAGCCCTATTTTATACCATTTGTTTTATGATGATAGGTCTCCTTCAGTCTTTTGCAAACATGGGCTGCCCTGGCCTTCCTTATAACCTGGCTTCTCTCGTCTGCTTTCCATGGTAGACCTGTAAGTGCCTCCTTAAACAGATGGAGCCTGTGTTTCTTCATCTGTGGGACTTCCCTTGCCTGGGGGTGAGACTGCTCCCACTTCTCCCGGCATGACCCCTCCGTGGTCTGCCCTTAGCCCTCCCCAAGCCCCAGCCCTGCCTGGCTCTGTAGCATTTACCCAGTCATGCAAGAAAGGGCGCTACGTGCTTGTTGGCGTGGGTTCCTCTCACTGCTAATGCTTGTCTTACTCCTAGTGTTACAATCTGGCCTTCTGCTTCTTAAAAGTCATTCAAATAAACAGAGGACTTTTAAAATAAACTTATGTTGCCTTCTTGTTGCCCCCTCACAACTGTACTCACCAGCTGGCTCAGGGTCCCTTCAAGGAATGCCTACAGAGGGACTCGCCTGGTGATCCAGTGGTGAAGAGTCCACCTTCCAATGTAGGGGACACGGGTTCGATCCCTGGTCAGGAACTAAGATTCCACATGCTGCTTGAAACAATGAAGCCCACACCCCACAGCTAGAGAGCCTGTGCTCTGCAAGGAAGACCCACTGCAGCCAACATTTTTAAAAGATTAAACAAGGAAATGCCATTGAGGACCCATGGAGTGAGCAGGCCTGGAATCAGTTCCATCCTTGAGTATCGGTGCCTTTCCATGGACTCTCCCCACCCACTGGAATACCATCTTGAGGGGAGATTGTGTGAGCCCATCAGAAGGCCAGCTTCCTCCAGCAGTGTTCTTGGCGTGGACCCAATATCCCTGTCTGAAAGTACCAAGGAGCAGGGAGGGGGGACGGAGTGGGAGGAAGAAGAGGAGCTAAGAGAGCATGTGAGCTGGAGAAGGAAGGGAGGGACTCAGATTCCAACCTCAGCCCCCACATCATCTCTCCTCTAGCACCTCAGCCCCCGTCCACAGCCCAGCCAACCTAGGGCTTCCGTTCCACCCACCGCCTCATTTCTCTTGCACTCTCCTTTACCTCTCTCTGGTGAGGCCCTGTCCAGGCTCATCTCAAACACAACTTCCTCAACTAGGCTCCCTCAAAACTCTGTGTATCGAGGGACAGATCACTTCCTCCCTTGAACAGTATTTAGGTCCACACTTCTTTCCCCCATAGCCCAACAGAGCATCTTCAGCTTCAGTTTTGGTATCCTCCAGCCTGAGTAGCTGTCAATCATCATGCCCATCATCCAGTGGCTGACCTCAGGGCTGATGGGACTGAGCCAGCTGTTTGCAGCCAAGGTTGTTTCTGAACTGGTTGTAAAGTATTTTGAATATCTCTTCTCAAAAGGAAACCAAAGGCAATAGGCTCTTATGGTGGATTAGTTTATCTGTTGCTATGTAACAAATTACCCCAGTACTTAGCTGCTCAACACAACAAACATTTGTTATCTCACAGTCTCCATGCAGCAGGAATTCAAGAGCAGCTCAGCTGCCTGGTTCTTGCTCAGAGTGTCTTGTGAGGTTGTTATTGAGCCATCAGCCGGGCTGCCATCATCTGAAGACTTGACTGGGGATGGAGGAAACGCTTACAAGATGGCGCACGTGTATGGCTATTGGCGAGTGGTCTCAGTTACTTGCCACGGGGCGGCCTGAGTGTTCTCACAACACCGCTGCTTGCTTCCCTGAGAGTAATCCAAGACTCTCTCTTGCTCTTAAAAACTGCCTTTTTGGACTTCTCTGATGGTCCAGTGTCTAAGAATCTGCCTTCCAATGTAGGGAGTATGGGTTCAATCCTTGATCAGGGAACTAAGATCCCACATGGCACAGACAACTAGGCCCATGTGCCCCAGGGCCCATGTTCCACAAGTCAGCACTCTGCAGTGAAGACCAGGTACAGCCAAAAATGTTAAAAACTGTCTTTTATGACCTAGCCTCAGAAGTGACATAGTATCACTTCTACCATATTCCATTGATCACAAAGGCCAACTCGATCCAGTGTGAGAAAGGACCACACAACGGTGTGAGACACTTGGGAGTGGAGATAGTCAGGGACTGTCTGAAGTTGACTCCCTTGTATTATTATACCCCCTTCAGCCTAGAATAACTAGGGGCCTCTGTGTTTATCATAAATATTTTCTTGGCTCTGGCTAAAACTAGACCCAAATTTTTTAAAAAATAATAAATTAAAAAAAGAAAACTTAAAAAAAATTAGACTAGACCCAAATATGCTTCCTCAGTTCTCCAACCTGAAGTCCCCACTTCCCACCCAGTCACCAGGGATAAGGTCCTTCATTGTAACTGCTGCCCAGCAGGCTCATTCAGGAGCCCTGGGGTAACCTACTTAGGAACGTCATGGAAACTTTGTGTTCTGAGATGTCTTGGTCTCACTGTGAAGTTTTTACAATGTCCATGAGGCTAGTGGTCCTGGAGCTGCTTACACTGGTTTGTATCCAATGGACCATATCTAAGGTGAGTGGAAGGGCAGGGGTGGGGAGGGGCTGGCCCTTTCCTGCTAGGATCTCGGATGAACAGATTCAACCCTCTGGTGCCAGAACTGAATCTTCTATTTTCTGACATGATCTTAGACTAGATTTGGGAGCAAAAACCCCACAACATGGTTGAGATGGGACTGTGGCTTAGAACAGAAAGAGAAGGAGCAATGGGACGGAGAAATCAGGGACACACTTCTCTCTCCTTCTTTATGCTTTCCCTTTTCCACTTGTAAAGCTCTTCTAAGACCTGAGAGCTGTGTTTTCTCTCTTTGTCTTTTTTTCTTATTGGTGGTTGGTTTTACTTGCCCATAAGTTATTTTTTAAAAAATTTTATAAACAGATCAATCAGGAAATAAAATCACAAATTCACATCTTAACAGAAAACAGAATAGACTCTGTTCTAAACACTTCATCCAGGAACTTCCCTGGTGGCCCAAGGTTAAGACTCTGTGCTTCCACTGCAGGGGACACAGGTTTGACCCCTGGTCAGGGAACTAAGATTTCATGCGCTGCATGGTGTGACTGAAAAATTAAACAAACACTTAATCCAAATCAATCCATTTCATCCTCACAATAATCATATGAAGCAGTTACTATTTTTATCCTCATTTTACAGATGAGGAAACTAGGGATCAGAGAAGTAAGTTAACTCACTAGAGGTCCACAGTTAGTTGCAGAGCTTGATTTAAATTCAAGTTGTCTGGCTCCAAACTGCATATCTTAAGTGCTATACCACACTAATTCTCACACACATTTTAAGATTAAACACACATAAAAAACTTTGAGCTTACACCGTTAGTTTGAGATATGCCTCAGAGGTAGTACAAATAATTTTTGGCCATTTGGATTACTCTAGGAGAAAAGTTTGAGGAGTGGTCTTTCACAGGCACCTCTGTAAGAAGCTGAACCATCTTTCCAAAGACAAAACTACTGGTTCCCCTTGCCCCGTTGTTTTTGGATCTGGCAGGAGAGGCATGGCTGAGCTATTTCCATCCACATCTTGAAAAAAGTGAAAACCCCATCTTAGAGACAGAAAGCAACTTGTCCAAGACACATGTCTGTGATGCCAGGCTGTTGCTCTAAATTCAATGCTTTTCTCTCTGAAACCTTGTAATTTCACCTGACTTCACCTGAATTTTTATTCTTTCATTCATCTGTCAAAATCCCCCTTAGAAGCCTTGTGAAGATCCAAGTGGTTTAAAGCTCACCCCTATGCTGTGGTAGCAAAGCCACTGCCCAAGCATGCGAACTTGTCACCTGCTTGTTGGGCTGGGTGCCTTTGCAAAGCACATAGCCTCTGCAGCTGCCAGGAGGGTACACAACTCATAGGTGCCCTCAAGAGGACTGGCTGGGAATGCAAACTGGTACAGCCACTATGGAGAACAGTGTGGAGCTTCCTTAAAAAACTAGATAGAACTGCCATACGACCCAGCAATCCAACTGCTGGGCATATACACCAAGGAAACCAGAATTGAAAGAGACATGTATACCCCAGTGTTCATCGCAGCACTGTTTATAATAGCCAGGACATGGAAGCAACCTAGATGTCCGTTGGCAGACGAATGGATAAGAAAGCTGTGGTACAATGGAATACTACTCAGCTATTAAAAAGAATGCATTTGAATCAGTTCTAATGAGGTGGATGAAACTGAAGCCTATTATACAGAGTGAAGTAAGTCAGAAAGAAAAACACCAATACAGTATATTAATGCATATATATGGAATTTAGAAAGATGGTAACGATGACCCTATATGCGAGACAGCAAAAGAGACACAGATGTAAAGAACAGACTTTTGGACTCTGTGGGAGAAGGCGAAGGTGGGATGATCTGAGAGAATAGCACTGAAATATGTTTATTACCATATGTTAAATAGATCGCCAGTCCAGGTTCAATGCATGAGACAGGGCACTCAGGGCTGGTGCACTGGGATGACCCTGAGGGATGGGATGGGGAGGGAGGTGGAGGGGGTTCAGGATGGGGAACACATGTACACCCATGGCTGATTCATGTCAATGTATGGCAAAAACCACTACAATATTATAAAATAATTAGCCTCCAATTAAAATAAATAAATTGATTTAAAAAGAGAGTGAGAACTGGCTGCAAGGAGTGTCCTTAACTCCTTCAGCTACTGTTTCTGTAGATCTGCCTAGAGGGTGTGTTTCCCAGACCACTCTCTGTCAGTTACCGGGCCCAGTGGAAAGACGAGAGCCAGGCTACATGGGGCTCCTCCGGTGGACAGTCTTTGCCCTGGGCCTGACCAAGACTTTCTCAAAGCTGCGTTGCAGTCTAGGGCTCTTCCTCCTCAATCATCTTTCTTGCTCCCTCCCCTTCACAGGTGTCAGACCTCTATCATGGTCAGGAGGCTCTTCCTGCTTCCTCATGCTCCCTCCCTCTTTCCTTAAGAGCGATCTCTTCAATAAGTCTCCTGCAACTCCAATTTATCTTAGTGTGTGTCTCTGAGGTTCTCGGACCTAGAAGACTTGAATGATATACCCTCTCTGGGCCATAGACCCTGCAACCCATCTGCCCCTCAACATAGCTTGTGTCTGATGGCCTTACAATTCTCCATCATTGCTGAGGGGTGGAATAGAAGTGTAGCTTCCCTGTCACCACGAGGAGACATAGTGGAATTCAGTGGCAGCCATAGCCAGAGGTGAGAAACAGCTGCTTTCCAAGTCAGGGGATCCCACCCTACCCATCCTCTGCCTTGACCCCACCATCACTTCCCAGCCTCCAGACCCTCTGTCCAGGAGGAAATTTCAGGGTAGAGAAAAGTGCCTCAGGGCTTTGTACTGGGGTAGGAGCCCTGAGCTCCTTTTTTAAAATTTTTATTTATTTATTTATTTTGGCGATGCTGCACGGCATGCGGGATCTTAGTTCCCCAACCAGGGATCGAACCCTTGCCCCCTGCAATGGAAGCACAGATTCCTAACCATTGAACCACTAGGGAAAGTGAAAGTTGCTCAGTCGTGTCTGACTCTTTGTGACCCCATGGACTATACAGTCCATGGAATTTTCCAGGCCAGAATACAGGAGTGGGTAGCCATTCTATTCTCCAGGGGATCATCCCAACCCAGAGATCAAACTCAGGTCTCCCACATTGCAGGCAGATTCTTTACTAGCTGAGCCACCAGGGAAGCCCTAGAATACTGGAATGGGTAGCCTATTCCTTCTCCAGCAGATCTTCCAAACCCAGGAATTGAATGGAGGTCTCCTGCATTGCAAGCGCATTCTTTACCAACTGAACTATCAGTGAAGCCCAAACCACCAGGGAAGTCCTTTTCTTTTTTAAAAACATTAATTTTTATTAGCGTATAGCTGCTCTGAGCTTCCCAGGTGGCGCTAGTGGTAAAGAACCCTGCCTGCCAATGCAGGAGACCTAAGAGACATGAGTTGATCCCTGGATCGGGAAGATTCCTTAGAGGAGGGCATGGCAATCCACTCCAGTATTTTTGCCTGGAAAATCCCATGGACAAAAGAGCCTGGCAGGCTATAGTCCATGGGGTCGCAAAGAGTGGGACATGACTGCAGCAACAAAGCACATACAGATAGCTGCTTTCCAATGTTGTGTTAGTTTCTGCTGCAAAGCAAGGAGCTGTGAGCTTTAGTCCTGTCCCTATAACTAAGTTCCCTTCTCTGGGCTTCGGTTTTCCCCATCTGTACAGTGTGACTTTGGCGTGACTGGCCTGGGTAGGGGAAGGGGGATATAAGGAGGTTTGGGTTTAAGAAATGCCTTGGCAGCTAGTGATGACTAAGCTAATTCTCCTGCTTGTTAGGACTTCCCAGGTGGTCCAAGTGGTAAATGCCATCTGCCAATGCAGGAGATGTAAGAGATGTGGGTTCGATCCCTGGGTTGAAAAGATCCCCTAGAGAAGGGCATGGTAACCCCCTCCAGTATTCTTGCCTGGAAAATCCCATGGACAGAGGAGCCTGGTGGGCTACAGCCCGTGAGGTCACAAAGAGTCAGACATGACTGTGAGCATGCACACACACTCCCTTCTGCTTGTTAAGACCAGACCAGAGGGTACAGGTTGGAAGCTCTACCTGATGGCATCAAGTGAGGCCGGGCCTAGAACCATGCCTGACTATGGTCTGATTCCACAGGGTGCCGAGTGCTGCGCCTGGACTCCTGGGGGTGGCCATCAACCCTGGAAGGATCGCTCCCTGAGGAGCCACGGTCAGGGGAGGTAAGCAGACAGTAGTGATACGAGGAGGTCAGGCTGCCATAGAGGGAACCATGGAAGTACAAGGAGGCAGTACCAGCGCCCAAAGGAAGCTGGACAGGTCCCTGAGAGGGGGACTTTTGTGCTGGGCTTTGGAGGCAGAGGACTTCCCTAGTGGCTCAGATGGTAAAGAATCTACCTGCAATGCAGGAGACCCAGGTTCTATCCCTGAGTTGGGAAGATCCTCTAGAGTAGGAAATAGCAACCCACTCCAGTATTGTTTCCTGGAGAACTCCATGGACAGAGGAGCCTGGTGGGCTATAGTCTATGGGATTGCAAAGAGTCAGACACAACTGACCGACTAAGGCAGTTATAGTTGAAGGCGGAGTAGAATTGCCCAGATAGAAAAGGGAAAGTCTTTCAAAATGGACAGAATACAAAGACTCAGAGGCATGAACCTATGTCATTTGTATGTCCTGAAACATAAGAGAAATGGCAGGGCTGGGGTGGAGGTCAGGGAAGCAGTGAAAGAGTGAGCTGTGCCTATAGACCTGCTGTAAGGTTGAGGATTTTACAGCCTTTATATTGCCCTTAGACCTCTTAGTTCCATTTTACAGATGAGGAAACTGAGACCTCCCCAGAGATGGTGAGAGGCTCTGACAGGAATGCTCTGGGCAGTGTCAAGACCAGATCAGGCTTGGGAGCCAGAGGCCAGGCGGTCCTCTCCTTGTTGGTGGGCAGAACCAGGGACCAGACTCTCCCCTACCCCTCATGGCCATCTGACTTCCAGGAGCGGGCTTTCCTCAGCCCCTCCCCTTCCCCCACTCCCCATGTCCTTGTCCCGCTGACGTCATGTACACATGGAAGAGAGATCTGTGGAGATTCCAGAAAGGCCAGAGTGTGGGAACCCGGACAGATGCTGCTGGCGCCGCCCCAGCAGCAGAGCGTCTGGATGCTGCTAAAGGGGCTCTGGGATGCGTCCGGGGCCTCCGGGTTCCTCTGCTACAGGCCAACCCCCAGGGCTTGAGAAATCTAGGAAAGCCCTGATCACCTGGCCCTGGGTGGCCTATGTGTAGCTCTGTGCTGCCTGCACACAGGTGTGGCAGTGTGTGGGTGTCAAGACAGTGGGCTAGGATCGTTGCTCTCAGGGGTCCCGAGCCGAGCCTGCTGTAGATGGAGCAAGACCCCCATGAACTCTGCAGCCCAGGAACTGGGAAGGGAATGAGAGAAATATTGTCCATTAATCCCCTGGACAGGGAGCTGGGAGTTTGTGTGTGTGTGTGTGTGTGTGTGTGTGTGTGTGTGTGTTGTAGGCAGGCAAACAGACATAGACAGATGGCCCCGGCCCCCACCCTGCCGGCCCCAGGGGTGGCTGTGCACCGCCTGTTCCGCACATGTGGCTCCCGGCAGCTGCACATTCCATCAGTGACCAGCTGTGGCGGCAGCTGGGGAGGTGGGGGGTGAGCACGGGTGGGTCCCAGGGGAGCAGGGGAGGAGGGCAAAGGGAGGACAGGAAGGGCCTGGGAGGAGCAGGAGTCAGGGAGGCGGTGAGGCAAGGAGGCTCCGTTTGTTCTCAGGATGGAGTGCCGAGTAGAAAAGCAGTGATGGGGAATGCTCGGCGTCTGGGCAGGTGGCCTTGGCAGTGTGGACCTTGGTGAAGAGAGCCTGGGGGAGTTCCAGGGTAGGCCCAGCACCCCCAGCTAGGTGTTGGCACACAGGTGGACCAACTTGAGTGTAAGGAGAAAGACTGTGGAGTTGGATACATAGGTCTGGGCTCAGAAAAAAGGTCTGCATTAGAGATTAAAAATTAGGGAACCGGGACTTCCCTGGTGGTCCAGTGGCTAAGACTCCAAGCTCCCAATGCAGGGGGCCAGGGTTTGATTCCTGGTTAGGGAACTAGATCCCACATGCTGGAACTAAAAGATCCAGCATGCCGCCACCCATACCAGGTGCAGCCAAACAGAAAAAGAATCGGGGAATGAGTGGCTTATAAGAGGTAAAGGCATGGGAGGAGATGAATCACCTAGAGAGAAAATACAGAGACAGAGGATGAGCCCAAATGCTAACATTACTAAATACCCCTTTCTAAACAACAGGCACGGTGTTATGCATCTCACTTCATCTAATCCTCACAACAAGACTATGGAGTGAGTAGCTTTGTTATCATCCCATTTTACAGATGAGAAAACCAAGGCACAGGAAGTTCTTTCTTATCCCGGTTCACTCTTGGCTCGCAGTGTGGCCCCTAGGGGTGTTCTGTCCCTCTTCGGGTCTCAGTGTCCACAGACACATGCAGGAGGCAAGGGCCTGCAGAGACAGGGCTGAGTGCCCCCCAGGTGCTCCATTCACTTCTCCCAGACCCTGGACCAGGACTGTGCCTATCATAACTCTGCTGTTTTCCTGGAGACCAAGTCCCGCCTCCTCCACGGAGAAGGCAGAGGCCTTCAGGAGCCCCCAGCTCCCTCCCCATGGCTTGTCACTCACTAATATTTACCAAACACTTATTACGCACCAAACACTGCTTTGTTAGGAGAAGATGAGGAGCAAACAGTTCGGTTTTTGTCTTTATGTCCCAGAGACAGATATCAGTTATCACATGATTAATAACTACCAACGACTGCCCAGGGGCTTCCCAGGGGTAAGGACCCTGACAATGCAGGAGACGTGGGTTTGATCCCTGGGTCAGGAAGATCTCCTGGAGGAGGGCATGGCAACCCATTCTAGCACTGTTGCCTGGAGAATCCCATAGACAGGAGAGCCTGGTTACGGTCCACAGGGTTGCAAAGAGTCAGACGCGACTGAAGCACCCCCACACAATGGCTGTCTGGAGCATCTCTATGACAACCATCCTCTCCTTGAGGGCTCCCAATACCTCCATCACTCTGCAGTTAGGTGCTCAGTGTCTGGCCCAGCAGAGGGCTCTGAAATTCCATTCCAACATATGGCCCACCTGCAACCTAACCATTGGCACCAAGCCAGTGTCTGTCTAGTTACCTGACTACCAGCCCTAGGAGAAGAAGGGGCTGACCCAATGTGGGCTCAGAGATTGAGAAAGTATCACTGGAGCTGAGACCTGCCCCAGAAAATCTCTCCTGCTCACTCTGTTCTGGGGTGGGGGGACAGGGGAAGTGGAGAGGGTGAAGGTTCCCCCTCTGCCTCCCTCCCTTTGGACTGAGGCTAGTTATTACTGCTGGGCTCACCCTTCTGCCCCACCCCTTTGACTCCTCTCCACCAGCAAGTAGATTCCTCCTAAGGACCTGCAGCCTCTGGTGTTGCCTGTGGTACCCTCTCTCACTGACGTGCCCCTTCTACAAACCTGCTTCTGCCGTCTCCACAGACACTTCTGGATCCCTGGGGGTATGACCCTTGCCTCTGCTTCCTGCATTCACGCCAAGGCCTCTGTGACCTCATGTTTGCCCGTGTCTTCCTCTTGGAGCCCCTGGACTGGTTCCCGACCCTCTGACCTCGGCCCCAGGTTCTCTGCTCTTGTTCAGTTTTCCTCCTCCGCCCCCAGAGTTTCTCTGGCTATAGTTCACAGGGGTCTAGGATAAGTTCTCCTCCTCCTTGCTCTGCACTAGCTCTTTGAGATACCACATATACCCTGGAGCTCCAGCTGAGAGTCCCCAAATCTCTATTCCAGTCCAGACATCCCCCCGAGTTCTCCTCCTGGGCGTTCTCCATGGGTCACACAAGCAGTATGGCCACAGTGAATTCACCTTCTCCTGTGTTTTTCCTTTGTGCCTGTCAGCTTCACCCACTCAGTCATCCAGACAGGAGCCCAGCATCATGCGGATTTGTTTAATCTTTTTTCCCTTCTAAACCAGACCCTATTACCTGGATGTACAGTACAAGGCTTCTGATTGGTCCACTGCATTCCAGGGCATGAATCTGGTGCAAGCCTACTTGGGTGGAGTCCCAACTTTACCATTTACTAGCTGTGTGATCTTGGATTAATTACTCAGCTTCCCTATGTCTCAGTACAATGGGATTAAAATAGAGTAAGAATAGTAACTTCTATTATAGGGTTGTTGTGAAGTTTAAATGGACTTCCCTGGGCTCAGTAGGTAAAGAATCTGCCAGCAATGCAGGAGACATAGGAGAGGTGGGTTCGATCCCTGGGTCAGGAAGATCCCCTGGAGGAGGAAATGGCATTCCACTCCAGTATTCTTGCCTGAAAAATCCCATGGACAGAAGAGCTTGGTGGGTCCAGAGGGTTGCAAAGAGTTGGACACAACTGAGCAACTAAGAACACATGTGAGGTTTAAACGAGTTAATACATGTCAAATAATACAGTGCTTGATACATGATGCAGTAAAAGCACAATAAAAATTTATTTTGGCATTGGTATTATCATTTATTTATTTTACAAGTTTATTTTTAATATTTATTTATTTATTTGACTGCATCAGAGTTTTATTTGGCTGCATCAGAGCTCAGTTGTGGCATGCAAGATCTTCATTATGGCCTGCAGGATCTTTTTTTTTTTTAAGTTGCTGCATTCAAACTCTTAGTTGCAGCATGTGGGATTTAGTTCCCTGAGCTGTGCTGCGCTAAGTCGATTCAGTCATGTCTGACTCTGCGATCCTGTGAACTGTAGCCCGCCAGGCTCCTCTGTCCACAGGATTCCCCAGGCAAGAATACTGGAGTGAACTGCGACGTCCTCCTCCAGGGGATCTTCCCGAGCCAGGGATCCAACCCGCATCTCTTGTGTCTCCTGCACTGGCGGGCAGGTTCTTTATCACTAGCACCAGGGACCAAGCCCGGGCGCCTTGCATTGGGAGTGCGGAGTCTTAGCCCACAGACCATCGGGAATGTCCCTCGCAACAATTTTTAAATGCTTACCATGCACTAGAAACTTCACTAGGCACTAAGGGACATGATTTGATTTAGGTCATACCTGAATGGTCTAGTGGTTTTCCCTACTTTCTTCAATTTAAGTCTGAATTTGGCAATAAGGAGTTCATGATCTGAGCCACAGTCAGCTCCCGGTCTTGTTTTTGCTGACTCTATAGAGCTTCTCCATTTTGGCTGCAAAGAATATAGTCAATCTGATTTCAGTGTTGGCCATCTGGTGATGTCCATGTGTAGTCTTCTCTTGTGTTGTTGGAAGAGGGTGTTTGCTATGACCAGTGCGTTCTCTTGGCAAAATAAACTGTGGAAAATTCTGAAAGAGATGGGAATACCAGACCATCTGACCTGCCTCCTGAGAAACCTGTATGCAGGTCAGGAAGCAACAGTTAGAACTGGACATGGAACAACAGACTGGTTCCAAATAGGAAAAGGAGTACGTCAAGGCTGTATATTGTCACCCTGCTTATTTAACTTATATGCAGAGTACATCCTGAGAAACACTGGGCTGGAGGAAGTACAAGCTGGAATCAAGATTGCCGGGAGAAATACCAATAACCTCAGATATACAGATGACACCACCCTTATGGCAGAAATTGAAGAGGAACTAAAAAGCCTCTTGATGAAAGTGAAAGAGGAGAGTGAAAAATCTGGCTTAGAACTCAATATTCAGAAAACTAAGATCATGACATCTGGTCCCATCACTTCATGGCAAATAGATGGGGAAACAGTGGAAACAGTGTCAGACTTTAATTTTTTGGGCTCCAAAATCACAGCAGATGGTGATTGCAGCCATGAAATTAAGAGACTTACTCCTCGGAAGGAGAGTTATGACCAATCTAGATAGCACATTAAAAAGCAGAGACATTACTTTGCCAACAAAGTCCTTCTAGTCAAGGCTATGGTTTTTCCAGTGGTCATGTATGGATGTGAGAGTTGGACTGTGAAGAAAGCTGAGTGCTGAAGAACTGATGTTTTTGAACTGTGGTGTTGAAGAAGACTCTTGAGAGTCCCTTGGACTGCAAGGAGATCCAACCAGTCCATCCTAAAGGAGATCGGTCCTGGGTGTTCATTGAAAGGACTGATGCTGAAGCTAAAGCTCCAATACTTTGGTCACCTCATGTGAAGAATTGACTCATTGGAAAAGATCCTGATGCTGGGAGGGATTGGGGGTAAGAGGAGAAGGGGACGACAGAGGGTGAGATGGTTGGATGGCATCACCGACTCGATGGACATGAGTTTGAATAGACTCCGGGAGTTGGTGATGGACAGGGAGGCCTGGCGTGCTGCGATTCACAGGGTCACGAGGAGTCGGACACGACTGAGCGATTGAACTGAACTGAACTGAAGGGACATGATAATGAACAACACAAATGGTTTCTACCCCCAAGAACTTCACAGTCAAGGTGGAAGCGTCTTCATAGACTCCACAGAGAGATGGTTTCCTGCTGCTCGATCCATGCCCTACTCACTCCCATCTTAAAATAAAAGCAAAAATAAACAAACCCAGTTTCCACCTCTGCCTCCAGTTATTATCTTAGCTTATATTTCCATTGTAGTCAAGCATCTCAAATGAGTTTATTCTGCACTCAAGTATTTATTGCACTCAAGTATTTATTGCCCTCCAGTATTATTTATCTACCTAATGCCTGGCACTGTACTAGGTGCTGGAGAATCAGCAGGGAACAGGAGAGACAAGTGGCTACCCTAAATGAGTTTATCTTGTGGTGGAGGACATAGATGATAAATAAAATCAACCTATCAGTGGTAAAGAATCTACCTGCCAATGCAGGAGATGGCTGATTTGATTCCTGGGTCAGGAAAATCCCCTGGAGAAGGAAATGGCAACTCACTCCAGTATTCTTGCCTGGGAAATTTCATAGACAAAGGAGCCTGGCGGGTTACAGTCCATGAGATCACAAAGAGACGGACACAACCAAGTGACTAAACAACAACAATGAGCTTAATAGATGCTGTAAAGTAAAATGGTGTGAGGCAGGGGGCAGACGTTTTAGACAGGCAGTCAGGAAAGTCTTCTCTAAGGATGGAACAGATGAACAAAGACCCGAATAAAATGAGATGATGAGTCCGAGACAATCGGGGGAAGATGGAACAACCAATCTGAAGTCCTGCAGCAACCACAGGCAGGAAATGTCAGGGGAGGGCACGAAGGCTCTAGTGCCTGGGCGAACAGGAAAGGGGCAGAGCCCAGGGCCTGGGATGGCCTCACACCCAGTAACGCCCTGGCGGTCCTGGCAGAGTTATTAAGGTTGCTTTCTTTCACTCTCAGAGGTGCCCCAGTCTCACACGTCACCCTGCGTATAGGCCACGGTAAGCAGTTGGCATTTTATTCTGAATGTCATGGGAAGCTTATGGATGGTTTTGAGCAGGAAGTGATCTGATCTGACTGACGTTTTAAATGATCATGACCGAGTCCTTGAAACTCTCTCTGGCTCCTGTAACCCCCACCCTTGGCTCTCCTCCACCTCCCGGCTGTTTCTTCTCAGCCTCCTCTGGCAGCTCCTTTTCTACTCAACCTCTAAATCTTGGGGTTTCTCTAGACCAGTTTTCAGTGGGTGGAGGGTGGGGTGGGGTGCAGGATTTCTCGCCCAGGAGACATTTGGTATTATCTACAGACATTTTTATGACCTAGGCAGTTACTGCTGGTATGGAGCGAGTAGAAACCAGGGATTCTACTAAACATTCTAAAGTGTAAGCAACAGCCCCAGGCAATAAAGAATCTTCCAGCCCAAAATGTCAAGTGGGACTGAGGTCAAAAAACCCTGTCCTAGGGTGGCCCAATGGCTAAGACTCTGCACTCGCAACGCAGGGGGACCTGGGTTCAGTCCCTGGTCAGGGAACTAGATTCCCACATGCCATAACTAAGAGTTTGCATGCCTCTACCAAAGATCCTGTGTGCTGCATGAAGACAAGATCCTGAGTGCCACAGCTGAGACCCACTGCAGCCAAAAGAATAACTATTTTTTAAAAAGAAAGAAAAGTTGTACTAGATTAGCACTGTCCGATGGAAATAGAACAGGGAGCAGCACATACAATTAAAATTTTTCCAGTAGCCACATTAAAAAAAAAAAAACTAAAAAGACAAGGTAATTTTTAATGTTTTATTTAATCCAATATGTTTAAAAGATTATAAAATCTCAACATGTTATTGCTGCAAACCTTCCCTTTTGGTTGAGGTTTCCATTCCACTAGTGGGTGCCCATGGAAGCTATGTGAGTGCCGAGGACATCTGGAAGAAGAGAGTCCACAGGTGTGGCTGGTGTGACCACTAGGGCCTCCGAGGAAGCCCAGGCTGTGGGTTCTGACTGGGCATGCCAGCTGGGTATCTGTGTGTCTGCATGTTTGGTCTGTGTATTTGTGCTTAGCTGCTCCGTCACGTGCAACTTTGTAACCGTCTGGACTGCAGCCCACCAGGCTACTCTGGTCATGGGATTTTTCAGGCAAGAATACTGGAGTGGGTTGCCATTTCCTCCTCCAGGGGATCTTCCTGACCCAGGGATCCAATCCACGTCTCCTGTGTCTCCTGCATTGGGGGTGGATTCTTTACCCGCTGGGCCATCAGGGAAGCCCGTGTCTGTGTACCTGGCCACGAGATCATGTCTGTGGTCACGTGTGCAAGGGGCCATGGGATTGTTTCGTTCCCCCACCATAATCAAGTGCCCCCAAGCAGGTCTTGCTGTGGGAGTAAAAGTGCAGTTATTCTCAGATGACCAACCCCACTCTCCCAAGTGGGGCGGGGGTGGGAGTGGCTTTCTCTGTGTCCCGGTGGGTGAGTCAAAGGGAAGGACTTCGCTGGTGTCTGACCTACCACATGGAGATGGCCTTCATGTCTCCTCCTCCTCCCTGCTCATGAAGTCCACCTTCCAGGATGCCCCGTTCTGTCTCCTTCTGACCCTTGAGGGGTCAATCCTCTGATCCATGAGGATGGCAGATGAATCTCTGAGACTCTTCCTTGAGTCTCCCTTCGGAGGGGCAGAGCAGTAGGAGCTCCTGCCGAGTTTGGTCTGTTGTAGGGGAGTCCCAGGAAGCGAGGCTGGAGACTGCCACCCACTCCCTTTTGAGGCATTGCTTCAGGAATGGGCCTTCTCGGAGACTTTTTGGCCTCCCAAGACAGCTCAGCCTCGGGTGAACTGATTCCCAGGGACACCCAGCGCCCCCACCACCAAGACAGGTCCTCGGGCACTTGGCCAGAGCCGGTCCTGCTCAGGTGGTGCAGCCACAACTACGGCCATGCTTTTGGGGATGACAGCCGCCACCCCACCCCACATTACACTTGTTCTTGACCCTTTCGGGAGAAGCTGCTGGAGGATTCCGGTCGAGGATCAGGCCACCGCCACCCCCACCATCCTCCCCAAACCGGATGTGTCTGCCGCTCCCAGGACCCCAGCACGACTAGACCTCAGCAGTCTGGGGCATCGCGGAGTCAGCAGCGCCCCAGGGCGAACCAGGGCCAGACTGGGACCCCCTGGACTCCCCGGGGGCCTCCAAGGGCACCTGCCCAAGGCCACCCAGCTCGCTGCGGCCGGCCGAGGCGGCGGAGAGGAGCCGGACCTCCCAGCCGTCGGCGGGGGCGGCGACCGCCCGGGGCCTTCCCACGGCTCGGCCAGCGCGTCACGGCGGGGGCGAGGGGGCGCCCGGGGCTGCGGCGCAGGAAAGGGCCCTGGGAAAGGGCGGCGGCGGCGCCCCCGGGGCGGGGCCGGGGCGGGGCCCGACTTCCCGGCTCGCCGCCGCGCCTCCCGGCGGAGACCCGCGCAGCCCGCGTTCATGATGAAGCGGCCCCGGGAGCCGAGCGGCTCCGAGAGCGAGTCCGACGGACCCATCGACGTGGGCCGCGAAGGCGAGCTGAGGTAAGGCGGGCTGGGGGTGCAGAGCGCGCGGGGGCGAGCCGGCTGGGAAGCCGCCCGACGGACTGCCGAGCGCTGGGCGAATCCTGGAGCGACGCAGGTGTGGCGCCACTGTTAGGCGCGCGAGTACCCGAGATCCCGAGCTCTCTCCGCGCGCGGTTCGGGGCTGGGGATGCTTCATGGAGGGAGAGTTCAGCTCCGGGTCTGAGGTCGGGTCGGCAAAGTCTTTCCAAGTGCCTGGGTGAGGCTACTGGCAGGGACTTTCCCTGAAGATCTTAGAAACTCTCCCGGGCTGTTGTCATCACACCCCCTGGTCCAGAATGCAGTGGCTATGAAGAGTAACCACACCTTCTTAATTCTACTCTAGCTTGGGTGCACCTTTCATATACTACACACACAGAGAAAAATTTCCAGGGGAAGAAAATCCCTCTTGAGCAAACTGGACTTTGCAATTAAGGTTTTAATATTGAGGACAACAATCGGTGACTTGCCTATGGTCAATGCAAGGGCCTTGACTCCATTCGATTCCAGTGTCCTTTCTACCACGTCAGCCTCTTGCCAATGTCTTTCAACTCTACCAAGAGTTGAACTCAACTCTACATTTTCAGACCTGGTGTCAAACCTATAGATCAAACTAGACTTGTAAAAGCTCTGCTACATCCCAGTTCTGTGAACAAGCTAAGTTTCAGTTTCTTCATCTGTAAAATGGGTATAAATAATAGAACTGATCTCATAGGATTATTAGGAAAATCAAATGAGATAACCTATGTCAAAGGCTTCACACAGAGCCCAGCATGGAGCAAATGCTTAATTAGTATCAGGCACTCAATATGTGATACCCAGAACTTGAAAGAGCAGCGGGGACTGACTGGGAGCCTGCAGGCCTGAGTCCTAGCCTCAAATCTGCCACCAACGCACCGTTTGACCTTGGGCCATTGCTTTCTCTTTGAGAGCCTGTTTCCTCGTCAGGAAATAAAGGAGAACAAGGAGTAGAGAAGGGAGGCCTATCTGGTCCCTCCTGGTTCATCTAAACCTGAATCTCTAGACTAGATTTGCAAAGGGGATTCCGTTCATTCTTAGGGATGTTTCTGAGAGTATGTCATAATCTCAGTGATCTCCAGTTTTCTGAGACCAGGGGATCCTTTTCAATCACAAGTCCAATAAAGGGCTACCACCTTCCAATTATTTCTGGCTTATAATAGGAGGTAATTTCCTGTTCATGAGGTTTTGGGGTATATAATACAATTCCCTATGCAACTTACTAGCCTTTAAAAATTATTTAGCAGAAACTGCTATTTAAAGAATCAGTTGTCTGAGTCTGTGCCTGCTGGGAGCAGGGGAAGGGACCAATGCCATGTGTGGGGGGTGGGGGGAGGGGTCTGAAGCTCAGTGTCATTGGGTCTTCATGAATCAGAGGCGTGAAATTGGTGTCAGAGAGCTAGGCCAATGGGAGCTGGCTTCTGTCCTCCCAAGAATTTGCAGCCTGGTCGGTGACCTGCCAGGTCACACAAAGTCCATGGGCAGGATGGAAGATGGAAGGAGAGACAGACTGTGGGCTGTGAGGGCACCTGAACAGGGAGAGGTCACTCACAACCAAACGTGCAAGGAGGGCTTCCTGAAGGCAGTGGCGTTTGGACTATGGCATAAAGGATGGGTACGTAGTTTTTTTTCCTATACAACATTTTGTCCTTTCAACCAGAGCCCATTTTTTGAGACTGTCTAGATTCTCTGGCGAGCAGACCCCCTCAGAGGAGAGAAAGCAGTTGGACATCTGGCAGAGGCGGACTTATAGACCCCTCTTTGTAGCACTCACCAAAAGGCCCTCCCCCCAGCAGACATCAATGCTTCAATTCAGGGAGCGGTGAACGATGCCTGCTGTGGCCCAGACCCTGGGCTGGGCGTGGGGGGCCCAGATGTATCCTGCTCAGCTTCTGCCCTCAGGGAACTCTCAGAGAAGAAGAGCTCCATGGACAAAGAAAGCCAGATAAACAGTGGCAAGGGCCACGGGATTGAAGCAGCCAGCCTCTCCCCAGGGTCAGAGGCAGGGCTCAAACCCCTCCCCACTCAGAGTAGAAAGCAGGGTGCGTTCCACTGTCACAGTGGGTGTCCATCTGGTGGCCGTGTCCTGCCCCACATGTGAGAATCACCCTCAGCTCCTATCTGAACCCAGCCCCTGACACCCGTGAGTCCAAACTGAGAATATGCCTCTCCCCTCCCCCTCTGCAAAAATTTAATGAGCGCCTGCCACACGTCAGGCACTGGTTCAGGGTCTGTGGGTTGTTTCTACATGATTTGAGGCACATGATGGCCTTTAAAGTCAGACAGACTTGTATGTGACTCTCACCACCATTAACTTAGGCAAGTGACTACCCCTTTCTGAATCCCAGTTTTCTCCCTTACAATATGGGGATGCTAATATCTTACCTCACAGGATGAGGCTTTGATAGGGTAATGGACTTAAGGCATACAACTTCTTGCTTTGACACAAGGCAACTTCCAGATAAAACTGCTCTCAAGGGCAGATGGTCCAATGGTTAAGAATCCCCCTTGCAATGCACAAGACACGAGTTAGATCCATGGGCAGGGACCTGAGATCCCTAAGATCCCTAAGATTCACATGCAGTGGAGCCACTAAGCCCATGGGCCACAACTACTGAGCCCACATGCCACAACTGGAGAGTCAGTGCACCTCAAGGAAAGATCCCCTGTGAGTCGTGAAGAGCCAGCGCAGCCTAATTAATTAAGTTTTTAAAAACTGCTAAGGGGTCACTGTTCAGTTGAAGGGCGCCATGTTCATGAAGCAGCATGGTCTAATGAAAAGCCTGGATGTCTGTAGACTGGACTTAGTGTCTCTCTCCCTCCAGCTATCAAATGATTATTTTTCCTTAGCGTGAAATGGCCCCAATACTTAATTCACAGAGCTATTGTATGATAAATGAAACAAACAAACGTGGAAATGCTGTCTAGAACAGGAAGTACTGGCTATGACATATACACGGTGGGATGATGACTACGTGGGGAGCACTGGATGAAAAACCAGTAGACTTGGCTTCAGCTCTGGAATTTCGTTTAATTTGCTGTGTGTCCTGGAGCAGATACCTTCCCCTCTCTGAGTTTCCACATTTTATAAGTGGGCTGAATGCTCTCTGAAAATCTTTCACTGAAGACATTGTGAGTCTGCCTATGGTTGATGGAAAATGAACGGGGTCACCTGCAAAGGCTCCTCAGGGTATTTCCCTAAGAGGAACTGAGGCTGACCCCTGAGGGTGGTCATGACTGGTGGCCAGACCACCTGGAAAGCTGCCTCTCCCTCAAGAGACTACCCCAGAATTCTGGCTAGGGATCTGTTGATGCCCATGGAGCCGATCTTGGGACTCAATGTATTTTCTCTGGGCCCCTGAAAATCTGCCTTATTTCTAGGCTCTCAGTCAAGAAGCTCTCACACCCTCTCCCAGTGTCAGGGCCAGATCACAGCCTGGAAAAGAACTCGCTCTGGCCGGGCTCTTGGGAGCTGTTCGGCTAAGGGGACTGGAGAGCTATTCAGACAGACAGGAAGTAGGAATTAGGAGGGAAAACAATGCTGAGTTTGGAGCCAGAAGACATGGATTCCCATGCGGGTTTTGCTCCTCAGCAGCTGCATGGGCTGGGCAAGCTGCCGTAGCTCCCCATGCTCAGCATCCTCATCTGTGAAGTGGGGCTGTCCCTCAAAGGAGAGAAGTATTAACACCTGTAGAGATGCCTGGAAAGCTGTGATGTGAGACATGCCTGTGGGATACAAGAGTGGAGGGACAGGGATGCAGAGAACCAGGAGGGTGGGAAAGGGATGGCTGAGCTCCCCTGAAAGGGGGGTGTCAGCCTCCAACAGATGGTCCCTGAGGAGGGATCAGGCTGAGAGGCAGTGACGCGCACAGTGCTAACCCAATACCCCTGGAGACACCTCACCCACCCTGGAGGGACAAAGGCCATGTTTCTTAGTAGACCTTGGCTCTTGCGACTTGTTCAGAGTGAAGCTTTGTAAACAAGCCGCCCTACAGATCTCAGGATCTGGCCCCCTGAGCCCTCGACCTAGTTTGCTGTGCCATCCCTCCCAGGAGTTTTCACCGGCCTTACGTTCTTGTCCAGATGTTTGGATGGAAATAGCCTTTTCCAGATGTAGTTGGACAAAGCTAGGGCCATAGCAGTAAGGTTTGGCAAATGTTGATCTGGTTTTCCCTGCAACCTTCTCTCTTTGAGCAGTGATGAAAATGATCCAACCTCTAATGCCAAGAGGATTGTCAAGTGGGCTGCAACCCTCCGGGCAAGCCACATATGCCATTTCATGAAGGTCTAAGACGTCAATTTTATGGTGTCACCTCTGTGTCCTTCAGTGATGCCAAAGGCGAGGGCAGGAGGCAGAGCTCAACCATGGGCTCTGTCATGTTCCAGGATTTACTGAGTACCGGGTACAACTATGAATGAGACAGACATGGTTCATGGCCTCATGGAACTTATGGACTTCATGGAGAGATAGACAATCAAATATCAGGTGGGAGGGGTGATGTCAGAAAAGACTGCCCCAGTTAGTTGACATTTGAGTTGAGATCTGAAAGGTGGTAGAAATTCCTAGGCAAAGGAGCTGGGGTTGGGTGAGGAGAGAGGGTGGACCAGGGAAACAGTATGTGACACCACAAGAAAGGATTAGTGCATTCACAAGCTGGAGCCTACAGAGCAAAAAGAGTTGCGTCTAGGAGGTGACAGGGGCCAGCTGGGCTACCTGACAGATGGTGGCCTTGAACTTTGGGAAGTCCCTGAGGAGTTTAAGAGAGTGACATGATCTGATTTTTTTTTTAAGATTAAAAAAAAATTATTTATTTTTCCCTGTGCTTTGCCTTCGAAGCTGCACATGGGCTCTCTCTAGTTGCAGTGAGCGGGGGAGGGGGGCCACTCTCCGGTTGCAGGACTCGGGTTTCTTATTGTGGTGGCTTCTCTTGTTACTGACTTCCCAGGTGGCCCAGTGGTAAAGAATCTGCCTGCCAATGCAGGAGATGTAAGAGATGTGGGTTCGATCCCTGTGTCAGGAAGATCCCCTGGAATAGGAAACAGCAACCCATCCCAGTGTTCTTGCCTGGAAAATTCCAGGGACAGGGAAGCCTGGTGGACTACAGTCCATAGGGTCGGAAAGAGTCGGACACGACTGAGCCCAGCACAACCACAATAACCCCTGTTGTTACAGAGCATGGGCTCTAGTGCTCAAGCTCAGTAGTTGTGGTACACAGGAATCTTCTCCGAGCAGGGATCGAACCCGTGTCCCCTTCATTGGCAGGTGGATTCTTAACCACTGGATCACCAGGGAAATACTAAAGACTTTTTTTTTTTTAAACTTCTTTATTGAATTTGTTACAATATTGTTTCTGGGTTTTTTTGTTGTTAATCTATTTGGAGGATAAATGCTTTACAATTTTGTGTTGGCTTCTGCTATAAACAGCACTGATCGGCTGTTATGTATACCTATTGCCCCTCCCTCTTGAACCCATCCCCACCCCACCCCTACCTCATCCTACCCCTCTAGGTGGTCACAGGTTGAGTTCACTGTGGTATACAGCAACTTCCCATTGGGTATCTATTTTACATACAGTAATGTATATGTAATTCCTTCTGTTTTATATTTTGTGTTTTTGGCCACGAGTCATGTGGGATCTTAGCGTCCCCGACCAGGGATCACACCTGCACCCCCTACATAAGAAAGCAAAGTCTTAACCACTGGACCACCAAGCAGGTCCCAGCATTTAGATGATCACTCTGCCTGCTTGTAGGGGGTAGTAGGTATTACCATAAACTCCTGCAGACTAGAAAGGTGATGGAGGCTTGGTCCTAAGATTGGCAATGGAGATAAGCGGGACAGGTGTGAAATATATTTTGGACATGAATGGGCAGGTTTTCATGGGATAGGTGAGGACAGAGAAGGAATCAAAGATGGTGGTTGAGTGCCCACCTTGCAGAAATGGGAGATGTGTGCCTTTGGTGAGATGAGAACCCGCATGGGGGTGCGGGGGGGGAGGGGCGGTGTGCGGGGAGGTTTTAGGTGGAGAGGAGCTCTTGGGTTCCTGTTCAGATGTGTGTCTGAAATAGCAGGGGAGTCTCCTTGTCTGCAGTTATTTGTGGCTGTGATATCCTCAATGGGAGCTGGGGTCTGGGGCCTGGCCGAGGGCATTCAGTCCAGTCCTGGGTCTGAGTGGGGCCGCTGGCATGTTGGCCAAATGAATGACCCTAAGTGCAGCCCAGCAAATCCCCTTCACTCCAGGAGAGCCTCTGAAGCAGGAGACCCTTAAGACGGCAAGCAGTTGGGCTGAGAATATCAGTCAGACGGGCAGGAATAGCCCCAGAGGGCTTGAGCCCTCGCACTCCTAGGGTGCGAGCGGACATCCATCCTTCAGTCAGCCCAGGCGGCCGGCGGGCTGGAGGCCCAAAGCGATGCGAGGCTAGGGCTTTTGGGGGAGGCCGGGGCCGCGTCCCCAGAGTCCGAGACGGGCCTGTGACCCAGATGCTGCCTCCCCCTCGGCCTGGCCGCGCAGCGTGGGAGGAGGCGGCAGCTGCAGGCCGGGCGGAGGGCGGGCGGCCGGCGCGCCCGGCCCGTGGGAAGCGGCGGCATCTGTTCTTTCCACGCTCGTTCCCAGCGGCTCCCTCTGAAACCCAACCCGCCGGCCCGGCCCCGCCGCCGCCGCCGCCGCCGCCCGTGCCCTCGCCCGCCCCGCCCGGGGGATCGGGTTGCAGGAGCCGGTTGGCCGGGGTGCGGTTCTCCCGAGGGCGAGGGGCAGGGGCCGAGGCCCAGCGGGTCAGGTCAAGCCCCCCATCCCATGGCCCCAGCCGCCAGCCACTCGGGCAGGAAGCTCGGTGCAGGGGAGGAGTTGGCCGAAGGAGAAAAGAGCCCCCGGGGAGAAGGGGAGAGAAAGCGTCCCCACCCACGCCTGCCCTGTGCCTCCTCCCCCCGGGCCTGGGAGACCTCGGCCGCTGGGATGGGGCTGTGCCCGCCCACAGCCGGCTCCGAGAGGTCAGCCCAGGCCAGGGAGATGGTCCTCTAAAAAATCGGCCTTTCTCTTCCTCTCCAGCCAGATGGCCCGGCCGCTGTCCACCCCCAGCCCTTCACAAATGCAAGCCAGGAAGAAACGCAGAGGGGTGAGTGTCTTTCTCAGCAGAGTTGCGGAACAGAGGTTTGTCCTGAGTTCCCAGGGGCCTGGCCCAGAGAACCCTGTTCAGAAACACCACGAGGGACGCGATGCTGTCAGGGTTCAAGTGCCAGTTCTGCCAGTAGGAGCCGAGTGACCTTGAGCAAGGCGCTTAACCTCTCTGTGCCTCATTTTCTCATGTGTAACTGAAATCATGATGGTACCTTCCTCAAAGGGCTGTTTTGAAGTGAATTAATTAATGTGCTCAGAACAAAAGGTGACACGCAAACTAGCCATTATTATTTATCCCAGTCTTCCCCACTTCTCTCTGAGCCCAGAACTTTCACTCCCTCCCAATGTGCTGAGGGGTGAGTTAGGGGGACAGAAGAAGGATGTAGCTATGCTTCTGTCCTGGAAGTCCAGAGACCCAGAATCCAGCAGAGACCAGCCCCACCACTCACTAACCAAAAAACCTCCTCCATCCACCCTCATTCTCTTTGTCAGTAAAATGGGCGTCATTATTTCTATCCTGAGATAAGCATTCCGCTACCAGTATCATGAGCTGAGAATGAGCTCTTGTGAATGAAAGGCCTTCCCAGCTGGAGAGAGCCATGCCTAGCCAAACCAGCCCTTGACTTCATGACCCAGCAACTCAAGGGAGTCTCCCTGGCCCAGCCGAGGTCTCCAGGGTCTGCTCTGGGGCTGTGGTTGGTGTCTGTATTCTAATTGATTGATGCCCTGTTGTATCAATGGTTAAATGTGTTGAATACCATTCCTCAGATCAAGACAAGAGATCTGAGTTCTATTCCCAGCCTTGAACTTCCTTCTGTCTGACCTTAAGCAAATTGCTGCCCCTCTCTGAGCCTTGTTTTCCTCCTCCGTAATGTGAGAATGGATTTATCGCCCTTACAGGAATATTGTGAAGGAAGAGATGAGTCAGTGCCCATCAAAACATGTTGGAAACTGTGATGGAGTGCCTACTTGGTTTTTGTTTCTTTCCTCATTGCTTTTTAGATCATAGAGAAACGGCGCCGGGACCGTATCAACAGCAGCCTTTCTGAACTGCGGCGCTTGGTCCCCACTGCCTTTGAGAAGCAGGTATGTGACACTGCTGAATGTGCTTGAGGAAGTACAGTGTGGGTTGCAGATAGGATTCACTTCTCACGGCATCTCTTATTGGTTGGTGGTAGCTGCCTGAAGTGCCGTGAAGTGCCTGTCAATGGCCAGGAATAAGCAATGGAAATTCATATTGACTGAGGTGTCTTAGGGGCTGTGGCTTTATGTTCATCATCTAGTTGAATTGAATCCTCAGAACGATCCCAAAGGATTGAGACTATGATGCCCATTGCACCGGTGAGGAAATTGAAACACAGGTGAAGTAACTTACTCCATACTCCAGATCACACAACTAGTAAATAGCAGAGTGGAACTGGAACACAGACTATGTGATCCTAAAGTGCCCTATCCCTCAGCACTACTGACATTTCCAGAGCTATGTGAAAGCAGAACAGGCTGCTTGGGGAGTAAGACTGTCATTGAACATGCTGGGGTGGAGGGACTTCAGTGGAGAGTCAGACAGTTGAGTCAATCAGACAACCTCAAAGACTCTCACCGTATGCACCCCGGCACCACGGTCATAGGTCCTGTGACTTCCTTTCTGCTGGGGGGAGCAAGTCAGTCGTTCCACCGACCTTTATTAAAACGTTCACAAGCCCAGCCATGAACTAGACTTAGTACCTACCTTCAAGGGACTTTCATGGAGAGTCCAGCCCTTAGGTTTCACCTGGGAGACCAGGTGATGCTGGAGTCTCAGAAACATTCCCCAAGAGAGAATGAAGAAAGAGCAGGTGCTTTGGGGTAAGATGACGAGCCCTATCTTGGGTGTGTGTGTAGTGACTTTAAAGTTGGATTTCTGGTAAAGCTGGTCTAGGAGGCACGTGGGTATGCAGGAGTGATATTCTGGTGATGGTGCCTGAAGCCACGGAGGTAGAGGGGACCCTCTGAGGAGAGTGCACAGAACAAGAAAAGTGGGCCATCACCCACTGGGAATACCACCATTTTAAAGGTCAGTTAGAGCAAGAAGACGGGAGGAGGGCATTCAGGAACTGATGGGTAAAGCAGGCTAAAATGAGAACCGAAGAGAATCTTAGATTTGGAAGGCTTGGCCAAAACAGAAGCCCAGTTTCAGGCACTGGTGGAGCTGAAGGAAGAGGAGAAAATTGAGGCAGTGAGTGTTGATTACCCGGTGCAGGGGTGGTGAGTGACAGAGGTCAGCTAAAGACCATCACTCTTCTGTACACACAGGGCTCCTCCAAGTTGGAGAAAGCCGAGGTCCTGCAGATGACGGTAGATCACTTGAAAATGCTCCATGCCACTGGAGGCACAGGTACGGATACTACAGTCTCCCAGAGTCATTCCTACAGCCAACATTTGGGGGCTGGGCCCTGGGGATACAGTGGTGAGCAAAGCGGACACAGTCCCTGCCCTCGTGGAGCCCACAGTTCACAGAGGGGCTGAAGCAAAGCTTGTCTCTCTTCTTCCTTTGGCATCACCCTCTCTGCTTTCATTGTTTCCCTGTGTCCTGCCCTTTCTTCAGCTCTATTCCTGCCAACCTTGAACCTTGGAGGAACTCTTCTATAACAGACTACTGGTCCCTCCCTTCCGCCAGGGCCTCGTTAAGCATCAGCCCGAATGAGCTCACTCTCACTGCAGTCCAGTGGGAGATTTTTAGCTATGGCTGTTCACTGGTGTGCCGACCCACTGATCTAGGCTTCTGGACTCTTGTGATCTTGGTGCTGTTGGGGGGGAACATGTCACACTCACAGTTAAAGATCAGTTGTGGGATGGTAGTTAAGATGCAAATGTAATTCATTCTGTTATTTTGAGCTAGTCCACTACAAAAAAGTCATGAAACTGTGGTTTTTAAAAGACTTCTGGACAAATGGAAATTCTGAAGCTGCTCTGTGTGTTTTCATAATTTCACCATTGGGAAACTGTGAAAGCTCCACAGACCTTGTCTGTGAAGACTTAAGCCCTGAAACCTTAACTTGCTACCCATCAAGGAAATGGTTGCATTTTGAGTTAGCCAGCCTGGTGCCTCTCAAACCTTGGCGTGCAGCAGTGTCATGTGGGGGCAGGCAGAGTCGTGAATCACACTCCAGCGATCCCAAGGCAGTAGGTCTGGTTTGGAGTTTAAGAATCTGCCAGTTTAGCCAGCATGCCTGATGACCATGCTGCAAGTAGTCACTTGGAAAACTTCCACCAAAGAAATGCATGGCTGACAGTGGAAACAGTCTCTAATCAACCAAGGGAGGAGATAGTTCAAGCTACATTTATATTTATCCAATTTAAAGAAAAATAGTGACTAATATTTTGGCATCATTTTATAGTTTTCAAAATGCTTTCTCTAATGTTATCTCATTTGATTCTCATAAGAATCTCGAGGGTGGGTGGTGCTGTCCTCTCTGTTTTCTGGCTGAGGGCTGATGGAAAGACAGAGAATTGTGGCTTAGAGCACTGGCTTTGAATCTGAACACTGACTTTATTGCTTACTAGTTTTAGGACCTTAGATGATTGATTTAAGCCCTTTATTCCTCAGTTTCCTCACCTCTGAAATAGGAATATTGATAGGTTTTTATGAGGTTCAAATTAGCTAAGGCAAATTAAGTACTTAGGAAGAACCCAGCAAATGTTAGTGAAAAAAGAACAGTGAACAGAGAGAGGTGATTTGATTTGCTCAAAGTTGCACAACTAAGTAGACACCAGAGCCAGGTCTTGCCTCCAGGGAGGCCTGGCTCCAAACATCATCTCCTGCCAAGCTGTCCCTCTGTGGGGCCTCAGCCATGAACCAGGGAACTGATATTTGCTGCCATGATCATGAGGCCAGTCCTCACCGGGGCTGTTCCATCCTTGCCCAGAAGGTGACTGAGAGAGGGGCAGGAGTGGAGAGGCAGTGAGAATGTGAATACTCTTGTTGGCAGTCCCCCTGGTCACCCGAAATTGATTATCAGGCCTCCAAAACAGGGTGCTTGGCTTGAGGGCAGCAGCTGAGGTCCAGGGTGGGATCCTGCTTTCTAGACTGCACTTTGTGATGGGAAACAAACTCAAATACCTATGGGGGCCAAACCAGTCATATAAATGATAGTTCACTTTTCATTTGTTAGGTATTTCTGTGCACCATTTCATTTTGTCCTCCCTTCTGTATGTAGCAAGTACTGTTACATGCCCATTTCATAGCTCAGGAAATTGAGGCATGGAAAGATTAAGCATCTTGTCCATAGTTAGGGTGCTGGTTAAGTCCATGTTCAAGCAACTGGCCCGCAGAGACCTCATGCTTCAACGCTACTCTCCGCTCCCCTCTCCAAAGACTCTTCTGGCTCTGGTGGCTCTTAGCAGCAGCTCCCAGCATCCACCCCCACCCTCAGGGCTGTTCCATACCTCCATATGCACAGCCCTTTCACACCTGGCAAGCGTCTGCTTAAATGAAGTTATCTTGGCCACAGAGTTTCTTCTTTGCGTTAATCATGACTTATGATGAAAACAATATATTCTACAATGCTCTGGTTAGTGAATTTATTTGGCCCTCAGACCTCACCTCCTCAACCCCAGATGTGTGTACATATGTGCCTGTGCTCACTTGTATCCAACTCTTACAACCCCATGGATTGTAGTCCACCAGGCACATCTGTCCATGGAGGTTTCCAGGCAAGAATACTGGAGTGGGTTGCCATTTCCTCCTCCAGGGGATCTTCCTGACCCAGGGGTCAAACCCGTGTCTCCTGCATTGGCAGGCAGGTTCTTTACCACTCCCACTTTACAGATGGGGAGACTGGGTCTCAGAGAGGTGAGGTGACATGCCCAAGGTCACACAGGGCTGAGTGAGGAAAGCAGGTTCAGAACGCAGGACAGCCTGATCTCAGGCTCCGTGCTTGTCCCCTGCCCAGCATGCCCTCATCGTGCCTCACCTTGCAGGATTCTTTGATGCCCGAGCCCTGGCGGTTGACTTCCGGAGCATCGGTTTTCGGGAGTGCCTCACCGAGGTCATCAGGTACCTGGGGGTCCTGGAAGGACCCAGCAGCCGTGCAGACCCAGTGCGGATCCGCCTTCTCTCCCACCTCAACAGCTATGCAGCCGAGATGGAGCCTTCACCCACGCCTGCCGGCCCCCTGGCCTTCCCTGCCTGGCCCTGGTCCTTTTTCCACAGCTGTCCCGGGCTCTCTGCTCCGAGCAACCAGCTCGCCATCCTAGGAAGAGTGCCCGGCCCCATGCTTCCCAATGCCTCCTCTCTGGCTTACCCCATCCCGGCCCTCCGAGCAGCCCCCTTGCGCAGAGCTGCTGGCGCCATCCTGCCAGCCCGGAGGAATTTGCTGCCCAGTCGAGGGGCATCTTCTGCCCGGAGGGCCCGCCCCCTGGAGAGGCCAGCTGCGCCCCTGCCTGCAGCCCCTGGTGGCAGGGCCGCCAGGAGCAGCCACGTGGCACCCCTCCTTCGGTCTCCTTCCCCTGTCCCCCCTGGCGTGGTAGGGTCTCCTGCTTATGTGGCTGTTCCTGCCCCCAGACCTTCTTCCCCGGGGCCAGCTGGGAGGCCAGCGGGAGCTATGCTCTGCCGCTCCTGGGTCTCCGAGATCACTGAAGTCGGGGCTTTCTGAGCTGGCTTTGCTCCCAGGAAGGAGGAGAGTTCTTTTTCCAGGAGCTCTAAAAATGGCGTTGCCTTTTCTGCTCTGCTTCCTGGACTGGTTATGTATGAAGGTGTCTTCTTCACCCATCCAAGGAACCCTCCTCCTTTGGCTCATTTCCCCTCCTCACTGCTTGTCCTGGCTTCTCCTGGAGCTGTTCTGATCTCAGAGTATGGGTCTCATTTCTTCCCGGGACAGAGGAGTCCCACGAGAGTCCCCCAAGAGCTGTGCCCAGACCCCTTTCCTGCCTGAGAACAAATGGGGCAGTAGGCATTAATCTCAGGTCTGGGAACAACGCTTTAAAAGGCACAATGACCTATGGCGTGCTGCTTCCCTAGAGATCAGACCCCAGCCGGGCGCAGTGACTGCCTGGCTGCAGACTTCCCAGGCCCCTGGGCCGGGACATAGTGTCTGTTTCACTTCCTGAGATAGTAACCTCGCAGGGGCCACAAAGACGTCTCCTGGGAACCCTGTCTGCCCAGCCCCCCTATCTCCTCCCCCATCCCAGTGAACCCCAGAACAGACCTGCTGTCCACCACGGCCGAGACTGAGGACTGGGAGCCCAGCAGGGCCGGCGCCTACGCTCTTCCCAGCTGACACCCCCCCTCCAGGTGACCACAGTTCCCTGCACACAGCTGGGAGGTCTCTGGGCTCCGTGACTGGGTGTCCTCACCCCCAGGCCTTGGATGGTGCCCCCAGACAGGAGCCAGGCTTGTGCAGCAGAGAACCTGGCTCCCTGCCTCCCGCATGGTCACCGTCCTCCTGGCCTGTGGTCCCGTCGGATACACAGCACAGAAGCCGCGTTCCCACGTGACGGCGCCCAGAGAGGAATCCTCTTGGGATTCAGCACCAGACGTTTGTGCTGCCTGCTTTGCATCCGGCTCATGGAGCCCAGACGGCTGGGATCGCCAAGGGCTGTCAGGCTGGACAAAAATAGCTGTGAGGAGGGGCGAGAGGAAGGACAGTCAGAGGCGGCTTGGCCCTTCAAGGTCACGCAGTGGGTCGAGGGCCTGGGATCCTCTTCACCTGGGATTCCACGCGGCTGGCTTTGCTCAAAGGCCACTGCATTCCCGAGTTTCCGCCTGCCACTTTCCCTCTAATGGAACAAATGGCCCAGAGACCTTTCCCAGTGGGACAACAGAAACTGAACAAGATGGGGAGGATCAGAGCTGTCGCACCCACCTAGCACTGCCAGGTGGTCGTTAAAACGAAGAAACACTGCTGTGCCTGTTGACAAATACCTGCTTTCCCCGGCTGCCTCCGGGTGCCCCAACCACGTGGCTTTTCCCCAGGACCCCGTGCTGGTTAATGCCAGGCTGGCGCAAGGCCTCGGGGCCCTCCTCCTGGCAAGTCGTTGGTGCTCACTGCACAGTTATCAAATGCTTCTAATGTCACCCCTGGAAGAGTCTCCCACCCCTACCCTGTGATGGAACTACCCTCCCCAGAGGCTGAGTTTGGGGAGACTGCATGGGCTTAAAAAGAGTTTGCAAAAGCCCTGGGGAGAAAGGGCCCTTTCAGACAAGTGGGTAGGAGAGCAGAGATCATTTAAATGACCCAGAAAGCTCTTTTGAGAAGGCGAATTCCTCAAGGAGGGATAAAGAACTAAAGGCATTCTTTTACGCCTCAGTGTGAGGTGGTTGGATCAGATTCTGCTGTCTTCCACCTCTTTCTGCGTGGAGAGAGGCGTCATTTCAGGGAGCCGTCCCTGGCCTGGGGTTGCTGCTGAGGGACACAGGGAGGGAGGGCTGTCAGCAGGTTCCCGGGAGTTGGGAGGGGCCGCAGAGGGTGGTGGTGGAAGGCAAAGGCCAACGTCACCTTTCTTACAAGGGGCAGGCCCCTCCTCCCCCTCCCCCTCCTCCCCTCTTCCCTGGCACCCTCCTCCTCCCCGGCCACTGCAGGTGGCGGTTCACTGTGCCCCAGACATCAGGTCAGTGCTCCAGTCCTACAGTTTGACCACCTCCTAGCCCAGGAATCCAACATCTGATGGCAGGGCAGGACAGTGGGAAACACATTCTCACATTTCAAATACCCTGTTTCAAAAAAATCAGTTGACACCATTGAATGAGGTAGGAATGACCCAGAACCTTCAGCATCTTAGTTGCTCTGGGGTTCATTCTCCCTGAGAGATTGTGGGGGAAATGGTGACTGTGTGTATTAGTTTCCATGGCTGAGGGCACGTTTATCTTTGTTTATATTCCCAAACCTTTCTGGTGCCCCTGACTCCCACCCCATCGTTGGGGTTGTCACACATATTCAATAAAGTTTTTTTAGCTTTTCTGAAAACCTCTGCAAAGTTCTACTTCTTACATATGTCTGGAGTCCATCCACTTCTCTCTGAGCCCACAGCCCCAACCCTGGTATGGCCACAGCACCTCTCCCCAGATCTCTGCCCTCCAAAAGGTCACTCTGCCTCCTTCTTGCTTTGCCAGTCCGTTTTCAGCACAGCCAGAGAGAGCGCTAAACATGCAAACCATAGAATGTCAACCCTGGTTTCACATCCTTACTCCACTTCCCTATTATTCTAAGGATAAAAGGCAAGCTCTTCTTCTTGTTCCAAACTTAACTTTCAGCCTTTTTCTTACCAATCTCAAGCTTGTTGCCTGTGCTTCTCCCAGCCTGGCCTGCCTTCATTTCTTCCTTATTCCAGCCTCATTCCCATCTCTAGGACTTCACATCTGCTGTTCCCTTCGCCAAGGATGCTCTTTCTCTACTTTTGCAGGCTGAAAGCTCTTCATACCCTCAGGCCTTGGCTGAAATGTCACCTCCTCAGAGAGTCCTTCCCTGACTACTGGGCTTGACTCTATCTCAAAGTCCTCTATTCTTTTTTCTCATATGGAATTTACCGTTGCACATCCATTTGTGTGTTTACTTGCTGGTGAACTGTCTCCCCCACCGGGGCATAAGCTCCAGAGGCCAGGGACCATGCCTGGTGTGCACTCCACCCTGTATCTAGTTCCCGGTGCTGGGCTCAAAGTCAGGGTTCAATCAATATTTGTTGAAAAAATGAGCTGGGGGAAGTGAAGAATCTCCTAGACTTGTGTTACTGGATGATTCGGGCTCCTCTGGGGTGAACCCCGTGCTGGTCAACTTCAGGGGGTGGCTGGAGAGCACATTGAGAGCCACAGCCAGGGGACTGGAAGTTCTGGCCAATGGTGAGGGGACTCTGGCCAAAGAAGAGCACGAGCGTGCTTGCTCTGGAGTGCACGCTGACAGCTGGGAACAAGCAGGCCGTTTCTGCCAGAAGGTCTTGTTCTCCACTCTTGGCCCCGTTCTCTTCAATGGATTTGGCTTGCGGTGACAATATTTGCAGAGGTCTGCTCCATGCCAGGCCAGGCATGGCAGAGCCAGAGGTGACGAGGACCATGTCCCCCAGAGGGGGTGCACCCTCTGTCTAAGTGACAGATGGATGGGATGAGAGTGGAGAGGGAGGTCTGTTGAGAAGGCTCAGGGGTATCAGCCTCTGCTTAGTGGGGGTCGTGAGGGAAGGAAGTGCAGGAAGGAAGCCTTCCTGGAGGAGGACAAAGGGAGGTGTTCTAACCATGAAGGGAACGTCCTCTGGGGCAGCTCTGGAAGATGCCCTGAGACAAACACTGCTCTCAGTGACAGAGCGAAAGAACAGGTAGTCTGGGCACTGAAGCCAGACTTCTCAGGTTCAGACCCCGTTTCTGTTCACTTATCAGGACTGTGGCCTTAGGCCTTAGGCAAGTTACTTAACACCCCTGAACCTTCTCATCTTTAGAACAGGGATGATAGCTGTCATAGCTACTGTTAACTGAGCAGTAAACTACATACCACTGTGCTAAAAGCTTTTCTTGGAATGTCCCCTTATTATTATAATATGGAAGCTGGGCAAGACATAGTCTGCTAAGGTTAGGTGACAAGTGAATGGATGACACACAGAAAGTCCTTGGTACAATACCAAGGGGTATGTATGAAATGTATGAAATGCCCAGTCCATTTTAGCCATTAGTGTTATTAATGGAAAGAGGCTGGATCCAAATTGTGAGTGTCATGCAGAGTTTGGACTTCAGCCTGTAGGCAGTGGAAGACATGGAAGGTTTTGCCAGGTGAATGCCAAGCTGAGACCTTGTTTAAGAAACTTCTGTTTGGCATGGTGTGGACAACTGGGAGAAGCAGTATTCAGACTCAGTGCCACCTGTTCACTGGAGACACCTCAATGCTTTCGAAACATCAGCGTCCAGGCTCCAGAGATGATGGTTTAACTTACCTGCAGTGGGATTTGGGCATCCCATAACATGATGTGAAGAATCAGGATTTCCTTCTTGGTCAAGGTAAATTTCAACTCAATTGGTGCTCTGGATTCCAGTTTATGAGCCTGAAAAGGCTGCTGCCCTCTGAAAAGTGAAGCAAAACTTAATTTCCACAAGGGCCTCTCTGTTCTCCAACACCATCCTTGTCCCTGGCCCATGGTAGATACTTAAGAAACTTTATGTGTTGAAATTTTTAGGGACTTGTACAGTTGCCTTCCGTATCTGTGACTTCCACATCCACAGATTCAACCAACCATGGATCAAAAAAATTTTTTTAATTCCAGAGGGACTTCCCTGATGGTCCAGCGGTTAAGACTCCACGGTCCCATTGCAGCAAGCCCAGGGTTCAATCCCTGGTCAGGGAACTAGATCCTACAAGCCACAACTAAAAGGTCCCACATGCTGCAATTAAGACCCAGAGCAGCCAAATAAATAAAAATGAATAAATACTTTTAAAAAGACATTAGCTTCCTTCCCTCCTTCCTAGAGAATGAGGGTGGGAAAAATCACATCTGGATATCACCTGATCCTATTAATAGCAGCAAACATTTTCAAGCCCTTGAGCTATATCATCTCATATAATCATATGAAATGATATTTCATATAGTAGTAGCTTTTATTATCCTCATTTTACAGATGAAATTGAGACTTAATTTGTTAGTGAAAGTATCCAAGGTTCAAAACACTAATGAATGTTCTAACCAAAATTAGACTTCCCTGGTGGCTCAGATGGTAAAGTGTCTGCCTACAATGCAGGAGACCTGGGTTCAATGCCTGGGTCGCGAAGATCTCATGGAGAAGGAAATGGCAACCCACTCCAGTATTCTTGCCTGGAAAATCCCATGGACAGAGGAGCCTGGTAGGCTACAGTCCATGAGGTCGCAAAGAGTTGGACATGACTGAATGACTTCACTTTCACTTTCAACCAAAATTAAAACCTAGATCTGTCTGATTCCATCTTTTAAAAAAAAATTATTTATTTGACTGCACCGAATCTTAGTTGTAGCATATGGGATCTAGTTCCCTGACCGTAGATAGAACCCAGGTTCTCTGAATTGGGAGCTCAGAGTCTTAGCCACTGGACCACCAGGGAAGTCCCTGTCTGATTCCATCTTAATCAATATGGAACATGGCTTCCTTCCCCAGTGGCCTCTTATGACACAAACCCAAACCATTCAGTGGCTGGTGGATTGGGCTGCCATGTTAGCCTGGGAAGCCTTCAGCTTGGCCATGCTCTTTTCCCCTGTGCTAGTCAGAGTAAAGCCCAGCAGCTGTAACAAAGAGGCCCAACAATAACTCATGGACAGAAGAAGACAGAAGTTTCTCTCTCACCTAACTGCCTGGTGACTGTTTCAGAGCAGCCAGAAGCTATATCCATTGCAGACGTTTTAGAGTCCAGATTCCTTCCATCACAATTCCCTGCCATTCTGCAGAGCATTGTCCCTGCATTGTTAAGCTAGGTCTCCCTGAATTCAAGTCAATAGGAAGGGAAAGAGAACTTGGCAGAGATGTGGCCACAGACTTAAAGCCTGGGCCCCGAAGTAGCACATAGGTGTCCTGTCCATCCACATTTCCCTGGTGAGAACACTGATGAATAGCCACATCGAACTGTGAAGGAGGTTGGGAGATGAGTTTTTGCCCTATTCTCTGACATAAGTGTGAATAAATATTGGTAGATAGTTTCTATCACTTCACTCTTACCTCCTATTCTGGGAGGCTAAAAAGAATGTGGGAATCAGGGTCATCAGTAGCTACCACCTGGCTGGTTGTGTGTGTGTGTGCACTTGATCTGGAAGACAATTCACTTTGAGTTGGAGGAACCAGGTATAGGGGCTCCACAGGGGTAGGTTGGATACCCCTGAATGGCATTGTGTCTACTGGACCCAGGTCCCTGGAGAAATCAGCTAGGAAACACAGTGTAAGAAAGGAGCGTTTGTTGCCCTAGGATGCCCAGGTCAGTTCAGTTCAGTTGCTCAGTCATGTCCAACTCTTTGCGACCCCATGAACCACAGCACACCAGGCCTCCCTGTCCATCACCAACTCCCGGAGTCCACCCAAACCCACGTCCATCGAGTCGGTGATGCCATCCAACCATCTCATCCTCTGTCATCCCTGTCTCCTCCTGCCCTCAATCTTTCCCAACATCAGGGTCTTTTCCAATGAGTCAGCTCTCTGCATCAGGTGGCCAAAGTATTGGAGTTTCAGCTTCAACATCAGTCCTTCCAATGAACACCCAGGACTGATCTCCTTTAGGATGGACTGGTTGGATCTCCTTACAGTCCAAGGGACTCTCAAGAGTCTTCTCCAACACCACAGTTCAAAAGCATCAATTCTTCAGTGCTCAGCTTTCTTTATAGTCCAACTCTCACATCCATACATGACTACTGGAAAAACCATAGCCTTGACTAAACGGACCTTTGTTGGCAAAGTAATGTCTCTGCTTTTTAATATGCTATCTAGGTTGGTCATAACTCTCCTTCCAAGGAGTAAGCGTCTTTTAATTTCATGGTTGCAATCACCATCTGCAGTAATTTTAGAGCCCAGAAAAATTAAGTCAGCCACTGTTTCCACTGTTTCCCCATCTATTTGCCATGAAGTGATGGGACCGGATGCCATGATCTTAGTTTTCTGAATGTTGAACTTTAAGCCAACTTCTTCACTCTCCTCTTTCACTTTCATCAAGAGGCTCTTTAGTTCTTCTTCACTTTCTGTCATAAGGGTGGTGTCATCTGCATATCTGAGGTTATTGATATTTCTCCTGACAATCTTGATTCCAGCTTGTGCTTCCTCCAGCCCAGCGTTTCTCATGATGTACTCTGCATACAAGTTAAATAAGCAGGGTGACAACATACAGCCTTGACGTACTTCTTTCCCTATTTGGAACCAGTCTGTTGTTCCATGTCCAGTTCTAACTGTTACTTCCTGATCTGCATACAGGTTTCTCAAGAGGCATGTCAGGTGGTCTGGTATGCCCATCTCTTTCAGAATTTTCCACAGTTTATTGTGATCCACACAGTCAAAGGCTTTGGCATAGTCAATAAAGCAGAAATAAACGTCTTTCTGGAACTCTCTTCCTTTTTCGATGATCCAACGGATGTTGGCAATTTGATCTCTGGTTCCTCTGCCTTTTCTAAAACCAGGTTGAACATCTGGAAGTTCACGGTTCACATATTGCTGAAACCTGGCTTGGAGAATTTTGAGCATTACTTTACTAGCGTGTGAGATGAGTGCAATCGTGCGGTAGTTTGATCATCCTTTGGCATTGACTTTCTTTGGGATTGGAATGAAAACTGGCCTTTTCCAGTCCTGTGGCCCCTGCTGAGTTTTCCAAATTTGCTGGCATGTTGAGTGCAGCACTTTCACAGCATCGTCTTTCAGGATTTGAAATAGCTCAACTAGGATGCCCAGTGGGCGCCAAGCTGACTGATGATCAGCACCTGGAGGGACTGTGTAACACGCGGAACCCTAAGGGCCTTTCTGCATCCTGGCTCCCACTTGGGGAGGAGGCATGGACGAATGCTTATACCTTCCCTGACCTAGATGGCTGTCACGCTTTTTTGTCTGCCCACCTGCCAGGGACACCGCCAGCTCAGGGGCTCTGGGTCTCACAGGGCGGTGGGTTCTGTTTATCTAAGTTGAGCCTCTCATGAATAGAACCTCTGAGATGCCTTCATTAGTTACTTGACAGTGGCAGGTGAAAAGGGGCCAGGTGTTGAGTCTCCAAAGACAGACATCCAGGCTCTGGACTCTTCTTTTCTGCTTCATGTATGAGTTAAAAGAGGGCTTCCCAGGTGGCTCAGTGGGAAAGAATCCACCTGCCAAAATGCAGGAGACACAAGAGACGCAGGTTCAATCCCTGGGTCAGGAAGATCTCCTGGAGTAGGAAATGGCAACCCATTCCAATATCCTTGCCTGGAAAATTCCATGGATAGAGGAGCCTGGTGGGCTACAGTCCGTGGGGTCACAAAGAGTAGGACACGACTGAGCAACTGAGCATGCGTGTATGAGTTAAGAGAAGTAGACTGTTGTTCAGTCCACGAGTCTCAGAAAGCTGGCTGCCCGCAGCCCAGGGGCCATTTTTTTAAATTGGAGGACAGTTGCTTTCCAATGTTGTGCTGGTCTCCGCTGTGCATCGACATGAATCAGTCATAAGTATACACACGTCCCCTCCCTCTGGAGCCTCCCTCCCACCCCACCTCTCTAGGTTGTCACCGGGCGTTGAGCTGAGCTCCCTGTTCCATACGGCCGCTTCCCGCTAGCTGTTTCACACATGGTGACGTGTAAATGTCGATGCTGCTCGATTTGTCCCACCCTCTCCTTCCCCTGCTGTCTCCACAGGTCTGTTCTCTATTTCTGCAGTGCTAGTCCCTCAGTCATGTCCGACTCCTTGAGACCCCATGGACTGTAGCCCTCCAGGCTCCTCTGTTCATGGAGTTCGCCAGGCAAGAATACTAGAGTGGGTAGCATTCCCTTCTCCAGGGGCTCTTCCCGACTCAGGGATAGAACCTGGGTCTCCCACATTGTAAGCAGATTCTTTGCCATCCTAGCCACCAGGGAAGCCCTAAGACTACTCGAGTGGGTTGCCATGGCCTCCTCCAGGGGATCTTCTCGACCCAGGGATCAAATCTGAGTCGTCTCTTATGTGTCCTTTATTGGCA
The DNA here is from genome assembly GCF_963930625.1 of Muntiacus reevesi. Lineage (NCBI taxonomy): Eukaryota > Metazoa > Chordata > Mammalia > Artiodactyla > Cervidae > Muntiacus > Muntiacus reevesi. Next base: position 165,034,275 of record NC_089249.1, read on the forward strand.
GGTGGATTCTTTACCACTGGCTCCTGTCTGGGAAGCCCAAGGGCCATTTAAGTTCTTTCCTGCCAAGCACAACTCAGGTGGTAAGGAATCTGCCTACAATGCAGAAGACCTGGGTTTGATTCTTCTGTCAGGAAGATCCCTTAGAGAAGGGCATGGCAACCCACTCTGGTATTCTTGCCTGGAGAATTCCATGGACAGAGGAGCCTAGTGAGCCCCAGTCCATGGGGTCACAAAGAGTCAGACACGACTGAGCAACTAACACACACACACACACACACACGGGCCATTTAAATTCAGGCTTTGGGTAAAATCTGGATCCCATTCCTCTGCTCAAGAAAGTCCACTGTGGCAACACCCTGTCCCAGGCCCCCTAGGTATTCTGTTGGAGCTTCTGAAAATTAACCAACCACTCATTGCCTACAACTCCAGCAAGCCTGAAGGGAACCAGTCAGCAAGTATGAAAAGCAATGATCGTTTACGTCACACATCAACAAAACATTTCAAAGTGCTTTCCTACGCATCACCTCACTTACAATGCTCAACAGTTTGGTCAAGGGAGTCAGGGCAGGAATTATTATCTCCATGATGCAAACGAGAAACTGAATCTCATTTCAGGTAAAATGATCTGCCCCAGATTGAAATAATAGTAAATGGCAAAGCTTGTTTGGACAGCAGAGGAAAGTCTCAGATTGTAAGCAGGCACAGAGAAGTAATATAACATTATCCAGTTACTACCAAGTATGTACCATATGCAGGCCCTGAACCAAGTACCTTCCATGCAGAGTGTGTGTTTATCTGCATAACTCCATGATTTAGACTTTGGTTCTATCATTATCTCCATTTTACAGATGAGGAAACAAAGGCTCAGAGATACTAAGTAACTTTCTCAGGAAACACAGCTATTAAGTGACAGAGCTCTTAACTGCCAAGTTCCACAGTCTATCAAGTGCCCTATCTTCTGTGTTCACCCCTTCAAGATATCAGAGGTGGTGCTCAGGCCTCCAAAACAGCTCCTGGTTTACACTTCAACGCTTTGGCCTCAGACCCATGTGTATCAACTCAGCCACCTCTCAGGACACCCCTCAGCTCTGTCTGCCTTCATAACAACACTCCATGTACCAGGCATCCATCTAGGTTCTGGGATTCAGCAGTGAGTAAAACAAACCCCTAGATTCCTGGAGCTGACATTCTTTAATGGAGACAGATGATAAACACCTGGACAAAGACATGCATGCAGAACTTCCCTGGTGGTCCAGTGGCTGGGACTCTGCGCTTCCAGTGCAGGGGGTCTGGGTTCGATCCCTGGTCGGGGAACTAGATCCTGCATGCCACATAAAAGGTTTCATGTGCCACAACTAAGACCCAGGGCAGCAAATAAATAGCTAAAAATATCTTTCTAAAAAAGAAGACATACATGAAATGCTTGATAGGAAAGAGGGATAAGGTGGCTAAGTAAGGGGGCAGAGAATGATTGGGAAGAGGTGCAGTTTTATATAGGATGGTGGGAGGCAGGTCACGGAAGAGTGTTAGATTTTACTCTGAATGATGCAGGAAGGCCTGGCAGGGTTAAGTGTAGAGAAAACTCATGATCTGACGAGCATATCAGGAGTCACTGCAGTTAGGAACAGACTTAGAGGGGGCCAGGGTAGGAGCAGGGAGGCCATCTGGACCTCCCCAATTCCATGACCTCCTTCACACTACCTAAGTGCCTGCTCCCCAAGAACTCACCCTCCCCCCAAAATGGCTCCTTTGGGAAATCCTGACTTCACACAAACCCTTCTCCAGTCACTGCATCTCTCCTCAAGCTCCCTCTGCTCAACCTTCCCATGGTGAAAACTCTCAAATTTAAGAAGGTCTTTGGGAATTCCCTGGCGGTCCATGGGTTAAGACATGGGCTTTCACTGCCAAGGGCCCAGGTTTGGTCCTGCTCAGGGAACTAGGATCCCACACTCAGTGTGGCCAAAATAAACAAATAAATAAAACTTTGAAAAACAGCCTTCAAATCACTGACCCCACCACCTCGTCTCCAGTCTTTGGTCATTTCCTCCTTTGACTTCACTTCCTACCTAGCTAAGGGCCCAAGGACCCTCATGTCTGAAATCCCCTCTTCGAACTACCTCACTCCTTGTTCATCCCTCTTCTCTGCTGCAGTCACCAGGTGTGGAGTGGACCCCATGACCCTTGTCTCCTGGTGTCCAGACTCTTGCATAATCCCCTCCCCTTGAGAGTGGGCTTCTAATCAATAGAATATGGCAAATGTGACAGTTGTCACCCCTTGTTTAAGCTACATCCTATGGCAAAAGTGGTGGGTGTCACTCCCATGATTACCTTACCTTATATAACTCTGTCTTTTTTTTTCACTTTTTTTTTAAAAACTGAAGTATAATTGATTGACAGTGTTGTGTTGGTTTTTGGTATATAGCAAAGTGATTCAGTTTTATATATTTTTTATATTGTTTTCCATTATGATTTATTACAGGATATTGAATATAGTTCCCTGTGCTATATAGCAGGACCTTGTTGTTTATTTTATATATAGTAGTTTATATCTGCTAATCCCAAACTCCTAATTTATCCCTCCTTCCCCTCCTTCTTTGGCAACCATAAGTTTATTTTTCTATCTGTGAGGTTGTTTCTGTTTTGTAAATAAATTAATCTGTATCTTTTTTTAGATTCCATATTTAAGTGATATTGTATGAAATTTGTCTTTCTCTGTCTTACTTCACTTAATATAATAATCTCCTCCCTGGTGGTCCAGTGATTAAAACTCCAAGCTTCCAATGCAGAGGGTGTGGGTTCTGTATCTGGTTGGGAAACTAAGATCCTGCATGCTGTGTGACACAGCCAAAAAAAAAAAAGTAATATGATAATGTCCAGGTCCACCCATGTTGCTGCAAATTCCATTCTTTTTTGTGGCTGAGTAATATTCCATTATAGATACATATACAATGGAATATATGTGTATATATGCATACACACACCCCCCCACATCTTCTCTATCTATTCATCTGTGTTTTATGTGAAGGTCAGTGAAGATTCTATAGGCCCAGCAAGTAGAAGGCACTCACTATTATTACTGGTATTTTTTTCCTTATGTTGGCTGATATTCCAGAAAATGGGAGAATATTGATCAACATTAAGGAGAATATTATGTTCAAATATTATAAATAGTGTGTATTGACTGCCATTCTCATTTAAACAATGAAGCAAATATAGGAAGTAACTTTGTCTGGTTAAAAAGATGCCTGGACTAGGAATCAATTAGTTTAAATTTTAGTTTCATTTTTGCTACCCACGGTTAAATCTGTTTTTTGTGGACCTCAATTTCCTTGAGCTTGAACTGGATGATTACGGCAGGGCTTTCCAGCTGTAAAGTGATGCTCATGCTCAGATACAACTTATTGAAAAAAAAGGTGGGGGGAGGTCTGTCTTAACTGACTGGAGAGAGAGGCTCTCCTCGCAGATTTGATGAAGTAAGTGGCCACTTTGGAGCTGTGAGTGGTCTCTAGGGCCTCTGGGGTGGCCTTCAGCTGACTGCCAGCAAACAGCCAGGGCTCCATCATCCATCACAGGATGAATTCTGCCAACAACCTGAATGAGGTTGAAAGTGCATTTTCCCCCAGGAGGCCTCCAGATGAGCCCGGCCAACATCATGATTTCAGCTCCCTAAGACATAGAGCAGAGGACCCAGCTCAGTCGTGCCAGGACTTCCCACTTAGAGAACCATGAGATAAGAAGTGTGTATTGAGAACCATGAGATAAGAAGAAGTGTATTCATGCACTGAGTTTGTGGTCACTGTTACACAACAATAGATAATTAACACAGCAGGCAAAACCTGAGTCTTGGTTACAACCAACGTCCTGCCTGTCTTACACTTGCTAAAAAAAGAGTCATTCAACCGACTAGAACAGCCATTGGTTTGATTTGTTTCATAATCAGAAACCTCAGTTTGTTTTATAATCAGCTCTTCCACCAGGCTTTTCAAAATAACTACAGTATTACTTGGTCTCTCTTCTCACAACCTCATTGCCCTACCTGAACCATCATCAGAAGATGATCCCCTCAAAACAAAACAAAAAGAACCCCAAAAAGATATGATGGTCCTGCTTCATCCCTCACGTTGAATATGGAGGTTTTAGGTGACCTTGAGAATCATATTATTTTCTAAAGTCAACAGTATGGAGGTATAATTTACATATGATAAAATTCAAAATGTACAGTTCAGTAGGTCTTGACAATGTATACCTGCAGGTAATCACCACAACTGCAATATAGAACATTTCTGTCACCCAAAAAGTTCCCTTCTGCTTACTGCTATGAAGCCAATCACCTCCTCCTACTCTAGCTTCCTGGCCATCACTGATCTACTTTCCGTCACTACATTTGTGCCTTTTAATTTTCATATAAATGGAATCGTACAGTGTATAACCTTCTGAGTCTGACTCCCTTCTCTTTGCATCATGCTTTAGAGATTCAGGTTCTGTCAATCAGCTGTTCCCTCCTCTTTAGGGTTGTAGTATTCCACTGCAGGTATGAACCACAGTTTGTTGATTCATTCATCTGTTGATGATCATTTGGGTTGTTCTCTGAGAATACAAAAAGATTATTTAGAAGTTTATTTTGGGAGTACACAATGTGTTTCTACTCATTAACGTTACTAATTCAAAACACTAGTTCTTTCTTAACCTTTAAAACTCAGCCTACAAATCATGTTTGAGAATCTAGCAGATTTTAGCAAGTGTTATTAAGGACTTCTTACAAACTTTCCTCTTCAAACATTTGAAGTACATTTATAAATGAATAGCTTTGATTTCCTTTTTCAGTATCTCATTTGCCTGATATAGACAAAACCTTCCTAAAGTTTCATTGTTATAAATCTAATAAATCCAACTTATAAATATGATGAGCCTTAAGTTCTCTTAAAAATATATTTATGTATGAAGCCAAATGTGTGGAGATTTCTTTTTTAAACAGAAATGTTATTAATAATACTCAAGTTTTAATTCTTGCTTTAGCATGCTGTACTTACTTAATCCTAAGGGGCTTCCCAGGTGGCACTTGTGGTAAAGAACCTACCTGCCAATGCAGGAGACTTAAGAGATGCAGGTTCAATCCCTGGGTCAGGAAGATCCCCTGGAGAAGGGCATGACAATCGACTCCAATATTCTTGCTTGGAGAATCCAATGGACAGAGAAGCCTGATGAGCTACAGTCCACAGGGTTGCAAAGAGTCGGACATGACTAAACGACTTAGCACACACACATCCTAAATCTTCCTTAGCTAAGTTGTACACCCACATCAGGTACTCTCTAAAAAAGGAAGTTCCATCCAGGTAGCAGAACTTAATTCTTCACCTTCCTAGGGTTGAAAGATGTGTTTCTGCTTAAGGAAAAAGAAAAAAAAATAAAAACCCACGGCCCTCTCATCCATTGAGGTCACTGGTGCAGTAAGAAAGACAGCTGTGAGGCTGTGGTCTCCAGCCACATCCTCACCAGGGCCTCAAAGTCTGTTTGTGAAGGTGAATCTCTGATTCAGTTGAAATAGCTGCGGACAGCCGCTCATTACACAGCTGGTGGGGTGAGTGAAACAGTGACAGGTATTGGCTTTGGGGCCTCTTTCTGTTTGATTCAAGAAGGACTGAAAGCGTCTCACTCAACCTGAGAAGCTGGCTGGCTGACCACACTACATGGTGGTCCAACATGTCCTTTCAAGCAAAAACCTGTGAGTATTTGCAGGTAGATCAGGAATAACAAATATCTGGTACATGAGCAGCCACTCTCCCATCCTGTCTCCGTGGCAGACATTGCTAATCAATCACCACATGCCTTCCCCTTGTTAAGACAGTGCTACCTTGGGCCAATAAACTGAGGTTAGCATATAAGGTGCCTTCCCTGGACTAACCAACTTCGATGAGAAAATGAGGTCTGTCCACTGGGCTCTTACTCAGGACTGGGTTAACGGGTAACTGGGCTTGGGGCTTGTTCCTGTCTTCTGTGAACAACTGTGACCTGCAGTGCAATGACCCCATGCAGTGAAGAGTGGGGAGGAGGCCTGGGTGTTACCCACTCCTATGGAGTGGGTGCTTCTGTTGAAGACCCCTTGTTGGGAGGTAGGGGGGCTGCAGCAGGCTCCCTGGGACACAACCCAGGCTTGAAGTTCTGAGTGGAGAACCCAGGTCCCAGCCCCGGGCAGAGCTCCACCGGCCTCCCTGGGTGGTCATGGGCGGAGCCCCCTCAAAGCCGCCAGAATCACACCCCCAGCCCAGGCCCTTAAAGTCCAGATCAGATGCCCAACAGCCACGCGTCTAAGAAGCATCCAAACTGACAGGCGCAAAACCAAACTCCGGATTCCCACCCTGCCCCCCGTCCCTGACACTGTCCTCCCTGAATCCTCAAGGCCCCAGGATATGATAGTTCTGTCCTGCCAGTTGTTCAGGCTCAAGTTCCTGGAGTTGTCCTTGACGCCTCTTTCTCTCACAGCCCACATCATATCTGTCAGCAAATCCTATCAGCACTGTCTTCAAAACAGATCCAGAATCTGGCCACATCCCACCACCAGCACCTCCAGCATGTTTACCCTCCAGTCCAAGCCCTCGGTGTCTCTCCATCTCTCCCCCGGATCTCTGCAGTGGCCTCCTCCCAGGCTCCCTGCCTCCATCTGCCCTGCAGTCTATTCCCCTAACAGCAACTGCAGGGGGCTTGGAACACAGAAATCAGATGAGGCCCCCCGCTTGCTCAGAACCTGCCAATGTCTTATCAGCCCACGTGAAGTCCAAAGGCTCGCCAGGCTTCAAGGCCCTACGAGATTGTCTCCCTATTTTCCCGCCTCACCTCTGGCCCCATGTCATAGTGTTCGCCCCATCGCCCTCCAACTTCTGCTACCCTGGCCTCTTTGCCACTCCTTGAAGACATTCTCTCTGCCCAAATGCTTGACTTCCAGACATCCACATGGCTCCTAGACATCCAGAAGTTGGCCCACTCTCTTCCTCTGTTTTTTGCTGGATGCTACTTTGATGAAGCCTTCTCTGACAGTCCTATTTTATTTATCTATCAAAGACTTTTTTGATGCGGACCATTTTTTGGTTGTGCTGAGTCTTCTTCTTTGCTTCGCAAGGGCTTTCTCTAGTTGTGGTGAGCAGGGGCTACTCTTCATTGTGGCGTATGAGCTTCTCATTACGGTGGCTTCTCTCGTTGCCGAGCACAGCCTCTAGGCGCATGGGCTTCAGTAGTTGTGGTGCATGGGCTTAGATGCTCTGCAACATGTGAGATCTTCCTGGACCATCAAACCCATGTCCCCTGCATTGACAGGTGGATTCTTATCCACTATACCACCGGGGAAATCCCTGACAGCCCCCTTTTAAACTGCAAGTCTGCCTCCAGCCCCATGCTCTGTCCCCCTTCCATGCTCTATTCTTGGCCATCTTCATTACTTACGCTAAGACAATTACAAACTTTTTCTTGTTTATTATTCATCTCCCTCCCTCGAATGTAGGCTTCAGGAGGCAGGGAGGTCTGTGTGTGCACATGTGTGGTTGCTCCACCCTTGGTACCTACAATGGTGATAGCATTAGAACATAGGAGTCATTCAATCAATATTTGCTGAGTTAATAATAACAATAGCTAAAGTACTTACTAACTGCCAGACGCAGTTTCAAAAATACTTTTCACATATCATCTCGACCCATTTTTGCCATAGTTTCATGAGCAAATCCTAATATCCCCATAGACAGATAAGGAAACTGAAGCACAGAGCTCTTATGGTGCTTGCTAGTATGTGTGGAGGCCAGAATTTTAATCCAGATAGCTGACTCCAGATATTGACTTCTTAGCCACTCCATTATATTGCTCTCAAATGAATTAATTAATAGATGGAAAAAATGAATGAGCTATTATTGCAACCACAGCAGAAACAATGAAGTTTAGAATCAGACAGAAGTAGGGTAAAATTCCAGATTTTCTGCATACTAGAATACAAGATTTGGATAGGTTTCTTATCTTCTCTAAATCTCAGGGTCTTATGGGCCCAAACGGGAAAATCTACCAAGCATTTGCTGTTTCAGCCGTTTTATTATACTGGACCGTTTTTCACATCTAGCCAATGGTCATGAATTTGAGCAAACTCCAGGAAACAGTGGAGGACAGAGGAGCCTGGTATGCTACAGTCCACAGGGTCCGAAAGAGTCCTGACACCAGACGGAATACCACCGCCCGTTTTCAGGCAATCACTGCCCTCTAGTGGTCAGTCAAAATAACTCACACCGTCCATGTGAAACACAATGCCTAAATAGTGTAGACCCAAAGCCAGTAGTTTCTGCAGATAAAATAGTCCAGGGTTCTTGATTCCTTTGGTGTCCTGCTGCTGCTGCTGCTGCTGCTAAGTCGCTTCAGTCGTGTCCGACTCTGTGCGACCCCATGGACGGCAGCCCACCAGGCTCCCCCGTCCCTGAGATTCTCCAGGCAAGAACACTGGAGTGGGTTCCCATTTCCTTCTCCAATGCATGAAAATGAAAAGTGAAAGTGAAGTCCTAGATCCTATTAATCTTCAGGGGCTAAGTGAGGATCAGGATTCCCCAAAGGGAAGCAGAAAGGACTAGCCCAGGTGGGTCCCTGAATGGCAGATTGACTCCAGGGACATGATCCTCATGAAAAATAAGTCACCCTAGGGACTTCCCTCGGAGAAGGCAATAGCAACCCATTCCAGTACTTTTGCCTGGAAAATCCCATGGACAGAGGAGACTGGTAGGCTGTGGTCCATGGGGTCGTGACACGACTGAGTGACTTCACTTTCACTTTTCACTTTCATGCATTGGAGAAGGAAATGGCAACCCACTCCAGTGTTCTTGCCTGGAGAATCCCAGGGACGGGGGAGCCTGGTGGGCTGCCGTCTATGGGGTCGCACAGAGTCGGACATGACTGAAGTGACTTAGCAGCAGCAGTAGCAGCAGGGACTTCCCTGGTGGTCCAGCAGCTAAGACACCACCTCCCAAAGCAGGGGGCCCAAGTTCAGTCCCGGATCAGGGAACTAGATCCTACTTGTCACAACTAAGAGTTAGCATCCTAAACTAAAACATCCCACATGCCACAACTAAAGATCCTGCATGCCACAACAAAGATGGAAGATCCTGCAGGCTGCAACTAAGACCCTGCTGCTGCTGTTGCTAATTTGCTTCAATCTTGTCCGACTCTGTGCGACCCCATAGACGGCAGCCCAGCAGGCTCCCTTGTCCCTGGGATTCTCCAGGCAAGAACACTGGAGTGGGTTGCCATTTCCGTATTCACTGCGTGAAAGTAAAAAGTGAAAGTGAAGTCGCTCAGTCGTGTCCGACTCTTATCAACCCCATGGACTGCAGTTTACCAGGCTCCTCCGTCCATGGGATTTTCCAGGCAAGAGTACTGGAGTGGGGTGCCATTGCCATCTCCAAACTAAGACCCAGTGCAGCCAAATTAATAAAAATAAGTATTTTAAAATAGATAAATAAAATAAGTTATCCAACCTCTCCATCCAAGCTTGTGTGTGTGTGCTCCGTAGCTCAGTTGTAATCTACTCTTTGCAACCCCATGGACTGCAGCCTGCCAGGCTCCTCGGTCCATGGAATTTTCCAGTCACGAATATTTGAATGGGCTGTCACTTCCTATTCCAGGGAATCTTCCCCACCCAGGGATCAAACCCACATCTCTGTGTCTCCTGCTTTGGCAGGCGTATTCTTTACCGCCGCACCCCCTGGGAAGCCCCATCCAAACAAACGCACACAAAATGGTAGCAGGTTTTACAGCTGAGTTTCTCAGACCTTCCAAGAACATATCCTCCACCGATGACAGTTAATTTTATGTTAACGTGACTGGGCCACAGGATATTCAGGCATTTGGTCAGATATTACTTTGGGTGTGTCTGTGAGAGTATTTTGGGATGAGATTAACATTGGAGTTGGTAGATCCAGTCAGCAAATTGCTCTGCATAACACAGATGGGCCTCATCCAATCAGGAAGACCTGACCTGAGCAAAAGGTCTGAGTAAGAGGGAACTTGGCCTGTCTGACAGCGGGGCTGGGCCACAGGCCTTTTTCAGCCTCCAGAGTCAAACTAAAATGTCATATCTTTCTGGGTCTCAAGCCTGCTCCTTTTAGACTGGAACTTATACTATTGATTGTTCTGGTTCTCAGGCCTTCAGGTTCAGAGTGAAGCCACCAGCAGCTCCCCTGGGTCTCCTGCTTGCCAACTGCAGGTCTTAGGACTTCTCAGTCTCCATAGTCATGTGGGCCGATTACTAACAACAAATCTCTTTCTCTCCTTAAAGACAGATAGATGCAGATAGATAGTTAGATATAGACACACACACTCTCATACATACTATCAGCTCTATTTCTCTTTCTCTAGAGAACCCTGATTACTTTATACAAACTGTTTTAAGAGATGGAATAAAAGGAAAACTACCTAACTCATCTTCTAGTGTTAGTATGACCTTGACATCAGACCAAGGCAATGGTACGTAGGGGCAAGAACTCCAGAGAATAAACCTAATTGTAGTTATAAGGTGCAAAAATCCTATATCATAAAACAGAAAGCAGAATCCATATTGTACAAACATATAGAAACATATAGTAGGGTTTAGCCAAAAAGGTGAGGGTAGTTTAACACCAGAAAAAGCTTTCTATATTCTGAACCTTAATATATTAAGGTATAAAATCATATTGAAAAAGCCCCTGATACTGGGAAAGATTGGAGACAGGAGGAGAAGGGGATGACAGAGGATGAGATGGTTGGATGGCATCATTGACTCAATGGACATGAATTTGTGCAAGCTCTGGGAGTTGGTGATATACAGGGAAGCCTGGCATGCTGCAGTCCATGGGGTTGCAAAGAGTTGGACATGACTGAGCGATTGAAATGATTGAAAAAGTGTGTGATCACTTTAATAAATGTGTAAAAATCATTTGATGAAATCACTAATTTAAAAAATATCTTAGCAAATTAGGATTAGTATGGTAATAAGTCAACCTGATAAGATATTCAACAAATGCCTAGACATCTTACTTAAGGGTGAAACTTTAGCGTTCTAGTATAAAGATAAAAAACTGAGGTAAGAATGCCCTTTATTCTCAACTTTACTGACACATCTAGCTAAATGTAGTAAAAGAAGAGGTTTAGAAAATAGAAAGGAAGAATTAACTCCATCCTTATATGCATACAATTTATTCTCTTTCCAGTAAATAAAGGAATCTGGATGTAAAATATAAGAACAAATAAAAGAGTATTTAGCAGGATTGCTGAATACTAGAGCATCCTACATAAATCAATGACATTTTATTGAATGCTTACTGGATTAGCAACAGGAAACAAGAAAATGCAATTAAAAGGATACCATTTCCAATAGCAACAAAAATTACAAGGCATCTAGGAATTTCTAGATTCTTTTTTCAGAAAACTGTAAAACTTTTCTTAATGTAAAGAAATATGAAACTAAATGGACTCTTACCATATAATTTGACAATTGTTTTCCTGCATATTTACTAAACTGAGCTGAAAAGACGTCCATACAAAAACCTGCACATAGGTGTTTATAGCAGCTTAATTCATAATTGCCAAAACTTGCAAATAACTAATTTGTCCTTTAGTAGGTGAATGGACAAAGTGTGGTACATCCAGCCAATAGAATATTATTCAGCTCTAAAAAGAGTTGAAAAGACTCTTTCAAGTTATGAAAAGACATGGAGAAAACTTAAATGTGTAGCATTGCTAAGTGGAAGAAGTGAATTTGAAAAGGGCTACAAATGGTATGACTTTCTGGAAAAGGTAAAACTATGAAGACAGTAAAAATCAGTGGTTGTAAGGTGTCGAGCAGAGGAGCAGGTAGGGAGAGACAGAGACCAGAGGATTTTTAGCACAGTGTAACTGAACTGCTCTGTGTGATTCTATCATGGTGGCTATATGTCATGCATTTGTCAAAGTCCATAAAATGTACAAGGTCAAGAACGAACCGCTTAGGCTTCCCTGATTGCTCAGTGGTCAAGAATCCGCCTGCCAGTGCAGGAGGCAGGGGTTCGGTCACTAATCCTGGAGGATCCCGCAGGCCATGGAGCAACTGAGGCCATGCACCGCAGCTGCTGAGCCTGTGCTAAGAGCCCGGGGTCACAACTACTGACGCCCTCCAGCCCTAGAGCCCGTGCCGCACAGCAAGAGAAGTCACCGCGGCGAGAAGCCTAAACCCAGTAACTAGAGAGCAGCCCCCACTTGCTGCAACTAGAGAAAAGCCCTCACAGCAAGGAAGACGCAGCACAATCAAAAATAAATAAATAAACATGTTTTTTAAAAGGAGTGAACCCTCGTGTTAACTATAGATTTCAGATGATAGCAATGTGTCTGTGTAGGTCCACTGATTGTAACGAATGGATCACTCTGGTGGGGGATGTGCAGATGGGCAGGATGTTGATACTGGAGGAAGCTGTGCATGTAGGGAGGCAAGGAATGTTTGCGAACTCTCTGTACTTTCCATTCAATTTTGCAGTGAACCTGTTACTTTTTAAAAAATAAAGTCTATTTTAAAACATAAAAGGAGGGACTTCCCTGGTAGTCCAGTGGCTAAGACTCCCAATGCAGGGGGCCCAGGGTTCCATCTCTGGTCAGGGAAATAGGTCCCACGTTCTGCAACTGAAAAAAAAAAAAAAAAGGTCCTGCACGCCACAATGAAGATCAAAGATCCCACGTGCCACACAGCCCTGGTGCAGCCGAATAAATAAATAATATTTTTTAAAGTAAAGGAAGATCTATATAAATGGATATATATTATTTGTTCATGGATGGGATGTGCTCCTAGAGTAAAGATGCCAGGTAACTTGCAAGTAAATCTATGATCTCACATCTGTTCCAGTCAAAAATCTAACAAGGTTTTTCATGGAACTAGACAAAGTCATTCCAAATCCATATGGAAGTTAAAGATCTAAGAATAGTCAAGAAAATACCAAAAAGGAAAGGAAAGAAGGAATAAAGGGGAGGAGGGGAACAAAAGAAAAAATAACTAGAAATAAAGGAAATTTATTTAATGCAAATTAATTTAATGCAAATTAAAATGGCACAGCCATCAGATAGGTAAAAAATCAAAGTTGGAAAATAACAAGGGCTTGGAATATTCGCAAGCTGCCAATGGGAGTATAACTGATACCACTGATTATATTGTGAAAAGTTGTATTTCCTACAACCCAGCAAATGTATACCCTAGAGAAATTCTCCCCAAATAGGCCCCAGGAAACTGTCAAGGCTGTTCCTGGGAGCACTTCTTGAGAGAGAAAAAAAGAGAAACATTTTATCACCAATAATGCCCACCAGTAGAAAAATAAATTATAGTATGTTCCTCCAATAAAAGACAACTGAGGAGCTAAAAATAAATGAACCAGATCTATATGTATCAATATCATGCTTAGCAAGTAAACAAGGTGCAGAAATACACCTGCAGTGTGAAAGCACTTAGGAAAATATTTGAAAATCCCTCTTCTTTTTTTTTTTTTTTACTGAGATAAAAGTCACACAACAAAATTTACCATATTAACCATTTTGAAGTGAACATTCAGTGATTTTTATTCTATTTACAGAGTTATGCAACCATCATCACCATCTACTTCCAGAACATTTTTATCACCCCAAAAAGAAACTCCATACCCATTGAAAAGTTACTTGTCCCTCCTCCTTCCTCCCCACCCGGTCTCTGGCCGCAGTTCAGTTCAGTTCAGTCACTCTTTGCGACCCCATGGACTGCAGCACATCAGACTTCCCTGTCCATCACCAACTCCCACAGCTTGCTCAAACTCATGTCCATTGAGTCAGTGAGGCCATCTAACCATCGCATCCTCTGTCGTCCCCTTCTCCTTCTGCCCTCAATCTTTCCAGGCATCAGAGTCTTGTCCAGTGAGTCAGCTCTTCGCATCAGGTGGCCAAAGTACTGGAGCTTCAGCTTCAGCATTAGTCCTTCCAATGAATATTCAGGACTGACTTCCTTTAGGACTGACTGGTTTTGATCCACAGTTGATCTCTTTTCTACATCTGTGGATTTGCCTGTAGATAAGGAGGAGAAGGGGACGACAGAGGATGAGATGGCTGGATGGCATCATCGACTCAATGGACATGAGTTTGAGTAAACTCCAGGAGTTGGTGATGGACAAGGAGGCCTGGCGTGCTGCGATTCATGGGGTCGCAAAGAGTCAGACACGACTGAGCGACTGAACTGAACTGAACTGAAGAAATCATACAATATGTGGCCTTTTGTGTCTGTCCTCTTTCACTGATGATGTTTTCAAGGCTGGTACATACTAGCATGGTAGCAGTGCTTTTTTTTCTTATTGTTTAATAATATTCCATCATATGGACATAACACATTAGTTTATTTGTTCATCAGTTAATAGACATTTGGGTTGTTTTCCACTTTGGGACTGTTGTGAATACTCCTGCTACAAACATTCTGTTTTGTGCACAGAAACAGATTAGGAGGATACACATTAGCTTAATAATAACAACTGTGCCTGGGAATGAAAGGGAGGGAGACGAATTGCACTGGGGAGGGGAACAGAGTGACCTTCAGCTTTATCTGTGATGTTCTACTTATTTTATACAAAAAAATCTATCTGAAGCAAAAATGTTAATAGTTGGTTATGAGCACAGGGGTTTTCAGTACATTATTCTCTGGGCTTTTCTGAAATATTCTTAAATGTTTCAAAGTAAAAGATCTTCTGGCATCAGGGGGCTGTGGGGGAGGCCAGGAAAAGCAAACACTGAGGGGTGGGGAGAGGCCAGGAGGAAGAAGCCCAGCCTAAGGTCAGGAAGGGGTGACTGGAGGCCCACAGAAGCCTGAGGCAGAAGCCCGTCACCCCTCCTGCAGGTCTCTCCTGGGCCCCCCAGGGAAAGAGCTCAGATCTGGTCTCTAAGACCCCTGGTGGCATAGCCAGGGCCCGGGAGAGAGAGGATGAGATGCCCTCTCTTCCTTCCTTCTCAGCCACAATTCTGGAAGGAGTCTCCATACTGGAATCCCACCCCATTGTCCCCCAAATTCCTCAAGCTTCCACCTGGGATTTCCCTGGTGGCTCAGATGCTAAAGAATCTGTCTGCCATGCAAGGGACCTGGGTTTGATCCCTGGGTTGGAAAGATCCCCTGGAGAAGGGAATGGCTACCCACTCCAGTGTTCTTGCCGGGAGAATCCCATGGGCATTCGAGCTTGGCGGGCTACAGTCCATGGAGTCACAAAGAGTCGGACACGACTGAGCGACTTACACTTTCACTTTCAACTCAGCACCAGCTAATTATGAGGCCCAGTGCACAACGGGAATGTGGGATACTTTGTTAAAAGACCGGTGAGCTGGTGAGGAGCAATTCCTAACTCCACAAAGGCATCCCCAGCTGGGCAATGTCAGCACACAAGAGCCTCTAGTCACTGGGTTCATTCATGCTCTCCTGCATCTTTCATTCAGATGAGTGCTTAGTACGAGCTTGGCGCTGTGTTAGACGCTGGGCTCACTGTGGTGAGCAAGACACATTCAGCTTCAAGAAGCCTACCTTCTAGCAGGAGCCTCAGATTTAATCCCAGACGCAAAATGGGAAATGCCATGAAGGCCAAATGGGGACCCTGAGAAATAATCACTGCGGGCTCCTGACCACAAGGTACCCCCCACAAGAGAATGACTCCAGAGTGGAGGTCTGAAGGACGTTGCTTATGTTGTTGTTCAGTTTTTGGTATGTCTGACTCTGCAACTCCATGGACTGCAGCACGCCAGGCTTCCTGTCCATCACCAGCTCCCACAGCTTGCTCAAACTCATGTCCATCGAGCCGGTGATGCCATCCAACCATCTCATCCTCTGTCGCTCCCTTCTCCTCCTGCCCTTGACAGTGGATGTTATCTTAGCCAAAGAGGGGTGGGGGCAGTGGTGTGGGATTGAGGCACAGGCCTGGTAGATAAGTGGGTGACATCTTCAAGGACCTGCAGGCCAGCCCAGCTAGAGCCAGGGAGGGAGGGACGAGAGGCCAGATGAGGCTGGAGAGGGGCCTTCATGGGCCTCCGCCTATACTCTCTGCCTTACATTTTTTCTTTCAGTTGGTTCCCTTTTATCCTTACCGAGGCAAAAATATTCATGACATCGAAAGCTTGGCATACCATGTATTTTTCCTAATACACAGTAAAAAATTAAATAAAAAAAAAATGTTCCTCCCTGTCCCACCTAAAATCATCTCCCTTCCCATCTGAGTTTGGAAAATACCGTTTTATTACCAGCTCTATCTTAAGAGCCATGGGAAAATTTTAACAGGGTTGTGACTGGGTGAGGCCAATAACATGGTCTTATTTACATTTTTTAAAACGAATTCTGGTTGCCAAGTGCAGGGTGTATGGCAGGGCCTCCTGAAGGAGACAGGAGTAGGCAGGCATCCAGGGAAGAGCCATGGGGGCTTGAGGGGAGAGGGAGCTGGCCCTTCCCCCCAGCACCCACATGAGCCTCACCCTCCACCCAAACCAAAATCTCCTTTCTTTTATCTCACTCTGCTGATTCAAGGTTTTCCCAGACTCTTCTGTGATCCTCCCATTTCATATCAGCCCCAGGATTCCAGACAACTTGCTCATGAGAGCCCAGCTTCCTGGGCTGGTTCAGGCTGATCACAATTAGGACTCTGGGGTCATGTCTAATCAGGCCCTATGGTCTCCAGTTCAAAAACAAGAGACTGATCACTCTGCATGTTCAGGAACTAAGTGTGTTCCATGGTTTTTATCACCTATGTCTTGATGGCAAAAGGAGAAGAGGGAGACAGAGGATGAGATGGTTGGATGGCATCACCAACTCAATGGACATGAGTTTGAGCAAACTCCAGGAGATAGTGGAGGACAGAGGAGCCTGGCGTGATCCACGGGGTCACAAGAGTCGGACACAGCTTAGCAACTGGATAGCAGCAATATCTTGATGACTCAGGCCCTGCCCTTAACCACTGGACCACATTGCTTCATTCATCCTCATAACCTACCCTCCATTGCCTGGCTGCCTCATTCAAAAGCCTTCTACCTTTTGGAAGACTTGACTCTTTCTGCCATTGCCTTCCTGAGGGACTGTCTGCTCATCCTCCCACCCCTTCTAGAAGCGGCCCTTCCCCATTGCTGCTGAAAAACCATGGCTCTTCAAGTCTCCTTTAAAACAAAATTGCCCTCCATGCCTCCAGTTCGTTACCTATTTAATTGGGAAGGGAGGAGCTTCTCCAATGGCTCAGTGGGTAAAGCATCTACCTGCAACACAGGAGATGCAGCAGACTCAGGTTCAATCCCCGAGTCAGGAAGATCCCCTGGAGTAGAAAATGACAACCCGCTCCAGTATTCTTACCTGAAAAATTCCGTGGACAGAGAAGCCTGGCAGGCCACAGTCCATGGGGTCATCCGAGAGTCACACGGGTTGTACACAACTGGAACAACTGAGCGTAATACACAGGGAAGGAGGATGCTCCATAACACCTTCTGCCAAAAACCAGAAAGACTGATAACCTGGCGTTCCTGGGCGGTGGGGGAGGAGACCTTTCCAGTATAGCCACAGGAAGAAGGGAAGGGAGTAAGTTCTGAGCTGAAGATTTCAAAAAGGTTGAAACTATAATGGAAGGTGAAATTAAAAGACGTTTGCTCCTTGGAAGGAAAGCCATGACAAACCTAGACAGTGTATTAAAAAGCAGAGATATCACTTTCCAACAAAGATCTGTATGGTCAAAGCTATGATTTTTCCAGTAGTCATGTATGGATGTGAGAGTTGGACTATAAAGAAGGCTGAGCACAGAAGAATGGTTGCTTTTGAATTGTGGTACTGGAGAAGACTCTTGAGAGTCCCTTGACAGCAAGGAGATCAAACCAGTCAATCTTTAAGGAAATCAATCCTGAATATTCATTGGAAGGACTGATGCTGAAACTGAAGCTCTAACATTTTGGCCACCTGAAGCGAAGAACTGACTCACTGGAAAAGACCTTGATGCTGGGTATGGCATGAAGTCACTTTAAGATCTGGCCCTCTCTAGGACTTCCTGGATGGTTCAGTGGTTAAGAATCTGCCTTGCAATGCAGGAAATATAGTTCGATCCCTGGTCAGAGAACCAAGATCCTACATGCTGTAGAGCAACTAAACCCACACACTGCAACTATTAAGCCATGGCACTATAGCCAGAGAGAGTTCAAAAGATCCTGTGTACTGCAACTGCAACCAACACAGCAAAAAAAAAAAAATAGATCTGGCTCTCTATCCATATATCCAGCTTTTGTTTGTTTGTCTGTCTTATTCATGGCTGTGCTGGGTCTTCATTGCTACGTGGCATGTGGGATCTTCCTGGACCAGAGATCGAACCTGTGTCTCCTTCATTGGCAGGTGGATTCTTCACCACTGAGCCACTAGGGAAACCCAAATTGATTGTTATTGTTGCTGTTGTCTTGCCAATAAGTCATGTCCAATTCTTCGCAACCCTATGAACTGTAGCCTGCCAGACTCCTCTGTCCATGGGATTTCCCAGGCAAGAATACTAGAGTGGATTGCCGTTTCCTACTCCGGAGGATCTTCCCAACCCAGGGATGGAACTTGAGTCTCTTGTTTGGCAGGCAGATTCTTTACCACTGAGCCACCTGGGAAGCCCTATCCAGTTTTTTTAAGGTATGTCCATTTTCATTTCCTCTCAAATTTTTTCTTCTTTTTTGTCCATACCGTTCACCCTGTGGGATCTTAGTTCCTTGACCAGGGATCGAACCCACATTCCCTGCAGTGGAAACTCAAAGTGTTAACCACTGGACTGCCAGGGAATGCCTGCCATTTCATCATTTTATATCCTGCCATTCTCATCACCCCATATCCTGCCATTCTCATCACCCTGCAAAGTTTTCAACACTAAACCACTCATAATTCTCTCAAAAGATTTCCTCCTCTGAGCTCTGCACAGACTCTCTGCATGGAATATCTTCTGCTAAGTGTCACATTTGCTTTCTAAATGCCATTTACTTAGTTCAAAGCCAGGCTCAGTCATCTCACAAATAAAGACATGGAAATGTCAGTAACCATATGAAAAGGCAATAACCCTAGTAGCATCAACAGCACAACAAAGAGATACCATTTTGCTTATTAGATTGAGGAAAATATTTTAAATTGATAACTTTCAGAACTGGCAAAGATGTAGAGAGCTGGGCCTTTTCATACATTTCTCTTGGGAGACTGAATTATAGAAAGCTTTTGGAAAACCCTGGTAATGCCTCTTAAAATTTAAAATACGTGTATTCGTTGACCCTTGTAATCCTTTTGAAACTCCGTTCAGTCAAATTAAAACCCCTGCTAATTAAGGTCAAGATGTTCATGCAATATTTTATCATGGCTCCAACCTGGAAACAATGTGTGTTTGTGGATAGAGAATGTTTGAGGAATTATGGTTCACTCTTATTGACAAGCAATAATTTGGATCTACCTGGGTTGATCTGAGTGTATGACAGGTCACATGTGACACAGAGCTAAGTAGATACACATTTGTGTGATGACAGAGAGAAAGTCTAGAAGGAATTCACAAAGCCATGATTCCACTGGGGAGAGGGAAATTTGTCTTCATCTTTATTCTCTTCCTTAGAGTTTGGCTTATTTCAATAAGCAAGCATTGTTCTTTAGTTTGAAATGATAAGTAGGTTATATCAGAAACAAACAAAAAAAGGCCCCAGCTGTCCCCTTTTGGAGAGAACTTTTCTGTCTTTTTAGTTAGTCAATTACACCCATCTTGGAATTACACTATTTCTTCTCCAAGCATTTACCATACTGTGATGCAAAGTATATGTTTGTGTGCCTATTTCTGATACTATTCATCTCTGTTCCCCATATCCAGCATATAATAGGTGTCAAACAATTACTGGGTGGATGGATGCATGGATGGATGGGTGGAAGGATGAATAGACAAGTTACTTCTCTCGCTTATGATCTGCCCAACATGGTATCTGTACCTAATTTATAGATCATTGTCCATTCATTTCTGGATTTTTTATTTCTTATGCCTTTGTCATTTCTTTCACTAGACTATGAGCTACTCAGAGATAGGGTCTGTGTCTCCTCCATAGTAGCTATCCTTGCAGAACCAAAGCTCTACACACATGAGTGTGTTATTGAGTTCTCATAACAATTCTTTGAGGCCAAACCCTATACATATATGCCAACTTCAATGAGCTATAATTCACAACTCATGCAATTCACCCATTTAAAGTGTGCAATTTAATTGTTTTGAGTATAGAGTTGTGCAACCATCATCACAATCAAGTCTAGAATATTTCTCCTCACCCCAAAATGAAACCCCTTATCCCTTAGCAGTCACTCCCCATTTCCTCCCAACCTACTCCCTCTCCTAGCCCTAGGTATTACCAATGTACTTTCTATCTCTATGGATTTGCTTCTTCTGGACACTTCATGTAGATGAAATCCTGCAATATGCTATCTTTTGTGACTGACTCTCACTTAGCATGATGTTTTCAAGGTTATTTCATATTGTAGCATGTAACAGTACATTATTACTATTTTTTTAATTATTAGCTGAATAATATTGAATTGTATGGATATCCCAAGGGCCTGGGCCCTGGGCAGAGCAGAGTGGTGGTGGGTAGGCACAGCAGTACATAGCTTCTCAAATTTTATTAGTGATCTTGATAAAATGCAGATTCTAGTTCAGTAGGCAGGGAGTGGGGCCTGAGATGCTACATTACTAGGAAGCTCTCAGGTGTTATTGAGAGATACAGAGGATTTTTACCCATTGGGCAGGGAAATTGGGCTCTTTCTCATACAAGACATCCACAAGCCTTTAATCCTGTTAGCCACCAAGATCACCTCTTTTTGTGGGTGGGTGGTGGCGTGGGTGAGTTCCTTCCAAAATCAGAGATATCAAATGAGGAGTCAGCGTGTACGTGTGTCCTTAGTTGCTCAGTCACGTCCGACTCTTAGCAACCCCATGGACTGTACTCCCAGGCTCCTCTGTCTGTGGGGTTCTCCAGGCGAGAATACTGGAGTGGGTTACCATGCCCTCCTCCAGGGAATCTTCCCTATCCAGGGATCAAACTCATGTCTCTGGCATTGCAGGTGGATTCTTTACCACTGAGCCACCAGAGAAACCCATTGCTGGACATGTTTCTTGTCAACACAAAATAATTAGTGTGTGTGAACTGCTTTGTCAACCTCAGGGGTCATCCACAAGAGACAGGATTATTGAGAATCTATAACATGTGTTCTGTCTGTTAGTCCTTCAAGAAGCAGACACTAAACTGGGGTTAAGTATGCAAGAGATTTATCAGGAAAATGTCAATGAAAGGTAAAGGAGATGGGTGTGGAAGCAAGCAGGGAGCGCCTTCATACCAGGATTTGATCTGATACCTGCTGGGAGAGCAGGAAGGAAGGACTGGGTAGGAAGGGCTTCACACTACAGATTTGAGAGAATCTTGCCTAGTTAGATGGTTAAGTCCTCAAGCCAAGGATATCCAGTAGAAGAGTCTCACACCAGGCAGCAATGGGCCAGCACTCACCTCCACCATGTTTGCCATTGGCTATGGCCCCTGCATGAACACCATGGTGGAGCCAAGGGGACAGCAGCTGTCAATCAAGTGTACCCCCACAGTAGGCTCCCTGGAAGGAGTTAGGCTGGCACATTTCCATGGCTCCCAGTGTCCCACCAGCTACCAGTGATCAGGTCACGGACAAGGCACTCATTCTCCCAAGCCTCAGTTCCCTCATCTGCAAATTGATGAATGATAGCACTGACTTTCTATGACTATTGTGAACATGAAATGAAATAATGTGTGTAAGCCTCAATACATTTTAGTTATCATGATTAGTATAGGCAGATTTTTGGAGATAATGGTGGGTTCTTTTCCAGACCACTGCAATAAAGCAAGTCTCATGATAAAGCCAGTCACGTGAATTTTCTTGGTTTCTCAGTACATACAAAATATTTATATTTACACTATACTGTAGTCTAATGTGCAATAGCATTATGTCTAAAAGAACAATGCAGGAAGTTCCCTGATGGCCTAGTGGTTAGGATGCCAGGTGTTCACTGCCATGGTCCAGGTTCAATACCTGGTTGGGGAACTGAGATCCACCAAGCCCCACAGTGTGGCCAAAAATTTAAAAAAAGAAAGAAAAGAACAATATACATACCTTTAATTAAAAAGTACGTTATTGCTAAGAAAAAAAGTACTTTATTGCTAAAAAATTGCTAACCATCAGCACATCATATAATCTTTTGGCCATAATGACATCAAAGATCATTGATCACAGACCACTATAACAAATACAATAATGATGAAAAAATGTGAAATATTGTGAGAATGGCCAAAGTGTGACAGAGAAGACGAAGCCAGCAAAGGCTGTTGGGAAAATGGCACTGATAGGCTTGTTTATGTAGGATTGCCACGAACCTTCAGTTTGTAAAAAACAGTGTCTGTGAAAGCAAAATGCAGTAAAATGAGATCTGCCTGTATTATTTTAGACAGCATGGGATTTAGAGTAAGAAAAAGCTTAAGCCTCAACCCACTCTTGTCAGTTTTTTGATCTTGGCCAGCTACTCTACAGAGTGTAGAATAGTGCCTAGAGTGTAGAAAATACCAAGAGGCATTAGCTTTTGTGTCATTATTTCCAAATAATAGTCTTCATTGCATCAGTTACTCCTGGGAAATGCTACACTCTAGAATGGCATTCAAAAACCTCTGAAAGATTTCAACTTTATTTTGCAGTTCCCTTCCCTACTACACACACACACACACACACACACACACACACACACACACACTTAAGTTCTACCCTCACTGGGCCACTCATAGCAACCTTGAAAATGTCATGTTGTAATAATAAACTATTGTATTATCCACTGTCTACCAAATGCTCTTTGTATGCCTGGTTCTGTGTAGAGTTTACGTATATTATCTCATATCATTTCTATTCTATCAATGAGGAAACTGAGGCCCAAACTTCATTACTAAGCAAGTAAATGTTTTATCCATGGCTGGACTTTTATCTGTAGAATGATTTCCTGGCCTCCATTCCATTTCTACCTTACAAAACACCATCTTCTGTTAAAGGTTCAGCTCCACTGTTACCTCCTCCAGGAAGTTTTCCTTGGGAGGACAGAAAGGAAAGAACATCCTCCCTTTAGAGGAAAATTCTGGGGCCCTTTTCCTTCAAGGGCCGACTGAGCCCATCACATGATGGAGGAGGCCCGCAGATGGGACAATGGTCCTAAGTTGTGCAGTTCGTCTTTTGCCTGAACCAAACCTCCATGATCTCAGAGACCCTGTCTGTGGATGAGGAAGGGTCTTCCTTCCTGAGAGGCAGAGCCATTGTTGCTTATAGGAAATGGAGCTTTTGTAGGTGGAATGACCTCCTACTGGGAGGATGGGGCTGGGTTTCCCCTGCTCTTACCCTCAAAAAGTTTCTAGATTCAAAGCACTTTTCACAAGTTCCATACACACACATATTTGGTTGCTTTTTTATCTCTCTCCTTCATTTGGGCAGGACATTCCGTGAATGTTTAGCTCACAGGTCGTCCCCAGCACCAGGAACAGAGCAAGCCTGGCTCTTAGAAATGCCACATGACCTTGATTAAATGACAAATGAATGACTCCAGAAAGCAAAGCTCTGACATTCTGCTATACTACAGAATCTTCAGTTACAGAGACCTCCCTGGCAGCCATGTCGTCACCATGAAGTTTTTATTTTTCCTTTCTCTTCCCACCCTGGACTCATTCTTTCTCTTGACACATCATACCATCTATCAAGCATAGACCCGCTGAGAGTAGGTTCTGCCCCAGTGAAAAAAAAAAATCACGCCCCTTCCCATTCCGGCAAAGATTTGCACTGATTTGCACTGATGTGTTCAGGCCTCCTTCCCGATCACCGGTCTGGTCATTTATGCAGCCTCTACCCTTTCTACCAGACCCTGACCCAGTCCTGTTTGGATTTTGCAGGACTGGAATCCAAAAGTCTCCTTTGGTGGCCTTGCTTCCCTCTAAGACCTATTATTAAGTGATATCCTTATGTTGACATGTGGGGAATCTAAATTTTTTTTCTATTTTCCCAGAATTTTTTTTATTTTCTTTGACTCTTATTCTCTCAGTTATCACATCTGACTAGTCACAGATAAGACTGGCTAAATTTTCTTTTAAGCAAGTCACTTTCTCCATCGCCATGGCCGCCACCTTAGTGGCCCTTACCTCCCAAGTCTCTTCCTTCCAATCACCCTCCAATCCTTTTATACTCTGTAGCCCAAAAGGTTTTATTTTTTAATTTATTTTATTTGGCTGCATCAGGTCTTAGCTGCAGACTTGGGATCTTCATTGCACCATGCAAGATACTGCTTATCGGCACACAGACTCTGTGATTGTGGCACATAGGCTTATTTGCTCCATGGCATGTGGGATCGTAGTTCCACCATCGGGGATCCAACTTTCATCCCCTGCATTGCAAGGTGGATTCTTCACCACAGGACCACCAGGGAAGTTCCCAAAAGGTTTTTTAAGAAATGTAATTTGAGCCAAGGCAGCTTTCTCTTAAAATCCTTTGGCTCTGCCCTTTGATCTCAGGATAAATTTCAAATTGGTTCAAGTCTCCTAGAGCAGGCTGTCTTTTCCCCCTTTCACAGCATCAGTCTGTCCTTCAGACTCCACTCCAGCCCTCTCTCACTCAGGGCCTTTGTACAAGCTGTTCTTCCTGTCTTCAGTTAGGTAACTCTCCTCTCTTCTCAGTACAAATGTAGCTTGATAATAATAATTATCATTTACACAAGCGATTCATGTGTATTTATGTGTATTGTCATGAAAACGCTACTAACTAAGCACCTTTAGTGTGTGCTTTGCTGTTCAGTCGCTAAGTCGTGTCCAAATCTTTGCAACCCCATGGACTACAGCACACCAGTTATGCTTATTCTTCACTATCTCCTGGAGTTTGCTCAAACTCATGTCTAGTGAGTCACTGATGCCATCCAACCATCTCATCCTCTCTCATCCCCTTCTCCTCCTGCCTGCAATCTTTCCCAGCATCAGGGTCTTTTCACATCAGGTTGCCAAAGTATTGGAGCTTCAGCTTCAGCATCAGTCCTTCCAAAGAACATTCAAAAATGATTTCCTTTAGGATTGACTGGTTTGATCTCCTTGCTGTCCAAGGGAGTCTCAAGAGTCTTCTCCAGCACAACAGTTCAAAAGCATCAATTCTTTGGTGTTCAGACTTCTTCATGGTCCAACTCTCACATCCATACATGACCACTGAAAAAAACCAAAGCTTTGACTACAGACAAAGCATAGACAGACCTTTGTCAGCAAAGTGAAGTCTCTGCTTTTTAATGTGCTGTCTAGGTTGGTCATCACTTCTCTTTCAAGAAGCAAGTGTCTTTTAATTTCAAGGCTGCAGTCACCATCCGCAGTGATTCTGGAGCCCGAGAAAATAAATTCTGTCACTGTTTCCCCATCTATTTGCCATGAAGTGATGGGACTGATGCCATGATCTTAGTTTTTTGAATGTTAAATTTTAAGCCAGACTTTTCACTCTCCTCTCTCACCTTCATCAAGAGGCTCTTTAGTTCTTCTTTGCTTTCTGCCACTAGGGTGGTGTCATCTGCACATCTGAGGTTATTGATATTTCTTCCAGCAATCCTGATTCCAGTTTGAACTTCATCCAGCCTGGCATTTCTCATGATGTACTCTGCATGTAAGTTAAATAAGTAGGGTGACAATATACAGTCTTGACATATTCCTTTCCCAATTTTGAACCAGTCCAGTGTTCTATATCCGATTCTAACTGTTGCTTCTTGACTTGCATACAGGTTTCTCAGGAGACAGGTAAGAAGGTCTGATATTCCTAGATCTAAGAATTTTCCACAGTTTGTCATGATCCACACAGTCAAAGGCTTTCTCGTGGTCAACAAAGCAGGAGTAGATGTTTTTCTGGAAATCCCCTGCTTTTCCTATGATCCAATGGATGCTGGAAATTTTATCTCTGGGTCCTCTGCCTTTTCTAAATCCAACTTGTACATCTGGAAGTTCTCAGTCCACACACTGTTGAAGCCTAGCTTGAAGGATTTTGAACAATACTTTGCTAGCTCATGAAATGAGTGCAATTGTGTGGTCATTTGAACATTTTTTGACATTGCTCTTCTTTGGGATTGGAATGAAAACTGACCTTTTCCAGTCCTGTGGCCACTGTTGAGTTTTCCAAATTTGCTGGAATATTGAGTGCAGCACTTTCACGGCATCATGTTTTAGGATTTGAAATAGCCCAGCTGGAATTCCATCACATCCACTAGCTTTGTTCCTAAGGCCCACTTGACTTCACACTCCAGGATGTCTGGCTCTAGGTGAGTGATCACACCATCGTGGTTATCATTAAGACATTTTTTTGTATAGTTCTTCTGTGTATTCTTGCCACCTCTTCTTAATATCTTTTTCTTCTGTTAGGTCCTTGCTGTTTCTGTCCTTTATTGTGCCCATCTTTGCATGAAATATTCCTTTGGTATCTCTAATTTTCTTTAAGAGACCTCTAGTCTTTCCCATTCTATTGTTTTCCTCTATTTCTCTTCATTGGTCACTTAAGGAGGCTTTATGTCTCTTTGCTATTTTTTGGAACTCTGCATTCAGATGGGCATATCTTTCCTTTTCTTCTTTGCTTTTCACTTCTCTTCTTTTCTCAGCTATTTGTATGGCCTTCTCAGACAACTGTTTTGTCTTTTTGCATTTATTTTTCTTGGGTATGATTTTGATCACTACTTCTTGTACCATGTTATAAACCTTCATCCATAGTTCATCAGGCACTCTGTCTATCAGATCTAATCCCTTGAATCTATTTCTCACTTCCACTATATAATCATAAGGGATTTGATTTAGGTCATACCTGAATAGTATAGTGGTTTTCCCTACTTTCTTCAATTTAAGTCTGAATTTTGCAAGGAGTTCATGATCTGAGCCACAGTCAGCTCCCAGTCTTGTTTTTGCTGACTGTTTAGCTCTGTATTTCCTTCTTCAGCTGCAAAGGATATAATTACTCTGATTTTGGTAATGTCCATGTGTAGAGTCATCTCTTCTGTTGTTGGAAGAGGGTGTTTGCTATGACCAGTGTGTTCTCTTGGCAAAACTCTGTTAGCCTTTGCCCTGCTCCACTTTGCACTCCAAGGCCAAATTTGTCTGTTACTCCAGGTAACTCTTGACTTCCTACTTTTGCATTCCAGTCCCCTATGATGAAAAGGACTTTTTTTTTGTTTTTTGGTTTTAGCTCTAGAAGGTCTTATAGATCTTCACAGAACTGTTCAGCTTCAGTTTCTTTGGCATTAGTGGTGGGAGCATAGCCTTGGATTGCTGTGATGTTGGATGGTTTGCCTTTTCGTTTTTGAGATTGCACCCAAGTACTATATTTCAGATTCTTCTGTTGACTGTGAGGGCTACTCCATTTCTTCTAAAGGATTCTTTCCCAGAATAGTAAATATAATGGTCATCTGAATTAAATTCACCCATATCTGTCCATTTTAGTTCACTGATTCCTAAAATGTCAATGTTCACTCTTGCTATCTCGTTTCACCACTTCCAATTTACTTTGATTCATGGACCTAACATTCTGTGTTCCTATATCATCAGACTTTACTTTCACCACCAGACACATCCACAACTGGGGATCATTTCTGCTTTAATCAGCCTCTTCATTCCTTCTGGAGCTATTTCTCTGCTCTTCTCCAATAGCATATTGGACATCTACTGACCTGGGGGTTCATCTTTCAGTGTCATATCTTTTTGCTTTTTCATACTGTTCATGGGGTTCTCTAGGCAAGAATGCTGAAGTGGTTTGCCATTCCCTTCTCCAGGGAATGTTTTGTCAGAACTCTCCACCATGACCGGTCCATCTTGGGTGGCCCTTCATGGCATGGCTCATAGTTTTACTAAGCTACACAGAGCTGTGATCCATGTGATCATTTTGGTTAGTTTTTTGGGATTGTGGTTTTTATTCTGTCTGTCCTCTGATGGATGAAGATAAGAAGCTTGTGCAAGCTTCCTGGTGGGAGGAACTGGCTGTGCAGAAAACTGGGTCTTGTTCTGATGGGCAAGGCCATGCTCAGTAAATATTTAATCCAATTTTCTGCTGATAGGTGGGGCTGTGTTCCCACCCTAAATTGCTCAGTCATAGCTGACTCTGCGACTGTGGAGTGTAGTCCACCAGGCTCCTCTGTCTATGGAATTCTCCAGGCACGAATACTGGAATGGGTTGCCATTCCCTTCTCCAGGGGATCTTCCCAACCTAGGGATTGAACACAGGTCTCCTGCATTACAGGCAGATTCTTTACCATCTGAGGCACCATGGAAGCCCATTAGTTTACTAACAGACTGGAAATCTGAGTCAGAGATGTAAGCTAGTTTGCTCAAGGTCACACAGGTAGTAAGTTCCCCACTAGACTGCTACACAAGGTTAGGGTCTATGCAAGCTTTGCTTCTGGTATTCATTTGTTTAACAGATATTTATTATTTAGTATGTGCCATGTAGGCACTGGTCCATGTTTCTGCTCTCATGAAGCATTCTTATAGCGGGAAAGGAACCAAACAGGCAAACACATATGTGAATGACATGATTTCAGATAATGAGCCTTGAAGATAAGAAGACAGAATGGAGTGCTGAGATGTACTACTTTAAATGACTACTTTAAATGACTTGGTGGTCTAGGAAGGCTTCCCTCAAGAGGGGATCTATCTATAGATGGAGTGCTCCATAAATGTCTCTTGATTTAATACACTACCTAGAGTATAAATGTCAAGAGGGAGAGAGGGAACTCATCTGCCTTGTCTGCCATGGTATCCCCTAGCACCTTTATCTGGTGTTGACATAGAGTGAGCCCATTTCTTTGAGTAAATATATAAATACTATTATCTCCTCATTCGTTTAATCAAATCAATGGTTTTCAATGGGAGCATCTGTGTGCCTTTTAGTAATGTCCAGTTTTCGGTGATCACAGTGATGGTGAGGGTGGTTCTTAGAATTTATGGAAGAAGGGATTATATCTTACAACACCATGCCCACAGGGACAGTCCCACATGGGGTAGATTTGTCCCATGTACTGCATGACTTTCAAAGGACCTGCTGAATCCTCATGCAGAGGAAAACTCTTTATAACGATCAGATCTTAGACTATGACTCCCTTTTACATGGGAACAGAACAGATTCTGTGTCCTTAAATATCAACTAAATTTCCAGGAAGACCACAACCTTGTAAATAGAGGGATGATTATATCTTGTTTTATTGAAGCTTTTCCAAAATTTGTTCATCTTTCCAGAGCATCTCATCACCCACGAGTACTACTTCAGGAGTAGCTGTCGTGTTCCCGATGCGTCTATCTTTAGGTCCCAGTAATCTGAAATCTGAATGTCTTCTCCTTTATTTGGGCCCAATAATTTACATGGAGCACCTATTATGTAACTATAATTTACTTTATGTCATCTTCATTTTACACTTTGGCAAGACATTGATTACAAACGTGATGCGCGCTAGCGGGTGACATTATCCTTGCGTTCGCAGACGAGCGGGTGGTTCACACTCCAGCCTTCCGTAGGGAAAACTGCGCTTGGGTCCGGCCGAGGCCCCAGCGGAGTGGTCCTCCGAGCGCCAGGGGTCGCTGTAGCTCCGAGGGGCCGCGCCGGGACGCTCTCGTGTGGCCGCCCCGCCTCGGGCCCCCGGGCCGAGTGGGCGGGCACGACTGCGCCCAGGTCGCGAGGCGCCCTTCGACCAGCAGCGCCCGGGGCGGGCGGGTATAAATGGAGCGGTGGCTCCCCCGGCCGCCTCTCTCCGCCCCGGGTCGCCGCAGCCTCCACCACTTTCGGGCCTAGGAGCCTGAAGCAAAAAAAAAAAAAAAGAAAAAGATAAAAAAAAAACCCGAAAACGCTTTAAAATTAAAAAAAAAAAGAGAGAAAGAAAAAGAAAAAAACGAATCCTCTTCGGAGAACCCGCGGGGAAGTCACTTTCGCACGCTTCCGGCCTGCCCGCCGCCGCCGCACCTGGGCGTCTGTCGGTCCCCGTCCGTCGGTCCGGTGGTGAGCCGCCCGCGCGCCCGCGTCCACGCGCCGCCGCCCGGTTGCGCCGCGTGGCAGCCCCGCGCCCGCCGCCCTCGCCCCCCGCGCGCCGGCCTCCCCGCACCACGTGTCCGCGCTGCCCTTCGCCGGCCCGGCGTGGGAGGCGGCTGCGCGCTCGGGCCGCCCGGGGCTTGCCGAGTCGGCACCGACAAATATTTGGTTTCCCTCTTCCCCGGGCTGCTGTAATCTTAAACCGCCGGGAGCCCGAGGCCTATATTTATAGAGAAACGCGCGTCCCGGAGGCTGCCGTGGGCACCGCTGGGTTGCCTCTGGAAATTTTTTTGTCATTCGGAGGGGAGTCCCCGTTTTAATTTTTTTCCCTTTTTTTGAAATTGGGAGCTTCAGACCAGGACAGCTGAAAAAATTACAAACTCCCAGGGAGGGCCATATTGTTTTTGAGAGCCTTTTGTCTGCGGTTTGGCAGTCTCGTCCGAGCCGTCCCCGAACTCCTCTCCGGCCCTCGGAGCCGACTCCCAGCTTCTCCGAGCTTCACTGCCACCTGTGAGCCGCGGCGTGGGCCACGGCTCCGAGCGGAGCCCCCTTTGTCCTGTGCGGTCCCTCTTAAGAAGTCCTCCTGGCGGGGCTCGGGGTGGTGGGGGCTGGGGAGATGAACGCTGCGGCCAGCAGCTACCCCATGGCCTCCCTGTACGTGGGTGACCTGCACTCGGACGTCACCGAGGCCATGCTGTACGAAAAGTTCAGTCCTGCGGGGCCTGTGCTGTCCATCCGGGTCTGCCGCGATATGATCACCCGCCGCTCCCTGGGTTATGCCTACGTCAACTTCCAGCAGCCGGCTGACGGTGAGTACAAGCTGTGGCCACAAACCTGTGGGCTCCCAGGAGACCCTGGGAGTCCTCCAGGCGGGTCCCCACCCCCGGGGAGGGGGCATCGCCACAGCGCACAGAAGCCTTAGTGGCGGACGGCATGCGGGGGTTGAGCCCCCGGAATCCTGGCATCAGATGACCAGAGTTTCAGTCTTGCTTCCCCCACTTGCTAACTGGGTGACCTTGGGCTAATCAGTGGTGGGAGGAGGGGGTGTTGGAGCCCAAGGAGGACCAGAAGGAAGTTGCTGTCATTCCATGTGTGTGTGTGTGTGTGTGTGTGTGTGTGTGTGTGTGTGTGTGTTGAGGGGCTGCTCTGTTAAGAGAACCTTTATTGGCCAGGGGCTTCGGCCCCTCACAGGCCTGAGGAAAAGGCAGGGTGATCGGAACACAATTTCTTCCAACATTTCACATGGCAGAACTGCTCTCCCCTCCCCTCACTTGACCCTAAGCTTCAGAGTCTCTGGTTTTGTGCTGGTGGATCTTTCAGGGCAGGTAGGAGGCCGGGGAACAATTCTGTGGACTGAACTTGAGCAGGTGCCTGTGTTAGCACCACCAGAGTATGTGGTGCCAGGCCAGCTCCCTGGGCTTTGGAGCAGGTTGCGCAGGTAGTCGGGGACGCACCGCTTGGAAATCCGCTAGGCTGTGGGGGATTATCACCTCACCTGTGGACAGTGCTTTACGCTTGTCAAAAACCCTTTCACTTCATCTCATCTGAAAGAGATAGGACTTCCGAAGAGGAAAAGGAACTGCGAAAGGTTGGAGGCTAAGCTGGGACTGTGGGTGCAGTGCTCTGCCAGCCCTAACTGGGGCTGGAGCATGTTGAGGTATGCTGCAGGCCTGGCCTGAGTGGGGCCAGAAGAAACCTAATCGGGGGCTGCACGTGACTCCAGAACAGAAGGGAACAACTGTAGAGAGACAGACCATTCCTGGGAGAAATAAGCCATCCTGTGGCAGAGGATCTCCAGGTCCCTGTTTTTGCCCCCACTTGGTCCACTGTCCGTGAAACCTACAGAATGTCACTTGCCCAGGATGCAGCTGAGACCAGAGAAGTGGACTTGTTGAGAGACACAGCACTGCTCCGGTCAGTTCAGTGGGGTCTGGGTTTTTTCCTGGCCACCGGGCCCAGGGAGGTAGCTGAGTGTGGCCTTTTTAGAGGGGAGCAGTGGGCCCTTTGGCTCTTGTCAGCCTCCTTGACTCTTGTGAACAAAAGTCCTGTCACTTAGAGATGGTAGCGCAAGCCATTGGTTAGTGTGTCTGCCAGCACATACCTCTGCAGGACCTCTCCTGCTATAAATAAGTGCAGCCAGATTTGTCAGACTAAGCCGGCTTGCCG
The DNA here is from genome assembly GCF_963930625.1 of Muntiacus reevesi. Lineage (NCBI taxonomy): Eukaryota > Metazoa > Chordata > Mammalia > Artiodactyla > Cervidae > Muntiacus > Muntiacus reevesi. The sequence goes on from NC_089249.1 coordinate 165,066,514, forward strand.
TGTGCAGTGCTGTCTGGAAATAGACAGGAGCCGTGTTGAAATGGGCTTCTTCCTTGCTAATTCATGAAACAGTTTGGGGTCACAGGCTGTGGATCAGAGTCCTCACAAGCGAGCACTTCTTTCCTGGACACTTGCTGACTTGGACCTGTCGTCCGTCTCCTCTTTGCCTGACCATCTTCCCTCATACTGAACGAATCTAGCTGAGAACAGTGGGAAAGGGGGTTGGAAGTGCTGAAAAGGAGCTACTCTGCTGGCTGACTGGACAGATGAGCTTGTGGAGGGGCAGAGTTAGGGATCTTGTCTCTGTTCTAAGTGAGATGGTGCCTTGAGGCAGGGGTAATACCCCCTACCCCAATCCCTTCCTGGAGGGGGAGGTTCTGGGTGGTGTCAGTGTGTAAGTCAGGAAAAGTGGGTCTGAATTGTTTACTGCCAGTAAAGAGAAGTGTTCTGCTGCCAGATGGTGTATACCTGGATTTGGTTGAGAAGTGAAGGAGCATCCCAAAGCACTGGGTTGAGAACTTGATTGGGCACTGGGACATCTGGAATTCCTTGGAACTCAGACGGAGGCTTCAGACAGCCTAGAAACCCCTAGGTGCAGGGCCTGCCTGTGCTGGCAACTTAGGCAGCGAGGTGTTGCAGTTTCATCCTTCTCATTCTGATAATAGAAAGAACATTTCCATGTGTGACCATCATTCTGATAATTAAGGTTTTTTGTCTGAATTTCCCCAGAAATTGAAAATACAGGACACTGGGCTGAATTCAGAGATAGCACATTTTCCCCAGTTGATTGTTCACAGGATTTTTTTTAGTCATTCGTCCAATAGACGAGTTGTAAACTAAGTGACAGCTAGTTGATAAAGCTGATGCAATATGTCACTGAAAAATAATCAGAAAGTCTGCCATTGGTTTCTTAAACGGCAGTTAGTTATACTGTTTAGCCATCCTGATCATGAGTTTGTCCATTTGATAAGATGGATCATTTCACCTGTTTCACCTCCCTCCCTGTGGGTAGTAGGCCGCACAGGCTGCAAAGTCTCTCTAGATGATATAAAGCTTAATCAAATGTAAGGTGTTATCATTTGATGCATTTAGATTATCTTGCCTAACTGCCTTACCCTAGAGGGACTGAGACCTCTGCCATGAAGGAAGACGATCTGCTAGAACTTCTATCCTCAGTAGTGTTGCAGGCTAGAGGAAACGGACGTCGTTTAATTTTAATAGAGTTCCCTGTATCAGAGTGCTTACCTTGAAAAGTCTTGGAGCTATCTGTTCCTAGGATGGTGACAATCATTTAAGTACACAAGGTAATGTTTTATATCCTCGACGAGAATGTGTTTCTGTTTTGCAGCTGAGCGGGCCTTGGACACCATGAACTTTGATGTAATTAAGGGAAAGCCGATCCGGATCATGTGGTCTCAGAGGGATCCGTCTCTGAGAAAATCTGGTGTGGGAAACGTCTTCATCAAGAATCTGGACAAATCTATAGATAACAAGGCACTTTATGATACTTTTTCTGCTTTTGGGAACATTCTGTCCTGCAAGGTAAACACTGATTAAATGATTTCCAGCAGAATAATTAACTGAATCATAAAAACAAATATTAAGTGGGGAATTGCCTTGGAATTGGGCGGCCGGGTATGATAATTTTCAAAATGCTGGAAATGGCTCAGAAGTCTAAAAGTTCCCTGTAGATAATCTCAGTGCCACAGCCCAGCATAAACCAGCAGGTGCTTTCTTGTCTTTGTTTATTCTTCCTTCTGCCTGAAATATCCTTCCTGTTTCCTAACTTTGGAAGGCATCAAAAGGTTCTCTTGGGGGGGAGGGTGGCAAGTACCCGAGCAATGCCTGGTCTCCAGGAAGCTGTACTTAGTCATTTTAGAAGCATGAATTCACCCTCTTCCTTCTCCATGCACCTGTTTCTGTGGGGGCATTTTGCGCAACTTGTGTGGTGGTGGTTTGCATAGCTGACTCCCCACCAGACTGAAATTCTGTTGTGGGCTTGGAAAATGGTTTGTCTTTCTGTAACCTTGTGGTTTCGTACCCAGATCTCAAAATATTTTTTTAATGAAATAAAACTTTTGGAATAGAACACAGCCTTATGGTGGCTACCATTTGTAAGTGGAACATACTAGGTACCTGCTGTAATCTCCTTCCTTTTGACCTTGGATGGGCTAGAGGCCTCTCAGACTCAGGAGCCCACCTGGCTCTCTAGTCCTTGGAGCTGGGCAGTGGTGCTGAAGTGGCCCGCCTTATCTTTGACAGGTGGTGTGTGATGAGAACGGCTCTAAGGGTTATGCCTTTGTCCACTTCGAGACCCAGGAGGCTGCCGACAAGGCCATCGAGAAGATGAACGGCATGCTCCTCAATGACCGCAAAGTGTGAGTGTCCCAGTCCGGAGCGACAGCCATCGCATGAGCCAGCCGTGGCCCCACCTCGGTATTAACTGGCACACACAAGGCGGCTACTGGTTCTCTCGGCCCAAGTGTGGCCTGCTCCTACCTCTCCACTCCAGGGCTGGTGAGTCTCCCTGCCTGAGCTGTGGCAGCCCTTTTGACTCGCCAAGGTGGGCTTCCAGCCCAAGCCGTGGCCGGCCTGCCGCCTCTCCCTTAGAAGCATCCATCTGTGGGTTTTGTGAGCATTGGCAACAGGGGCTGGAAGGCAGCTCTTGAGCCCACTCTGAGCAGGGGTCTTGGCCAGCGGCAGAGTGGAGAGGGCCCTGGACTGACCAGAAGCTGTGTACTAGCCACGTGACCTTGACTTTCCATGACTCAGGTCTGTCCACGGGGTCACTCGCTAGGAGTTGATGCCAAATTGTCCCCTCCACTTGGCTAACTTATAACTCAGTGGCCTTCAAAATACTAGGCTGGCTCCACAGTAGTACTTTTACAGTGAAAAATCTCATCCCAGTGCAGAAGAATGTTCATAATAGACCATGTTGCTTTGGTGTGGTTACCTTATAATGGAGAGATGGGGCTCTTAGTTAAGTCATACAGAGAGAAGGGACCATACAGTAAATCTTCGTTATGACAAGCAAAAGTCTTTTCTGTCCTTTGTGTTACTGAACAGACTAGGGAATGGGTTGCATTGATGATGTGTTTGTGCCCAGTGGTCAAATCTTCTAAGGGTATCACTAGAAAGAAATCTAAAAGATTTTTAATGTGAGGGTACCTTTTCCGGTTAAGCGTTAGCAGCACCAAAATGAATACAGTGAAAAACAAAGGCTGCCTTTTGGTTCACTCCAACAATCTCACTCCTAGGATTAACCACTGTTAACAGTTTGGTTTGTATCCTTCCAGACCTTTTCTATGCATTTACATAGATGTACAGAAATGAACGTTTTAAAAACATGGTCATCAGGTTTCTTCACGAAGGCAGTGTGATGTGGTAGGAGGGGCCTTGGCCTGAGCCAGGAGCCCTGGGGCTGATCCTTGAAGGATAGTCCCGCCTCTTTCTCTTTCTGCTGGGGAATTGGGGCATCTCTGAGCTTGCTCTCTTGGTGGTTGGAGGGGGACTCATGTTTTAACCTCTCCTGTCAGCCTTTAATCTGCATTCCTTTGGGCCCCTGGAAATCATGTTTTGTTCCTCTGAGTAATCAGTATTTTTCATGGTTTCTTTTTAGGTTTGTGGGCAGATTCAAGTCTCGAAAAGAGCGGGAAGCTGAACTTGGAGCCAAAGCCAAGGAATTCACCAATGTTTACATCAAAAACTTTGGGGAAGAGGTTGATGATGAAAATCTGAAAGAGCTATTTAGCCAGTTTGGTAAGTCAGGGTCCCTTGCCCCGCTGTGTCCCACCAGACCTGGAATTCATCTTTTTACTTATTTAAGAGATGTGGGCATCTAGACCCAGAAGTAAAATGCCTTATATGGCAAAGGCCACAGGGTAGATAGGAATAGACCCCAGGCCTCAGCTCTTGGCTTCATCCTATTTTGTCCCATTCCCAAGACCATCTCAGCAGCTTGGTCAGAATTAGAAGGCCAGGAATGGTGCCTCTTCACTCCGTCTGGCCTCAGCAGGAGCTTCAAGTGAGCTCCCAAAGAAGCCTCTCTTTGAGCTGTGGTAGAGATGCTGTTACTAATAGTTCTGTCCTTTGGCAATAGGTAAGACCCTAAGTGTCAAGGTGATGAGAGATCCCAGTGGGAAATCCAAAGGCTTTGGCTTTGTGAGTTACGAAAAACACGAGGATGCCAATAAGGTGAGAGTGACATGAGGGTTGGGGAAAATTTGTAGGGAGTGGCCCCAGCGTGTGGGCAGGGTCTTACCATCACATAGGGTGGAGCTGGCATTCCCTGAGAATCTAGTAGTTATGTGCAGTCTCTGTGCTCTGGAGTTACCTTCCTGAGGCATTTCACATAACTTTTCAAAGCATTTGGCATGTGCCCATCATCTCAGCTCTGCAGGCCTGTAGGTTGAAAGTACAAGGCAGGGATTTGTTCCCACTTATAGGTGAGGGAACCAAGAGCCCAGAGTTGCCAATCTGGGAGCAATAGCCACTTCTGGGGAAAGCATTGTGCTCGGCCCTCAACACTCAGTATCCTCGAGAGAACCTGAGAGATGGAGTGACAGCCACTTTATCAGCCTAGGCTCATGTCTGCTGTGTTTGTATTTATGCAGCTGTGCGATTTTTTCACTATTATCTCGACCAATGACCCATTTAAACATTAACCCTACTTTACTGATGAGAAGGTTTGGATTGGCCTAGGTGACTTAGAGGGAAATTAGTTTTTAGCCCTATAGGGAAGATTTCTTTTTCTCAGAATATTTGGTGGGACTTAACAGACCTCCGGAGCAAGGCCCCTGCCTCTGCATCTTGGTTTAAAGTCATGTATTTCCTCTTCAGGCTGTGGAAGAGATGAATGGAAAAGAAATCACCGGGAAGGTCATTTTCGTTGGCCGTGCACAGAAGAAAGTGGAGCGGCAGGCTGAGTTAAAGCGGAAGTTTGAACAGCTGAAGCAGGAGAGGATCAGTCGCTATCAGGTGAGAGGTGGGCTCTGCCCAGCCTACCAGCAGGGATAAGCACCCTTTAACTGGCAGGCTTTCTCTTTGGGGACCATGCGTTTGCTCTTCTGATTTCTCCCAAGATCAAGTTTAAAAGGATATACCTACCAGATACAGTGGCAATTCCAGTACAGGGACAAAGATTTAAATTATTTATTTAGGGACTCTGTTCTGGAATCCTCAGTCTGTTCTTAGTCTTGAGGTTCTGTTTACTTAAATGATAGCCATTTGTCTGGAATGGTGGCAGAGAGAGCCCTGCTGGGGTCAGTGGTTAGCCTGAGCAGCTGCGAGGAAGGCTGGGACTGCATTGATGGTCCTGTCCAGTCTTCAGGCAGTTCTTCCTCAGCTTTGATCCTGCATCAGAATCCCCTGCAGAGCTTGGGGAAACAGAGCTGGGCGCACAGCTTGTGCCTCATTAGTGGCAGGTGCTTGCCTGAGAATGCGCATTTCTAACGAGTCTGGAGATCAAATTTTGAGAACCACGGTTTTAGGGCATGTGTAACAGAGATCTTTCTGCTTCAGGGGGTGAATCTCTACATTAAGAACTTGGATGACACCATCGATGACGAGAAGTTAAGAAAAGAGTTTTCTCCTTTTGGATCAATCACCAGTGCTAAGGTATTCGATAGTGAGATTCCGGGATTGAAAACAAGTTATAATCCTGTAGAAGTTTATTGCATTTATTTCATTGAGGGGATAGGATCTAAATTTTGTTTATTTCTGAGAGTAGCTACCACATTGGCCTAGGAATTTCTCCTGGCTTCACTTACCATCTGAGTATATGCTCTGGAGAAGGGCAGTCATTGGGTTAACGTTGCACTGTCTGCCAGGCACCGGGATGTGGAGATGAACCTGACTCAGTCCCTCTCTTCCTGCCCCCGAGAGCACCTGAATCTTTCCCATTCTCTGCTGCTTCGTGCTGGTGTGGGGACAGATGGTGCTACAATATGAGCAGAGGAAATCCAGACGGGCTGTTTTCCATTTGTCTTGGGGCCTGTCTCTACAACTCTGCCACACTTTTCAAATGAAGGTGTTTTGAGGATTTTGGAATGGGGTCTCATAAGGAGAGGAGAGTGGAAAGTTTGTTTTTCTGTGTCTTGCATCTGCTTGATTTTCCTTGTTAATTACATCAACTGAGTTAGCCAGGGGCAGTAAGTGCAAACCCCCTTATAAAAATAAGGAGTTGAGTCCTTGAGCAAGAGCATACTGGTTAGGTGAAGATGTCACACCACATGTCCTAAGTGCTCTGGGTTTGTGGTGGGAACTGGTGGTGTCTGAAAGTTTGGGGCAGAGCCTCCTACAGACTCTGTTGCCACTTCACAGAGGTGCAGCCCACATCACAGAGTCCTTCAGGTGACGAGAAGGGAGGCCAGTGGGCCAGTAAAGATTTGGCAACCCTGCCCTGGCCCTTAGCTTGTCACTCGCAGTCCAGGAGCATTATCAGTGGTAGCAGGGTGTTGGCCAGAGGCCACCCTCAGGAATTTCCTCAGTTCCTCGCCCCCTCCCTCTTATCACCCTCTTGATGGGCCTCCAGCAGTGTAACAAATGATAGATAGTCTCTTCTAGCTGACCAGCACAGGAGTCGTGATGGTATTTGCAAGAAGAGAGCAGAAGCACCGTATCTTGAAGTTTCCTGGGTGCCATTTCCAAGATGAAGATGTCATAGTACTTTCACATGCATTATTGGTCCACCTTGTTGGTAGGCAGTTGTTGGGTGGTTACATGTCTTTACTCCCCAGGCCTTCTCTTTAGGAGATTCTCCAGGGTGTGAGCTAATGATCCAAGCCCACATGGTCACATTGCTCCCAGTGCTTCTGAGGGGAGAGGCTGGGAAAAGCAAGAAATGAGCTGCTCAGGCAAGGAAAAAGCCTTTTTTATTTTTCTTTCTTCTTTAAGCAGTATAGCATAGAGATTACAGAGCAGGGCTTGAATCCAGCTGCCTGTCTCCTGGCTGGTTGTCCTTCTGCTGTGTTTATTCCCATTGAATTGAGGGTGGCACACATTGATTCTACAACTCCTGAAGTTCAGTTCACCAAGATGTTGGGCAGACGAGTTCTGCAAATAAATTGCTTGACGCTGCTGTCCAGATCTCTGAGTTCCTGGAGATAGCTATACTTCTGGGTTTCAGAAAACATCTTTGGGTTCCTGCTTCAGCCTTTAGGCATCTCACAATATTTGGGAACTTCAGTCACTTGGGGATCTAAAAGAGCAAAACGCTTAGTTTCTCCCTTAGAGCTGGTGACTCAGTTGGTCTGGGGTCCATTATGGGACTGGGCTGAGATGCCCTGACTCGCCCTGGCAACTCTCACATGGGGAGCCCAGGTTTCAACACATGGACACCTTTGTCCTAAGTGGTTGGTCTCGTTTTTGTAGGTGATGCTAGAGGATGGGAGAAGCAAAGGATTTGGCTTTGTCTGCTTCTCATCCCCTGAAGAGGCAACCAAAGCAGTCACGGAGATGAATGGACGCATCGTGGGCTCCAAGCCACTGTATGTCGCTCTGGCCCAGAGAAAGGAGGAGAGGAAGGCACACCTGACCAACCAGTATATGCAGCGGGTGGCCGGGATGAGGGCACTGCCTGCCAACGCCATCTTAAATCAGTTCCAGCCTGCAGCTGGGGGCTACTTCGTGCCAGCAGTTCCACAGGTGGGTCTGCTGTCCGTTCGTGCCTCTTTGGAACCTGCCTGCTGACAGCTGCTCCTACCGTCCACAGTGGTGGGGGAGATGGACTTTTGGATATTGGAGCTTTAGAATGTCAGAGTAAAGATCCTTCAAATAAAACAAGGAAGGACTTACTCGTGGGCATGCACACACAGTGGCAAGGGTAGAGTAGAAGAATTGCTGTTACCTGACTCCTCCTCACCCACGCCCTTGAGTAGAGAGGGCCTCTGTCCCAAATAATCAGCCTAGAGCCTGATACGGAGATGAGATGAGATACTACTCTAGTGTGGCTTCAGGTCCTTAAATAAAAGGGCTTGGTTGCTCTTTCTTCCAGGCTCAGGGAAGACCTCCATATTACACACCTAACCAGTTAGCACAGATGAGGCCTAATCCACGCTGGCAGCAAGGTGGGAGACCTCAAGGTAGGTGGTGGGGAACAGTGATCTGATCCCCCAGGATGTACCTGTCCTGGGCTCCCCCACCTCCCCTCCCTGCCTGCTCTGGGGTACAGCCTAGGTTTGGTCCATGTCGTTCACCAGTGATGTGCGATTTTTGTCTCTTTACCAGGCTTCCAAGGAATGCCAAGTGCTATACGCCAGTCTGGGCCTCGTCCAGCTCTTCGCCATCTGGCTCCAACTGGTAATGCTCCGGCCTCTCGCGGCCTCCCTACTACCGCTCAGAGAGTCGGTGAGCAAACTGGCCTTGAAGTGTGGCCCGGGGAGGAGGGAGTCAGGACGACTAGGCTCTGCCCAGGGTTGGTCCGTTCGTTGGGCTCACCGTGTTGTCCGGTCCTGGTTCTGTAATCTTAGCTGTGTGCTTAGGTAGGTACTTGAGCAGCAGGAAAACAACCTGTGTTCTGAGTGTTGGTTCCTTTTAAGATTCTTTGCCTCATCGGTGACTGTGTGAAAAAGTTTAAGTGTAGGAATGTGTTAGCTGAATGACTGACAGCTGCAGAGGCAGCCTGTTCTTTGGGTGGGGTTGGGAGATTCCAGGCACTTCTTTGCAGATTATGTCCTATATTCCAACCAGGAGGTGGCAAGAGTTGTATGTTATCTGTTGGCTCTTCCTCGAAAGTAGCGCTAGTGGCCCCATGTGTGCTGTGTGCTGTGTGAACATGCTTTGGAATTGCTCCTTCCGTGGGACGTGGCCAGTTGGACGTCTGCCGCCAACACTGATGTGCATTTGCTGGTCTGTTGTAGGGTCTGAGTGCCCGGACCGCTTGGCTATGGACTTTGGTGGGGCTGGTGCCGCCCAGCAAGGGCTGACTGACAGCTGCCAGTCTGGAGGTGGTATTGGATGCACAGAGAATGGGGAAAGATGGGATTTGACGGGTCTTTGCCCAGACCGTTGGGCTTTAATTTCACTTGTCCTTCTCCTAAGGTGTTCCCACAGCTGTGCAGAACTTAGCGCCTCGGGCTGCTGTTGCTGCCGCTGCTCCTCGGGCTGTTGCACCTTACAAATACGCCTCCAGCGTCCGCAGTCCTCACCCTGCCATCCAGCCCCTGCAGGTGAGGTCCACCAAGCAGAACCCTAGAAGGGTTTCCCCTGTCTCCCCATGATATAAAAGCTGCCTTGCTTGGATTCCTTTCGTAGGTATTAAATGCCTGCTCTGTGTCAGGGGGCTGTGTCCAGTGGGGGACTCTAGTGGGAGAGAAGGGGCTTGCAGGTGTTCTTCCTGAGGAGAGTTGACTCAGCAGTGGCCCGGGGAGGAGAAGCCTGCTTCCTGCTCTCCTCCTCACAATGTGCAGGGGCTCTCGCAGCTCTGAGCTTCCATTTCACTTTCACATCCAGCGGCTGAGTTGATCCTTAGTTGTTCTGCAAGATAGGGGTGAACATCTTACAGATGAAAGGCTTGGCTTCAGAGGTATTAGGTTAGGTTGGGTTGGAGGAATTGGACCCTGATCCCAGGTTTTCTGAGCTAGAACTGCTGTCTCTAGAGCTGGGCCCCTCAGGCAGGACAGACAGGGAGCTTGTAATGGAACTCTGCAGTTTGCCTGGGGGAGAGGTGCTGGGACTTGTTCCCTCCTGCTCCATGCTCTAGGTTGGAAATTTCCCAGAAGGCCTGTGTGAAATATTTTTTGTCTACAAGGCCCTTCTTTTAAATGACTGTGACTGGTATTGACATTGCATGTTGACTGTCCTCAAGCATTTGATGTAATAAATACGTGGTGCAGTAAGGGGGATACAGGATGCAAATATAAGCATTTTGCTATTTCTGTCCTTTGCCCCAGTTTCTACTGGGAGCTCACACCTAAAGGAAAACTTCCAGCAGACAACTGCACATACCAGTGTTCACAGGACCTTGTTAATCATCAAGGCTTCGATGCTTTTGGTAATTACCATCACTGGCCTTGAGTCAATTAAAATCATTTGGTAGATGACTGCCTAGCACTGTAGGTTTTTCTTAATCATTTCGCTTCCCTTCGAGTAGCATGCCATTTCAATTGGTTGTGGTTTTTTTCCTCACACCACTCTACCTCCCTCTCAGTCCGCCAAGACTGAAGTCAGTTCCCCGACAGCAAGGACAACTGCTTCCATCTCCTCTTTGACTCAGTAGACTTGAGTGGGGGGCTCATGACCACTGTCACTGTCCTTTCCATGTGTTAACCTGCCGCCTCTCCTGGTTCCCAGGCACCCCAGCCTGCGGTCCACGTGCAGGGGCAGGAGCCACTGACCGCCTCCATGCTGGCTGCAGCACCCCCCCAGGAACAGAAGCAGATGCTGGGTGAGGGAGCCATGTGCTTGCAGAAGTGGGGGGGGCGGCCGGGGGGGGGGGGTCGACGCTGAACTACTGACCTAGACGCCAGCGTCCATCCTCTACTGGGATTCCACTGGGTTTTTCATGGAATACCTTCCCACAGGTGAACGTCTGTTCCCACTCATCCAGACGATGCACTCGAACCTGGCTGGGAAGATAACTGGGATGCTGCTGGAGATTGACAACTCGGAGCTGCTGCACATGCTGGAGTCCCCCGAGTCTCTCCGCTCCAAGGTGGGCGGGTTCTCAGAGCCTGTGGCCTCTGCTCACTGGGTTCAGGAGGACGAGGGGCGGCCTGGAACACCCAGGAGTGGCAGAGAGGAGTCTGCTACCCCCATGACCACTTCCTTGTGCCTCACCTGTGACCTAAGGACTGCTGGGTTGTGGGGATCTGGGAAGGTGGTCAGCACCAGGAGACGCCCCACTGGGCCTGGCTCCAGGGACGGGCGGAGGGGCTCTCCTCGGATGTTGCTGACCACCTGGACATTTCTCACAGGTGGATGAGGCTGTGGCGGTCCTTCAGGCTCATCATGCCAAGAAAGAAGCTGCTCAGAAGGTGGGCGCTGTCGCTGCTGCTACCTCTTAGACAAGGACGAACCGTATGTTTGGCTGTTTTTCTTTTCTGCAGTGATTTTAACTCCTGAATACCCCCCTGAAAGATAAACGTGGGCAGAGGCAGGGGAAGAGAGCACATGGTAAGGGCCAGGGCTGGAGTGTTGGTAGGGCTTGACCTAGCCCCGTGTTCACGGCCTGAGCCCTGTCATTTGGAGTTGAAGTAGGGATGCCCGGGAAAGGTCGAGGGTGGGGCTTACCATGCAGTAGCCGCAGAGTCACTGGTTCTTAACCAGGGGTGCCTCCTCAGAGGACATTTGGAGACATTTTGGTTGTCACAACTGGGAATGTGTTGCTGGTATCTAGTTGAGTAGAGGGCAGGGATGCTGCTGAACAACCTAAAATACACGGGAATACCCCCAGCAGAATTACCTGGGCCAGAATGTCAGTGGGCACCAAGGCTAAGAAACCCTGCTCTGCAGTACTTCTATAAGAGATGTCTCTGAGGTTTTTCGATTATGTATTTATTGTGTTGGTGCTTTTCTTTTCAGGATTCAAAAGCCAAATAAACCCTCATGGAATTCAGCTCAAGGTTTGAAGACTTCCTAGCTTGTCCTATGGACCTCAACACCAAGAACCGCAATTGCAAATTTAATAGGTCATTTTGTATCAAAAGGTCAATTATGAAGCACCTAGAATTTTTCAATTTAAAGAATATATTCTCTGGGCTCTGATATGGCCCAGACAGTGTTAACATTTTTTTTCTATTGTGGGTTTTGATTTTTTTCCCCCAGAAATTGGTTTTATTTGATGTACCCAAGTCTTAAGTTTCTCAATAAAGAAAAAAATCTCCATAAAACTGACTGGTTTTCTGACCACAGTTTTCTGTAAATTCGAGTGTCCGCTGAAAGTAACTTTTGGATGTAAATAAGGTCAATAAATGAAGTTCTATAAGCAGATTGTTTTGGGTTAACAAGGTGTGTAGAACTGTCCCATTGCATTCTATCATGGGAGGACGTAAACAGAAGTCTTTGGGATTGGAATGAAAACTGACCTTTTCCAGTCCTCTAGTCACTGCTGAGTTCTCCAAATTTGCTGGCATATTGAGTGCAACATTTTGACAGCATGTTTTAGGATTTGGAATAGCTCAACTGGAATTCCATCACCTCCACTAGCTTTGTTCATAGTGGTGCTTCCTAAGGCCCACTTGACTTCACATTCCATGATGTCTGGCTCTAGGTGAGTGATCATACCATCATGATTATCTGGGTCATGAAAATCTTTTTTGTGTGGTTCTGTGTATTCTTGCCCCCTCTTAATATCTTGTGCTTCTGTTAGGTCCATACCATTTCTGTCCTTTATTGAGCCCAACTTTGCATGAAATGTTCCCTTGGTATATCTAATTTTCTTGAGATCTCTAGTCTTTCCCATTCTATTGTTTTCCTCTATTTCTTTGATCAATGAGGAAGGCTTTTTTTTTATCTCTCCTTGCTGTTCTTTGGAACTCTGCATTCAAATGGGTATACCTTTTCTTTTCTCATTTGCTTTTCGCTTCTCTTTTCACAGCTATTTGTAAGGCCTCAGACAGCCATTTTGCTTTTTTGCATTTCTTTTTCTTGAGGATGGTCTTGATGCCTGTCTCCTAAACAATGTCACGAACCTCCATCCATAGTTCATCAGGCACTCTATCAGACCTAATCCCTTGAATCTTGTTTCTCACTTCTACTGTATAATTGTAAGGGATTTGGTTTAGGTCATACCTGAGTGGTCTAGTGGTTCTTCCCTACTTTTAAGTCTGAATTTGGCGATAAGGAGTTCATGATCTGAGCCACAGTCAACTCCCCATCTTGTTTTTGCTGACTGTATAGAGCTTCTCCATCTTTGGCTGCAAAGAATATAATCTATCTCTTTTCGGTATTGACCAGCTGGATCCATGTGTAGGATCTTTTGTGTTGTTGGAAGAGGGTGTTTGCTATAACCAGTGTGTTCTCTTGGAGAAACTCAATTAGCCCGTGCCCTGCTTCATTCTGTACTCCAAGGCCAAATTTGCCTGTTCCTCCAGGTGTTTCTTGACTTCCATTTTTGCATTCCAGTCCCCTATAATGAAAAGGACATCTTTTTTGGATGTTAGTTCTAGAAGGTCTTGTAGGTCTTCATAGGTTCAACTTCAGCTTCTTCAGCATTGCTGCTCAGGGCATAGACTTGGATTACCATGATATTGAATGATTTCCCTTGGAAACAGATCATTCTGTCATTCTTAAGATTGCATCCAAATACTGCTGTTTGGACTCTTGTTGACTGACGGATGCTCCATTTCTAAGGGATTCTTGCCCACAGTAGTAGATATAATGGTAATCTGTATTAAATTCACCCATTCCAGTGCATTTTAGTTCACGGATTCCTAAAATGTTGATGTTCACTCTTGCCATCTCCTGTTTGACCACTTCTAATTTGCCTTTATTTATGGATGGACATGAGTTTGAGTAAACTCTGGGAGTTGGTGATGGACAAGGAGGCCTGGCGTGCTGGGATTCATGGGGTCACAAAGAGTCGGACACGACTGAGTGACTGAACTGAACTGAACTCAACATAAACCTAACCTTCCAGGTTCCTATGCAATATTACTCTACAGCATCAGACCTTGCTTCTGTCACCAGTCACATCCACAACTGGGTGTTGTATTTGCTTTGGCTCCATCTTGTCATTCTTTCTGGAGTTACTTCACTGATCTCCAGTAGCATCTTGGGTACCTACTGAACTGGGGAGTTCATCTTTCAGTGTCCTATCTTTTGCCTTTTCATACTGTTCATGGTGTTCTCAAGGCAAGAATACTTAAGTGGTTTGCCATTCCCTACTGCAGTGGACCACATTTTGTCAGAACTCTCCACCATGACCCATCTGTCTTGCGTGGCCCTACCCGGCATGGCTCATAGTTTCATTGAGTTAAACAAAGATGTGGTTCTTGTGATCAGATTGGTTAGTTTACTGTGATTGTGGTTTTCATTCTGCCCTCTGATGGAGAAGGATAAGAGGCTTATGGAAGCTTCCTGATGGGAGAGAGAGACTGACTGAGGGGGAAACTGGATCTTGTTCTGATGGGCGGGGCCATGCTCAGTAAATCTTTAATCCAATTTTCTGTTGATGGGTAGAGTTGTGTTCCCTCCCTGCTACTTAACCTGGGGCCAAACTATGGTAGAGGTAATGAAGATAATGGTGACCTTCAGAAGCTCCCATGCATGTACTGCTATACTCTCACTGCCCCCAACCCTGCAGCAGGCCACCACCGACCCACACTGCCTCTAGAGACTCTTGGACACTCGCAGGCAAGTTGGGGTCAGCCTCTTCTGGGGTCACTGCTCCTCTCTCCTGGGTCCTGGTGCACACAAGGTTCTGTTTGTGCCCTCCATGAGTCTTTCCCAGTCCTGTTGCAGTTCGGGCAGCTCTGTGGTGCAGTTAATGGCAACCTCCTCCAAGAGGGCTTATGCCATAACCAAGTGTGCTGCACCCAGAGCCTCCGTCCCTGTGGCAGTCCACTGCTAACCTGTACGTCCACAGGAGATGCCCAAACACAATTCTGCTCAGTCTCGGGGGTCCCTGGGTCCTGGTGTGCACGAGGTTTGTTTGAGCACCCTGAGCACCGCTAGCAGGAAAGAGGTTTGGTTCTAAACACGAATTCACCCTTCCTACCATCTTGCTGGGGTTTCTCCTTATGACTGCTCCAGTGCAGCTCCTGACCTTGGATGTGGTGTATCTGCTTACAGCCGCTCCAGCTAAGCGCAGCCCCCGCTCCTGACATTGGACGTGGGGTATCTCCTCACAGCTGCTCCCAAAGAAAGGCAATGCCAAAGAATGCTCAAACTACCACACAATTGCACTCATCTCATGGTAGTAAAGTAATGCTCAAAATTCTCCAAGCCAGGCTTCAACAGTACGTGAACCGTCAACTTCCAGATGTTCAAGCTGGTTTTAGAAGAGGCAGAGGAGCCAGAGATCAAATTGCCAACCTCCACTGGATCATCGAAAAAGCAAGAGATTTCCAGAAAAACATCTATTTCTGCTTTATTGACAATGCCAAAGCCTTTGACTGTGTGGATCACCACAAACTGGAAAATTCTGAAAGAGATGGGAATACCAGGCCACCTGACCTGCCTCTTGAGACATCTGTATGCAGGTCAGGAAGCAACAGTTAGAACTGGACATGGAACAACAGACTGGTTCCAAATAGGGAAAGGAGTACATCAAGGCTGTATATTGTCACCCTGCTTATTTAACTTCTGTGCAGAGTACATCATGAGAAACGCTGAACTGGATGAAGCACAAGCTGGAATCAAGAGTGCCGGGAGAAATATCAATAACCTCAGATATGGAGATAATACCACCCTTATGGCAGAAAGTGAAGAAGAACTAAAGAGCCTCTTGATGAAAGTGAAAGAGGAGAGTGAAAAAGTTGACTTAAAGCTCAACATTCAGAAAACTAAGATCATGGCATCCGGTCCCATCACTTCATGACAAATAGATGGGGAAACAGTGGCTGACTATTTTGGGGGGCTCCAAAATCACTGCAGATGGTGACTGCAGCCATGAAATTAAAAGACACTCCTTGGAAGAAAAGTTATGACCAACCTACACAGCATAGTAAAAAGCAGAGACATTACTTTGCTAACAAAGGTCCGTCTGGTCAAGGCTATGGTTTTTCCAGTGGTCATGTATGAATGTGAGAGTTGGACTATAAGGAAAGCTGAGTGCTGAAGAATTGATGTTTTTGAACTGTGGTGTTGGAGAAGACTCTTGAGAGTCCCTTGAACTGCAAGAAGATCCAACCAGTCCATCCTAAAGGAAATCAGTCCTGAGTATTCATTGGAAGGACTGATGTTGAAACTGAAACTCCAATACTTTGGCCACCTGATGTGAAGAACTGACTCATTTGAAAAGACCCTGATGCTGGGAAAGACTGAAGGTGGGAGAAGGGGATGACAGAGGATGAGATGGTTGGATGGCATCACCAACTCAGTGGACATGAGTTTGGGTGGACTCTGGGAGTTGGTGATGGACAGGGAGGCCTGGCATGCTGCAGTCCATGGGGTAGCTAAGAGATATGACTGAGCGACTGAATTGAACTGAAACAAGTCTAGTATGATCAGAGCAGACCTTGGACCTGGCATGGGAAAATCGGGTACAGAGTGGTGATGACATGCTTTCCAAGGACACATGATGTAGAGATGTAGCACCTACCTATCCTCTCCCTTATTGGACTGTGTTGCTTGAGGTTTGCAAGTCCCCTCCCCTTATTGCCTACTGTCAGTTTATCCTGCAAGCTGGTCCACTTGTCCAGATTCTGCAGCTGAGATTTACATTAACAGTGGGAAAATATTCCAGAGATCTGAGTGGCTGAAGTGTGTGGTTCCTTCAGTCCTCAGAATGACCTTAACCTGGTCAAGGTCACCTACTCTACTTGCCCTCCTGCCCACCAGCAACACTTTTCCCCCTCTTTCTTGAGATTTGGCAGGCTGTACACCCAGGTGTACTCAGGCAGTCGCTTTTCCCTGGATTGTTCTCTGGTTCATGCCTCTTGGCAAATTCCCCCTTTTCCTCAAGGTATGGTTTCACCTTTAATAACTGATGTAAAGGCCCAACTAAAGTAGGTTTTCCTCTTTCATGATGTCCACAGTGTGTTGCATCTATTTAACATCAGACTGTCCCATCAAACCTACCTCCCTGGTACCCGAGCCGTGTGGGAGCCTCCAAGTGAAACTGATGAGGGGGTGGGGCCATGGGCGGGGCTTGAGGGCTGGTTTCCCGCGGAAGAGTTGGGGAGCAAGATGGCTGCCTCCAGGATGTTTCTCTACTTGGGTGAGCTGGAGTAAGGGCAAGGAGTTGCTCGGACTGAGTCCAGCTTGGGGACGCGTGGACTGGGTGCAGACCCGGGGCCCCACACGGCATGTGGTGGCCTGGGTCGGGGTCTCTTGTGGGGCTTTACCCCTTTAACTTGTTAACAGTGCCTGTGAGCTAATGACTTTGTTGGCTCCTAGCTCTTCCCAGGCAGTGGAATCGTAAAGAACCTGGCTGCCAATGCATGACAAACCTAGACAGCATATTAAAAAGCAGAGACATTACTTTGCTGACAAAGTTCCATCTAGCCAAAGAGTCAAAGTTACGGTTTTTCTAGTAATGTATGAACGTGAGAGTTGGACTATAAAGAAAGCTGCTGCTGCTGCTAAGTCACGTCAGTCGTGTCCGACTCTGTGGGACCTGATAGACAGCAGCCCACCAGGCTCCCTTCCCTGGGATTCTCCAGGCAAGAACACTGGAGTGGGCTGCCATTTCCTTCTCCAGTGCATGAAAGTGAAAAGTGAAAGTGAAGTCGCTCAGTCGTGTCCAACTCTTTGGGACCCCATGGACTGTAGCCTACCAGGCTCCTCCGTCCATGGGATTTCCCAGGCAAGAGTACTGGAATGGGTTGCAATTGCCTTCTCCAAAGAAAGCTGAGTGTGGAAGAACTGATGCTTTTGAACTGTGGTGTTGGAGAAGACTCTTGAGAGTCCCTTGGACTGCAAGGCGATCCAACCAGTCCATCCTAAAGGAGATCAGTCCTGAATATTTGTGAGAAGGACAGATGCTGAAGTTCCAATACTTTGGCTTCCTGATGCAAAGAACTGACTCACTGGAAAAGACCTTCATGCTGTGAAAGGTTGATGGCAGTGGATGAGATGGTTGGATGGCATCACTGACTGGATTGACATGAGTTTGAGCAAGCTCCGGGCATTGGTGATGGACAGGGAAGCCTGGCATGCTGCAGTCCATGGGGTCACAAAAAGTCAGACATGACTGAGCAGCTGAACTGAGCTACAGGGGTTAGTGAGCTCTTTGATGCTACTGTATGGCAGACAGTGGTGACAAGAAGTGGGCTGAGGGTTTTGAGAAATGACCTGTCTAAAGAGGTGAGATCAAGCTTCCTGAGACACAGAGGCTAGAGCTGGTTTAAAAAAGTCAGGAGTTAAGCGGGTAGCTAAGATGGGAGAGGCTGTTCTTAAATGGAGAGCCGCAAGAGCAAAAGCAGTGAAGTTGTCTGGCACTTGGGGGCAAGTAGTCTGTGTTGGGGAAGCAAGGAGAGAAGAGGCTACAGAGGTGGGCAGGGCTCAAGTTTAGGTCTTACATGGTATGCTAAGAGTTTGGACTCTGTCCTGTGGCCAGTGGTGAACTTTTGGAGAACATTTGGCAGGGCAGTGATGTAATTAGACTTGCCCTTTCTTGGAATCATTCTAGTGGCTGTGTAGAGGAGAGAAACTGGAAGCAATCAGCCCATTTGGGAAGCTGTCAAAATAACCAGGGGATAGATGTAGGTTTGAAGAGGGATGGCGAGAGGGGCATCCCTCAAAAGTCATTTGTATACCCACAAGACTGTAGGGACCCTGCCTTTCCCTCCTGTGGCTGTCTTGCTGGCAGGGTGTTGCAGAAGCCATACCACGAGTGTGGAGGACATCGGTCCAGAAGGCACTTGGTGTCTCTGTAGGTGGGCTGGGAGAGGAGATGGATGACAAACTTCTTCATGCTGCTTTTATTCCTTTTGGAGATATCACAGGTATTCAGATTCCACTGGATTATGAAACAGGTGTGTCTTTTTGGTGTCTCTCATGTTCAGCTGCCTAATACCAGGAAAAGAAATTGAAAAAAACTTTAAGTTGTGTACATTCTGTGTATGGTTGGTATGCATTGAAGTTCGGGAGGATATTTCTCTAGGGCAGGATGACTGTGATTTTGGATGATGAAAAGGAATGTTCTGAGGACATCAAGGGCAGAATGGTGGTGTGGTTATGGGCTGAAATTTCCAGAGGTTGACAGTTTGTTGGATTTGAGGAAAGGCTTTCTTTACATTGGAATCATTTGGGGGTTTTGATTTCTGATCTGTTAATATATAAACTGTATAGTAAGAACCAGTAGGAAGATAGTCTTAGAAAAATCTTAGAAGGTCTGGGTGTTGCTTCACCCCCCACACCTGTTGACCAAACCTCCCTTCTTAGCAGCTATGTTGTTATCGTATTTATGTATTTTTGGCTGTGCTGGCTCTCTGTTGCTGCCTGGGGGCTACTGTCTAAAGTTGTGGCATGTGGGCTTCTCACTGTGCTGGCATCTCCTGTTGCAGACCACAGGCTCTCGGGTGCCTGCACTCAGTAAAGTTGTGGCTGGCAGGCTAGAGCACGGGCTCTCTAATTGTGGTTCCTGGGCTTAGTTGCTCTGCAGCATGTGGAATCTTCTTGGATCAGGGATCGAACCTGTGTCCCCTGCATTGGCAGGTGGATTCTTAACCACTGGACCACCCGGGAAGTCCAGCTTTGCCTTTAAATAGCAGAGGGCAGTGGGCAGGCTAAGCCTTGACGGTAGCGCCTGGGCCTCTGCTCACCTGGGTGAGTTTCCCTTCAGGCGGTGTCACAGTTACATGCACATTTCTATTTGACCCTTGGCTGTTATTTTCTAAGATAGGAGTTTCAGACCCAGCCCTGCCACTAACTTTGTGTGACACATATATGCTCTGAGCCTTCATTGCTTCAATGCTTAAATGAAAGGATAAGATCGACTCTTTGGTCCTCCTCCCTCTGAGTTCTATAAATTAGTAAGTCCTATTGTTCTTACTCTTCCTCAACTAAAATAACTTTTCCTGAGGACAGCACTGTGCCTTAATAGTCACCTAACCCAGTAGTGAAGTCGGAGCTCTGTACATAGTTGATGCTCAGTTAGAATGAATAACTGACAGATCAACAACTTTTCTATGTTCCGTAAGTCTTATATACAAAGATTACCAAATACTTGAAGTTACTTATGGCTTCAATTCTTTAGTGGTGAAATTGAATAGCGCAAAGTTTAAAAACTTAGTTCACTATTTAGTATGTTTATTTAAAACAAAATGACTTCAATATTTCTGGAAGCATTGTTGAATAAACCAAGAAAAATGTAAAAATTAGATTTTCACTTTTTGAATGGCATTTGGAAATGGCATGTTTCTTCCCATTACCCACAGGTTAACCACCCAGTTTTGCTATTATAGAAAAGCACCAAGGATTTGCTTTTGCTGAATCTGAGTTGGCAGAGGTAAGCAATTTTCCCTGATTAGTATTTGACTAGTGTTGCTGTCGTCATTGGTTACAAAAGGTGCCTCTCTCCATTTTCTGGGCCTGCCATACAAATTACTACAAACTTTGTGGCTTAAAAACCAGAAATTTATTCTCATAGCTTGGAGGCTAGAAGTCTGAAATCAAGGTATTAGCAGGGCCATGTCCTTCTGAATAATCTTTCCCTTGACTCTTCTTAGGAGTTCTTGGCAGTTTTTGGCTTATAGCTGCATCACTTCAGTCTCTGCCCCTGTCTCCGCATGGCCCTTTCCACTGCATGCATCTCTCTGCATCTTCTCTTCTTGTAAGGACTCTAGTTATTGGAATTAGGATCCACCCTAATTCAGTATGATCTCAACTAATTACATTTACAAAGGCTCTGTTTCTAAATAGGATTACATCCTGAGGTTTGGATAGACCTGAAATTTTGGGGGACCTATCCAACCCCCTACAGTGTCTTGGTGATGACAGTTGCAAGGAGCCAGGAAGTTCTGGTTGAAGGAAAGCCCACCAGGCCTGGCTCAAATTTCCCCTCGTGTAGTCAGAAAGTGAAAGACAAGGTCCTGCAGAGCCCCGAGCTTCTACATAGTTCCTATGCATATTCTTGTCTCCATAACCCAAGCACATGTCTTTATACCACCAGCTCTAACAAACAGTTAGTACATGCTCTTTGTTAAATACATACAATCTAAGAAGTAGGAAGGAAAGGAGCATCTTTCTTTCCAGTGCTTGTGGTATTGAGATTTTATTTGAGTGCTAACTATACCTTGAGAAAACCAAAATTGAAAAAGGTACATGTATCCCAGTTTTCATTGTAGCACTATTTATGATAGCTAGAACATGGAAGCAATGTAGATGTCCATTGACAGATGAATGGATAAAGAAGTTGTGGTACATATACACAATGGAATATTAGCCATGAAAAGGAATGCATTTGAGTCAGTTCTAATGAGGTGGATGAACCTAGAGCCTATTATACAGAGTGAAGTAAGTCAGAAAGAGAAGGATAAATATCGTATGCTGCTGCTGCTGCTAAGTCGCTTCAGTCATGTCCGACTCTGTGCAACCCCATAGACGGCAGCCCAGCAGGTTCCTCCATCCCTGGGATTCTCCAGGCAAGAACACTGGAGTGGGTTGCCATTTCCTTCTCCAATACATGAAAGTGAAAAGTGAAGTCGCCCCATGGACTGCAGCCTACCCTCCGTCTCTTATTAAATTAAGGGATCCTGTTTTCCTTTTTTTTTTTTTTCAGTTTTCATGAAAAGGCCCAAAATAAACCTTTTTGAAAAAGCTATTTGCTTACCTTTTCCTGGTATCAGTTATTCTTGGATAATGAAATATTCCTAAACATCATTCTATGTTCTCTGTCATTCTTTAATCAAACATGCCCCTCAACAGTCAGGAGGGCTGTTTTTTTCCAGTTCAGTACTGATCTTATCTTTTTAAGGCAGACTCAGGTACTTGGAAACTGCACTTACCCTTTTAATTTCAGAGTCCTGAGCTCAGATCCAAAGATTATGCCAGCACAGACCTTTCTGTTGGTGGTAGTGAAAGAAAGGAGGTGCATGATATCTCGGGGGCTTTCTGCGGCGAGCTCTGTGCTTAGCTTGCCGCTGGGGGTTATGGGCTCCTAACTTAAGATAAGCGAGTCTTGGTCTACTTAGAAGTTAATGGAAGGCTGCCAGGTCTTCTTCTTTCAACCTAACAAGGTTTAAGCAGCTGAGTTGTAATGCACTTTTTTCAGAATGAATCTGAACTCTTTGGGCAGACAATCCGTGTCACATTGGCCAAACCAGAGAGAGTTAAGGAAGGCTCTTCCATACCAGGTATGTTGGGGCAACCACAGATTCTCCGTCATGTCCTGAACTGTGGCCTCTTTTGCATTTTTATCCCTGTCTTACTTCTGCTGTGGTGGTAACATTTACTTGAGTAGAGAGCGGTGCATATTAGAGAAGAGAATGCAGTACCTGCATGGAAATAAAGAGTTTGAGATTCTCAGCAAAGCTCGAGGCCTCATTCCTTTGAAGGTCTTGCTTCGGGACATAGACTGTGTCCTTCCAGCCTTGACAGGGGCTGGGGCTTCCTCCTGATTCTCACCCATCTCTGCTAAGAGCTGGACTTGAAGGCCTGACATTTCCCAGTGACAGTTTTCATCACCCTGAGGAGCTCCTAAGCGGTACCACCTTCTCTGTGCCCTGTGAGAGTGACACAGTGGGTCCACATAGTGAGTCCACGTGGTGTTGACCGAAGCAGCAATGAACTGGGCCTGGCTAATGGGCAGTTGGCTGATAGCTTGAGTTTCTTAACATATGTTTGATTCTTTCTGTTCAGTTTGGTCAGATGATGACTGGTTGAAAACATTTTCTAGGATGGACTCTTAAGAGAGTAAAGACATAGAAGGGTCAGAGCCTCCCAAATTGGAAACCCAGGAGGGGAGATTGTGTTCCTGGAGAGCTCTGTACCCAGGGCACTTCTGATGTGGGTGGTGTTGGGTGAATCGAACAAGTGGGTGTCTTGTCCTTGTAGGGCACTGGGTGAGAAGTACCTAAGGTGGGCTTGGGGGTCAGTCTGTGATGGCTGCTGAACAAGGAGGTGTCCTAGAAGAGGAAGGACCCACCTGCACCTGTCACCCCGATCTTCCCTTCTCCCTCACTGAGCACTTTGGCACCAGGCTCCCTGTCTTCCTACTCCTGCCCTGACTTCAGGAAGATCCTGTCCCCAGGTCCAGGGCTGCCCCTGCCTCAGCGCTTTCCTCTGCTTCTCAACATACATCCTGACCCTGATTGCTCAGAATAATTCAGGGGTACCTCCTCCTGTATCCACGCTTTGCACGGTGCTGTCGCTCTGAGTTCCCTTCCTCACCTCCTCTCTCCACACTGTCCTTGTGTATTTCGCTGCTTTTCTTCCTTGTCTGAGATTATTGCAAACACTCAGTGTTCTCGTGATTTCTTTATCTCTAGTCCTCGCCCTGACCTCTCTCTCGAGTTTCACATGCTTCTGCCTGAATATTTCACAGTCCTGATAAATAAACAAAGTACACCTCCTCTTTCCTTCACTCTGGACTCCCCTGTGCCAGATTTTAGCTAATTTTGCCGTCTTCTGGTCAAACCAGAAGTTTCAGTTATTATAATTCATACTGGATACATTGCCATATTCTTCTTATTTTAAGTTTCTCTGAATCTTTCCTTCCTTGTTTGTTCCTACTGTTTGTTGCTACTGTCTTGGTTTCGCCCCCATCTTCTGTCCTGTGATTAATGCTAGTAGCTTCCTAACTGGTCTCTCTGTCACAGGCTTGCTTCCTCCTGATCTGAGTAGCCAGGTAGGGCTTTCTAAAGCATGGGTCTGAGGATAATTGCTCTCCACAAGCATTCTGAGGACTCCCTCTTCTAGAGGATTGAGTCTGGGCTCCATCAGAGGCACAGAAGGACGCTCCATGTTCTGACTCTGCTTATCTCTACGCATTGTAGCCCCATTTTATATTCTAGGAAACAAGTCTGTAGTTACCTACAAATCTCTTGTATGTGGGTTGTTGTTGTTGTTTATAATTTGGCCACACTGTACAGCTCGTAGGATCTCAGTTCCCTGATCAGGGATTTAACCACTGCCCTTGGCAGTGAAAGTGTGGAATCTTAACCACTGGACCACCAGGGAATTCTCAAATCTCTTGTGTTTCTGTGTAAGCAGTTCCTTTGCCTAAAAGGACCTTTCCAGTGTAATCTGGCTAATTCCCACTCACCTTTCACAGCCCCTTCTGAGTTTGCATGACCTCTGGGCTTCCATGGAATCCTCTATGCTAGCATTTACTGCATTGTTTTGACATAGTTTTACTTAGCAAAGTTTAAATCTTGCTTAGTCTATGCCAGGCACTAATGGCTTTACATGTATTTAATCCTATTGGCAATCCTTTGAGATAAGTACTATTATTATCCCAAAGTCAGGTGACAAAACTAGCGCACAGTGAGGTCAGATAACTTGTGGATGTCACGAAGCTCACAGGTGGCGGGGCTGTGGTTTGAATGAGGGCTGTGTGACTCTGGGATCTGTGTGTGCTCACAGCTGTGGCTGCTCCTTCCTTGCAGGGTAGGCAGTTCTCCAAGGGCAAACAGTGACAGTGGTAGTCGCTCAGTCCTGTTCGATTCTTTGCGACCCCGTGGACTATAGCCCACAAGGCTCCTCTGTCTATGGGATTTTCCAGGTAAGAATATGGGAGTGGGTTGCCATTTGCTTCTCCAGGAATCAAACCAAGGTCTGCATTGCAGGCAGATTCTTTATCATCTGAGCCACCCAGAGAAGCCTTATCTTATTTGATAACCTGGGGCTTGTCCTGAGAATTCATACCTATATATTGACCTAATCCACACGAAAGAGGTCAGACAGACAGACTTATATAATCATAGTACAGCTATCAAAATCAGGAAATTTAACATCAGTACAGCACTGTTAACTAACCTTCAGTTCATATTCAAATATCCCTTATCCCAATATTGTTCTTTATACTAATTTTAACAATTTTTCTTCCCTGACAAAGGTTCATACATTGCATTTAGCGGGCAAGTCGTTTTACTTGGAACAGTTCCCAATTATTTATTGTTTGTTTTTTAAGATTTATTTATTTATTTTTGTTTGCGCTAAGTCTTCATTGCTGCGTGCAGGCATGCTCTAGTTGCTGCAAGCAGGGGCTGCTCTTCATTTTGGCGCAAGGGCTTCTCATCTGCAGTGGCTTCTCTTGTTGCAGGGTACAGGCTTTAGGGCTCCGGCTTCAGTAGTTGTGGTGCACAGGCTTAGCTGGTCTACGGCATGTGGAGTCTTCCCGGACCAGGGATCGAACCCATGTTTCCTGCATTGGCACGTAGATTCTTATCCGCTGTCCCACCAGGGAAGTCTTTTATTGTCTTTCTTGATCTTGACATCTTTGAAGAAACAGGCCAGTTGTTTCTCAGATTGTGTCTCAGTTTGTCTTTGCCTGGTACTTCCTCATGATTTGATTTAGATTGTGTGTTTTGGCAGGAATCCCGCAGAAGAACATTGTTTCCTTGTTAGCGCATCATATAAGGAAGTACTTAAACTCAGTTCCAGTGTTTGTGATGTTAACTTTGACCAAGTGGTTAAGGAGATCTCTGCCAGGTTTCTCCCTTGAAAAGGTACTATTTTTAGGGTTATAAATTAAAAGCTAAAATTTTTCTTCTCACTATCTCCAACCCATCTCCCAGAGGTAACTATATTGACAGTTGTGCATTGCCTATCTTGTTAAATATTCATAATTACACTTTTTACCCATAATCCTTTTTTGTTTGTTTCAATCTAGGTTTTTTTTTAATGCTTAAAATAATTGTATACAGTGTAAAGATAAATTGTTCCATGGAGCTTGTTACAAAACATGACATTCTGCTCCCCCATTATCATAATTTTCCTGCCTTGCCAGAGGCAACATTCTTTTCTTTTAGGCGATTAATTTTGACTTTTGTTGCTGTAGCTCTGAAAAATACATTCATGTTACTACTACTTGATCTTTCTCAGTTTTTGGCTGATTTAGGTCAGTTTTTCTGGGAAACAGACTCCTAGAGAGCTGGATACAGGAAGTTTATTGGATAGTGATCTCAGGAATAACTCCTGTAAGAGGAGGAGAGGAGGAGATTGGGCAGAGAGTAATTGAATGGCCTTGCAGTCACACAGTGAGACTGACCCCAGGGGGAGTTTGGGAGCTTGGATACCCTTTCAGAATGTCCAGTTTTGAATGGAGGCCAAGAACCAGCCTGTTGTACCTCATGTGGACCAATCATGCATTCTGGCTAATTCTCAGGAGTAGTGAAGCTGCTCTCTTTGGCCAAAGGCATTTCCTGGGTGGGATTTGTCCTGGGGCTGGTAGCATGCAACACTCCTGGGAGGCGAGAGAGTGAAGGTCTTCGTCTTGGAAAGGATCTGTGGGTTTAACATCCACTGCAATCCACCCCCTTGAGCCCCTCAGATCTGCTTACCTCACCTGGAAACGGCTTCTCTGGGACTCTGGTTGATCTCTTTTTCTGGGGGAATTTCCAGAGGAATGTTAGTTGAATGAACTAATCCCATTGCTGCTATTGGTCTCAGAACCATAAATGATACTGGTCTTCTCCCTTACTTTATTCCAGATTCCTCTCACCTTAATCTCAGCTGGCTCCTCTGCTTGTCTACATGGCTTACCTGATGAGGTGACCTAGACCTTTATCCAAGGGGATCTGAGCCTTTCCCAGGCCATGTCTGCCCATCCAGGTTGGGCAGGGGAGTACAAGAGACCCCATGGGTCCCCTAAACATATTCTGACCTGGCTTATTGTGCAGACCTGCCTCCTAAAGACCACGGTCAAGTATCCTGCCAAGATGATGACGACTCTTCTTACTGGGTTGTCTCCTGGCACAAGGAGCCTGATCATGCAGCAGTATAGTGTGATGGGATTCTACTTGTCTCCACTAGCGAAGGTGTGCCCCCTGGAAGCCAGGATTTCTAGACCCATAGAGCCCTGAGTTTCAGGGATGGAAAGTAGGAGTGATGGTAACCAGGGCCACTCCAGCTGCTGCTTCTTGGTTCCTGGACCCCCACTTGATAATGATCACTGATTTATTGCAGTCCTTGTGGGATATCATGTCTGATACCCTAACACTGTCCTGCATAGAAACCCTTCTCCCCCTGAGCCAGAATCACGCGTTGTGTCTGTTTAGTCTCATTTAATCTGGAACTGTTCCTCTGCCTTTGTCTTTTATGACACTCACACTTTTGAAGACTCCAGGGAAGTCTGTTCCCCTGAAGAACAGAAATCTGAGTTTCTTTCCTCATGATTAGATTCAGGCTATTTTTGGCATTCTTTGCAATACCCCAGAAGTGGCATGTCTGTCCCTGTGTCACTAATGTTAGTTTTTCCATTATTGGTGAGGATTACTTGGTTAAGGTTGTGTCTGACAATTTTTCCCACTCACTAGGTACTTTTAGTCCCCTTTGTAATTGATAAGTGACTTTTAGGGGGACACTGTAAGACTTTTCACCTGGTAACTTTTAGTGTCCTTTTTATGATTCTAGATTAAGTCAATTATTATCTTGATGGTAGCTTTCTAGCTATTACACTATCTATGTTTTTAAAAAATTAGCTTTTTTACATTTATTGTAGTTTGCATTCTGCTATGTGAAAGAGTTTTCTTCCTCCCCCTTTGTTCTGTATTAGCAGCTCATGTGTTATTGTGGACTCATGAGTCTTTTTATTCAGTGTGTTCTACTCCTTTACAATTGCTCACTTGTCAGTTGCTCAGACAGTCCTAAGGCTGGCCATCAGGACCCCCCTCAAGCCTGCTTCTACATCCATCTGACACTCACCATCTTTTTTGAACATTTCCTTACTTTCTGGTATTAATATAAGAAGAGGATCTGGACTTGTGCTCTCTCTGCTCTGACCCTGGAATCAGCCATTTCTCTTCAGAAGTTCCTGTTCCTTTTAGTAGGAAATAATGATTAGAAATCAGTATCTGGATCCTGGGTAGGTACATTGCTTTGGGGTGTTGCTCACTCTAGGCCCTTTCAGCAGTAGGAAGTATATATGTGTGTATCTTTAAATTATGAATTCATACCGATACTCTAATTTCTGTTTAATACTAATATATATTTGTATCTCCTTTCTCCCACAGTCAGAGCCTTGGCTCCCAATATCAGTGTAGTCACTTATCTGTTCAATACTACAGTACAAGATAGTTTCAGAATGGTTACAGCTATACCACTACCAACAAATAATTTTTTTGCAGTTCTTTTTTTTTTAATTGGACTGTAGTTGTTTTGCAATGTTAATGTGAGTTTCTACAGTACAGCAAAGTGAATCAGCTATACGTATACATATTTCCCCTCTTTTTTGAATTTCCTTCCCGTTTAGGTCACACAGCATTGAGTAAAGTTCCCTGTGTTATACAGTACAGCGGTCCTTTTTCTTAGTCTCTAAAGAGTCCAAATACTGTGCTCAAATATCCTTAGATTCCTATTTTTCCTTCTCTGTAGTTAAGTTGTCCATTTAACTTAAGTTCTCATTTGTTTCTCTTTGCATTCTATTTTAGGGGTTCCACTCCCAGTCTTATTGATTTAGCTTTATTTTTTGAATAAACACTGACAGGCTTCAAATGTCAAAACTATACCAAGAGGTACACATGGAATGTATCACTCCCTCCCCTCTCCCTCTGCCCCTGTTCCCACCCACCTCCTATGAGTAACCAATTTCATTAGTTCCTGGTTAATCCTCCTTTTGCTTCCTTTTGCAAAAGTGAACAGATACAGAAATATTTCCTTCATTCTTCTACAACATCTAGCATATTGTATATTCTCTTTTACACTTTGCTTTTTTCACTAAACAACATATCCTGGAAATCACTCCATATCAGTCCATAGAGATCTTGTGTTCTAGTTCAAGATAGGTCACAGGGTAGACATACCATAGTTTAGTCAACAAGATTCTTTTGCATGGGCATTTAGGTTGTTTGCTTTATATTGCAGTTACAAATAATGCTACACTGTGTATATTGATTTCATACTGTTGGAGGTATATCTACCTCCAACATGAATGGAGGGTCATTCATAGAAGCAGGGTAACAGGGTGACAGGATAAATGCACAGCTCATCTTGTTAGGTATTGCCAAATTCTCCTCCAAAGTGGTGTCATTTTGTATTCCCTCCAGAAATGCATGGGATTGCCTGTTTCCCTAGCTTCACTCATAGATTATGTTTTTAAGTGTTTTTCTTTTTAATTTTTTTTTTATTAGTTGGAGGCTAATTACTTCACAACATTTCAGTGGGTTTTGTCATACATTGATATGAATCAGCCATAGATTTACACGTATTCCCCATCCCGATCCCCCCTCCCACCTCCCTCTCCACCCGACTCCTCAGGGTCCTCCCAGTGCACCAGGCCCGAGCACTCGTCTCATGCTTCCCACCTGGGCTGGTGATCTGTTTCACCATAGATAATATACATGCTGTTCTTTCAAAACATCCCACCCTCACCTTCTCCCACAGAGTTCAAAAGTCTGTTCTGTACTTTTGTGTCTCTTCTTCTGCCCTGCATATAGGGCCATCATTACCATCTTTCTAAATTCCATATATATGTGTTAGTATGCTGTAATGTTCTTTATCTTTCTGGCTTACTTCACTCTGTATAATGGGCTCCAGTTTCATCCATCTCATTAGAACTGATTCAAATGAATTCTTTTTAACGGCTGAGTAATATTCCATGGTGTATATGTACCACAGCTTCCTTATCCATTCGTCTGCTGATGGGCATCTAGGTTGCTTCCATGTCCTGGCTATTGTAAACAGTGCTGCGATGAACATTGGGGTGCACGTGTCTCTTTCAGATCTGGTTTCCTCAGTGTGTATGCCCAGAAGTGGTATTGCTGGGTCATATGGCAGTTCTATTTCCAGTTTTTTAAGAAATCTCCACACTGTTTTCCATAGTGGCTGTACTAGTTTGCATTCCCACCAACACTTTAAGAGGGTTCCCTTTTCTCCACACCCTCTCCAGCATTTATTGTTTGTAGACTTTTGGATAGCAGCCATCCTGACTGGCGTGTAATGGTAACTCATTGTGGTTTTGATTTGCATTTCTCTAATAATGAGTGATGTTGAGCATCTTGTTATTAAGTTTTTGAATGTTTGCCAGTCTGGTCGGTGAGAAACGGAGTCTCACAGTATTTTTAATTTACATTTTTCTTATTATGGTTGTAGAAGAATATCTTTTAATGTATTTAATGACTTAAAAAGTCATTTTTTGAGAATGGTTCTTTGTTATATGTCTATTTTCTATTAAGTTTATCTTTTTTTTTCCTTTTTTTTTCTTGCTATTATAAGTATTGCTGAAATGAGCATCCTCTTCACATATAATTAAATATAACTTTTTTGTTATATATTCTCTCTCTATATATAATATGTAAAATTCAAAATTTTTTATATGTTTTCTTGCATTTACGCACATATTTCTATAGGCCTGATTGATTCCTAGGTAAAAGGAAATGCCCTTACTCATCTGCCTTTTTCTAGATGACAAATTTCTGATAGTTTTACTTGTTAACTAAGAAATGACTTCAGTTTCAAAATATGCCAATGTGTTCAGCTTTAGATAGCACACACTATAGATTAGGACCTGGTGAACTTGAGGACCGAAAGGGTTTCTTGGCCTGCTTGTCTGGAAAGTATAGTGATCCCTTGTAGAGCTTTTGAAACCTTTGATTATTGGCCTTGTTACAGCATACCATCTCCAGGGTACACACTGCTGCCTCAGGGTTGACAGCGCTGCACATGTACAAAGCTAGGGGACCGAATCATAGAGGCCAGGAATTCAGATATCACTCCAGACCCTGAGCCTGCTTTGAGGCGTATTTCCATTCCAGTGAGTTCGGCTGCCGCTGCTTTGAGTACATCCCGCAGCAGAAACGTATCCTCTGCAGGCTCGTACACGTCGCTAAAGCCTCTGTGGCCCGCATGCCTATGCAGCTGGTATGGGGAATCTTTCTCTTTTTCCTTCCAATTTTTTAGAGTTCTTCATATATCAGTGATACTAGATATTCTGTGATACATATTGCCAACGAATATTTGTTGTTTGTCATTCCCAGTTTGTCATTTTTTGTTGTTTTAACTTTGCTTGTGATTTTTTTTTTACCATGCAAAAAAGTTGTTGAATTTTTTTTTTGAATTGCACTTGGATTTCGAATCATACTTGGAAAGTCTTAACTTATACAGAGGTTATAGAAGAATCCAACCTATGTTGTCCTCTGGTATTGGTAATTAACTACTTTTCTTTACAGTTAGATGTCTGACTCATTTGGAGTTTATTCTTGCAGTGAGGTAAGTTGTGACCCCAAATATTTGTTTGTTTGTCCCAGCACCATTTTGGAAAATGTCCTTTTGCTCCAACAATTTTAAGACGCCAACTCTTATGACATGCTGAATTTCTGTATGCACCTTGGTCTGTTTCTGGACTATTCCCCTCCCTTGGTCTGTTTGGTCTCTTTGTGTGCTGTCCCACTTGTAAACATTTACTTCAAATGAAGGTAATATATACTTCTTTAGATTCTGAGAGCTGGAGATTTAACTATCCAGTTAGATATTTTTAATCAGGCACCTTTTCCTTTCTCGGTCCCAGAGAATTTCCGCTGCCTGTGCGCCCCCCAGAAGGGCTTTGGCTTCAAGGGCAGCGGCTTCCACCACATCATCCCCCAGTTCATGTGCCAGGGTGGTGATTTCACCAACCACAGCGGCACCGGGGGCAAGTCCATCTACCGGAAGAAGTTTGACGATGAAAACTTTATCCTCAAACACACGGGACCAGGTGGGATCTGACTGGTGGATGAAGGTTGGTGGGCTGGGCCGGGGCAGGATGACTGCGCAGGGGAGTGACAGGCTGTGGTTCTGGTCTCCTCCAGACCCTGACCCAGGGAACAGAGGAGAGGCGTTTGGCCTGGCTGGAGCTTTAGGCTTCTGATGGGTTGTTTTTTAACTTTGACACACTCATTCTTGCCTCCTTTTATGGGAAAGAGGCATATAGCCTGGTCCTGCTGCTACAGTGGTGTGTTATTGTTTTAATTTTTTATTTTATGTAATTTCAAATTTGCAGAAACTTTACAAGAACAGAACAAGGAGCCACCACCTATAAACCTTTATATGCCTTTTATCCACATTTCCCAGTTGCTTACCACTGACATTTAGCAGTTGTTTACTGGTGACCTTTGTCCCCAACCTATTCTAGTCTGGGCTTACTAGTTGTGGCCTGTGGGTCTAGTTGCTTCATAGCATGTGGGATCTTCCCCACATCCCCTGCATTGGCCGGCAGATTCTTAACCACTGGAACATCAGGGAAGTCCATACACCTACTCTTTACTTAATGGTTCTTAACCCATTAGCCTCGTGCCCAGCTTTTAGAGGACACTTTACTATGTGCTAAAATGAAAGTCACAGTTATTATAATCTGTCCTGCCAGTACATAATTTTTTTAAGAATAGTATAACAAAAAGAAAGTATTTAGAATAAAATAGTATGCATTTCAGTATTTAGATGCTTGGACACACTGCATAGATGGACTATTTAAACATGTGCACTTCTGCCTGGAGCAGGTTGACAGCATAGACTGACTTGACACTGATGTGTTACATCTCCAGAGTCATGGTGATGTGATTTTCTGAAACAGTGACAAATCTCTTGGTAAGATTCTAAATAGGGCTTCCCAGCTGGCTCAGGGGCAAATAATCAGCGTGCCAAGCAGGAGATGGGAGTTTGATCCCTAACCCAGGAAGATCCCCTGGAGAAGAAAATGGCAACTCACTTCAGTAATCTTGCCTGGGAAATCCATGGACAAAGGAGCCTGTCAGGGTACAGTCCATGGGGTTGCAAAGAGTCAGACATGACTTGACAACTAAACAATGAAGATTCTGAACAGGAAGAAATTGAATATTCTCTCAGTTTACATGGTAGGTCCCTTTCTGAAAAAAATTTGAGGCAAACAATAAATCTTTGGATTTATTAAGTTGGCCGAAAAGTAAAATGGAGTTAGCTTCTAGGCTCAGGTCATTATAAACAGATTTTTGTCATCTGCCTGAATGCTTGTCCAGGCATTGAAAATCTAAGAGGTTTAGAATAATTCTTCATTAGGTGGAACATTGCAGGGCATCCGTGCTCCCTCAGTATTCAGTTCAGTTCAGTTCAATTGCTCAGTCATGTCCAACTCTTTGCAATCCCATGGACTGCAGCATGCCAGGCTTCCCTGTCCATCACCAACTCCCAGAGTTTATTCAAACTCATGTCCATCGAGTCGGTGATGCCATCCAACCATCTCATCCTCTATTGTCCCCTTCTCCTCCTGCCCTCAATCTTTCCCAGCATCAGGGTCTTTTCAAATGAGTCAGCTCTTCGCATCAGGTGGCCAAAGTATTGGAGTTTCAGCTTCAACAGCAGTCAACCATAACCACACCCTGAACTTTCCAAATAACCTCAAGGGGGCAGCAGTACCCTATTTAGAAGCACTGCCCTGGCCAATCCCATCCTATCCCGGAGCCTTTCCATCATGCCTGCTGAATTTATCCTGCCCCCATATAAAGTGTCCACACTGCTCTCCCCGCTGTGTCTTCCCTGGACATCCCAGCAGGGTCGCAGACCTCACGTGCCCAAGCAGCTCTTGCTTCTCACCCCGAGCGCTTCCTCCCCGTCTCCCCTGTTTTCAGTCAACACCGCCGCCATCCACCGTCTGCTTGGTCAGAAGCTTAGGACTCAGCCTTGCCCCCACTCTGTCACCTGCACGGCAGGTCCATCTGTCTTCAGTTAGCTTCCAGATCCAGCCACCGCTTTTCACCTTCTTCCACCTCCACCAGCATCCCTGAGCCCGTCTGCCTCCTTCTGCCCTGGTCTCTTCCCCTTCATGGTCTAGTCTCTGCAGGATGGTCAGAGTGGTCCTTTCTAAGCATCTCTCTCATCACATTGCTCTCCTGCTGACAACCCTCCTGTGGTCACCTCTCACTCTTGTAGGATCCGTCCTGCAGGCTGGCTGACCTGGCTCGTGGACTGTGCTGCTCACCCTCTGTGCCCCCGCTTGCAGCCTGGCTGTGCCTCAGACACCCAGAGCTCATTCCCCGCAGGATGGTGGCAGACACTGGCTCCTTTTCTGGAGCCTTCTTCCTCCAGCACCCACAGGTGTCACCCCTCACCTACTCCAGGGGTCACCCACAGGTCATCTAGCCCAGAGGCCTACCTGACTTCTCTCTCTAAAATGGGCTTTCCTATTATCTTGCTCTTTTTATTTATTAAAAAAAAGTATTTATTTATCTGGCTGCGCTGTGTCTTAGTTGCGGCACAGGGGATCTTCGATCTTCATTGCAGTGTGCAGGATCTTTAGTTGCGGCATGCAAGATCTTAGTTGCAGCATGTGGGGTCTAGTTCCCTGACCAGGAATCAAGTCCAGGCCCCCCTGCATTGGGAGCTTTGAGTCTTAGCCACTGGACTACCAGGGAAGTCCCTCCCTCTTCTTTTTAATCAGCTTCTTTTTTCTTCATGCACTGATTACCTGAAATCATATTATAAATTTACTCTTTTACTTATTTATTATCTTAATTCTCCTGAGAATGTCAGCTCCATGAGGGCAGGATTTAGTCTGTCTTATTCACCATTGTACTCTGGAACAGCATCTGACACATAGTAAACCTGCAGTAAATATTTAAATAATTAAATATTTGAAACAGATATTCACCATGCCAGTTCATTATGTGTCAGACACCCTGATCAACCCTGGCCTGAAAGTAGAATGGGACGTAGTCCCCACTTGAAGGGAGCACACCTTCTAGACGCCCAGCCACAAGGGGTGGTGTTTCTTGTCCCTCAGCCCCTGTTAAACCTGGGCCTTTTAGGCTAAACTCAGATGTCAGTTCCTCCAGAAAGCCTTCCATGATACTGTCCCCAGTGTCTGTGTGTCTGTAGGAGCTGACTGCCCTTTTTGCTCTCATTTGCTGAGCAAACGTCTCTGCCACTGGGGTTCCCTATTTCAGAGCATGATCATCTTTTTTTTTTTTAAACAGTTTTATTGAGATAGAATTCACATACTATTCAGTTCACCCATTTAAAGAATGCATTTTAGGAAAATAAATAAATAAAATATACATTTCGGGACTTCCCTGGGGGTCCAGTGGTTAAGACACCATGCTCCTAGCGTAGTGGGTGCGGGTTGATCCTTGGTTGGGGAACTAAGATCTCACATGCCATATAGTATAGCCAAAAAAATAAATAAAGTATATTTCAGTGGTTTTTAATGAATTCACCGAGTTATGCAGACATCACCACATATAATTTTAGAATATTTTCATCATCCTCTCAAAAGAAGCCCGACACTCTTTAGTAGTCCTTACCCAAGTCCTTTGTACCCCAGCCCTAGGCAAACTCTAATCTACTTTCTTCCTTTCATGGATTTGCCTATCCTGGACATTTAATATAAATAGAATCATACAATATGTAAACTTTTGTGGCTGGCTTTTTTCACTTAGCATAATGTTTTTAAAAATGTTCATCTACAATATAGTGTGCATTAGTGTGTAAGTTTTTTTTATTGTCAGTTAATATTCTACTGTATAGATATACCATGTTTATTTATTCATAAGTTGATGGACTTTTGTTTCTGTTTTTTGGCTATTTATGCTGCTGTGAACATTCACATACAAGTTTTAGTGTGGACATTTGTTTTCACTTCTCCTGGGTATATACCTAGAATTGAAATTGCTGAAATATTTGATAACTCTATTTTTAATATTGTAAGGAACTGCCAGACTATCTTCCAAAGTGGCTGCACCATTTTGCATTCCCATCAGCAGTCTCTGAGGATTCCAATTTCTTGACATCCTCACCAACATTTGTAGTTTTCATGTACTAGTTGGCCATTTGTATATATTTGGGGAAAGGTCTATTCAGATCCTATTTTTAATTGGGTCATTTGTCTTTTTATTATTGAATTATAAGGGTTCTTTAAATAGTTTGGATATAGGTTCCTTATCAGATATGTGATCTGCAAATATTTTATCTCATTCTGTGGATCATCTTTTCACTTCCTTTATGGTGTTCTTTGAAGCAAAAAAGTTTTAAATTTTGAAGAAGTCCAGTTTATCTGTTTTTTTTTGCCGGGGGTGGGTGGGAGTCACTGTACTTTTGGTATTGTATCTAACCTAAGTGTGAAGATTTACTTCCATATTTTCTTCTAAGAGTATTATGGCTTTAGCAAAGACCTAGGCTGTTGATGCATTTTGTATTAATTTTGGGGTATAGTGTGAGCAGATGGGTCCATTTTCATTCTTTTGCATGTGGACATTCAGTTGTTTCAGCACTGTTTGTTGAAAAGGCTGTTCTATTCCTGTTTAATTATCTTGGCATCCTTGTTAAAAATCAGTAGACCATAAATGTAAGGACTTATTTCTGGACTTTAATTCTGTTCCCTTCATCTATATATCTATCCTGTGCCGGTACCACACTGTTTTGTCTTCTGTAGCTCCATAGTAAAAGTGGAATTCAAGAAATGTGAGTCCTCATACTTTATTTTTCTTTTTCAAGGTTATTTGGGCTATTCTGGGGCTCTAGCGTTTACATGTGAATTTTGGGATAAGCTTATTAATTTCTATAAAAAGGCCAGCTGGGATTTTGGTACAGATTACAATGAATATGCAGAACAATTTGAGAAGTGTTACCATCTTAACAATATTAAGTCTTACAATCCATGAACATATGATGTCTTTCCATTTGTCTAGGTCTTTTTTAGTTTCTTTCAGTACTGAAAGTTTGTTCAGTAGTTATCAGGGTATGCATTTTATACTTCTTTTGAATTTATTCCTAAGTATTTTATTCTTTTTGAGGCTATTGTAAGTGAAATTTTCTTAATTTCATTTTCAAGTTATTCATTGTTAGCATATAGACATACAACTGATTTTTGTATATTAATCTTATATCCTGCAACCTTGATGAATTTGTTTACTAGTTCTGTTACTTTTCTAGTGTATTCTTTAGGGTTTTCTAAGATTATGTCATGTGTAAATAGAAACAGCTTTACATTTTCCTTTCCAATAGGATTGCTTTTTCTTTTGGTTGGGGGAGCTAATTGCCCTGGCTGGAATCTTTAGTACAATGTTGAGTAGAAGTGGCAAGGGTAGACACCTTTGTCTTATTATTTATCTTAGAGAGGAAAATATCTAGTCTTTTACTGCGTGTTTTTTTTTGTAGAACCCTTATCAGATTGAGGAGGTTCCCTTTTATTCCTGGTTTGTTGAATGTTTTTATTTTGAAAAGGTATTGGATTCTTTTCTGCATCTATTAAGATTATTATATGACTTTTGTCTTTTATTCGGTTGATCTGGCTTTTGGATAGCAAACCAACCTTGCATTCCTGAGGTGAATTAATAATTTGTGAGTGACTCTTTTCTGCTAGACTGTGGGCTCCCCCCGAACTTGGGCCAGTAACCCCAGGGTTCAATAGGTGCCTGATTATGAAGTAATAAGTATTTGCTGAATGAATTAATGAAAGCACAAACCAGGGTAAAATGATTGACACAACCATGCCGAGTACTTCATTGACTGTCAGTTGACTGGAAGACAAGGCATCCAAGACTCTGTAGGTCCCGGAGGCTGAGCCTGCCTGACTGAAAGGCTGACAGTGGTGTGCACAGACACAGTGGGCGACCACCCAGGCCCCTGGCACACAGCCCTAGGAGAGAGTGGTAGCAGGAGGCCTGGAACCTGCAGACAGAGGCCATGGCGGCGGCTGCTGCTGGGACGGGGTGTGTAGGGCTCATGGCCACTTACTCTCCACCCTCCCTGCCCTGATTTCTCCCTTTTGTT
Source organism: Muntiacus reevesi (assembly GCF_963930625.1). Taxonomy (NCBI): domain Eukaryota; kingdom Metazoa; phylum Chordata; class Mammalia; order Artiodactyla; family Cervidae; genus Muntiacus; species Muntiacus reevesi. The sequence continues at coordinate 165,103,933 of NC_089249.1, forward strand.
CGGCCTGCAGAGGCCCAGGGCAGCAAGGACGGGAAGCCCAAGCAGAAGGTGATCATCTCCGACTGTGGGGAGTACGTGTGAGGGGAGCTGTCCACCCGGGAACCGGCGCCCGAGGTGTCCCGTTGGCAGCGGGCAGGGCTTCGTGCTTGGCCCTTCCTCGGGGTCAGCGTGGGGCAGCGCCTCTGCAGGCACAGCCTCTGCCTCCTCCGGTCGTCCTTGGGTGTGGCCTTGGGCCCTGGGCCACCCTCCCCACTGTGGACAGCTGGGCATGGCCTTTCCAGGCCTTTGCCACCAAGGCTTCTCTGGGCCCACCTAGTGTGGATCCTGGATGTATCTTCTGGGAAAAGAAATCCTAGTTCTTACACTGCTGCCATGCAGCCACGTCCCAGGTGTTTTCAGAGCTTGCCGCTGTGACTCACCTGTCCTGTTGCAACAGACGACAGACCCCCTGTGCAGCCTCCCTCTCCTCCAGGCTGCCCGAGAAGCACCTCCTGGTCTGACCTGCAGGGCGGCAGCGCCTCCAGTCTTCTCTCTCTCACCTGCTACCAGCCAGGCCAGGTAGATGAGCCAGGCTCCAGTCCTCCCCTCACACCTGCTGGCCTTGGGCTAAGAGGCACTGTAGTCAGTCTCAGTGACCTGTTCACGCACTGTGCATTCGTTGGACCAATAGAATTATATCATGGCAGAATTCAGGGCCCTTCTTTTGCCAGGCCCTGTGCTGGGTCCTGGGAAGACATAAGAAGCCAGAGGTGGTTCTTGCCCTGTCCCTGCCCCACTTGGAAATTGAACTCTGTTGCCATGGTTTGTCGCCTGCTCTAGGCTAGCCTCTCACCCTACGCCACCTGACAGCAACTCAAATGTACCAAGGCTAAGCCGCATCAGCCCATCATTGGAAACCTCCTCCAGGGCTACTGCCTGCTCCCCTACCGCCGGCTGATGGTTGTCCGGATCGAGTCTGGATGTTCAGTAACTGCTGGGCTGAGCTCTTCCCTCAGCCTGTGTTCTCATTTTGGGTGGCGATCAGGTTGAGTTGGGAGGGCGGGGTAGCCTGCTGGCCCCTGGCCCCAGTGCCCCCAGGCCAGATCCTGCAGAGGGATAGCTGCTAGCCCTCCCCACGGCACCAGTGCTAGCCTGGCTCTCTGCTTTCACGTAGGGCTTCGTCCTCTGTGGCTGGCTGGTGCCGCTCCTATGGCTGAGACCCACTGCCGCAGGAGCCCAGCCAGGACCCTCACTTCTTAACATAGGCGCCTTCTCACTGGCGGTCAGCTGTGACTGTCAGCACAGGCAGCAGTGAGGCCAGGAGAATGCCAGCCACTTGGGGCTGGTGTAATGTCCAAGCGACAAGGGGATGTGTGTGAAGCACTCAGACTCAGCACGGTTGGCCCTGGGGATGACGTGGGCGGGGAGCAGGCTGGCCTGTGGCCCCAGCAGAGAGGACTGGTCACAAAGCCTTTGAAACAAGGGAAGGGTGGGGATGGGGTGACTTGGTCACTGTGCTTTCCTGATTGCCCTGGAGAGGGGGGACCAGCAGACTGGCCAGAAATGCTGGCTTGGGAGGAACCATCAGGTGGTGATTGCTCACGCTGTCCTGTGCAAGGGCTGCCCCAGAAACTATGCCACGGTAATCACCTGTGAGCCTTGTACAGGTGGCAGCCTGAGCCTCAGACCTGGTCCAGGTCTTCTGAGCTACTGGCCAGCCTGGTGGCCACGCCCTCGCTACCTTCCTTCCTTCCCAAAGCTGCAGGTGATAGGGTTGGGGGCCCCACGCCACCCTCAGGGGAAGGAATAGTGAGCCCTGGTTTGTGAGTAACAAAACCTAAGGCAGAAATCAAAGGATGGAAGGCTACTGCAAATTATGTTCCCAGGGAGTATTTAATAACAGAAATGTTCAAAATATGTCATCGATTGAATAATTTAGATCACCAAGCAGTGCACAGAGTATGATCCTAACTGTAAGATAACCCATGTATTATGTAAAAAGACATATGTGCCACGGAAAAATGACTGGAATTATTAACAATGGTTGTCTCCATGTGGTGACATTATGTGTTTGTACTGTTTTTTATTTTCAAGAGCATCCCCGACACATGTAATGTTTTTCAAAGTGAGAAAAGAGGGCCAAATGCTTGCTCAAGGCTTCCCAGTAAGAACAAAAACCCCAGCAAGTTTCCCCTTGAGCTGCACTTGTGAGCAGGGCCATGGGACGGTTAGGGGTGCAGCGCTGCCCTGTCCTCAGGAGAGACAGGATCAAGCTGTCACTGCCAGCAGGGACCCCCTCCACAGACGGGGGTGAGTGTGCAAGTCCACATCTCACCCCAGGAGATTACCAAATTTCTATTTTTTAAGGAAAAGCCCAGTGAGTACAGTAGCACCTCCAAGGACACATTCTGGGAGGACTGGGTTTTAACAGGAAAGCATTCAGGAGAGACCCAAATTTGCAAGTTCATTTAAAATAAGGCCACTAATAATACTGTTCATTCAGCATATGTGTGCAGAATCAGTGCCAAGTGCTCCGGACAGACCTGATCCCCACGCTGGCTCTGCCAGGGCAGAACCCGTAGCCCATTCATTCTGCAGAGAGGAAGTCACTGGCTCTGAGATACACGTGTGGTCCCATCAACACGAGGCACAGCCAGGATTTGTTGCTGGCAGGTCTGCTGGCTGCCACAGTTACCTTCTCCTGTCATTGCCTCCTTTCCTATGAAATTGTAGGGAACTTTTGGAAGCATGTCACCCACTTCCCTACATGGAGACACAAGAATAGGGCTTTGTCTGATGAGCTGATGTCTGGGCCAGGCTGGCTCTATAGTCATGAGGATGTGCACGGGGTGAGGTGGACAAACAGTGCCCTCCATGGCACGGGCCCCAGGCACCACGGCCTTTGTGCCCACCCTCCCCATCATCTTTTACTTTGCTGCCAGTGGACCTGAGTTGATCGCCCTTATTTATGCTTCTCATGTGTAGCCTTAAATGTGACCTGGACTGCCAAAGGGAACCAGGTAAATGAGATGGCCCTGGTAACTAGCCACTGCCACCTCATCAGCTTTCTGTCTTTAATTACCTCCCTTCTCTGAAGCCTTTTTCTGTTGGATTTCATTCGGTGGTCACGTGGATGGTTGAGGGTGCTAGAAGTGTCAGGAAGGCCACAACCGCTGGACTTCTGACTTTACTGCACGAGAAGGTAGTTGTGTCATGATCCTTGTGTTCCTTATGTTCCGCACCTCCGATGGGCAGGGCGGTCGCATCTTCAAAACATTCACTTCATAAATTTCGCTGGTGCCTCAAACCATACCAGGTTATGTGCTTAGGCAATGAAGAAACCTAACACTGACATCTGTCAAAAGTTTCCAAGCCTCCACTGCCCATGATGTTGCAAGGGGAGAGCTCTGAATCAGGCCCTGAAACAGCAGGCTTCAAATCCCAGGGCTGCTGGGCACTTAGACCACATCTTGGCTCTGGGAGAGGAGAGGCTCAGAGTTGTAGGTGAATTCTCTGGCCGGAAGGGCCTTTGGAGATGTGACAGTCCTATGTATGTCCTATGTCAGAGACAGGAAATCGAAGCCTGAATGGAAGGGCATTTGCCCAGACATCAGGCAGGTCAGTGACTGAGCTGAAGCCAGAATACGGGTCTACTGACATTTGTGCTGGCACGTGGTCCTCTCGTTGCCAGCCTGAGCTCAAAGCCCCAGACCAAAACGGAGATCACTGTCTTCCTGTGTCCGTGGAGGGGTCTCTTCCGGTACACTGGCTCCCAGAATCCTTCCCAGGTCCAGGTGAAGGGGCTGCTGTCCTGAAGCAGGGCCCCCTCCTCCACCCCTGCTGCGCTCCCGGAGCCCCTCCAAAGGCCACGAAGTGAACTCCCAGGGTGTCATCCTGGGCTGGGCCTGTGGGTTGGGGCGGGCCCAGGATCTGCTTTTAATGGTATTCTGGGGTTCAGGCAGTTGGGTTCTGTCTGGTCCACCAGGTAAATTACAGGCTTACCAAGTCAGAAATCAAATAAACACTCCAGGTGGCTGCTCCAAGGAGAACAGTGCTTTCCGGGAACCTCCCCACCCAGCTTGGCCTAATTGCCGCCTGTCACTCCCCTGGCACGGGGGCCTTTTCTTTGGCTCACAGACCCCAAGAAACAGGACAGGACTCCAGTGCACACAGGGTGATGCAGACTTGGGTGATCAGCCTGTTGTTACCTCTGGGTGCTGGCAGATGCCCTGTGCCTGCGTGCATTGGATCGCTCCTCAGAGCTGCAGGAGAGAAAGCAGTACAGTGGACTCAGGGCTGCTGGCTACCTGGAATCACATGCTGAGGGCCTTGAGGCCCTGTTCAGGGTCCGTGGAAGATGCTGACTGATGGCCATGGGCAAGGGGCTAAGCTGTGACATCTGGCTGTCAGCCTGGACCTCCCTGCAGCTGTGCCCTTGTTTGTGCTAAGAGTTCACTTCATGCGTATAAGTGCAAAGCACCACACAGAGAGATGGAGGGACCTGGAAATCTCCAAGGTTCATTGCTTCCCTGGGGGCCACACCTGTCCCCCAGGCAAGAGAAGGGCAGGCCCAGGGAGGAGAAGACGTTCCCACCAGGTTCACACCTAAGCAGAAGGCCCATTGTTCTTTCCCAATGTGCTAAGTGCCCACAGGCCACGTTAGGGACCACTAATACACTATACCTACAGCATGTACCCCTCTGACTGTGCTGTGCTGGTAAGGGGCAGACCCTCACCCAGACCCGTGGTGAGTGGGGCAACCCCTGTCTGCTAGCCTCAGGCTCCTGGTGCTCTCAGACCATCCTGTGTCCCAGGCAGCTGGAAAGGGCTGACCAAGGACAGGTCCTAAGATGGGACTTCTGTGCTGACCGCAGCCTGCATCAGCCACGCGGGGTTGGGTTGGACAGGCTACCACACATCCCCAGGGCAGGGGGCAGGGGGCCTGGGGAGGACCAGCCCATCGGCGGATGTGGGCAGGGGAGGGGGGCCCTCACTGCCGCCCTGCCTGAGCTGTGACGGCGCTGGGGGGTCTCCTGGTCCCCGCGCCCGCGGAGGGCCGGCCGGCGCGGGCGGGGCCTCAGTGGCAGCCGCAGGCGCGGACCACCATGTTGCGGTGCTTGCGCAGGATGACGTTGTTGCTGCTGTCGTAGTAGAGCACGGAGGTGGCGCTCAGCTTGGTGGGCGCGCAGCACGCCTTGGGGACCGCGTCCGGCCTCATCAGGTGCACCTGGCGGGGAGGGGTTGGCGGGCAGAGGCGTGAGACTCGCGGGCTCCTCCCGGGACCCCAGTCCCAGCGCCCAGCTCCTGCCGCCTGGGGCTCCGCCGCTGGCCCCTTCCCAGCTCCATCGCCCCCCGCCGCCCCCACTTCCCTCTGCCCCTCCCCCTCCCCTCTGCCCCCTCCCCCTCCCCCCACCGCAGCCCGGCCGGGCAGGTGCTGGCGTCAGCTCTGCCCCGGCCCCGCCCCCTTGACCCCCGCCCTGCCCACTGCCCCCAGGCTCAGACTGAGCACCGGGGGCTCCTGCCACAGCCCCTCCCCTTAGATGGGGCGACCCTGACCCTGCGGGTTCCCCGCACCTGTGCCAGCCCCTGCCTGGCGCCGCTGCAGCACCGCCTCCCCCTCCTCCATCCCCTCTGCCCCTCTGCAGCACCGCCTCCCCGTCCCCCATCCCCTCTGCCCCTCCGTCCCTGATCGCTTCTATAACATCCCTCATCCTGTCTTGTCCGCATGAGCCGTTTCTGGTCCATCCGCCCCTCCAGGCTGGGAGCCGGTGAAGGAAGGTCCCTGTTACACCTCTTAATGCCCAGACTTCCAGGCTCACCCTTGGGGTGTCTGACACCTTTGTTTCTCAAAGCACCTCCACCTTTGTAATAACTTCCAGGCAGGGACTGTTCTGGGTGGTTGACCGCTGGGGGCACAGGGGCTGAGTCACCTGCACAGTTGCATGGCTGAGGCTGGGGAGGGGGTTACCCTGCTACCCTCCTGCAAACAGCTCTACCCCTAAAAACAGCCTGTCTGAGGGAGCTTCCGAAGCCTCCACACAAATACTTATGCAGAGACTCGGCAGGATGAGCTGCAGTTTGTACTGGACTCCTCATCAAGGTGCCACAGGGACAGGCCCTGAAGGCACCCTCTGCCCGCGCCCCCCGCCCTCCGGCCCCGTCAGTTGGGGCCTGAGAGAAAAGGGAACCTGCTTCCATCCACCAGACCTCCCAGCCTTCATGGGAGGCTGCTGAGCGGGACCTGGATGAAGCCATCTGAAGTGCGGGGTGGCTGTCAGGCACCCTGGCCCCTGGTCCCAGGAGCCCAGCTTGGATCCAGCCTGCTGCCAGGACCGTCAGCCAGGCACCAGGCTGGCCTGAGGCCCCAGGGGGAGCTGAGGCCTCTGTGGGGAGGTCCGGCCAGACTGGGCTGTGGGGGGCTGCTCCCCAACTTCCCAGTCTCCACGTGGGGTGGCTGGGCTGGGCTTTCAAAAGAAACCAGGTGATACTGCCCGCCTGCGCCAGCCGTGAGGCTCTGCGCGGCTCGAAACCCGGGAGGGCTTGTCCTAGGTTGGGACAGCACCACAGGGGCGCAGCGGTTCCGGAAGTCCATTCTGGACGGAGCTTCCTCAGGTGATGGACAGAGAGGACGGACGGCCTTTGTTCCGTCCGCACCAAGAGACTGATCTGATATGCCTTTCCATTGACGTCACTGTAGAGCCACGTGGGAGACCAAATCGGAGGCTCTGAAACTTATTGGCTGTGCATCATTCAGGAAAAGCCATGCCTCTGTGGACCTCGGTTTTCTCCTCTGCCAAATGGGTACAATGGAGCTTTTCTCGCTTCCAGCACAAATGTATTTCAGACACATGCCTTGTGCCAGCCCTGCCCAGGTGGAAAATATAGAAATGTCTCAGATGTGGTCCCCGCTCTCATCCTCGGCAGGGGAGACAGGGGAACATTCCAGCAAACACTCAGGACCCCTGAGAGAGCACAATAGTCACAGCAGCCATCCTCGCTCTGGGAGCATGAGTGCTGGAGACCGACGCTGGCCGGGAAGGACCCAGAGACAAGGCAGCAGGGTGAGCAGGAGCTGGCCTGGCCCAGGGTAAACAAGGATGCTCCAGGGCAAAAGAGGGAGGTAGGAAAGGCAGGGAGGTGAAGGCACTGGGACGTGGGCTCGGGGACGCTGGGGAGGTGGGTAGGCCAGGGAGGGGCCCTGAGTCACAGGCCAAAGGCTCAGACTTCTCCCCAGGGACAAGGGATGCCACAGGGAGTTTCCTGGCCCAGAAGGAGGTGGTCACATTTGTGCTTTAGTGCAACCCTCTAGCTGCTGCATGGGGAAAGTGGGGGGTGAGGCTGGAGGGACCCACTTCCTCCTCTTCGGCCCCAGGACACCACAACCACCATTTCACCCCTCTCCCTCCCACCCAGGCTCCTCTTCCTCCCCAGGCCTCTCCAGGGAGGAGGCCCGTCCTCGCCCACCTCTCCCACCTCCACTGTCCCCCCAGAAAATCTCTTCTGCTCTCACGACTCAGAGACTCCAGACTTACACCCACCCCCAACTTCTCACGTAGGGCCTCACACATAGAGGGGCAGAAGCAGAACCACTGATTCCCTCCAATCCTTTCTTCAACCCAGCACCTTCGCTGCCCCCTCCTCGTCCTGGGGGAGGGTCTCACCTGGAGGCCTGGGCTCCTGCCCTCCTGCCTCCACCGTCCACTTCTCACCCCACCAGGTGCCTGGTCCTCCTGTCGGGACCGCAGCAGCTCCTCACTCCTCCCTGCCTCCTCCACCCTCGACGTCACGGGCTGTCCTCCTGCAGCTGCCAGAGATGCTTCCAGAGAGTGCCCAGATGAGGCCCTGCTTCTCTGAAACCTGCTCCACCCCTCAGTTTACTTGGGATTAAATCCACCACCTGCCACCTTAGGAGGAACCCCGGGACAGGCCCTGCCCACCCCAACATCACCTGCCTCCGTCCTCCTCCCCTCCAAGCCAGGGTCCTTGAGCCCGCCCAGCTCACCCCAGTCTTCCCTTCCTCAGGGGATCCATGGTCTTGGCTGTTCCTTTCCTCTCGTGTTCACTGACAGCCTCCCCCGAGGGCAGTCACTGCCTTGACAGCACCTAGCACAGAGCTAGCCTCCCTCCTGCTGACTGACAGCTGGGGGACTGAGGGGCGGGGCTGCTGCAGAGCCAGGGGACCAGTCCTGGGGGGGCAGTGCCGTCATCACCCATGCCCCCTCACAGGGCAGAGAGAAGCCCACACACCCTCATCACCCCTGAGATTCTGCAAGGAAGGCGGCTCCTGGGGGAGGGGGTGTCCGGCAAACCCCACGTGACCACCAGGAAAGGAGGCATCACCGGGGGTCCAAGCTGCGCTCTTAACTCACTCACTCACTCTGTGGCATCACCTTGAACAGCCTCTAACTAGAGTACCCAGGTCAGCGTTCTAGAAATAAGCCTCAGCACACACACACAAAAACCACTGCAAACACTTAGCTATAAGCAGCCTCAACCATGTTCCTACTAGAAACTTCCAGCATTTAAAGTCACCCCAGACACCAGGCCATCAGAAGCCCTAAGAGCTGTAGAAACACAAAGAGCGAGAGGGACCCGGAAGGAAAAGGAGAGGGACGGGAGGGGCAGCCGAAGCCAGAGGGCACAGGGCGCCCCTGAGTCTCCTGCGGGAAGAGAGGACAGAGCGTCCACGTGCGTCCCCCAGCCAGACCCCCGGGGCGTGTGTCCCACACAGGAGGCCGCACTCGACAGTGAACACGGTGCACGTGTGTGTCCCTGGGGCCTGTCCTGAACGTGCTGGGCCTCTGACCACCAGCAGGCAGGCCCACCCAATGGGCGTGAATGTCCCCCATGTGCACGTGGAGTGCACACGTGTGTGTGTGTGCACACCAGTCAGCAAGAGCCTGCTGCACGCTGTTCAGGTGCATGGGAGGCAGGGTCTCCACACAGAGTGGCCACACAGGGGCGGTCTCCGTCGGGCTGTGGGATTTCACTGCACGTGCAGGCAGGAAGGTCTCCATGTGAAGAAGGCTCCCTGACACAGCAGTGCCACCATCACCTCCTGGCTGCACGCCCCGCTCCCCGGGGCGAACCCCTCCCCCGGGTGTCGGGCAGGAGGGCGCGGTACTGACCAGGGACTGCAGGATGGCGTGGTTGGTGGCGTTCATGCAGGAGTCCAGCGGGAAGGAGCACTCCCCTTCACAGTAATAGGCTGAGTAGCCTTGGGGGGCGATGACCCAGTCCTGGGAGGTAATGGGAGAAGGTGAGTCCCATCCACGCGCCCTCCCAGCCCTTCATCCAGCACCTGTCACAGCGCGACTCAGGGCTGCCCCCTCCCTCCCTCAGTTTCAGGACACCTCCCGGGGTCGAGTGCCGCCCCCCCCCCCCCCCCCCCCCCCCGCCAGGCCACACATCCACCAAAGTCCCTCGGTGGGCAGAGCTGGGCACGAGCTCCGTCCCCTTCACACGCCATCGGCGCTCAGCTGCGTCCTCCCCCGCCGCCCCGGTCACAGCCCCCCAGAGGTTCTGCCCACCCTGGCCTCAGCTTTCCTGCTGCAGCTCTGACATTTTACAGCTGAGGACTCGGTCTCCATATTCATGGTTTCACAAAACAGCACTTTTCACTATCAAAGCAACACATTCTCCCTTTAGAGAACTTGGAAAACAGAGGAAAATAAAGACAATCCAAGTTCTCTGGGATGCACTTGGGGTCTCCAGGTGGGGACGGTCTTTAGGAAAGAGGAGAGTCTGCACTCACCAGCCAGCCCAGGTCCTGGAAGCTCACGTACAGCTCGTGCCGACGGCACACCTGCCGGCCGTGGGAGCCGTGGACATCGTCTGCGGGGACACGAGGGGCAAGGACTTTGCTAGGCTGCTGCTCCCAGGGCAGGGACGCCATGACGCGCACATTGGTTGAATAACAAATGGTGGGAAACTAACCCATTTGGTCTCGTGAAGCCCATGTCTGCAGCTCTGCTGGTGCCATGACCCAGTTCAAGAACTTTCGATGGCTCTCTATGGTTGCGGTCACCCCACACTCAGCCCAGCCTCCCCTGACTTTCAGCCTGTGGGGTCCTGATAATCCAGTAAAAGCCCCGGGGGCCCTCGGCCGTCCAGGGGCCCCTCCTCCTCTCCCTGGAGTCACCCCGACCTCCTCCACCTGTCCTGCCATGCCCATTCCACAGGACAAGTGGCTCCCACTGAGGCCAGGCAAAGGTTGGCTCCCGTGGAGGAAGGGCCCCTGGTGGCCTTGACCCGGCGGGGCTCGGCCTGGTGGGGTGACCTCACACACACACCTGGAGCCTGCGGGGCGCCCGGGGCAGCACAGAGGCCCATAGGGGCCCCTGGTTCTGACAGAGACCAGGGCGAGGCCTGCTGAGCCCCCGAGGCAGAGAAGGGACTCGGGCGGTGTGGGCAGCAAGGGTGGATGCTCAGAGCCCCGGAGACTGTGGGGCGTCGCTCCGCAGGGGCAGGGCAGAGGGTGTCAGGAAAGACGGCGGGGTGACCGTCGGCCTGACCGCGCTGAGGCCAGAGGGGCTCCGTCCCCGCCTCCGTCCCCAGGCTCACCGAAGATCCCCGGCAGTTTGTTCGGGGGCGGCAGCTCGTTGGTTCTTTTCGGCGGCCTCCTCTTCAGGGGCCTGACCGCTCGAGGGGCTCGGGCGGGGCCCGGGCCGGGGCTCGCCCTGAAAAAGGTGACCACGAAAGGCTGTTTGGAGCGCGGAGCCTGTCGCCCCAGCAGACCGGCCAGGCCAGGATCCACGCTGCGCCCTGAGATGGAGAGAGCAGAGAGGGGTCACTCGGGGCGGGCGCTGCGCGGGGACACAGCGGGGACCTCTCTGGGGGCGGGCCGGCAGCTCCAGGCTGAGACCTCGGGGGACCCACTGGGCCTGGGTTTCCGCCTCTGAAGCCCCGGGTCCCCAGTCCAGCCCCAGCCCTCAACCTCTCTGCAGGGGCGGCGCGGCCACGGGGTCAGGGAGGGGCCTCGCGAGCGCAGGGTCGGGATTAGTGATGACTGAGGGCGTCTCTGGTGCTAACAGCGCTTTACAGACTCCAGTCAGTTCATGTGAGGCTCTCAGCCGGTCTTCACGGTGACCCCGGACCCATCATCTCACTGAGAAACAGCTGCTCAGTGACTCCCAGAGCCCCACTGCTGGGGACTCTCAGAACCAAGGTTCCCACCTCTGTCCTGGGGCTCGAGCTCCCACTCCATCGTTTCTGGGCATCAGCGTAGGATTTACAGCCCTCACTGGGGAAGGGGCGGACTCAGTGCTTGCTCTGCTGATACCGCCCTAGAGCAGGCTGTTCCGTCCCCTGAAGCCCCCGAAGGAGACCCCAGGCTCAGCAGGTAGAGACATTTACCGGAAGTCCCAGAGTCCGGTTTCAACATGTGCATTTAATCCCAGAGCCCAAGTTCTTATCCATGTGTGTTCTTAGCCACCAGGTTTGTGGTTTAAAAAGGAGGAAAGAGAGAAAAGGCTGCGGGTAGAGACATGCTTGGGGCCTCAGTCTCAGAGCAGTGACGCTTGTAAAAGTAGAATTTTATTCCTATCAGCTTAAAGCCTGAGGATGCAGGAAAAACACACTGGTTATCCCTGGAAAAGTCGACTCCACCAATAAAACTATATTCCTATACTTCTTTGTATTCCCAATGACCTCTTGTTTTTTGTCAAAGTAAGGTAATGACTATACAAAAACTTAGAAAAAATATCACCCATAAATCCGTCCTCTACTCCAACACAACATTTTCATTTTCCTGGGATATTTTTATATGTTAATTTAAATCGTGAGCATAACAAAAGAATTCTGTATTTACTCCCAACTTTTCCAGATCAACTTTTTCTCCATTGTTAAGTCTTAACTATGAACATTTCAAATGTCTTCCCTTGTGACTCAGCTGGTAAAGAATCCACCTGCAATGCCAGAGACCCGGATTTGATGTCTGGGTTGGGAGGATCCCTTGGAGAAGGGAAAAGCTACTCACTCCAGGATTCTTGCCTGGAGAATTCCATGGGCTGTGTAGTCCATGGGGTTGCAAAGAGTCAGACACGACTGAGAGACTTTCACTACTTTCACTTTCTTGAGAAGATATAGCTTAATATTTAGATATTAGTTCATCTTTAGACATTTAGGTTATTTACTGGTTTCATCATAAAGATGAGAATATGATAGAATGTCTTCATTTCCTTTCCTTGTGGGATTTTTTAAGGAAATATAACATAGTCATGTTAAAAACAGGGACGTGACTACAGGTTATGTTTCCTAAAATACAGGACCTAGCATCTCACTTCCATGTACATTTCACCCCAGTGTTGAAATAGTGATGCATATGCAAGTATATGTATGTGTACACATGTGCACATTGATACAGCAAGCGTACACATATACACATACATAAAAATATGTGTTCCATTAGCGAATCTCATGATCCTCTACTGTATACTATAAGTCAAGGACATTGACTGCCCCAAGCACAGCCTGGCTCAAAGGTTAGTCCTTAAACATCTGTGGTTTAGCCCCAAGTCCAGGGGCCAGAGTTGACTGAACAACTAATCAACCAGAGACTAACTTTGCCCTATGACATCACCCGCCACTACATGCACTGGGATCATCATCGGAGCTGCCACTCAGGGATGACCCTGCTGAGACAGGAGCTGACACTGAAGGGGCCCAGGGAGAAGCCGTTCGGGGAGTTTGGATCACGGCAAGTGAGGGATGCAGGAGGAGCCGGCCCACGAGGAGGCGAAGCCACAAGACACACAGCAGCCCCTGTGCAGAGGGAAAGGGCCCGAGGCACCAGGAGGTGGCCAAGGAGTGACACAGGTAGGCGGACAGCTGTCGGCCACGCGGCACTGGAGTGGAGCTCCACGTCCAGCGGACATGTGGGGTGGCCTTGGCCCAGCAGCCCTCCGGGTCTGTGCATGCAGCTCCGGGCCTGTGAGTCCCTGGAGAGCCCTGTCCACGGACGGGCCAGGGAGACCTTCAGTGCCCCGAGGCTGGGCCCACTGTAGGCTTTTCTTTGTGCAACTGTCTGATATTGGGGTCTCCTGGGCGCAGAGAGGTGGGGTCACAGGGCAGGCCTGGGCTGTCCAGGTGGTGGCCCCCAGACTGCCTGACTCTGGCAGGACCCATTCGAGAAAGCAGAGTGGGAACTCCAGGAGCCTCTGGGGCTCAGAGTCCCCACTCTAGACCTGAGCTGTGAGGGTGCCGGCAGGCACGCTGTCCCTCTGCAGGGGACGAGGGTGTGTGGCCACGCCTGGAGATGGGGGCCACTGTGGCCTTCCCTCCCCCACTGCAGGCACAGATGAAGATGCTGCTCTTCTGGGCCAGGCGGGCCCCCGACACGTCCAGCCTCCTCCCATGTCTGAGTCCTCCCCATCAGAGCCCGGGTGTCATGGCAGCTCCCCTGCCCGTCCCATCCCCGGGGACTCAGCCTCCTCCGCCTGGGCCAGGCCAAGGTCGCTCCCATCCGTCCCCAAGGCCTCTTTCTGCCCTGGGTGCTACCTGACGCTCCCTGTAGCCCCTGCCCCCTTCTCAGCCTGCAGTCATGGGTGTCCACGTTGAAGGACAGTCAGGACGCCTGGGGACCCTTGGAGGGAAACCAGCTGTGACCAGGCGTGTTTTGTCCCACAGGTTGTTTCCTCACCAGGAGAACTAGGAACGCAGTGCTTTTCCTTCTTTCTACTGTTGACCAGCCCTCTCACTGCTCTGCTTCTGGAAACCTCTGCCTGTTCTGGCTGCTGCTGGAAGACCTCTCCCGACACCCAGGGCACGTCAGGTCCTCGTCTCCAGAAGCCCCGGAAGGTGCTGCACCTCCCACCCGGTGACGCCCATCCCTTGCCTGCCTGGTGACGGTCCCCTGACACCCCGTGGCTGTCCCTTCAGGGGCAGTGTCTCCATTTCAGGATCTGGGCCTCCCGCCAGGGTGAGGCTCCAGGGAGGCCTCTCCAAAAGGCCTTCCTTGACCAGCTGGAGCTTCGTGTTCTTACCCACGAGCTCCTGTGCAGCCCTGGGGCCTCACTGAGAAAACCTGAGTTCCACGGCAGGCCTGAGTTTGAACCCTAGACATACACACACACACATTTTTTTTTTCTGTTTAGTCTGTGAGACTGTGGATTCAGGATGAAGTACCTCTCCGCCCCTCTTGGGTTTCAAGGGAGTATGAACAAGAGGCTGGTTTAGGCTCCCTGACAGAGCGGAAGGGTCTAGTGTCTGATCTGGATAACACAGGAACACTATGATTTGCGATGAGAAAACCCACTGAAGTCCATCAGTCAGGTTTCGAGAACTCCTCCTACCTAAGTCACAGCCTTTGGCCACACACAGGCAGACTGTTTATTCAGAGGAGAGTTCCCTGAGGAATGTTAGCACCCACAGTCTCTCCCCCTTCAATTGCCCCTGTGACTGGTTTACTGGCCGCCTAGATGGTCTTTTTCCCTTCTAGAGACATTCATTTAGCTACAAGAAGGAGAAATGTGGGAGACAGAGGAGGTGAGGCTACAAGTGAAAGAGTGACAAAATGAAAGGCCCTAGAAAGAAAGTCAGAGGGCCAAAGGAAAAACATCTTTTATTCAGACGGCATTTCTCCTGATCACAAAAAATTCACATTTATGCAGATTTTCATGATTCTAGTAAAAGAGTGCCTTACTGTAGACTCTGGATGTTGTTCTATAACAGGGGTAGGGCAGGCACAACCTAATCAGCCCTGCTCAGCCATTGGTCGGCACTGCAGTGGGCCCCGCCCACTCCCCTTCCTCTGTATAAAAGGAGCCCAAATTCGGACTGGGAAAGATAGTCTTTTTTTCTAAAACACTAGCTTGCCATCTTCTTGGTCTGCTAGCTTTCTGATTAAAGTCGTTCTTCCTTGTCCCAACAACTTGCCTCCCAATTTATTGGCTTGACATTTGGTGAGCAGAACTAGCTTGGGCTCAGTAAAAAATTTTGGTGAGCCAGCCAGAGCCTTGATGCTTGTGGCTAGCTGGCCCCAGGTGGGGAATTTTCCAGGAAGGCCTTAAGGAGCTGCTGGGACCACTTGTCCTGAGGATCTTCCCTTCAAAATTCCCTGAAGTGGCCCTGGCTGCCCCAGTGCATGGCAATTGGAGCAAGGAACTGACATTCGGGAGCCAACAGTTTCCCTATACCGTATAAAACCATGAAGGTTTTCTCCTCTCAGCTAAGGCTTTTTCCTTTAAGGGAAAAGCCGATTTGTTCATTTGATTGGGATATCTTGTTGGAGAGGGAAATTGCTGGACTCTTCCAGTTGTGAACCAGTTCATTGGGTTTTGTTTGGCATTCATTCAGGATGGAATCTCTTTATGCTTTTGGTATTGGAATTTGCTTGTGCTTTTTTGTGTTTTGTTGTGTTTTTTTTAAATTTATTTTTTAACGTTTATTTTTAAAAGTTATTATTAACTGATTTATTTTTATTTCTGGCTGCACTGGGTCTTTGCTGCTGCACGTGGGCTTTCTCTGGTTGTGGCGGGTGGGGGTTACTCCTCGTTGTGGTACATGAGCTTCTCATTGCAATGGCTTCTCCAGTCACAGAGCACAGGCTCTAGGTGCACAGGACCCATGCCCCCTGCATTGCCAGGCTGATTCTTAGCCATTGGACCACCAAGGAAGTCCATGTTTTGTTATTCTGTAACTTATAAATATGGGAAATACAGCTGTCCCTAAGGAAAGCCCTTTGGAGTGTATCTTAAATAAATAGGTAAAAATATAGCTGTGGGCCCATGACTAAGGAAGAGATGATATTCTTCTGGAATAGGGTGTGGTCCTGGGACTTCCTTGGTGATCCAGTGGTTGGGAATCTGCCTGCCAATGCAGGGGACACAGGTTTGATCCCTGTCCAGGAAGATCCCACATGCTTTGGAGCAATGTTCATGAGCCTGCACCACAACTACTGAAGCCTGTGTGCCCTAGGGCCTGTGCCTGCAACAAAGAATAGCCCCTGCTGGCCACAACTAGAGACAGTCCATGTGCAGCAATGAAGACCCAGTGCAGCCAAAAAATAAATAAGTAAAATAAAAAAAATAGTATGCGGTCCCAGTATACATTGGGATCAGGAGAGCAATGGCCCTTGAACAGCTCACCTAATTATTATACAGCCTTGCACTAGAATTGTTCTGTGAAAAAGCATGGAGAAATGATGAGATCCTGAGGTAGAAGCATTTATGCTACTGTATCAAGAGAAGGAGAAGGCAGAGACTGCTGTATCATGGTACAGCGTCTAAAGGGAAAACCTGTTCTACAAGAGGGAGGGAAGAAAGCGAGAGTGAGGACATGTTATTTCAAAACTTTAAACCCCTCTCTGGCCAACCTAGCTCTCCCACTAGCTGAGCAGACTGCACTAGCAGTTGTTCGAGCCACCCTGCACCCACCATGCTACCAACGTGTTTACTGCCTCCTATTTCCCCTACTTATGGGGATCAATTAGAAGTTCTGTGTTAACCCCCAGTTTCCCTGATAGCTCAGTTGGTAAAGAATCCTCCTGCAATGCAGGAGACCCCGGTTCAATTCCTGGGTTGGGAAGATTCACTGGAGAAGGGATAGGCTACCCACTTCAGTATTCTAGGGCTTCCCTTGTGGCTCAGCTGGTAAAGAATCTGCCTGCAATGCAGGAGACCTGGGTTTGATCCCTGGGTTGGGAAGATCCCCTGGAGAAGGGAAAGGCTACCCATTCTGAGAAAGGCTATGCACTCCAGTATTTTGGCCTGGAGAATTCCATGGACTGTATAGTCCATGGGGTCACAAAGAGCTGGACACAACTGAGCAACTTTCACTTCACTTCATGTTAACTCCCAGGCACAGGGACCTGGTTTGGTGTAACCATTTAAGACCCAATAGGGTACCCAGTTTGGACGGGGAGCCACTTCTGAAATGGCAATTTTCCTTGTGCTGATATCCTGTAGGAGGCTTTAATGCAGATGGCCAGCCGGCTGGGTTTCTATGGATACATAAGCCATTCTCAACTTCAGATCTGTTTCACTGGAAAACCCAATAACCCTATATACTGAGACCCCTTCTATATGACTGAACTTTTCACTGCTAGCTTTGCCACTCATCATTCCTCCTGGGCAGGCATTCATACTCTTATGAATATGATGCTTGCTGGGGATGAAAGAAGGATAGTCATTGACAAGGTTAGAGAGGGAGCAAACCAGCTTCATCTAGCAGATCCAGATGGAATTCCAGAAGCAGATCTGGCAGTCCCTATTGTTGAGACCAACTGGGATCCTAATAATGGAGACATGCTGCTCCTAAAGCATTATAGGAAGTGCATCATAGTGGGTCTTTGAAAGATCAGGCAAAAGACTTAAACAAAATTCAAGAGATACACCAAAAACTCAATAAGGATCCATCAGAGTCTCTAGAAAGAATTTATCGAGCTTATAGGCACAATACTGGTACAGATCCTGAGGCCCCTGAAAATATGAGAATGGTAAATATGACCTTCATTGGGCAAAGCATCCAGATATAAGAAGAAAACTACAAAAGTCAGATGGAATCTTTGGAATGAGCCCTTCTCAACTGGTAGATATTGCTTTTAAGGTGTTCAACAACAGGGAACAAGGTCAGAGGAAGAGGATGCAAGACAGAACACAACTTTTCTGGCCACAGCGTTGGATTCCTGGAAAGCAAGTAACCGGAAGAGAAGTAAGCCAACATGGGGAGGAAACAGTGTGCTTACTGTAAGGAGGAAGGGCATAGAAGAAGGAGTGCCCTAGGCTAAAGAATAAAAAAGTAAAACGATAAAAGAAAGACAGGAGCCTTTCATATGGTAGAAAGAGAGGAACACTCTGATGATGAATGAAGAGGACTGGGGGCTCCCTTAGACGTAAGTTCCAATTTCCCTGCAGGGTCCCAGGTAACTTTGACAGTGAGGGACAAGTTGACTGACTTTCTGATTGGTAAATACCAAGATGACAGAAAACATCTCAGTCCATCCTGGTCACAAGAGTTTCTGGAAAAGTACAAAATTATTCTTTCTTACAAACTTCTAGAATGCCAGTTAGGTGACCTCATCCTGGAATACAGTTTCCTATATATGCCAGCATGTCCAATCTTTCTGGTTGAGATCTTGTTTGTAACTTAAATGCTCAAGTAAATTTTTTGTCAAAGTAGCTTGACATCAGGATCCCACCAGAGCATGCTGTAAGCTACAGATGGCGCTCATGGACACCCCAGAAAAGGTGACAGAGCTCTTCCCCACCGCTTCTGCCCTTGAGGTCTGAAAAAAGGTAAGGCTGGAAGTATGGGCTGATGGCACCCCAGGAAAGGCCAAAAATGCATGGCTAATACAAGTCCCACTAAAAAGGGACACTGGGGCACCTAATCTAAAGCAATACCCTCTGAGGCAAGAGACCCAAAAGGGAATTCAGCCAATTCTTGAAAAAATTCTTAAAACAGGACTGACTAAACATTGCAGGTTCCCGAATAACACCCCATCCTCCCAATCAAAAAGCCAAACTTGGACTTTCTGGGTGGTGCAGTGGATAAGAATCTGCTTGCCAATGCAGGGGACACGGGTTCAATCCCTGGTCCTGGAAGATTCCACATGCCGAGGAGCACCTAAGCCCGTGAGCCACAATTACTGAGCCTGAGTGCTGAAACTACTGAAGCCCATGAGCCTAGAGCCTGTGCTCCACAACAAGAGAAGTCATGGCAATGAGAAGCCCTTGCATCGCAACAAAAGAGTAGCTCCTGAGAGCTGCAACTAGAGAAAAAAGTGCAATAAGGAAGACCCAGCACAGCCAAAAATAAAGATAAATAATGCCAAACTCAACAGAGTATCACTTTGTCCAAGACTCAAGGGCTATTAATGAAATAGTTCAAGATTTGCACTCTGTGGTACCTAATCCATTGTTTTGTTTATTTGCTAGGTCATGTCCAGCTCCTTTGTAACCCCATGGACTGTAGACCACCAGGCCCCTTTGTGCATGACATTTCCTAGGCAAGAAGACTGGAGTGGGTTGCCATTTCCTTCTCCGGGGGATCTTCCTGACCCAGGGATTGAACCCATATCTCCTGTATTGGTAGGTGGATTCTTTACCACTGATCAACCTGGGAAGCCCAACCTAATCCACACACTCTGGTTAGAACTCTTCTGGGAGAAAATAACTTGTTCTCAGTTTTGGACTTGAAAGATGCCTTTTTCTGCATTCTTACTGCAGAAGAATCACAGTAGCTATTTGCTTTTGAATGGCAGGACCCAGAAACACAGAGAGTCCAATAGTATTGCCTGCCTCGAGGACTTAAGAATTCCTCACCTTGTTTGGAGATATGTTAGTGAGGGACCTGAGAAACTTAATATTGGATGAAAGACTCTTATTCCAATCTACGGGCAATATGCTTTTAGCAAGACTTACACATGATAAGTGTCTACAAAACACTATAAGAATCCTGAATTATTTGGCCCATTGTGGATACAAGCTCTCCCAGAAAAAGGCCCAAGTACATAAGCAGTAAGTCACATGTCTGAGTTTTGTTCTTTCCCATGGACAGTGAAGTATTTTGCCTGCAGGTAATCACAGGCTTGGGAACACCCAAGATTCACAGACAACTGAGGGGGTTTCTGGGAATGGCAGTGTTCTGTTGGATTTGGATCCTGAACTATGGGCTCATGGTGAAGCCCCTTTATGAAGCTTTAAAGGGACATGGTTTTGAGCCCTTTACTTCGACTACCGAGTGCAAAAGTACATAAATGGGGCCTAACGTACAAAGGACCATCCAGCGAGTCACTCAAAATTGCATGATTTGTGTGAAAAATAGCCCCAGGACTGCTGTCAGACCTCCTCAGATAGGGACTCAACACAGAGGAGCCTGCCCCTCTGAGGACTGGCAAACAGACTACTCAAATGCTTTGAGTCACAGGAAATTTCAGATGCCCACTAGCATTTGTGCACACTCTTCCAGGGTAAGCGGAGGCATATCCCACCAGGAAAGAAAAAGCCTCAGAAATGCTTAAGGTTCTCCTTAAGGAAAGTGAAAGTGTAAATTGCTCAGTTGTGTCCAACTCTGTGTGAGCCCATGGACTGTAGCCTGCCAGGCTCCTCTGTCCATGGAATTCTCCAGGCCAGAATCCTGGAGTGGGTAGCTGTTCCCTTCTCCAGGGGAATCTTCCCAACCCAGGGATCAAACCCAAGTCTCCTGCATTGCAGGCAGATTCTTTACTGTCTGAGCCACAAGGGAAGCCCTCTTTCAGGAAATAATCTCCCAATTCAGACTGCTTCACTCCCTTCCAAGTGATGATAGGCCTGCTTTTGTCTCTAGCAAAACCCAACAAGTGTCTAAGGCACTGCAAATTACTTGGAATCTACATTTATCCTGGAGAACACAATCAGCAGAAAAAACCAAGAAAATGAACCAAACATTAAAAAGGAGCATTGCTAAAATATGTGAAGAGACTAACTTAATTTGGGATACAGCCTTGCCAGTTGCCCTGCTACTAGTCAGAGTGGTTCCCAGAAGTAGGCTTAAATTAAGCCCCTCTGAAATATTGTATCATTGTGGTCATTCCAGATGTCTGCCTGGGCAGGAGAATCTATAAGTGCTCTGAAAGATCTAGCAGTTGCCAATTCTGTGAAAACTCTGGGCACTATACTAACCTCTGTTCATGAGTTTGCTTCCAGCAGGTCTGACTATCCAACTGAGGTAGCCTCGTATCCTTTCGCATCTGGAGACCAAGAGAGTTTTCTCTCCTTAAAACCCAGAGAGAATAAGGGCCTGAGCATCAGCTGATCGCAAGTGGACAGGACCACATGTGGTCCTTATCATGCACTCATCTGTCAGTTTAATTGGAGTAAAGCCATGGATTCATCTCACTTGGGTTAAGATAGCCCCATTGTCATCAGAAAATTACCCAGCTCTTGGGACTTCCCTTCTGGTCCTGTGGCTAAGACTCTATGCTCCCATTGCAGGGGGCCTGGGTTCCATCCCTGGTCAGGGAACTGGGTCCTATGTACTGCCAAATAAATATTTTCAAAAGGGAGAAAATGACCCAACTCCTGAGAGACCTAGAGAGCAACGGGTTTGTAAACCCTTAGGAGATTTAAGGTTACTCTTTGAAAAGGGTAAGTACTGAGATTAAAATTTCATGGTAGGTACTTCCCTGGTGGTCCAGTGGTTAAGAATCTGCCTTCCAATACAGGGGATGTGGGGTTGATCCTTGGGAACCTCGATCTCACATGCTGTGGGGCAAATAAGCCTGGCACGCCACAACTACTGAGCCCATGTACCATAACTAGGGAGAAACCTGTGAACCTGTGTGCCACAAGGGAAGATTCTGCAGGTCACGACAAAGATCCTACGTGCCGCCACTAAGACCCGATGCAGCCCCAAATAAATAAATATTTTCACTTTCATAGAAGGATTTCATTATGTTCAAATAGTTGTAGATAAAGAATTGTAGTGCTTACTAAAATTTTAACGAATATTCTCAAGATAAAGAATTGTAGTGCTTATTAAAATTTTAAGGAATATTCTCAACCCAAAGCTGATCAATTCCATTTTAGAATCATCCCCTCATTGCCCCTATTCAACAGGAAGTAGTCAGAAAGATCCTTACCCCTTTTTACCACAAGACTGTGAAATGGACATGGGCAGTGGGGAACAGGGGCGGGACCTCTCCCAAGACCCTCCCCTAAATGAACTACTGTCAACAAGCAACTGTTAGTGGTCCCAGTAAGTTGGCGCTGCAGTAGTCCCTTCCCCCTCCTCTGCCTAAAAGGGGCGCAAATGGGGACTGGCACAAGATGGGTTTTTTGAGACGCTGGTCTGCCACCTTTTCGGCCTGCTAGCTTTCTTATTAGAGTCATTCTTCCTTGCCCCTAAAACTTGTCTCCGGATTGGTTGATCCGTCAAGCGGTGAGCAGAGAACTTGTGCTCCGTAACGGTTTCTCCTCCATTACTTTCCCTTACATTTCAGGATCCATTTATGACAGCAGACACTTCAATGAAACCCTTACTGTGGGATCATCTCAAGCTGCAAAGAACTTAAGGTAAATATTGTAACAGAGCAGTGAGGGCAGCCCCTAACCTGCAGCCATTGCTGCTTCTCATTACTCCGCACCCTGTTACCAAGCAACGGGTCCTGCTCAGCCATTGGTCGGTGCCTCGCTCCCCCATAAGCAACCAACTGTCAGTGAGTGACCATTACTGGTCCTGTTCAGTCATTGGTCGGTGCTGTAATGGGCCCCGCCTGCTGCTGCTGCTGCTAAGTCGCTTCAGGCCGTGTCCTACTCTCTGCGACCCCATAGACGGCAGCCCACCAGGCTCCTCCGTCCCTGGGGTTCTCCAGGCAAGAACACTGGGGTGGATTGCCATTTCCTTCTCCAATGCATGCATGCATGCTAAGTCGCTTCAGTCCTGTCCGACTCTATGCAAACCCTATGGACAGCAGTCCACCAGGCTCCTCTGTCCACAGGATTCTCTAGGCAAGAATACTGGAGTGGGTTGCCATTTCCTTCTCCAATGGGCCCCGCCTACAAGCCACCAATTGTCAAGAAAGGACAGTTAGTGAGGGGATTCAGAAAACAGTGGAGTGATGGTCATGAGGTGGAGAGTGGGTAACAGGTGGATCCTGGCTTTCTCCCAGAAGCCCTCCAGCTCACCCAGGCTTGGGCCAGCAGGTGAGCTGGGGTGCCCAGGGAACAGACTGAGGGCTGTATCCTGCAGGGCTCCAGAGCCCTCACCAAAGCCATCAACTAGCCTTGGCCCAGGCCTTGAGGCAGCAGTGAACCTCTCCCCAATCCTTGTCTCTGTGGCCAGATAGCAGTGGCAGTCTGCCTGGGTCGCAGTTTGTGGGACCTGATCTCCCCCCTCTTCAGGCGGCCTGAGGAGCCTAAGAGCTGGTTGGGTTGGGTGCCTGGCTCCTTCAGTGATGATAGCTGGGCAGAGTCTGGGAACCTGGCCCTGAGGGAGCTGCCAACTGAGATCTGCCTCCTCTTAGCTAGGACTGAGACCCTGGAGGGTGAAAGTTGTGTCTTGGGACCTTTCCCTTTATTGTCAGGGCAGAGAATAACATTCATTTGGTAGAGATTTACAGGAACATCCTTACCTGACAATGACCTGACTTTAAGAGCGAAGAATCTGTCACCAAGAAATCTGCAACAACTAACCATGTACCTTCCTCACCTTGCCTATAAAAGGGCTTTGCTGAAAGTTTTCAGGGTTCTTAGGGCATAAGCCATGCATCTCTTTGCATGGCCCTGTAATAAACCTTTCTTTGTTCCAAACTCCAATGTTTTCGTACTGTTTGGCCTCACTGTGCATCAGGCGCAAGGACTTGCATTTTCAGTAACAATATCACAGACAGGGAGGAGGGTGAGGGAAACAGAGCTTTCCCAGAACTCACAGGACATACAAAGAAAAGCAGTGTCTGTTTTCCTTTCATTTTTAATTAAAGGCACATCTCTCCTGAGAGAACAAAGCCTATTCAGGGGCAGCCAGCCTGGGATGGCAGGACAAAGCCGCCAGATGCTGGTGAAATGTACAATTGTGACTGTGGCTTCCTTGGAATGCAGTCCTGGGAGGTGAAGGCAGAAGCACACACTCTGGGACCGAGGTTCACTCTTGGGCTACATTTTGACCTGCTGCATGGGTCTGAGGTTCGGGGAGACAGCAAAGGGGCTCCCCGTGCTCTTTTTGATGTCCTCCACGGTCAGGCCGTCCCAGAGCTCAATCAGGGTCAGTCCTGTCTTCTTATGCACGTCAAACACGGCTTTCTCGGTGATGATTCGGTCCACACACCGCTTCCCAGTCAGCGGCATGGTGCACTTCTCCACGATCTTGGGTTCGTTGGCCTTGTTGCAGTGCTCCATGGTGACCACCACGCGCGTCTTGGAACTGGACACCAGATCCATCGCACCCCCCATGCCTTTCACCTTCCTGCCGGGTATCATCCAGTTAGCCAGGTCACCATATTTGGAAACCTGCATGGCTCCCAGCAAGGTCAGGTTGATGTGTCCCCCCCGAATCATGGCAAATGACTCATCACTGGAGAAAAAAGAACCCCCAGGAAGAAGGGTGACTGTCTGCTTGCCCGCGTTGATGAGGTCCGCGTCCACCTCCTCTTTTAGTGGAAAGGGACCCAAGCCCAAGATCCCGTTCTCACTGTGAAGGTGCACGGTGATGTTGGGGCTGATGTAGTTGGGGGCCAGGAGAGGGATGCCGATGCCCAGATTGGCGTACATGCCGTCCTCAAATTCAAGAGCTGCCCGCTTGATGATCCGTGTCCTAATGTTATCTGAAGACTTGCATATTTCATCATCCTCTTTCCGGACAGTTAAACGCTCAATTCTTTTCTCATATTTTTCCCCCTGTATAATGCGATCCACATAAATGTTAGGAACATGGATGTCTTCTGGGGCAAAGGACCCCACGTCCACAATTTCTTCAACCTCCACCACGGAGGTTCTGGCAGCTTTGCACATGGGCACGTTGAAGTTCCTGGCGCTGGCCCTGAAGATGACATTTCCTGCCCAGTCGGCCTTCCAGCCTTTCACCAAAGCAAAATCGGCGGTGATGGCATGCTCCAACAGGTAGTGCTGCCCATGAAACTCCCTCACCTCCCTGGGCTGGCTGAGGATGGCGATGTGGCCGTCCGGTAAGTACCTGATGGGTGCGCCTCCCTCCTGGACCAAGGTCCCATAGGCCGTGGGGGTGTAGAAGGCGGGCACACCGGCGCCCCCCGCGCGGATGCGCTCGGCCAGGGTGCCCTGGGGCGTGATCTCCAGCTCCAGCTCACCTGCCAGGTACTGGTGCTCACAGAGCGAGTTCTCCCCCAGGTAGGAGCAGATGATGCGGGTGATCTGCTTGGTCCCCAGTAAAAGGCCGAGACCGAAGTTCTCCACCCCCACGTTGCTGCTGACCACGGTCAAGTCCTTCACGCGGGTCTTCAGCAGCGCCCCTATCAGGTTCTCCGGGATCCCGCAGAGCCCGAAGCCTCCGATCATGATCCTCGAGCCGTCAGTGATGTCTCCCACGGCCTTCACCGGGTCCGTGTAGAACCTGGCGCGCGCGCGGGCGCTGCAGGAGAAGCCGCACGCGCCACCTTTGGTCAACGCGCGCCCCGAGCGGCCGGCGGGGACCCCGCGCCCGAGCACCGACGCCAGGAGCCGCAGAGCCGCCATCGTCCGCTCCGCTCCAGCTCGGGCTCCGGGCCCAGCGGGGACAGGCGGGGACAGGAGGCAACCGTGCGTCCCCGCCCGCGCGTCACAGAGCAGGGGGTGCCCAGCCGTGATGCTCCCGCCAGGCTGGTTCCCGCCGCTCGGCCCGTCTCCGCGCTCCGAGGGCCCAAGGGGCAGAGCTTCCCGGGCCGCCGGGCGGGAGGCGGGACCGCCTGGATCGTCTAGAGGACCAGAGGGATCTGGGGCCTGACGCTCGGAGACCCCGAGACGACGTCCCTCCCGGGAAGCCTGGGCGCCGGCCTCCTGCCCTCGCCATCGTCTCCCTTCCTCCCAGGTGCGCTACAGCTGTCAACTCGCCCCCCCCCCCCGCCCAAAAAAAAATCCACTTCTGGGTAACGGGATTGGAATGAAAACTGATCTTTTCCAGTCCTGTGGCCACTGCTGAGTTTTCCAAATTTGCTGGCATATTGAATGCAGCACTTTCACAGGATTTCACTTTCAGGATTTGAAATAGCTCAATTGGAATTCCATCACCTCCACGAGATTTGTTCATAGTGATGCTTTCTAATGCCCACTTGACTTCGCATTCCAGGATGTCTGGCTCTAGGTGAGTGATCACACCATCGTGATTATCTGGGTCATGAAGATCTTTTTTGTACGGTTCTTCTGTGTATTCTTGCCACCTCATCTTAATACCTTCTGCTTCTGTTAGGTCCGTACCATTTCTGTCCTTTATCGAGCCCATTTTTGCATGAAATGTTCCCTTGCTATCTCTAATTTTCTTGAAGAGATCTCTAGTCTTTCCTATTCTGTTGTTTTCCTCTTCCAACCAGTCCATCCTAAAGGAGATTAGTCCTGGGTGTTCATTGGAAGGACTGATGCTGAAGCTGAAACTCCAATACTTTGGCCACCTCATGCGAAGAGTTGACTCATTGGAAAAGACCCTGATGCTGGGAGGGATTGGGGGCAGGAGGAGAAGGGGACGACAGAGGATGAGATGGTTGGATAGCATCACTGACTCTATGGACATGAGTTTGAGTGAACTCCAGGAGTTGGTGATGGACAGGGAGGCCTGGCGTGCTACGATTCATGGGGTTGCGAAGAGTCGGACACAACTGAGTGACTGAACTGAGCTGAACTGGGTCACGGGCTCCAACACCTCTGTCCCCAGCACTTCTGGTCCAGGAACGACATTTCCATGGATAGTCTAGCCAGGCCTCAACGACACCCCTGCCGAAGGAGACCTCTTGCCTTCCTGTATCAAACCTGCTCCTCCTCTGTTTTTCCCCACCTTGGGCAAAAACAAAACCAAACCTGTTAAAAAGAGCCACTGACTCAGTCCTGTCACCAACACCTCCTCCAAGCACCCTCCTCCGTTTCGCCCCTGGACAAGCACCCCCATCCCCAGCTCCCACCTCGACCCTGTGAGGCTCTGGGGCCTCTCTGACTTCGCTCTTGTCCCCCACAGTCTACTCTCCCCACTGAAGTCAGGGGACCTTTATTTTGTACATAAGATAAATGAACTTTTCATTTTATAATAGTTGGGATTCAGAGAAAATACTCTAAGATTATATAGAGTTCTCATATGCTCAGGCCCAGTTTCACCTGGCAAGTGTTAACATTTAAATGACTATGGTACCTTTTTTACAACTAATGAACCAATATTGGTTTCTTATTATTTACTAAACACCATGACTGACTCGGATTTCATTAGTTCTCCATCAGTGTCTTTTTTCTGTAGAATGTGCTTCAGTTCAGGTTGTCTGGTGGTTTTCTCATGGTGAGACTGGGGTTCTGGGTTCCGAGGATAAAGACCACGGAGGTGAAGTGTTCTCATCTTGTCAGATCAAGGGTGTCTGGGAGCTACATGAGGTGTTCATGGGAGCCCAGGTACCTGGCTGAGGGAGTGCCGCTCAGGGTCCTCCCTAAAGTTACTGCCTCAGCCTGTGCACACTTTGGAAGCAAGTCACCAAGTGTAGCCCACCCTGAAGGAGGGGAAGAGGCTACACCTCCGTGAGGGGGAGTGTCTCAGAGGGTGGTTTTATACACAGCTGAATCAGATCCTGCCATCCTCCACTGCTCTTAAAAAAATAACACTGATTTCATACTTGATATTTTGGCCACTTCTCTCAACCTCCTCACAATCACTCCCTGTCCCTCTGTGCTCCAGCCACGGCAGCCCCTTGCTGTAACTCAGACACACCAACATGGGCCCACCTTCAGCATTTCTAGTCCCATTGCCGGGATAAAAGAGGCTCTCCCCCAAACACCTGCTGAATGAATGCATGAAGGCACGAATCCTTACTTAACAGATAAGGAAACTGAGACTTGGAAAGGCAAGCAACTTGCCAAGTTGCTTAGAAGACTGCAGAGTCCAGATTCATACCCGGGCCTCTGCCTAAGAGTCTAAGGGTGTGAGCACATCCCCTCACTCTGCCCGTGACGGAAACTCCTGGGGCACAAGATAGCTCTGTAGAGTAGAAAGACTCACCCATTTCTCGGGGAGGGAAACCATGAGCTCACTCTTAGCAGCTCTAGTCTTGGTCCTGCAGGAGGAGAGGATCTCTGCCAGTAGGGGGCTTCCTGCTGTGCCACATGTGGGACCCTTCTACCTACCCACTGGGTCCCCTCGCCTGAGAAAGGCCAGCCCTCGGGGCCAAATGAGGGGGCTCCAGCTGTGACTGCTGCCAGCAGCTTCCTTGGAGGAGCCCCCAGGGGAAGGTTCGATGCTGACCCCAGTCTTACCATCATCTGTCTCCACGTAGAGGCGGAGTCCCAGGTCCTTGTTATGGTTCAAGAGCCAGCGGTCACTGGCTGCTGTCACGTCCAACACCAGCCAGCCCTCGTCCCCAGATCGGAGCGTCTGAAGATCCAAAAAGAACAAGTCAGACTCCCTGTGGACACGAAAGAACAATTAACCGAGGGCCGGCACAGCTGCCTTTGTGTTTCCAGTGCCCGCCGGGGGACCATGAGCGGGGCATCTACCCGCCTGGCTCTGGCCTGGGTGCCTTCCAGGCCTTATTTCACTGTCTACTCTACAAAGGTGTTACAGAGCCCATGCACAGATGGGGAAACTGAGGCTCAGGAGTTCAGTGACCCATCCATGGCCCCACAGCCAAGACAGCGAGGCGGGGACTTGAATCCAGGGCTGATGCTGGCCTGTCCCCATGGTGACACGAGGCCTTGGGCCAAACATCTTCTCTGAGGGTGGGCTGCCCAGGAAGCTCCCCTTCTGTCTTCTGGGAAATGCACCCCAGGCCTGGACCAGACGCTCCGACAGAGGCTTGAGCGGGTGTGTGGGGGGTGTGGGGCAGGCACCTGTTGGGCTGCTCCGGGACCACCTCGAACATGCTGACGTGGAGCGTCTGGTTGAGCGGGTGGGTGCTGGGCAGCTTGTAGATCCGGAACTCCGCGGCCGTGACGGCCTCCCCGGCCGGGATCTGAGTCAGGTCAAAGCGGAACTCCTTCCAGTGGGGCTCCTGGTGGCCCAGGGCGGGGTCGCGCTCCACTGCAAGGCAGAGCGGGGCTGGCGGTCACTCGTGGTTCGGGCTCGGGCTCCAGGGTGGGAGCCGGGGGCCTGGGCAGTCTGGGCGGGCCTGACTGCCTCCTCGAGAACAGGCTTGTCCCAGCTCTGCCTCCTGGGTGCTCAGAGGGCCCCGAGAGCCGTGTGGTGAGATGCCTGGCTCAGCGCCCGGCACGCGCGGTGCCGCAGGGCAGCGACCACGGCTGGCCCCCGAGCCCCAAACCCGGCCTGCCCCGCTCAGCATCCTGCTGGACCCACAGATGGGGTACAGGACAGGTCCCTCCTCTGGGGAGACAGATGAGACCCAAGGCTGAAAAGAGACACAGCTGAGTGCACTTGAGTGGGACGAGGGCTCCCACAGCCTGCTGGTGTCTGCATGGCAGGGGAGGGGAGATTGGTCGTGTAGCTGACTTCGGAGCTGGGCCTTGGGGGTGAGAGTGGATGTGCCGTGATGTCAAGGGAGAGGAAACCATAGCGCCAGGGACCAGCATGAGCAATGGCCGAGAGCTGAGGGACAATGGCACCAGCAGAGAAAACAGCAGCCGTGACACCCAGCAAAGGGTGAGAGGAACAAGCGGGAGAAGGAGGGGGACCTGAGGGAGATGTGGAAAGGACCAGAAGGCGGGGTAGGATGACAGCGCCCAAAGATGCTGTGTCAAGCATGGGGGAAGTTCAAGGGTCCCATGGCGTGATCTGAAGGGGCTTCCTGGAGGAGGCGACACCTGAACTGGCCTTGAAGGACAGGAAGCAGTCTTGGGAGGGCAGGCTTTCTAGGCAGAGGGGACCTCTACGCACAGGTGTGCAGAGCTGGGGCTCGGGGTGTGAGTCTGGCTGTGGCCTAAACGCGAGGGCTGGAATCCTGGCCTCGGAGCGTGGGCTGGGCTCTGCCCATGGAGGGCCAGGGTTCTGGGCAGCAGGGATTGTGGTCTGAGGGTGGAGTGGAAGCTGTGTGTGGAGGCGAGGGTAAAGCCCAGACTGCAGGGGCCCGAGGCGAGCTGGTGGCGCGGCTGCTCTCACAGTCTGGGCGGGAGACCGCAGGAGTGGAGTAAACTCCACATTTCCCCAGCTGCCGGAAATGCCCAGGACAGTATATTTAGGGCATCTCACTTTAGCCTCCTGTCACTTTCAAACACTAAAAATCTGTGTTTCCACAAAGCAGGGGCGGGAGCCGCCCTAAGCCTTCCCCTAAAACCAACACTGAGATTTTAATTACATGTTTGTGAGTCTTTTTAAAAATTCTCTCTGTGGCTACTGGACTCAGCGACCACAAGTCACCAGGCTGGTGGTGGAGGAGGATGTGGGAGCACTTCCTGTCCTCGCGGTGGGGACCTGGTCCAGGGATGGGCAAACAGCGGTGCTGGGTGGGGCCGGTGGACACACGTGTTTGGGAAGGAGATGGGCTTTTCATCCCCAGACCAGGGAGGAGGGAACAGAACCTCCATCGTCTGTCGGGGGCTGGACCCGCTGCAAATGCCCACCCATGGGCCAGGCTGTTTCGTGGGCAGCATGACACAGGTGGATTCAGGTCCTCCCACACAGGCAGGATGTGGAGGGCAGGGTTCTGGACCCTCGCCAAGTGATGCTCACCATGAAGATCACCACATGAGTCCCCTCCTCCCTACAGACACACACACACAGCTTTGGGGACAATTTCCATGGAGTAGGTAACTGCAGAGACCACCTCTGTTACGTGGCTATGGAAGCAGCCCTGATCTGCAGGATGAAATAGGTCCAGGCTGTTGGCTCTTCCAGGGAGTGACCCCAAGAATGAAAAGGGGTCGCCCAGCCATGCCCTGTGCTGGACCCCTCTCAAAGCATCCTTGAGTGTATCTGCCCCCAAGGCACAGAGGGGGCTGACAGGTGGGTCCCTGGGAACCTGTCTGCAGGCCTGACACTGGCTCACGTTGGATCCAGGACTGAGGGAACCACCACGAACCGGCCAGCTCCATGGACACCAAGCTCTGCGGTCTCCACATCCTTTGCTGACCTGGGGGCCCACATGTGCTGGGTCCAGAGAGCTCTGTTCCCCTGGAGTGACCTCAGCTCCCAGCTTCTGTGCTGTGGTTTGTGAAAGTGATGCCCACCCAACCCCCACCCCATAGTTCCCGCACAGGAAACTGCCTGCCCCAGCTATCCCAGGCAAGCATTAGCGGTGGGACATTTTTAGGAAACTGATTTTCATCAGAAATGGATAAAACTTCTGAGATGAGGCAATAAACTAAACATTACTGTCACTAGCCAAAGGAGAGCCCTCCCCCGCCCTCCACCCTGCCCCGCTTTCTTTGCTGGAACCTGTGCATGTATGGCTTTTCAGCAGTTGCTTCTGCAGATTAGGGAAGATGGTTCTCAGATGCCGGTGTTAAGGAGCAGCATTTATTGAGACTTGCATGTTCCCTATGGTAGTTCCCGGGTTGACTGCCCCTGCTCTAGCCACTAAAACGGCACTGAGGGGCGGAGATGCTCTGATCTCCAACTGGGGCTTCTGGTCCTAGCCCTGACTCTGTCAGCAACCAGGTCCTTCCTGTGGCTGGCCTCAGTGTGCGCATCTGGGAAGTGGGGGGGGAGGTCCTAGGGTCCTTTCCACACAGGGCTGTGAAAGGGCTTTGTAAAGCGCAGGGATCATGGGATGGGAGCAAAGGCCATTCCTTAGGAGGTGGGAGGGGGGTTAACCCCTAATTTCCTCACCTAACAGACATAACAAAGAACATCTTGCCAGCACCAATGGGGGTTTCATGTGTGACTCAAGAGCCATAGAAGATGAAAGATAGACATTCAGCTTTATTTTTCTAAATAAATTATGGGATGAAAGATTGTATCACATAAAAATATATCAGTGCAGTTGAAAGGCATTTGGATAGCTTCAAAGAACCTCCTTTCCACCTGCCTGACCTTTATGAAGACACTTGATCCTCTGGTTCTCAGAATCCACATCTACAAAATGACCATTTGATACAGAAATGAAATGAAAGTGTCCAAAGCCCTGTCTGCTCCTGTGGCCGCAGTTGGTTGTGGCCCGGCACATGCTTCTATCCAATTATTCAGGAGCATTTCCTTATCAGTGCACACTCATGCCCAGCCTCCACTTTCCCCTTTAACCAAGGTCTGGAATCTCCCAAAGATGCCCAGGCCAGGAGAGGCAGTCCCTCTGCCACACCAGTAGGGCCGTCCACTGCGTTCTGGCTCTGGCGTAAAGCAACACCTGGCCTTTTCTTTATGAACGTGCTGACGATTCCAGAACATCAGATCTCAAGGAAGAAAGATCACTGCACACAGTCTTCTCCCACTGTTATGCACGTGTGGAGACAGAACCCAGGAGTTCTGGCTCTCCTCTGGGCTCCTTCCACTGCAGTGGCCCTCCACCATCCAGTGCTGCAAAAACGGCATAACCTCCCCACCTCGGCGTTGACCTGGCCCTGCTTCCATCCTGCTGCAGCTGTGGGATGCTCTGTAGAAGGAATTCAGGGGAAAGGCCAAGGTCTGTATAATATGATTTCTTGGGTTTTCCCGGTAAAATTTGCTGCTGGTTGTGGAGTTGGGAAGTTCATCCCCGGGTCCCCTGGCAGATTCAGATAGGCAGCGAGGGGGACGGGTGGGGGTACTGCAGGGCAGGAGGTGGTCCCTGCTTGACCTATGTTCTGGCTTCTGGCCATCTGAGATAAGTCCTGCCAGGAATCCTGTTTCTGTGAATGTCCTGGGGTGGGACTGCTGATGTTTGAAGCAAGGTTTCTGGGTAGTAAATTATTCTTTCCATCTGCAGAATCTGGGGTAGGAATTCCTAATTTTGCATGGGGGTGGAGTGTCCCATAATTTTGCCTTTGGGCACGTGGGAGAAGACCCCTGCCTATGCTGTCTTCTCACACTCTGGAGGTTTTCTAAGAACACTCATTTTCCATAATTTTTCCCTGGGCATATCTGGGAACATTAAGTAATTCATTTACGCAACACATTTGAAAGCCGTGCTTATTGTATGCAAGTCCGTACTTTGGCACTGGGGAAACTGCAGTCAATGAGACAGGCCAGCCCCTGTGCCTGACGAGTTTACGCGCAGTGGGGAAGTCAGGTAGAAAACAGACAATCATTGTAAGCGAGGAGCCCTGTGACGGACAGCAAGAGCCAGTGAAAAGAGGGCATGTGGGGTCACTTTATGCTTTTAACTTTTATTTTGTAGTGATTTTTGATTTTGAGATTAAGAGAAAAATTGTTGCAAGAACAGTAAGAGACTTTCCATATTTTTTACCCAGCTTTCCCTAATTATAACATTTTACATAACCAAATCACAGCACCGTGTTCAAAACCAGGAAACTGATATTGGTACAATACTATTAAGTACATTATAGACTTTTCTAGAATTTTGCCAGTTTCCCACATATGTCCTTTTTCTGTTCCAGGATTCCATCCCGGATCCCACATCACACTTCCTTGTTAGGGCTCCCTGATCTGCTCTGACCTGTAACAAGTGCTAAGCCATTCTTCGTCTTTCATGCCCTTGGCATCATGAAGGTCATCGGTCAGGTATGTGGTCGACTGTCCCTCAGTTTGGGTTTATCTGATGTGTTCTTGCATTCTCATTATTAAATTGAAGTTACAGATTTTGGAGAAGAACACCATCGATATAATGTCCCCTTCTAAGCACATCAATAGAATGACATAATGTCAACATGTATTATTACTAGTGATTACAAATTCTTTGGTCAAGGTGGTATCTGTCAGGAATCTTCACTGTAAGCCATTATTTTTCTTTTGGAAATGATGAATATCTTGAGGGAGAAACACTGAGATTTGTGCTTATATCCTGTTTTTCCTCACACTTTTGCCCACTAATTTTAGTACTCACAGTGGCTCTTGCCTGTAGCAATTATTACTGTATTATCTGCAATACTGATTTTCTGTTTCCTTCTTTCCCTCTGCATTTCTTAATTGGAATTCCTTTGAAAAGAAGACTTGTCCTTCATCCCATAATTATCCATTTATTTATTTCTATCATTATGGGTTCATGCACATTTAATTTACTCTATGGGTTAGCAACTGAACCACAACAACAAATCCTAACCCATGCATAAACATATGTCTGTATTTATTTCTATTTTTCTGGATATATCTATTTTAAAAATTGAAGTTACAGTTCCGGTTCAGTGTGGGCTTACTTTAGATGTGGTATTTTGGAGAAATCTTTCAATTAAGACATTCTAAGATGAGACCAAGCACTCATGTTGCTGGCAGGCAGGCAAAATGGCATAATCCCCATGGAGGGGAATCTGGCAGCATTTAGCAAAATGATATATGTTTTGACTTAGACATCTCACTTCTTAAAAATTGTCCCAAAGGTACGATACAAAAAGATGTACATACAAGACTATTTGTTACAGCCCAATTTTGTAATGTGTAACAGAAGAACACTGGAAACAATCAAATGTTTATCAGTAGGAGATGGAATAACCGAACCATGGTACCACTTCATGATGGGGTGCTAAAGAGCTGAAAATTAGAACAAAGAGATCATCTAAATTCTGCAAGAAAGTGATCTCCAGAGGATAGTTCTATTTTAAAAAGAAATAAGGGGAACAGTACAGATAAGATGCCTTTTATCTAAGAACGTGTCAAAATACAAATATTAGGGGCTGCCCTGGTGGCACAGAGGTTAAGAAGCTGCCTGCCAAAGCAGGAGACAGGGTGAGACCCCTGATCTGGGAAGACCCCAATCCCACAGGCTGCGGAGCAACTTAGCCCGCGTGCTGTAACTATTAAGCCTGTGCTCCAGGGCCCAGGAGCCGCAGCTGCTGAGCCCACGTACCACAACTGCTGAAGCCCGTGTGCCCTAGAGCCTGTACTCCGCAACAAGAGAAGCCAGTGGCAATCAGAGGCTTGCAAACCGCAACTAGTGAGCGGCCCACACTCGCTGAAACTAGAGAAAAGCCCATGCAACAATGAAGACCCAGGGCAACCAAAAATAAATTAATAAATACATTAAAAAATGTAAATATTATAAAAATGCATACATGTCATATGTACATATATATGCAATTTTATTCTTTAAATAGAGAGATAAACTACAAACTAGTAAGTTTATTAAAAATAGTGGGAGTGGGTGAAATAGATGAAGGGGACTAAGAGGTACAATCTGCAGTTATAATAAATAAGTCATGGGGTATAATATATAGCATAAAGAATATGGTCAGTAATTTTATAATAAATTTGTATGCAGACAAAAGGTTACTAGACTTATGGTGATCACTTCATATGTATACAAATGTCAAATTTCTATTAGCATGCTTGAAACTAACACACTATTGTATGTCAACTATATTTCAATTAGGAAAAAATAAGCAGTTGGACTTCCCTGGTAGTCCAGTGCTAAAGAATCCGCTTGCCAATGCAGAGGACATGGGTTTGATCCCTGTCCAGGAAGATTCCACATCCTGAAGGGCAACTAAGGCTGTGTGCCACAGCTACTAAGCCCAGGTGCCCCAGGGCCCGTGCTCCACAAGAGAAGCCACCGCAATGTGAAGTCCCGGCACTGCAGCTAGAGAGGCGCCCCTGCTGGCTGCAGCTACAGAAAGCCGGCCAGCAGCAGTGAAGACCCAGCAGAATCAAAATTAAATAAATTAATTCATTTTTAAAAATGTAGTTACCTTTTGTGGGAGGAAGAGAACAGAGACACAGTGTACAAGGCAGGCATGGAAGCTAGGTCTCTCCACATGTCCCTTGCTTTGTAAATTTTGTAACTATTTCACATAAGTATAAAACAAAAATAATTCAAAATATAAAACCAAAAAGTAATACCCAACACTAAAATGCAAAATAGTAAACCAATGGTGGGTGTATTGAGTTGGTGGCTTAACCACACAGTGAGGAATTATTTCAAGTAATTTTCAAACAGAGTAACTTGACTGTATATCCCTAGTAGAACACCTTAAGGACAAAATTTAAAATAAATCTTAATTTTTCAGTAAGCATATTGCTATGACAATGATGTTATTCTATACCTGTTATAGAGTCGGACATGAATTAGTGACTAAACAACAGCAACAATCGTATTAATGTTGACAGGACCAACCAAATTATTCAGTGCAAGAGAAAATAGAAAAATAAAATATGAAAAAAGCATTTAAGTAAACGTCTATAATCCTAAGCTTGAATTGGAAATACTAGTTTGAGGGATAGACTGAGAGCTGGAGATTGACATGTACATGCTACTATATTTAAAATAGATAACCGGGAACTTCCCTGGTGGTCCAGTGGTTAAGACTCTGAGCTACCAATGCAGGCGGCCTGGGTTCGATCCCTGGTCAGGCAACTAGATCCCACATGCTGCAACCAGGAGCCGGTATAGCCAAGTAAATAAATATATTTAAAAAATAAATAAATAAATAAAATAGATAACCAACAATGACCTATTGTACAGCCCAGCCAATTCTGCTCAATATTCTGTAATAACCTAAAGGGGAAAAGAACTTGAAAAAGACACATGTATATATATAACTAAATCAGGTTGCTGTATAGCAGAAATTAACACATTATAAATCAATTATACTTTGATAAATTTTTTTTTTTTTTTTTTTTTATTTTTTATTTTTTTATTTTTTTTTTTTTTAATATTATTTTATTAGTTGGAGGCCAATCACTTTACAACATTTCAGTGGGTTTTGTCATACATTGACATGAATCAGCCATATAGTTACATGTATTCCCCATCCCGATCCCCCCTCCCACCTCCCTCCCCACCCGACTCCTCAGGGTCCTCCCAGTGCACCAGGCCCGAGCACCTGACTCATGTATCCCACCTGGGCTGGTGGTCCGTTTCACCATAGATAATATACATGCTGTTCTTTCAAAACATCCCACCCTCACGTTCTCCCCCAGAGTTCAAAAGTCTGTTCTGTATTTCTGTGTCTCTTTTTCTGTTTTGCATATAGGGTTATCACCACCATCTATCTAAATTCCGTATATATGTGTTAGTATACTGTAATGTTCTTTATCTTTCTGGCTTACTTCACTCTGTATAATGGGCTCCAGTTTCATCCATCTCATTAGAACTGATTCAAATGAATTCTTTTTAACGATAAATTTTTTAAAAAAGAAAATGCAATCTTCTGCCCTGTCTGACACTCTTTCCTGCCCTCAAGCCCTCCCCCAGCCCCTCAGGGCCCACGGGAGGGTCTTAAGCTTGGCTCTGCTTCGAGGCCTCCCGAGCTGGCCCGGCCCATCCTCATGGTCTCCTGGGCCTCCTTGAAGCCCTCTCCGGGGGCTGCCCCATCCCACCAAGCGTGAAGGCCATTTTCCCCTCGGTCCAGCTGTAACAGCCCCCCGCCCTCGCCTGACCCCACACCCCAGCCTGCCAGTCTCTCCCTTCCCCTGTCCCGGGGTCCCCACCCCTGGCTCATCTCTCCTCTGGGCGGTGACCCGTTTGAGGACAGAGACTGAACAGTGGGGTGGAAACGGGAGGCCTCTGCGGTCTGCTCCTCCAGCCCCCCGTGTCCCCGGGGCCCAGAGAGGGCATGTCCGGCCCCTCTCCCCAAGGGCTCCTGGTTCCCAGGACAGCGACTCAGTGTCCAGCAGTGGAGCCCCTGAACTGGGGCGTCCTGCTGGCCTGGGAGTGGCTTCCAGGTCACCTCGGGCCTCCGTCTGAAGCCACCCATGTTCTCACTTTCCTGCGGGACTCACCTCTGTTCACAGTCCGACAAGGAGGACAGGCTCCCTCGGGGCCCTGGAGGCGGACGGGCTGGGCCTGTCTGGCTGGTCCCACGGGTAACGAGGCCAAGGGGCCCTTCAGACCTAAGACAAGACCCAGTCTCTGCGGCCCCAGGTCCCGGGGGAGCCGCAGACTCCATCACCTCCTGGTTCAGGCCCCTGAAGGGCTCCCTTCCACCCAGGAATCTCAGCGCTGCCAAGAGCAGGCCCCCGCTTCATTCTGGGGCATTTTTAGTCAGTTCTCATTACTGACTTTTTCAGGACCTGTTTCCATAAATGGCTCCGTGCTCATAATTACCATCCAGACCTCAGCCGGCTTCAGAGTCCAAATTAAAAGGGGCACCCGCCCGCTGCACCACATCAAGACTGTCACGGCCAAAAATAGATCCCAGGAGATGTGAGCAAGGAGGATGTGGCTCCTCCAGGTCAACGTGGGAAAGAC
The DNA here is from genome assembly GCF_963930625.1 of Muntiacus reevesi. Taxonomy (NCBI): domain Eukaryota; kingdom Metazoa; phylum Chordata; class Mammalia; order Artiodactyla; family Cervidae; genus Muntiacus; species Muntiacus reevesi. The sequence goes on from NC_089249.1 coordinate 165,141,686, forward strand.
CCGAACTGTGGGGCTTTCCAGAAGGATGTGGTCATGGTGACACATGCCCTCTGTCCCGCGGGGAGCACGTGCCCATGAGGACTGGCCATGTGCTCCCTCCCCGAGCCTGCCTCACCCCGGGGTGGGGGTGGGGGGGCATCAGCGGGCGGGGAGGGCAGGGGGCACGTTCTTTGGTGGGAGCTGGAAAGGCCTTCGGGGCCACCCTGCATAGATGAGGAAACTGAGGCCCAGGGGGGCAGAGGATCGCTGGGCGTCAGGTTAGGGGCCCTTCAGGTTAGTGGAACTGCGGACTTGGAGCCCATGTGATATAAGTGGCCCCAGATGTGCTCTGGTGGTGATACTGGGATGGGGGGGTCACCTGTTCACAAGGTTCTTCCATCAACAGGTGCCTGAGAGCGACCTCCTGAGGCCACGGTCCTCCAGGCAGGGCCCTGCAGAGACTTGGGTCCCACGGGAGGGGAGGGTGATCCGCACAGACGGGGAGGCTGGCCCTGCTCTGTGCTCCTTCTCCTGGCTCTTGGTGCTCCCTGACCCCGGCTGCTGCTTCCCCTCAGGGTCACCAGTCTGCCCTGAGAGCTGGCCTCGGGGCGGGGGAGGGGGGAGCGGGGAGATTTGGTTGGGGGGTGGTTTGCCATGAGACTCATGTTTGGTCCCTCTTCTCAGGTTATTCATAGCTTCCTGGGGGGAGGTGGCAAAAAGACAGGTTAGAAGTGCCCCCAGATCATACAGGCAGAATCCTAAGAAATACAAGTGATCAAGGGTGAGGGTTCTGATCATGGAAGCAGTCTGTCTCCTTGGGAGGAGCGGGGTAGGAAGAGTCAGATTTATGTAAACCCCTGTCCATTCCTTTTTAGAAGAAATGGAGGTGAGTGTCCTCTATGCAGAGGGTACAATGTGAGCAAGGGCTCAGAAATGGGATGTGATACTTCAGTTCCCACATATTATTCTCCTACTGTGTAGCAGGCGTGCATCTGACCTGAGTGCATGTATCACCAATCCTACACAACCCGGGAGGTAGTCCTTATGAACCTTGTTTTAAAGGGAAGGAAATGAGGTGCAGAGACTTTAAAAGGAAGTTGTGTGATGTCTCACAGGCTCCCAAGTGGCGCTGTCAGGATGAAAATCCAGGTTTAGTATACCTGTGTACAAGGATATGTACAAGGATATTTAGACAGTTCTATGTACAACCCCAAACTGGAAACAACCCAAATGTCCCAAATAAGAATGGTTTACAATGCAAGACAACTCATTTATATTGAATAATATATACAACAGAAACATGGATGAATCTCAATAAAAATTTGTTGTGTAAAAGACCCAGAGTATGTACTATGGTTCCATTGACATGAAGTTCAAGAACAGACCAAAGGACTGGTTGGTGATAGAAATCAGAGAGTGGCTCTGCCTGAGGGGATGGGCTGGTAGGAGTAGTGTTCCCAGGGGCACTCATGCTACATGTTCCTCTGTAAACTGAATTTTGTACAGTGCGCATGCTTTATCTGTAAATCCCAAAACAATAAAGACACTTTAAAAATAGGATTCTCAGTTTACAACATACATTCAACACAGTCCAATTCAGCAGCATGCACTGTACCCTAATGACGGTCCCTGGGCCAGGGGGAGAGGCCACTTCTGTGCAGGACAAGAGCAGAAGATACACAGGCTGGAAGATGACCAGCTGTGTGGCCTCAGGAAAACTGCCTAACTTCTCTGAGCCTTTGAAAACAAAGATGTGACAGTACTTGTGAGATGAGATGAAAGGACAGACACGGAGGGTCTCGGCATGTGCTCGTCACTGGGTGTCAGCACACACAATCCCTGAGCAGCCTCCAGGGAGGGTACCGTGAGTATCTCCGTTTACAGCGGAGGAGACTGAGGTTCCGAGAGGCGGACTGGAGAGTCCAGATCACGCTGAGAGTAGGAGGCCGAGTCAAGATGCAAATTCCGAGCCCAGGTCAGAGCCCCCAGCCCAGTCCTGCCTGTCCTCACGCTGCCCGTCCCCTCCGGACGCCCAGAGGGGGTCCTTGTAGCCAGGTGACCGCCACCTTGCGGCCGATGCCCGGGTGTGCGTCTCTCCCACCAGAAGGTCAGCTCCACGAGAGGCTCTTTGCTTCGTTCCCTCTTATGTCCCAGGAGCTAGGATGGAGCCCGGCACAGAGCAAGCACCACACGACTGTTTGTTGAGTGAATTCAGGAAAATATCAAAGAATTCCGTAGTAAGGACCCAAAGTAAGTGACCCCGGGGCTCATGGGGGTGAAGGGTCACCCCTCAAGGTCAGGGGGCTGAACAGGCCCCGGGCAGGCCCCTCACCCCCACGGAGCCCTGCCTCTCCCGCATCCAAGAGCCTCAGCTCCTTCCCACCCCTCTCCTCAGCTGCCCGGGCCCACGGGAAGGAGTGAGTCCAGCTCAGGGAAGGGTCAGGACAAAGGAGAAGACGGTCCCGTCCAGTTCTGACTACACGTCAGCCTGCAGAGCCGTTTGTGCCTCAGTTTCTCAGTCTGGAGCATGGGCCCCCGCGCTCTGCAGACAGGAGGTGGGGAAGGATTCAGGAGGCACATGAGAGGTGTCTGTTCCGCCTCATTCCTCTCTCCGGAACGGCCGGGCCGGCCTGAGACACTCGGGGGCCAGCCAGTCACACCTGAGCTGGGCGGGGGGTGGGCGGTGTGCTGAGAAGGGACCAGATGAGCGGGGACGTGCAGGAACCCACGGCGGGCCCAGGAGGGCCGAGACCCTGGGTGCTGCCTCCCAGCTCAGGGTCTCCTCCCTGGAGCTCAGGCGACACCAGGGACCAGCTCTGTCCGCCCCTCGAGGTCCCCGCCCCATCTCTGTGTCCTGGCCAAGGGGAGCCAAGAGTCCCCGGGCGGGGACCGACAGGCAGGCCAGGCGGGGCCGGCTCTGACCGCAGCCCTGGCCCCCAGCACAGGCCCTGGGAGTCACAACTCGGCCCCTGAAGTGTCCGCTCGGACGGAGGCCCGACCCTGGACGGGAGCCTTTGAGAGGCCCAGGCCCCCGGGTCCTACGGGCGCTGCTGAGGGTCAAGGCCCAGCAAGCCCCGGGCCTGGCCTCTCAGGAGCCATGAGGCCGGCGAAGGGAGCTGGAGGCCACACGTGTGGGAGCCTCGGTGTGGGCGCTGACGCCACAGCGACTCTGCTGTTGGACTCCACGGTGGTTCAGGGCCCGCCGACCTTCAGGGGCCCGGGGCCGGGGCCTCCAAAGCAGGAAACAACGCTGGTAGGTGCCTAATCCCCACATCAGCCCACGTAATTACCAGTTAAACTGCTCCCACTGAAGGAGTTTTACTAGTGCAATTAGTACATCAGAATAAAGAAGGCCCTCTGACAGCTGGCTGGACCTGCCCACACACCAGGCTTCCCCTGAACAAAGATCGGCTTGTTAATCCACAGCGTCACAGGCCTTAGATCTCCATGAAACATGCAGAGGTGGCGTGGGAAGAAACTGGAATTTGGAATCCTTAGCCTCAGTGATGTCATGGATGTGCTGTGTGACCCTGGGTTGGTTATTTAACCTCTCTGAGCCCACAGAATGAGGTTGGTAAAACAGCTTCACAAGTTGCTACATTTATAGGCCTATGGTACTTCAAGTCTTCCTTTTTATGAAAAAACTGGTAGGAACACCTTTGGCTGGCTTTAAAAATCTTGTTTCTGGGTCTCGTGTGTCTATAGACGGGTGGGATATTTCCATATATCTACACCAAGGCTGAGCAGCAGCTGGGAGAGACCGCGGTCAGCACTCACCAGGGCTGGTTTCCCCTAAAAGGGGGCTGATTTTCTGTCCCTCCCCCTCTATCAACCTATCTCACAACAACTCAGAGGACAGACCACGAGGAGCCCCATTTTACAAGGGGAGATCTGAGGCTCAGAGAGGGCAGGGGCTTCCCCAGGACCACAGCAGAGGCAGGAGGGGAGCCGGGTCCTCCTGAGCTCGGGGTGCTGCTCACTCACGGCAGCAGCGCCCACCAGGGCCGTGTACCCCTTGCCCCGGGGGTGCTGGGGAAGAGGGACCTGGCTAGGAGGTGACTCACGCAGATGGAGGGCTCCCGTGGGGGCATTCTCAGGGGGACTGTATCCACAGCTCTTCTTGGTCCTGTGCCCGGAGTCAGCCTGTCCCCAGCACAGAGCTCCAGCCTCAGTTCCACATATGGATGCCTCTGTCCCCAGCTCCCCACCCTGTCCATCTCTAACCACGAAGGTGGCATCTAGAATCCACCAGCCCAAGTCCTGAGCCTGGCACAGGGCTCTCAGCAGAGGTTAACGGCTGCCTCCTGCAGCTCGCTCTCCCACCTGAACCCATCACTAGGTCTGGTTTGAGGTGACAGGCCTCCCAGATTGTCCCCTCTTCTTGCCCTACCATAGGAAGCAAATGGCTGAAGACGCACAAAATCTGCTGTCACTCTGAGCCCTGGTTCCCTCTGCCGAAACCCCTCTGACAGCTCTTTCCACCATGAAAGCCTGCCCTCCTCACACAGAACTGTCACCTCCTTGAGCCCGGGATGGAGACCAAACAACACGGGGCTTTCTGGCTCGGCCACACAGAGGTCACGTTGTCCTGAGCAAGACGGCGCCTCTCTGAGCCTCACTGTCCTCATCCAGGAGATGGGGATGAATATCATGTCTGCCGACAGGGTTGCTGGGAGGGTTACAAGGTGAAGGGAGGCTGGTGTTCCTGGCCAGGGGCCTGTCCCCGCTCTGGGTCCCACGGCTCTTCCCACCTGGGCCTGATCTACGGTCCTTGGTCCCCAGGTCTAACCTGGTGTCTGCCGCAGCCCAGACCACCGCCCCTCACTGGCCTCAGGGAACAAAGCAGATGGGAGACCTATGTTCATGAATGTAGATTAAAGAGCGTTTAGTTATGGAAAAGGTGATCTTTGAGAACTCCAAGGGTAAATGGTTTCACGATTTGGAGTATAATTTCTGCAGAGAGGAAAAGCTGAGCTTTGCCTGGGAGAACAAAGGGAGTCCAAACTGCCCAAGGGGTCATTCACTGGGCCTGGACACTCAGTCCTGACGAGTCAAGTCCCAGACGTGGGCCAGGGTGACAAGCCCACAGTCTCTGCCCCACTGAGCTCAGTCCATGCCTCCTCTCCCCTGCCCCCACCCCTAGGTGGCCCAGGGAAGAGGCTGCTCAGTGAGGACTCAGGACATCTGGGTCCTCACCTCAACCCTGTGCTTTGATGCCGTGACAGGGTTTTCACGGTGACCTTTATCCTGCTCTTCACACCGCCCTTATCACAGGGACAGCATCACGGCCTCTGCTTACTCATCCGTCTCGCCAGGACCAGACTGTCTTCCTGGCACTACCCGGGTCCACCCGACACTACACGCTCTTACGTCGGGGTGTCTGGGGGCGGGTGAAGGTACACGCCTCTGGGACTCACATTCCTCGTCCGTCCCTGTCGGTCCAGCAGGTCACCGACCCCCACATCCCTGAGCCGGGCAGGTTTTCCTCCCGCAGGTCCTTGTCCACGACAAGGTGACTGCCCGCCCCCAGCAGGCGCTCCCCCTGCGCGAGGTGGCGCACACGCCCCAGCCGCTCGCGCGCAGCCCCCGTGGGGCCATTCAGCTCGCTGCCTTCTCCCGGGGTCGCCGCCGCCCGCCCGGGACCCGCGCTCACCCATGTTGACGAAGCTCATGACCAGGTCTGCGCGGCCCAGGCGCCGCTCGGGGACCCCGCCGTCCTCGTCGTCGTCGCTGGCCACGGCGCGGTACAGGTCGAGCATGAAGAGCGGCGCGGACGCCGGCAGCAGGGCGGCGGGGGGCGCGCGGGGCCGGGGCCGGCCGGGCAGCCCGAGCACCGCCAGGATCTCGCGCTGCAGGTCGCGGCGCTCGCGCGGGCCCAGGCGGCGCTGCGGGCAGCCGAGAGGGGGGCGCGGACCGGGGACGCCGCCGCCGCTCAGCGCGCAGAGCGCCAGGCCCAGCAGCCAGAGCGGCCCGGGGCGCGCGGCCATGGCGGGACGCGGCGGCCTCACCGCGCGCGCATCCGCTCCCAGCGGGGCCCGGGTCGGGGCCGCCCCGACGGCGAGCGGCGGGCCTGGCTTGGGGCCGGCGGGACGGGGCGTGGGTCGCCCGCGAACGCGGCGCGGTCCCTAGAGCTCCCGGACCGTCGGCTGCGGCCGCACCGCCTCGGGCAGGGGCTCCTCCGGGAACCAGGGACGGTCGGCTAGTCTGTCCGTTCCGCTGCGCCCGACAGTCCGGTTGCTGCCAAGGCCGCTCAGCTTAGAGGCGCAGGGAGAGCGGCCGTCGGGTTCGGGGAGGTGCGGGCAGCGTCTGTACCTCTCCAAGGGGCCCCGGCCGCCTCTCTCGGTCCAGCTGGGAGCCGTCGGGTCCCGCCCCTCGGACCCGACCAATGGGGGTGCGGGGGCGGGGACAAGGCTCTGGAAAGGGGCTCTGTATGGCTGGTGGTGGGGACTTGAGATACAACTGGGTGTAGATGATCCGGCGAGAAATTCGCAGTGGTGCTGTCGGGGACCCAGCTGTCGTCCTGGACTCCCCTCCCTCGCTGGTTGCGCTGTCGGGCGGGCGCGGGGCCTGGGCCTGGGAACCCAGGGTAGAATCGCGGTCGGGGAGATCAGACCCTGCGCTCCCGCGGAGGCGTGTCCTTCCTTGATCGCTCTGCCGGAGCCGGATCCCAGCTCTTCGTCTGGCCCGCGAAGTGACCCGGCAGCCCTGCCTGGTGCGTTGGGGTGTCGCCGTAGGACCCGAAACGTCTCAGTCGGGTCTAGAAGTGAAGGGGGTTCGCGGGTACCAGCCAAGTCTAGAGAGTGGGTCGCATCCCTCTAGCAGCAGCATCCAGGCCCGAGTTTCCCGTCACTGTAGCTGCTGACCTGCCTCCCGGCGTCTTCCCCTCAGTCCCCTTGCGTGAGCCTTTGGGAGCTCCTTCCCAGACATCTGACACCCGTTGGATCACTGCTCCTGGCGCGCCCACCCACCTGGCTCCGGCGCGCTCTCGGTCGGCGCCTCCGACCGGCCGCCCCAGCAGCTCCAGCAGCCGCGCTGTTATCGCCAGGTTTGCTGTGAGCCCTTTGGACCCCGGTGCGGGTCCAGCCGCGCGCGGGATATGCCTCCGCGGGTTAAGGAGCTCTGACGTCCTTCCTGCTATTTTGCGCATCTTTATTGTCATGGCCCTCAGCGGTTTGAGACAGGGCTCCTCATGAAACTCCTCGATTGACTAGCTCCGCATAGTTCAGTCGGTAAAGAATCTTCCTGCAATGCAGGAGACCTGGGTTTGATACCTGGGTCGGGAAGATACCCTGCAGAAGGAAATGGCAACGCACTCCAGTATTCTTGCCTGGAGAATCCCATGGACAGAGCAGCCTGGCAGGCTACAGTCCATGGGGTCCCAAGAGTTGTACACCACATAGAGACTAAACCACCACCACCATTCTGCCGAGACCCTTCCCTAGGTGCTAATCCCACCTCGTTTATTCATTTATGGTTAAGAAGCTGCGCTGGGAGGAAAGTGAAGTCAGTCATGTCTGACTCTGCGACCCCACGAACTGTATAGCTCGCCAGTCTCCTCCGTCCATGGGATTTTCCAGACAAGAGTGCTGGAGTGGATTGCCATTTCCTTCTCCAGAGGATCTTCTCGACGCAGGGATCAAACCCGGGTCTCCCGCATTACAGGCAGACGCTTTACCGTCTGAGCCACCAGGGACGAAGAGACATGTAAATTGAGCTTCGAAGACCGGAATGAATTGGTTAGGAGTGCAGTGTTTCAAGGTAGAAGCAAAAGCTTGTGTGAAGGCCATGACTCCAAAGAGCATAACGATAGCAGATGAGTTAGCATTGTTCGTGTACCAGCCATGTTCTGTGTCATTTCTTTCCTGATCATACCTTGTTATAGGGGAGTTGCACCCCCCATTCCCCACCTCTCTTAACAGATGAGGAGAGAGAGGCACCCAGGGGCTAAGGGACTTCCCTCAAGTCACACAGCAGTGGAGCTGGGGTGGGGTAGGTGAGCACGTGAGTGAGCTGTTCAGAGAAGCCTGGAGAGCCTGGGGGGCAAGTGGGCAGGTGAGGACTCTGGATAGCAGATGGTTATGGCGCCCCAATGTGGGTTCAAGATAAAACTTCAAAATATATGTATGATTTATTTTATCCAATGAAATTCAGATTTCCCCACGATCACTGCAAACTTAAAAATATATCAAATCTTAAATCCAGTCACTTGCTGGTGTCTTAAGTCCATGCCTAGTTTTCCTTTTACCCAACATGTAAATCTCTACAAGACTGCTAAACCCGGTAAGAATGCTTCAGACTAGCCATTCAAAGTGCCCAGGACCTGACCAGAGGCTGGATGCAGAGGGGACTACGGATTGGAGGGAGCATGGAGTCAGGACCTACAGCTGAAGACAGGTACAGTAATGCGAGGGGTCAAGACAACAATGATCCTTTAATAGAGATGGGATGGAGGGCTATTAGGGTGAATCCATTGGTGACTCCGCATGCAGAGGCAGGGGACAGAGTTGAGGGTATCCCTTTGTCAGACTTAGTCAGGGTCTATGAAATCTGCCCTCTTCCTTGTCCCTATGTTCCTGGGCTTCCCTCTGCATTTCCTCTTTGAGTCCATACGTCACTGGGGGCCTCAGATCTAGCCTGTAATTCTCCCATTGTGTACTGTATAATACTGGCCTCCCAGCAAGACTGCAAGCAGCCCCAGTGCTGGTCTGATTCTTGTAATAGAAATTATCTCCATTTAGGATGAGTGGAGATGGCTGTGCTCTTGAAACGGTGGCCTCACATTCCCATAAACCACTGGGTGCTGATCTGTGCCCTGAGCCAGAGATGAAGATGCCCAGCTTCTGGCCCTCCAGTGGCCCTCAGGGCTCACGAGTGAAGTCTTTTTGAAGGCAGAATGGAGGCTGTTCTCTGACAGAGGGGCCAGCAAAGTGTCTGGAAGGGCAGAAAAACTGGGGACAGGTGATCTGTGAGTGGCATCTTGGAACTCCTGAACTTGAGGGGAACTGACATGGGGAAGGTTTCTTGGAGAGTTCAGTTCAGTTCAACTCAGTTGTGTCCAACTCTCTGTGACCCCATGGACTGTAGCATGCCAGGCCTCCTTGTCTATCACCAACTCTCAGAGTCTACTCAAACTCATGTCCATTGAGTCGGTGATGCCATCCAACCATCTCATCCTCTGTCGTCCCCTTTTCTTCCCGCCTTCAATCTTCCCCAGCATCAGGGTCTTTTCCAATGAGTCAGTTCTTCACATCGGGTGGCCAAAGTATTGGAGTTTCAGCTTTAGCATCAGTCCTCCCAATGAATATTCAGGACTGATTTCATTTAGGATGGACTGGTTGGATCTCCTTGCAGTCCAAGGGACTCTCAAGAGTCTTCTCCAACACCACAGTTCAAAAGCATCAATTCCTCGGTGCTCAGATTTCTTTATGGCCAACTCTCAAATCCATACATGACCACTGGAAAAACCGTAGCCTTGACTAGATGGACCTTTGTTGTCAAAGTAATGTCTCTGCTTTTTAATATGCTGTCTAGGTTGGTCACAACTTTTTTTTCCAGGGAGCAACTGTCTTAATTTCATGGCTGTGGTCACCATCTGCAGTGATTTTGGAGCCCCCCAAAATAAAGTCTTTCACTGTTTCCATTGTTTCCCCATCTATCTGCCATGAAGTGATGGGACCGAATGCCATGATCTTAGTTTTCTGAATGTTGAGTTTTAAGCCAAGCTTTTCACTCTTTCACTTTCATCAAAAGGCTCTTTCGTTCTTCTTCACTTTCTGCCATAAGGGTCATCTGCCTATTTGAGGTTATTGATATTTCTCCCGGCAATCTTGATTCCAGCTTGTGCTTCATCCAGTCCAACATTTCTCGTGATGTACTCTGCATATAAGTTAAATAAGCAGGGTGACAATACTCATTTTCTGATTTGGAACCAGCCTGTTGTTCCATGTCGAGTCGGGTCAAACAAGGGCCTCCCTAGCCACTTGGCAACTTTGTGATCTTGCGCAAGTCACTGAACCTCTCTCAGGCTGTCCCTCATCTAAAAGTGAGGCTCATGATTGCAGGATTATGATGTGAATTATGTAAGAATGTACATAGAGCCTTAGCAGAGCTGGCACACAGCAAGCACTCAATACATGTTAGCTATTGTTATTCAAGGCTCTAGAACCTGCCCTCTATCTTAGCAGACACCAAGTCTGCATTACTTGTTCAGCACTTGTGTCACAGAACTGCAGATTTAACCCCTTTCCTGTCATCCCTAAATTTCCCACATGGTCTTGCACACAGGTGTTTATTGAATGGAAATGCACTTTCTGCAGATTGCACCCTGGCTGAACTTTGTTGCAAAGACTGAGGGAAACCCTGAACTCCTTGGTAAGAAAAACAGTGACTGTGGTCCAGATTCTGAGAAAATGGAGATCAAGCTTCTTCCAGTATGCTTCTGCAGCTAGGAAGTCTAGAGGGGTAAGCAGATTTTGAGTGAAAAGACCTTCTTACAAAATTCCAACAGCCTGAAGTTAAACTCGATTCCAAAGAGAACAGAGTAAGTAAGCTCTTGCTTCAGAATCCGTCAGGCTGCACATCCCTTTTAATTTGGATGTTTGGCCTCAAACAGTTCCGGCAATCATGTGTCCTTCTTATCGAATTCCCGTATCACAAGGGGAGTGTGACCCAATGAGCAAGGATGCAGTTGGCTGAGGATGAATCCCTCTTACCTCTCAAGTTCTCTAGTTATTTCCTAGTCTAATTCCTGTGTCAGAATTATGTAATATTTGGCTGTTCTAATTATTATAAAGCCAACCAGGGGCTGAAGGGAAAAGAACTGGCAGGCTTGGATAGGGAGCCAGGACTAGATTCAAGGTCCAATTCCGCTGTTTATCTATTATGTGATCTCGGGAAAATTACTTTCTTCTCATTTACTTTCCCATTTGTTTCTCTGTCTATACAACAAAGGAGCTAGATTTGATGATCACTTTTGTTTCTACCTCTGAAATCCTATTTATTCTACCATTTAACCAGAAATTTCAGCATACTGTGGGAAACTGGCCCATATTCTGAAACTCTAAGGCCTATGATTTCTACAACAGAAATCTTACATACTGGTTATTTGTTTAATGATCTAAGTGGGGTAGATAGCCCTACAGATTTACATTAACAACTGTCTGAGTATTTCTTTGTCCCCTTGTTAAATGAAATTAATGAGAATAAGATATACAAGAAAAAAATTATTAACGAGCTCCATAATTTATCCAAGATATCTGGATTTGAATAATACACTGAAGTAGCCAAAACACAATCATTCCCCAGAGTAATATGTTATATATAAGGTAATGGTTGAGAAAAAAAAAGGCAGGAAATACAAAATATTTGTTACTGCAAGCAATTTTAATACAAAAGTGTGTCTTGTTTTTAAACAGTTCATTGGTAGAGCTTCAGTTTCTGCCTCAATTAAAACCAATTGAGATAATCACACAGCAACATGGTCGGAGCTGAAGAGGAACAGCAGCTAAAAATCAGGAGCTCCAGACAGCCCCTCTTCATGGTCACTTGGTCAGTTGACTTTATTACGCACAAAAAAAAGACGGAGGAAGCAAACGGGACTTGTTAACAAGTGTGCTGGTGAACTCCTTTAAAGGACGAGCGAGTGTTTGTTTTACGTCCACATTTTCAGAATAGGCTCGTGGAATTCATTCCTCAGTTTGTGGGAAGTTGATTGGCCATTTTAAATAAATAGCAAAAAATGCAGATAAACAAAGTGTAATTCACGATGCCACCAGGGAGTCTCCCTTTGCTGACAGCCTGGGTCCCAGTGAGCACAGGAGTTATTAGTGGCCAGGTTGGATTGGAAGTTATGAACCAGGACTCTTAAAAACCCCAATGTTCTGACGTTTTCTGAACAGTTACGTTTACCCCTGAATTCTAGCAGCTATTTGTCCTTTAAACACCCAGTACTGAAACAGTATTCAAAGACAGTATTGCAATGAACTCCTTTTGCTGTATCATGTGCAAACATTACCTAGATGAGGTTCCCTCTCTTCAGCTAAAATCACACAACATTAAAAACAATGGAAAAAGCAATCAGAAGTGCCCTCCCCTCAGTTCTCACTAATTGAGGTGTCTGTGATTTACAAAAAAAAGAGTTCCTAAACACTGCAGGATTCTTATTTTTTTAATATAATTTATCTTGCTGAGACAGCAAGTCAAGTTTATAAAGAAGATGCATTTAGGAATAATCCTAAAAGATAAAGCAGGTTTACAACCCTGCACCGCGCAGAAACCCTATTTAGAGGCTTTTTTTTTTTTTTTAATACACATTTGCATCTTGACCTTTTTGCTTGTTCTCAAATATTTCATTTCTGGGCCCCATCCATTACAGGGTTACCAGGAGGCAAATTTTATCTACATAAATATTCACATGAAAATAGTAACTTACAAAAAGAAAAAAAAAATAAGGCAGCTTCATAACACAATTATTCTTTTACACTTTTAACAATATAACTTCTCCCATTCAGAATAAATATACACCCAATGCATGGAGCAGGATTCAAAGTGGAGAGAGGCTTGGGGGTGCTTGTACAGTGTTATCGCTTGGGGCCCGGAGTCCTGGGGGAGGCAGTGGTGGTCTTCTTGGACATGGTGGGGATTTTAGAAGGCTTGTTGAGCCCCCTCCTGGAGCTGCCCTGGCCCCCTGCGGCACTGCTCTCCGAAGTGTCTGAACACGCAGACTGTGTCTCTAAAAGGTCGAAGTCAGAAGCATCGCTTCCTCGACGGCTGCTGGCTCGACTCCCGGCCCGACTCCCAGCTCGACTCCCAGGGCGACTGGCTGACTTTTTAGGGTCTGGAATTTAAGAATAAAGTGGCAGATTTAATAAAGACAGCACTGGTGGGTGGGCGGAGGGCATGGTGGTGGTGGTGTGGAAAACAAGAGAACCAGAGGCCAGGGTTCTGACCCTAATACCACCTGATGTGCTGAGTGACCTTGGGCAAACCAGAGTCTTTCTGAACCTCGGTTCTCTCACCTACACAGAAGCTGCCGAAGCCTTTTCTGACTTTGTGCTTCTACCTGAGAAGCGTCCTGAGGACCAGAAAGTAGCTTCTCTCAGCAGCACTGTTGCGTCACACGCCCCCATGGCGGAGTGGAGCGGGTCTGCCCTGGGGCCTCGGCTCGGAGGAGAGAGCCACACGGACTAAGAACCGGGGGAGGAGGGCCGGCAAAGAGAGCAGCAAGTGGAAGCCAAAGCCCTGGGTTCCCAGGAGGAACGTCCACAGGTGAGCAGACGTGATCCTCCCCTGACTCTCAGCTCCCAGCAGACATAAATACGGTGTGTTAGGGAAGCCCTTGCCCCTCTTCCATTCTCCCCCGTACAATCGTTTCTGATGACGAACGGGTGCTGTGGCTTTGGCTGTGGGAGCGCCTGCTCCTGCGAGGCAAGGTTTGAGCCAGCTGTCCTCTGGGCACAGCACCTGTGTTTCTCTCCTTCTCTGCTCCTCAGAGAGGAGGTTAGCGCTGCGGAGAGGCTGCTGTTGCTCCTGGCCATGCCCCCTTGCCCTTATCCCCAGTGGAGAAGTGCTGGGGCAGGTCCTTACCTGCCCGATTGGTTTTGGCACCCGTGGACGCTGGGGAAGAACTATTGCTAGTATCGCCAGCAAGCGATGTTCGACTTGAATGAAAGGCGGGTGTGGGTCGTTTCAACTTGCTGCCTGTTGATGGAATAACCTTAAAAAAACAAAAAGGTCATATTTACTTGGTGAAATCGTTGACAGAAATTCCACTTTACAAGGTTTACTCAAGCCCTCCTCATTTCTAAAAAACTGAAAAGCTAGTTAAAAGTCCAGGAAAACAATGATTTATTTTGAAAGTATGCTAGGTCATGAATTTTGAGCATTTCCAAAATAAAGCCTTCATGTGCCAACTAAAGGTTTTAAAATGTCTTCCAATGCCTTTTATCTTACTGATAAATTTCTACTAGGAAAAAAAATCCTCAAATGCTAAGATTACAGTAGTCAAAACAAACAGAAATATGACAAATGAGTAAAGGTAAGAAATCCAAACACTCCAAAGTATCAAAGTTTTGGGGTTAGAACTGTGACATATGAGTTCTAACCCCAAACTCTTAACATGGAGATCCAAATATTACTCTAGTTCCTATTACGAAGATGCAGTAAACTCAGTGAAGTAGATCTATTTCTTCGCTGGTAGAATGAAGATTAAATTACTTGACCTGAGCAAATGAACAATTAGGAGAAGCACGTGAGAGTGGGGCTGTGATACGAGGAACAAGGCTCTGAGCGGCCTGGGACCAGAAGGGCCTGGGTCTGGACTTGACATAAACTGGCACGTGTGCCTTCCCTTCTCGCCCTGGAAACCAGGGAAGGAGCCTGCCTCTCCAAACCCCATGGCTACACACTGCCTTTTGTTCAGTCCACTGCAGCCACTGGCCTGCTGCTGTCCCTTCAACAGCCCAGCAAGGCTCCCTGTTTGCTGCCTGAAACCTCCCAGGTTAAAGCAGAAACTCCAGAAAAGCAGGGACTCTGTTTGCTCCGTCTCACACCCTAGGCACCTAATACTACATCTGGCACAGACAAGGGGCCCGATATAAACTTGCTGAGCGAATAAGTCACATGCAGAAGCACTTCCTAAACTGGCAGAGAGCTGGCTAGATGTATGTTATCATTACTGATGCTGGTAGGAGCTCCATTTCCCATCTGAGTGGATATATTTTTTAAAAAGAATTTGGAGAGAAAATATTTTAAATCTGAGTATCACTCATGCCACAGCATGCTCTTCTAATTTTTCTTTGAAATCAATCATGTAAATTGTTTTCCAGGACTTTTAAGATGTTTATACAAAGAAAAGAGTAAAGCAACCCATTTCGTTGTGTTTCTTCTTTATAAAGAAAGAGCAAAAGCGACAGAGGGATTCACATTCCAGCACAAACCCTCCTGGCCCACACAGGAGGAAGAGCACCAGTTTCAGAAGCTACTGCTGCTGGGCAGACGTGGCCCCAGAGATGTTGGGCTGGGAGTCTGCGCCAGGACAGTGTGCAGAATACCAGTACTTAAGAGAAGGTGAAACCTTGAAATGAAATGAAACCAAAGGTAAAACCTTAAGACAGAAAGGCTGATGTATCAGAATCCTATGAGAATTGGCACTTCATAATTAAAACATTAAAAATTCTAGAACTTTTGAGACTTTCATGAAACTGGAGCCATTGAAGAAGAAAAAGCAGGACAGGCAGGTTGAATCATGGGGTTTTAGTGTCAGTGGGTCCCCAGATCACGTTCTAAGCCAGATGTATTTCTGAACTGAAGCAGGATGAAACCCAGAAAAGTGAGTCCATTTGTGGACACTGGCTTCTTGTACCTCCTGTTTACACTGGTTGAAGCTTTACACGACTAAACGCAGTGCCATGTTTTGAGGCACAAGAACCCAATGTTTTCCGGCAGCTAGAGTGCCAATTGTACCGCTATCAGACAAGCTGCTAGTCCACATTTTATTTCTGAAACACTGCTCTTCCAAAAGCATTTGGGCATTTTAATGACTGCACTTGAACATGCTGAATTGCTGGCATGTGTATTCAAATCAAGGCTATAGAAACCCAAGTGCCTGGGCCAAGGAATTCAGAACTGAAACCTGAGCCTCAGAGCGGTGTTCACAAATGCTGTGCTTGGCTGAAGGAGGCAGCACCCAAGCCTCGGACCAGCGTGGCAATACAACCACCCCCGGAACGGGACTCCGGGCGGGAGGGTGCCAGCCACTCTTCTGTCCGAAGCAAAGACAGAACACTGTTGAACATGCACCGTTGTTGAATTTCAAGTGTTCATAACTCGTTTGTGTCAGATATGACGTCTGGAGACTCCAAGTGGCTTGATTATAAACAATATTGATAAATCACCACGAATGACCACTGTTTACCACTCTGAACAAATATCATTCTAAGGACTGTTGGGAAGTTGTTACACAATACAGTCTCAGGCATCACTTATTTATCTCCAGTTTTGGTGAATCCGAGTTAGAAACCCCTGAAAGACAATGGACGGGATGAATCAGCTGTGAAAGCAAACACCACAAAGATGGAAAAGACCACGGGCTCGTGTCAGGAGGGAGAGCTGGTCAGGTTCTCGGCATGAGCGAGGGCCTGGTCTTGCCTGTGTCCTTAGTCAGCAAAGCCATACTCTACCTCGGGGCTGGGCAGCTGGAGGTCAGGATAGTGGCTGTCCCTGACAGGGGTGCCAGCTCTACTGTTTACCAACCAGGGTTTGTCATAACAGCGAGAGAACTGAAGCGGAGTCTGTGAAACGGAAATCCAAAGGGAAGGACGGGAACAATTGAAAGTGGAACAGAAAAGGAGCAAATTGGGAACATAAAATAAATAATAAATAAATAAATAATAAATAGAAGACACTAAATTTTAAAGAAACAGAAAACAAAATAAAATGTGTATCAGTCCAATGGGATGAAAGGGGCCAAGGCAGAAAGGCAGTAGCATTCTTCATCTACAACCCATCATCACAACGAACTTCTCTCTTACTTAGCTCCAGCTGCACAGATAGTGCCTGGATTTTCAAGATCAGTAACCCCGGATGGGTTCAAACTCAAAATGGGAATACGTGGAAAGAAGCTCTTTGGACCAAGTGACTCAATTCCTATTTAAACGTCCTTTGCGGCCATGTTAAAGGTCCAGATCTGTGTACCACTAGGGCCTGGCCAGCCTGGTCTATATGTCTTCAAGTTCCTCTCCTCACTGGAGTCTTTCAGAGGCTACACTGAACAACGGCCACGTGCAGAGCTGGGAGCGGGGCAGGAGGTCATGCCCGAGGCTGTACGTACCTTGGTGCCGCTGGCTGGGGTGGCTGGAGAAGACGGCATGGACGTGCAGCTGTGGTTACTCTGACTAGCACTTGAGCTGGAGCGGGTAGGGGAGGCTGCGCGGGAAGACGGTTTGGACCTTCGACCCCGGGACCGGAAAGGCGTCATGCCCTGCGATGCCCCCTCAGGGAGGATGAATTTCTCTCTAAGTTCGATGTTAGTTCTACCTCGTGCTAGAAAAGCGAATAAATACACACACATACAGTGACAGTTAACCTTGAAAAAATATATCTTTGATGGTCACACAGCTGCTTGACCCCACGAAAACAGTTATATAATTTATAGGTTTAGTACTATCTGCGGCTTCTTTTGAAATAGAGATATATTCCTGATTTATCAGCCTTGTCATGATTCTTACCCACAGCAGACACATTAGCGAAAAACCCCTTGGTTTGTTGTAATAAAGAACTGTGTACCAAGCACCGTCCCATGCTGCGGTCATGATCTTGCCTTGGCACTGTCCCCTGGGTCAAGAGAAAGCAGATGCAGCAGTCCACAAACCTCCGAGGTTAAATCAAAACCTCTCTTTTCTCTCTCACAGGACATGTGTACTTTTTGCTCAACTCTTATAGGACACATGGTACTGAAACAGTATAGAAAAACAGATCACTGAAATTGAAATCATCTAGACAAGGGTCCCAACCTCTGGGCCACAGATCGGTACCTCCTATCAGACCAGGAGTGGCATCAGAAATCAAGGGCACAGTGAATGTTATGCACTTGAATCATCCAGAAACTACCCCCTCCCCTGGTTCCGTGGAAAAACTGTCTCCCATGAAATTGGTCCCTGGGGTCAAAAAGGTTGGGGACCACTGACCTAGACCCTTCTACTTGAATTCAGTTGATAATAATCCTAAAGAAAGGGGTCCAGGGACTCAGGACAGTAAAAAGATCTGGGTTGAACTGTTAAGAAGTAAACATGTGGGAGGAGAGAGAGATCAAGACCATGCACAAAACTTGCCAGTGAGAAACCATTAAGTCAAAAGCTGAAAGCCACGAGAAGCTGAAGGCAGACCTGCGGTGGGAGAGGGGTGTCAGCTGGAGAGTCTGGGAAGAGCACTGACGGCCAGAGTGCTGTCCCGGGGCTTCCTGGAGCCACCAGACCAGAGCCCCACGTTTGGATTCGGTCAGAAGACAGCAAATACGGCCAACACACACATTAACTGTGAAAGACGTTACGAATTTAAAAGAAACAATTCCCCTGCAACGTGTTCTTAGGTCACTCCTCACTGAAAGGTGTTAATTCTGTGATCACCTTCTGTCTCCTTATTCACCAACCCCCCCAAGCTGCTCCCTGTTTAGGACAGGTCTAAACAAACTGGACTGTTAGTAAAGCCTGGTAAAGGGGAACCACCATAAACAAACTATTTGCCATTCTTCCCTATATTAGATGTTTTACTTTGGCCAGAAACTGCAAGTTTAGAAGATTTCAGGTAATGGTACACACTCCTCTCTCCTGCCCAGTCCCACAAGTCCTCAAGAAATTTGAGGAATCTTGGTAGAATTAGACTTTAAATCAGGTTGCACGAGGCTTCATAAGCAGAGTGGTTTAAATTCCTAAGTCAAATCCAAATTCATTTCAATACGTGAAGTTGACATAACATATCAGAGTATCAGCTTAAAAGGGCTAACCTGGATATCAAAACCTCTGAGTTATAGTCCAGGCTCTTCCCAGCTGTGATCCCTCCTGCCTGGGGCTCTGTTTCCTCAGCCTCCCTAGAGGTGATCAGTCAGGCCGACTGATGTCTAAGGGTCCTTCTTGTCGGGCGGTGCAGCATTCCTGGAATGCTAACCTGTTTCCTTCCTTCTCAGGCCCCAAAGGACAGGCCCTCCCAGGTTCATTCCTGGGCCCTCTGGTTCCCTCCCGATCCTTCTCCCAAACTCCAGCACTTCCCTCAGTATCTAAACTCATGATTCTTAGAGAATCTCCTTCAGCACTAACCTGGATACTTAATAACATTCTGTATTGCTAAACACTTATTTTTATCTTTAATGTTTGTTAACATGCCCAGCACAGCGGCAGATGCACAGCAAGTGCTGAAGTAACAGTGACAAATGGAAATCATTACTCAACTGAGGACCAACCACGACGCCTCAGAGTTGTTTATGACCCTAGGCCAGAAAGAACTTCAGACATGTGGTTTAAACCGATGAGACTTAACAGTTCACTGAGCTCACTCTCCAGAAAGCAACACAGTGACACAAGAGGAAGACTTTGAAATGGCATCACTGATGAGGGCAATTACATGTTAAATGCAGTAATATAACGATAAGAAGATGTTCCCCATGCACTCTGCAGTTTACAGCACGTGATCACGTGTAAATACTAGGCTTGGCTGTTCTCGGGAGCCAGTCAGCATCCCCACGTCACGGAAAACTGCAGCACTCAGAGGCTGAGGGCAGGGAAAACTATGCAAGAACTGGGACCAGAATCCTTATCTTCCACCCGAGCTGCCCTCTAGCCACTCCCAGCTCCATGCATCACCAGCTACACGAGCTCATCCCACTCTCGGCTGTACACTGCTCTAACCGCCCCCCTCCCCGGGGCAGTCACAGGCAAGGGTCACAGACCACTACTGCCTCAGGGGATGCTTTTAAATTGTAGAAAGGAAGAAAAAAATTGTAGAAAGGTTGAAATCTACAGAAAACCAGAAAGAATTAAAACTGCTTAACCTTAGGGGACAGTACTATTAAACTGTTAGTATCTTTATTCCTCTGCACAACTTTGTGTATGTGTATGTCCATATATAAAAAATGCAAAAACATCAGAAACATTCCTCCATGTTTGATGTATCTGACATAACTTCAGCTAGCTACAAAGTATTATTTCATCATATTGAGATCAGTTTATTTCACCAACCCTGTGCTGTATTTGTTCATAATTTTTAACACGCTGTGTACAATGCTGTGACAGACTACTTGAAAAAAGTTCTTGTGCCCATCCATGACGACTTCCTTAAGGTAAGTCTCTACAAGTGGATTTGCTGGGGAGAAAGGATGCACACTTAAGGTTTTTGGTATTTGTCAACTGATCTACAGCTTCCCAGGTGGCCCAGTGGTGAAGAATTTGCCTGCCAAGCAGGAAATGTGGGTTTGATCCCTGGGATGGGAAGATTCCCTGGAGAAGGAAATGGCAACCCACTCCAGTATTCTTGCCTGGGAAATTCTATGGACAGAGGACCCCTATATATAGTCCATGGGGTCACAAAGAATCAGACATGACTTAGCGACTAAATAGCACCTGCTCTACAAAATTTTACACCAATGTACACTCTCAAAAATAATGCTATGAATATATTCCATTTACTTCACTCTGGCCAGCGCTTTCTGAATTGAGACAGTATGTGTGTACTCATGTGTATCACCTGTACACAGGTAAAAACCAGATAAATCTGACAGGTAAAAACACTTCTCTGCTGTTGTCATTTGCAAGTGGGGGAGTTACTCTTTTCTTCTTGAAACACCCTCCCTTAGCTTCTAGGGCCCTGCTTGTCTCCTCCTGTGGACTACCCCAGCCCACTCACTTCTTCAGTGCTGACGTCCCCCTGCTTCTGTCTGCAGTCCTGTTCTCCCTCTTAGACTTTCAACCTGGTGATGAGCTCATGCACCTGAGACTTTAGCACCATCATCCGGCCCTGTCTGCCTCTCAGGTACATTCTCAGTGCAGCCTTCTCCTGGATGCCAGAACCTTACATCCAGTACTGATTAGACATGACTGAAGCAGAAACCTGGTTGTTGATGTAGGCCCCTCCCTCACGATGGCAGTTCAGTCTACTATTGACTCCACCTTCTAATACTTCTTGAATCCCCTCAGACTTCTGGCACACCTCAAACTTTTATGGTTCATGGAACATCTCCCCAACCCTGGACCACTGTAACAGGCTTCCAAATGGTCTCTGTGTTTCTCATCTCAACACCATCCCTCCCTCACTCCTCATTCCCCACACTGAATTTCTAAATAGAAATCTGATCTCTCTAAACAGTTTAAAACCTTTCCATGGTCTTTCATTGCTTACAGCAGCATTTCCCAAACTGAGGCTTCTGAGGGGTTTCCTACGAAGAGAAGTTTAGTAAACACTGGATTCTACATTTTTTTTCCTCTCTCTAGGAGAGCCCTAATGCAATCAGCATTTTATAAACTCTGAGAAGTCCTGCAGTAAAGAAACCTGCTTACTTTTAACTCTGTGTCTTACAAATGCATTTGACCATGACTTTTTTGGGTTTTTTTTTAAAGGTCATATCTTGGGGCCCAGACCCCAAAGGCAGTCATTTCAAATTCAATTTTTCAACCACTAGAGAGATCATCATTTTTCTAAGAGACTACTGCTAGCCACTGATTTTGGCTGCAACAGGCCTGCCTGTAGTTAAAATTCACTTCCATTGTTTAATGGGGAGAGCTTTAGTATACCAAGATGAGGAGTTCTGTGGATGGGAGACTGTGATGGTAGCGCAACAGTGTGAACGTGATACTGACCTGCACACCTAAAAATGGTCAGGACGGTAAGTTACATGTATTTTACCATGTAATAAAAAAATCAGTTCTAAGCCAAACTTTGTCTTTTAAATCTTCACAGTAAAGTTTTTCTAGATCGTCAGTAAAATTTCAGGGAACTAATCTGTCTAATGCTCAGAAACATTCATTGGACCCCTAGGGTAAATGTGCACGTATTATCTCCATCCAAACATGATTTCCTTTGCCATGGCTCAATTCAGAAAGTGAAATCTCCAATTCTGGCAGTACCAGGAACCTACTGAGTTGACTACTTTAACCTTTACATTTGGTTACAGAAATGTGCAGGCTGAGATAGCTGTCATCATCTTAAATAGCTGTGTAAAGGCAGATAACACGATTATGCAACATCAGTATTATATCATAAATTTTGTACTGTCCACAGAATAACATTCTCTGTGGTGCAGCCAAGTAAATGCAACCCAAATGAATAAAAAGTCCACTGAGGTGGAGCTTCGAGAAGCTCCACAGTAACCCTCATAGAATCCTAGGCAGCTTCTCATTGTGGCGTTCATGCCCTTCATATCACTTATTACATCTGCCTGGGCCCTTAAGTGTTCCTTTATTAGCACAACTTTTTATTTGCTGAGATGGAGCTCATCCTGTCCATCATGGTAGAGTTATGGTATCTGAGACTAACAGGAGTTCTGAGCTCTATAGTCAATGGAGTCAGGATGAGGGCACCCTTGGGAAGGCATGGGGAGAGCCTTACCTGCTTTGCTCCAAGAGATGCTGAAAAAGGCTACTCTGCTCCATAGAAAATAGCTCCTAGATGGCCCTCCCATATATCCTTGGGGGTTCCAATTTCTAGCTAACAAGATAAGGAAAAGCAAGCAGTGTTCTCCTTGGCCAGCAGCACAACGTTACTGTCAACAGAACAAGTAGAGCAGGCAGCAAACAGGCAAAGATTCCAAAATGTCACATGCAGTTATCTCTCTTTTGTTTATTTAGTTCAATCACACATGACATGTAAAATAAAACCTTATTAATAGATCTGGAAAGGAATAATCTTGCTTTACTGACTTAAGGTTAAAAAGACATATATACTGCTTCTTATTTTAAATAATCAAAGGGGTTTTTATATCAAAGAAATTGGTTCGTGATATAATTAAGTTCTAAAATAGATTTAAACCTGCTCTAGTTTTTATCAGAAAAGGTGTTTTTAAAACTAACTACTTTATAAAAAGGAATTCCTAATGAAGACTATTACCCTATTATTACTCTGGGTTTATTGGAGCATATGCAGAACGAGTTAAGAGGAATTTATGAGCATATCTGAATTCATGTGAGAACCTTCATCTTATTTATTTTTTAAGGATTGTTTTGATGTGGACCAGTTTTAAAGTCCTTATTGAATTTGTTACAATATTGCTTCTGGATGTTTTAGATTTTGGGCCCGGAAGCATGTGGGTTCTCAGCTCCCCGACCAGGGACTGCATCTGTTCTCCCAACACTGGAAGGCGAAGTCTCAATCGCTGGACTGCAAAGGTCCTGAAAGTCCCAGGACCTTTAGCTTTAAATGCTTCAGATTCTGACAAAAAATCACATCCAAAGAAGTGACCTAACAGTATGGTAAACACTTCTGTTTGCTTTACAAAGTAAGCTTTATGCATTTAATTATGCAGTAAAACACATATAAGAAGAGGTGGTGGTGGGTATATTAGCCCATGAGACACACAGCATGTCGGTTAGGAGCCAGACTGTGGGATCCGAACCCTGTCTTTGCCATTTATTAGCTGCCTCCCCTCGGGAAGGTTGTTTACCTTCTCTGTGCTTCAACTTGCTATTTTATACAATGGAGATAATAATAGTAGCTACACCTCCTAGAGGTGAAAATGTGTTTTTACTGGTAAAATGCTTATAATAGTGTGTAGCATTAAAACCTGTAAGTATTTGTTAAACAGAAACTCAGAACAAACTCCATGGGTACTGTCTCAACAGGCATATTATATGCTGTCAATTTACAATAGTTAGAAAAGCTATGGTTTGGCTATTTCGAAGCATTCATAAAGGCAGCAGGTATCACAGAGCCAAGAGATGCTAAAGTTTAAAAAGCAAAGCCATTCTCAACGGGCCGGGACTGGGTAAGAGGGACAAAGCTTAAAAGCCAACCTATGGGAGACTGACTGGAAATCGAAGAGCTGGAATCAGAGCGCTTTATTTTACTCCCAGGATGGTGCACTAGAATAAAAAATACATAAACACAAAAAAACAGCAGGAAATGCAGAAACTGGTCAAGAAAGACACACTGGCAGAGAGAGGGGGAGGCCCCTGCGTACCCACATGCAGCTCGGCTAACAGAGGTGAGGGAAGGAGCAGCTGAAGGGGATGCACGACCGGGATCTGACCATCACCCACTGGCCGCAGCCCCACACGCCTCCAGCGGCAGGCGCCATCGCTCACGCTCAACTGGCCTCTGGCCTCTGGGCCAGTGTGCCAGCCTTTGTAGGATGAAGCAGACCGAGACCTCACAGGCCCACTCAGGTGACTCCCTGCCTGACAAGTGCCCAGGCCCACTGCCAGGTGTTTCTCATCCTTCTGGTTAAAGGCGCTCCCCGTCCTCCCCTCCCCAGAGGGGCCTAGAGCCCTCTCTGACTTTCAGACGCACCAATTCCAGGCAAGGTCACCAGCAGGGCTAACAGGGAGCCGACAGGCCTTTTCAGGGCTTCTTTCCAGGCTGGTGTTAGTGTAACACCTCACATGGAAATATCTGATGACACCAATAAATTCCTAATTCCTATTTACTGCGTTCCCAGAAACCTGTCTCCCTCAATAGCATCCACCCCTCCTGGCTCTCTCCCCTGGTCTGCCCTGGCACCCTGACCAAGTTCCCCTCTGCACTAACTGGGATGACATCTGGGCAGCTTAACAACAGACACCAGACCCCACCGCCAGCACCCTTTGGAACCACCAAAGACCAGTGGTGAGGGCGTGGCTGACAAGTAACGTGCTGAGCGCGGCTTCTTACCTCGGCAGGGGTCGTTTTTCACGAGAAACTCATCCAGGGCCATCCACCCTCCGCCGACGCGGACCATCACGGTGCTGCGCAGGATGCGGACCAGCCGCAGCTGCTGGGAGTCCCCGAACTGCAGGGCCAAGGACACAGGTGAGCCGGGGCGCTGGGGGGCGGGGTGGACGACACGCCCCTAATGGAGCAGACTGTATTCAGATGGAGTGACAAGCTCGCAGTTTGGAACGAATTTTAACTCTCACTTTTTTGCATTTTTCACAGAAAACTTAAAATATGGAAAAGCTAAAGGCCACTGTCTTGACGCACCTTCCAAGGGTTGTGACCCTGCCCCAAAGGGGAAGCTGGAGGACAGATAAGGTGTTAGCTCACTTTGAGTCTTTCAAAGACGCTGCCCAAATTAAAATCCAGTAATACAATTCTTTGTTAAGCTAGTTTTTTTCCATAAAGGAAAAGGTAGCTATGAGGTAGATGTCAGCTTCTGAATACAGTGTGCTCAAAAGTTAAATGGAAAACAGCAAATATCTCACGTCTCAAGGAAACCCTTGCAAAGCATCATCATTATTAAAAGCTTAGAAGGAAATCTGATTTTCCACATCATTTTAGAAATAAACCCTTAAATATTCTCTAATTGTGACTGTCACCAGCAGAAAATTTTCTTCACTTGAACAAATGATTAGATAGTGTTTATACTAAAATTTAGTTGAAGAAATTAAAATTTTAATCTACCATGCTGACTGTAGTTTTCAACAATCATTTCGAGATATTAAAACAAGCATGATTTTCTGATATTTATTTTTCCTTTTTTTCCTGTCAAATATGCCAACTTCACAACCCTATCAGCATTTGGAGTTTCCTATCGCATAAATTATCCTCTTCCCAAAATAAAGAGGCAACAGAAGAGAATCATGAGATCTCAAAACAAAAATCAAACATATGGCTGTAGAAATGGAATTCCTAAAATTGTTTAATTCAAAGAGAATGTTGGGGGGAGAATTCAATCACTTAAGATTTTCAAAGTTAAAAGGAGAACCATAACTTTGAAACAGGGCACAAAATTTGAAAATGCCAGAAAGGATGTTTGAGAAGGATCCATAATCAACTTCTCTCAAAATCAGTATTTTTGTGGTAATTCTCCATATGACTTTGCACTCACTCAAGTTCACTGTTAATTTATACAGGCAAGGTGATTGAAAAAAATACCACCCCCAACCCAAGCCCTTATCTTTGAAAATAAAAATCACCCTTCATCTTTCATCTCACACAGGTTATAGGTTTTTATACAAAGTGACTGCAGCCACAGCATGGTGTGGTGTGAGGAGTGGGGACCAGAAATGTGAGGGAAAGAACGTCCTGTCCCAGGAAGGAAGCTGCCCGCAGACACTGGCCCTGTGAGTGGGAGCAGGGAGGCACCGAGGATTCCATCAGATCCGAGGGCAATGCCAGCTTGAGTCACGGTACGGGGTCTTCTCTGGGTAAGTGAGGGGAGAAGGAAAGGAGCTCTGTGTCTCCCAGAGGCAATCAGGAATGAACCCCAAGCTGAGCTATATTCTTAGATTACTGTGCCCCGTCAATGTGACAAAATGATTTCTCAGCCTATTTGCACTGATTTCATTTTTTCCCCTTAATTTCTTACTAAAGTTCTCTCTGAAATATTCTAACTTGCTTTTACTGAGCTATGGGGAAAAGGAGGTTTGACCCAAGCCAGAGGCCAAAGTGGCTGGGGAAGCTGAGGCCAGAGTGATGAGTGTGGAAGGGACTACCACATCTCTACAAACAGGGATCAGCACAAATCTGGCAGAGAAGGGTTGCCAGAGAAGCAAGGACCTCTGGACAGTCTTAGGGACAACAGTAAGCTCTGTTTCCTTCTCTTAAATGGAAAATCCCTTACAGTGACCTGGGTCATGGCTCTGGTATTTCCCACGTGACTGTGGGCACAGTGGTCCTTAAGGCCTCAGTTGCCTCGTATGAACTTCATAATTCTGTTCCCAACACTGGAATGGACTCCTCTGACCCTCTGCCGGTCAGTGGAGCAGAGGACATCGGTGCCACTTCAGAGGGGCCCTGTACCCACATGTCATTAGCAAACAGGCCCGACCTTTAGGTGCTACTTGCCACTCTTCTGCAATGATTTATTTAAAGTCAGTTTGGCTGTTCTTGTTTTCATTTTCTTTCCATCCTTTGTTCTTCCCACTGGCCCAGAATGTTATTATAGTTAGTGGTTAAGGCAGTGCCTGGAACTCAACATTGATTGAAGGCCTCAAATCCACCAAGTGTTTCTGATTTCATTTCACAAGACAAATTTTACCCATGCAACTTCCTTCCATTTAAAGACATAGGACCCCGGAGCCCTCAAAAAGATCTAAAAGGTTAGAATTACCAAGCAGAGTCAAAAGCATTTAATCTTCTTTGCAAGTCTAATTTGATCCCATTAGATCATACTGGCTGGCCATAATTGACAAACTTCAGGCTACAGCCAAGTTTGATTCCACACTACACTTCTCACATACCTTACAATTATAAAATATAAGTACAAATAACTAAAATATTAATAAGGTATTTAAACAGACTTGAGTACCTTAAATACCCCAAGACTTTCCTGACTTAATGTGTATTACAAATTCTGTGTTAATGGTCAAAAGACTTGGGTGTAAGTCAGAACTGTGCTGTCTGATATTCTGACTTCCAAAACAGAAGGACAAGACTGGGCTCTTTCAGAGGTGGGATAGATTGATATTATAGTTGACTTCCCTGGAACCATACTATGTACTTGTAACGCAGCCCAGCAAAATACTGTTTTTAGCTGACCAAATTTTGAATGGAAAATTATATACACTTGTATCTTTTTCTTTGAAGACAGCTTTAGAACACTTGCCCGGCTAGCAGTTTCTCCGCTTGGTAAGACAACCTGATGTGACCCAGGCATGCTTCAGATTATGTCCTCTCCCCATAGCAAAGAACAGGCAGCATTAGCCACACAGACCATTTCCACCAAAAAGTATGTTTGCAAGGCACACTGTACCTGATTGCCGAGGAAGAACTATAGACAGTTAAGAGTAAAGGATGGAGGAAATGGAAGGGAAAAAAAAAAAACAAAACAGAGAACATTTTGTCAAATTAACACTAAGGAATGAAAATCACATAGTCATGTTAACGGTTTCAAGAACAATACATACTGACCATATTCTTATCCAGCTTCAGACTCAGGGCAGACTCAGGGATGTGGTTTTACAAGCTAAGAAGACCTAACTTTTGCACTCTATGTTGCTACTGTTAATTCATCTCTCTCACAGGTAATTAAAACAAAACAAAACCCAACAGACCAGGGTAAGACTGCTTGGAGCCTTATTATAACCCAAAGCCTGGGCTGGATCTAAGGCAGAGCCACGTGACGCTCTGCTCCCTGGCTCAGAGCAGCACCGTGGCTCTGCTGAATCTTGAAGACAGTTCTGACGCCCATGAATCTCATTTCGTGCTCCTAGCCGGCTGCATGTCACTCTGTCATCTGAAATGGCCACCTAAATCCTCTTTGCCAATCCTAGATCTACCTTAGGACCTTAGAGAATCCTGACATACTGCCGAGTACATTTTAGGAATCCTGTCATAGATTCTTTTTATGTCCCCACCTGGCCCCAAACGAAGCTAAGACACAGCATGGCTCACTGTCATTTATGGCCTTACTCAGCACGGCTTTCTGCAGAAGACTACTGAGCGGGCTAAGAGTTCTGTGGAACCTGAACACAGCTCTTCTAGCCCTGAGCCTCTGAGCCACATGGGCTATGACGACCAGCTCCTTGGGGGCAATGGCCAGTCATTAGATAGCTGGTTCCTTATCTTATGGTAAAGGTGCCTCCATGTCCACAAAGACCTGTTCAGTAGTGAAGAGAGGGCTTTGAAATGTCTCCTCTATTGGATCTCATACAAGCAACTGCGGACCAAATAGGGCACTATTTTCCAGATGCAACTATGTGGGGCTCTGAATCTTAGCCCACAGGACACCTGACACCTGGCACCTGCGGAGATGAGGGCCAGACACTGCATGTCAAGTCCCACTGGCTCTGGTCCTCCAAGCATCGTGAGCGGGAAGCTGGGGTCACCCATCTGTCGTGCGTCAGGCTCTTTCCTGTAAGGGCCGCACAGAAGGAATGACCACCACGAAGGACTGGTTTTCTCTTTCTTACCCGGTATTTATTCTCTCCAATCTGCTCCACCTGAAACCTTTTAGCACATTTGCACTGAGCCACTTGTCTTGTGACCTATTAGTAGTGAATAAAAACAAAAAGAAAAGTGTGAGGGATAAAGCAAGACTCCCTCTTCAAAGAAACAAAGATCTTTACAAGTCATCAGAGAAGCTCTTCATTATATATTTTTAGGAATTCCAGGCTTTTAACACATGCATTTATCGTCTATCATGAGTCTCATGGAGACTCGGTTAGATGCTGAATATAAAGGAAATTCACCAGTAATGATACAACACATTCTTCCATCTTGTTTCAAAATTCCCTCAGAGAAATGTGCTAATATGCATGCATCAATATTAACTGACTAATTAACAGCAAATTATGAGTTGATTTAAATCTCTACCTAGGAGCCTGGCCCTGGGGTGCTCTGGGCCACTCCCCAGACCAGGCCCATTGCTTCCCCCATCTCAGGATCAATTCTATGAGCTCCTAATGAATTCATA
Source organism: Muntiacus reevesi (assembly GCF_963930625.1). Lineage (NCBI taxonomy): Eukaryota > Metazoa > Chordata > Mammalia > Artiodactyla > Cervidae > Muntiacus > Muntiacus reevesi. Next base: position 165,170,694 of record NC_089249.1, read on the forward strand.
TTTTTTAGCGTGATGCAGTTTTCAATGTGATACAGTTCTTAAATAGGCAGAGAGGTTGGTGGGCACACATCTTAAACCCTATATTTCAACCCTTAAATGCTACATATGAAGATGCTCCTCTGGACGCTGAAGCAGTCTGTTCTAGGCAACGTGGTGCCCTGGAGAGGTTCTCCAAAACTGCAGAGCACCACACAGAGGTGACTCACGTGAGTGAATTCATCGAGACGGAGCCACAGCTCGATAGCTGGAGACCCACGGGGGCTCCACCATCCAACAGGGGATCCCCAGACAGAACTCCAGATAATCACCTCCCAACAGACATGCTGAAGGGCTGATGTGGCAATTGCACTGGACCAAATTCAGGACAGTAGCAACAATGTCATCAAAAATTTACTCAAAATACAATTATTTCTTGTACCTCATCTTCAATTTTATCTGCATCAGTTGTTGGTCGATAAGCATCCTTGTTGGGATGGAGAGCAGCCACAAATTCATAGTAATCAATATAACCATCCCCATCTCTGTCAAAAATGTCAGCAACGGCAGTCATCTCTAACTTGGTAGTAGGGAACTCTGGAGGAAAATTAATCACATTTTGTAACATTAACTAAGAGAAAAGGCTTACTTGGCTGGTTGGAGGTTATATAAATACTTCTTTAAAAGAATTTGTCTTAACTTTTTTTTTTCCTGAAAACCAGTACATGCTCCCTTTAGAACTTAGAAAATACAAAAAGTTACAAAGAAGATAAACATCACCCCAAAATATATTATGGCATACTCAGAGCATGCCCCAGAACACACTCAGTTTTTGGCATTTTTGCTAACAGACTCATAACCCTCCCAACCCCCTATGCAATTTAAAACCAGAGACCTACCATGAACTTCAGAATATACTTATTCACTCCACTATCGATAGGTTGGATATTTAGATTATTTCAGGAGACAGACAATTTGGAATAATCAGGGTGAAGTTTTTCTACATTTAGATTACTGCTTTGGGTCCCTCACAACTGCTTCCCAAGGTGTGAATGCCACAGGAACCAGAGTGACTTCTTGAGACATAAGGTGAGCGACACTGTCTCTGAGATGGAAGTCTCTGCTGGCGGCCCCCTGTCTCTAGAATAAGATCTGATCCCTTCGTGATGGCCAACAGCGCCCCACATTAACAGTTGCTTTCTACCTTTCCAACTTCCCATCTTACCAACCCTGAGGTCACGACACTCCAGCCATGCTGACCTCTGAGAACCCGCCAAGTTCATTCTCCTCTCAGCACTGTACCTGCTGCGGTTCTGCCTCTGTCTCTCCCCTGAAATCTTGACGTGGCTGAATCCTTACCATCACTTAGGTCTCAACTCAGGTATTACCCCCAGACAGGCCTTCTCGGGCCTCTATGTGAAGCAGCACACCTGTGAGATGTGCTCTGTGATCTGGGCAAGTCACTTAACTAAACGCCTCACTTATTCCTTTTGCTAAAAATACATGAGATCATACATTTTGTAAGCTTTTATACAGATGTCAGAAACTTACATTATGAGGGATGTATTGTACAACAAAATGATAAATATAACTAACACTGCTGTATGTCACATATAAAAGCTGTTGAGAGTAAACCCTGAGTTCTCATCACAAGAAATAATTATTTTATGTCTTAAATTTGTACCTATATGAAATGATGTTCACTAAACTTACTGTGATAATTACTTCATATACGTAAATCAAATCATTATGCTGTATACCTTAACCTTATACAGTGCTGTATGCTACTTACATCTCAATAAAGTTGGAAGAAAAAAAAATCTGAATTCCTATTGAACAACTGATATTGTGAAAAACTTAAAAAAAATATAGGCATATCTCATGTCAGTTTCTGGCATCTATGTAACAGCTTATAAAATATATGATCTCATTTACTATGCTTCAGATATTATCCTCTTCTTTTTAAAACAAACTTAAGGTTTGCGCCAACTCCATCCATGCCAAGCAAGTTTATTGGCCCCATTTTCCCAACAGTATATGATCACCTCATATCTCTCTGTGTCATATTTTGGTAATTCTTGCAATATTTCAAAATTTCCATTATTATTATATTTCTCATGGTGATCTGTGATCAATGATCTCTGATGTTACTACTGCAAAATGATAATGACTTGCTAAAGGCACAGATGATGGTCAGCATATTTTAGCAATAAAATATTTTTAAATTAAGGTATGTACATCATTTTTAAGGTATAACACTATTGAATACTTAATAGACTACAGTATAGTATAAACATAACTTTTATATCACTGGGAAACCAAAAATGTCTAATGGTTCTCTCTGTTCCAATATTTGCTTTATAAAGGTGGTCTGGAAGTGAACCTGCAATATCTCCAATGTCTGCCTGTACTTAGAAGTTCATTATTCACAATAGTTAGTTCCTTTTCTAAACATTGAATGTGTTTTGCTTGCCATAATGTGTCAAATAAGACCTGCTTGTTTTAACTCTAAGCAAAATGAGGTCCGACGCCCCATCAAAACAATAGACCAATTTTAGTAAGCAGGTACATTACTTCTTCTCTAAGACTTCAGCTTTCACTTAAGAAAGACTGTTTAGCCAGAAATATAGCCTGCTTCGACAAAGCAAGTGCAAGGAATCTAGGTGTGACCTGGGTTTGGAATTGTGACTAGACTCACTGGATGCTAGAATGCCATCGATAAACTCCTGACGGGTTATCTTCCCATCCTGGTCCTTGTCAATTCGCCGGAAGAAATCCATCACCCGAGACTTTTTGTGATTCATCCAACGCATATACTTTTTCCTCCAGACATCGAAGTCAAAGTTGGCAAATTCCTTCAACTAGACAGAGATCAGAGGCATCAACAAGACCTACAAACCTTCAAACCTGCCCAGAGCATACCCAAACTTTCAGACATCCAGCAAAGCCATGCGGGCCTTTTCAGGGGACCAACAATGAAATCTCTGTGTTGCCTCTTTTGTGAAGGCACATTGGCTCCTTCACTTAAAGCCATGATTGTTTACATGAGCTGTGGTAAAATGGAGCAGTGAGAGAAACAGTAACTCAACAACCACCATGGAAGATACAGAGAATGCAGAACAAGAGTGGGTGGGGTCGGCCTTGCTTTCCCTTGGCATTTTTTCAAAGGATCATCCCCTCAGATGTAAAAGAATGGATTCTACCCCAGAAGAGAAGTCCTCAGTGTGCCCCACTTATGTGGTGTTTCTCTGGGATGGCGCCAGAGGGAGTGAACTGCCCTCTGATTCCCACTGTAAGTATTTGGTCCTGGTGGACAGCAGCGGGCCTGTGCAGTGGACAAAGTGATGCTGAGCTACTTGCACTATGCCAGTGACATGGACTCAGGATGACTTAAAACAGTGCAGCGGTTTTCCCCCTGGTCTTTCAAACTCCAAAGTTGGAAGGAATGGGGAAAAAAAGAAAAAGCCAAAACCAAAAATGCTGAAAACTCAACTGGATCTACAGAAATAACAACAAAAAACACAGAACACTCACTTCTGGGCATAGCTGCTTTGATATGCACAAATGAAAAAATATAAAAGATATTAGAAATTTGTTTTAGAAACTAGGAAGTGAAATACTATATTTTTCAGACCAGTTAATGATACTTCAAAATAGATTTGCTTTTTATAATCTACTGAAGGATCAACAAATAACAGGATTATAAAAAAACTACTCATTTCATAATTGGGGAGTTTATATCTTTACACAAAGGGCTCTGTAACAGTCATTTTTATGAGACGCTCCACACCTGGTGGTAACTATGCCAACTTAGGCTCCTGATTCTCAACCATGGCCGGGCGCTAAGGAGGATGGCGCCACAGGCCGGACCCGCCTGGACTGGCTGACAGCCTGCTTTCCAGGACCAGTGCTACAGCCCGTCAGCTGTTAGCTTCCTCACATGAGCCTTTTCTCCCACGGGGCCTGCAGGACTGAGTCCTGGCCTACACTGCTCTGTTGCTCCTCCTGCAGAAGTAGTGGGTCAAGGCACACGGGTCAGTACCCAGAGCCCCTGAAGGGCTGTGTTTTGATAAGTCACTTCCCTCCAGGGACGGCTGCCTGGCGGGGCCTCACCTCCTCCAGCCGGTCCAAAGCATCGTTCAGCTTCCGCTGCCGCTCCAGTGCCAACAGCCACACCTGCTGCCAGCGCCCGGAGAGCTGGTTGATCCGTGGATTTTTTGCTTCAGACTGTGAGAGGATTGGCATGGGAGGAGGCGCAGGCTGACTCAAGGACTTCCCTGAAAGGAAAAATAATCATGAGATTAGAAAAGCTGGTTTTGTCCATTCACAATGAGAAGGTGCCATCTGGCTGAACCTAAAGGATCTGCACAATGACATCCGGTCAGTAACTGAGGAAGGAAACTTGGGCCCTGGCCGCACTGAGGCACGGAAGCAGAAACGACTGCTGCTCTCCCCTAGCCAACAAGTACCTGTCTCACACTTTCAGTCGGTTCCGCCTCACTCTGTGGACCAAGGAAACACAATAGTTCTACAGGCGTCAACTTATTTTAGGAAGAAACTACTGTAAACCAATGTAAACAGTCAGCGCCGATGACTAAAATAATCAGAAGCCGCTACAAATGAATCAGCTTAGCCACCCCCAAATTTCATACCAATTCAAAAAACTGGAGTCTAGCTACTGTCTAAGAAAAGTGAGTTTCAAAAACAGATTTTCATTCCAATCCCATATGGTTTTTGAAATGCTCATCCTCAGTGAGCAGGAAGGACGCCTCCTGCCCAAGAGCTCCACGTACTGCTGCCGCCGCGGGACTTCTCCATGAAAGGCGCATGGGCTGGCTCTAGGATCTTCCTCTTGTACGTCTTGGTGACCCGGTCCACATCAGGCTGCTTTCGAGTCATCTCCTCCATAAACGTCTGGTGAACACAAAATAAGAAAGAGTTGAGAGTTTTTTGGACTAAGACGGAAATAGGCAACTTCTTACTAAAAGGGCTAAGCCTGCTACAAATGGATCACTAGAGATGCCTTTAAACATGGCCCCACTCCTTTCAAGAAATATGATGAGTGAGGCACATCATCAAGTACTGGAGACCTGAAAGAATAAGACATGACTCTGAGTATCAGAAGCTCATGGCTGAGTGAGGAAACTAGGCCAGGCAGAGCAATGAGTGGTCCCCAGGTCCCCAAAGCAGGCCTAGGATGGGCACACACAGCCCAAGTTGGGCAGGAAGGCTGCCTGGAGGCTGGTGCCTGAGCTGTGTGCTGAGCAATGAGCCAAAGACTGGGGGCAAGGCGGTCCCACGGAAGCCTGAGTGGAGTGAACCAGGGCCCTGATCACTGGCTGAACTGAGGATGCCATCAGAGGAGAGGCAAGAGGGACAGCTGGAGAGGCAGGCAGCACAAAGGTCCAGGGAGGCCGTGTGTCAGGCTGACGGACTGGGATTTTATTCTGAAAGCAATTGGCAAGGGGGTTACAAGTGGGTGGGCAACTGAAGGATTTTGATCCAGAAAAGAGGCACCAACAGATCTCTGTCTTAGAGCTATCACTCTGGCCTCAGTGTAGGAGGCAGGACATAAGATAAGGAGCTGAGTGGAGTGGCACAGAAGTTAGGAACCTAATGCAGTAATTGAGGCAAAACACAGAGAGGGCCTAAGCCAGGGCAGGAGAGGAGCCGCCATGCAGTATTCTGAAAGTAGAACAGATAGGACCCAACAACTGGCTAAATGTAGGGCTACAGAAAGAGAAGAAATCCCAGACACACAGCACAGGCTTCTGTGTTGGGTGACTTGAGTGGATGAGGAGCGAGGAGGCAGTGTGGAGGGAAGGGGGGTTAGGGCCAGGGCCAGGAAGCAAGGCTGCGGTGAAGTTTCAGAGCTGTTTCTGGCTTCCTGTGTGTGCAGATGAGGCAGGAGATATGGAAACCCTTGGTGTACAGGTGCTGGCTGAAGGTGAAGGCTAAATACCTTGGGTGTGAGAAGAGGGTTAAGAATGGAACTTTCGGGAACAGCAACCTTAACAAGTGCATAAAGGAAGAAGAGGGCTTCCCTGGTGGCTCAGTGGTACAGAACCCACGGCTAATGCAGGAGATATCGGTTTGATCACTGGAGAAGAAAACGGCCACCCACTCCAGTGTTCTTGCCTGGGAAATCCCATGGACAGAGGAGTCCAGGGCCTTAGTCCATGGGGTCACAAAAGAGCTGGACATAACTTAGCGACTAACCAATAACAAAGGAAGAGAAACCGGCTAAGAAGACTGAGCAGCAATGGTCAGACAGACGGTGGTGGTGGAGGCGGGCGGCGGAGAAAGATGGGGGCTGGAAGGCGTAAGGAATGAGGGGTGGGAACAGACGGGCGAGGGACTGGCCTTGATGCAAGAAGATACTCTTACTCAGGAGAGGAGGGGTCAGTGTAGGTGAATTCCAAGGGAAGCACAGGGCAAGATTTTTTAATCATATCTGCTGAAAGAATTCACACCCAGGGCATTACTAAGCAAGAACCATACCTGCTTTCAGTGTAAGGTATCACGGCTAAAAACCATGGTTTTAACAATGGTTAACAAGTATTTGTCTCCTAAGAACATATGGTATATGAAGATAGCTCAAGAGTTTTCCTCCATTCAGTTTAGTTCGGTCTGTTGTCTGGCCCATCTCTGGGTTCATGTAATAAATATTTCTGAATCCAGGTGTGACGGGATAGGTCCCAGATAATGACCATGGTGCAGAGGCTAGTCAACAGAAACCAATAGTCAACAGACCCAGCTAACTCATGCCCAGACCCCCGCCCCACGAAAACTGCGAGAGAGTAAGCACGTTTTAAGCTAGTAAGTCTGCAGGAATATGTTCAGCAGCCATTAAAACACGGATGCAAGGAGCAAAGGAAATGGGCTCCATGAGCCACGCGGGAAACCTATGACCACAGGACGTGGTGGGGGTACCTGGTGCTCAGCAATAAGGGCTTTCACTCGGTCGATGTTCTGAGGGATCGGATCCTGATCTCGTTGAATGAGGGTGGTCTCGGCCCACTGGATCCATGCCAGAAGTTCTTCCAAGAGCTCGGCGTTCGCCACCAGTTCTGACAGGGCAGCTTCAAGGCGCTGCTGGTGCTGCTTAGCCCACGTCAGGACCTGCGGGGGAGGGGACCCGCTGGCTCTCAGTCAAGCACATTCCTTATTTTCAAAGCCCCTTTTTGTGTGAGCCTAACAATGACTTTTAGGGAAAAGACCACCCAAGCAGTCAAGAGGCCTCACTCTTGCTCCAGAGACAGAGCTGGAATAAGAAGTCAGTTCCCCTGAAAACAAATGCAGCACACGGTCTTAGACAAAGAAGGTCCCTAGAAGGAGGAAAGGGCACGGCATGTGTCCACTGGACGTCATCAAGAAACGTGTTACAATACCAGCACCGTCCTTTCAGGTTTCTGCACATTATCAAGAAAACAATCACTGCTAAAATGCTAATAACCTGACTCCTGTTGAGCTATTCAGAGTGAGTGAAAGATTCCTTACATGGGGGATGGGATGCTTGTGGTCTTCCTGTAAACCTAGGGACTCACCTCCTCAAAGCGTGCCCGGATGATGGTGATCCAGTGCTTGATGGTGGTGATGCAGTCAGGATGGCAGACCGCCAGGATGACTTCTCCCATGGCCACTGCTGTGTTAACATCCACTCGCTTTTCTTCCACTTTCTTCATGAATTCCTAAACAAACAAGATTTGAAACCTTACACCTACTCTAGCAGCACTGTTAGTTTAGACTGAGAGGAGAAAACCACTTCAGTGTTTTTTTTAACTGTGTTGACACAGACCTCTAGAGTATGTATTTAGGTGTCTCTGGCATTTTCTTTCCAGTTCTCACAGGTGTGGGAAAGTACGGGACTTATAGAAGAATGATTTTCAGTGAACGAATGGTAAGGACTAGAAACACAGAAGTTGACCTCCTGAGCACTCCCTCTTTTTTACAAATTCCTGTTTATATTCATTTCCATATGTGTAAACGGTACTGGACAAAAATAGTGACAGCTACAAAACACTACAATGTTTTAACAATACCTAACACAACGCAATCACAAAACCAAGAGTAAAGTCTCTAAGTGGGAAATACAAAAATTAAAAAAGGAAACACTTCCCATCTCCTTAGGACAGTCACACTGAGGCCCCAGACACCACATTATGCCCTGCAGCCTGGTGAGCAGCTCCGGGCGCACAGATCAGGCTTGGAGCTGGTCAGGGAGGAAAGCCACGCGAGGTATATGAGGAGGGGTGGGGGTGGGGTGAGCGTAAAGCCAGAGCAGCCCATGCTTTCCTCTGGTACTAACACCAGCTGTTTGACTTGCTTATAACCTGCAGGTGCCACTTTTGCAAAAGACGAGAGGGTGAGTGGTCTCTAGGGGGTCAGAAAACCCACATGTCATTTCCCCGTATGGGCAGTGTGGCGTCGCGCACCCTGAGATGGATTACCTTGTGAGTGTCAATGAGAGACTGCAGAGCTTCCGTGTCATCGGGAAGCGCTCCCCGGAAGCGTAGCGTCTGCTCAGCTTCAGAAAGCCACTCCAGAAGCATGTGGATTGTGTCCCGAAACTCTTCTGCCTGAAATAACCAAGCAAAAGAGCCTGAGCCTCTCTGTGCAGCTGAGGTCCCAGACAAGGCAGCCAGAGACGGTCTGGCCTGAACTCACTGGCCTATCACAGGCACCTAGAGGCTCTACTGAAGCCCCCAAAGGTCATTTTTCATCTGTGCTACTTTGAAAATCAACTGGAGTCATGATTTCTCTAATACAGACGTGCTAAATGTTCTTGTAGAACATCTAGAACATCAATTTTTGACTCCTTGTGAGACTGGCCGGAACCGATCCTGACAAAGAGGCCAGACTGGCTTTGCTCAAGGCCCCCCGGTGCTGTCTGACCTGCTTCAAGGCCTGCTCCAGCCGGCTCTGTTTGCAGACGGAGAGTTTGCACACGGTGTCCCAGCGAGTGCTCAGCTCCTGGAGCTGCCCCTTCACCCAAGTGGTGTCATCTCGACTGTTCTCTATCAGTTCCCGGCCTGATCGCTTCAGGACCTGAACGGTTCCTGTTCGCTTTCCCAGTTCCTTCTGGAAAACCTGGAAAATAGGAGAATTAGTTCATCTCACAAACGTTTTGAATTCAAGAAGTAAAACCAAAGAGAAAGTAGTCCTTTCCTTCAATTCTCCTTTGATAGGTTCTAATTGTGTGTCTTTTATGCAAATATGGAGGTGGGACCACAACTGAAAAAGAAGCATCACAGGACGCAGTCCGAATGAGGCCATGTGACTTTGGATAAGCTGCTTAACTGCAGTCCCAGCTTCCTCACCTGTGATACAGGGACCATACTATGCTAACCTCTCCAGAACTGTGGGACTTTTAAAATTGACTTTTATTGGAGTATAGTTGATTTACAATGTTGGGTTAGTTTCTTTGTTTGGGCCACACCATGCTGCATGTGGGACGTTAGTTTCCTGGTCAGGGATCAAACCCGCATTCCCTGCATAGGAAGCACAGTCTTAACCCCTGAACCACCAGGGAAGTTCCTGTTACGTTAGTTTCCGCCGCACAGCAAAGTGCACCAGTTATACATATACATTCATCCACTCATTTTCAGATTCTTTTCCCATATAAGTTACTACAGAGTATTGAGTAGAGTTCCCTGTGTTATTCAGTAGATTGTTAGCTATCTATTTCAGATATGGTAGTATGTATATGTCAACCCCAATCATCCAATTTATCCCTCGCCTCTCTTTTCCCTCTTGGTAAGAGTGCACCTGCCATGTACATAAAAATCTGGTATAATTTCAAGGTAAAGCTGAATGCTTGATGCTGAAGCAGGAGAGCAGTATGCAGTTCAACATATAGGTGTAGGTACTAAATGTTGGTATGCACGGTGCTAGCTTGCCAGGTTCACAAGCAGTTGAAAAAGCACTCATTTTCATCGTAAGAATCAGTGGAAAATGGCTATCTTGAGGGTCTCCTGAATTTAAATCCAGTTTGATTCAACTGAGACATGTAAGATTCAATTGAGACACATAAACAGGAAGTGGGAGGGAACCTCAAAATGAAGCTTACACATCTGAATCAAACCAAGTTTGGTCAATTCTTTGTGACTGATGCAGAATCCCGGCAGCAGTTTGTTTAAACACAGAGCAAGGAGCTGCCTCTCCGACAAGCAGCGACACAGGCTCTTTCCGCCTTCCTTTCTAGGGAAGCCCTAGGACCCAGGAGGGCAGCAGGAGCAGAAGGCACACAGGGACGGGGGACCCGATGGCTTCGCCCTCCACACAGCCCAGCTCTCACCACTCACCTTGTGGGCATCCATGAGGTTCATGACGAGGTCCAGATCTCCGTGCACAGGCTGGTCCTCAGCCAGCTGTGGCTCCACCTTGTACAACCAGTCAACCAAGGCCTGCAGGGCGTCCATGAATTGGCCGGAAAACAGCAGGGCCTCCTCCAGCTTGTGCTGCCTGAGACAAGCACATAAGCCTCACTAATTTTAATGATCCTTTTATGAATGGCCCACAGTTCTGGCCGTTGAAAGGGAATACTGCTTGAACTCTATCTACAGACCACTGTGTTAGAACAGTTAAAAATATTATAAAAAGTGACTAAGAGATATGTAGGTATGTTTAGGTAAACCACTCTCAAAAATGGATTAAGCACAGTACAGGTGACAGGTGGAGATGCACTTCTGGGATCTCGAGAGTCCAGCTGCTATACACATACACAAACCCTATGACCCAAGGTCTTTTTATTTACATTACACCACTCCAGGAGAGGGGGACGATTTTGTTAATGGCCTGGGGCCAGCAGTTCAACTCCTAACTCTCCATCTGTTATGAGACTCTAGGCTGTCTCTTCTCTTTACCTCTTTGAAACTCAGTCACCTCATCTGAAAAATTGGGAGTACAAATAATATAGAGCTATCATAATGCTTACATAGCACAGTGGGTACAAGTGGATAAAAGTACAACTTTTAGAACTAAATCTCAGCTCTGTCACTTAGCAGCTGAGTGAGCATGGGGGAGTCAAGAAACCTCTTCATGACTCTTTCCTGATCTGTAAAAGGGGGAGGAGAGTACCCCCACCTCAGTGGTTGTTATAAGGATGACTGAGTCTTATGGTGGTTAAAGGAGATACTGTATCAGAGGTTTTTGAAGAACATTCAAAACCTGGCATTCCTGAGCCAGGATGCTGGCATTACAAATTGGCGATTTACATATATTTATAGATCTATTAATACTATTGTTGGCTTGATTTTATAGGCTTCTCTCTTTGTGATACAGTAAGTTTCAAGTTTAAGTAAGATAATATTAATATATTTTCCTCAAATTACTTCATAATTCATCACTCAATTAATTGGAAATACCAAGATGCTACTGTTACTGATGTATTAGCTTCATTATCATTTTTATAGAATCTGGTACCGTCTCCTGGTTACTTTTGGGGGACCCATGAAGCGGACATTCATGCTCACCTCTCCACAGACTTGCCACAAACAGTATCCCATTTGTCTCTGACTTCTCCCAGTAAGTTGTCCAGTTTCTGAGTGTCATCAGGGAGCAACGTCTTCTCTTTCAGGGCTCTGCCTGTTCTAATTGTAGTGTCATATACAGGCTGTTTGCCACCAAGAGTTTTCTGGAATTCCTGTTTTCAGAAAAGAAAAAAAAATGCTGAAAGTCAGATGACACTGAATTTTCAGGTGGTAACCAGATACAGTATGAATGTCACTATGTCTTAAAATTAACAACAGCTTACCCTGAAGAAATTGGTAAGATTCTGTTTGTGCCACATACACCAGATCATGACTTTTTCTAAAAGCCCACAGTTTTAGCTGGCTACTCCCACAGTCACTTTGTTTGAGCTCTTATTTAAAAGAAGCAGTTATGGTTAGACACTGTCTACATGCAAAATGGAAGGCTGGCTCTATGATCTTAACTGTTTAACACTAACTGATTAGTTTTCTTTCAGCAAGCTAAAAGTTTTAACTTTTCCTTTTTTTAGCAAGCTACAAATGTCAGTGAATCCCAAGCTCAGGAATGAAGAGTAGTGAGCCAATGTACCTTATGTTTGGAGAGCTGAAGTTTAATTTTGTCTGGGTCGTTGGATATCTCCAGTTCTGAGTCCAGGTGACTTTCCGCATCTTCCAGCCAATCAATCAGCTTTTTCCAAGCTTCATGGAACTGAAATTATTGAAGAAATAAGTTATAACAGGAATGAACATGCACACAACACAGCACTTTTATCTCAACTCAACACGTGAAGTCCAAGGTTGTTCAGTAAATTGGTATCTTTCTTTTACAACTTACTTGTTTTGCCCGCTTTCTGGCATCATCCAGCGATCGCCCTCTTTCAATAGATCGCTGGACAACCTTCTCCCATCGAGACTGGACACTAACCAGCAAATTTTTGATCAAAACAACGTCCTGTTTTTGGCTAAGGAACTTTAACTGATTGCCGGTTTGATCCAGCTCAATGATCTGGTCTCGATGAGCATTTACTTCATTAGCAAACACCTGAGGAGAAAATATTGCTGTTTTTAGACTGGAGCTAAGATTGAGGAGCATCACTTTCAATTGGTACTTGCAAAAGGAAGGTGGCATTGTAATGCCATTGTTACCTTATGCTCTTCTATCTGGGAAAGGACGGTGTTTAGAATCAGGCTGGGAGGAGAAGCGATGTTTAAACTCTGCTCTGCTAGAGTGAGCCAGTTGATAAATTCTTGCAGGGAATTCTGGAACTCTGTTGCCAGGTTGAGGGCCTCTTCCAGCTTTGACTAAATTTTCAGGTGCCATGCACACACACAAAAAGACAAGTACCAAATTCAGGAATTATAGCTTCAAGGACAAAGACGTGAATTGTACACCAAGTGAAAAGACTTCTAAGAAGGAAGCCTCATTTAATCAACCTCCAAACATGCCTTGTTTGCAAAGAAGGGGACATTTTGAATGCTAGTATCTGAAACTCAAGCAACTGTGCTTGGAAAAGCAAAGAGCACAGTTTACAGCTAAGTTGCTTTCTCTGCCATTCCCCACTTCCTGGGACATTAAAGAACAGAAATAAAGCCATTCAAGCCATTCAGGGACTGTAAGAGAACAGGCCCTTTAGTGGTGACAGCTGCAGGATCTCCAACCTGCTTTGGGCAAAGTCTCAGTTTCCTTTAAGGCCCTTTTTGTGACATAAAAACAACTAACTGAAAAGCACTTCACTGTGATAATGATGCTCACTGCAATGCTTTCTGTTAAAATATGTTTTCAGAAAATATGGGACCTGAAAATGTCTGAGTATGAAACACACTTATGCTGCAAGCAACACAGGCAATAAGGTCAGAATATTTCAAGTAAAAATGTGACATTAGATGTAAATTTTTAGTCATTTTGATCTAAATCAGGATGACAAAAACAGTGCTTCAATCAGGATGCAGGCTATTTTTCCATGAATACACCCCAATTTCAGTCTACAAGCTCCATCCTCAGAGACTTCCACCCAGAACATCTGGATGATGGCCTTTGCCTCTGGCCCATCTATCAGGCGGGCAAAACAGGATAATGACAGGTTGTAAAAAATGAATATATGCAGAATTCTCACAGAAAGAAACACCAGAAACATACTAAAAATGTTTATTACTATTAACTGGGTTATGAATGCTTTTTACCTTCCTCTTGGCATTTTCAGCTTACTTCTGTAACCTAACAAATACTATATGGAGAAGGAAATGGCAACCCACTCCAGTATTTTTGCCTGGGACATTCCATGTACAGAGGAGCCTAGCGGGCTGTAGTCCATGGGTTGCAAGAGAGTCCCATAGGACTTAGCGGCTAAACAACAAACAAAAGCATTGTAAAACTCAACCCACCGTATTCCCCTGACACCCCTGTTTCCCTTCCTGACCCCTGCTTATCTTTGGGCAATGTCTCTAGGGTTCAGCCTGGCTACAGTTGGAGGACAGACTTTAAGTTTTGGAAGCAGGGTGGTCTCCGAAGCCTCTGCAAAAAATGGCTGGAGGTGGCTCTGGCTCCACCCAGGCCCCTCCCCTACGCCTGGTCTAGTCACAAAATAAGTGCCTGGTGTCTACTGGGAGAGCAGGGCAGTGCTCTGGAGTAGGGAAAACTGAGGCCTGCCTGGACTGGCCATTCCAGCAGCCTAGGCCTTGCATCACCCGGGCAGGGGGGTCCCAGGAGTGCTGGCACCTGTCCCCACTCCTGTATCTAGAGGCAGGGCTTGACATGATTTCTGAGTGCCTCCTTTCCCCTGTGGGAGGGCATGGGCTACAGTATACTGCAGAAGGTGGCCTCCCACCCCATGCCATTCCCCCAGAGCAGGTGGGAGAAAGGGAAGCTGGCTGGGCTAAACTAATTTCCTAGATGATGGGAAGTAATGTCAGTAAAAAACATCAGCTGCCCACCCCCTGCCCCAACACTACAATGAGTGTTACAAAAATGCAGGCTCAATATAAACAAAAAAGTAGAAAAATAAAATCTACCTCAATTCTATCAAAGAAATGTTAGAAGTCAATACACTGCAAGTTCCCAGATGGCAGGAAATCTTTCTACATCATTTTATCTACATAGTTTTTAGCAGAGCTTAATTTTAGCAATTCTGCAATGTACTGTTCTTGCAAAATCAAAAATAGTATCTTTGATAGCTAGCCTTCATTTGATCAGTTCACCAACTACAGTCGACCCCTGAACAACACAGGTTTAAGGGCATCGATGCTTTGAAAAGTTGAAAATTCATGTTTAACTTTATAGTCAGCCTTTCATATCCACGGCTCTGAATCCAAAGATTTATCAACCAACTAGGGATCGGGTAGTACTGTAGACATATTCAGCGCGGGGGTGGGGGGGGGGGGGAATTCTGCACACAACTGGACCCGCGTAGCTCAAACCTATGCTGTTCAAGGGTCAAAACTGTATTCCTCGAGGCTACTTGCTCCACTGTTAGGAAAACCCTGTAGAAACTTCCTGATGATGAGCCAAAATCTACCTCGGTTTCTTTAATGAATTCTACATTCGGTAGGAATTATAAACAAGAGCCCATCCAAGAATTAGAACACAGCCATATACCCGGGTCCTCTGCCCATTTTTCATGTAACAAAGTTACCAGATCCCCACACAAGAAGGATTCTAGTAAGTTAATGCTTCTCTCAAAATGTTAATTTATAATGTGAGTATGTGATTTATTTCCTTCTGCCCATTCAAGTTCACGATGACAGAGTTCATGCCTTTATTGTTTCTACTCTACACCTAGCACAGTGCCTAGTACAAACATGCCTAATAACTATTTGTTCAATGGATATGGCCAATGGATTTGGACACATATTTAATGTTTCATTTGCCCAGCATAGAAACTGTGTGCAGGGGGAGATCCTAAAACTCTGTATTCATAAAAAGTACTGTTTGGGGGCAAATGCCTTGATCTCTGATCACTTTTCTTTTGAAGACAATTTGATTTTTGAGGAAAAGTAGGACAAGGCCATATGATTTATTGTTCATGAGTTTTGGTAAGTAGAAATCAAATTCTTTGTGAGGAATTATTCATGATACTCCCTGTATATTGTTCCTAACCTCCCATTCTCAAGTTACCAACTCCAACAAAACCTGTTTTTAAGTAGATGGAATACACAGTCCATCACTGAGCAGTGCCTTAACTGGTAGATGCAGAAAAAGGACACAGCATTATAAATATTATAAAAGCAAGTATCAGCAGAAACTAGTAGCATCAATGCAACTTGACATGGATGGAAAATAGAAATGTAAAAGCAGAAAAGATGGCTTGATTAGCACAAAACCAATTCTGAGGATATCAGCTCTGCTAGCCTGTCACAATGCAACTGGGGTGTTAAAAAAATCCTCCATAGAAACTAGGTTAACAACTGCATGCAATCATTAAGAAAACTCCTTAAACAGTAATCAAACTGAACTTTGTGGTGATACCTTTCTTTCTTCCATCTTACTGCTGACCACATGCCACTTTTGTTCCAAGAGCGCTACGCTCTGTTCTGTCTTTGAACCGGATCCCGAGTCATCACGGCTGAGAAGCATTAGCCTACCCTTGTCGAGCAGCTGATTGTAAGTCTCTTCCTTGGCTTTGAGCTGGGAATAGAGTTCCTTTAAGAAAGGGCAAGAAAGAGGTCAGTAATGCCAATTTCCTCAAAGTCATCCACACACAGATTTACCAGCATAGTTTGGAAAAGCTGAGGAAGGTCTCATTTGGATTAAAACCCTTCCTTTTAGATTCAACTTATGAACAATTAGGGAGTAAAGCCCACCATTCTTCCTTAACAGATAATTTTGTCACCAACAGAATTTTTTAAGGACCAGTGACCACAAAAATGGACCCCAATAATTTATTTCTCCTTTTACTGAGGGATTTGTCTAGAATTTACATTGCCTTTTGTTCTTGGCCATTTTCTTCAAACACTGTCAGTTTCTATTGGATTTCCCTAAACCTTCCCCCACTAAGAAGTCTTTTTCTTTTCTTTTCCTTTTTTTCCATTTTTTTGGCTGTGCTGCACAGGCAAGCAGGATCTTAGTTACCCAGTCACAGATTGAACCTGTTGCCCCTGCAGTGGAAGTGTGGAGTTAACCACTGGACCACCAGGGAAGCCCCAGGAGCCTTTTTCTTAAATAACACCATGTCTGTGTCTATTTGTCTTCTTGATGTTCTCACTTTCAAATCAATATTCTTGGGTCAGACAATCTGTTTAACTTGGAATTTGCCAGCTCACCAAGGTACTTCTTGCCAATTCTTCCCTGTTGCTACTGCTGCCTATCATAGGATGCTAGAAACCTGTATATACACACCTACCCCCAAGCACTATACTATCAGTAAAAGCATACTACTTGGTAGACTCTCAGATACACATGTCTCTGTGACTTCAGAAAGGAGCTACTGAATATGGGATGCCTATGATCAACTTCAAGAAATCTATTACCATGTGTGTATCAAGCTGTTCCCTAGCTGTTTCAGGAAGTCCTCCTGTGGGCTTTGATGCAGAAAGTTGGGTCTCCATTCTAGTCAGTTCCAAGAGGAAATCTTCAATTTCACTGTGGAAACCCTGGGCCTTTTGAGAAAAGACATTAGGAAGGTCAGCAGTCAATTCTAGTTGCCAAAGTAAACTCTCTAAATGATCACACAAGGAATCTTTAAGGGAGGAATCCGGCACTGCTCTCAGGCAGGGTTGCTCTGTTGCTGGATGAGCACGGGGCCAACATATTATTTTTACAACTCAGCAGAATCCTTCACGCTTCGCTGTAACAGAGACGTCTGATACAACCTGATGAATTGACTAAGGTAGTGCTGAATTTGGATATGGAGGGACCTGACTTGATCCAAGAAATAACTTGATCTGAGAACAAGGTTTGTCACCGCAAAGATCTAACTTTGAATAGGAGATGGAGGCACTGGACCACAAACTAATCCAAAAAGAATGACCCAATTAAAAGCTGTTCTTTCCAGACAACCTCCAGCACAGAATTGACCTTCCTCTCAAGGCAGATGGTTCCATGCCAAACTGCTTTCCTTTTGTCGACTTAAGACGCACTTTCTTCCAAACGTTACGTGCGCAGCTCCACGGGTACTAACGTGGGCAGTGTATGTACCTGCTGCAGTGTCGACTGAAGCTGCTGCTCCCGCTCCTCTGTCTTTTGTAACACCGACTCCCAGCATTGGTTCATGGTTTCCAAACGGCTCCTTAAGCTGCTGGCATCGTCTCCAGCACTAGACTCAAGAAGCTCATTGCCAGCTTTGTTGACTGTTTCCACTGTGGCTTGATGGGCCAGAACGTCATTTTTTAGAACCTAAAAAATGTTGAACAACATAATTTATCTCTACAGGTATCATTAAGCCTGGCTCTCTAAGGTACAACACAATACCAAAAAGCTTCTGGTGGCAGTACATGATCTCAAACCAATAGGCTTAGAGATAAAAAACGACAATACTTACATGGTGCTTTGCGAGCTCAACTTCAATGACTTTTGGGTCTCCACTTACTGGTCTCTGAGCATCCAGCAATTCTTCAGTGTGAGTCAGCCAGCTCATTAGTTCCTCTAAGGCATGCTGGAACTGGCCAAGGGCCAAGAGAGCACCTTCCAGCTTATGCTACTCAGAAAACGATACGAAGGGAATGTTTGTTAGGAAATCAGAAGACAGCAGACAGTAGTCCACCTGATGTACTCTGCCATTTGCCTTACCTGTCTGTGAGCAATTTTCTCACCCAGGTTCTCCCAGAGGTGTTTGAGTTCTGTCAGGGGTTCTCGGATAATATCTCTGTCCGTTTCATCAGTAGCTTTCTTTAACATTAGTTCACCCTGGTGATTGAGCTTCTCCATCTCAATTTGCTGTTGGTACACTTCCACTTTGAACTCCTACCAAAGATATACTAAATGTTAACAACACAACAAGTCTTTAAAAGCTAAAATGGGACTTCTCTGGTAGCCGGGTCTGCCTGCCAGTGCAGGGGACACGTGTTTGATCCCTGATGTGAGAAGATTCCACATGCTACAGGGCAGGTAAGCCTGTGCACTGCTAACAACTGAAGTCTGTGCTCCGCAACAAGAGAAGCCACAATGAGAAGCTGCGCACTGCAACTAGAGTGTAGCCAGCCCCCACTCGCCGCAGCTGGAGAAAGACACATAGCAGCGAAGACTGTGCACAGACAAAAAAAGACAGAACAACCCGCCCCCCAAAAAAACAAATAAAACCTAAAGTGAAGCAATCCTCCTTCAAAACCCGTTCCCAGGTACAAACCTTCATCTCATTTAACTGATCTTTAACAGTGTTGAGGTCAGTGCCGACAGGGGGCATTGTGCAGAGTTTGATCACAGTGTTATCTAGCCAGTCGAACATAGCCTAAAATTAAAAAAAAAAAAATACAAATAAGCAGTCAAAAAACAAAAATATGAGAAGTCAGGAGACAGCATGATCTCTGCTAAACAGAGTTAATTCAAAGTACCTTGTGCTGTTTGTGCTCTGAAGTTGGGGAAAGAGATAAGAGATAACGATCTTTACTTCAGTAATACAGAGACTTAAGAATGAAGCCAATATGACTGGAATAATGTCCAAAGTAAACTACAATCTGGAAAAACTAAATATGAAAAAAAAAAAAAAAAAAAAAAAAACCCACTTCTCACAGCCAGCTAGCAAGCCCACGATGTGCCAAAGCTATTGTGTGCCAAGCTGTGCTTCAAGATAACCTGGGTTTGGAATTTCTAACAAGCAATGACTTTGACAGCAAGGCCGGCTTCACTCTATAGCCTCCGTGAGGATAAATTATATGACCAGTATGCAAAGAAAAACATGGTAAGAAGTCTACACTTCTGATGTCACAACTTTCCTCATTAGAAGTGGAAAACTGGCTAGAAATACAGGACGAGCACCAACAGTTTGAGAATGCTGCAGTTCCGTGAAGGTGACCCACTCGTGATGGACAGGGAAACCACGGCGCTTGTGTTTCCATGGTGGTCGCGCTTGGCCTCTCACCTGAAGAGTGTCCTGGTACTGCACAGCGGCTTGCATGGCATCCTCAAGCTTTTCCAGCCTCTCTCTCCATGTTCTGTTTAAGTTCTCCCAGGCATTGTTCATCTAGGGGAAAAACAGTCCATCAGATTCCCCAGTCCACCCCACTCTTGATGTGAGTCCACTCATATTCCATCTGAAGCCCTTGTCCACTTCTCCACACCTCATCAATGCTCTTCTTCACTTCCGGCTTCTCAGTTTCTCCGCAGGCAAAAATCAAATCTGCTCCAAGGATTCGAATAAACTCCAATTCCTCATGCAGACCATCTGTCTCTTCCTTAATAGTCTATATGAAAATTAACAGAACATAAGCCAAAACAGAAAGAGGAACAGAACTTCCCAAACTTTGCAAATGTAATTTATACCCCATCAAGAGCAGATGCTGAACAGAATGATCAATTTCATTAAAGTCTTTCAGTGTTCTCAACATTTCACTCATCTAAATAGTGGAGCTTCACAGTCTGTTATTTTTCTAGTACATACATCAAGTATATTTTTAAATATTAACATTAAATATAGAAAATATTTTTATTACATAGGTGCAGTGAGTTTCAATAATTTTAGCAAAGGTCTGCAGAGATTATAATCTATAACAGAAGTCTATAACGGAGAAGTACATCAACAAGGATGAAATAAGAGTGTTAGTCACAAATTTAAGAGCTGGGAGATGAGCAAAATAGGAATACTAGACTATACAGTCCTGAAGAAAGTCAGTTCTGTGCCAGATTCTAAATATTGGTTCATGGATTGTCAATGACAGAGGTAAGGAGGTGGAAAACGGACAACATAAAAGACAGACATAAGTGAAAGAATGCAGAATATCAAGACTATCTTGGCTTGTCCTAAATGGACAAAATGAGGTGAGAAATGCATTTACTAAAAACTAGGCTCCACCCAAATAGTAAACAAAGGTATGTCAAAGTGTGGATGGTAAGTCCAGAGTTTATTTTCTTTTCTACTTTCTATTTTTCTACAATTAATCGAGAAATAAGGTACACCAAAGTGAGGACTAAATTCGGAAATGAAAGCAAACCTGGATTTTTAAAGCACGTACTAATAATTTGAATTGTTAAGTTTAAAACTGATGACAGAGCTACTTTTGTGTGACGGATCTGCTCTGTATCACAACTGGTGATTGCATGTACCTACACAAGTGGTAAAGCCTGTACATTAAAAAAAAGAAAGAAATTTACTGTAATGAGGTCCGCCCCCACCCCCCCACCCCCCACCAAGGTATAAAGGCATACTATTAAATTTTTAAAAAAAAGAAAAAAACAAAAACAACTTTTAAGGCACTCAGCCTGGCTAAGCAGCTAACACAACATACTTGGATAAAGTGCTTTCCTGGAAGAGGTTTTGTTTTCTTACCTCGGCAGCTTCAACCTGTTGCTTGATGATGGATGGGTCAATGCCAGGGCTTTCCAAGTCATGTACGATGTCCTGGGTATCTCTGATGGTGGTGAGGAGGGCTGCCATGTCATACCAGAACTTCTCTGCTAGCTCAAGGACATCAAGGAACTTAACTTCTCGCTCTTCCGCCCGAGCTTTGATGTCCTCCCAGAAGAATACCATCTGATCCAATTTGTCCTGGATTTCTGAGAGGGTACAGGAGTGAAATAGACTTCTCTAAGGACTGAAATCAATATTATATCTAATCCTCATATTTTCACCGAAATTATACTTTAAAAGGCTCTAAAAATGTATTACTGAAAGAGAGTTTTCTATCTTAGCTTTTTTATTTCCATATTCTCATTTTCCACTTGTGTTGGCCTCCCACATAAAGAGATCACAGAGGTAATGTGGAAATGAGTTATCTGTTATAAAAGTATTGCTAAGACGCTTATAAAGGGGCTTGGATAAAAACTCTATTTCTAGTACTCTGTGTGAAACCTGCTATGTTTCCCATGGAAATTGTATAAAAGGTAGTTATGTTCTTCCCACTGTTGGTATAGCAGTTTCCTCATATTAAGGGGGTAAAGGAGCATTTGTTTCCTGGCCTGGGAATCTAACTACCAATTGTAATCTTGTTTCAAAGGAGAGATGTGTTCTGAATTCTAAATGATTCGTAGAATACTCATTACTTGGGTACTGCCTTTGCATTCAATGAAATACATCTGGTGGGATGCTGGAGGTAACCACAGCCTAGAATTTAAGATTTTTTTTAACAAAATTATTAGATTAATCAAACACCTTTTGCAGCCAGATCCTTGTCAGCTCCTTGAGATCGCCCAATGAGTTCTTCTCCACGGCGCTTCAGGGCCTCGAAGGATGGCTGCAGTTTTTCCAGCTCCACGGTGGCACTCTTGTTGTCGCTGATGCACTCTCTGATCTTGTCCACTTCGGCAGGAATCAGCGGTGGCATTCGCAGGCGAGAGGAAAGGTTCTCCAGAGTTTCCAACATGGGCTCAATTTTATCGTGGAACTAAACAAATATTGGACCATTAGCCATCACAGCAGGACTGCATCACACTTGTGGGGTAAACGTTAGGGATTAAGGCCAGTGTATAAATTCACTCCTGTTTAGGATAAAACCCGGACTAGCCCTAGGACTGTCAAGTGTTGGCTGTGGCTAAGAAACTATTTTGGGTACAGCACACTAGAGCTGGACCATCAGAAAAGTATTTGATGACTCAAAAAGCTATTACTTAATATACCAAAAATCAACTCACATTGTTAATGGTGCTGCAGTAGTTTCCCTGTTCCAACTAACATGATGAAAAAGGGACAAGACTATGAAACCAGTGAGAGTCAGTGTGTCAACACCTCAGATGACAGCTGCATGCAACAGACTAGACCAACAAGTTAGATGCCCTCCACCAACTGGGTAAATGGATGGGGAACTCAATATGCCACATGACTTGGAGTTTAAAAGTACCACGGCATGCAATTCAACAACCCACCAGATGTAACAGTGAGGAAGGAAAGTGTTGGCATGATGAAATATAATTAGGGAAGGTCAAATCTAACCTTATTCCAAGAGAGCAACTACTCTTTCCACTTTTCTACATATTTTATAACCTATCATAAATTGCAAAATTTTGATTTCTAATATGAAGCAGAGAGGGAAGAAAAGGGAGCAAAACAGGTAAGCCTGTCCCCTAAAGCCAACTCTGGATTCACTAACTAGAATAAGGCTTACCAACTGTTAAATGTCCTAAAGGAAGTACCACAGTAAACAAAATCCCTTCCCATCACTCCCTCACTTATAGGTTATGCCCCAAATGAAACTGGCACAATAGACTGCATTAGTAAGATTTATACCACTAAAGTTTAGGCAAGTTTCCTTATAAATAACCCTCTCAATTCTCAGCTTCATAAGAACACCCTAATCCCAATGGGGGTGGGTACCTTACCTCTGTAATCTGTAATGGTGGGCGCAGTCAACACAACAATGAAATGTGACGATGTGGGGAAGACAGGAGCAGGCAGCAACAACACAAAGTAACACATTCCACAATGTGAGTGAGAGATGGGACGGAAGGTGGGGGGGAGAAACTTGAGTAAGTACAAATATTAACCAAGAATATTGACTAAACATAGGAATAAATTACCCAGACATAACAGTAATATATTAGTTGAAAAGTATGTAGTTACATGCTTTAAACTCCACTGCTGGTGGTTTTTTCTCCTTGGTTCTAACTTCTCCCTAGTCAAGTATCTTTCTCTGAACGAGGAGCAAGTTGGTGGCCTCTTGAGTAGGAAAACGAATGTGCTATCTACATCTTGAAAGCAACAGGCCCAATAACAATCTGACTTCACTTGAGGCATTCGTTGCTTCAAGATGATTTTACCCAAAATCACTTCTGTTAAAGGATCACCACGATATCCAGTTTTCAAGAAACCCATACAGACAAATGATATACCAGCCAAGATGCATTTCACCCTTCTCCTAGTTGTCAGTATAACCAATGCTTCCTGGAATAAAAATGCAAATGGGCAAAGGCTCCCAGTCTCTTGATAATGTATCACCAGCATACATGGTCTGGACATTCCTGAGCATAGGGACATACTGATACAGAGCCTCCTGCTCAGACTAAAGGACAGCTGAAGGTCATATGAGTTTAAGACACAGACATACCTGAGCCGACTGGGAAATGGCCTCGTCCAGAGCCAGGGCCCGCTGCCGCACCTCCTCTTTTATTTGGGCATATGTGTTTTCTGCTTTCTGGTATTTTTCTTCCACCATTTCCCCCTCTTCAGGGTTTAGCTCCTTTAGTTGAGGGCCTATCTTTAGCAGTTTATCAATATGAGGTTTGTGTTCAGCAATGGATTCCCTCAGTTGCTATGCAAAAAAAATACGGATTAAAATAAAATGAGTCTTTTTATACCGGTTTGTTTAAATACTGTGATCAGAGCTCATACCAACAGGACAAACTGAGGGGAACTAACTAAACTAACTAAACTAAACTAAACTAAGTTGTTAAAATCCAGCAAGTCCCAACATCTCACCATTTATGGAGGGGGTGAAAATCTAAGGCTTAGGGCACTGACTCTAATTCCCTTAATTTTTTAAAAGCCAGTTCAGATATTCCGCCACCCAAGAAGCTTCCCAGACATATCCCCCTTCACTCTTGCCCTCAAAACAAAAGTATCCCACTGCCTTCTGCACTCCTAAGTACTCCTCTGTATCCACTGCAGTCTCAATGGTTTCACGTCTGTCTCCCTGTGCAGACTGGGAGACACCAAGCAGGAGAAACCACAAACAATATTTCTGGCGATCCAACTGCTCCTTGACTCTACGGCTGGCTACTTCCAGTTTAATCTCCCTGCTACAGGAATACAGAGATAGGAGTGAGCACAAGCCATATACAGATAAAATAAACATCAAAAAACCATCTTTGATGGTAATACCATCAGCTAAAGTGTCTACAAATTTTCCTTTCATCTTAAGTCTCTGCAGCAAATTGCTTTCTGACATTCCTGAGCTGGGGCTCTCACTCCAGCTGGGGCCTAACCACAAGGAAAAGGCCACCCAACCACACCCAAATCTGAGAACACTCTGTTGTTGCTGGAAAGATTTTAAGTTCTCTTGATTTTTATGTGGTGCTTTGTTTACTCCTGTAATACCCACATTCCTGACATCTCCATAACCTCATTCTTTAACTGATTTACATTAAAGAACAAAGGAAATATTTCAGATATGTATCTTCACTGTGCAAAGAAATTCTACTGGGTTAAGAATTAACTTCAAAACAGACTTACACTCGGTAGGTACTCATAAACAGGCTGTTTCTCGAATGGTGCAGCCCATCTCCAGTTGTGCAATTAAATAAAACTTGGCACGCTCCTTACCCTCATTTCCTCTTGCTGCTGCCTGAGCTGCTCATGGTCAATAGCCGGAGGAGGTAACTGTGCTATGAGTGCCCGAGTCTCCTCAATCCACGGGCTGAGCTCCTCATAAGTTTCCCAAAACTGGTTCACCAAGACCTGTGCCCGCTCTAGGCGTGCGTAACGCTCTGAATTGAGCAGACTAATGGCTTCGTATTGCTGTATCAGAGACTCTGTCTTTTCCTATGGACAACAAAAAGAAGTGTAAGTATTATTACCATGATGAACCCTTCTTTAAATAAAAAATGTAAGTAGATATACACTAAAAAGTATAAAGGAATGTACACTAAAATGCTAAAAAAATCAATCTAGTTAAGATTACAAGTGATTTTTATATTCTTTATACTTAACTGAATTTTTAAATTTTCCTATCACACATATGCATTATTTCTATAATTTTTAAAACATGAAAGTAGCTTTGCCAACAGTAAAATAGCACAGCCACAACAGAGCAAAATTATCCCGTTAGTGAGTACCTTTTACAACTTTAGATGCAACATTATTGCATTAGGTCACTTTGACTGTATCAGGGGCTATGGTGGGTATTTGCTCATCAAGTTTCATGTCTTTTCTTCTCTGATAAAAGTGTCTACAAACCTGCTACTTATACTTTACTTGTTTAGGATGAGTAGCTCAATTTATGAAGATTTCTGAGGAAATAGTAGTTACCCACACCCTTTATAAAAAAGGCTTCCTTTGTGACTCAGCTGGTAAAGAATCCACCTGTAATGCAGGAGACCTGGGTTCGATCCCTGGGTTGGGAAGATCCCCTGGAGAAGGGAAAGGCTAGTGGAGTCACTCTTCTGGCCTGGAGAATTCCATGGACTCTTTAGTCCATGGGGTTGCAAAGAGTCGGACATGACTGAGCGACTTTCACTTTATAAAAAAAAAAACAAAACTGGTGTACAAACAGATTCTGTTGGCCAATTCTTTTAGAAATAGTTAACTATTTTTTTAGAAGTATCTAAAGCAGGAATTAATATCTGGATCTGGTTCTGAAAAATCTATCTACCTGGAAAGAGAACTCATCACAGAATGAGCATGAAGAGCAACTCCTCTGTTACAAAGATCATGGATTTGCACTGCATTTCACATCATACAGTATGGCTGTCTAGACATCTGTGAACACAGGGTGAGGGGTCTGAATCCCCTAGGACATCACCTTGAACTTAAATATCACTATCAGTAATACAGGGGAAAAAACCCTTCTTAAACTATCATTTCATAATTGTACTTCCAAATCACCATGAGCAAGATAACAATATGGTGAATAAATACATGTAGTTTACCTGTAGTATGGCTTTTTGCTCCTCCCCACATGTGCCAAAGATTTCACCACGATGACTGAAGAGTTCATCCATGGAATCTTTGTGTCGAATGATGTCAATGGAGAAAGCCTTTGAAAAGTGAACTATTGTTAAGTAACACAAGGATCCCGAGCCTGAGTTAGTGAAAAGTTAGACATACTCTATGATAAATCCTTTGCTTTAATAAAGTCACACTAAAAATTGTTCTTAAGAAGTTTGACACTTTGTCTATCCATCTATCTCCGATGCTTATCTTCTTTCAGTAGCTTACAAAAATATCTCCCCCCCCTGAAAACCCATGTAGAAAATTGCTATTCTTTCCTGGATTAAGAGACCTATTTCTCCCTTTTCACAAAGCAAAAAATCCCTTCTTCATCCTAACCAAATATTTATAATATTACGTCTCTATCCACCATCACGACTCTAAATCATTCTGCTTGACTTGAGATAGCCAGAAACTCTGTGCTCGTCACTCCAAGTGACTGATGCTTCTTCTAGCTCAGAACGAAGGGACTGTGCCAGTGCCTTACCTTCTGCACCTGCAGCTGAGCTGTGGTCTGGTCCTGTTCCAGGCGAATCGGACCCAGGGCCATCAGTTTCCGTTTTGTCTCAGCAACCCAAGCTAGCTCTGCATCAGCAGCTTGCTCGTACTGACAGACAGGTTGAAAAATGATGGACATGTTACAGCCAGTGTCTTCCTTCTAAGAATTCTAACTTATTCAACAGAAAGGCCTAGATTTTCAGTAATGCAGTTTACATCTCACAAAATAAAGCCCAAATTGGTGAGAACTTCATAAAAGTCACAAATTCAAGATGCAGACAATTTAGCATTGATTATATTTCAACAAATATGAGTTGACCCTATTTCAACTTCCTTGGAAAGACATTACAGAACCCAGTCAATGGTCCAATAGCTAGAAATAATGGAAACCAAGACTCTTCAAAAGAAATACACTTTCTAATGAGAGTACTTTTATGAGGCTGTGCTCTCTTTCTGCCAATCTTTTTTCCTATCCACAGCAGTAGTCATATGTTTAACTACAAACTTAACATGGCAGCAGATGGCTGAGTCAAGTTAACTTGGAAGTACCCGCTTAGCTGAAGAAGTGTAAGACCCCAGAAGAACAGCAAACCTTTAAATGGAATGCAGTACACAATGACATGTCATACGCAATGACATCAACAACAAAAGAACATGTTCTATGTGACCATTGTTTAATAAGGGCCCCTCAACCTTTTACCTCTTCCTTATCAATGTTGTCAAATTATACTAATAATTAAAGAAAAGTTCCCAAGTGTGATAAATCTCATACTGAAATATCTGGCCAAGACTTGGAGTCAAAGCAAACTTCTGTGGGGTTCAGAAGGCATCTGCTCATCACCATGAACCCAAGGGGTCAGGTTATGTTAGATTTTTTGTACCATGGTACATTAATGTGTGCCATTAATAGGTGCATATCCACCTACAAAGAAAAACAAATAACTTTTCCCAGAAAGCAGGAAGGAAAAGTGATTGAGGGAAACACGACACCTGTGTTTACTGGGAGGGTTCTATTTTGGATGGCTCTGCTATTTTGGTTAGCATATTTGATAGTAATTATAGTTCTTGGTTCTGTCCCCTCTTCCATCTAATGCTGAAACAGTTGATTATGTCAAACTGAGACTGATGCATTTAGACCTTTTCGGTCTAGATATTATCTACCCCCATCACCATCTGCCTCTAAGCAGGGTGTCAGCAAGGGAAGGGCCCACACACTCTCTTTTCCAAGTTCTTTTCTCCTCAAAGGGGTCATGTATCTTCAGTCAAACCTAGATCTCCCTCACATAACTTTACTGAACCACTTCCTACCACTGAGATAATTTGTTGCATCAGATTTAGCTTGATCTCATTTATTCCTATTCCTGAAACTGTATGTATGTGGGTCATAGTTTTGTACTTCCCATATATATATCCCTGCTGCCTAAAATATTAATGCAGGGGTGTTTTTAAAGATTACCTGTTGTGATCTCTGAATAGCAGCATCAATTTCATCCACCCTTTGTCCAACAGTGTCACTGACCAGTCTGTACTGCTCGTTGGCGTCGGACACAAGCTTATCCAGCCCTTCTCTGGCTCTCCAGGGCACCAGCTCTAAGAGAGCGCGGCTCACCTCATTCACTGTGTCCAACACCAGCCTGTGCTCCATGACCTCCTTCTTTAGTTCCTAAAGAGGGAAAAAAAGTTTTCAGGCCATCTCTTGCTAAATTAAGGACATTAGCAGCTGTGCTGGGTGGAAAATGCTCTCTCTACCACACATCCCAGCAGGGCTCTGACCTCCTTCCTTCACTTATTTTTTTCTTGTCTCAGATTTTTCAGTCACTCCACAGCCTGACTTTAGGCTCAGCTGCTTAGAACTGTCAGCAAGACTTTTCAGGCCAGGCTGTCTCTGGGTAACATGAATGGTGTTTCTTGTTTTTTTTCTCCTTACTTCAATAGAAATGATAAAATAATGCTTTAATCATAGGCATTTATTTACTTCAACAAATGCACCGTATTTTTGTGCATCTGGAACTGCACAAGGTACTGCAGGAGAATCAGAGATGACTATGAGGTACTCTTTTAGAGAGTGAAGTATGACAGTAAGTCCTAAAATGTTCCATATGAAGCAAGCTTCATAGGGTTTTCAGATTCAATCTTTTTTCTTCTTCAGACCATGACAAGAGCTCTTATATAGGCCTGTCCTTATGTCAAAACTTATTTTCCACAAATAAACAGAAAACGAGGCAGAGAGAAATTTTTGGTTTAGATATTGGGTAAAGATAGCTGGTGTAAAACTCAAGAATTTGAACTTCAGGATTCTAAGAGAGAAATTCTTTCCCTTTACAGTGTGGGAGGTCAGCTCACCTTCTGTCTCTGCTGAAACCGGGGTATTTGCTCCCCTGTGGGGGACTGGCCTCCGCTGGCCGCCAGCTCCTCCTCGGCCTCCCTCAGCCACCCGGTCAGTTCCTCGTATGTGGACTGGAACTTGGTGGCCAGCTGCCGGGCCTGCTCTAAGGTTCTCAGGGCCTTGGAGCTAGTGACTGTGATGTCTGCATAGCGAGTCTTTATGCCATCCAGCTTCTCTTGAATGAGCAACACCTCTTCACCTGTGGGAGACAGCACACAGTTTATTCATGCCTAATAGGCTCAGGGAGCCCTTTTAACCTCTCTTTATTCAAGTCAGAGCTTAACTTTTATGGATACTCTCTCCCTATGGCAGTGATTTCACCTAGTGTCCCACACCAAGGGAAGTGGGAAAGAAACCTTCAATCAATAAAAGAAATGACTTCTGAGATTATTAGGATCTGAGTTTGACTGCAGGTTTTTCAAGACACTTTCAGCATCTTTCAGTAAATGCTGGTATTCAACATATTAGAGGGCAGGGAGAGCTTTCATCTATAACCAGATCTGAGATAATACAGTGTTTCAATAACAGATTTAGCAGGAAATAGGAACCCAAGCCCCATTGGCCTGGAAGCACATGGTAATACAATCAATGAGTATTAACCTCCTCCTGTCTACAAAGGGAAGTGGCTACTGCAGCAAGCTGATTAATGTCTGTATGACCAGGCGCTAAGAGATGTACTTTTCAAAGTACCTGTGGTTTGTTTTAGAAGAGCCTGACCGTTTTTAATAGCTTGATCTACATTCTTCTTTCTATTAACAATTTCTTCATTTAAAGCCTGAAAAGAAAGAACACCATTAATCCTAAAACTATGACACAACAAAGTGGAAGAAATGCGAGCCCCTTAAGAGACCAAATTTAAAGTAGAGATGAATATCAGTTTAAAGATGAGATATTTGATTCCTTCGTTTTCTCTTTGGTTAGCCTTTAATTACTCAATGGAGAAGGAAATGGCAACCCAACTCCAGTACTCTTGCCTGGAGAATCCCATGGACGGAGGAGCCTGGTGGGCTACAGTCCATGGGGTCGCAGAGTCAGACATGACTGAGCGACTTCACTTTCACTTTAATTACCCAAAACAATGAAATCAGATACTTATAGGTAAGCTTTCTTTTGATGAGAAGAGATTTAGGACTTAATCTGCTTTACTAACCTATTGATACCAAACCTGAACCCAAGAAAGGTAGAAGCAGAATTCATCAAAAATGTCTAATATGTCCAAAACAAAGGCTAAGGCATAAAGTTCAAGAAAAGAAAATCAGCAAGAACAGGCCAACTTAAATCAGAATCCTAGTTAAAGACTCTCAGTATCTGAAGTCAATGAAGTAGAAGAATCTAAGATTATTATTAATAAAACAAACAAAATCACTTTGCTGATTTTACCATTTCCAAAGAAATTTCCTAAAAATAAAACAAAAAGGGCAAATTGTTGTTTCTACTAAGATGACCCAGAATCCCTGTACTTCGAGCACATAAATTCTAGAAACATTTAAAAAGTTACCACTATATGATCAAATCCTGAGCACTGTTAAGTAGTCTGGTTTTCTTAAAGTTTGGGCATCCCTGGTAGCTCAGATGGTAAAGAATCTGCCTGCAATGCAGGAGACCTGGGTTTGATCCCTGGGTAAGGAAGATCCCCTGGAGGAGGTAATGGCAACCCACTCTACTATTCTTGTCTGGAGAAGTCTATCAACAGAGGAGTCTGGCAGGCTACAGTCCATGGGGTTGCAGAGGGTTGGACATGACTGAGCGACTAACACTTTGTTAAAGTACATACTCCTCTGCATAACTGCTCAAGTGGTAGCTGAATGATACATTCCCGAGTGGTGTAAAACATGAATTGGAATTGAGATGGCCCCTGATTACACTCTGGATCACCTTCTAGAATTAATGATCTGGTTTGTTAAGTATAAGTATTTCCATGGACTCATCAAAAAATAGGTTAGTCCTTAGCAACAAGTCTGTAACTAAGCACTTGTGTATAAAATAAACTTAAAATGTTTGGAATTAAAAAAAAAAGGGGGGGGAGCGAGCGAGAGAGAGAAATGAAGACAAACATGAATTAAAATGACAAAATAACTTAGTAACATAACCAATAAGAATGGAAAGTATGAATACCAGGTGGTCAGCATGCTGCTTCTCCAGGACATCCTGTCTGTAATCCTTTACGAACACTGAACTGAGCTTGTCCTCAACCTCGGCCAGCCAGTTGAGCACCTCCACCTCATCCTCCCCGAAGAGCCTAGCATTAGACAGTGCTTGTTCAAGCAGGGCTGCTTTCCGACAGCACCGGTCTTGAATCTCACTGAGTCGGGCCTGCAACGAGTCTAGCCTCTCTGACAGCACACCCTGCTCTGCGGGACTTGTCAGGGAGGAGAGGGACCGCCCAACTGTGACTGCCTGGTGCACATCTGTGGCATGGCTTTCTATTTCTTCCTCCAGAGCCTGGAAATCCAGATGGAAAAAATGAATAACAGAAACAAAATAAATGAAAAGTAAACATGAGACAATGAATCACAAATGATATAATAAATTAAATAATAATATATAAGTTTACCTACAGAGGGTAAAAATAACATAAAAACAGAGAACAAAAAGCTGTTTTTTCTGATGGGAGCCTCTAAGTCCATTTCTATTTTTACTTGAAGAATGTGAGTGACTAGTCCAATTAATAACTGGACTATATTTTAAATTAAATTTATTAAAAAAACCCCCACAAAATACATCTTTTAGAAAGCTGCAGGAAGTTTTCTAGGATCTCTGATTCCAGTTTTGTGTTTTCATTTACCATGACTACTTCCTACCTTGTGCCGAATGATCTGCTGCTGTATTTTAGCAGTCTGGGTGCCAACAGGTTCTGAGTTGGCGAGCTTTTTCTCTGTCACAGATAAGAAGTCAGAAATAGGCTCAGCTGTCTCATGGAATTGTTTAGCCAGAACCAGGATATCTTCCAGCTGTTTCTGCCTACACGAATATATAGAACAAGCTGCTCAGGCAAAAAGTCACATTAAAACTGTTAACAGTACTATATTCAGTAAAAGACCGATCTTAACCAGGCACGTTTGAAATATCAATAGCAAACAGGACACACAGAAAACAGCACCTTGCTGTTTTAAAGGCTTTCACGAGCAGTACCTTATTTAGGTTCTGTCATGACCTTGTACGGCAGGCAACATTATGCCACTATTGTAAAAGACAAAACCAAGCCTGAAGGCTTTAAGAAAGATCTGTCCAGATCGCCCACAGGGTAGCAATGGTACAGTGAGAATTAGAATCAGACCTTCTACTACTCTTTCTCCTACGGGATGGACCATGTGCATCCTCTGTACATGTGACCAAAACAGTGTTTAAAGGAGTAAAAAATCTATCAGTCTTCATTTCTCTTTTCCCTGTCATAGTTATCCTCATTTATGATGAAGAGATAGGCAGTATTTGAAGAGCACAAGTAGATCAAGCTATGAACAAGAACTTTCTTCCTATCGCCCCCAAATCAGTCAGTCTTCTAGTAATTTCAAGACTCAGAGCATAACTTTGAATTCTGATTTAAGGCAAAAAAATCACCTCAAACTAAGTGAATTTGTTAAGGGAAATGGCAGCCAAAAGAACCATGTACTTTATAACTGGAATCTTGAATCTGGAATCTTAAACCTTATTTAACATAACAGCCACACAAAGTGTGGACTTCAAATACCCTGTAGATTAAAATCAGCCAATTACAAAGGAGAGGGGAAGCCTGAATGCTGAAGGGAGCCGAAGAAGCAAAAGACACAAAAACAACCATAGAACTATATTAGAACACAGAATAACCATCAAAGGCCATAACAATGACTCTGGACCATTAAGATCAGACTAAGTGCTATGTTATTTGAAAAGGGGCTGGGTGATGGGATGTACTTTTATTTCAGTAAATCTTTACTAAACAACTGCTTTGTGCCTGGTCCTATGCTGGGTACTCTGGACAAATTTATATTAATAATAAATGATTTAATATAAAGACCTGCCATTTGGATTATCTGGAAATGTAATGTTTGAGTATAAAGAAAAATGTATTTCTAGATGCTATTTTTAAATGTCAATATAAACTACAGAATTTCCTTTCTTAGTTTATGTCAGCCTTCAAACTATATCTTCAATCAATACAACTAAAAACTAAAACATAAAATATAACCTGAAATAAATTGCTTGGTGGATTATTTTCATTGTAATGATCTGCTTAAAGATTTTACTCTTTTTGCTTTAAACTTTTAAAAACACTTTTAAAATTTTATATTGGAGTACAGCTGATTAATAAAATTAATGTTAGTTTTACTAGGTTTACAGCAAAGTGATTCAGTTATACATATACATTTGTGTCTATTTTTTTTTCCAAATTTTAAATTTTAAAAATTTAATTCTTAAAGAACTGTCCTAGACTTCTAGACCTTTCTGACTCATCTATGATTCCAGGATCTGAAGGTCTGAAGAAATCACTGTAACAGGTAGAAAAGAGAAGAGCTAAAATAATTTGGAGGCATCAAAAATCCAATATTAAAGAGCCTAAACAGAATTCTTTAGGATGCCTTAACAAATGCTGCTGCTCTTGGTATTTCTCTTTAAAACACTGGTCCAGAAATTGTGTTTGGAGCATGGAAGCAAGTAGGATAGAAGAAAAGAATCATAAATAGATACATTAGGAACAATCATGACTTTAGTTAGCTTAAGGACCTAGGAGGTAAGCACAAAAAATAATGACCTTAATACAAGGTACACATGAAGAGTTAGGGCAGCTAAGAGGAAGATGAAACTATTCTATGCTTGGGAATAAAAAAAAGCTTCATAAGAGCAGGGGAGATGAACAAAAGTCTTTCATGGAAGCTGGAACACCATCAGCAAAGACAGAATTAGGAAACTGACAGAAGACACTGAAGAACTGAACATGGTTTACTTTGACCATAAGTAATGAGAAGAATAGCAGAAACTAAGAAAGGTGGGTTAGGGCCACCTTTGAATGGTGGGTTAGAGACACTTTATTTTATAGGCAACAGGCAGTCAACAGATGTCTCTGATTGTGCAGAGGGAAGGGCTGAGGGGAAGCAGAAGTAGAGTGGTTAAGGTTAGACAGTTAGGAGGCTGCCCTCAGACGAGCTACCTCATGGGAACGAGCCCAAGGGAGAGTTCGTAAGTCATGAACTGAGGCAAGTAAGTTGGAATCAGAAATGGATGGAGAGGAAAGATACTGTAGATGTAAAATGGACAGAATTTAGTATCCTGATAGATATGTGACACAAAGCAGGGGAGGGGAAAAAATGATAAAAAGAAAATGAGGCTGAGGCTTTAAACCCAGGTGGTTGGAGGGTCAATGGTACTATTACTGGAAATGGATGAAAAGAGAGAAGAAATAACGCAGTGCAATTTCAAAATGAAAGTAAGTTGAATTCTTTCGTTTTGCCTACTAACATGGGCAAGTAAATACTCTGTAGCTCAGATGAGAAACAAGCAAGCCATGGACAGGTAGAAGTAAAGAGACTGAAGAGGGGATTATCTGAAGACTACCCATAGCTACCTAGACAATAAGTGATCAACTCTATGATTCTCATACTCATTTCTGATTCATTATCATTTACTTTTAAAACTGGGAACAGTATCAGCTGAAAGTAAAGACCCAGTGTGATCAAGTGACACTGGACTAACTGATAGCTATGGAAAGAGAAAGAAAGCACCTCCGTGGAGGAGAAGTACACTGCCTGCCTGCAGCTTCTGGTGAAGACAGTCCAGGCAACTCTTCAATGTTCATTTAATAGAACCACAGGCTAGCTCCTAGATGTAGGAACATCTAATACTGGGATAAGTTAACAGAAAATAAAC
Source organism: Muntiacus reevesi (assembly GCF_963930625.1). Lineage (NCBI taxonomy): Eukaryota > Metazoa > Chordata > Mammalia > Artiodactyla > Cervidae > Muntiacus > Muntiacus reevesi. The sequence continues at coordinate 165,205,589 of NC_089249.1, forward strand.
ACGATACATTTCTTTTTTCTTTTTTTGATACATTTCAATTCCAAGTATCAAAAACATTATTTATAAATATTAATGGGGAAAAAAAGAAATCTGTTTCCAAAACTCAGAAAATTACTTGGCTGGATTGTAGGAGTCCACATCTGTCATTTGGAAGCATGATTATATTGCAACTGAACACCACCACAGAGCACTGAGTCTCCCAGCTCTCAGAACGTTATGGAAGAGCTGAGGCTCATTTCCTGAGAGTCACTCTGGTTATGAGGATCATCTTTAAAAACTTATCCCTCTTCAAGGTAAAAGCCTTTAACACCTCCAGAGCTCCATGAGAGTCTTCCAGGGGCTTTTACAGCATCTGAGAGACACAAATCAGAAACTGTCTCTGACTTCTCCCTCAAAAGCCCCTTGGCTTTACCTGGCTGCTGCCTTGCTGAGTAGTCCAATCCATCTACTTTCAAGACTCTCCAACTGTCCAGTGATCTTCTCTCTATCAGCCAGCTCAGCTGACTGTGCTATTCTGCCTCCTTCTGCTTGAAGCATGTCTACTGTGGCCTTTCGATCATCTAGTAGCCTCTGGAGCAACTGATGTACATGTTTAAAGAGAATGAAAAGTGATAACATGGGGTCACTTTAAAATCTGAAACAAGGAAAACATACAAAATCCAAAAACCTCACATCACTGAGCCCTAAGTTTAATTGAACAGTGAAGTTTTTTTTCCCCCCCAACCTGAGGCAAAAACATGAGATATAATTCCTACCACTCATATAAACTTTTCCTACACTCAGGTTTTTAAATGGAGCAGTGACTGTCATTATATGACTGAAAAGGAATTTAATTTGAACCAAGAAAAAAAGGAACTGAAATGGAAATTAAACCAAGGAGAGGAGGGAACCAGATAGAACCTTATACATGATATACAACATTAGTTAGAATATTGCTGACCCTAAAAACACTCAAAATCTCTTAAGATAAAGTGGTGACAAACACTGAAACAGGATAAGTGAACAAGCAAAACTGCTCAGTTCAACATATGGCATGGTAAACTAGGAGATTACAAAGGTGATAAAAATCAATTTCCATCTTTCTTTTCTGGATCACACAAGGTAGGTTAGGATTCTACTAAACTCCTAATGGTGCTCCTGAAACTATAAGCAAATTGTGTTGTCTGTCATTCCCTTCGGCTGTTACAGTTCACTGCCCCAACATTCTCACTTACCTTCTGTTCTTGGATCTGGGCTTTCACCACTTTATACTCAGCAGATGGAGGCTTCTGATTGGCTATGAGCTCTTCAGTGTCTGCCAACCAGCTGAGCAATGGCTCCAAGGCATCTTGGAACTTCCCACAATGCAACAAAGCCTCTTGCAGTTGTGCGATTCTTTGTGCAACCTGTTTCACAGACACGGAGGAGAAAGGGGAGAGTTCTGAAATGACTTCTCATCCCTTTTTGTTACTCCAGGTTGGAACCGCTAAAGTTTTATTTGCATTCAGGTGCCATGGAAACCTGAAATTGCCGTATCTTTTTTCTTTGCCCTCCGTTCACTCACCTTTTTATTTAGTGTGTTCCACCGAGCGTTGATCTCTTCCATGTCATGTTCCAAACCCTGTACATCACAGTTTTTTCCGGCGCTCTGAATCAAGCCCTGGCCAAGTCCATTCACCTGTTGCAGTTTCATCTGAAGAGGATCCACCTGTTCTTTCTGAAACATCTAGATAATTGTAAGCCAAAGAAGATTTAATCTATAGGCATGACAGTGACTGGTTATTCCTGGGGGAGGCATGCTTTAACAAAGGCAGGCCAGGGGGTAACAAGAGAAAACAAGCCACTTGTACAGAAAGTATCAAGTAAGAATGTGGTTTCACATTTCAAAACATTCTCCTATGGACAAGCAATTACAGAGAGTTATGGCACTACTTAGGCATTTAAACCATGACTCATGGCTTGTTTCTGTTGCTCATTTTTTAATGCAAAAAGCTCTTGAGAATAAAGAAGCATCAGCCTCAAGATACCATGAAAGTGTGATGCATTATCAATCCTAAATGGGAAGGTTGATACCAAATGACTAGTGCTTAAGATTAAAAATACCTTGGGGAATAGCTTTAACCAACCATGATACATGCAATGCTCTTTTCTGACTAGGACTAATAATTAACCAAAACACATTAATGGTGTGAAGAATCCCAACCTCATAGCTTAATACCCCCGTGGCCATTTAATTCCATTCTATTCCAAGGGCACAGACCACAAACAGCCAATAATCTTGAAATAGCATTCCTGATTACAAAGGGAAATGGGCCAGTACTGTAGAGCGATGTCCTTAACAACTTCAGACATATTTTAAGACTCAGATATACATAAAATATCTTTAAAACAATGATACTATATATCCATGTTTACCATGAAACAATGGAATTTTATAACTGTAAACAAGTGTAACAAACAATGTGTTTCTTTCTAATGCAGTCAAGGTCCTTATTACTTAGAAATTTATAAAAGGAAACAAAGAGAACAGTAATTCTGCCACTCCAATGGTATTAAAGAAAAAATGAAATAAATATTTGTCCCTAAGATCAGATTTCTCTCAATTGTCAGAGGATAAAATCAGTCACATTCCACTAGTCTGGATCTATTTCCATTCTTTCTTCTTCCATAAAAATTTCCTTCAAGTTCAGGGAAACAGGTGAATCAATGAAAGCTGAAGACATGGAAGAGGACAAAAATAAATGCAAAAGAAAATTATAAGTTTGGGTAAGACTAATTTTGGCCTATGTGAGACCACAGATCACACTAGGATTAGGAAACTGATTCTAGAAAGAATGGTCTGTGGCTGAACAAATGAGTCACGAGGAGGAAAGTCCCCAGGGAACACTGAAAAAGGAAGGTTATAAAGGTAATTACCAGTGGGTTTCATTTTATACTATAATTTGATTACACCATATTTTGTTAGGCATCACTACACAGCAGTTCAGCTAAAAAATGGCTGTTACTCCAATAACATGGTTCCTAGAGAAAGCAAGTGCGATGATTCTACTTTGTATTAAACATGCTTTCACTGAAAAAAAATCAGAGCAGAGGGGAAAAAACAACATGACTGTGGGAGGGGCTGGAAAGGTGAAGAGAGCAGAAACGCCTAAAGTACAGAGGGAAGGTGTCCAGCACACCAAAGAGCCCTCAGTTACCCAGTAATTAAATCCTGTCTCATGTTGTGACTGATATGTAATATTTCCTGTGTTGTCCCAATATGGCAGCCAACAGTTACATGTGGCTATTTAACTAGAAATTCAGTTCCTCCACCCCACTAGCCTGATTTCATGGGGTCAAGGGGCCAAAGGCCATGTGTGGCTAAGGGTCTAAAGTACTGGGCAACAGAGAATACCTCCATCTTGACAAGAAGCTCTACTGGTATCAATGTAAATCATACAGAAAAGTAAAAATGTAATTTAAGTAGCTTGATAATCTCTTCCATATAATAGAGCCAATTCTTTTCTTAAAATTTGGGTTTACTTTGTTTGTGAACATTTCACATAACGTATTTGAGATTTCTTCATTTCCCATGTCCACTCTATGGATTGACAGGGAATGGGTACTTGTCTTTTTTTTTTTTTCCAGAAGTTTAAAAATATATGAGAATGCCTCTATATACTGCTGCTGCTAAGTCACTTCAGTCATGTCCGACTCTATGCGACCCCATAGACGGCAGCCCACCAGGCTCCGCTGTCCCTGGGATTCTCCAGGCAAGAACAATGGAGTGGGTTGCCATTTCCTTCTCCAATGCATGGAAGTGAAAAGTGAAAGTGAAGTCGCCCAATTGTGTCCGACTCTTCGAGAACCCATGGACTGCAGTCCACCAGGCTCCTCCGTCCACAGGATTTTCCAGGCAAGAGTACTGGAGTGGGGTGCCATTGCCTTCTCTGCTCTATATACTAGTACCCTTTAAATATTTATAGTGAACACAAGTGAGTAGAATGTTAAAGAAAATAAATCTGAAAACACTTGCCTTTCTCTTAATTCCCAAATAAAGCTGTTTCACAAAACTTGTGCTTTCAGATACATTAAAATTCCTGCTCCTTAGTATTCCGTGGCACATGGACTGTGCCGTGTTACTAACTAACCAGTGCTGGCAGACATTTCCCAGAGCAGAACACTAGTAAAAATTATTGCATGGCTGTAAGATGCAACAGGGACATAAAACAGAAAATTTCCCAAAGACCTTCTTAAAACTCTTTTATCTATAGTAATACCACATTCTCCCAGCTTTCATCCTGACTGATCCTTTTTTGATGTCCTTCATGCACTTCCCCTTTCTCGTCTAAATCTCCAAATGTTAGCCTTAGAGGGTACAGGCAAGGGTAGGATACCATTCCTGAGCCCTTTTCTCCATCTACACTCCCTTAAAGGCAATTCTACCCATTCCTATGGCATTCCTTACCATAACAAATGCTTATTACTCTAAAAATTACATATACATTTTGAATTTCAAATCTAAATATCTAACTATTTTCCTTAATATTGCCATATACCATTCCAAAGTTGACCAATGTACCTGCTAATTTTCTCTCCCCCAACGCTGCTCTTCCCTGAGCAATTCGCCACTGCCCCCACTGTATGGCTGTGAGCCTTACTGACACCATCTTGGGCGCTTAGAGTTTCTCCTCTCCTTCTGCTGACCCTACCCAGGACTGTAATGTATAGTACATCACGTCTCTGTTGTCAAGGGCTTTGTAGATAATAGATACTGTTTCATCATCATCAGGACCAGGTAGCCCCTATGCTCTGTGTGTCCCCAAACAATGATGAAAACCTTTGCTGATGTACATTCCTAGTGTCCATAGATTAGAACCCATTCATAAATATTGACTTAGGAATACAGGTCCTCTTCCCAAGCACCGACCCCCACCCTCTAGGTTAACTGCAGAACTGTACCAGTTGCCCCCACGATGGTGCAGAGTGCAGCTGAGAATGCTTCTGGGTTGTAGTCTGCCTGATGCTACCCTGAGAGTAAGTTGTTGTTGTTTGGTTGCTCAGTCATGTCTGACTCTTTTGCAACCCCATGCACTGTAGCCCACCAGGCTCCTCTGTCCATGGGAATTTCCAGGCAAGAATACTGGAGTGGGCGGTCATTTCCTTCTTGAGGGGATCTTCTTGACCCACATCTCCTGCTTTGGCAGGTGTACTCTTAATTGCTGAGACACCAGGGAAGCCTGAGAGTAAGTTACTCTATAATAAACTGATCCATTGATTATATGGAGCTGCCTGCCTTCTTTTTTGGTCTCAAAATGCCTTCTCAATTCAATGGGTACTTTTCGTTTCCTCTACCCTCCAACACCCATCTACTCAATGATGCAGATTAGAACCTAGAAACCATCCTTGATAACTTCCCCTCACTACTCCCCAACATGAAAGTCATTATCAGATCTTACTGATTTTGCCCCTAAACTGTGTCTCAGATCCATCCACTGACTCTGTCTTCAAACCCACTGACTCTCTATCCAAGCCACCCAGACAATTGCAGTAACTGAGCAGGCCTCTCTACTTTGTCCTTGATCCCATACAATTCATCCTAAACATAGTAGCCAGTGTGATTTTTTTTTAAGTTGCAAACCATTCTGTGTTTTCTGAATTCCATGTCAATTACAATACAAACTATCAAAATATAAAACAAAAGAAATCTGAGATTTATAAACCCAAATAATGTTGAAAATTTTTTTTGTCAATGTGAACCAGCTTTCTCTACCTTTTAAGCTGAGTCATCCTTAAAAAATGTAAATGAAATAATTTCACTCCCCTACTTAAATCTTCCAATACTTGCCTATGGCTTGTAAGGTAGAGATCCTTGATTTCTTTCTCAGCCCCTGCATCATTTGGCCCCTTCCTACCTTTCCAGGTTCACTGCAAGACACTCTTCTGGAAACCCTGCTTACTGTGGTCTGGTCACTTGGCTCTCTTTTAGTTTTAACATGCCAAGCTCTTTCCAGTTTCCATTTCCTTTGTCCGGAATGCTCTTTGACTAAGTAACTTCTATTTATCCTTCAGGTTATAGTTTTAAAACTGTTTCCTTGACACAGCAACTGAAATCAAATACCCCTATTGTTTCTTGTAATTTTTATTTTTTTATTCAAAGCATTTGCCATTATTTATAACCATATATTTGTATCATTTTTGCTTAATTTCTGCCTCCCCCTGGGCTTCCCCAGTGGCTCAACGACAAAGAATCTGCCTGCAATGAAGGAGATGCTGGTTTGATCCCTGGGTCTGGAAGATTCCTTGGAGGAGGGCACAGCAACCCACTCTAGTATTCTTGCCTGGAGAATCCCATGGACAGAGGAGCCTGGTGGGCTACAGTCCACAGGATTGCAAAGAGACATAACTGAAGCAACTTAACACGCACGCTGCCTCCCCTACGACACTGTAAGTTCCACAAGGGCAGGGACCATACCAATTCTATTTACTGCAGAAGCTCCAGTACCCAGCACAGAGTACTGGGTACACGATAAGTAGTTATCCTGTAAATGAATGAATCCTTGCACAGAAACAGTGTGAGAGAAAGCAAACAAATCCATAAAAGTTCTGTTGATTGGCTGAGGATTCAAGTGTTGAACCGAGATTGTGAGGCTCCCCAATTTTTGCTTAAAAACTTCCTTGGCAAATTCTTAATTTTATAGGACCACTATTTTATACAAACAGTTGTTTTCTTCATTTAACCAGTGACTGGAAATAAGTCTAAGGAAGTCTACACATGAGAAGAAAGCTTCACGAACCACAGATTGCTCTTAGTGAACTTAGGATCCCACTATGGAAATAGCAAACAAGTTCTGGCTTTTCTTTCTTCTACTAAACCTTGTGATTGCTATTAGAATGCTTATATCTATTTTAACCATGTATACATGTGAACATTTTACATACACATGAAGAGGATCTAGAGCAGTTCATTCTAAATCACAGACTTTGCAGCTGGGCTACTATTTGTTTCTCCTGTCATTTATATTGGCCAATATTTCATAAAATGACTACCTCCTGTAGCTGCCAGACTACCAGAGATCCCAGACACTGCCTTAAGAGTTTCTCTGAATATTTTTCCTTTATGCAGATTTGACTGGCTCTTTATAATGAAATCCCTGTATTTCATCGACTATTGTTGCAGACTTTATAATAGAAATAGTCTGTGTAATCAAGAATGCTGGTGACTTTGCATAGGATGCTGGGATCTTGGTGTCAACCCCAAATTCAGTAAAACTGAGAAAACTGGATCAAATTCATCAACCCGAAAGGTGATGCACTCTCATTTGATGGGGTGCTCCATTACAAAATAATTGTGAAGTCCAGGTGACACCACTACCACACAGCTAAGCGGAGGATCCGTGGCTTAGCTTGGTTGACGGCTTATAGCCTGCAGTCAAAATGATCTTTCCTTGCTGGCAGCTGCATGTTTAATTGGTCCTAGCTGCCTAAGGTTTCCCTGAAAGGTTCTGCAATGGAGGTGAATCCAACTTTCTCGCAGCATCTATGAATATTTAGATTTCCACTTAGTCAACAGGAATGCATACTACAGGGAAGGCACTGTTTTGGGTCCTGGAGATGGTGCAAAATTAAAACCACCTTTGCACTCAGTTACCACTGACTGTATTTGATTAAACTTCTAACTCCTTCCCTCCTTATCAGTGACCAAATGACACCAGGACAGTAAAGTGCAGAGAGCTGCCATTCTCGAAATCCTCTGATTATGAAATGCTAAAGGATAGGAATCTTGGGAACAGGGTTCACAACACATTATGTTCTCTAATGGGAGGATTTCAAAACCTTGGAGCTATGAGACCCAGGAGGACATTAGTCCAATTTCCTAATTTCACAGATTAAGAAACAAGAGGTCCAGGGAGAGAAAAGTGGCTTGTTTTCCGAACACAAAGACTGACAAGATTACTAAAATACTTTCTTCATAATCATTACTGTATCTTTTTCAGGCTTTAAAAATACATATTTGTATTTAAAAACTGTTACTCACACATCCATATATGGCTTTCACTCAACCTGCTTTGGTGAATTCTTTCAGTTAAGCAACGTTAACCAACGTTATCTATTTGAAAGGGGAAGCATATTGACAGTGACTCAAATCTTCTGTGTTTGGTGCTTTGAACGGATGATCTCATTTTACCCTCACAACCCTCACAGGGTTCTTCTGCCTTAACAAATGAGGCAACTGGAGCCTCAGGATATTTAACTGTCTCAGAGTTGTTAAAAAGTATCCCAGGTCTCAATCCAAAGTACATATACTCTAGCCTCTACTTGACTGCTAACACCACCAATGAATAAGCAGCCCCTTGATTTAGGAAAGAACACACTGTAAATTTCAAAGGCAGAATCACCCTTTCCCGCTAATAATCTTTTCCAAAATTAAAGGCAAAACTGTTTACATTCCTAATTTCCTTGAGCTTTGCTTATAGTCCAATTAGAAAAAGTCTGAATTATAAAGTTTTTCAGCAGATGAAAGACACGTTTTCCCCATAAACTCAATGAAAAGACCAAAAAAGGCCAGAAAAACTCAGGCATTCCTAAGAGACCCAAAGAATTAATCTGTGCCCTTTCTAATCACCACCAAGTCACAGAACTTGCAAATCTCACTTTACTCTCCACATCCTGCCCTAACAAAATGAGCAACAATTACCTCATTTGAATTTAATCCATCAATTGCAGCCAGAGGCACTTTCCCATGCAGCACTGTGCCAGTCACCTCTTTTACTCCAAATGCTGGGGAATCAAGCTCCTGCTGGATCGGCATTCCAGCAGGGGAAGCCTCTTCTAGAATAGAAGTTCCTTCTGAGACAGGCACTGAATCAGCACGGGGAGCATCTCCCAGGAAGGGTGCACCAACGGGGAACACTTCCTCCACAGCTGGCACTGCAGCAGCTGCAGCAGGAGGCTCCTCTGGGGTGAACGCTCTAACAGCTGGGGTATCAGACTCCTCTGGAGCAGACAGTTCAGCAGCTGGGGCTGCAAGCTCCTCTGGGGTGGGCACTGCACCAGCTGGGGCAGCAGACTGCTCTGGGGTGGACACTGCACCAGCTGGGTCGGCAGACTGCTCTGGGGTGGACACTGCACCAGCTGGGGCAGCAGGCTCCTCTGGGGTGGACACTGCACCAGTTGGGGTGGCAGGCTCCTCTGGGGTGGACACTGCACCAGCTGGGGCAGCAGGCTCCTCTGGGGTGGACACTGCACCAGTTGGGGTGGCAGGCTCCTCTGGAGTAGACCCTGCACCAGCTGGGGCGGCAGGCTCCTCTGGGGTGGACACTGCACCAGCTGGGGTGGCAGGCTCCTCTGGGGTGGAAGGCTCCTCTGGGGTGGACACTGCACCAGCTGGGGCGGCAGGCTCCTCTGGGGTGAGCACTGCACCAGCTGGGGCGGCAGGCTCCTCTGGGGTGGGCACTGCACCAGCTAGGGTGGCAGACTGCTCTGGGGTGGGCACTGCATCAGCTGGGGCGGCAGGCTCCTCTGGGGTGAGCACTGCACCAGCTGGGGCGGCAGGCTCCTCTAGGATGGACACTGCACCAGCTGGGGCGGCAGGCTCCTCTAGGGTGGACACTGCACCAGCTGGGGTGGCAGACTGCTCTGGGATGGACACCGCACCAGCTGGGGCGGCAGACTGCTCTGGAGTGGGCACGGCACCAGCTGGGGTGGCAAGCTCCTCTGGAGTAGACCCTGCACCAGCTGGGGCGGCAGGCTCCTCTGGAGTAGACCCTGCACCAGCTGGGGCGGCAGGCTCCTCTGGAGTAGACCCTGCACCAGCTGGGGCGGCAGGCTCCTCTGGAGTAGACCCTGCACCAGCTGGGGCGGCAGGCTCCTCTGGAGTAGACCCTGCACCAGCTGGGGCGGCAGGCTCCTCTGGAGTAGACCCTGCACCAGCTGGGGCGGCAGGCTCCTCTGGAGTAGACCCTGCACCAGCTGGGGCGGCAGGCTCCTCTGGAGTAGACCCTGCACCAGCTGGGGCGGCAGGCTCCTCTGGAGTAGACCCTGCACCAGCTGGGGCGGCAGGCTCCTCTGGAGTAGACCCTGCACCAGCTGGGGCGGCAGGCTCCTCTGGAGTAGACCCTGCACCAGCTGGGGCGGAAGGCTCCTCTGGGGTTGACCCTGCACCAGCTGGGGCGGCAGGCTCCTCTGGGGTGAGCATTCTAACATTTGGGGTATCAGGCTCCTCTGGGGTGGACACTGCTCCAGCTGGGACTGCAGGCTCCTCTGAGGTGGACACTCTACCAGCGGGGGTGACAGACTCCTCCGGGGTATCCTCCTCTGTGGTGGGCACTGCAGCAGCTGGAGCAGTCCCCTCAGAAGCAGGCACTGCAGCAGCTGGGCCAACCTTTTCCAGGGTAAAAACTGAAGCAGCTGGGACATGTGCCTCTCCGGTGGCCACGGAAACAACGGAGGCATGCTCCTCTGGGAAGGGCACTGTGACAGCGGCTGTAGCAGTTCCCTCTGGGACAGGCACTGCAGCATATATGGCATCTTCTACAGTGGGCACTGCAGCAGCTGCGTCAGGCTTCTGTGGGATGGATGCCCAGCTCTCCAACACTGCTTCCGTGTTACTAGCCTTGGTAACTTGTTCCTCCGGAAAGGTATTTAGCAATGAATTGGAATCTCTCATTTCTGCTTCCCCTTCCTCCAATAAGGCCATATTCAGCTTGGGCTTGGTCCCATTCACGGTTTCCACTCCATCTCTGCTATGCCGCACTCCTCCAACCAGCAGGTGCGGACTCAGCAACTCTGACTCTGGGGACTTCCTCTGGAGACTCTGGGAGATTCGCTCTGGTAGTTCACCAGGAAGGTGTTCTGAGGCTCGGTCCTCCAGCCTGGCTTCATAATCCAGCACCTGTGCTTCACTACCCTCATCACAAGCTCCTTCCACGGACAACAATTCACAAAGGTCCACATCTCCCAAGGAAGTCAGACGGTTTTCTTCTTCATTAATAGCTCCTTTCTCACCTTCCCAATGAATCTCATCTGTTGGTAAATGTGAATCATCCAGCAACACCTCTTCTTCAGATCCTGAGGTAACGTCTGTGAGTTCACGGCTAACAGCAGAACCGAGGGGGGCTCTCTCCACACCCTCCTCAGCATTCCCCTCAACTTCATGACCGTCCACCTGGGACAAACTGCTGTGTTCTTTGGCCAGCTTGGCTTCAAAGTCCGGTACATTTTCTTTAGGAGAAGCCCTGTGATCAGAGTTGGACCATCCTCCCGGGGACTCCAGATCAGTCAGGAGTCTAAGGTTAAATTCCCCGGCAGTTTCAGGGCTAAAAGGCACTTTTTCACCCTCCTCCTCACTAACAGTGGAAGCGTCCCTCACAGAATCAGAGTAGGCAGTAAATTCCACAGTATTAGGCACCTGAGAAGAGACCAGGGCATTGAAAGAGTCACCATCCAACCCAGGACCAGAGTCTTCAGTCCTTACCTTTAAAAGGTCTATGTGCTCCTTTTCTAAGGCAGCCCCTGAAAAAGGACTGATTACAAGTGAATTTTCTGCGTCCTGGGATGGGGCCAGCCCTTCAGAAGAGGCTTGATTCTCCAGCTCAACTAGAGGAGTCACTCCTTCTTCAGATAAACACTCCTTTTCAAGTTCCAGAAACATCTGCACCGAATCTGTGTCAGAGAGCTGCTCTGAGTCGGCAGGACCCACAGTGCATTCTAAATCTGAAACAAGACCCTCCAGCCCCAGAGCAGTCCTGTTTCTCAGTTCTATGGCGCTCTCACCTGTTAGAACACAGTTGTAATCCAAAGATTCGGCCTCGAGAACAGAAGCCAAACAGTTTTGAGCAGGCTGCGGGTCATCAGAGCAACGGATCTGACCAAGAGCTAGGTGCTCAAAAACTCCCACGACAGCGGTGGAGCAGCCGACTCCATCCTCCACCACTGCCGCAGTATCTGCTTGCTTTCCTTCTTCAAAGATATCTGCTAGGCTGTTCTTCTCCTCATGTGCTGTTAGAAAAGTCTTTCCACTCTCTGACAGCGTCTCTTCCTCCCACTCCTCCGCAGCCTCCATCATGATCCATCGCTCATCCTCCTCAAACTTGAGCTCAGACTCCGTCTTCTCCCTGAGGCTGGGGGTTACGAGAATACGCAACTCTGAATCCATCAGCTCTTCACTCAGGCAAGGGGAGAGAGGTGGCAATTCCACAGCGTAAGCTGCGTCCCCCAGGGGGTGCTGCTTCTCGCTGAAGCCTCCCTTAGCCAAACTTTTCATGGCTCTGGGCCAGGTTGCACTTGGGAATCTGTGCTCCTGCATTACATCTGTGTTACCACTTGCTGATGCAGCTTCTGACTCTAGAGGCTGGAATTCATGGGAAGAGCTCTCACTGCGCTGCTGCAATCTGAAGTCTTGGCTGTTTCCACCTAAGTTTTTCACATCCTGCATTTCTGGAAAACCTATGGATTTGGACACATGTTCCAGAGTTACTGACTCTGACTGAGGTTCCTTGTGGTCCACGTGACCAGAACTTTCTGTTAATGCAGAACTGGACTCCTTCTTCTCTTGCAAGGAAGGATTTGAAACACCAGCTTCGGAAACCTCACTGAGAGAAGCTTCCATCCTTTCGGCGAATTCTGGGAAATTGGGTGGCATGAAGGACTTCCAAGATCTCCTGTTAACGTTGTCCTTGCGTTCTGAATTTGGTCGCCTTCTGGGTGGCACAGGAGCTGACTTCTGCACATCACTGCTTAGCTTTAGTGCGTCAAATATTATTCTCTCGTCCAACTTTTTGCCTTCTGGTGCTCTGGATTCAAAAACATTAGCAGCTGCTCCTAACGTACCGTTGCTGGATATAGTGCTTCCTTCTATCTTTTCCATGGTGCTTTTTGAAGTCTGATTAAGCTTTGACCCCTGGTCAATTTGTTCATTTATCCTCATTGTATCATATATAGATCGCTGTGGAACATAGCAATCCTCTATGTAGCCATCCTCTTCCTCCCCCTTTCCCAGGCAGGTAGGGTTCTGCCTTAAACAGTCCGGCCTGCTGAGTGGCTTACCCATACTTTTTCAATCAAGATGAACCATCAACCTTTTAAAAGTTTCTCACAGGTTCCCCCAAAATGCATTCTGTGTAGGTTAAAAACCCTTTTACATCTTCATAACTGCGAACCCCCCAGTCGAATCTTCCCTCCAGAAAGGCCTGGAAGTTGCACTTTGAAACTATTCTGGGAGAAGCTCTAAGAGAAACAGCTTTTTCCTCACAGGTTAGCAGCCTCATGGTTGCAGACAGATAATTGGTATAAGGTAATCAACAAAATTATTCCTTCTATGGCTTTTTTATTTGTTTAAAGAGCACCGCTCTAATTCAGTCAGTTTAAAAAAATCATCTGGTACTGACAAGTCTTATTCAATATCTAGTTCCACTCACTTCTCACCCGAGCAGAGTTGGAAGCAGAGGATTCACATCGATTGTGTCTTTTAATAACAATGGCACAGCCTCTCTGGTCTTCAAGTATGGCCCAAGCTCCTAAGAATTCCTTTCATTTTATCCTCAGTTCCAGCCCTGGAGAGTCCAGCTGGTCTGAATTAGCCATTCGTCCTCCCTAGTTCGGGTGTTTGTATTTGAACGGGGCTGGTCGGCGGATATTCCTGCAACTTTAAACACAGGAAGTCCTTCATTCGCGGCCAGCTTGGGGCTTCCTGTCTCCAAAACATCATGGCATTGTTGTGGCTCCCAGAAACAGCCCAGCGCCGCGGCCGCAAAACAAGGCAAGTGGAGCCCGGCGCCGGCCCTTTGAGGGGCCGGCGGGCTGCGGCGGGGGCCGAGGGTCAGTCGGCAAGCCTCGCTCCCTGCCGCCCGCTTCACCGCGCCGCGCGCCCCGAGGGCCACGGTCTCCTCACCGCAGGCTGGCAGGTGGCTCCCGGCCGCGCCGGCCTCCAGTCCCGCGCTCAGGAAGTTAGTTGGTCCCTCCGGCAGCTGAGTCCCGCGTGCTGCGGGCGCCGCCTCCCCCGCCGCCGCCGCCAGTCCCCGGTCCGCAGCCGCCACGCCGTGGGCTGCATGTCAAGCAGCCGCCTCTATTCTCCGCCGCCGCCGGCCCCGCGGCCCCGCCGTCCTCCCCGCCCGCAGCTGTCACGGTCCCGGCATGCAAACTTCTGGCTGGGAACAAAAGGCTCCGCTCGGGCCGGGCGGGGGCGAGCCCGCCTCCCTCGCGCCGCGCGGCCCGCTCGCCCACCGCTCGCTGGAAGTGCTCGGCTGGCGGGCGGTTCTCCTCCCCCTTCCCCGCGCCGCCGCGCCGCGCCGCGCCGCCCCGCCCGGGCAGCCCCCCTGGAAGCCGGGGAGGGCGACGCGGAGAGCCTGGGGAGGAGGGCGGGGCAGAGCCGGGGCGAAGAGCCGCCGAGCCGGAGGGAGGGGGCGACCGAGGGGATTGGAGGCCGAGGCACTGAGGGAGGGGCTTCTGCGCGGGTCTGGACGAGGGAGCCTAGCGCCCGCCGCTCGGCTGGCGGGCCCACGCCCACCGCGCCCCCGGGGCCGGAGGGAGAGCCCCGCCCCGCGAGAGAGCGAGGGGCGGGGAGCGGCACCAGCGCCAGTCTCGGCCGCGCAGCGCAAATCCCCTGACAAAGGAAAGCCCCGCCCTCCTGCCGCTGGCCCGGCCCCTGTCGCCCCCGCCGCGTCCCAGCCCGCCGGGCTCCTAGCCCTAGGGCGAGCTAACCCAGAAGGGGCGCCCCCGCCGCCCCGCAGCCAGCAGGTTCTGGCAAGGGCCATTCTGGGCCCCATCTGCCGGCATCATTCCCCGCTCCGGCTCTGCCGCCAAAGGGGTGTCCCTCGTCCCTCCAATGTCACCTTTAGCGCGCCCCTGCCGAGCCCAAGAACACTCCAGCCTTAAACCTGGCACTTCAATTCGGACCAAGTTATTGGATAAACTCCAGGTACCTTCCCTCTCCCGTTCCTCACGTCCGTCAGGTCTCGGTTCATTCCCTCACCGGGATTTATTTGCCCACAGATCTGAATGGTGTTGACTGAGGAGAAGGGAACTGACGGTGGGGGCAGCGGGGGAGATGCTGGCAGCAGCGCCCCCAGACCCAAAACCTGGGCTCCTTCACCGCTGGGCACATCCAAGGAAACCTGAGCTCCTCGGGGCCAAATGAAAAGAGGGGTCTGTATTTCAAGTCTCAAGATGGAAAATTCTAAAGAAAAGTAGCCCACAATCCCGTCCAGAGCTTTTTGGCTTTTAGAAAAGCCATCTAGGCGCCTGGTGACTGTTAAACAAAGAAAGTACAAAGGGCAGCCCAGAAACCCGTCCACCAGAGGCAGCTGCATATCAGAAGGGGTGTAACATGCGGCTCCTTTGTGATGGCCATTTTCTGATTGCATGAAGGAAAAAAAGTCTATTAAAATCTCTCAATTGACCATGTGGTCAATACAGATGGTAAAACTTATGGAAAAGTTATTTCTACCCTCTATACAAACTGTTAAGTGAAGCCAATAGCTGGTGTATGGAGATCTGGCAGTGAAACTCTGAGCTGAGCCCTTAGGCTGACTTGAGCCAGAGAGGTCTTTGGCAAAAAGGAGGTGTCAGCTGAAGCCTGCGATCAGAATTAAGCAACTAAAAGACTTTTCACTGGCAAAATGTCTTACACTTCCTTTCTTACTTTGAAAGAGGCTGCTGATCAATTTCTGCCCACTCAAATTCAAAAGATTCTCTATCCATCTGTAAACTGAAAGGGAGGGTGGGCAGACTAGATTGTGTCTTGACAGCTTTTCTAACTTGAATATTCTTTAGTCCTAAAACTGTTAAAGGAGCTGCCCCACAATGCTGACCCCTCCTGGTCCTACACTGCAAGGTCCTCTGAGGAACAAACAGCAGAAAGAAGCAAGAATGCTTGACCTAGGGATGGTTTCCAAGCAATATGATGAACATCAGGTATCTAAAGGGCTGGGAAGTGGGAGGAAGGAAGCTTGTTCTGGATGTCTACTTAAGTTGGCACACTACGATCCAAGGGCAGATTTCAAACCAACAAAGCTTTCTCACAGCTATTCGGAGAATAGGGAGTCCCCTGAAGGGATGACTTTCCTGACCCCAGAGGTGTCTGAGCAGAAACTCAAGCAATCACTTGGCAGAGATTTGGGGAAAGAGATTTACAATTCCTCTTTCAGTTTGTTCAAGATGAATTTTAAGGTCCCTTCTAACTCTAATTCAATGTGATTGGAGGGCTTGATTAGCTTATGTATCTGATACTTAACATTTCAGGGAATCTGGGTTTTAATTTTCCTTTAATTATTAAGTACAACTGGAAAAACCCAGGGAAGGCAAGATCAATTTCACTAGCAAATCTCCCTGCCCAAATACACTCACTTACGTGTTCAGATATCACAACAGACTATTTAGTGTGCCAGGGGCCCTCTGGCTGGAAGAATCTGAGGAATTCTGGCTCTGGACTAAGGGTGGGTGGTTATTCTATTATAAAGAATGATCTTGATGTGGAATCACAAACTTCATAGCCAGAAATTCCTTTCCTGTTTGCTCACTAAATCAGGTGCCAATGAATTCAG
This sequence comes from Muntiacus reevesi, assembly GCF_963930625.1. Classification (NCBI taxonomy): domain Eukaryota; kingdom Metazoa; phylum Chordata; class Mammalia; order Artiodactyla; family Cervidae; genus Muntiacus; species Muntiacus reevesi. The sequence goes on from NC_089249.1 coordinate 165,222,088, forward strand.
TCTTTTCTTAATCCTTCCCCACACCTATTTACCTTAGTCTCACCAATCTCACCAGTGCTCCACATTACAGTCCACCCAGTAAGGGGAGCATTTTAGCAACTCTGAAGTTCAGATTCAAATTACTTATCAGCTTAAGTCACATTCTCTCTGATGAGCGTATTAGGAGGCTATATTAAGACACTATTACAAAGAAATCTCTCCAAAATTCAAACATGGCCTTATAGAAAGGATTACATAAAGTTGACCAATTACTCCCCTCCCCTGCAAAAAGTGCTTTGCTCCTTTCTTTAAATCATCAGTTTGTCTTGAGAGAGAAAAAAGGCACAAAGTCTCTTTCCTCCATGTTTTTCTTAATCTGTTCATGAGTTTCTCCTTAGTTTTGGTATGTGGAACTCTGCCAATAGCCATCTCAGTGACTGAAATAAATACCTGATACAGCTTTCAACCTCTTGTTACCCTGATAGCTCCAACAAAAAAAGCATCTGTTCATTTCACATGCGTGTGTAAACTTTTAAAAAGAGAAGTATAGGGAGCACCTCTTTGATGCTTCCCTCATTCCTATAACACAAATATATGTGCTGATGCCAAATTTTAAATTAGTTTCCAGTTCGTTGATTACAGAGTTCAAAGAATTCTCTATTTATTTTGAAATTCCTAAGAACAGAATTGGTGTCAGATTTTTCTTTGGTGAACTTGGAAGAAAGAACAATCTTGGCCCTTCCTGCTTTCTAATTAAAACAGAAAGGTGGAGTCGCCTCACACCCTAACACAGCTCCCTTTCCAAGTTTTGGAATTGGCACTTTGCCTTTGTCTGCTCCAGATTTAAACCACCAGCCTCCAAGGAAAATCTGGAGACCCTAGATGCATACTTCCTCAGATTCTGTAATGCCTTTTCATCCACCTCTCTCTTGGAGGATTAGTGCTGACTAGAGGAGGAGACAGAAGACTGGTTGGATCTTGCACATTTAAAACCTACAAAATGCCTTTCATCTTGGGATCTCTAGACTTTACAAGCATTTATTTGGTAGCAAGTGGAAACTCCACAGTATTAGTCTGAACCTGTTAGGCATCAGTTACTACCATCTTTTTATTACATAAAGATGGCTACAGAGTGGCTTGTTAAGCAATGCAGCATGATGTGAAGCTTGCTTTCAGTCTAAGGATTTTGGTGCTATCTGAGCTCTTGTGTATTTCTGAACCCATGAGAAAGCTTTCCACACACTCTTCAGGAACTCTCATGACCCATGGAGTCCTTTTCTGCCTGTAGACTTTCCACATTAATCCCTCTTTAGCCACTCCCCACGACAGTGGTGATGGCAAAAGCATAGGGCTTTGTAAGTGAGAAGAGACCTAGCAGGACAGTGGGAGGCAGGAAAGCGGGAGATTCCAGGAAGGCTTTATGGAGGGAAGCACATTTACACATCAGGAGCTGGAGACAGACGGTAGAGACAAGGATTTCTAAGTGAAGGACTGGAGGCTGGAAACCTAAAGAAGCTAATTCACAGTTATCATGGTTTAAGTTACAGGACAGATGCAAGGGAAAAATGAAAGGCCAGAATGGTAAGTAGCTCAAGGTCAGTTCACCAAAGTCCCTGAATCCAAACATGAATTTATGCTAAGTCACTTCAGTTGTGTCCGACTCTTTGCAACTCCATGGACTGTAGCCCTCCAAGGCTCCTCTGTCCATGGGATTCTCCAGGCAAGAATACTGGAGTGGGTTGCCATTTCCTCCTCCAGGGGATCTTCCCAACCCAGGGATTGAACCTGCAACTCTTACCTCTCCTTTGTTGGCAAGTGGGTTCTTTACCACTAGTACCACCTGGAAATCTCAGGACTTCCTTATTTAACTTGCCAGGGCATCGTACAAGTGACTGAGTCATTTGTGGAAAATTTCTAAGAATCTGAGCCTGGCTGCTCACTCAACTGCCATTTGATATAAATTATTGCAGTACAAAAAATCCAAATCTAAATTGCAGAGGCAGACTATTTGAACTTCACAACTGATCAGATAGAGGGTAGGGTTAGGGGGAAAAATAAATGTAAAAAATGCTGTCGGGACCTCCCTGGTGGTCCAGTGGCTAAGGTGCCATGTTTCCAATGCAGGGGGCCTGGGTTCAATCCCTGGTCAGGGAACAAGATCCTGCATGTCGCAACTAAGAGTTCAAATGCTACAACTAAAGAATCTCACATGCCCCAACTTAGACTTGGCACAAATAAATAAAAAATAAATATTTATTTATTAAATAATAAATAATAAAACTTTTTATTTGGTTATAATAATAACCAAACAAATAAATAAATATTAAAAAACAATAAACCTCTTTGGATGACTGAGGGCACAGCATCCTACAAAACAGCAACAGACAGGAAGAAACACCAGAGGAGCGGACACATTCAGCGCAGCACATACTGAGTGTGAGGCACTCAAAGGCTACCCATGCGGAGGTGTCCAGAATGACCAAAGGTCAGGGTGGAGATACCGGAGGGAGAAAACTTCTGTAGGACACTGAGGAATTGGACATCCCAGGGCTGAGTGTGGAGAGAGGAGAGAAGAGGGCGGATGACAGGATTTCAGGAGCCACGTGTAAGGGAAGTAGAAAGACAAATCGAAACAGAAAACAGAAGAGCAGCCAGAGGAGAAAATGGAGAGTGCAATGTCAGGAAGGTAGATGGACAGGAGGGTTTTGAGAAAGAAGATACGATGTTAAGTGGTACACAAGGAAGGAGGAAGACAATTAATTAAGACAAGGCCACTGGGCTTGGCAACTAGGATGTCGGTGAGTACTTCTGCAAGAACGCTTGCGGTGCAGTGAGGGGTGCTGGGTCAGACGGTAGCGGATCACGGATAAGCAGTGGTGAGACAGTAAGTGTTGGTCCTCCCCTATTGTGTCTGTTCGTTTGACTTCCATGCCACTGTGCTATCCTGATGCTACCTTTCTAGCCAGTCCTTCTTGGTGTCTTTGGGTTCCTCTTCCTGTCCTCTTAAGAAGAGTAATTCCACAAAGTGTAGCCTTGATTCTTTTCATTTGTTTAACAAATATTTACTGAGATCTACTGTGTGCCCTAATCCATGCCAGACACTAAAGGAGAGTGATGAGCAAGATGTGCTCAGGAGCCTACATTCTTGTAGAGACAGACATACGTACATTCACTTTAATTCAACTGCAGTAAGTACTGAGGGAAAAGCAAACAGTGCTCTGACAGCATCTGTCAAGGGGCCTGATGTGGCCTTGAGGTGCAGGGGAGGCTCCCCTGAGAAAGTGACCCTGTGGGCTTTCACTGAACACCATGAATAGCCTTTCCAACTCCAGGGTGGCATGACTTCACAACTTTCACAAAGTAACAACTTCCCAAAGGTGCTTAGCTATTTCTATGAAATAGATCCCTGGGCTGAATCTCTAAGGAATCTTGCTGTAGGGGTCTTCTCTCCAATATTAGAAAAGGATGTAAAGTAACTAATATAGAGTTAAGAGATTTTTGAAAACTGTCTTTCATTTTGTTACTAAAGCAGTTCTTATCATTGATCATGAACACACAACTGAGGCTGAATTTAAAGAATTAGACTTAAATCAGAGCTCTTCTCTGGGAGTGAACTGCAAGATGAGAGAGATAGTAATTCACTTGAATGGATGCAATGAATCCAAGCTGCAGAAGACCTAAGAGAGGTTCAATTTCTTTGAATTCTTATCTTCTTCTTCCCTTAACTCATAGATACATGTAACCAAATATTAGAAACATGTAATTGCTGAAAGTTTTTCTGAGGAACATCTTGATTTGGCATATATACTTGGCATAGAGATTAATTTTATCTGTGTTTTAAAGCTGCTTCCTCTGAAATTAAGCTGATATTTTCTCCCTTAATGTTTTAATTAAAGATTGATTAAAATTAAGAAGTGTCTCTATCAAAGATGCTGACTTGGTAGTTGCCATTATATGGTAACAGAGGAAGATAACATGGTCTATGCTAAAGCTAATTAGGCCAAGGACCCTCAGATCATTAAGTTGATCTGCTGGGTAACTCTGAGTGACTGAGGAAGTCACTGAGCTGGTAATGGCTTCTGGTTAATTCTGGTTAATGATTTGAAAATAATACTGATGTGTAGAGGATAGAAACCAAGGTCAAAATGGTCTCAGAGAAACCTGCTGGCTGTGGGATTCTAAAATGAATGAATGAATGAATGAATGAATTAATAACCATGTATGTGTACGTATGTGTACATACAGTGTATTTAAAGCTGTGTTAAGGAGTCATGACCTAAGCCTGTTTATCTATTGCTGGTCTGGGGCTGGCAATGAGCTCCACATTTGTTCCCCAGAGAAACTGCTCAGGAAGGCCTTTTGTCCATCTACCTGTTTCACTGCTGTCATCAAACTAGTTTACTTTATCTTCATCATTTCCATTTTTTCAAGAATAAAAAGAGCTAATCTAACTTGGTGCTAGGTCTTCGATCAAATCTTCTGGAGAATGATCAGTTGTAGGCAAAAGGAGAGTAACTTATTAAAAACATTTCATAATGTTATAATGTGTGTATTTGGATAAACTTTTTAAAATAAAAGAATATTATCATTGAGCACTTAATATCTGCCTAGTGTTTTCATCTACATCACTTCATTTAAATCTCATAAAGGCCCTAAAGGTAGGATTTACCATTGCTCACATTTTACAGCAGAAATAACTATACAGAGAGGCTAAGTAATTTCCCCCAAGGTCACTCAGCTAGTAAATGATAAAGCCAGAATTCCAAGCTGAGTATTTTGGACTCAAATTCATATTCACTTTGCCTCACTAAGCTGATAGAAGTATGAAGACTCTTCTTGCTGTTATTATAAATGACAGTGACTCTAAAGTAAAGGGTAACTGCAAGATGACATTTCAGAACCTGATTTCTTCAGGTGCATCCAAAGTAGCAAATTTTTAAATTTTGCTTATTTAGGCTAATACTGAAATGAAATTATGTTCCTTTAACATATGCTAAGTAGGAGAGAAGGAAGGGAGCCTGGAGGCAAGATGTAAAGGTGAGGAGTCCAGGCTAGGATGAGGATTTCTCAGAACACACAAGGATTTAGCTCAAGTGTTGCAAAGTAGATAGCATTTTGAATCCACAGCTCACATGGCTTATAAGAAATAAAGAGCATTCACTTAGTCAGATATTCACTAATGTCCAACTATGCATATACTCATGCTAACTACTTTGAGGGATACAAAAATGGATACATTAAGATGAGGGATGTGACATTGCATATAATCAATAAATTAGGCAGTAATGATAAAGGCTAAATGAGTTACACGTATTAAGTGATTTAAGAGAGCAGGAGAAGTGGTGAGTTGGGCTAGAGCGGAATCAAGGTTTTGAGGAGATATGGGACTTCTGTTAAACCTTCAGGTATGAGTAGAAATCAAATAGGTAAAATGCTAAGGAGTGTTTGGGGTAAGTGGATGGAGTGGATGGTCTACATAGTAAACAGGACTGGATAGACAGCGGGGATCAAAAATGTAGTTTCTCAACTGACAAAGGATTAATTTGCAAAATAGACAAGCAGCTCATACAACTCAATGCCAGAAAAACAACTCAATCAAAAAGTGTGGAAAAGACTTAAATAGACATTTCTCCAAAGAAGACATACAGATGGCTAACAAACACATGAAAAGATGCTCAATATCGCTCATTATTAGAGAAATGCAAATCAAAACTACAATGAGTTATCACCTCACACCAGTCAGAATGACCATCATCAAAAAGCCTACAAACAATAAATGTTGGAGAAGGTGTGGAGAAAAGGGAATGCTCTTGCACTGTTGGTGGGAATGTAAATTGATACAGCCACTATGGAAGATGGTATGGAGATTCCTTAAAAAAGTAGGAATAAAACCACCATATGACACAGCAATCCCACTCTGAGGCATATACCCTGAGGAAAAGACACATGTATCCCATTGTTCATTACAGCACTATTTACAATAGCTAGAACATGGGAGCAACTTAGATGACAGATGAATGGATAAAGAAGTTGTGGTATATACACACGATGGAATATTACTCAGCGATAAAAAGGAGCGCATTTGAGTCAGTTCTAATGAGGTGGATGAACCTAGAACCTATTATACAAAGTGAAGTGAGTCAGAAAAAGAAAGATAAATATCATATTCTAATGCATATATATGGAATCTAGAAAAATGGTAATGAAGAATTTATTTACAGGGCAACAGTGGAGAAACAGATATAGAGAATAGACTTATGGACATGGGGAGAGGGTGAGATGTATGGAAAGAGTAACCTGGAAACTTATATTACCATTACTGTGTAAAACAGACAGCCAACAGTAATTTGCTGTGTGGCTCAGGAAACTCAAACAGGGGCCCTGTATCAACCTAGGAGGGTGGGATGGGGCGGGAGATGGGAGGGAATATATGTATACCTATGGCTGATTTATGTAGAGGTGTGACAGAAAACAACAAAATTCTGTAAAGCAATTATCCTTCAATAAAAAAAAATTTTAAAAAGTATAATATATATTAGAAAAAAAAATGTAGTTGCTAAGACTGGGGAAGGAAAAGGGGAGGGAGGCACAGACAGAGACCAGTTCTGAAGATGCCCCTGTTTAATCCATCAGATCTAGGGGGAGAATAAACACTCATGGAAAGAAGGGTGAGTAGAGACAGAAGCTGAGGGAAGACCACCTTGGAGGCTTCAGTTTTAAAAGGCTACAGCATGATTTATGTCTGTTTTTTCCGTGGGAACCATGTGCGTACACGCTGGCTGTCCAATCACGCTAGCTCTGCATTCCTAACAGAGGATCTTTTGTTCCAAATAGCAAGGCTCAAAAGGGATGGAGTCTGATAAAATCACACTGAGGTCAGTACTCCCAGCTGGTGCAGGGCTGATGCCATTCCATAACACACCCTACAGGAAGCAGCTTGAGATACACAGCTGACTGGCTTCCACAGCGGGAGTCTTGTGGCAGGCAGGGTGGGGTGGGGACTGGCCAAGCATGGAGGGCATTCTTTAGCCACTGACTCAAACGAGTTCCCCAAGATCCTGACTTGATCCAAGAGATCTGTTTAAATCACTCTCAGAACCAACACTTTCTTTCTTTTTTTTTTTTTACTAAAAGGAAACCCACGAAGTTTCCCCAGGCAATGGAATTATTTCATCAGTTAACTCTTACTTGTCATGGAATCTGAAAAGGGCAAGATTCCAAAATCCCCTGTATTTCGAGAAGTGGGCTGAATAATCCTTTGTTGCAAGTGGCTATTCTGTGTATTATAGGAAATTTAGTGGCACCCACTAGATGCCGGGAGCAGTCGCCTCAGTTATGACAGTACAAAATGTCTCTAGATGTTGTCAATGTCCCCTAAGGGCCAAAACTGCCTCCCCTACCCTCACTGGGGGCCATTGGTCAATCATGAGCTTTGGTGCCAAACATCTTTCCAATCCCAGCTCTAATATTTACTTGCTATGTGGCTTGAACAAGTTACTTTAACACCTTCAAACCTCAGTTTTCTTATCTGCAACTGGGATTTTAAATGTCTGGTTTATGGAGGGCGGGGTGGGGAGGAAGTTAGGATTGGAGATCATTTAGACTCAGGTCTCCCTTACTTTCTTGCCACTATGTCCCTACCACTGCAGCTCTGTGCACCTGTTTCTCAGGCTGCACTGCTAACTAGAGACTATCTGAGATCCCAGCTTGCAAGAAGGACGGACCCAGAGCAAGTGCTCAGTAAGGATGGACTGAAAGGAATACAGAGCCCCTTCCGCCTGACCCCCAGGAAGGGATCCAGGGACCATCACTTTGCAGCTCTTACTCTCATCCCTGATGGCCAAAGTTGTGAAAGGTCCACATTTCAAATCACAGGACTGGTGGTAGGAAAACAGCTTACAAAGGTTCAGGGGAGAAGTGTATTGTGTTACTCTCTCACAGACAACACCAGACACTGGTATCTGAACAGCACCCCCATAGTGGCAGTGGCAAAGTATGAAAGAAGGTGGGGAGGGAACACGTTCTCCCCACAGCGAGGCTTTTCCACCCGAGACAGCTGAGGCTTGGGACGACTCCCTCTGGCAGGAGACAGCCTTTGTGCAGTGATGTTTTGGTGCAGTGACCTTACCTGACCTGACTCCCGGTGGGACTGCTTTTATTCCTGGTAAACCAACCAACTCTAACAACAAAGTGCCTTTCAGAGCAACTCATCTCACTTCCTAGAGGCTCGCCTCTCGTGGCTTGTGTGCCGGAGAGCTCGTTGGAGAGTGCCCAGGACTGGGCTAAGGCTGAGGCCGCCTACCAAGCATTTCTACACACAGCAAGAAACAGCCCCGTTCTGCAAGCCCGTGCTTATCTCAACCACGTCCACTACTCAAAAATCAGTGACAAACCCAAGTTCAGCACAGGGTAAATTCTAGTTTTTCTGGATACCCGTGTTTCCCATGATGATCAGTCTTAGTTGCAAATGCTACATGTTGACACTATGTGTGAAGAATTTCAGTAAACTCAATTGAAACTGCTCAGTCCTTCCTTCTGGTTGAGGATATATTCATTTGTTGGTTTAAAATCTTCCCTTGCTATCAAAATTTCCAGCCAGATTTTTGTGAAATTCATCAACACTCTCTTGATGCCCTTCCATCTGATTTTACTACCTTCACTGAGACGTGAGGCTCCTTTAAGGTGATGTAATGGCTACAAGCTTGGGGTTTTGCCTATGGTGCTAATACTGAAAATACTAACAGCAATACTTTAAAATGAGGCTGGAAAAAGTTCAACATGAAGCTAACTTAAAGGTCTTAAAGGCTCCTTCACCTTCTCCCCACCCAGCTGCAACGGTGGGGGTGGAGAGGATTATTACAGAGCATTGGAATTCTGGGGGGGAGGTGCAGAGGGAGATGCTCACATAAGGGTTATAAATACCAGCAGCCAAACTGTGAGCTCCTGGCCCAGAACAACTGACAGCCTGTAGTCTCCCCTTAAAGGCACAGAGCAAGGAAGTTCCCTGGAGCATTCCCACAAAGGAAGTTCCTCTTCTTAGAGAAACGCTCCATCAGCTGAACACCTGCATCAACAACTCTACGCAAAAGAAACCAACCGCAGATGCCAGGAAAAGTGACGAGGAGATTTTAAACCAGACAGCGATTAGCACCAGGAAAAATAAAGAATCCAGGGCCTGGCCTAAGGGAAAGCTGATTTACAGGCGGGTATTGCTGCTTCACAGTTATAATCAGATTACCAGAAGGTGGCCTGCTACATTAAGATCCACCTTAATCAACGAGCACCTTTTCCAACTGAGTTCTAAATTATCCACAGAGAGGCGGCAATCTTATCCTTCCTCAGGCAGTGGTTCTCAACTGAGGGGGGGTTTTCCTTCCAGGGGCATCTGGCAATGCACACTGGTATTTCTGGCTGTCACGCTGGGGAAAGGCCGTTACTGGCATCGAGTGGGTAGACGGAGGTCAGGGATGCTGCTGAATGTCCCACAATGCACAGGATAGCTGCCTACAACCATCCAAACATCCAGAGTGCTCAGGCTGAGAAGCCCTATTCAAGGGCATTCTTTCTACTTCCTTGGACCCCAGTTTCTCTTGGAGTTGTCGTTTAGTGCTGTGCTGTGCTAAGTCGCTTCAGTCGTGTCCAACTCTTTGCAACCCTCCAGGTTCCTCTGTCCATGGGATTTCCCAGGCAAGAATACTGAAGTGGGATGCCATTTCCTCCTCCAGGGTATCTTCCTGACCCAGGGATCGAACCCAGTCTCCTGTGTCCCCTGCATTGGCAGGCGAATTTTTTACCACTAGCGCCACCAGCGTAGCCCGGTTTAAGGAAGAAAGAAAAAACCAACACAGGCCAAGGGTCAGCACAACGCAGGGTGGGGTGGGGGTGGGGGTCGTCTACTCATCTTATCTTGGCTGCTGCAAAGCTGGCGATACCTAAATCTCCGGAGACAGATGGGTCATACCAAGTGTGATTTCCTCTCTCTCCAAGGGCAGGCAGAAAATGCTAACCTCACTTGCTTTCTTCTCTGGTAAGTGTAACTGGCAAACACGCAGAGGAGCTGATACTGTCTTTGTAATGATTTGAAAAGAAGGAGTGAACATCCATCATTGTCCAAATTGGCAGTCTCTCAGCTCCATGGCAGGCCCTGTCCTCCAAGAGTTTTTACATGTGTTCACAGGGAAACTTATGCTTGCTTTCCATGAGGCCAAAAAAAAGAAAAAAGAATCAAATGGACAAGTTTATGGGGCTTTCTTGTTCTGGCTTCACAGTAGGATAGAGGTCTCCAAGCACAGGCTGCAAGGGCATGCAGTCCCTGACCCTGGGCCCTGCTCAGCCTCAATCAAGACTGAGAACGGTCCTAAGGAAGCCTGTGGCCTCACCAACAGCCTCCCAGACCCAAACCTCCACACATCCTGACTGAGAGGCGTGGGTCCTGAGGCGGATGCAAGGGAGGGGCTGACATAAGGCTCAGAATGATCTCAGTTCTTGATTACAAAACCTACACAGGCAATTTCAAAACGTCTTTGTTATCATCAGACTTCACAGATCTCTTCTCTACATCTAGAGTCTTTTTCTTTCCTTCCTAGAAAGGTCACCCTGAGGGAATTCTTTGGTTTAAGTTTCGATGAAATAAAGGTCCTTCCTTTCTTGTTAGACTCTAGTTACGTATATATTTAATACAATTCCTTTTTCTCAATAATCAAGAGACTCTCTTGTTCAGGAAAATGGAATTTCCTGAAGAGATTAACCAAAGTCTTTTCCTTCCAGTTTCTCCAAACATGCTCAAATATTTTCTTTCATGGCTTTCTTCCTTCTTTGTGGAAGACAGAGAGAGCAGAATGCAGTAAAGTGTCTAACCCAAGAGGCTTGAGGTCTTTGCCTGTTTAGTGGGAAAGGACTCTCCTCCCTTCCCATCTCATGGGTCCTCACTGGCTGACCAGATTCTATCAATTATTCAGAAGTAACTGAGGGAAAAGTCTTTCCTAGAAATAATGACTTCCAGTTTTTCATTCATTTAAGAAGGAAATCATTTTCCCCAGGGGCCCACTACCCTTCCAAGCATGTATCAGCACTGCTGCACAGTCCCAAGGAAGCCTGGGTCCTCCACAGATCTGGCTCATCTGTTCATTCTGACCATCCCCAGTGGCATCAGCGGGGTCAAAGCATAGCCCGCACTTCCATCTTGCAGATTCATACTCTTCTCTTCAGCAGATTCTGTGCTGAGAGCATGATCCCATTGTAAAAAAAAAAAAAAAAAAAAGAGGTAAAAACTTAAAATGAATGCTGTTTTTTAATACTTATCTTCATCTTTGCTTTTCCTTATTAAAAAACAGTTTGAATCTGAAAGCCAAGTCACACTACATGCATCTAGTCTGCTGCTGGTGTGAGGGAAGATGAGTCTATCTTTGGAATACAGAACACATTAACCCAGGAACTCAGATCATGAAAATGACTCAGTCCTCAGAATGGGTCCAGAAAGAACTTCCCTTGGTTCAGTCTCTTGGGGACCGTGAACTGAGACACACAGCTTTTCCTTTCTCATTGTTTTCACTTCCCATGAGCTCAGCCATGACTGTCTTCCTCTCCTCCTGCCTCAAGACCTTTGCCAGGAGGAGGCAAAAACTCTTCCCCAAGCCCTTGATTTGGTAAGGTGAATCTGGGGCACCAGACTGCTGATCTGCATCCCCAGTTTGAGCAGGGTACACATAGGGCACGCAGCTTCACCACCCTCCTTCTCACACTCATCTTCTGGTCTTGCCTTGTCAACACCAGCTCCCTGCAGATAAACACGCTGGCCCCAGCCTTTACAGCCACAGTACTGGTGGTGGGAGGCTTCTCAGAAATCAGTGAAACATGCCTGCTATACCAAGCAACTTAGCAGCTACTGAACCCCGAGTGCTGCTGGGTTATATGCTAGGATACAAATAAAATATGAGGATGTCCAGGAATTTCTTAAAAGCTTTCAGCAGCATCACAATTCAGAATGTCTCTAGAAACCAAGGATTAAATGAACAGGAAACAATTACTTGTCCTCAAATCCAAACACAGTATATGCTTGCCTGTGGATTCTTTTTAATATCCTAGGTCATATTTAATGCAATTTTAACATGCTTGTTCACTCTGTTTTCGGCTCACTGAAGATCTGAAGGAAGAGATAGACTGCTCAAGACAGTGAAAAGTAATAGCAGTAAGAAATAATACCTGGTATCAGGGTAATGGGAGAAAAAATAGAAACTACATCCCCTCAAATACATACATTCATACACACACACACACACACATACACTTGAACTCAACCAGTACAGCTATCAGAGGCCCTTCAAAACAGAGCTCAAACTGCCTGGTAATTTAAAGACATTTAGTAAAAAGTAGCTCCAGTGTGTCTCATGTCCCTGAGGATATTACCACAGTGGAGAACAGGCACAATCTGTTCAGTAATGTTAACCTGTACTTGTAAAGAAAAACTTACAATATAATGTAATGTTTAGGAAATTAGGCAAATAAGGGTTAAAGTAATTCCATATAAACCAGAATCTTAGTTTGATAAAACTATAGCTTGGTGCCTCAAAGGATAAACTTCAGTTTTCTAAAAAAATCATTTAGTTGATTAGACAGTTGATTCTATTTAACCTGGATTCAAGTAAACCGGACACATGAAGCATGCCTATAACAGAGGCTCTGCTTTCGAGGCTTACAGTGGAAGAGGGAAGAGAAGCCAATATGACACAGCAGGAAAGGCCCCCCGGCCACCGATCAGGTAGGAGCCTTTTGCCGAGGATAACACCTGGGCTTGTGGGTTTGAACTTTCTCCACCTACGCTTTCCTTACCCAGGGCCTCGAGAATCCCAGCTATGATGACTAGGGCTGCTCCACATTGCACATAAGGGGGTCTTCAGTCAATGCCTCGCCTTAGTGCTGAACATCCCCGAGCCTAGAGGGGTCCTTCTGAAACCACCACCTGGATCTCGTCTACAAATTTGTGATCTTTTTCAGGACTATGTGGCTCTGACCTGGTGTCATACCACCTTTCCATTCATATTTTTAATAGGAAGAAGCCTGACAGGCAGGGACTCTGAGAGAACAAGTCTGATAGCAAAGCATTTCTGTGTAAGTAGGAACGATTGCCACTGGTAACGGGAGTCAAGTGCTGGAAGTCCCCTTTCCAAACCACTCCAGGGGCCAAGAAGGAAAGGTAGGTGCACAGGCCCCCGGCAGGGGAGAGAGGCCCTTTCAGGTGAGTCTGGGGGTGAAAGGCTCATGCTGTGAGCCGACACCCGGCAGACAGCCCCAAGTTCCGAGCCCAGACCTAGCAAATTTGCACTTTTGAGTTAACTCCTCTCTTCTTCCCCTGGTGTTTTAATAGAGACTCAAAAAGCTCAGGACTGGAAATTCTGACTCAGGCAAAGAATCAAAATATTTTTGCAATTAAGGCTGTGCTTCTCAAACTCTCCTACATGCAGAGAACTTGTGCTCTTGAGGAGTCTGGGGCATAGTCTTAAGCACTACTTGCTACAAGTGGAAAATTTCTTTGAAGTGTTATGTTTTGTCTCAATAGTTCATGAGGATTTTTCATTTTCTTTCAAAACACATCAATCATGTGTCAGTAATTTTCCCTCCAAATCTGTGAAAAATACCCCACACTTTAGGAAGAAGAGTTAATGTTTATCTTATGGGTTCCTATACCTCCATCTGAAAAGCAGAGCCCTCAACCAACATGCACTGCTGTTACAAAAGTTAGTTAACGTGAACTCTCAAGAAATCACAAGAGAAGATTCTTAGAATAAGAAATAAGGTTCAGTCTGTCTATATCCTTAATCGGCTATAAACATTAAAATAAATTAGAACAGAGGAACATTCAACCCAGTTGCTCAGAAGTGCAAGACACTACTTAGTCTGCAAACTGTGTGCTCTGGTGTGATGGAAGTGAGACTAATGAAACCAGAGACAGAGTGAAGATGCACTCAATTGGTCTCCAAGTTATAAGAAAAGAAATACACATGACAGACAGGAAAAGGTAAAAAAACAAAGGCAAGGCTTACTTTAAAATCTGCTAATTGTTGGTTGATGACATCCACCTCGGTCCCCACGACCCACTGGAGGGCCTCCCCCTCCTCTGCTGCTGTGGTCATGTCATTGAGCGCTTTCAGCTTCTGATAGAAGTCCTCCACGCGGCCCAGGGTCAGCTCCAGCTGCTCCTGCCGAGCTCGGCTCCTCTCGGTAAGTTTGTTGCACTGTTTGCTCAGGGCTTCTAACTCCCTCTTGAGACCCAGCAGGTCCAGAGTCCCCTCTTCCTCCAGCATTTGTCGGCACTCTGCTTCTGAGGCCTCGATGTCCAGCTTGAGGGCTTGGATCTTGTTAAGGAACAGCCGCACATCCTCGATCTGGGACTGGAGGCTGTCAGTGTCTCGGCCGATAGCACCCATGCCATCCAGCTCATCGTCCAGGTCTGCCAGCTGAGAAAACATTTCTCGGACACGGCAGTGAAACTGGCCAATCCCCTCCAGCTTGTTCTCCATGGTCATGCAGCCACTGTTCACTCTTTGCTTAACTTCTAGGAACTCCTGCCGGGCAACCTCAGCTTGATGGAGAAGCTGGGAAGCATCAGATCCATCTGGGGCATCCTCCACCAGGCCCCGAGTGAAGTTCCTCAGGTAGTCCACCTGGGGCTCCAGGGTCTGTAGCACCTCCTGCTGGGCTCTCAGCTTCTCCAGGTTCTTGTTGCTGCAGGCCTGAGAGCCAAGGGCATCAAAAATCTCAAGTTGGTGTTTGGCCCCTTCGACTTTCTTTTCAATATTCTTAAAACTTTCCTGGAACTCCTTGAGCCTCTGAGTCATTTCTTCAAGGGACCCTGTTTTGGCCTGTAGCTCTTCTGTGATGGAATCCATGTTATGGTTGATACCAGCCTTCTCATCCCGGATGTCATCCTCATCTGTTTCTGAAGAGTTGATCAGAATGTCAGCAGCACTGTTCAGGATTTCCAACAGGGAGCGGCGCTTCTCCACCTCGCTCAGCATAGCCTTTGATCTGAGGAGATGGGACTCCAGCTGCACGGGATCCAGAGTGACCCGCAAGTCAGACATCTTGGCCTTACAATCTTCTATCCATGGCACCAGGTCTTCCACGTGCCACTGGTATTTCTGAGCCTTCTGCAGACAGTCCTTGAGCCTGGACTGTCTGTCTGCGGTTTTTTTACTAAGCTCTTCCCAGTGGCTCTTGAGCTCTACCAGCTGGTTTTGTAGAGTCTTCTTCTCTTCTCCAGGAGGCACAGAAAGCAGCAGAGATTCTCCTTCTGCCACAATCACCTCATAGGAACCACTGTGCTGGTTAAGGCTCTTTTGAAACTCTTCATTCTCCTGTAGCTGAGACTGTAGCTGCTCCAGCTTTGCAGAGATTGGGCGGTTTTTTGCTTGCTGACTTTGTTTGTCATCCAACCAGGTTCTCAGCTCATCAAACATTTGCTGGAACTGCTGGGTGCTGGCAAGAGCTGCCTGGAGTCTGTTCATGCGGTCAGCTGAAATGAGAAAATCAAATTTAAATCATCAAGTCTAAACATGGCATTTCAAATGTTTCCTGGGAGTATATGGTCTAATTGTAGGAAAATGAAACTGATGCTAACCAAGGGTCTACCTAAGAGAAGCGGAACTAGGTTCTTTCATACACTGTATCCTATTCAATCCTCACATCAAGTCTGTAAGGTGATCTGACTAAGACAAGTAAACATTTAACTTCTAAGCTGGTAAAATGCCATAAATGTCTCCAGATAAAGAGGCAACAAATTAATAACAAAATTTTTCTTGTACAAGACCATCATAAGAAGTCTAGAACATGTTCTAATTTTGTATATATGGTATATATGTGTGTACACATAGAATATAAATGAGTATCAATGAAAGTATGTGTGTAACTGTACCTGTAAGTACATCTAAGAGCATGAATCTCTACCTGCTGGCTGGGTTTATACCAGCACTCTTATCTTTAGGATCATGGTATGTAACGCCATGTAAAGTCATTGCTCGTGACCAATCAAATGTGTGATGACCTCGGCAGTCCTCACTGTAGCTGGACAAAGGGGTAGGGTCACACCTTTCTGAATCCAAAAGCTACTTAAAGGTCACCTTAGATTCTTGGGACCACGAATCCACTCCTTCTTTTGACTTGCCACCAATGATGGCAGCAGTGTGTTCTTCACCTCAACTCACCTGCAAGGTCTTCTAAACCTTGGAGGGGCAGGGCAACAGTCTCCAAACGCTTCTTCAGCTCATCCTTGAGGTACTGCTCGCCAATGAGCGCTGACAGCTCATCACAGAGTGTCTGCGCCTCTTTAATCTCCTGGTCTAATTGCTCCACGTCGGATCGAATCTCACTGGTCTCCTCCAGCTGCTGCTTCACAGCCTCGGGCTGGGTGCTGATGGCCGACTGGCTGCTCAGTCGCTGCCCAACTGCCTTTACTTTCTCTGATAAGTCCTGCAGCAGCTCCTGGTACTGAGTGCTTTTGACAACAGCTTGGTCAATTTGGTTGGAACGGGAATTGAGTTTGTCAGTCAGCTCAATCCACTTCTCATTGATGCTCTGGAGCTCCTTCTGCACTTGGCTGGTGGAAGCAGAGGCATCTCCAGGACCCGTTAGGATGCCCTGAGCCGCCTCGTTCAGCTGCTCATGCTGCTGCCTGCGTGCTTCAAATTCCTTCAGCATAAACTGTGATAGAAATGACACCACAATGTTTAGATAGAAAACAGATCTAAAAACAGTGTCAAAACACAAACTGATTTTAGATTGTGCCAAGTAGTGCCAACTCCTTTTGAAAATAAAGCAGAAAACTCCAAAGACCAGGTTACTGGGAAAATGTAGTATCACTTTTAACAGCTGTTTAATAAAAAAAACAAAACTTATTTTGAAAGGATCATTGATTGTGTCTATTTTATTTCTCTTCCTTATTTGTCCTATAGTGTTTCAACATCAGTTACTAAGGTCCACCTTGGTTGGGAAAACAAAGTTTGTTGACTGGATTGGCACTCGTCAGCTCCGCCAGGCAAAACCCAGGCCTCTGAAAGAGGAGCTTGAAACTCTGGGTCCCACAATGAACTATGTTACTGGCAGAGCTTGCCATTTCAACTCTACGTGCCCTGTTTTGCTTATTTCCTTTCTCAAATTTCCAACAGCACATATAAAGCTATACATTATAATAAAGCACAATTAGATAAAAAGCTTCTTTAAAGCAAGTACTATTCCTTTTTACTCTTTTCTATCCGCTGCTTCACTCATCAAAGAAATTAAGATCTCTGGTTCTGGAGTTAGACCTCTGGGTTCAAATCCTAACTCCATCACTCACTAAGCTGTATAAACTTAGGCAGGTTTCTGAAAAGTCTCCAGCTTCCTTATCTGTAATATGAGGATACTAAAGTACTTACCTGGGTGTTGTTGAAGAAAACTTATGGAAAGTACTCAGCACTTATACTGTGTAAAAATAAATATGCCAAGGACTAATAAATATGCCAAATAATACGCCAACTAATAAATAAAATAAATATGCCAAAATACCTCAAGGACTAATAGATGTGTAAATAATGAACTATAACAGAATGTAACAAATTGAAATGCTAAAATGCTGACGTGAATGTGGAATTGTGAAAGCAAGAAGTAAAGGGGGTTAATTCCTCAGAGGATGACAAGCATAGAAGAGGGAAATCAGGAAAGGCTTCCAGGTGACACTAAACAGTACCCGAGTTCTCCCAGGAAACAGAGAGTGAGGCTGGTCAGAGGAGGGCCTGGGAGCAGCAGAGGCACAGAGATTCTGAGATCTGTGAGTGCGGTGTGTTCAGGAAAGACATTCTGGTGTGGGAAGAAGCCTGGGTACTTGGGGGAAGAGCTGGCAACACAAACTGGGACTAGACTGTGGAAAGCCTTATGCACCATAGTGAGCAGGTATTTGAATTTTGTTCAATAAGCAGTCAAGAGCCACAAAGGCATTTTCATATATCCAGATATATGATTTAAGAGGATAACTTGATAATTGTGTGGAGGATAAACTAAACCAAGAAGCCCTTTAAGGGGCTGCTGTAACGGGAAGAGGCCTGAGATGTAGGCTACTAGCGAGTAGAGTGGAGAAGAGAGGCTTAGAACAGTGGTTCTCAAATTGGGGTCTGGGGGTCGTTGGGAGTCCCTAAGCCCTTGCATGGCATCAGTAAGGTAAAAACTACTTTCATAAATACTAAGATGTCTGCCTTTTATGATTCTTATTTTCTCACGACATCGGATATCACAAAGACTGAATGCAGAGGCAGATATGAAAATCTATGAGACTATTAAGTGAGACATTAAAAAGTTATTTATTTATTTATTTTTGTCCACAGCTTGCAGGATCTTAGTTCCCTGACTAGAGTCTGAATCTGGGCCCTAGGCAGTGAGAGCACCGAGTCCTAACTTCTGGATCACTAAGGAATTCCCAAGTCAGACAACATTAAAGAGATTTGCAAAGATATAAAATAATGCCATTCTCATTCAATTTTTTATATTTTGGAAAATATTCTTTCTTCATAAAAATGTTTATCTATGTTAAGTGTTATGGTTGTATCACTATAATTTTAAAAATTAATTTGTAAATGCACATTTAAAAAATTCCCCAGTGTTTTCATACGGTTAAAACGAATAGATATCAGTAGATGAACACAAGCTTTTCGGGATCCTAAATAATTTTTAAGAGGGTAAAAGGATTTTGAAAGCAAAATGTTTACTTTTGGAATGGACACCAAAGGATTAGAACACCACTGGATTAGAAAATTTGTACGTAGACTAAATAGGACTTGGTAATTAATTGGATGCAGGGGCTAAGAGAAAGGGTTCAAAAATTAGTCTTAGGGGACTTAGTGGGTGGTGAGAAGATATAGAACAAGGAAATGTTCTAGGCAGGACTTCATCAGAAATGACATAAGGGACCAACCAACATCTCACAGATCCTCAGGATCTCAGGTCCTAAGGCCTGATCAGCAGAAAATCTTTAGGTAAAGCCAGCAGATATAAAACCCTGCATGAAGTAATGTGAATCACTACCATTGGGGATTGAAAGTAAAATATGCTTCTAACAGTTAGTCAGCAGTTCCCATTCTACCTTACTGCCTCGGTCAACAATATCAACAATACAGTCATTGAACATTTGCTATTTGATGGGTACCATGACAAAGACCATACAAGCGTCTCATTTAAAGTGAGGAAGTAGAGACTCTGAGAGGTTAAATGACTTGTCCAGGGTCATGTGAATCTACCTGTTGAGAGCAGCATTCAAACCCAGGTTCGTGTGCCTCTGAATTCTTGGCTCAAAAGCTGTCAGGAATTGCTCACCTGAACCTGCTGCTTTTGTGCGTTCAGCATGTTGGGGTCAATAGACAGGGGGCCCAGCACCCCCATCATCAGCTCTTTCTCCATCAGCCAGGGCCGGAGTTGGGATTCTGCAGCCTGGAAGCAGGCCAGATGACTTGCAGATTCCTCCAGCTGCCTTTGCCGAGCCATTGTCACCTCGGTGGCCCTTTCCCATCGGGAATCTGTAGAGAGGAAATGAGAGAATGGATTCCTTTATCCTCATCAGCCACTAGCCTCGTCCCTAATATTCTACAGGAAATGACCCCTGGAGCATTATTTAATTTTTTTAAGTTAAAAATAACCTGCATTTAATTTTAACTAAAGTCACAAACAGTTTTGATTTGTGACTATGGTGGTGGTTGTATGAAACTACCCATGGGATAAAACTTCAGAGAAGTACCTACGTACACAATACATGTAAAATAACTTATGCAACATATATATTATTTTATAACCTGTTTATAAACTTACTAATTAAGAATAGAACATCTTTCACGCCAGTAATTTTTTTCATACCAGTACACATTCACCTACATCATTTATAGTTCCATAGTATGAGTACAGTATGTGTGCATGTGTGTTAGTCGATCAGTCGTGTCCAGCTCTTTGTGACTCCATGGACTGTAGCCCATCAGGCTCCTCTGTTTTTCATTTTTATCATCAATGCTCTTTGTCACAGAAAGATTGTCAGTTTGAGGAAGCCAAGCCAAGAAGCCAAACTTCTAACACCTTAAGTGGAGTCTCTGAATTTTTTCCACGATCAGGTTCATTCTCTAACCCTACCTGCCCTTCTTGCTGGCTTTTGACAATTAACAAAAAATAATTCTTGTTTACTGGATGTGCTGAAAGCCTATATTTTTTTGAGGACAAGAAATTTAGTGAATTTGTAACACCCTTGTGATAACATACTGAGCTCCTCTTGCATTTTCTTCCAGTTTTCTGCTTCTTGTGAGTTGGGATATGTTATTAGTAGTCCAGCCAGGGCTTCCTTTACATTTTGGACTTTCGGAGAATTCTGTTCCAATTCAGCCAGGAAGGCCTACAAGAAAAAACATCACACATGCCATGAGATTTCTGGACAGGAAACAAAGCTTGGAGAGTAGGGGAAATAACGGAAAGATGGGGCAGCAATTACAGGCTCAACTTCTGATTCTCTTCATGACTTGTTTCATGACTTTAAGATACCTAACCTTTCTGCTTGAATTTTTACTTAAAAGGAAAAGATAGATGGCAAGATCTAAATTTCTTTTATGTAACATACGTTAGTAACCCAATAAGAAAATAACTAATCCCTATAAACTAAAAGTGTCGGGAATTGATCCTGATCATGATGATGATAACGTTGATGCTTATGCAGTTGTAAAAGATGATATGCTAGGCTCAAATGGAATATTCAAATTTGGGGAGAAAATTGTTTACCGAATTTTTTACATGGTCTTATTTCTTCCACCATTTTCTCTAGACCTATATGTCAGTCTTAAGAATGAACTGCAATCATGGCAGTTTAGATCCCTCTAAACTGTGCTTTGATGGGATATTTGGCTACACCATCACATGGAAAATGAGATCCCATTCTCTGAACTGATGCTTCTGAGGAGGGCTATTGTCCTTACTCTCCTTCTGCAAACAGATCTGGTTTTGCTTCTCAATCTGATTTGCAACAATTTATAATTTCATAGGCAAGAAAATTCTCTGGGAGAATTTAGGCATCTAAGCATTTGAAAATCAAACACTCTGCTCATCATGACTGGGTGGTTGCCCATGTCTCCTTCTCAGGCCCCTGGGCTCAGGCAGGAACACGAGTACAACAGCCCTTTCCTCTTAGTATCGCGATGCAGCTATTATGAACACAGTACCTTGTTAGACTCAGCCTGGGCTCTCACTGTCTCTGTCTTGGTTGGAGATGAAGAGGCATCCAAGCCTTTCAGGACTTCCTCTTTTGATTCCAGCCACTGTAACACCGAACTTGCCTCCTTCTGAACTTCTTGCATTCTGCTGAGGACAGCCTGAAGGCTTTCCTGCCGTTCCCGAAGCACTCCCCCAAGTTTCTCATATTTCAAGTTTACATCTGACATGTCACACTGGATTTCTGTCAGATCTAGCATCATAGAAACAGAAATCAGACTGGGAATAGCTCTCAAGTATCCCCACTGGTTCCTCACTAAATTATTCATCAGAATTAAGTATCTCTCCCACTCCTTCTAGTGAACTAGAGATTATCTTCCTGCTAAATCACATAAAGGTTCCTGTTTACAAACAAAAAGCAAAAGATCTCTCATTAACCTGCTTTCTGATTTTGGCATGACATACTCAGATGTATAAATAAAATACTAAGTAAACACAGGAGCAGCGAAAGTACAGGGAGTGAGGGATTTGAGGCATTCTTCTACTTCTTTAAACTACAAAGAAAACTTGGTGGGGAGTCTGAGAGCTAGATTAGACCACCTCTAGTATAACTTCTTTGTAATTCAAAGATTTGCATACATTTTCTTCCAAGTCTTTCCCTATTGGTCTTATCTAGTGGTCCAGTTTATTTGCTTGTACCTTTATTTCACTGGCTGCCAATCGGTTTAGCCTTTAGTTAGCAACAAAGAGGCATCACGGTTACTTCTCCCCAGATTCTTACCATTAAACCTATCCTAGCAGCAGTCTTTCCACACACATGGAAACGTACACAGATGCAAACATGAACACTGTCCTAACACCCAACAAAGAGGCACGCTCACCTTTGCAGGTGTGGTATCCGTTTACACTGCCTACAGAGCTTCCTACAGAGGGCAGTATGGAACCTGAGCAGAAGGACAGAGAGACAAACAGGGCAAGACAAAACGTGTTAGGAATACATACAGGCACCGAGTTTATTCTCTGGCACTCACTGTAAGCTCAGCTATCAGGAAGTTAACACAGCACAAGACAACATACTCATGAAAAGAGACACATCATTTTAGCTGCCAGGCAACAGTGTCACTGGGGTGATTCAGCTCCTTAGCAGTAAGATTACTAATCCTTTCTAGAGGAAATTCAAATTCCCTTCTTAAATCTCCAATTTGAATTCTTTGGACTCTGCCCTAATTTTGTGAAGCAAGTATTAGCAGAGTGACTAAGTCTTGAGACTGATATCTGACATACTTTGGAATGAGGATTTATAATATAGCCAAAAAGGTTCGACTTTAATATCAATGTTGCTCACCATAATAAAAATAAACAGTAAGTACAATTAAGGACATAAAAAGCAGCATTCTTTTAGTAAAGACATAAAAGTGAGCCCTTCTTATATTGTTTCAAAAGATCCCCCCCCCCTTTTTTCATGACTTTCTGCTCCCTTTCTCCCACCAGAAGACAGAAATTCTAAGTGCCAATAAATCTGGCTCATAAACATTCCCATAAATTCTGTTTAGGGTCACTGGTTCTGTTTCTAATTACCACAATTTGACCTATATTCTCCCCAAGTTGATTCCTTATGTTTCAGGAGTATCCCAAGTAAGTAAAAACCAGATCATGCAATTACAAAGATTATAAAGAAATGTGAAGAATAGTCATGACATAATGTAACATTCCAAGAGCTGACTAAGACTCTGACATGCACTAATTTCACTATGGAAAAAGTTATGTGTGAGGTTATATTAGAAAACAGTGATTGCAAAATTTTTAAATGTTAAAATTATTGTATTTTCAATGAAAAAATAGATCAAACACAAAGATCATATTCCACCTCAGTGTGGTGATAGCTAAAAAGAAAACGGACTAGTAATTTCGAGAAGACAGTCTAGACAAGACTGTCACTAACTCAGTACATGAGCCTTAATCTATGAACAGACTTCAATATCTTCTCTGGGATATGAAGATAATCTTGTCAGCGTTCATGGGGTTATAGGCGAGAGGGAGTGAGACAGAGTATGTGAAAGCACTTTATGGAGCCAAAAGAGCTCACAAACATAAGGAACTAGAACACTCACAGGCTTTCAAGGGTGGAAGAGAACTTTAAAAGCACTCAGGGTAGTGATCTGCACACTGGTTTTCAAAATAACTAAGAAGGTGCTTTAGGGACTCTGTAAATATTTGGTTTAACTTTAAGATTCAGCATATATTTCTAAGTACTTAGAAATGGCAGTAAAACATGCACATCCTATCATGGTGAACACCACATTAACCCAGTAGATACAGTCAACTATGCTGCTTTTGGGGGAGAATAAAGGAGCTCCTGCACCTCTGTGCATACACTTAACTGCTTTCTGAGGGTCACTGATGGGAAAAATTGTAGTTCTTCTCTAAGTCTTTAAAATATTCAACCTGACACGTGTCCACTCTATGAGTGGAAAAATATCTATAGCACATGTGTATTACATAAAATGACAAAAAGGCTCAAAGCAGGCTCTCATCAGGTAGAATTGTGTAATAACAGAATTCTTAACACATCATATAGTAAAGTGAACTTTTAAAAACTTTTGCCATCATTTGCAGCTATTTATCTGTGTGAAGTGTATTTTTTTGATACAATGCAACCAAGAAAAAAAATGGAGAAATAATCAAATAATGAAGCAGTCATTCAAAAATTCTTTTCTTTCCTTCACATTTCTATATTTACTAAGATAATCTCAATATTAATTGATGAATTGATGGATCTCATAATATATAAATGCTATAAATTCACTTATAAGGGAAATTTATACCACCAAAATATTTGTATTTGTTTTATAGAGTATAGTTCTATAGGAGATTTAATTTTTAAATAGATGCTAGTAAAAATGTTTGAACAATCACTGATTCAGTTCAGGAGTCAGAAAGCTTTAGTTCACCAGCAAATCTGTCCCTCCACCTATTCCAGTATACAAAGTTTTACTGGAACACAGCCATACCCATTCATTTATATATTGTTTATGCCTGCTTTTGTGCTAAATGGCAAAGACATGTAGTGTGACAGAGACCATATGGCCCACAAATCTAAAATATTTCCTCTATGGACCTTTATAGAAAAAGTTTGCTGGATGATGACACAAAAGTCAGTGAACTTAGAAGTTTAAGTGTTAGAAAATAAAAGTCACCAATTCCCTGAAATGCTGTCACTTCTAGGTTATTCCAAGACAACTTTAAACCTTTAGCATACAAAAGGAAACTAGCCATTCTCAGGGGGGAAAAAGAAAGCAAACTCCGCTCTTACTATTTAAGGGACTATGGGAGTGCATTAACACAGTCTGGTAATAAAATCTAGGAGATCCCAGTTAACAACCAGCAAGTGACTGTGAGCTCGGGTTGCATTTGTCTGAAAGACTTAATTTGTAGGCAGAGACTATTCACATATCTGGGTACACTCTTTGTATGTACTTCCAATAAGTATGTCAGTTTCTGGTGTTTCACTACTGACTCCTAAAAACCTAGCTTCTGCCAAGATATGCTTATACCCTCCAGGGCTGACCCCAATTTAAAGCTAATGCACAGCCATGCTATTCACATATTTAGAAGAGGGAAATTCCTCAAGATGGAAAATCCTATTTAAATCCTTCTATGTTCATTTGTCAGTTCTATGTGGGCCAACTAGTCCCTTTACTTTCTCCCATCATGGGAAGAGATTCTATAAAATGGAGCAATGTTACAAAGCAAAAGGGAAAACAGATCAGGTTGAGGGGGAAGACTGCCTCCTTTGTGAAGCCTCCTTTGTTCTCATATCCAACATTGATTCTAACTTTCATTAAACAAGGGGTCATCATCAAAGGCCAAAGGAAAGAATGATGTTTACTCAATACTTTTTCAAGAGCCTGCACTTACCGGTCTTGGCTTGAGAATCAGGTGCTGTGATCTCCATGATGAGATTTTCTAAAGAAGTACCTTTACAATTGATTTCTTCTACCAAAGTCCCCTTACTTGTCCAGTCATCTAGAAGACCCTGTTTAAAGAACAAAATAGCAGAATATAATATCTGGAGGCTTTCTCCTCATAATTATGGACACCTGTTCTACATAAACTCCCCAAAGTTTTGATAAGCATTAAGTAACCATTTTCATTTATTCAGTCATTTCAAGAACTTGGTTTAGCCAGCCAAGGAGAATGATATCCTGGAATACTCAAGACCTTCTCATTCATTCATTCATTCATTCATCAAGCAAAAAAAAAAAAATTTTTTTTGAGCATTTACTATACACCAAGCATCATGACAAACACTGGGGATACAAAATAGGATTATGACACAGTTCCTAAACCAACAGCTCAGATTATCAATTATAATGTGATACGTGATATTACAGAAATATGGAGAGCCACTAGACTCTAAGCACACAAAAGGAGACACATCTAACTGCCTGAAAGGAAGAAAGCTTGGCATTAAGATAAAGAGTTTGCCAGGTGGACAAAGGGAACACTATGCATGTAAAGAACATAAAGGAAATGGTGTTGGAAGATGAGGTGCTAGATACTGAGATGTAGAGAAATACCCAGAATCATAGACCACACTTTGCATTTTCAAGGGAACTTTATATTGGGTTTGAAGTCAGAGCTCTAACCATCACAGAAAGCCATTATGAAACAATGACATCTGCTCTAAGACAAAAGTGTCTGGTAGTGTTTTCTCTAAGCTGTGAACTGCCTGCTCCAGAGTAGAATTTTACTCCTTTCCCAGAAAGGACACGATCCTAACCTTCAACCCCTTCCTCCACACTGAATTCCTACTTAGTTTGCTTTTGACTTAAGCTGCAGAGCAGCAGCAGAGAAAGACACAGAGCCATGAACATCTGGCAAGAGCATGCGCCGAACTTCAAACTGAACCTTGTCAGCTCAGACTTTGTCAGTTCTTTTATTAGTCACTCTTGATTCCAAAGAGCCAGATCTCAAACTGTGCCCTGACTCATAGGATATTTTAAATTTTTTAGGGAGAAACAGTGACATCTGCTGGACACCATGTGAACAACTACAGTTAAGCTGTTTGGTTCTGACCACTTAGCAAGTGAGGGTTTTTAGGTTTTGTTTTTTCTGGCCTTGAGGTGCCATGAAAAATGTCTTGAAACATAAGGGGCACCATGAACCAAGAAACCTTTGTCCTAGGGGACTCTCCACAGCAAATGCTCCTGGCACCCTCTCGTGAAAACAAACTCTTCTCTTTCATCTATTCAGGATAAATTCTGTTTTACTAAGAAAATAAGGACAAATGCATGAGAGTTATGTGGAGGCTGGTTTCAATACAAATAAGAAACATGTTAGAGGTGCAACTAGAGCTGGATGACAATGAATCAAGATAGCAGAGAAGAGATTTTGCAGCAGATGGGAGAAAGGTGGGTACTACCCTTGTTGCTGTCTTTCCACCAACCGACTCTGACTTTCCCTTAATTAGTTATAAAGATATTCTCTCAATTTTCTGATCACATTTCTGGTCACTTGTTCCCATATAATTGTCTAATTCTCAAACACTCTATGAGAGTGTAAGCTTCTCAAGACTGGACTCTGATGACCATCTTTCCTATGACCTACCACAGCATGGCAGGCATCCCCCTAAAAAGCTGCAACTTTATAGCTATCATTCCCAGATTTTTTTTTGTTCAAATAGGAGATGTTTTGGTGCTCAGCGCTTGCACAGGGGTAGGCGGAACTCACATGAAGAGCATGGAGGCACTGCTGTTCTGATACAGATGGATAACTTGGGTTTCTCACACCACTCCCCCACCACAGATTGAAATGAGTACAGACAAGCTTCCAAACTGCTGTCTAGCCTGACTCCTGGAGATCCTTTTGTTCACCTACCTTCAGGTGTTCAATCTGCTTTTCCAGCTCTTTAGTACTCCTGAAAGTCTCTGCAGGTGGAATATTCCCTTCAGTTTCCTTCAGCCATTTCTGGAAAGTCCTAACCAGCTTCCGGAATTCATCCAATTGCTCCTGGCAAGATGACGCATCTTCCTCTCTGTCAAGGGAGGCATTTTGTTACTTGCCAGATGAAGCTTTGTAAAGAAGTCAACTCGAACTAAAACTAGGTTCATTCTAGGACTCTAGGCATCAGTTTCCTAACAGGGCCTTCCCATCTCATAATCTTTTCCATGGCAGCTCTGGCTAAACAACCACATATAATGTAGGAGAGCATCAAACTAAAGAATCTGTTGCCCTTGTTTGGACATTTCTGGGGAAAGGAGTCTTCAATCTTACTCGAGGCTAAAGTGAAAGTGAGAAAAACTAAAGGGAGCCTGCTATTTAGGTACTGTGATACAATGGAAAGAATGCAGGCTTTGGATCTCAAGCCCAGCTCTGCTACTTTTTAGGTCTTTGACTCTTTTAAGGCCCAATTCACATGCTAATTCCTTTAGCAAGGAAGATGCCAAAACTGAGGCTCAGAGACGTTAGGCTAAGCACACCCATGAGTCAAATAAATCAAGGAGAAAGAATTCAGTTTTGAAATTAAGTTTTGGAAATGGTCACATCTGTTAGACTTCAGACCAGAGATCCTGGTTCTTCATATAGCTAAAGGCCCTCCGCAGAGGGAAAGAAAGACAAAACCTGCTTGGCCTGTGTCCTATCCCCTTCGCCTGCACTACTAAATAACCTGCTGCTCACAGTGGTGATTTGAGCAACTGCTTTCCTCTAGTCACTAAAGCAGTCCTCTGCCAAATCGAGATATTTATAGCTAAACCAAGAAAAGTCTTAGCAAACTTGTAAACCCACATGAGGCTTTCTGAGGAGGGAATTATAGCTTTTCAACAGTGAGCCAATAACCTGAAATCAGCCACTATTATCAGACATTCCCATGTTTGCCTTTAAGAAGAATCCAGAAACTTCTTCATAATAGCAACTGAAATGTGGTCAAAACCAGCAATGTGAGTGCCAAATAACCTCTAATTCATCTGCGAACTCTCTTCCATTTTTTCTCATTATTGCTAATCCTACCACAATCCTTCTTGCTGTCTCAGACTTGTTCTGTTTGGTCCATGTGACTTGGGCTTTCCCTTGTACAAAGGGGGAAGTGGAGCCCCATTATTGAGAAGGAACTCACTATTCACTAACAGAAAGACCACTAAGTATTATGTAGACTGAGTAGCTTTGTCTGAAAGAGGTACTTTCCAATCCCTCACAGCTCAGTAGCAGAATTTTGATGCTATCTTTTCTGGTGAAGGAGAAGTCATCTCATTCAACGGCAAGAACAAATTAGCTCCATGACACGGACACACACATGAAAACTCACCTTTCTTTAATTGTCTTCTGTAGCTCTGTGAAGTCCTTTTTGAGGTTCTGCACCCTGTCTTGGTGCTGGGACAGGTCCAGAGCAAAGCCACAGGAGCTCAGGTCAGTGACTAGGTGCTCAAGAGTATCCAGATTCTCCTGTTGGTCTTCCATTTCCAAATTGAGCTCCTGTCAAGCAAACGGAGGAAATGTATTCAGTCCTCTGATCTTATTTATAAATACTTAAGACTCTAAAAGAATGAAAGGTATCTAGATTAAACCTGGGACAAGTTCTCGCTAATCTGTAGAAAAAGAGGGAACAAGGACTTCCCTGGTGGTCCAGTGGTTGGGGATCACTTGCCAAAGCAGGAGGCATGGGTTTGATTCCTGATTTGGGAAGATCCCACATGGTCAAGGACAACTAAGCCCATGTGCCCCAACTACTGAGCCTGTGCTCTAGAGCCCAGGAGATGCAACTACTGAGCCCGCGCACCCTAGGGCCCATGCTCTCCAAGAGAAGACACCACAGTGAGAAAACCAAGCACTGCAACTAGAGAGTAGCCGCACTTGCTGCAACTAGAAAAAGCCCAAACGCAGCAGTGAAGCCCTAGGGCAGTCAAAAATAAAAACATTGAAAAAAAGGAAAAGAGGGAATAAGAATTGAGCATGTTCACTGTGTTGATTGCTAGATCAAAACATAAAATACGTAGGATTTCTCCAATCCACTTGAGAGTGGCTGGAAATTACAAAGGAGCCTCGTCTCCTTCAAACAAATCTTTAAAGAATCCAGAGGCAGCATGACAGAATAAAAAGAATGTAAGTTTCTGGTGTAAAAAAGATGTGAAATTCAATCATGGCTTTGTCACTTACTAGTCTATGATCTTAAGCTATTAAACTTCTCTAAGCTTTCATAGTCTGTCTATTCTTTAAAACAGGTAAATAAACTCTTTACTGTTATTTAACACTGTATTGAAGATATTGGCCAATGCAGTTGGGTAAGAAAAAACATTTTGTGGCATAATAATTTGAAAAGAAGAGATAAAACTATATTTGCAGATTACATGAAGGTATATTTGTAAAATCTCAGAGAATCAACAATAGAACCAGATTGAAAAGTGAAGTAATCCAAGGAGGGAGAAGAATATAAACTCAACATGTCAAAATCATGAATAACACAACAGCAGCATAAAATTCCACAATTTTAGGAATCAACTAATAAGAAATATACAGAACCTTTACAAATAAAACTTTAAAACATGTCTGAACAACATGAAAGCAGACCTGTAAAAATGGAAAAATGTCCATAAAGATGTGTGCATGTGTGTGTATGTATATGCATGCATATACACGTTGTGAATAAGTGAAGTAATATGACCCAAATAAAATGTGACCAACATTTTTCTCTAAGACTGACAAAGTTGATTCAAGTGTTCACATGGAAAAATAAACGTACAATTACAGGTATGAACAATCCTAAAAAAGAAAAAAATGGGGGAGATTAGCCGTACAAGATAGTAAAACATAGCATAAATCCTCTAGAATGTTAGCAGAAAGACCAGTGAAATAGAATAGAAATAGACTTGAATACATATGACATTTTGTATATGATAAAGACAGATTCTCAAATCACTGGGGTAAATACAGATTTTTCAAATAAATGACATTGGGAACAACTAGATAGAACTTTGAGAAAACATAAACTTGAATTCATACTTCATATATACTTCAGAATAAACTTAAATTATTAAAGTATTAGAATTTTAAAAAGAGAGGAAAAAAAAAAAAGAAACCATGTAGGTAGAGTTCATCATAACCTGAATGAGGCAAAAGGCTTTCAAACTGACTAAAAAATACATCTTCAATGAAAGAGTGATACCTCTAGTCTCAAACTATACCATAAAGTGACTACAACTATACTACAAAGTAATCAAGACAGTGTCGCACTGGTACACACATACAATAAGACATATACATCAACGGAACACTATAGAAAGCCCAGAATATAAATGGATAAAGAAGATGTGATACACACACACTGGAATATTACTCAGGAATAAAAAGCACGAAATCTTGCCATTCATGACAACGTGGATATATCTAGAGTGTATGATACTAAAGGAAAGAAAGCAGATGGAGAAAGACAATACTGTTCATCTCATTTGTATGTGACATCTCAAAAACAAAACAAGGGAACAAACAAAAATGAAAACATATTCACAAATACAAAGAACAAACAGGTGGTTGTTAGAGGGAAGAAGAGTGGGAGAATGGGAGAAATAGATGCGGAGAATTACGAGGCATAAACTTCTAGTTATAAAATAAATTTAAATCACAGGGATATGACATATAGCATAAGGAATATGGTCAATAACACTGTAATAACTCTGAGTGGGGACAGATGTTTACTAGCCCTATCATGGTAATCATTTCATACTGTATTGAAATGTTTGAGCCACTATGTTGAACACCTGAAAACTAACGTAATATTGTATGTCAACTATATTATTTCAATTTAAAAAAATGATAAAATCTACTGTGTAAAAATTTTACACGACCAAAAAACATCCCAAGGAAAGACAAAAGACAAACTGTGAGAAAATATGGCACAAATGAATGTACTTACAAAACAGAAAAGACTCACAGACATAGAGAACAGACTTGTGGTTGCCAAGGGGAAGTGAGGTAGGGGAGGGAAGGACTGGGAGTTTGGGATTAGCAGATGGGAACTATTACATGTAGGATGGATAAACAACAAGGTCCTACTGCATAGCACAGGGAACTATATTCAATACCCTGTGATAAACCATAGTAGATATTAAAAAAAAGAATGTCTATAACCGAGTCACTATGTTGTGCAGCAGAGATTGGCACAACGTTGTAAATCAACTACACTTCAATTAAACAATTAAAAATAAAATAAAAATGGATAACAAAAAAAGAGAGAGACAGATTTCCTAATCCTACCCACTGAAAGGACCGAGAAGCAATGGCATCCTAGTGGCTCATGCAGTATCTGGATTATGATGTCTAAATATAATTGTCCTGTAAAAATAGGCTTCCTTGGAGAAATAGGTGATTCCAGGTGTGGGACAGGGAAATTACAAGATGACCATGACACATTGTGCCAGAAAGTAAGAGAGTACTCCTATACCGGTAGGGACATGTCAAAAAGATACCAGGAGACAGCTTAAAGGGGCTCTCATTGACCAAAAACTGGAGATTGCTTGAATATAAAAAAGAACAATAATGATAATGAATATGGGACCCCATAGTGACACTCTTTTTACATTTATAAAGAGAAAGAAAATAGCAATTGGTAGATCGAGATGAAAAGTATGCCAGTGTTTATTGTGCTATTCCTTTTACTTTTCTAGAATTTGAAAATTTTTCAAAACAAAAGCAAAAAGTGAGGACAGCAAACCAAACCAAACAATGAGATCACAGAGGTCACAGAGCTGGATAAACCAGGGTAGTGGTGTGGGCGTATGGCAATGCTAAGGCACTCTAGGGGGGTATGTGGGCAGCCGCAGCTGTTCTGGAGCTCAAGTTAGCCACCACTTGATCAATTAAGTACAGGTATACACTGTGATCCAGCAGTTCCACCCCTGGATACACATCTGCATCTGTGGAAGGTAGTATTTTCAGCTCTGCCTACTAGGTATATGGTAGGATTACACTTCTCTACCCACCTTGAAAGTCAGGTATGATCATGTGAAATTTGCTTTGACTAACAAAATGTAAATGGATATGGTATGTCCTCTTTCCCTTGCAGTAGTAATCATGAAAACATATGTCAGGATGAAGTTTCCATCAACTTGAAAGACTGAGTGATTACGGTGAGCTAAGTGTCCCTGGTGATCTGGGCTGAACACGTGCTGTGAGTGAAAAATAAAGCTAGGCTGTGTTTTTTAAAAATGAACAAACAATATCGAGTTTACAGGATGGCTGTGAGAATTCTTTAAGACAATGCAGGTCAAGTTGCCAGTATACTAACTAACATATTATGTGCTCAGTAAATATTTGTTTTTCCTTGCCCTTCCTTCCCCTTTATTCCACCAATCTGGCAGATAAAGCCTCACCTGGATCTGCTGGAAGAAATGTGCAATATCCTGATCTGGCTGATTCCCAGAGGCCAGCAGTCGACTTTTGTTTTCCATGAATTGCTGCAGTTTCTCAGAGAGATGTTCAAACATCTCTGCCTGGGGCAGAAGCTTCTTTAGGGAGCTCTCCTTTTCTTGCTGCTGTAGACAGAGCTGTTCAAAGCGCTGGTTCACCTCAGCCAATTTGCCCTGCAGCGCAGCGGCCGTGGTGCTGTCTGCTGTCTCCATGAATCGGGTCACCATATCACGGGTAGCCTCCAAGCTGCTCTTCTGCCGAGCAATATCCTGCTTCAATTTCTGTCATCAAGAACATATCTGTCAGCTCATGGCTCACTTATTCCGGGACATCTGAGCCACAAACTAATAAACTTCTAGTAACTACATGCTCACTTCCCCAAGGAGGCTTGAAGGATTGTAACTGAACCTTCAGAACATCATCAATACTCTTAGTTCTCCACCTCAGGCCACCAATGACTTTGCTATTACCACTGTCCCTCAAGTTTACCAATGGTTTGGAAATTGAGCAGACATACCTTTACATTGATTAGTCATCATCTCTAAGTCTATTAGAATATTCATGGAAATGCATTCTTTTCCTGATACTTTTCCAAAATGATGTCACTATGGTAGGTGGCAAATATATCCTCTATGCTAACTCCTGGGGCACAGGTCTCACCATGTTAGTGGCCAGGGCTTCTTGGATGACTCCTGATGACAGCGACACCACCTGCTCCTCTTCCAGGTTATTTTCAACTTCTCTGATGGACTGCAACAAGCTGTCCAGGCTTTCCTGGACACTCTGAGACTGGGCAATTGCCTTCTGCAGCAGAGCAGAGCGCTCCGCCAGGCTGCTGGAGAGGCGTTGGAAATGGCTGAGTATGGAATCTGGAAAATCAAGGCCATGACAAGAAAAAGTGGAGACAATTCTTCTGTTGTACTTTTTAAAAAATGTATTTAAATTGTACATGTTAATTATTATAACAATGGACATCAAAACAAACAGAATAAGCTTAAATACCTTACTATTTGAACCAAATTCAATAAGCATTGTATATTTAGCACCTACTAAGTGCCAAAAATTGTGCTCAGTGCTGAGAACTGAAGATTATTATGATAAAGTCCCTTCCTTCCACAAACCTTAAAACTCTAAAAGAGAGCGTAGGTAGTGGAAGGCACATCAATTAACCATAAACATAAAATCAAAAGTGCTATATTAGTACTAGGAGTACTGTACTAGAGAAGACAGAAGGAAAAGTTCTTTATCTTTTACTTCTTGGGGGTGGGGGTGGGGGTGGTGTCAGGAGATTACCAAGGAAGTAACTTCCTGGTTACATCTAGAAGCAGGAGCAAGGTATCATCACGCACAGTAAGCACTTGATAAATGTTAGCAGCTAAGAAACAGGACAAACTTCAGGGGGAAAGCAATGAGGAAATGACTAGCTCATCTGGGAAAGGAAGGAAGTCGGGTGTGGTAGGAAGGCAAGTGTCTGCGGAAAAAGGGTTGAAGCCAGGCCACGAAGGCCTCCTATGGTGTGAGATTCAAGTTCATTAGAGGGTTAGCTCTTTGTGCTTGGATCCGCAGCTCCTCACCAGCAGCACAGATGCTTGTACATCACAGTGTGAGATATCACAGGACAGAAGGACACACTTGGAGGTAGGAGTAGCCATTGCTGTTTCATACCTGTAGTTTCTTGAACATGTTTGCGGTCTGGGGCTGGGTCCCCTTCAATTTCCATGAGGTCGTGAGCTACTTTTTGGAGTTTTTCTACAGGTACTTGGTGCTCAGCCAATTCCTCCTGCAACTGCTGCTTGTCCATGGAAAAGGACAAAAGAAAACCATTAGAGTGAAGTAATCAAAGTGGGTTTCTAGGGGTCGAGAGCTACTGAGCAGCTCTGTAGAATAATTCTGTTTATCCACAGCCACAGACGTTAGAATATAGTGTTCAGGAATCAGATCTCGTCCAAGGCATCCCAATGCCTGCCTTTCACCTCCGCAAGCGTGTGATTTACTTTGGGGGCACTCTGAGTTGTGTGGAACAAGAGCCCGTGTCCCGGCTCACCTTTGTGGTTGCAAACTGCTGTTGCAGGACCCCAGGGTCAGAGGCAACTGTATCTGAGAGGAGCTTCTTCACACTGGCCTCGCAAGCTCTCATCCAGGCCTGCAGGCTGTCGGCGCTGCTCTGAAACTGCTGATACTGGCCCAGCAGCATGTTCAGGTGAGCACCCAGGTGTGTACACTGTGCCAGAGAAAGAAGGGAAAGCAGACCAAAGCAGGTCAGGCCAGAGGCAGCAGCTTCCTGGGCAAGTCCAAAGAGGCCTGACTGTGACTGCAGGTGAGGGTAGGTGAGCCTCCACAGGCAGACGGGAGCAACCATTTTCTACAAGTGGGTCCTGATTGTTTGATTCAGACTATCAACCCCAACTTTACTATACACGGGGGAAGACTCAGTGAGTTGTATGACAGGCTACTGATGAAATACACATCAAGCTGCAGGCAAAGGTGGGGATCAAAGGTACAAAACATTTTCCTATTAGGAGCGTTAAAAGATGTTGGCAAAAACATAAGACAGGTAAAAAGAATTAAGTGGATTCTGTATCTTGGGAGCTAAAGGAAGTTCTTTGATAGGGAGGAAGATTAAGCTTTACCCTAAATGTTCTATCTAGGAATGAAGACTATGTATTTGGTCTAAGTTTCCCTGTGCTCTGTCTCTTGGTGTTCACACCTGCTGGTCAAGATATAGGGAGGTGATCACTCCCACCTTCACCACTGGAGTGAGACATACCCCTAGATAGGGCTCAGGTTGAGCATAAGACCCTGGGCCTCTGCATTTTTTTTCCCCCCAGAGGCTCATAAAGACATTCTACAAACCCACGTGCTCACTGTCCTGAAGTTCTTACTGTAAGCCCCAGAAACCATCCACGGTTGTGTGAGGGCTGCCAGATACAGCTCCCATACCTTTGAATGGAGAGCACTGTATCTTTCTGTTGCATCTTTCAGCTTGTCCTTCACTAAGGTTCCAGTTGCTGATGGTTCTCTGCCATCCTCAAGGCTGTTTTCTGTGTCCAAGACCTTCTGGCCTGAGATAGTCACAAATCTCAAGTCTCCTTTGTGGGAAATGACATCCTCCGAGAAGCTCCCTTGCCGCTTCAGGAGGGCGGGAAGGGCCTCGGGGCTGCTGCCTCCCTGATGCATGCTCTCCAGCTCTTTCTCAGACCGTTCCAGCCAGTTCTCAAACTCTCGATGGTCCCGCAGAAACTTTTGCAGCTCGTCCCGCAGTGTTTGCACCTGCTTCAGTTCTGCCTCCGACTGGGCCAGGGAAGTCGCATACTGCTCCTTCAGCTCTCCGAGCTTCTCTTGCAGCAGCTGTTGTTCCTCGGGTGTGAGGCTGTGGCCGTGCTGGTCCAGGAAGGCCTGGGCTGACTGCGTGGCCAAGATGAAATTCTGCTGCTGAGACAGCAATTCTTGGTGACGAGCCTGACCAAAAAATCCCCCCAAACAAAGGACTATCAGTAGGGATACCAAAATGACTTGGTTATGTCTATAGCCGGAAGTAGGGAGAGATCTCAACAGGCCACTTTTTCAGCTGCTCAGATATTACCAACCTCTCTGAACTGCTAGGTATTATGCCATATGCTAATCCCAGGTGAACTGATTTACCTAGGATCTGACAGCTGTCACGTGTTATTTCATCCGACTTGCGCCACCATCTGCAGTGCAGGTGGACTATATAATTCCCATATCAAAGAGGGGATGAGTGAATGCCAAAAAGGTGTTGTATGTCTTACTAGAGGCCATGTAGATAGTTATGGGACAAACTATGACTAGAACTGGAGTCTCTTCACTAAACGACCCCAGGTCAAAGAGAAGGTACAAATGGCCAACTAAAACTACCCACCCTGATGGAAGGAGTGAGTAATCTTCACAAGCCATACATGGGACAGCATAAAACAGGTCATCTGCAAATGCTAAGCTATGAAATACGTCATTCATACATCCTTGAAGAGTGTTCCTACTAGAAAATATCTTGGGAAACTAGTTTTTCAGATAAACATTTGTATATTAGTAAGAATAAACTGTATTTCTGCCTAGTACAGGTAGTCTGTACTTTGTGTGTGCGATGTTTACGTGCGGACATGTGGACCTTTTTTCTATTTAAAAAATGGAACATAAGTTCTTTGAGGACAGTTGCAGTTGCTTTGTTTTGTCCCTAAAAATGTTCTTCCCGAGGCTAACAGAAGACAGTGGGTGCTTAGGAAGTGTTCTTGACTATCTGTACTGTGAATGCAACTCCCTAGAGAAGGACAATGGCAACATGATAGCTTCAGCTTCTGATGCCATCTCAGGGAATTGGGGTGACAAATATATCTGGCTGAAAGAGAAGGAGGGGGAAGCCCTTGGGAGGGATACACAGCTTGTCTGTGTACCACAAGATGCCCCCACGCTTATCCACCCAAGGTAAGGTGGCTCCCTTCCTAGCTAGGATGGAGCTGCCAACAACCAGTATCAGGAAGCCCCTGTGACAGCAGGACCATTTCTGCTCTGTGCTAAGACTGCTCTGGCTTTAGGGTACACACTACAGTGGATCTGACAAGTGCAGGAAGTAGCTTGCAAGAGGCAGAAATTCTATGAATACAAAATAAGGCAATGGCCACACAGGCTGTTCAACAGAAGCATTCCAGCTAAGCCAATTTTATTCGCTATAAAGGTGTCACTACTAACATATGTGACCCGTGTGTTTTCTAAGTTCCCTAAATATATAATAGTCTTCTGATCATGCACTAAATATGCCTGCATATGCCAGTTAATATCTTGGAGATGATGGATCTGGTTGGTTTACTGGCTTATCTCCAATGCCTGACATACAGCGGGTTCTCGATAATTGCTGAATGAATAAATGAGTAGAGAAAAATAAGAAAATGATTTCTTGAGAGTATCAGGGAGCCATTAAAGGAGTTAAGCAGAAAGACAGCATTTAAGAAAGCTCATTTAGTGGTGTGGGAATGGACTTGAGGGTAAAAGTCAAGAGGCAAGGAAACCAATAGAAGCTACTGTAACACAAGAGAAAGCTGAGAGTAGTCTGAACTGCAATACCTCAATGGAAATAAAAAGTGTGATGTCTTTGAGAGGTGTAAGAAGCACGGGATTTGATGACTGATTCAAAGTGGGAGAGGGAGGGAGGGAAAGGAGTCTAGGGTGATGTTTTAGTCCAGGCAAGTGAGTGGAAATTTAGGAAGGAGAACATGTTTGTTGGGGGAGAGGTACTTTAGAAAACAGGAGGTCCATTTCTCAGGTTGAGGTGCTTGTGGTTCCAAGCTGCAAACAGAGAGAAGGATTTATACACTCAGAACAGGCATTCGGGCTGAAGACAAATAAATACATGGAGATCACTAGTACAAACAGGAAGTGAAGTGTTATGGATGGATGAGATTACCTAAGGAAAGTATATCCTAAATGATTAAGATGAGACCTAGGCTACAACTTGGAAGTGCATCAGTGTGTTTCAGAAGCTGGCCAGAGGAAAGGGAGGAGAATTATCAGGGAAGACAGTGCTAAGGAAACAAGGGGGAAACTACTTCCAGGGGAGTGGTCAAGGGTGTTAAGGCTGCTGAGAAATCAGAGATATGAACTGAGAAGTTCTCACTGGATTTAGGGCAGGAGGTTATGGTGACTTGCCCACGGCAGGAGAGATTCACCCAGCATTGTGAAAACAAGCTAACATGCTCACCTTCAACTTCTCACACTGCCTGTCCAGCTTCTCTGGGGCTTCATTCAGCCCAGTGTGACCATCGGTGGTATCCAAGGCTCCTTTCTCCAGGTTGCCTGAGAGCTGCTCCATCTGTCCTTCCGATGACCCCACGGAGGTCACCCAATCCAGGAGAGCATCGATCTTCCTCCTGTTCTCTGCCAGTTCCTTTGCTGCTTTACTCTGAAAGCCACAGGGGGAGTCTAGTGAGAAGGCCTTAAATACTCAGCTACCATATAACCAAAGGTTAAGTAAAGGGAAAGATGTTTAGGTCAAAAAAAAAAAAAGAGAGAAACTCTAAGGCTGGGTATAAATAGTCTTTGCGTCCACAAAGAAAAACAAGCATGTTCTAAATCTGTTGAAAAATAATCATTTAAAATGATTCTTAAATTTGATCTATATCTCATCACTTCTAACAGGGGATTTGAATCCCAGGATTTGAAAAGGCTCTATTAAGTGGTGATTTTGTCCTGGCAGCCCTCCAGGTTTTACAGAATCCTTGCTAGGTATGCAGAAGTTACACACTAACTTAGTAGGATAAAAAATAGCACAATTACACTCAATTACCTGGCTGCTCTTCCTTAAAGAAATCACAGATCACTCCCATCCTTTCCTCTGCCAAGCAGAGCACTGAATTCTGAAACTTGCCTCTCAAATTCTATTTTCTGAATCTTCAAGTATTTTATTAATAAAACAGGTTATGCTAAGTGATACGTGCATGTATTTCAGAATTCATCTTCAGGTAACGTACTTCTCTTTCCCACATTCTCTACTGCCCTCATTAGTATACAAGTTCACAACCAGACAAAGAACTCTAATTCAATTAGCCAGTGCTAGGTGGGGTGCAGAAGACCACAAGACTTCACCTTAAATTTATCCCAGTGCCATGATTTCCCACTGAAACTGTAATGGCAGCCTGAGGAGAGCTTGAGGCCCATTAAGACTGCCCAGGTGTCTTCATTAGCACCCTTGGATCACCAGTCTAGATTCATGTTAAAAATAAGCCCTATGCTTTTTCCCCAAAGATGATGATGACGGTGATGGTGATTTGGAATATGAACTTTCTATCAACTATTCCTGACTTAAAAGTCCTTCAGAATGTTTCTTGTAAAAATAAATATCAACTCACAGATCAGCTCCTGGATGAGCCCTTTTCCTCAATTCTATGCTCTCCGGAAGGTCATCAGCTTTTACTTGTGTAGGTACCAAAATTTTCTTTTTTGAAAAATACCAAGCATCATAGCAGTCTGGTTACCTTTTCAGTCTCCTGCTGTAAGGCTGAGGTCACCACTTCCTCCAGCTCCTTCTGGGCCAGCTTTGTCCTTTCCTGGAGAGCTTCATACTGCTCCTTAGCCTGATGGAGTTTCTCCCGGAGAGCTGTCAACTCATCGGGGCTCAGTTTAGTCTGGTTCTCTTCCAGGAACCCTTCGGTGTCTTTGACAACACTGGCAAATGAGGTGGCATGATTCTGAATGTCGTCCTGTAAATCCTTAACACATGAAAACAGGATAGCAGAGGCTTCAACTTTAGTATTCTAAGACCTCTCAACAGCACAAAGATGGAATGACTAGAATGACATTATCTGCAATGGACATAT
Organism: Muntiacus reevesi; assembly: GCF_963930625.1. Taxonomy (NCBI): domain Eukaryota; kingdom Metazoa; phylum Chordata; class Mammalia; order Artiodactyla; family Cervidae; genus Muntiacus; species Muntiacus reevesi. The sequence continues at coordinate 165,261,990 of NC_089249.1, forward strand.
GTCCCTGAGTATAATTTGCTAAGTTTTATGCTTAAACCAATGTAGATAATAAAATTTTAAATGCTTTTTAATTAAGAAGCTTCTAAAAATATTTAATTTTCTAAGAAAAATTTAAATTTCTAAGAAGATATTTAGTGAAGATATGAAAGGAAAATGCCCACAAATATGATTTTTATTTTGCAATGACTTATCCTCAAAGAGATCATTCTTCTGTAAAGCAGAGTTGACAATGGGACTCTAACAGTGTTGAGACCTGGCTGGTTCTTCGTAACTCTCTTGGTCATCACTCCTGAACCCTCATGTAGCCTACAAGAGCCAGCATGATCTGGGTCCTGCCTCCTCCCTAGCTTTATTGTTCACTAATCTTCCTTTTGTTCTTTGTACAGTCAAATTAGTTCTTTTCCAATTCTTTAGTACTGTGCTTGATCACATTTCCACCTCCAGACTGATATACAGGCCTCTGCCTGGCATGTCTTCCTCCTCCCACCCCTTCATGCATCAACCCCTACGTATCCTTCGATTCTCAGTTTAAATGACACTTCTTTAAAGGAATCTTCTGATATATAAGTCAAGATTGGGTCTCTTATATCTTCTTATGTAATGTTTCCTTTATAGATATAATAGTGAATACATTATATGCTCATTTCTGTGATTATCTGTGTAAAGTCTGTCTCTTCCACGACACTGTAAGCTTCATGAGAGCAGGGATACTTAACCATTATGTCGCTGGCACTAAGCGCTGAGCCTGGCACACAGCAAGCCTTTCTAAGTACTTACTGACGGAATGAAAAAAGTGAGTTAACTCTTACTGACCTTCAGGTCGCTTTGGTTCTTCTGCAAAGCAGAGAGATCCTGCTGGGTGGCTCTACCTTGATGGCCAGCCAATGCTCTTTCTGCCTGTCCCACCCAGCTGCAAAGATCCTCCAGTTTTTGGTGACAGGTATTTTGCTGTTTCTGCAGGGTCTAATTAAAATGCAAAGGGGCCAAGAGATAATTAATGATTCTCATTTTATAAATATAAGATAACTCCCTGAAATGTAAAATAGGAAGGTTATATCACAAGGATGGAGAAGTTGGTGGGAGACTAGAGCAGGAAAAGGCACAGAAATCATATTCAGAAAGTTCCCCTCATTTGGACAGTCTATTGGTCTGGATCTATGGTCTGAATTACAGTTAGGAGTGATTTCAGGTGAGAATGCTCTGAGGTTTTGGTTTGGAAGCTCCTTTGCCAGACTGCTTCTTATCCATGGAAATGGAGAAGAGAGAGCCTAGATGCTTAAAACCATAGATGATACTGGGGATGAAAATAAATGACAGGTTTTGATCACTTCTACAGGAACTGGATGATATACTACATATGAAGTCACAATATGGAAAATTAGAAGGACTGGACAAGGAGGAAAAATCAAGAAACTGGATAATTTATAAGCTAACTGAGCTTCTTAATAATTAATCTGACTTTATATAAGTCAAATGTCTCACAAATGCAGACACCCATTAAATGGAATGATTACTTGCCAGGCATGAGGGGCTTGGCTATTTTGAGAAGAAGGGAAGTGCCCAAGAATAGCAATGGGCTCCGTCCTTCAGGTGTCTACACCAACAGCCAAGAGAAAAGACGGCCCGAGGGAGGAGGGATTTGCTTCTGTGCCTGATCCTTTTCCAGACCTCAGTCACATGACACTGAAGCACCTGATTGAGCAATTGAGCATGATGTGTTCTCCTGATCATCCTTCTAAAACCATTTTTCCACCAGTTTCTACCTTCTGATGGCATTTTGAGTCACCTGCACTTACAAACAGGTGCCCAAATTGGCCCTCTCTCCCCCGCTTTAGGACAAACAGAAAGGCTCTGGAGGAGACCTCCTAAGAGCTCTTCAGCTGTAAAACGGGATCCTCGTGGGTTAGGATGGGTGCAGACTGAATCTGAAAAAAGCAAAGCAAACAAGTTAGCACACAGACAAACACATGCATTCAGGGCAAATATAGAGAGAAGCAGAGCATTTCTGACAATAACAAGGTTAATAAATGTCGTGGAATTAATTACACGCTTGAAGAGAATGTTCACATGCAACTGGACCATCTTATGCAACTCAGGGGCCTATCCTGGATGTGGGCTGTATCTTAAGGTGGCCCAGGCCAATGCTATTACATTAATTATACATAAGCTATACCGAGCTGTATAAAATCCAAGTAAGGACACTGCTAATTTCCAGATTTAGAAGGTAACCTACCATATTTCATTAATATCTTACTTCAATTTTAATCCAGTTGCAATAACTAAGCTGTAACAAGGGACATACAGACTTCACTAAATATCCTGTAAGCCTGACTCAAAAGTTCAATTCTACTATGCACAATATTTAATAAAAGAGACACTGAGACCGTTTTACTGGTGATAACAATTCTAATACTATCTTGCTGAATTTCAACTTATTATTCATACAGAATAATGGCATAAGCATCATTCTTGGTATTCTAAGGTTATGATGTTACCATGCAATTATGTTGAGCTCTACAAGAGGGTTGTGATAGAAGGTGGTAAGATGATTAGTCTCCTGCTTCCTGCAAAGTTTATCAACAGTGCTTCTACACAGAGTTTTCTACAACTGAATAAGCACTAGATACCATAGTGTACAGAAAGGTGCTAGAAAATAATAGTTTTCAAAGGTGCTAAAGAATTAATATGATTCTGATAAAAATCTTTTTGTCAGCTGTCTGAAGGTGGTCAAGGAATCTTACTGTTAATCATCTGAAAAGCCCTAGAATCAAACTAACTTCAGGACCATTCTTCTCAAGGGCTCAGAGTATCTAACTGCCCCCAACAGTCCTCAAAAGAATACTGAGGGAGAGTGGTGGAAATAAGGGCTGCGGATAAAATTTTCATTTGAAAGTCAGAGAATGAGATACAGTTACAGTAGAGTCTAACTAAGAAAAAAACACCTTGCACATGCATACACATGTAAACACATATATTCTCTCACACGCAAACATAAAACCAAAAACATGGCAAGAAAGACAGTCAAAACAGCTGTCTCGTGGACCAGAACCAAGCTGGCCTGGACCAATCAAAACTGGTAAACACAGGCTCCTGGAACCATGACAAATGGCATCTGGCCAGAAAACCCAAAGACAGAGGACAATCCCAGGGACCAACTGAGCCCAGCCGCTGGTTCAGTCTGACCTTGACCTGGGCAGCCTGCTCCATTTGTTGAAGACGGTCCCGCAAGGCATCCCCCTGAGCTGTAGTCTCTTCCTCAAGGTCCTGGAAGGACCTCTGCAGTTCATTCAGCAGCCTCAGCATCTGCCGGTTCTGCTGAGGAGACAAGTCCTGGGCATGCTCAGAGATGAAGAACTGAACATCAAAGGCAAGTGCGTCCAGCTGAGGTTTCCTCCCGGCCACGGGCTGCTTCAGGTCCTGAGTGAGATGGGGAAGGAAGAAAAGGGAAAAGAAGCTTCTAATTCTCCATAAAAGCAGAAACTGTTGGTTCTAATCAAAGAATCAACATAATCAAACAGAGGTGAATTTCCTGTATTTTTAAAAGTGACACTGATTACTTCTAGGGCCAACCCACAATGGAAGTTTCTTTCACTTCTGGCCTCTCCAGAGTCCTCACATATTATAGCTAGGTTTCCTTTAACTGTAATTAAAAGAACAGTAAATTAAATCAACCACTGATTTCTAAATGCACTATACTTTCCATTATTTATATTAATAGAAAATAATAAATAGCAGTGCTATTTATATTATAGCACTGTTAATCCCAAGTATCTGTGAAAAAATGCTATACTTTGGAAAGTAGAGCATGAATTTTTGGTCAGAGATAGATCTAATTGTATTTTATTAGGTTCAAATAACCATTTGTATTTGTCTAGCCCTGAGATACTGGTAAGACAGAAAAGAGAAAATATTCAATTTCTTAGTGGTTCACTAAAATTTGACTTTTAAATAGTTATACATGTTATACATTTAAAACTGTACAAAAATGTCAAACATGTCATACATTTTAAAACTGTAAAGGATTACAGTCAGATAGTAGTAAAAAACTGCCTAAACACTAGAATTTATCTGCTTTTAGACAATTAAAAAGCATGCAATATTCCCACAAACTTTTAGTAATCATTACCCACGTTACACTGGATGCAATTAAAAAACCATAAAAACAAGTAGAATACCTGCATGTCTATCACTTGGAAATTGGGAGCAGTCAGCAACCCTGCAAAGTGGGCTCAGAGGAGGACTACTTGCATATCTATCACATGACTGTACTTCCTCTGTCTGTGAACACACCGATTTGGGAAACTCACTAGGAACATGAGGCTTAGACTGTGGCTCTCTTCCCATAGTGGAATTCACATAATTTATAACTAGGCAAGGACACAAATATAGGAGGTGCTCTGTGTTTTTATATTTCATACTATGTCATAGGAATTTTTCTCACCCTTGCTTCTTTCAAAACTCAGTGAACAGAGTCTGCTACTCATTCCTCCATCAGTATATTTGGATTAAAGGGTATGAAGGCATTAAAGAAGGCAGGTCAACTCTTCCAAGATAAAGAAGGGCGAGGATGCATACAAGGGAAATCTGACCACAGACAACATTTAGGTCTGTACCTCTTAAGACTGGGGAAAAGGAAGAGGATGGAATAGGAGGGAACACCTCTAGTTCTGCTTTGACTTCAGAAAGAATTTGAGAGGAATAGCTATAGCAGAGGGTGGATAAACCAATGTGAGCATTACCTGATATTACCTTAAGTATAATTCAAAAGAAACAACAGTGCTGGGGGCAGGAGAATCCTAGGCTTAAATATATCTTAGAATCTCTAATTCTCACTGACTTACAGAAAAGAATCAATTAACCTGGAGTTTAACAAGAAGAAAACCATCTCTCAAGATGAGGGGTTAGTCATCTACATTCCCCAAGCCAGATCTGCCTGTCATCTGGTTTTGTAAATAAAGTTTTACTGCAACATGTCTACAACCATTTGTTTATATGCTGTGTATGGCTGCTTTTATGTTTCTACAGCAGAGATGAACAATTGCCACAGAAACAGGTCACCTGCAAGACCTAAAATATTTACTGTCTGGCCCTGTACAGGAAAAGTTTGCAAAGACTTTATTTCTCAAATGGAAAGTCAGACTTTCTAAGTAAAGGCAAGTACAGATACTGGTCTGCCTAGCAGAGACATAAAATTAATATAACACAAAAGGGCAAATAAAACATGCTTGAGAGCTGGTGGTGCACTCACCTCACACCGTTGGAGGCAGTGATTCAGGCTGTCAGCATCTGTTTCACTGTCATATTCCTTGCTGTTCAGAATAACACGGGTATTGCCAACCCAGGCTCTCAGATCTTGAAGTCTGCCTTCTAGCTGTTCATACTGATTTAACACTCTAGTCTAAGAAATAAATGGCAAGTTAGATGATAAAACTCTCCAAGCCTGCCCAGATTCTGTGAGCCTTTGTAAATAAAAACAAGAAGCTACCTTCTGTACTTCCAAGGCACTCTGGAGGTGGAGCAGTCTGGAACCCCAGGTGTCACTCACAGAGCTGAGGGACTTTTGAAGATTCTTGGCGTCTTTTTCTAGCGCCTTCAGCAGTTGAGCTGGGACTTCCTGAGGCTGGTTGATGATAATCTGATCCACACACTCTAATTCCTGACTCACCACCTCGGACAGATCCTTTAGCTCCTTGTCTAATACCTAAGGGCATAAACTGGAGTTACCGCCAAAATCGAGACTAGAAATCTTGCTGTCTTAGAATCAGCTGTAAACACATTATTCTGTCACCTCATGCTTACACAGGCTTTAGGGCTTATAAAATGTCTTTATAGACATTAATTAGTTTTTCTGTTGTTCTCACAATCAATCATTCTTGAATGAGGCAGAGCAGACGTCATAATCCTGAATTTATAGGACAGATGCCTCCGTGCTTAAAAATGTGAACCTGTTTTTCCCTGAGGTCACCCAGCTGATAAGCTTAGAGCCCAGACTTGCGATCAGAGTTTCTGAGTCAGGGCAATGTTTCTTGCCCTACAGCTTGCTACCTCTCCAAGAGGTCATTATGCTTTAAATAATGTGATGCAATATATGTCAACCAAAGGACAACTCTTCTACTCCGAAGTTCAAGCGAGAGGAACCAAAGAACATAAAAATATCCCGAGCCAGCTTTTCCACCCAGCTATTCCTCAATATTCTGCTCCTCAGCAAAGAAACCAGAAACAAGCTGTGGAAGAGCCTGGTAGTTCTTTGGGCATCATCCTCACCTCCCTTTCAGCTATCCTGCCTAAAGCCACCCCTCTGGACACTGAGAGAACTGGTAAACCTCTACAATCTCTGCACTCCTCATGACTCCAACCCTGTGACAACTCTCAGCCTCAATGTCTATGTCTACATCTTTCCATGTCCTCAGGGACCTCATTCCATCAGTGATCCCTTATTCTCTTCCCTAACTTCAAGTTCTCCTGTTCTATTGGTTCTTTCTCCTCAGCCTAAAAGTCCACTCAAAACATTCCTCTTGCAATGCATTTCCTCTAGCTAGTGTCCTACCTCTCTTTCCTTGTCTGCACTACCAAGCTTCTGGAAAAGCATGACCTACATTAATTGTCTCCACCTTCCAATATCCTGTTTATTCTCACTGCAACCGAGTTTATATCCCACCACTCGACGGTAGCTGTTCTTATCAGGCGCCTGGTGACTCTCGGGCACTGAACCCCACCTTTAGTTTTACTATCCTCGGTCCCCTACTGTATCTAGTACTGCTGACCACTATCTAACACTGCCCAGTGTCTCTAATACTCCCTCGAGTCTCTTATGCTTTGGTTTCTGTGAGACTAGTACCCCATGCTGTTCTTCACAGATCTCTAATTACAGTTTTTCCAATCTACTTTTTGTCCATTAAATAGCAGTGCTTTTGAACATGTTTTTCTTCCTTCAGGAGCTTCTCTTGTGGTGTCTTCTCACTTTTCTCAAGCTGATGGGCCTGGAGGAAGTCTCTGGGAACCTACCTTGGCCTGACACAGCAGATCCTGTAGCTCTGCCAGGTTGAGCTCTAGAGGTTGAATCTGCTTGGTCCTCATTTCAATGTCCCGCAAAAGAGACAGATAGGATACCAACTTCTCATCATGTTCTAGGCAGAGCTGCCGGGTAAATACATTCTGTGGAGCCAAAAAGAAAACTCACTCAAATCTGACATTCTCCTTTAAGTCTGCCTTTAAAGCGGGCAGGGTCATAGAACAGAACAGAAATTTTACTACACATTGCGTGGAATGAAATAAATTATGCTATTTTATCTAAACTGTCTCAAATCAATAGACAAAAAAGCAATTCATTAATTTCCTCAGGGAGCACAAGCTCAAAATTATCAATCTATAAGCATCATTTTAGCGAAAACCTCTTCTGACTTCAGGTACCATAGCCTCAGTATTTTAACTTAGCTTCAATGCTACCCTTGCAAATTTCGGAAAGACATTAAGGGCTACTACCTAATTTTCCAACAGCTATGTTAAAAACAGATGACAATAAACTAAGCTATATCTTAGAGAATCCTCTAGTGTCCTTAAGTAGATGTATGTATACAATTAATCATACCTATGAAAACTCAGTATCCAGTCAAGAGTTTTAGCATGAAATTAGCCATAACAAGTGCGCGTGCGCGCACACGCGCGCGCGCGCACACACACACACACACACACACACACACACACTGGGTAACTTACTTTAGTAGCTCTGAAGGGCTCCGGGTTCACACTCGCTCCCCCTGGTACAGTCATCAGGGGGGTTTGTGCGCTGCCAGGGCTCTCTCTAAGCTTCTCCTGTGGGGTCTTCTCATCCATCTTCATTGTGGGGCACGATACTGGGGGCACCATCTCCTCTTCACTGGTGTCTGGAATAGGACTAATGGGGGCATCCTGCTGTCCTCTACTCTCCTTTTGAGACACCTCTCTGGACAGTTTCTCTGGGAGAAGGGACGCCGAGACTCTGGGAACCCTCTGAGTCACTCTGCCTTCAAAGGACCCTCCTTCTGCACCTGTAACTGTAAGGTTTGACACTTGTAGAGATTCCTCTCCAGGTATTTCCTGAGTTGTCACTATGTTAGACTCAAGAATTCTGCCATGTTCACGATCACTTTTGTTGTCCTGAGGAGGAAGGTCCTTTCTGTCTGAGAACTCCAGGTAATTGACTTCTTTGGAGCCTACTCTAATTTCTTCCAATTTAACAGTGCTTGTTGAGTCAAAACGTGCTTCTTGGTATGATTTTTCTTTATATTCATTAGGTAAGAAAGTCAAATCTTTGGTTTGCCTAATCTTAAAAGCAACACAGGAATCTTGATGATAATCGGTCTCCTGTCGGGTGGTTCCTTGGAAAGACTTGTCTGTTGTGAAAACTGGGGCTGTGTCTGCAACTTGGACTCCCCCAACCGGTTCCTGGTCGTGCAATCCTTCAGGCCTTGGGGTCAAAGAGGAGAGTAGTTCACTCTGGATCCCAACAATAATTTCTTGAGATTCACTGACTAGATTAGAGTTGAAGAAGGTTAAAGCATCTTGATTTCTTACAGAGATTCCTTCGGGTGTCATTTGGGAAGAAGAGTCTTCAGTTTCACCAACAGGAAAGTCCAGATCCCTGTCAGTTTCTTTCCCTTTTTCACGTGCAGTTATCTCCATACGCTGATTCTCTATATTAGAGTCACGGTCATCACTAATGGCAATTTCCTGATTCAGCTTTGCTTCTGAAAGAACTGCTGGTCTCGGGGTCTTGCCTCTTTCTTCTACAGTCTTCTTCCCTCTCTTGCCCTTCTCCGTGGTTTTCACTGGTTTCTGTATAACCTGCTGACTTAGCAATTTCTCTAAAGTTTCATGATTTGACTCTTGCACTTCTGAAATAATTCCTCCTTGGTTTTCCCTTACTTCTTTAGAATCTAGACTTGATATAGACTGTTTCATATGAGAAATAATTTCTGTTTGTACTATTTTTTCTTGCTCTTCATCTGTATTTTTTTCCATGGTTGTATAAGCCACCTCTTTGGGGTTAAAATCACAAATTTCTGATTGAAGATGTGTCTCTGAATCTTGGCCCAGTGATTTACCTTTACCATCACTAGGAATTACAACACTCAAAGATTCCTTAGCATCTGGAGAAGATCTCTTATTTTGATCATCGCACTCCAATCCCTTTAATGAAATTTCCCTGCTCTTTTTTGCCTCCTCCCCATTAGAAACTCTCACTTTAATGCTTTTTTGTGCAGATTGGTTTTCAATTTGAAATAATTTCTCACTATCTCCTTTACCACAACTCATTTCAGCAGGCTGACTATGAGCAATTAACATTTCCTTTCCTAGAAATTGCTTCTTTATTTCACATACTTCAGTTCCATCTTGCTTTTCAACATGAGCCTGGTGATCACTGGACTTAAATGTATCTACTTGGATTATAGTTGCCAGTTCAGGACTGATGAGTCTTTTCTCAATAGCTTCCTTTAAAGTCACTCTCTGATTACTGAATATGTCAATAATTCCTCCATCCAACACCTGATGAGATGCAATAATTCTGACCATGTTTTCATCTACTAATTTCTGTTCCAGAGCTGATGCCAATGTCAATCTTTTTCCTGTGGCAGGGTCTATGATTCCCCCAGCATTTGCCTGGGCTTCCAGAACCTTCAGTGTAGCTGCAAAGTCTACTTTTCCAAGCTTAACTGCTTGAGACAATGTAAGTACTTTGTCACTTGCTCCATCTTTAATGTCTGAAAAGGGAATTACTTCTAGATATCTCTGCCCAGATTCAATATCAATTTTACACTTTTTTACTAATTCTGAATAGGGGACAATTCTGTAACTCTCAGGATCTATAATCCCATTCATCATTTCTGAAGACAGTGTTGCTTTATTAGTTAATCGTCCTTCCTTTTCAGCTTCTGCCAGGGTCAACTGTTGGCCAGAAATGAGATCTACAAAGCTTCCAGTGAAGGCCTGAATTTCTTGGATTTCTCTCTTCAAGTCCGGGGTTACAAGATCTAACTTCATGGCTTCAGAGAGGGAAATAGTTTTCTTTGTTTCAGGATGAGAGAACTGACAGAGGCTTAAGGTCTCAACTCTTCTGAGTTCCTTGGCTAAGTCTTCATCAATGATGCCATGTTTAAAGGCATTATCAACAGAAAGTCTCATTCCAGATATATGGTGAATGATACCTCCGTCTACCACCTGCTTTGTCAACAACTGAATGGCCTCATCTCTCTCCAAAAGTCCTCTGTCAATGGACTGCATGACTGTTAAAGGGGCCTTGCTGTCAGGGTCCATAATTCCAGTTGTTTCCATTTGTAAGCTAATTAATCTCTCCCTAACCGTGTTTTCAGCATCTCTGCCTTTGGAAGCTTTCTCCAGATTTATAAGCTCTGGCTGGTCAGCACTGTCCACCAAGCCAAGATTTGAGGCTAAAGTTACTGAAACCTTTTTGCCTCGTTTCAGGTCAATGATTCCACCAGTCACCACCTGCCTCTCTAAAATTCTGGTGGCTGTTTGTGTGTCAAGAAGTCCAATGGCAACTGCTTCCTTCACAGAGCACAGTGTGTGGGTACGAGGGTCTAAGACACCACTTATAGCTTTGTCTGCCATGAGGACATTGTGCAACAACTTCTCATCCATCAGACCTTCATCAATGACTTCTTCAGTTGTCAAAGACTCGCAGGTCTGAGAGTCAAAGAATCCCCGAAACATGTTCATCTTTCCCATAAGTTTCACAGCAGTGTGACTGGGCACAAGGCCTCGGGCTATCGCTTCACTTAGCAAGAGCTTTTGGCCTGTCTGTTCATGAAGGATACCACCCTCTACTAATTGTGCAGCTAATGTATTCAGGGTAGCCTCTTCAAGCAATTCTGAAGCAGTACTGCATGGCAGGGAAGTTTCACTGCCATCAGCTTCCTTGTCTGTCATCATTCTGCTACCACCTGCCATGCTGTGACTTTCTGGACTTTGTTGATGGTCATCCCTACCCAAAGGTGACTTACTTAATGCTTTCTTCTTGTCCAGAGAATGAATATCCTTATCCTTTTCAGACCTGAGTTCCGATTCTAAAGCTAGAGTTTTCTTGACTTGGAATTGTGACTTTTTGCTTTGGGGTTTTATGAGAGGTCTTCCAGTTTCACCTAGAGTATATTCAGTTTCAAGTGTGTTTGCTTGCTCTTTCTGACACACCAAGGAAGTCTTTCTGAGAATCTGCCATTCTTCTTTTAGTGACTCAACAGAAAGCAGGTCTTTGTCCTCCCCCACAATCACATCTGCTTTCTCAGGAGGTATTGTAAGGAGAAATTCTCTATTGACATTTTCTCTGGTAGACACTTCTATTTGGTCTTCCTTTTTGGTACCAAACAACTGTCTTTTAAACTCTGATTTGACTTTATCTATGACCTTCAAAGTATCAACATTTGGGTTTCCCCCTTTTTGTTGCCCTACAAACAGGTCCATTTGGGGGTTCTCTATAGAAGAGCCTTCTGCTTCTACAATGGTCTTTTTGCCTTTTGCTTCAGTGCAATTCGCCTGATCGGCATCTTCTTTGTTTTGAGAAGAAAACTGGAACTCACATGACCTCACAGCCAGCTCATCGCAGAAAGTTTCTGTCATCTTCACATTCACTGCTTTTTGTAATTTCTCAGCAGCTTCTGGCCTCTGATGCCCACTGCCAAACACTTCTGGAGGACCTGCTTGATCACCTCTTGCTGTCAGTGCCTCCATCAGCTCATTGTCCAACAGGAGCAGCCTCTGCCCATCCCTCGCGTTAATGTAGCTGTGAGTCATCAGCTGAAACAGCAGCTTCTCCTTATGGCTTGCGGCACCCTCGGTTTGGCCTGTGCGGCACAGCACATCTGCCTCTGCAGGATTCGTGTTCAACTTGCCTCGTTCTAAAGAGTCTGCTAACTGCATGTGGGGCATCACATCGGGGATGCAAACTGATTTCAAGTTATTAGCAAGACTTTTGTCTAGCATACCATTTTCAACTGCTTTTTCCCAGGACCAAATCTCTGTCGTTGCTGGTAGAAATACGGCTTTAATATGTTGTCGGTCACTAAGAATTCTATGAGCTAGTTCTGTAGACACAATACCTTGTTCCAGGGCATCTGTGATTGGGAGAATCTCTCCAGACTCAGGCCATAGCAACCCCATGAATGACCAAAGGGACTCCAGAATCACAAGGGCAATCTTAGCAGTTACCAGATCATGGCTCACTGCTTCATCCACCGTCAGCCTACGCCCAGTGACAGTATCTATGATCCCTCCTGTCTGAAGCTGCCTTATGAGGAGAGCACAGGCCATATCTTGGTCAATCAAGTTATGTCTCACAGCCTCTCCCACTGTAAGTCTGTGTCCTGTTCTTGGATCTACTATGCCTCCAGCAAAAAGCTGAGCTTCCAGCAGCCGGACAGTAACCTGCCTATCTATCAGCCCTTCCTGAACTGCACGGAAAATGCTAACTTTCCGGCCTGATTTCAAGCTCACCATTCCCCCTGCCAACTGCTTGACAGGCAGCAATTTCAATCCTGATTCCTGATGGACAATACATCTCTGCATCAGATCCAGTAAATCTATTTTCTCGGCTGTGTTTGGGTCTATCAAGTTCTTGGATGATCTCAGGTGGGACTCTAACCCTGAGTGAAGCCATGCAGAAATGAGGCCTTGGTGAAGAGCCTCCTCTAGGTTAATACAGTTCTCATCATTGGGGAGACTGAAACCTCCAGTTGCCAGGTGAGCTTCTAAGATTTTCAGTCCAACTTTCTCACTGATTATTTTCTTTTCAATTGCTTCCGCCACAGAAAGAGGGCCTTTGTTTTCAGTGAGCCTGCTGATTGAGGACAGGGCATTCTGTAGCTCTTGGAGCTGCTGGTACATCTGGGGACTAACGAGGTTTCTGGCTAGGCCCTCCTCCAAAGACAGCTTTTCACAGGTCTCGGGGGCAATGAGGCCAGACAGGATAACCTGGGATTCCAGGAGCACCAGGCCTGTGTCTTGGTCAATGAGGCCCTTTTGCATTGCTCTGAAGATGGGAAATATCTCCACTGTGCCTAGGTCAATCACCCCAGCCACTGCTCTGCAGCCCTACAAGAAAAAAGGAATAAGAACACTGAATCAGAGAAGCACAGTTGTTGAAAGGAGTCATTCAAAGAACTACAGTAGATCAAATTCCGATTACAAGAAAAACCCAGCCTGGGATGAGCCCCAACCTGTAGGAAACGTCCTGAAACCTGACAGTGTTAATACTAAAAAAGATTTTTTCTAATCTATAGAATGTTTAACATAGAAGTCTACAGAGTACCCAAGGGATGGTAGCATTAAGCATATCTGAGTGACAAGCTCTACAAAGTAGCAAGCAAGGAAAGTGAGGAGACAACTATTTCTGAGACTAAATCACCAAAAAGGCTCTTACAGACATACCAGTTCCCCCAAAGTGAGAATTCGACCTCATATAACAACTTCTCAGGGTTGCAATCCATGCAGAAGACTCTTGAAGTAGCACTTCCCTGCTGATGAGTTCAGCGGGACCGGTCCACGGGGTCAGAAGAGAGACATAAGCAGCCCAAGAGCCACACAACAGCTGTGCAGCTAGTAGACGGCCCCATGTACGTTACTCGGGCAGGTGCTGAGCACCTAGGGTGGTCACATTTTTGATGGCCAATGCTAGCATTTGCCATGGCAACAGCTCCGAGTTAAATTAGCTCTAGGAATTGGAAGCAGCAAGTCAAAGAAGGAGCAGACTAGGGTCCCTTGACTCTGAAACCACTAATAAATTTTCCTCTAATCCAGGCTAGAACAGGTAATACAGTAATCACAATGATGGCTACTATTTACTGGGCACTTAATATATTTATTAAGCAGTGACAGTTAATCCTCACAACAATCCTATGAAGGAAATTAATTTTTAGTTTGCAGATAAGAAAATGAGGTACACAGAGATTAGGTAACTTGTCCAAGGTCACAAAACAAGTGAGTTCCAAAAACAAACCAAAGGCTGACTCTAAATTTCAAGCTACTCCCTCACCAGTCAGATCCAGGGGAGCAGGAAGAGTAAGCACAGTAGAGTTCCATCTTACAAAGGAGTTCAGTACTAAGGACACAGCAAGCCTTACACACTGTCAAAATCATCCGTATAAAAAAGCCTCAAAGCAGTTTCTGAAGAATTCCTATCTTGAAGCCTTTCAAGGCAGAATGTTATTCAGAAGTTAAATCATTCAAGTGTTTTACCACTCAGAACACATCACTTTTATCACTCTCCAACTTTCTACTTCCTCTTGCTAGTGTTCAGCATCTTCATCTTCCATACATGCTTATACCTGTCCCTCTTTGATCAGTATTACTTAATTGTCCTTATTTAACTCTTATCCATGGAAGATATTACTGAAGCAACTGTCAGTCGCCTCCTTGCCTCCCAGAAATGGACTTCATTTCTGTCTCGGTGAGAAGCAAGCTCCACAAAAGCAGGTGCTTTGCCCATTGGATGTCTAGGACTAGTACCAGCAGTTCAAGAAACAGTTGATGAATAAATGAATAAACTGATAAACAGTAAGGAAATCCTTAAAATCATTAACCTACTTTGCCCAGATTTTAAGAATATGCCCTGAGAATTTCGAACTGGATTAGCTGCATACTATCAGAGATGGAGAGTAGATAGCAAATGAGGAACCAGATCAGGGCTGCATCTTCATCTTACTATATTTGTTCAAATAATGGAGTAACTGAGAATTCTTCACACTATTTAAAATATTATATTATGTGTTATTCTTCATCCTCCCTTTGTTTTTTGACCCAGGATGTAGAGTTTAACTTGCATAAGGTAAACGTATGTTATGTGAATCTACCAGCTATCTCGTCTGTAGGGACTGAAGGGAAAATCCCACTGTGGTATGTGACTTTGAAATATATGAAAAATTCCATTTACAAAATTCATATAAAGGCTATTCAGAAGCAGACAATATGACAAAGAAAGAGATTCTTTGAGAGATGTTTAATTTCTTCTGTGAGTTCATGGACTCTCAGACATGCTTATATTGAAAAAACACCCAGAGTCTAGCCAAAGAGAAAAGACTGTTCCTTCTAACACCCTCATAATTGGAGGACAGGCAAGAATCACTGAGCTGGGAAATGATCCAGAGAAATTCATTTCAGCCCCACCAAACACGAGCATTCTGACCTACACAAGCAGAAGATGATAGAGGGAGAAGAGGAAAGAAAACATAAAAGGCTCTACTTACCAGAGTTGCAGGGTGTGCCTTGGGCAGATAAGAGAGAGAGCCTTATGGAGCAGCTCAGCCGTATCGCACACACAGTGTAAGCTTGGTGTTAGCGTCCAGCATGCGACTGTTTGTTTTTTGCAAAAAAGAACCCCAAACAGGTCGTCCTCTTTTCCCTTTGTGCATTTGTGCTTAAACTCCAAAGGGTTAGTTAAACTTGTAAGCAAGGATGTCAGTTAATCAGAACAATACTTCACATGAAACACACGAACGGTAACAGGGGGACACATCATGCTCAATGTAGTGGTGCTCAGCAGCTTGACTTTCTTTCTTTCTTTCTCCCCTTTTTTAACCTTTCAAAATGAGAACTGGATGTTCTCAGCAAGCGATTTTGTTAAAACTCTTCATGTACTCCCTTATATGGTGAAGCAATAAGCCATTAGAAGTGGGTTACCTCACAAACAGAGAGCTAGACCAGCACGTTCATTTTGGAAATCTGCAATCAAATAAATCACAGCCGGTTCTACATTGTGGCCTTTACAACTCCAGCTCCTGCTATACAAATTTCAGGATCAGAATCAAAGCATATTTTGTCTAAATATCATTTTGAGCATTATCTAGACCAAATCTGATTGCCACAGGAGCTTAAATTGCCTCACAGAATTTGGCCATTGCTTCACAACATAGGAAATAAGCAGGCAAACACACATATATATCCTAGAGACACATGTATATAATATGGTAAGTTTACATATACACACAAGTATCCAGGAAGAACTGAGGACAACCAGCAGGAATATAACAACTTCCATGTGGTCCAGGCAATGAACACGGTGGTAACTGGTAAAGATGTCACATGATGGGGTGACTATGGATAAGGGGAACCAGCGTCTCAGTCAGTGCAGCTAATCCACCAGTTTGTTTTGGAAATTGACATTTCTCATTTATTTAGTAGATAGGAAAAAAAAGTATGGGGGGGAAGAGGTCCACAGCCTTTACTTCCCAATATTCAGAACTCCCTGCTGTCTTTTGAGTGACAATGCCACAGAGTAACCATGTTGCCTTCTGATCAGATATGACACAAAATTCAGGTTCTCCTTGACTGTGGTCTGCCACAAAATGCAAGATGACACAATGGTGAAGCAGGTCTAAAGGATTAGCCATGTGCACCTTCTAGTGATTCTGACTGACCAACACATCGTGGAACCCCAGTAAAGAAACACGAGACAAATGGCTGCTATGGTGAGGTTAAAAATTAAGTCACACTGGTCATGGAAAGCTAGTGATCATGACTCTCAATCAGCAAAGCTGCAGTCATACTGTTCCCAAGTTACCTTTCCAACACCTGGGGAGAAAAAGTCAAAGTACCTTTTGTTCTGTCTGCTGGGCCAGCTGGCTCTGGAGTTGCTGAAGCTGGTTTGCTGAACCTTCACAAAGGTCATGGTAAGTCTTACTGAGGGCATTCAATTGCTCAGATATCTGTTCTTTCTCTTTTTCTGAGAGCCTAGAAGATGAAGCATTAAAGCTCTTTTAGAGAAAGACCTTTTCCCCCAATTCTCCTCTATTATTTCAAAATGACGTCTCCACCTTGGATAGTATTCTTCTTTGTCACTGTTTATGATGGATCAGTCTCCCATACTCACTGAACACTTTGGCATCTAGCTCATAGTTTTCCTGTCTGTCTTAGACTGAGTCATGATTCTTGCTGATGTCAATGCTCATGCCACCAATTATCTAACACTCTATACCTATAGTCCAGCGAACTTCCCAATCCAAATGGCCTCCAGGCCACTTCAGCGTTATCCAAACTTGGAAGCTGCCATCCTCTAAAATTATTCCACTTCTGACATTTTAAACTTCAAGAATCTACTATCTGATTATCACTTCTGATTATAATCCTACCTGACTTTCTTTCTTTACTCTTATATCTCTTCTCTTTTAAAAATGAAATATCTTGAAGAGACAAAAGAGAAGAACACAACAAACTCATTTATTCATTACCTAACTATCCAACTTTCCAAAACTTTAGTATTTTACCAGATTTTCTTCAGATCCTTTTCTTGAATCTGGTGATTCTGCACATTCCTTTTCTCATTCTATCAATACATTGTGTTTCTGAGACTGAATCTTATGATTCATCTTAAAACTACCTGTCGACTTACTGAGATTTCCCAAACCTTCTTTGACCTCTCCATTTCTCTTAATCCATCTATTATCTTTAACTTCTTCTCATTAAAGCCCAGATACACAGTCTACCTTCTCGATCAATCCCTCACTGTTATCGTTGTACTTTCTCCTCACTAACAAGACTCCAGCCCCAGATCGATCAAACCCTTCAACTTCCCTGATCCCACATGCAGACCAAGTCTATCTAGTGGGGGGATTCCAAAATCATGTAGAAGTCCTCCTGGTTCAACCACTACCAGACTTCAATGCTTCCTGACAATCCTCTTGGCACCCACTCTAACTTTTAGCAACAACCTCTTTACCTATTTCAAAGAGAAAATACAGACCACTGGGCACTAATTCTCTTAATTTCTGACTTTACTTCTGGCATATTTACCTGTATCTCTATACCTTCCCTGGAGAAGGCAATGGCAACCCACTCCAATACTCTTGCCTGGAAAATCCCATGGACGGAGGAGCCTGGTAGGCTGCAGTCCCTGGGGTCACTAGGAGTCGGACACAACTAAGCGACCTCACTTTCGCTTTTCCTTTTCATGAACTGGAGAAGGAAATGGCAACCCACTCCAGTGTTCTTGCCTGGAGAATCCCAAGGACAGGGGAGCCTCGTAGGCTACAGTCCATGGGGCCGCACACGACTGAGCGACGACACACACACCTTTACTTGACTTTTGACCATTTCCTTCTTTTTGGAATTCTGTTCTCCCTTGGCTCTGAGGTTTCACTCATAATTTCCTCTTACTCCTCTAAGGCTCCTTCACAGGCTGAGAAGCCCTTGAACCCTTGTAAGATAATCCAGTCATGGTTTTTACTATACTAATCTCTATCACTTCAAATTTCTCTCATAAATTCTAATTTACACATACAGCTGCCAGTGGAAAACTTTAGTGGAACCCTTGAGGCATAAATAATGCACCAGGGACTTCCAAACATATACTAGAGGTTTATCCTCTGGTGTCCTGTGGGCTCTTCAGATTCAAAATATCTGAAACTAAAGTGGCCTTCTTACCCCTCAAGCCACACCTCTCCTGTATTCCCTATCTCGTTGAGCGGCATCACCAAATGTCCAGTGGTCTAAGCCAGAAACCTGGGAGTTACATTCGATCATTTTTATTTGTCACAAAGCCCTGTGAGTTCATCATCCTTAATATCTTTTCAATCTTTGTCTCCTCTCCACCTCATCATTTCTTGCCTAAATTGTCAGAACAGCCTCTTACCTGGTATCTGAGGCCTCTACTCTTGCCTCATGTCTATTCATTCTCTATGAAACTGTTTTAGAAATCTTTATGAACAGCCTGATCAGGTTTACAAGCCCTCCTCATAGCTGGCACGTAAAATGCAAATTCAGCATGAACCACAAAGTTCTTCATAATCTGACTCCTGCCACCTTGAATTCTCCAGCCTGAGTTCTCATCATGACCCTGAGTTTGAGTCAGTAAGATCCAGTCCTCTAGATGTGCCACAGTATCTCATTTATGACTCACTTATGACCGTGCTTGGCCAAGAAGATCTGTGAAGTTTTAATGGCCTCAGAGACTTGCTCCCTCCTGGTTGTCAGCTCCTCTGTCAGAACCTATGGAGTAGAAGAAAAGAGAAAACTTCAGAGCCCAAGAAACTGAAGAATCAAAAGTCATTTGAAATAAAATAAAATCCTAGGGAAAAAACCTAGCTTAGGTAAGATTTTCATTACCACTATCTAGAGTGATTTAGAAAGCAGAAACACAAATAAGATGACTTCTTCAGTTTCTTTAAGTCCTGGAAGCTAACACTTACTGGGATAATAATCATTCCTGGGTGGCCCATATGTGCCTTATATTATCCCACCTAATGAGTAATCTCATATTATACTACCCAGAAAGTGATAGAGGGAACTTCCACTCACCTGTTGTTCTAAGATAGCCTTTTCAATGTCTGTTGATTCTTTGGTCTGGGGTGAGGTAGCTTTGCTTTGTGTATTCTTTGCTAGGGTAGATACCCAGCCCAAAAGTTCTTTAACCTTCTCCACATGCTCCTGTTTTTCCTCCTCTACCACTTTCTAGAAGAGGAAATAGAAAATCAGTATCTTGGTCAATGTCTTACTAGACAGGCCTGATTCAGAGTTCCTAAAATAAAGATATTAAAGTTACCTTAATCAGTACCTCTAATAACCCCAAGTTAAACATAATTTACCCCACCCACAGCATTGTTCACCAGTGCCTATGTGATGCTAATAGCTAAGTTCATTATATCTAGGTTGGCTCTTTTCTTAGAAAAGCATGCTATTTTCCTATGGGATGTGCAGTCAATAGTTATTTACTAATTTTAAGAAGCCCTTCACATATAGCATCTTATTTTCATAATTCTTAGATTTTCAAGTGAACAGATGGACATCTACAGAGATTAAATGAAGTATGTACTGACATAAAGGAAATCTTTGACCAATTTATGTAGGCAAAAGTTGGTACAGGTTAATGTTTCCAAGACATTTCTTTTGTTAAGAGTTGTTGAATACGTGGAAGCTTATTTTGCAAAAACACAGATTTTTTAATTACAGAAAGACTGCAAACTCATTACAACAAATTCAAATAATCTGAAATGCATAATATATGTCCCTTTAACCTAATTTCCCCAGGAATTTGGTACAGATATTTCTAAACTTGTTTTTATGCTCATTTTGTACCTCTGTGGTACACACTCTTGTTTTTCCTGAAATCGTAATTATACATAGAATTCAAACTTGTTTTTTTCCTTCAAATAATGTACTATAAGTATCTTTCTGTCAGTTCATTTAAATCTACTTCATTATTTTTAACAGTTTCATAGCATTCTACCATATGGAATTTGGATATCTCCAATATTTCCCTTTAACAAATTATGCTTTATTAAGGACTTCTCTTCACAGCTCTTTCTTATGCTTATAATGTTTCTATAATAACAAAACCTGGAAGTGGGAGTGTTGGACACAAGACAGTCAGTCCTCACTAGTCTTCACTAGTCCTCATTATTCACTACAAGGTTGTCGTGTGCCTTAAAGAGAAAATGTGCTTTAATAAGATTCGTTCAGGTGGGAGCTATGCTTCTCTTAGATATGAGTTCAGTGTTAGTGAATCAGCAAGATTTATTAAGTAAAGTCCTGGAGAAGGGCACGACAACCCACTCCAGTATTCTTGCCTGGAGAATCCCATGGACAGAGGAGCCTGGTGGACTATAGTCCATGGGGTCGAAGTCAGACACAACTGAAGCAACTTAGCACACAGGCATTAGGTAAAGTGCTTTTAAAAAAACCACACATACAACCAGGTTGTATGTTATCCATCGACCAAAAGTTGGCAGGAACCTAACCCTGTGTTCCTGTGGGTACAAGAATTCTCTAATTTGCAGTGCACACAGCAACTTGGTGGAACTCAAGTACTGTGAACAATGGACATCAGCTATGTGTGCATTTTAAATCTTGGTAGATGAGGTACAGGACTTGCTGGACTCACCTCCTCCTCCTCCAGCCGCCGGAGCGCATCACTGATGTACTTTACATGCTGAGTTGTTAAGGTCACCAATGCTGTGTAGCGAGTCCTTAAGTCCATGAACTATGATTAAAAAAAAACAATTTAGATAAGTTATCTGCCAGAAAAGTCAATTTAAATAGTTGACAATAAGAGGAAGTTTTCATGAAGTCAAACGCTCAACAGTAATCAAATCATAAGGCCCCGAAGAGTGAATCCTTCGTTGAGGACAGTATACACATCCTTGCCCACCCTCTCCTTTCACCTCTTGCGTGATGGCATCTGAAGAGGAGAGCATGCGACGGCGCTTGCCCGGGGATTTCTGTTGCGATTCCACAAAGGCCTTGTATGTCATCAGCTGTAATTCATAGTCCTGGAGAGGAAGACACGGAACTGCATTTACACCGGGCTTAGGGCTCACACGTATCATGCAGTAGCATGGCAGCATTTCCATGGCGATGATCCTTTAGCATTTGGATGATCCTTTAGAACAGAGGTTAGCAAAGTTTCTGAAAAGGCCATACCATCTACTCACTTCTGCCACTGCAAGTGAAAGCAGCCACAGACAGTAACTAAAGGAAAGAATGTGGCTGGGTATGATAAAACATAACTTAGAGACACTGCAAGCTGAAGTTCATATAATTTTCCTGTGTTGTGAGGTATTATTATTATTTTTAATACCCTTTTCCCATGGGCCATATAAAACAGGTGGGCAAGCTGGAGTTAGCCTGTGGATCAGGTCTGCTGACTCCTAAGCTGGCAATTTGTTGAATGCTGACCATATCCTTAATCTCACACACAGGGTGACTGAGGCCCAGAGACAGGAAGTGAGTCTCCCTAATTAACTCAGTGGGTGAGCAACACCGCCAGGACTGGAATCAGTCTTCCATCCATCCCTAAACTAATGCTCTTCTCGTGTCGCCATGCTATCCTATCGCTTCCTCTGCAATCTTTAGAGTGCTGCCCTCTTTCAGGCCCTCTTCAGGGCTCACAGGATGCTGCCACAGCCTCCTGTTCTCCTTCTCAGACTCTCACCTCTGCCATGCTACTGGAATAACTTTTCTAAAGTCAAAAAGATAACCACTACATTTCCCTGTTTGAAAGTTTTCAATGACTTAGAGCAGATCTCCTCAAATACCAACATTCACCTGGGGATCTTGTTAAAATGCAGCTTATGCATTTCTGAGTAGCTCCCAAGTGATGCCAATGCTCCTGGTTCAAAGACCACATTTTGAGGAGCAAGAATAGATGGTAAAGACAAAGGAACTGAACAAAGCCTTTCATGGGTTGACCCCAATCTCCTCTCTCAGTTTTCACAGTCACTGTTTCTCATGTATGATACAATTTCTAGCTATACCAGGATAGCCAGAATTTGCTATTTCCTTATATAATCATTGTATTTTATCCCTCTGTGCCTTTAATTATGAAGTTCCTTTCGCCTGGAATGTCTTGCTTTCTGTTGTCAATTTTGAAAATTCTAGGCAGGAGAAAACTACTGACTGAGTGCTTAAGCAGTCTATTGGGAAAAAAAAGGCTTCACCAGTGGCTCAGCAGTAAAGAATCTGCCTGCAATGCAGAAGCTACAGGAGCCACAGGTCCAATCCCTGGGTCAGGAAGATCCCCTGGAGAAGTGCATGGCAACCCGCTCTAATATTCTTGCCTGGAGAACCCCATGGACAGAGGAGCCTGGTGGGCTACAGTCCATGGGGTCACAAAGAGTCGGACACAACTGAAGTGACTTAGCACAGTAGTATTAACAACCAAATACTAATAAAAATAAAAGCATGTGCTATCATTTACTGAACGTATTTTAATTTTAAGGCATTGTCCTATGTATAAATTATCACATTTAATCTTCGCAATCACTCAGTGAGGTAGCTACTATTCACAATTTTGGAGACATAGCAACAGAAACTCTAAAGGGTAAATGTTTGCTCAAAGTCTAAAGTCTGGAAAATGGCAAAGCTAGGATTTGAATTCAATTCTTTGTGATACCATGTCTCCTGTTATTAACTAAAGAAATGTGTTCATTAAAAAACTATTTGCTGAGCACCTGCTATGCTCTTGTCATTGTTCTGAGTGCTACACACATAATGGGGAACAAGTCAGAAAAAACTTCCCTCCCCTGGAACTTCCACTCTAGTGGGAAGGCATGTGATAAACAAATCAATATAGAAGAATCTCAGGTCAGTTTCCTTTAAAGACCTTATCAGAGAAATAGGGAGTAGGGAGCCAGATCTTGCATAGCCTGATAAACTATAAAAGAATTTAGAATTTCAGTATGAGTATGACAAGAAGTCATGAGACAGAACTCCGGGCAGGAGAGTGACAGGATCTCGTCTATCATGTTTCCGCAATGGCAAGGTAAACATTTCCCTCACATTTTAGTATCGCTAAAATTGGAAAATGTCTCACTTGGCATTTGCATAATTGGTGGAGTTTCCCCCTTTCAGGCAGTACGTAAAGTAACGTGGCTCATAATCAACAGTGTCTGAGGTTCCGTGACATGTGGTATGTTCTTACAAAGTGAGTCTGGCTACTGTGTGGGAAAAGAGCCTGAGCGGGCAGGAGCAGAAGTGAGAGCGCAGCTCCAGAAGGTTCTTCACTGAGATGTGAACCTGGGAAGGGGGTGGGAGGGGCGGTGAGGGGTAGTCAGATCTGGGAAACACGGCAAGACGGACCCAACTAGTTCAGACTGCTATTAAACATAAAGTTTAAGGTGAAGAGAAGAGTGGAGAATGACTCTTTGGGCTTTTTTTACCTCAGCAGTAAGGAAAATGATGACACTATTTCCTGAGATATGCAAGACAGTGAGAAGTGTGTTGAGAAGAAAACCCAAACATTCTGTTTTTCACATGGCAAGTTTGAGAGGCCTGTCATTCATCCATTCGGGACTCAAATGGAGACTCCTTGAAACTCATTTCTTGTCTGGTACCTCTCTGAGCATCCCCAAATATGTGCCATGTCAAACACACACCTGCATTAACTTAAAGATGGAGCAGAAGAGATCTGCTTGCTTGTCCAAAAACAAACCCTCCAGAAACACACAGATCTTCAAGCTGGAGACTATTTATGTTATTTTTGGGACTGGCAGCATTACCTTTACAGTGGTGGAGTACTGCTGGGAAAATTTTTGACACTGGTCCAGTTTTGTCTGATTTCTCTCAATTTCTGCAAACAGTTCCTAGGAACCAAAACATCACAACATTTTATAATTGTCATTATCATCACTGAAACAGATGAGCATTTATTATGTTCTAATGCAGTGGTTTTCAAACCTTAGCTGTGTCCGAATCACCTAGAACACTGGATAAATCATAGATTGCTGGGTCCCACTTCCACAGTGTCTGACTCGATAGATTTGGGCTTGAGTCTGAGAACTATTTCTAACATGTTCCCAAGTGATGCTGAAGCTGCTACTCTGGCTGTCAACACTTTGAAAATCACTGTTCTAAGTAATTTACATGTATCATTTCATTTAATCCTAACTACAAAAACCTTAAGAGGGCAGTTGAACAAATAATGGACTATATGCATTTTACTGCTGAGGAAAGCAGAATACTAAGAGATTAAGCAACCGGTTCAAGCTCTCATAGTAAGTAAGGGAGCCAAAAAAAAAAAAAAAAATCCCTCAAAATACCAACATATAAAAACAGTTTTGAATGAAATAATTTCCTTCAACTTACAGCCTCCCTGGGTTTTCATTTCCTATATTCTAATCCCAGCAAAACAAGACGCAACGTTGACCCTCTAGTGCTTTCAATATATACTCACGGGAACTCAGGATTGGAAGGGGCCTTCCAATCTTGGAAGGCCCTAATGCAAAACCAGTATCTAGTGACCATTCTGCTTGAACCCTTTTCAGAAGAGGCTCAGAATGTCTTGATATCAGGGGGGAAGTCAACTGCTAGTTGCTTCCCCCTGTGACTTCCACTGGGCCATGGCCACACCCACCGTCTGCTGGCTGAGCTGCTCCGAGAGTACTCTGCTGTCCTCAGCCTGGCCTGGCTTCATCATTTCCTGCTGGGCAGTGGTTTCCTCAATCCATTTGATGAGAGTTCCATGGCAGGCTCGGTAATCTCCCAGGACTTCCTGGATACTTTCTAGCTCAGATTGGCTGCAGAAGCAAAGGGAAACTGCTATCAGATATCTTGGTCTAAATACAACTAAGTAAACAAGGCAATTCCCTCTTTAGCCCAGCCAGGCCTCCAGCTGAGCTTGACCACGAGGAATACATCTTTATTTTGAGGGAAGAGCAATGCAGCACTGAGAGCCATGCCTACTCCCAGTAATCTGTGGGGAGAAGGGAGTAGAAACCAGGCGTGCACTGCGGACCTGCAAACTGTTTTGAACACTGGCATCCCGTGATAATCCTTGTCAATTTTTTCACCTATGTTGCCAAGGATTACTGGGGTTGCCAATAAGGTAGTACTGCCTGCACACTTTGGTCTCCTGGCGATAGAGGACCTGTCAGAGTGTACAGCCATGATTTATGACTCACTGTGGTTTCTTGGGGAGAAAAGTAGGGGTAGAGTGGGTGAAAAAGAGTAATTACTCTTAATTCCAGTAAAAGCTTCTTATACCACTTTTGTTAGTCTAACTAGCTTTGGGATAATAATTCATTTATAGAGAATTAATCCAAACTTACATGAATCTCTATCACCCCTCTCCCTATATATTTTCCTAACTAACCTGGTCTCAGATAGGTAGTTTTCTGTCTTTCCTATTCAAATCAGTCATCAAAAGCAGAACCTCAAGTAACAGATAAAAACATAAAATTAGCAAACAAAAAGGAAGCAAGAAATTCTGCAAAGCCCCACTATGAATAATGACTCATATTAAGTATCAAAGCTAGGGGATTCTCTGGTGCTCCAGTGGTTAAGGCTCTGTGCTACCACTGCAGGGGATGCAGGCGTTACCTGGTCAGTGAGTTGATGCTTATTTAAAGGCAGGAGTCAGTCAGGATGGGGTAGAAATTAAGTGGCAGTGTGAAATTAAGTGACAGTATACATTCTGGACAACATTCTGACCAATCTCTGCCTTTAAATAAGCATACACAGAAATAACTCTATTTTCATTTAAAACCTAGTTTCTGAACCCTAGAGAAGAAAAGGGTGGGGCCGTCACTCACCGGGTCTCGAGCTGGGCAATGACCCGGTGCCAACGGTCCTGTAGCTGGGAGCCTTTTTCCTGACAGCGCTCCAGATCCAGGTTCCGCTCTGGGGTCAGACGGCTCAGCTGCTCTGCCACCACCTTGGCCTTGCCAATTTCCTCATCCAGGACTGAAAACACTGAATTCTTGTCCTTCGCATCACTAAGCCAGTGCTATAAAAGTACAAGCAAAGCACCAGGTTAAATATATTCCATGCTAAAGCGGACTCAGACTAAGGAACAAAACAGTTCATTGTCTACAGCTGGCTCCATGTTACATCTGTGATTCATAACCAGACTCTGCAGTGTTTGTGCCAGAAATGCCTCCATAGTCCTGAGGCACACTAGGCAGCCAGTGGAGAAAAGTGCAAGAATGAGTGTTTGAAACCTGACTCTACCACTTAAAAGCTATGAAACCATGACAAGTCACTTAGCCAATCTGAATCTTGGCATTCTATCTGTACACAGAGGTAAAATTCCCTCCTCTAGCCACCTCACAGAGTTGCTTGTGAGCATCAAAGGAGGTAAGAGCTAAGTGATTTACAAACTTACAACATAACCATTGATTGTATCCAATTAAACTATGACTTTACTGGGGAGAAAAGGGAAAAAATAAAGAGAAAAGCATGGTCCTTTATCTCCCTTTTGTAGTTAGATATATGTCTCAATCCTCTCTTCTTTGGACCCACATAAAAAGACATTAAATATAATATTCTGCCTAATTCGAACGCAAACTTTAATCAGTGGCATGCCATCCAAAACTGCATTTCTCTGCTAACCCCAAACAATGAGTATGTTGTCAAACTAGGAACTAGGAGAAACCAACCCGTAATGTAGACCGATGGGACTCCAGAGCTGAGAGATCTGCTGGCACTGCTTCTTCTTGACTCAGCTTGATTTCATAACCTTTGACTAAGAGTTCAGCATCCTGGATGCTACGCACTATAACATCGATTGTCTTCAGCCTGTGAGGATAAAATCACTTCCATTAATACATGCATTTTAAGAGCTGGGCTTCAGACCTGGAGCACTACCAAGAGATTCACCAATATAACTGTCAAAATCAACTTCATCATTACTAAATGATGACACGGTTTCATAAAAACAAGCATAATATATGTACTGCCAACTTAAGTCAATTAAAATACAGTTTGGGGGACACTGGGACACACACACACACACACATGCATACACATGGTGGGGGTCTCACAAGAAAATAGTCTTGAGGACAGAAACCCACTCAAAACCATGAAGACTCTAAGATCTCCTCAAGGTCATAGGCAGGGATGTGTGGGTAGAGGGAAGACCCTCAAAGCCTAATACTGAGTTGAGATAAAAATTTTTCTTTCTTTAGTGTCCCTTTCTCTGTTTTAAAAAGAAGTATCTAATCAAAGAGAAATAAGATTCAAAATAGTCATAAAACTGCAAATCAACTCCCCTTCTCCCCTTCTGTATTCCCAGCATTTGATCATTGCAGCCCACATGAACCCACTCCATGTTATTTTGAACTAAAGCCAAGGTTTCTTTTTATGAGTACAAGCTCTTCAAGACCTGCAATCTCCCTGAATTGTTCATGAAACATTCCAGGTACATTTTTCCCCCCATCTGAATGGCAAACATTGCCCTCTTGACCCAGATTCTCACTCACTCACTTGTTTAAATAGATAGTGGAGAGACCATACACATGGTCCATTTTTTCCACCAGCAGATTGAGTTCTGAGCGCAGAGTTGGGACACTGGAACCAGATGGGGACTGACGGAGAAAGCTGTTGCATTTCATGGAAACAGCATCCAAGTCTGCCCTCAATTGCTGCAGATCCTCTTGGGTGTGCTATCAGGAACAAGACATACAACAAACACAGAGACAGAATTAAACCAAGAAGTTAGCAAGAAGTCCTAGTTCAGAACAGCAAAATATCAGAAACAGACCAAATGTCATCTACAGAAGAATGACGGAATAAACCAGGCAACAGCAATGAAGGCAGAGCAGGGCAAAGAATACAAACACATAAATTCTGAACACAGAATTGACTACAGACATAACTTCAGTATAAAGACAAAAAGAATTACATTAAACTCTAGATAGTAG
Source organism: Muntiacus reevesi (assembly GCF_963930625.1). Classification (NCBI taxonomy): domain Eukaryota; kingdom Metazoa; phylum Chordata; class Mammalia; order Artiodactyla; family Cervidae; genus Muntiacus; species Muntiacus reevesi. The sequence goes on from NC_089249.1 coordinate 165,290,105, forward strand.
GTTTGCTTTTTGTAATACTATGAGTTAGCAGTACTGAAACCATTATCTGTACATGTTAGAATTGAGCAATAAGTAAATTTACACTATGGATAATGTAAAGGAGGTTTTTCAGTCTGGGGGAAGGGAGTTACAAATATGGAAGAAAAGAGAGGTTAGAATAACCCCTGAGGTATTGGTTTGGAGCAGGATGGAGAGAGATATATACAAATATTTGTGGTCACATGTATGCTCTATCTGCTGAGCAGGCCTAGAGTAGATATCCCAATAGAAAGGAGCACACTCAGCACCCAATCTAGGTTCCTAAATAAAGGAACCTAAAGAAAGCAAGACTCCTTGGAGAGACACTGATCCTAGGGTTGGGGCTGGTAAAAGCAAGAGGAAGCAGGAACTGCTGAGGTGGGAGGTGCTCCAGAAAGGGCGACCATGGGTCCTCCCTGGTGGTCTGCTGGTTAGGACTCTGCGCGTCCACTGCAGGGAGCACAGATTGCATCCCTGGTCAGGGAACTAAGATCCTTCAAGCCACATGGTGAAGTCCAAAAAAGCAAAACCAAAAAAAGGCACTTATTAGGTCAACTAAAGAAATTTCAGTTAAGGTCTTAGTAACAGTAATATATTCAAGATCAGTGTCCATTTCCTGATTTTCATCACTGTCCCGTGGTTATGCAGGAGACTACCCTTATTTGTCAAAGTACATATGGGTAAACGAGCACTATGTCTGGAAGTTACTCTCCAAAACAATATTATTATTATTTTTGTATACATGTAGAAGAAAATGATGAAGCAAATGTAGAAAAATGGTAACATTTTTGGAATCCAGGTGAAGGCTATATGAGAATAAAAACTTTTCTATATCTGAAACTATTTCAAAATAATTTTTCTTTAAAAAAAGAAAAGTCCTTTAGAAGAGCTCAATATTAACCTGAATTTCTTTGAATGCTCTCTTTTGCAGGGACAAATAGATTTTGAATGACTGTAGAAAAGTTAAAAAAGAAAAAAAATTCAATATGAGAATTTGACATGCCTCTTTTTATACTGCTTATGGGGTTCTAGAGGCAAGAATACTAGAGTGGTTTTCTACCGGCAGAAAGCGAAGAAGAACTAAAGAGCCTCTTGATGAGGTTGAAAGAGGAGAGTGAAAAAGCTGGCTTAAAATTCAACATTCAAAAAACAAAGATCATGGTATCTGGTCCCATCACTTCCTGGCAAATAGATGGGGAAAAGGTGGAAACAGTGGCAGATTTTATTTTCTTGGGCTTCAGAATCACTGTGGACGGTGACTACAGTCATGAAATTAAAAGAACTTGCTCCTTGGAAGGAAAACTATAACAAACCTAGACAGCATATTAAAAAGCAGAGACATCAGTTTGCTGACAAAGATCCATATAGTCAAAGCTACAGCTTTTCTGGTAGTCATGTACAGATGTGAGAGTTGGACCATAAAGAAGGTTGACAGCCAAAGAATTGATGCTTTCAAACTGTGCTGCTAGAGAAGACTAGAGAATCCCTTGGATAGCAAGGAGATCAATCAATCCTAGAGGAAATCAACCCTGAATATTCATTGGAAGGACTGAAGTTGAACTGAAGCTCCAACACTTTGACCACCTGATGTAAAGAGCCGACTCACTGGAAAAGACCCTGACACTGGGGAAGACTGAAGGGAGAAGGAGAAGCGGCAGCAGCAGATGAGACGGTTGGACAGCATCATCAACACAATGGACATGAGTCTGAGCAAATTCCAGGGGATAGTGAAGGACAGGGAAGCCTGGCATGCTGCAGTCCATAGGGATGCAAAGAGTTGGAGACTGAACAGCAATGAACAGTGACGTGCCTCACACAGCCTCAGATCCTTTATGACCAAAGAAAATTAAACTAGGCTCTCATTCTTCTCTTAAGGCTTAGGAATTACTGAGACAGCTGAGAAAACTCACTCCTCCTCATTAGGTATTCCTTTCCATTTCCTTTAAGCCCCTAGATCAAATCTAATATTCTTCACAGAACTCTCTTGTCATACCCTAAGTAGGAATGTTCCAGCAACACTCTACATTCATACAGCAATGTTTGCTTGGAAATCTGGAGGTACACTAGGTATTCTCTAATGACATCTCTTATACTGAAATCTCTAACTGTGACTTTAACCTTTTGCTCTTCTTTCCACTATAAGCCAAAAGCAAGGACCTTTGGCTTACTTTCTTTGCATGCCCCCCAAAACTTAATAAAGCAATTAATATTTGCTGCTTTTACATCAAGAATATCACCTTACATTTTTATAGCATTTTACTTTTCCAGGAAGCTCATGGCATGTACTGTATCCCTTAACTTTCAAAACTTCTGTGACTCATATAGTTCAGTTCAGTTCAGTTGCTCAGTCGTATCTGACTTATTGCGACCCCATGAACTGTAGCACGCTTCCCTGTCCATCACCAACTCCCGGAGCCTGCTCAAATCATGTCCATCACGTTGGTGATGCCATCCAACCATCTCATCCTCTGTCATCCTCTTCTCCTTCTGCCTTCAATCTTTCCCACAATCAGGGTCTTTTCCAGTAATTCCGTTGTTCGCATCAGGTAGCCAAACTATTGGAAGTTTCAGCTTCAGCATCAGTCCTTCCAATGAATATTCAGGACTGATTTCCTTTAGGATGGACTGGTTGTATCTCCTTGCAGTCCAAAGGACTCTCAGGAGTCTTCTCCAACACCACAGTTCAAAAGCATCAATTCTTCTGTGCTCAGCTTTCTTTAGAGTCCAACTCTCACATCCATACATGACTACTGGAAAAACCATAGTTTTGACTAGACAGATCTTTGTTGGTAAAGTAATGTCTCTGCTTTTTAATATGCTGTCTAGACTGGTCATAACTTTTCCTCTAAGGAGTAAGTGTCTTTTAATTTCATGGCTGCAGTCACCATCTGCAGTGATTTTGGAGCCCAGAAAAATAAAGTCAGTCACTGTTTCCATTGTTTCCCCACCTATTTGTCATGAACTGATGGGAACAGATGCCATGATCTTAGCTCTCTGAATGTTGAGTTTTAAGCCAACTTTTTCACTCTCCTCTTTCATTTTCATCAAGACACTCTTTAGTTCTTCACTTTCTGCCATAAGGGTGGTGTCATCTGCATATCTGAGGTTATTGATATTTCTCCCAGCAATCTTGATTCCAGCTTGTGCTTCATCCAGCACGACATTTCACATGATGTACTCTGCATACAAGTTAAACAAGCAAGGTGACAATATACAGCCTTGATGTACTCCTTTCCCAATTTGGAACCAGGCTGTTGTTCCATGTGCAGTTCTAACTGTTGCTTCTTGACCTGCCTATAGATTTCTCAGGAGGCAGGTCAGGTGGTCTGGTAGTCCCATCTCTTTAAGAATTTTACACAGTTTCCTGTGATCCACACAGTCAAAGGCTTTGGTGTAGTCAATAAAGCAGAAGTAGATGTTTTTCTGGAACTCTCTCACTTTTTCGATGATCCAACGGATGTTGGCAATTTGATCTCTGGTTCCTCTGCCTTATCTAAATTCAGCTTGAACATCTGGAAGTTCATGGTTCATGTACTGTAGAAGCTTGGCTTGGAGAATTTTGAGCATTACTTTGCTAGCGTGTGAGATGATTGCAATTGTGCAGTAGTTTGAGCATTCTTTGGCATTGCCTTTCTTTGGGATTGGAATGAAAACTGATCTTGTTCAGTCCTGTGGCCACTGCTGAGTTTTCCCAATTGGTTGGCATATTGAGTGCAGCACTTTCACAACATCATCTTTTAGGATGTGAAATAGCTCCACTGGAATTCCATCACCTCCACTAGCTTTGTTCGTAGTCATGCTTCCTAAGGCCCACTTGACTTCGCATTCCAGGAGGTATGGCTCTAGGTGAGTGATCACATGATCGTGATTATCTGGGTCATGAACATCTTTTTTGTATAGTTCTTCTGTGTATTCTTGCCACCTCTTCTTAATATCTTCTGCTTCTGTTAGGTCCATACCATTTCTGTCCTTTATTGTGCCCATCTTTGCATGAAATATTCCCTTGGTATCTTAATTTTCTTGAAGAGATCTCTAGTCCTTCCCAGTCTATTGTTTTCCCCTATTTCTTTGCATTGATCGCTGAGAAGGCTTTCTTATCTCTCCTTGCTGTTCTTTGGAACTCTGCATTCAAATGGGTATATATTTTCTCCTTTGCCTTTAGCTTCTCTTCTTTTCTCAGCTATTTGTAAGGCCTCCGCAGACAATCATTTTGCCTTTTTGCATTTCTTTTTCTTGGCAATAGTTTTGATTACTGCCTCCTGTACAATGTCACAGATCTCCATCTACAGTCCTTCTATGGATGGAGATTCATTCTATCTCCATTTTCTAAGAAAGGAAACTAAGGATGAAAAGTAATTTGCACAGGGGTTTTCCCCGGCAATCCAGTGGTTATGCCTTTGCCTTCCATTGCAGGGGGCTGTGGGCTGGATCCCTTGTTGGGGAGCTAAGATCCCACATGCCTCATGGTCAGAAAACCAAAACATAAAACAGAAGCAATACTGTAACAAATTCAACAAAGACTTAGAAAGAAAAGGTCCACATCAAATACATCTTCAAAAAAGAAAGAATTTGCTCAAAGTCACAGAGAAAAGTGTACATCAGAGCCCATAGCAGAATCTGAGCCTTTCCATACTGTTTGTGGAGTCACATGACTGACAGTAACCATGTCACAGAATATAACATACGTGTAAGGGACAGAGCGGAAAATAGCAGCTCTACTGAGCAGTCTTAGAGCACCCACCTTGCTCTATATGCTTACCTCTTGTTCTGCAATCCTTAACGCATTGTCCTGCCGAGCATCTTTGTCAGTCCTAGAGCTGGCAGGGGACTGAATTCGCTGGATTAGCCTCTGTTCACACTCCTCCAGGCGCAGCCGAATATTCTTCAGCTCTGAAATGTACATCTTGGCCACAGTTTCCTCTTTGTCCTCTGTGAATGCACAAGCACAGAAGACCATTAAGCACTACAACAGAGATCAGCAAACATGGAAAAAACAGATTTACCCTGAGACAGGGTACCACTGGATCTAGCAAAGCTGATACTCCATGAATGAAAGCAAGGCCTTATATGGGGAACCTTCTGCCTGTTCCCAAATTCCCTGCATTATATACTGATCTTTAAGGTCCAAATGCAGGTCAGGAAGCAACAGTTAGAACTGGACATGGGACAGCAGACTGGTTCCAAATTGGGAAAGGAGTACGGCAAAGCTGTATATTGTCACCCTACTTATTTAACTTATATGAAGAGTACATCATGAGAAATGCTGGACTGGAGGAAGCACAAGCTGGAATCATGACTGCTGGGAGAAATATTAATAACCTCAGATATGCAGATGACACCACCCTTATGGCAGAAAATGAAGAAGAACTAAAGAGCCTCTTGATGAAAGTGAAAGAGGAGAGTGAAGATGTTGGCTTAAAACTCAACATTCAAAAAACTAAGATCATGGCATCTGGTCCCATCACTTCATGGCAAATAGATGGGGAAACAATGGAAACAGTGACAGGCTTTATTTTTCTGGGCTCCAAAATCACTGCAGATGGTGACTGTAGCCATGAAATTAAAAGATATTTACTCCTTGGAAGGAAAGCTATGACCAACCTAGACAGCATATTAAAAAGCAGAGACATTACTTTGCCAACAAAGGTCCGTCTAGTCAAGGCTATGGTTTTTCCAGTGGTCATGTATGGATATGAGATTTGGACTATAAAGAAAGCTGAGCGTTGAAGTACTGATGCTTTTGAACTGTGGTGTTGGAGAAGACTCTTGAGAGTCCCTTGGACTGCAAGGAGATCCAACCAGTCCATCCTAAAGGAGATCAGTCCTGGGTATTCATTGGTAGGACTGATGTTGATGCTGAAACTCCAATGCTTTGGCCACCTCATGTGAAGAGCTGACTTATTGGAAAAGACCCTGATGTTGGGAAAGATTGAGGGCAGGAGGAGAAGGGGATAACAGAAGATGAGATGGTTGGATGGCATCACCAACTCAATGGACATGGGTTTGGGTGGACTCCAGGAGTTTGTGATAGCCAGGGAGGCCTGGCGTGCTGTAGTTCATGGGGTTGTGAAGAGTTGGACATGATTGAGTGACTGAACTGAAGGTCCAAATACATAATTTCCACAAGAAAACAGGATAGGTTTATTAGCAATAATGAATAAAATATAGCCTTTTCTTCCACAATCTGATTTTGAGAATTCAGCTCTATGAGTTATTTGCTATCTCAAGTTTTTCTAGCAATGCAAGTGGTAAAAAGATGTGATGATACTTTCTAGTTTATATGAAGGGTCGAGCAGCACCCTTCAGGGCTCTCATTCCACCTTTCCTCTCCCTCTTCCCAAGGCACACACCGTTCTCCATGGACTTCATCAGGTGCTGGAAATGGGTTTTACACGCCTCCACCTCCTCTTCCAGGCGAAGACGGTCAGCCACTGAGAAGAGGGCCGAATCACGACTCTCCTGCAGAAAGTCTTCGTAGTGGGCCTGCAGATTCTTCATAACCTGGTGGTATTCCCCAGGTGCTGAGGAGCGGAGCTGCAGAGAAAAAAAACAGTGGACATTTCAATGGAATGGAAATGTAATACAAAATAGTGCACAAACCATATTTATAAACATGTTTATTTTTCACAAATTGAATTTGTGCATGAAATCAGCATTCGGATCAAGAAGCAGGACATTGTGAGCATCTCAGAAGCAGTCTGTGCCCTCTAGGATGTATACCTTAATGATGGCCAATACACCAGTGTTCCCCTATTCCTCACATTTATCCAAAAGGTTTTAGTTTCTAAGGTCCTCAAGCCCCTAACCCTGAAACAGTATCCCTGACTTCATTTCCCACCAACTGGGTGAGCAGAAGTCTCACAGTAATAGAACTCCCTGCTGAAAAAATAAAACTTGCCAATAGACAATAAGCCTGGGTTAAAACTTCCATAATTACCTTCTCCAGATTCCAGGTCTTTACAAGGTCAAGGTCCTTCCTCAGATAGTTCCAGGAGATAAGGCTTTTGGTATTGACATGCAGTTGATGCCAAAGGGCCATCACCTTCTGATAAGATTGCTCCACCCTACAAACAACACAAAACCTGGCTATAGCTTTTCTAAGGCCTGAGATCTTCTCAGGGAAAAAATGTGATTGTCTCAGCAGAACTGAGCAGAGAAAGGCAACAAGTCAAATACTAACAACACAGGAATGTTTAGACCTAAATTAATTGATATCCTCAAGCACATATTTAGTCATCTCATAAATGTTATGTGAATATATTGATAATATAATTATGAGAAGTCAGAGTGGAAAAGCAATGACAGACAAAAGAGAGACAAAATAACTCCATTTGAAATTGTTTAAAAATCACAACAATGCTTGGAAAGCAAATGTAGATTCATCCCTCCGTCGGTTCGCCCCCAAAGCACAGCGCGTCAGCTGAGCCAGTACCTGCTGGCCGTCTCCACGGCATCCTTATTGGGTGGGGGGATGAGGAAGCAGACTGATGGCACCATTGCCTCGTTCCCTGTGGGGCTGATCACTTTCCACTTGGTTCTCTGTGAGTTATCTTCCAATACACACTCATCATTCTTGCAAATAGTGATCTGAAGAGACAAATTTACAAGTTATTGCTAATGGATAAACAAACAACCTAGTATTACCTGGTGCCTGATCCCAAGGCTATGAAATCCTTAAAGAAAAATCATTTTGGAGATCTTTATCACCTAGGGAAACTTTCTGATTTTGACAAAAAGATAATGTATATAAATACACAACCCAGAGATGGTTGCAACATGAAAGAAATAAATGAAGCAAGTGTTTATTAAATGCCTGTTACAAGTCGAGTAACTCAGATATGACAGTTATATGGAGACTGTAAGAGCTCCAAGAGCAATCTCTCTGTATCCACAATGAACACGGTGAAAATTAAACGGACATAATACAACTTTGCTTTTGTGATACTTCCACATCCTCCCTTCCTGTCACCCCACTCAAATCCCTGAAATGTTTAAGCATTTGAAATCATCAGCTCTTTCTCTTGGGAGACAGGTAACCAGTATTACTGGTTTCTGTCTAATTTATAGACAGAAATATTGAGACAAAGAAAAGCACAGGAAGAAGTCATTCGTTCTTTGGTATAGCACATATTTATTGAGCCTACTATGTGCTTGGAAGCATGCTAGGCCACTAGAGATACATATCCCACATATTCTGATGTGCTACTTGGTTACAAAACTGTGTGACAAACTCGGTTTACCAGGGAATGGATGGAAGGCAAAAGACCCGGTCTTCATTAGAGGGGTAAGAGATTATTCCAAGACTCTGAAGCCACATTAAGGAATTCAGACTTTCTGAAAAGAAATGGGGAAACTTCCCTGGTGTTCCATTGGTTAAGACTTTGTCTTCCAATGCAGGAAATGCAGGTTCAATCCCTGGTCAGAATTGGAGCTAAGATGCCACATGCCTTGTGGCCAAAAAACCAAAACATTAAACAGAAAAAAATACTGCAACAAATTCAATAAAGACTTTAAAAGTGGTCTATGTGGAAATAAAAATCTTAAAAAATAAAATAAATAAGAACAAATGGAGAATTCTTGTAGGACTTATGCAGGGGAGTGATTTTTTTTTTTTTTAAGATCATGCTGGTGGTAGGATAAAGAATACATTGAATGGGAGGCTGATGCAATAATCCAAGTGGGTCTGATTTAGGTAGACGCAGCAGGGATAGAAAGAATACTTGAGGAATATTTGTGTGTGTGTGTGTATGTGTGTGTGTGCTCAAGTTGTGTCCGACTCTTTGTGATCTCATGGACTGTAGCCGCCAGGCTCCTCTGTTCACGGGATTTTCCAGGCAAGAATATTGGAGTGGGTTGCCATTTCCTTCCTGGCCCAGGGATTGAACCCATGTCTCCTGCATTGGCAGGCAGGTTCTTTACCACTGCACCACCTGGGAAGCGCAGTGAGGGGTGTTTCTTTACAAATACTGACTTGGTAATCCTACCAGCTGTAGAAAAAGAAGAGAGGAGTCATGGATCTCTCTGGGGTGCTAAAACCCCCATTTCTATCCACTCTTAGGCACCTGGGTAGATAACGATGTCCGTTACTGAGGCAGGGAGCAGGTCGGTTGTAGAGTTGAGGCTGAGGTTTTTAATGATAGCTCTGAGCACGCTTAGTTCTAACAGAACTCTTGTCATTTGACCTTCCTTACTCTCCTAACCCGAACTGAAGGCTCCCTTCTCCCTCGTCTCCCTCGTCTTTGGAGCAGGAGGCGCCCTCCCCGCCTCCTCACCTCTATCTGCCTGTAGTCACAGATGGCCTTCACGGAAATGGTGCTCTTTAGCATGTGGTCAGGACTGCGTGGCTTTAGCTGAACAATGGATTTTGATCTCCCAACAAGACTGGCAACGGAACTCTTGGATTGTATAAGCTGCTCCTTTTCATCCTACAAAATGAGAAGAAAACCAGAAAGACATTAATGTAGCTCCTCGGGAGACTGAGTCAACAAAGAAAACTGCGAGCTCCACTCCCTCTGAGAACGTCACTTCTCGGTTAAGTAGGGATCCTTGGTGGAGCCATCTTAGAAACACAGGGATAAAGAAGACAGGAGAAGATGCTTCTGTCTGCAACCAAGTGCATTTATACTCAAATTTTGCAGCTTTTCCCTGTGCAGTTTTCAATGAACCATAAAGCCACATGCAAAAGCAAATAATAAATAAATAAAACAAAAAAGAATTTCTAGCTGCCAAATACAGCTAACAAAGGATTTTGCCAAATAAGGTTCAGAGAACATGGAAGTTAAAAACAATGATAATAACTAGGTTGTGGTTGTTATTATTATTATTCAGTTTCTCACTGACAGAAGCCAGCTCTTACCTCTCTGCTTAGGAGAAGTTAGAGTTATGCTCTTTTTCTTTTCTAAATAATGTCATCTCCCAAGCTTTATTAGAAATATTTTACTTTCTTAGATTGAATCAAACTTTCTAGAGAAAGATCTTAGCTCTTCAACCAACAACCTATAAATCAAAGTTGTTGGTGAAGGTATTGTGATAAACGATTTAGGGTTTACCTTTTTGAGTTTTGCTGTGCTGTATTTATATAAATTTGATTGATTTGAAAGAGATCTCATGCAAAATTGAAACTCTCAAGTCTCTGCAAACCCGATTTTCTTAAAAACTAATGAACTTCTTGTCAACAAAATTGGTAGCAATCTACTACCAATTCCATTAGAGAGTAAAAGACAACTTTTATCTATTAACTAGGATGTTTTGAGCTCATTTTGATGTATTAAAAAGTCCCCAGAAGAGGGTTTTCTTGGGATGGAAGTAGATGTGATGAGGGTAAAGAGTTAATAATGTTAAGAAATGCCATTAAAGAATTAAGAATATGCAAGTAGAGAAAAAGAAATGCTTAAACAAACTACCTGTGCCTGTCCCCGGGAGCATGATTGGAAGAAATACAACTTTAACTTATTAGTTAAGAGAGAGGAATGGATATGTCAGGGAGACAGTCACATTGTTCCATTCTTGAGAGCTGGTCTACCCATTTCAGTTTCCTTGCAATAAAGATGTCAATTTCTGTCTAACCCACAGCCAAACATCTCAAGCTCCAGAGACCAAGTGCTCAGCGTGGTACAAGGTCTGAAAAGAACCAGAAGCCATGACAGATGCTCCCGAACCTGACGGACAAGCAGCGGAGCAGACCCAGGTGACTCCATGCCCCGATGACGCCGCCAACTCGATGCCCCTGACCTGGAGAGGAGGGAGCAGAGCAGCGACCCTCGAGAAGAGGAGAGAGCACAACACCTGCAGAGGAGTTACCCTACGACAGGAAGGTACTCTGTGGGAGGGAGGAGATAATAGCCAAGGATTATTATATTCCTCCTTCATACCTGATGTGCCTCCAAGAGAGACATTCTAGAGACATCGGAAAAGTCAGGTCTTTACCCTTCATTCCAAATTAATTCAGTTCACAAATTATTTGCTCAGGTGAAACCACTGAGCCTAAATTCATTCATAGCTTTACAATACCTGAAAATATTTTTTTTCCCATCAATTAATGTTCAAAAATTCCCAAGTCTCACCCATGCAAAAAAAAGAAAAAGAAAATGACACTGCTTTGGGTTATTCTGGTTCTCTTACTTATAACTTGTTACTGAAATGTGAGACTCCCCTTGGCTTCTCACAAAGGAAAAGTAATTTCCCTATTAAATACATATTTCCATCTTAATTTGAGATGTAGTCTGAGCCCCATCTTTTCAACTATATAATATACGCTTAGTAAGTAATCTGCTGCTGACTTTTACTACTGACACCACTGAAGGAATAGTTCATTGGATAAGATAAACTTGATTTGGATTAAATCCTGCATGCAAAACTATTTTTAAAAAGTTAATACGGCTACATAAATAAACTGGATAGATACTGTATTACATCTAAATAAGATATTAATGTTTCAAATATCTCATTGTTACCAAAAGAAAATTTCCAAAGGAGGAAAAAATTGGCTCAGATCTAGTTCATTGGTATTTTAATTCTCTTTGCACGAGAGAGTGAAAAAGAATTTGGTGTCAGCTGATCCCATCAACCCCATTTTTCATGCTCTACACCCCATCTTTGGCTCCAACTACTGAATTAGAATAGGAACAATGCAAAGAAACAGTGACGAACACCATGTGGCCAGGAGGACCTGGCTAGGCCCTCACTGCAGGAGCATACCCAAAAGACTCTTATTAGCAACTTCTTTAAGAAAAGAGAAAAAGAACCACATTGATTAAACTCCAATCGAATGTGAGCCAAACTTTACAGCGATGACCCGCAGCCCTGGTGCTTTCAAGGATATGAACAGCAGCAGCTGACAGGGTTTACCCTGCTTCCCAGAAGCAGTCATCCCACTGATGCAACACCCACCATGGAGTCCTGCAGCAGGTCCTCCAGGCGGGATAAGCTGGTGCTGTGGTCACAGGAATACTTCCGTTTGATGGAATCTTGGAGGTTCCTCAAGAATGACTCCAGGTCTCGAGCGTCACTGAAGAACTGCGGGGATAAGAGGGAAGGGTACCTGGTGCTCAGTGCATCATTATACCAAGATGGAGAAAGAACAACCCGACTGTGCCGGTTGATTAGACAGTCCTGGATCACAAAGGCCACGCCAGGGAAACAGTAGGGCTGGCTGCCACGAAGTCCACTAAACCCAATACAAGAGTTAGTCTGCCTCACCCTTCAGAAACCACTGCTCTTTCTCCTTCTGTCCTGGCTGGTGACAGCACTTGACTGTCAGGTCTATTTTATGAAAAGCCTAGAGGCTGAGTGATCACGTGTTTCAATTTACTGATATGATTACGAAATGATCAGGAAGCTTATTTAATCAGCAGCAAATCCAAACAGAGATAATGGCTTATTTCCTCCTCCCACCCTCACCTGAAAACAAGCAGTATGTTCTTGATGTGGTGATTAGACTGATGAAGAAAAAAAAAAATGGTTCTGATATTTTACAGTCCCTTCCATCAGGAGGTGGAGTCTATTTTTATCTCCCAGCAAAGCCCTCCCCAAGCTGGGCTTGCTTTAGCCAATGGCACATTAATACATGTCACAGCAGAAAAAAGTACTTGTGTACCGGGACACGCTTTCTCTGGCTGCTTGTAGAACACAGCTACTCTTTCCCACTCCAGTTTCCTTTTTGTTTCCCTGCTACCTTCTACCTCTGAAGTCATTCCATTAACCGTCATGTGCCACTTGAGCCTCCAGGAAAATCAAAAACAGGCAGAAAAAATTTTTAAAAGGATCCAGTAGGATAGCCTACTGGATGCTAGAGACTTGCACACTGACTTGTCACCCCAGTGTGCTGTCTGACATGGGAGTGACATAATTCGGGACCAACCAGCCCCCGGCCTGTAGCCAGTTGCACCCAGGCAAGATGAGAAAAAATCTTCAGCTGAGCCTAGCCCAAACCACCAAACCAGAGTCTCTCGAGCTGACTAATGGTTGTTGCTCTAAGCAACTAACTTTTGGGGTCGTGGTTTGTGCAGTAAAGGTTCACTGACACAGATGTGTTTTTAACCTCACCCAATCTCTGTGCAAGCTTGCAGGCACATGCCAAAACAGGCAATCACACTTACAGTCTTTTGCCTAAATGAAAAAAGGTATCCCCTCTGATGAAAACAGATCCGTCCCCTCCGATGCTCGTTTACACGCACGCGCACGCACGAGCGCGCACACGCACGCGCACACACACACACACAGCCCAGGTACCTGAAAATAAGCAGTATTCTCTTTCACGTGCTGCTCAACACACAAGCACAGCTGCTTCATCCACTGCAGCTGGGACTGGACTGCGGCGCTGTAAGCCTGCAACGACCAGGCACACGGACAGAAGGGCACGAGTTTAACAGACCTGCCACATATGTGCGAGGCACTCTTCCATCTACACTTCCGCTAGTGCCAGAGGCCAACAGAGGATACATGAGACACTTGGCTGGCATCAGCTCAAAGCTCCCCACAAAAAAGAGGCCTGTCTTTTATTCAACATGGTTTTGTTAGCAGAGGTTACATAGAAAAGGCCTCGTCTACGCTCAGTTGCAACTAAATGATGGGGGCAGCAAACGCCAGGTCTAAGTCAATCCCTCTGCTGTTTCTGCTGCCTCTTCCCTGGCCACAGGCACCACACCAAGAAGCAGGATATGTCTAGACAGTTCTGTGAAAAAATATGGTTCAGGTCACTTTCCCCATGAAGTCAGGAGTTGATATCACTTCTGGTGTTTCTCAGTGTCCTCATTAGACTATTATCACAACTCTCTGCCATCTTTAGGGGGCTGGGGTTAAAGGGAGAAGACCTAAGATGCATGATCCTTGATGCTTCCTCCAGGCCCCTCAGCAGAGCTAAGACTTTGATGTGAGCACTTGTATAATTACAACCTCTGTGCACTTCATCCTCACACCCTCAAGTTACACGCACCTCCACAGTCTGCTTGGCAGGGTGGTTCTCAAGGGACAGTAGCTCGGCTGTATCTTGTAGAGACCGAAACACGTCCTGTTTCTCCTCTAGTTCCATTGTCAGCTCCTGAAAATTGAATTCAGCTTTATTCAATAGGTGCTATTAAGGAAGGAGTAGAAATAAAGAAAAGGCTGTGTTCCCTACCCTACTTTACAGAAGCCCGCAGCCCAGGGTTAGTGCCAAAATGAGATGCATGAACGGTATGTGCCAGAGGATTTCAGAGAAGAGCAAAAATGCTGGAATCACTGGAGAATGACTCACAGCAGATACGGGGCCTGAGCCAGATGTGAGTAAGCAGGGGAACACAGGAGAGGCTGAAGGCAAGAAAGGAGGGAACGTGGCTGGAGTGCAGGGTTCACGTCAGCACCCACCGAAACAGCACCTGATCCACACAGCTGACTGGCTGGCTCTAGGTACTGTTAACACTTTAGGCCCCAGTTCAAAGGCCAGCTCTTCTGTGCCACTGGGTACTGATCCTTGCTATCAGACTTGACCTTTTCTCCCTGATGCTCTCTGAGCACTTTCCGTATGTCTCCATATAGCCTAAGTTTCATTCTTACCAATTATTTACTGTGTTACAGTATCGTTTCTCCCTTACTTCAGAAGAATCATACTTCAGAGAATTCAGAATTTATAAGTAGCCAAGAAGACACCTCAGGTAAACAATAGTAAGCCTTGCACTATATTCGCTTGCTAAATGTTACTTAGCCTTTTACACAACCCTTTGAAGTGTCACTATTATCCCATTTTACAGAGGTCCAAGGAGAGTAAATGACTTGCCAAGGTCACAGAGCTAACAAGCAGAGGAATAAGAATTTCACTTAAGGTCTACCTCATTCCAAAGTCTATAACCTTGACCACAAAGTTAAATTGCTTCTAAAATGATTCAATTTGTAGACTGCTGCTCTCGTCACCCAAGAAACTGCCTTTCTAACTACATTCCAAATAAATTCATTCTAGAGCTTGATTTCCCCTCTCTCCATATACATTTTCTCACAGGAACAGATGTATTAAGCAGGGTCCCTATTCTATCTAGCAAAATGCAAATCCTGAAACCCAGGCTCTCAGACCAGCCCCTCTGGCTCCTTCCGCTGCTGTTACCAAATATGACAGGTCTGTTGTGCCAGACTCACAGAGAAGTAATTTTTCTTGGCTGAGATATTGGGATTGTTGTCACTCCAGTCATATGCTAGTTCCTCCTCCTCCTTCTCATTCAACCAGATCAACTCAGCTGTAGCTCTCGAGACAAATTTATGTAGGCTCTGAAGGTGCCTCATCCGGAAGCTAGAAGTTTCCTAGACAAAGGACGGATTACAAGGTTAGACTGTCAGCCTTTCACCTATAGAATATAGCACATTTGACATCAAAGCAAATAGCTGAGGAAATGAATTTAGCGCTGCTTCTTAAACCTCTGGGTGTTTCTCTGCAGTTTTAAATTTTGTACAAGTTTGGTATGGGACTCCCGTGTCAGTCCCAGCTGGAAGTGAGAATACGCCAGTCCTGGGTGGGGCTTTGTGGATGAAGGACGACCCTGGGCCGGTCCTGCTCTGCACAATCTCGGAAGACAAGAATGAGGAGCAAACAGAAGAGGGGTCCCTGCCGTGTCAATCTCAAACTTTGAGTTTTGATGGCTCAAAAGCACCCATGGCCACTGCTTTGGTGAAGCATAATAACTAGGATCAGCTCTACTAAAAATTTTCTGGGGCAGTGATTTCTAACCCGGGAAGAAAACTGAGAAAAATGTTATGATGCATATGAACAACTGCACAGGAAACAAGATAACCTAATAAATAGAAAACCAAAACAGGCCCAAGCCAAGAGCCTTCTGAATTAGGGAACCACACGCTCCATGAACAGAACAAAACAGAGTTAGTCAAAACTCACCTTCAATTTACAATACTGTGTCTCCAGCTTTCCAAGAGTTTCAACATAACTGGTATGGAAATTTTGGGACATTTTTCCCTGATAAGAAAAGAATGAGATAAAAATATATTAGAGAAAAAGTAAACTATACTATGGTATGATTTCAACTATATAAATATTATGTCTGCACACAGACAGAGATTAGTTACTCTGAGAAAACAGAAGTTTGGACAGTGCATCTCTGGGTGAGATTTGACAGCTCAGAGCAGCAATGAGTGTGGACAGCCTGGCAGAGTGAGCACATCTGACAGAGCTCATGGTCTTCTCCAGTAATTCTGGGAAGTTTCTAAGCAAAACTGTGCCTGCGGATTCCTCAACCTACTTAGATGCTTTTGGAAGAGGAGACTTGAAATTTAAAATGGGAGAACACCGAAGAGTGAGGGAGAGGAGAGAACGAGGAAATAGTTTTGCTTACCAGCTCTCTACTGCAGGTAGATGGGCAGTGGAAAGAGCATAAACTTTTGGATCCAAGGGCCTGAGTTTGGAAACTGCATTCGCTACTTACTAATTTTGACCTTAGCTTTCAGTATCACTGTTCTTTTTAGTAAAAAGGGGTTTATAAAAACACCTTTCCTGCAACATTATTTCAAAAAAGCAAGAGATATTTCATGTGCAAAAGGGACCTGCGGTCAGGTTTCATGACAGGGGTAGCTGCACTGTATACTGCTCCATCGCACAGCCACCCCAGCTGCCCGTAACAGATTCTGAGTGCCTCGCACCTCGTACAGCCTGGCCTCCTTGACACTTGAGCCCAGTTCTTCCACGCTGGCATGGATGTGCTGCTGTGTTTCCAGCTGCAGCTCTACACTAGGCAGGTCATTGCCCCACTCTGCTCGCTCCAGCTTCATCTGGGAAAAAAAATTTATGAATATAATTTATTGCTAAGTTGGCAGAAAGTGAAAACTGTCAGCATCAGTTTGGACAACATGGCTGTGGAGAGGAGACTGGCAAAAAGGACATCTAAACCATTTTCATCTTGGCCTCTTACAGGAAAGTACGTTATGACGTACCCTCAAGGAGCTGGAGGATAAACCCCATCCCTAAAAGCAGCAACAGCAGCCTTTTGATGCTGCATGATGGGAATACATCCCTGAATTTACCAACAAGAAAGGTATCCCCACAGTCTGGAAGGCTTAACTTTATAGTTTAGGCATTTCCCTTTATGGAGTCTCTTCATTTCACAATCAGAATGGAGATAAGAAATGAATATCCATAAATACTAAGCTCCATTCATGTCATCAACTATTGGCTAATGGAAGGTAATTGTAAAAGAGCTTATCTTTGAGTTTATTTCTTGGTACAGGGGGAATTTGTCATCAGAAGACGGGAAGAATTTCGTAGAAAACAAAAAGGTTAGAGGGTAAGAGGATGATGTCGAACTTGAATCGTTATCTTAGAATACATGTGAATACTGCCCCTTAGAACTGTGACAGAGCAGTCTTGCTTACACTTCAGAGCCGACACAGAAACAACAGTGAAGCAGCAGCTCCTCTGCAATGAGGGAACTTCAGAAAAGATAACTGAGGTTTACAGACTTGGCAACCTCTCCCGCCAGCTCCCACGGAGAGCACAGTCAGCTGAAGGGTAGAGCTCCGTGAGGGCTTCAAATCAGAAAAGCCAATGCATTTAAGCCTTCTCTGGTGGCTCAGACAGTAAAGCATCTGCCTACAATGCAGGAGACCTGGGTTCAATCCTTGGGTCGGGAAGATCCCCTGGAGAAGGAAATGGCAACCCACTCCAGTATTCTTGCCTGGAAAATTCCATGGACAGAGGAGCCTTGTAAGCTACAGTCAGCGGGGTTGCAAGGAGTTGGACACGACTGAGTGACTTCACTTTCACTTTCATGCATTTAAGATGGGATTTCGACTGGAACTGATCTTATTCTTTCAAAATGTAATAGAGAAGGGGGCTTGGGAGCTAGGCAGCAGCGATAATTAAGGGGATCTATACAAGGGGCGCAGAGCAACCTGACCCTCTTAGACAAGTGCTGGGTTCAAGGAACCTCAGTGTGCTGCGTAAGTATTTGGAATGTACACCCACCTGCATTTCTTCTACCCAAGACAGTAGTTCATACACAAATCGAAGGTTCCCTTCATCTTCCGAGGAGGAGATGGACACAAGCTCAGCCCGAGTCATGGGCTTTCGGAACCAGGAGGCAGAAGAGTGGGTTCCTTTGGTCAAGGGTTCTGCCTTCAGACGAGCAGTGGTTAAAGCAGAGGGTGGGGCCAACTCCAGGGAGGTGAAGTGGCCCCTGCGGTACAAGCTGGAGCACTCCAGACGCAACGTGACCAGCTCGTCCTGCAGACGCATGACCCTGAGGCGCGAGCAGGGAAGAAGGCGTCACATTGACAGCGTGCTTCATAAGGCAAAAAGTTCCCTACCTATTTGACAAGGATGAGGTGAAAATAAAGATGAGACCATCCTAGGGAAACTGTTTGAAAAAGAAGAAGTGTTCCGTGAATGCAAGGTGGTGTTATGTCCATCTTCATGGTTCAGGCTCATCTTTGAGGCAAGTGGCAAGTTACAATGTCAACTGGAGGGAAGCAAATCAAAACTGGTGTCTACAACTCCCAGATGACAGAACAGAATAAACCATGAACTAAGGGGTCAAAAGATGTAGCTCTTAATCTCAGCTGTGTACAAAGATCCTCATCCCCGCCAGGTGTGTTGGGTTCTCCTCTATGAAAGCTGACATTGAATCGCTGCAGCAGTTCTAAAGCAGACGTGGTCCCATAGTGCTGCAGGTCCCTCTGAAGTATGTGGGGATGTATAAGATGCCACACACAGAGATTAGGGAATCCTTCAGGCACTTAGTGGGCAAGGCCTAGAATAAAGGAAACCTGCTTCTACCATGAGAATTTTCCCGCCTCAAATACCTGTAGCATCCCTACTGAGACACTGATCCCTAATGTCCAGGTTGTAAGATTCAGTGCCCAACTCTTCATATCTGAGAACCAGTAGTGATCAGGCCCTCTGTTTGAGACCCATGTCACTCACCTAAAAGCCAGCTCTTCTAGCTGGTAGTAGTTCTCATCTCGTAGGATTTGGAGATCCACCTGCAGCTGTCTGATGAGACCTTCACACTCCTGAATGTACATGATGACATCTGACTCACACTGCACTGGCTGCCCTGACTCCAGGTGAGCAGCATCCTGAGAGAGAAAGGGAGAGTAAGAGGGGGATAGCTCCCTCCGCTCTCACCCACTTGGACCCAGGGAGCCAAGGGGTCCACTGCAATTCCAAGACAAAGGAAGCTGGATCCTTCAACTGTTGACTTTAACCATTACAGCACAGGCTGAGGAGTAGAAAACATGTGACATGAACATGTGAGATAAAACAGTCAGACTTACAGCCTGCAGTGTATTTTTAGCTAGTGTCAGTTTTTCTTCACAGCTCAGAGCACCATTCTGGATTTTGTTTGCAATCTGTAGCAGCAATTCCAGTCTAAAATAATAAGGTGAAAACCAGAGTCAAGGGTAGGGCTCAAAGCAGTCCAGTTAGTGATGCCAGATCCCCTCCAGGCTCTGGACCTACCTCTCTACAGCTGGCCGAAGTGATTTCTCTCGCTCCAGCATCTCAATGATGAGTTTTCCCCACTCTTCTTCTACATCATTAGGGTGATAACCTTGAGGCAGTTTAATTCGGCCAAATTCAATCCATACCTAAAAACAAAACAGAGATACTCTTTTAGTCCAAAAACACAGCCATGCCCTCAGGCCCCCGTTTTAATTTATGCCTCATCCATTACTTCTTGCTTCTTTTCCCAGTCATTCAGCAATTTTTCCCACTGCCTAATAAGAGATGACAAGTGAATATTTTAGCAGTACTTCACCTTCAAGTGAGAACAAAAAAGTCACCTCTAAAATAGGGACCACTTGCTTGAAATCCTTCCATTTCTTACACATTTTCCATAAATCCTCCTGTCCTCTATCCCCACTGTGGAAATGCCCATCTCCACAGTTTCAAATTCTCTAGGAAACAAAATGTGAAGGGAAGCCTCTTTTCTTTCTTTCTATCTGAGAGAAAGAATTAGTCTTCCTCTGAGAAATAGGAAAACATCCATAAAACTCCAGATTTCTGAATCAATGTGTGCCACTTTCCAAGAGGCCCTTGGAAAAAACAGTGATGGCAGATACTTCCCCTTTACCGTAAATTTCTAAGAGTAGCCTGAGAGTGATGCTCAATTTGTCACCCTGAGAATATTGCTATTAACAAAGGTTTGGAAGAAGATGCAGGGAACAAAGTAACAAAGGACCTGCCAGCAAACCCCAAGTCTCAGCAAAGGATAAGCTTCCTTACCTCTAATAATTTATATAATTCCTCAATTCTTCCTTTTTCTCTCTCCTTGGCCAGAATTTCTGTTTCTTTGAAGTGTATATATTGATTATAAAGTGCCTACAAAATTAATATTTGGTGAATGAATGCAAACATCCTAGTTTTCATACAACCTCACTCAGAAGCCAGCAGCAACAAGCTCTAAGACTTACTCCCCAGAGTGAATTAATGAAAAAAGATTTAAGTCCATAACTTTACCTTTAGTTCAACAGGGTTCTGGGGAAAGGATTTATCTGACATCAGAATTGTGTGCTGTTTGATCCAGGGAATGAGGGAGTCCACTCGGCTTTGGTATTCTTGCCACCTGGCGTCCACTTCCTATTGCCAAAATGTAGACACCACACACGCCCTGATTAGCAGTGTGCAAGAAAAGCTCAGGAGAAAGTAGCTCAGGCCACCCCAAACCACATAAAGCCCTTTCCTTTAATTATTGACATAGACACAGCTATTCAGTTTAACACTCAGAGTCCCAGTTTCAAAGCTCCTCAAGGACTCTCAAGATGGGATTTAATTTCCTGACATCTAGAATAGCCTATGCTGGACGTTACAAAATTAGCGCTATCTACATTCATTCTCATGGACCAAGGACAGCAGCCATGTATAAAGATGACGTGGATTCAGTCTGCTCTGTACAAAAGTGCTCTGTACACACTGAGGGCTGAAGAAACATAGTCTAATCAATACACTCCACCCAAACCCATCACAGCCAGAAGGTATTTTAGGAAAGTGCTCTTTTACCGTAGCACTGATCCCTTCTCCACCCTCCGGGACTTTAGGGAAGGCATCATAAATTGAAGACACATAAGTGATTACAGACTTCTCATCTGGAGATGGCACATCCACATCTGAGAGACAAAGGGCAAGAAATCTGTTAGAACAACAGAAGCCGCCAGGGAAGAAATAATGAATGTATGTCAAACACCGCCAACTCCAGCCAGCTCTCACCTTCTGCATCCAGTAACCGGGTAACCCCTAGTCTTTCCGCTACTTCAAATGCCTGTTCCAGATTCTCTCGGTTGCTCTGGATCTGTACCCTCTCCATATCTACCAGATCAGGTCTGCAAAAGTCCACCGAGACATATGAAATGCCCCCAGCTACAAGCACATGGGAAGTCATACAAAGAAACCCTCTTAAAAGCACTCAGAGCTGAAAGACACTGGATAAGTTAGAGAGCAAGAGGTTTAGAGGAGCTCTAGTCACCTTGTTAATCACACTCCAGGAACCCAGGGCTCCCTAATTCTAAATTTACAGGATGGTAGGTTCGCTGGATTTCAAGGGAAAGGTATCAATTTTCCCAATTCTTGGCTATGACCACTAGGAGTATAATAATACTGATTTTTGTCATTCAAAATTCCTATTTTCCTCACCTACTCCAAGCAAGTCCCCACTTCAGGCCCTTTGCAATTGTTATTTCCTCCAAGTGAATCATGCTGACCCTAGAGGCCTACATGGCCCACTCCTCATCCATGACTCTGCTCTAATAATCCTCATCAGAGAGGCCACCATTGACCACCCTGCTCAAAACAACACAACCCCTATCACTCTCTTCCCTCCACCCTTCTCTGTTCTCACCCCTGTATGACAGCATACACTTATGCGTTTATTGCCTATTTTCCCCATTGAAAAGTAAGCTCTATGAGGGGAAGAATTTAGCTGCTTCCTTCACTGCTATATGAGCCCAATGCTTAGAATAGCAGGAGTTCAGTACATATTCCTTTTTTATATTAAAAAAAAAAAAAAAAAGAATCAGAGCCTGGATTGTCAGCTGAGAGGAAATGTGGCATTATAGCTAATTACAAGAAAGAGATGAGAAGCAGCCTCTCCAGGTCCTTGAGGCTCCACTGTATTTACCTATATCGGTGAATAAGTGCATTAAACATCTTCCCATCACTCCAGCAGGAGGAAAAGTTGGTGCATTTGATTCCTGTGTAACCAGCTGTCACCTTCTGGGTCCACAGGAGCAGTTTCTCCTTAGCTGACATGTCCCCTGATTCTCCACTAATGTAGATGTCAGAGATCTGTCAAAAGATAGGACATGAAGTAATTTAGGATAAATAAGATGAAGCCTTTTAACCTTCTCTTCATACATGATGGCTCTTAGAAGGAGATCCAAGGCTGGCATCAGTTCAGATGAAAACTCCCAACATATACTCATTCTGTCTGGTAGTCAAAGAAATGCAAATTAAAGCTATGAGAGGTCATTTTTTCACCTGTCAAATTAGGAAAGTTTTTATTTTTTAATGATACTGGTCATTATTGGAGAGAATATCTAAAATTGGTTATTCTCATGATATTGCCACTAGTGGGAGTGTAAAGGGCATAAACCGCCTCTGGAGGGCAGTTTTTAAATAAATCTTAAAATATACATATATTTGATAGCAAGTTATCAGAGAAATGTGCAAAAAAATTTATACACAAATGTTTATCAAGACCAAAAGAAAGATAACAAAAGCAAAACAAACAACTGTGACTATATCAAACTAAAAGACTTCCGCACAGCAAAGAAAACCATCAACAAAATGAAAAGGCAACCTATAGGATGGAAGAAAATATAAATCCTATACCTGATAAAAGATTAATCTCTAAAATATGAACTCACTGAATTCAATAGCAAAGAAACAAACAACCCAATTTAAAACTGGACAGAAGATTCGACTAGACATTTCTCTAAAGAGAACATAAAAAAGGCGCATAAAAAGGTATTCAACATCACTAATCACTAGGGAAATGCAAAATAACACCATAATGAGTTATCACCTCACACCTATTAGAATGGCTGTCATCAGAAACAAGTAAACAAGTGTTTAAACAAGGTAACAAGTGTTTGTGAAAATGTGCTGCAAAGCGAATCCTTGTGCACTCATGGTGGGAATGAATATAAATTGGTACAATCATTCTGGAAAACAGTATAGTGCTTCTATAAGGGAAATGAAAACAGGATATTGAAGAGATATCAGCACTCCCATGTTCACTGCAGCATTATTCACAATAACTGAGATATAGGAACAACCTAAGTGTTCCTCAACAGACAGATGGATAAAGATGTGTTATATATAATAAAATATTATTCAGCAATGAAAAAGGAAACCCTGCCATTTGTGACAACATGGAGAAACTTGAAGGCATTATAAGGCAAAATAAGCCAAAGACAAATATTGCATGATGTCACTTTAAATGTGGAATCTAAAAAAAAATGTATCAAAGCCATAGAAACAGAAAGTATAGCACAGTGGTTGCCTGTGGGGTGGGAGAAATAGGAAGAGGATAGAAAAAGGGTACAAACCTTTAGCTGTAAGCTGAATAAGGCCTGAGTATCTAATGTGAAACACAGGTGTCTACAGTGGAAAATTCTGTATTGTATAATTGAAATTTAAAAAGCGAGTAGAACTTAAATGTTCTCACACATACACACACACACACACACACACACACACACAAATGTGAGATGATGGATGTTATTTAACTAGATGGTGGGAATCCTTTCTCAGTATACACATACAGGCACATAAACGCACAAATTGCAGGTTTGGTTCCAGGCCGCAGCAACAGAGGAGATATCGATCACAATAAAGTGAGTCACACGCATTTTTGGTTCCCAGTACATATAAAAGTTAGGTTTACACTATACTATATTACACGTGCAATAGCATAGGTCTTAAAAAACAACGTATACACCTTAATTAAAAAATATTTTATTGCTAAAAAATGCTATGATCTGAGCTTTTGGAAAGTTGTAATCTTTTTGCTTGTGCAGGGTTTGAAATATGAGAATCAACAAAACGTGGAACAGAGATACGAGGTAAGCAAATGTTATTGGAAAAATGATACCAGCAGTCTTGCTCAACGCATGGCTGCCACAAACCTTCAGCTTGTAAAAAAAAAAAAAAAAGAAAAAAAAAAATATATATAGTATCTGTAAAGCACATTTGTCTGAATATCAAATCACCATGATGTACACTGTAAATATGTCACAGTTTTGTCAATTATACTTCAATAAGGCTGAAATTTTTTTAAAAATGCTTATCAGAATATTATAAATATTTTATAGCAAAATGTTATAAAGAGCTCAAACTAACGAGGAATTGATTGGTCACAAATTACAACACATACACAAGGCAGAATTCTTTATAGCACTTAAAAAGGTATGCTTTAGTAAAAAAAAAAAAAAAGAAGAAGAAGAAGAAGAAGAAGTAATTGATGAGGAAAAAGTACATTAATGAGATGAAGTAAAGTAAAATAAAAAATGTGCTGTCAGCCCAGGTGGGAAGCATGAGTCAAGTGTTCGGGCCTGGTGGGCTGGGAAGACCCAGAGGAATCGGGTGGAGAGGGAGGTGGGATGGGGGACCAGGATGGGGAATTCGTGTAACTCTATGACTGATTCATATCAATGTATGACAAAACCCACTGAAAAATAAAAAATTAAAAAAAAAAAAAAATGTGCTGTCAAATAAACTGGTTGCCTTTGCTAAGTCTTCCTCCAGAGTATTTTTACCATACAAAGTTTGCTGATTTTATTACCAATAAAAAAAAATCCTACTTATGGGGAAAAAAGGTACACTTTAGAAAATGTTAGTGTCAGGAGAATAACCACCATATTTTATAAAAAGAAAAAGAAGAGGGCTCCCCTGGTGGTTTAGCGGTTAAGACTGAGCTCCCAATGCAGGGGGCATGGGTTTGATCCCTGGTCAGGGAACCAAGATCTTGCATGCCACATGGTATGACCAATAAATTAAAAAAAAATTTTTTAAGACTAAAAAACAAGAAAGAAAAATACAAACAAAACAATAATAATAGTGATTTTACATTAAAAATATATAGTTATGTAACAGTCATATATATGCATAATGTATGTGATAGATACATATATGTATATACACCAAATTATTAATCATAGTTCTAAGTGAAAGCATTATAGATGATTTTTATATTTCCCAAATTTTCTAATTATGAATATTTTTATATATAGAAAAAAAGTTATTTTAAGAAACCTCCAAAATCTAGCACAGGACCTACTTTATAGAGACGGCAGCCTTGAGAGAGGAGAAAAGTACATGCCTTTGATCCTACACAGGCCTAGGTCTGAATCTCAATTTCACCAACTGTAAGTTGAACCTCGGTTATGATATCTGTAAAGTGGGAATCACACCCATTACCTTTTTAGGATTATACAATGATGTACCTAGCCCGACACACGGCTAAATTCAACAAATAAGAGTTCCCTCTCTCTTCCTTGAATAAAGGGAGGTCTTTCTTCAGTTATTGCTGGCCTAATTCCCATAGCACTGACAATCTATATCATCAATTAAATGTTATCTTGCATCACTGGCTATTATTTAATATGTTTTTATTACTTAATACATGCTTCCCTAATAGCTCAGCTGATAAAGAAACCACCTGCAATGCGGGAGACCTGGGTTCAATCTCTGGGTTGGGAGATCCCCTGGAGAAGGGCATGGTAACCCATTCCAACATTCTTATTTAGAGAATCCCCACGGACAGAGGAGCCTGGTGGGCTACAGTCCACGGGGTCTCAAAGAGCTGGACACAAATGAGCGACTAAGCATAGCACAGCACATTATCTAATATCTCCCTGAGAGTAGGTTTCCTGAGGTGCAGATACCACATCTGAACTATCAGAATGATTTAAAATCACAGCAGCCTCTGTGAAGGAGAGCTCCCTAACACAGAATTGTCCCAGCAGAAGCCTGGATGCTGTGGAAGAAGTAACCTCCTGCTCTGAGACTCAGTGATCAGGGCTGTTCTGTGTTATCACCCATTGCACCTAGTTTGTGCTGATCATATAATGGACATTTAAAATGTTTTAATTAATAATCACTTGGCTAATAAACAATGTGTGTATGAGTCACTCAGTCATGTCCAACTCTTTGAGATGCCATGGACTGTACCAGCCAGGCTCCTTTGTCCATGGTCTTCTCTGGGTAAGAATACCAGGGTAGGTTGCCATATCCTTCTCCAGGGGATCTTTCTGTCCCAGGAATAGAACCTGGGTTTCCTGCATTGCAGGCAGATTCTTTACTGTCTGAGCCACCAGGGAAGCCCAGTAATAAATAAAATATATTTGGGAATAAGACCCACCTAGACTCATGAGACACATTACTCTTCTGACAGCAAACTTACTCAGCAAATAATGTATAGTGTATCATCAAACAAGCCAAGGACCCAATAATGGATCATGTTGTCCAAGCCATCATCCTGACGGTCCAGTGTAAAACAGTCACTAGTACCAATTCCCTGCTAGTGCTCCTGCACAGCATTCCTAACTGTTTATTTCAATAGCTAAATGACACCCACTCTGACATATCCCAGTTCTTCCACTGGAGTGTTTCACATACACATCAAAGCGAAATATTGCTGGGAACAGGAAATAGATTTGTTGATGTGAAAAGGGACAGAATTTGAATAAGCAAAATGAAATGTGAGTATCTGGGTTCTTTACCCTAAAAAGCAATTCCAGTTAGTCAACTGATACTGTATGTCCACAATATCACACTCAGAATCTCTGATGGGATCTCCTGTCTGCCAATCACACTATCTTAGTATACTGTATTGGAAACAGCTCAATGAACAGCTGTACTTGAAATTTTCCACACAGCTCTAATGAGACAGGGAAATGTTTAGATCCCTCAGGGAAAGGAAAAATACCCTGTTTGGATTAGGGCCTTCCTAGATTGTGAGCTGGATGAGAAAAATGGGATTATCATCATAATCATCTCAGTAATTAAATTTGGCTTTTGTCCATCTCTTCACGTATTACTCACATGCGACTGCAGTGCTGTCCTCTGAGCTGTGTAGAAGCTTTTACCTTCATCTCCCAAATGGAGAATTCCAGCTTCAGAGCCAGGGAGCTTTCTCCCTCATCTGGATGTTTAAAAGGAACCATTTGGGAAAAGGGGATAGCTTCATTACCACCTCAGGGACTAAGCGCATCTACCTGAATTATCTTTCAACATACAACTTCCCACAGCTTGATTAATTCCCTCTCTGAAGCATGTCTAGCAACAGAACATGCTTCTAACGAGACAGTAAAGAATCCGTCTGCAACGTGGGAGACCTGGGTTCCATCCCTGGGTCGTGAAGATCCCCTGGAGAAGGAAATGGCAACCCTCTCCAGTTTTCTCATCTGGAGAATCCCACGGACAGAGGAGCCTGGCGGGCTAGAGTCCACGGGGCCGCAAAGAGCTGGACACGACCGAGAGACTGGCACACACTCACGTCACGTGTTTACTGAGCAACATCTCATCTGTGCTTCACACTACGGCAGACAGCGTACGTCGGGAGGAGGGAGAAGAACAAAAACTGTCAAATACCACATACTCGTCCTGCTGTTACTTCTTGAGCAAAAATTATGTCCTAGGAGCTGTGTTCAAGTTCTTGGTATCTTGAGACAAAAGCACAACCTTGGGCCTCAAGCTCAAACAATTTAGTAGGGAAGACAAGACACCAATCCGAGAGATCAATGCTGTGACAGAGGTGAGCAAGTAACCCAAACCAGCAGCACCAAGGAACTTGACAGAGGCGACAAGACAGCATCTGTGCTGGAATTTACGATCTAAGTAGAAGTTAGCCAGATGAAAAAGGGGAAACAGAAAACCAGACATGCTTGCTCTGAAAGAACTCAGTTGAGACATGCCATATCTTCGGCTAAAATAAGGCTACTCCAAGCAGAGGCAGTCCCAAATCTCCCCAAATGACAATAGACAGATGGAAGAGAGAACTGGAGAAAGGAAAGCTTTGTGGCCCCATGAATACATAAACTCTGAGAAACTTATTTACACATATACCCATATTTAAAATAATGCACTTATTTACAAAACAGAAACAGATTCACAGACACAGGAAACAAACTTACAGTTATCAAAGCGGAAGGAGGGGATAAATTAGGAGCTTGGGATTAGCAGATACAAGCAACTGTATATAAAATAGACAAACAAGGTTCTACCATATAACACAGGGAACTATATTCAATATTTTGTAATAAACCATAATGAAAAAGAACTAAAAAAAGAAGATATATATGAGTCACTTTATTATACACCAGAAACCAACACAACAATGTAAATCAACTACACTTCAAGTTTTAAAAATGAGCAGCATATCTAATGCATTAATTTAGCATTCATGCTTATTTTTACATTTCATAAAATCATGTTATTCAGAGTCTTCACAGGCATCCTTACACAGTCTTTTTCATAAATAAAGGTACTTTAAGAAATAATAAAGCTACTATTTGGGTGCACTTTCTAGAAAACATCTACATTCCTTTCTAAGATTTCTGAGATAGAACAGCACTTGTCTGAATCCATGCTGTCCTTGTAAATTTCATCCCCAGCCACAAGAATTCAATTGTGGAATACTGTTTTTTTTCCATTCATTCTATTGCTATTTATGATTTCCATAATGTGATCACTTGCTGTGTGTGTGTTCTTTTATAAGTGATGTGGGTGATGTTTTGAAAGTTTTTGGGACGTCCCTGGTGGTCCAGTGGTTAAGATTCCATGCTCCCACTCCAGGAGGTGCTGTTTGATCCCTGGTTGGGGAACTAAGATCCCATGTACTGTGCAGCATGGCTAAAAAAAAATGCTTTTAATTTTAAAAAATAAAGTTTTTAAAAATACGATCAAACACATACAATTGCTACATTCAACACTTCAACTTAGGTTATTTTCTCAAGAACAATAGCTAAAACTTTCTTAGATTTCTGGTTACTCTTTTGGCCATGTGGCTTGCGACAGCTTAGTTTCCCAACCAGGGATCGAAACCAGGCCTCCTGATTGGAAGCACAGAGTCCTAATCACTGGACTGCCAGGGAACTTCCTCAGTTACTCTTTTTGTTGAACCAATTTTGTTAGTTGATCTCTACAAAAACTGGTATCCAATGAATTAGCAGATTCATTAATCCTTTTTCATGAACTTACTATAATTTCACTGGGAGCCCAATAACAAGAAAGACTTTATTTTAAAAATCCAATA
Organism: Muntiacus reevesi; assembly: GCF_963930625.1. Taxonomy (NCBI): domain Eukaryota; kingdom Metazoa; phylum Chordata; class Mammalia; order Artiodactyla; family Cervidae; genus Muntiacus; species Muntiacus reevesi. Next base: position 165,319,345 of record NC_089249.1, read on the forward strand.
CAAAAAGAATCTGCCCTCCTCTTTTTTTGAAGGCTAATTTCTGAAGGAAAAAACTTTACCTTGTATTTAGGCATATGTAGTTAAATCACAGGGAAGAGTTTCACATAATTTAAGGCCCCCAAAGAGGAACAATAATACAGTAAATAGGGACTTCCCTGGTGGTCGGTGGTTAAAACGCCACACTCCAGGGTCAATCCCTGGTCAGGGAACTAGATCCCAGATGCTGCAACTAAGAGTCCACATGCTATATCTAAAGATCCTGTATGCTGCAATGAATACTGGAGATCCCACGTGCCCTAATGCTTTGTGCATGCTAAGTCGCTTCAGTCATGTCCAACTCTTTGTGATCCCATGGACTGTAGTCTGCCAGGCTCCTCTGCCCATGGGATTCTCCAGGGAAGAATACTGGAGTGAGTGGGTTGCCATTTCCTTCTCCACATGTGCTGCACTAAGATCCAGCAAATAAAAAATATTTTTTTAAAAAATATAGTAAATAGTAATATTCAATAGAGGATCTCAGCATAATTACTAATTGGTATGGGCTAGAGTATTGGAGAAGGAAATGGCAACCACTCCAGTGTTCTTGCCTGGAGAATCCCAGGGATGGGGGAGCCTGGTGGGCTTCCATCTATGGGGTCGCACAGAGTCGGACACAACTGAAGTGACTTAGCAGCAGCAGCAGCAGAGTGATAAAAATGGGCTTCCCTGGTGGCTCAGCTGGTAAAGAATCCACCTGCAATGCCGAAGACCTGGGTTTGATCCCTGGGTTGGGAAGATCCCCTGGAGAAGGGAACGGCTACCCGCTCCAGTATTGTGGCCTGGAAAATTCCATGGACTGTATAGACCATGGGGTCTCGAAGAGTGGGACACGACAGAGTGACTTTCACTTCACTTCAGAGTGATAAAAATACTTCTTAAAGAAGTGTGATTTAAACGCATCCTTGAAGGATGTTATAGAAACAGACCAAAAAAAAAAAAAAAAAGAAGAAAAGAATTCTATGTAGAAAGTAGATACAAACAAAGGTTAGAAGCTGGAACAGGAATAGTAGTGGACAGTTAAGAGGTCAACCTGTTAAGACATGGAAGTTCTACTTGGGGATTGATATAGGAGAGAAGATTAGACAGATTATGGAGGGGCTGGAATACCAGGCTGAGGAATGTGAACTTTGTAAGTCTATTTAAGTCTCAGGGAATGAACTAGATGTAATGTGCTAATAATAATACTTGATTCATGTGTCTTGAAGTTTCTAGCTGACTTCACCCTACTACAGTGAAGGCATCAGACTTTGAAAACTTTCACTCAAAAAACAGGTGAGGGTACAACGTAGTGATTCATTACAAACGCCTCGCTAGAGAGATCTTATGGCAGCTGTGGTAAAGATCACGGGAGCTCTCCTTCCAGTGTTCAAATTCAGAGTCATGGAAAACTCTTCAGGGAATATTATTAGTATGGAAATCCTCGATCACAGAATATGGGCATTTTAAAATTCTCCTAAACATCGCCAAACTACTGTCCAAATAACACCACCAATTTACACTTCTATCAACAAGGGTGTAAAGTGTTTTTTTCCATCATTCTGCATCTTTGCCTACACTATGCATTTTCAAACTTTTTATTTTCTTCCAGTCTCACTGGTATAAAACAGCATTCTGTTGTTACTTTGAGTTTTATATCTTGGAATACTAGTGAGAAAGAATCCTGTGTATGAGGCATTTGGGTTTTTCTCTTCTTCTTTTTGTGAATTGCTTATTCCTGGGCTTTCCCTTATTTTTTCTACTAGCATATTTACATTTTTCTTATTTATAGAAATTATTTAAATAACATTAATAACTGGTGACTGAGTGACTAACACTTTCACTTTCATTGTGTTTTACTTGCATCAACTCTTATAATTCTCACAACCCTGAAAAGTATATACTACTCTTATCTTCAGTTTACAAATGAGGAAATTGTGCCACAGAGATATTAAGTAACTTGCCCCAAGGTACACTCAAACCCAGCCAACCTGGCTCCATACTCTTTACCACTTCACTTACACTACACTTCAAATATTCTGGATATTTATCTTTTTACAGCATATGCACCACATAAGGCGTGTGTAAGCACGCGCGTGCGTGCTCAGTCATGTCCAATGCTTTGCAACCCCATGGACTGTAGCCTGCCAGGCTTCTCTATCCATGGAATTTTTCAGGTAAAATATTGGAGTGGGTTGCCATTTCCTTCTCCAGGGGATTTTTCAGACCCAGGAATTGAACCCACAGCTCTTCAATCTCCTGCATTGCGGGGGGGGGGGGCGGGTTCTTTACCAGCTGAGCCACCAGGGAAGCTCCATGCACTGTATAATAATTCCACCATTATTTTTCCTAACAGTAGAGAAGAATAACAAAACTAAGAGATGGTTCTTTGAAAAGATTAATAAAATTGGCAAGCCTTCAGCTAGACTCACCAAGAAAAACAGAGTACACAAATAAAATCAGACATGAAAGAGAAGATGTTACAACTGATGACATAGAAATACAAAGAACTGTAAGAGACTACTATGAAAAATTACACACCAACAAGTTGGACAACCTAGAAGATATGGATGAATTCCTAGAAATATACAACCTAACAAGACTGAATCAAGATGAAACAAAAAATCTGAACAGACTGATTAATAGTAAGGAGAATGAATCAGTAATCAAAAATCTTTCAACAAACAAAAGCCCAGGACAGCTTCAATGATAGACTCTATCAGACATTCAAAGAAGAATTAACACCAATACTTCTTAAATTTCTTCCAAAAATAGAAGAGGCGGGAACTCCTCTAAACTCAATTTATGAGGCCAGCATTACCTTGCTAACAAAACCAGACAAAAACAACACAAGAAAAGAAAATTACAGGCTAACATCCCTGACGAACAGAGATCCAAAAATCCTCAAAATAATACTAGCAAACCAAATTCAACAATACATTAAAAGGACTATATACCATGATCAAGTAGGATTTATTCCAGGTATGCAAGGATAGTTCAACATCCATAAATCAGTCAATGTTATATACCACACATTAACAAAAGGAAGAACAAAAGTTATATCATCTCAACAGATGCATAAAAATCACTTGACAAAATTCAATAACATTTATGATAAAAATTCTCAACAAAGCAGGTATAGAGTAAAGGTATTTCACCATAATGTTAGCCAGAGCTAACATTATACTTGATAATAAAAAGATGAAAGCCCTTCCTCTAATAACAGGAACAAGACAAGGATGTCTACTCTCACCACTTTATTCAGCATAATGCTGAAAGTCCTAGTCAGAGTTATTAGGCAAGGAAAAGATATTAAAGGCATCCAAATTGGAAAGAAAGACATAAAAGTGCCACAGCTTGCAGATGACAGGATATTATATATAGAAAACCCTAAGGACTCCTAAAGACATCAAAAAACTATTGAAATAAACAAATTCAGTAATTTGCAGAATACAAAATCAATATACAAAAATCTGTTGCATTTTTATACACTAGTAACAAACAATCAGGAAGAGAATTAAGAAAACAATCCCATTTACAACTGCATCAAAAAGAATAAAATGTCTAGGAATAAATTCAACCAAAAAGGTGAAAGACCTGTATATTGAAAACTATAAGACATAAATGAAATAAATTTCAACACAAATAAATGGAAAGAAATTCTGTGCTCACAAACTGGAAGAATCAATACTGTTAGAATGTCCATACTACTCAAAGCAACTTACAAATTCAGAACAATCTCTATAAAAATTTCAATGGCATTTTTCAATGAGAACACATAATCCTAAAATGTGTACGGAAATACATACACACACACACAACCCCACTGATTAACCAAAGCAATCTGGAGAAGAGAACAAAGCTGGAGGCATCACACTCCCCAGTTTCTAACAACATTACAAAAATTAAAATAGTATGGTATTTGGCATAAAAATAGACATATAGATAAATGAAATAGAAGATAAAGCCTAGAAGCAAACCCATGTATATGCAGTCAATTAATTTACCAAAAAAAAGGAGCCAAAAATGCACAATGGGGAAAGGAGGGTCTCTTCAATAAATGGTGTTGGGAAAACGACAGCCACATGCAAAAGAATAAAACTCAACCACTATCTTACACCACATCTCCAAATTAACTCAAAGTGGATTAAAGACTTGACCATAAGACCTAAAATCATAAAACTCCTAGAAGAAAACACAGAAACTCATCCTTTTATGTGGAATCTAAAAAGAAATGATACAGATGAATTTACAAAACAGAGACTCACAGACTTAGAGAACAAACTGAAGGTTGCTTGTGGGAAATAGTTAGGCAGTTTGGAATGGACATGTATACTCGGCTACTATTTAACATGGATAACCAACAAGGACCTACTCTATAGCACATGCAACTCTGCGCAATACTATGTGACAGATGGATGGGAGGGGCGTTTGGGCAGAGTGGATACCTGTATATGTATAGCTGAGTCCCTTCCCTGTTCATCTCAAACTACCACAGCAATGCTCATCGGCTATACCCCAATACAAAACAAGAAGTTTAAAAAAAAGAAAGAAAGAAAACAAGCAGCAAGCTCCCTGATGTAGATTTGGGCAATGATGTATTTAATCTGATGCCAAAAGCAAAACAACAACACACACACACAAAACATCAACAACAGACACACAAAAAGCTTCTACAAAGCAAAGGAAACCACCAACAAAATGAAAAGGCAACCCACTGAATGGGAGGAAATACTTGCTAATCATACATCTGATAAGAAGTTAACATCCAAAATACATAAAGAATTTACACAACTCAACAATAAAAATATAAACAATCCCATTTAAAAGTGGGCAGATCAGAACACACATTTTTTCCAAAAAGTCACACAGATGGTCAACAGGTATTTCAAAAGATGCTCAACATCACTCCTGGTACTTATCCAAAGAAAATGAAAATACTAACTTGAAAAAATATATGCACCTTCAGTGCAGCTTTATTTACAATAACTAAGATTCGGAAAAAACTGAAATGTCCATCAATGGATGAACAGACAGTGGAATTGTGGCATATATACTCAATGGAATATTATTCAGCCATTAAAAAGAATGAAATCCTGTCATCAGCAACAACATCATTGGATCTCGAGGGTATTATACTAAGTGAAATAAATCAGACAGAGAAAGACAATACTGTATGATCCTTCTTACACATGAAAAGCTTGGGGGGGAAAAAAGGTTTATAGATACAGAGAAGAAATTGGTGGTTCCCAGAGGTATGTGCGATGATATTTTTTAAAAAAGATAACAAACTCATTACATGTTAATATAAATAACATAATTTGACAAAAATAATTTTCCAAAACAAATTAGTGAAAAGAACAGTGAAAAACAAGTCAAAACTTAGAAAAAATGTTACATCTGAATTGGAAAATACCAAGTATATATTAAAAAAAGAATATTGTGAATTCCTATGTACCAATCACCCAGTTCCAACAATATCAACTCATAGCTAATCTTGCTTCATCTACACTCCACCCACTTCACTCCTCTCCTATTATCGTAAAGCAAATTCCACACTGTCATTTCCTCCAAAAATATTTCAGTATGCATCTCTTAAAAAGATTCTTCTTTTTTTAACATAGCCACAACATCATTGTTATATCTGAAAAATAATCATTATTCTTTGGTAGTATTTTTAATTAAGTAAAATTATTTAAAAGAAAAAAACTCCTTTCTTAAATAAAGGTTCTAACTGTAACTTTAATTGCTACATTCCTCCAATAGCACCATCTGGTGAATTTTGCTTTCTTCTTGTAATACAAAGTCAGGTATTAGTATAAACAACTTTCCCTATAATTCAAGAGGAGAAATGGGAAGGGGATACTTATAACTGAAAAGGCTTAGCCCAGAAAATAATATGCCAACTGATTTCTTTCCCATCATGTCCAGCCCCAGTGTTTTCTGACTATTCACCCGATATCTAAGGGTTTGTGGCAAGGGTGATGGTATTCGGCCAAATTCTTCATTCAACAGAATCCACTAACCACGGCCGGGAGACTGGCAGTGCAGCCAAGGGAGAAAAGAAAGGGATTTTCAACAATTTCCCTTGTTCCATTAAGCCAGGTATTCTAGCCATCGATGGCAGCTGGGAGCAGGGAGTCCTCCTGAGAGATGGATTGGACCAGCGAAGGCCTTTGTCTGACATCAAAGTACAATTGCTGTTAACTCGCTCCCACCCAGCTCCAAATCCAAGTCTACTACTTATCATTCTGAAAACCATTTTTGTCCCCTGCCGCTGTCATCCTTTTTCTGTTGTTAACTGTTTCCTGTCAAGAAAAGAACCAGCTTGACCAGGTGAACAAAAAACCAGCCCATTTGTCTTCTATTGCCCAAAGCCGGCACTCAGCAGGAATCAGTTCCCATCTCTCTCTGTCCTGGAAAGAAGCAAACCCACCGCTACGTTTCTGTGTGGGCAGAGCCTGGCCCCAGTCCCGTCACCATGCCCTGGAGTCATCAACGGGACAGACAACGTGGCCTGAGTTATGTCAAGGACAGACACCGCTCTGGAGTGCAAAGTTTTCTGTTTTCTAGCCGGACATGTTAAAGACAAGACAAAACAGGAACCAACCAACCACCAACTCTGCTGGAGAGCCTGCTGTCCCCTCTGTAGGAAGGAGCTGGTGTGTGACCAGCAGCAGCTGCTCTCCTGACCCCGCGTCCTCCCAGGGCCCTCACATTCCAGTCAGATGCTCTCGCCCTGAGGCTCAACCCACATTTCCCAGGAGATCTGCAGTGTCAGAACATGCTCCCCTGCCTCTCCTGCTGTCACCGTCCCCAGGCCTTGTGAGCAGCCTGCCACGCAGGGCGCAGCTCCCCGAAGACAAGACCTTCAGAGACCAAGGAGGGTTCCAGGCCCCTGTGAACTTAAGGACCTTCATCCTTAAGGGGTAAGGGACGCATCTTGAGAAGTCACTTCTTATCTATCTGTCATACAGGATGGTCATACAGTTTGTGGTCCCTGCATCACCAGACGGACACAGAACCTCAAAGCCGTGCCAGATTTCTGAGCTGACTCCAGGTCACCTAGTTTTTCTTCCTAGGCCATTAACTGTGTAGTGTGGTTGTGTCTGCTCTCGGGGAAGCTGGGACGGGATGTAGAGCTTGACTGCCCAGAAAGCACCACACACCAGTACGATTCTCATACTGAACAGCCCAAGAGTCACACTGCTGTTGATTAGGTCAAACTACAGATCACGGTCCAGAGGTTTCTTCTACCAATCTCTTCTTGGAGTCTCCTCACAGAGTTGTCCAGAGCCTTCCTGCTCCAAAAGTACCACAGTCACCTACAGGACATTATCTTGAACTGACTTCCACTAAATGTGAGCTCCTTCACATTTTATATTCCAAAGTTTCTGAAAACCTCACACTTAATTCTAAGCATGTATCCTAAATCATCACGATGCCTCCACAACTTCAGGAATATCAAAAGAGCGATCAGTTCAGTCACTGGTTCGGCCGCAATTACTCTACATCCCTTCTGTACCAAGGTAAAAGCCGACTTTGACGTTTCCTCTTATCCAGTGAAACTCAGATACACCCCACCCCAGCAGCCTCACTGCCTCCCTCCCTACCTTGACACACACACACACACATTTTTATATGAAAAGCCCAAGGATGCCTCTTGCCCAACCACGTAATAAATACTTTTCAGTGACCATTTTTTCCTCCAACTATTCAGAGTCTCCAAACTCTACAATAACAAAGGGCACTGAAATGGGCCTATCCATGGGGGAAATTCATTACCCAAATAGGCATTTTAATCACAGGTCACCTTAAATTTGCATCTCTCCCCAGCGTCCTGCTGTTGGTGAGAAGCAGGGCACCAGCAGGTGGGACCCTGTCTGCTCTGCAGGCACCAGGGCAGCTGCCCACAGCCCAACACGGAAAATGCCCTGCTCCACTTCTACCTCTGGCCCTCTGGCCCCCTAAAGCTTTTTTCTTCTGCTGCAGAGACCGATATGCCAACAAAAGTTCTTCAGTCACTGATGATTATAACTTCAGCCACCTACACATTCCCCCCCGTATGTGCCAAACGAAACTCTGTACCACACGGGGTTCTCACTCCTGTGTTCAGAGCTCTTAAATTCTCACTTGCTCCTTGACTCCTAAAAACATCACAGCACCCACCACCTATCACTACCACCACCTCCACTTATGTCTGAACATGTATCTCACAAACAAAAACATGTTAGGGACATAAACAAGTCTGATCAGAAAACAGACTGTTTCTAGCCTTGAACCTTCAGACTGCTCTAACCCCCTCAAGCTCTGGACTAATCTCCAGATAAACCTATGTCCCGCTCCTCCAGTGCTGGAATTAGGAACCAGCGGAGGACTAGCCACTCCACCTCGGGAATGGGTGTTGTCGTGAGCAGTGTCCCCTCGGGAGGAGGATTACATCAGCTCCAGGAAGGACACCATTCTCCAGGGAGAGGAGCAGTCACTCACACAGAGGACAGTGCCTCCCCCGACCCCTTCCACCTCACTTCAAAGAGTCAGCCAGCCTCCCCGTCACCTCTGTGTACACAACTTCCCACAGTAGGGGAGCCGATAAACAGACCTGCTGAGAGTGAAGTATTACCTAGCACTGCACCTTGAGAGATAACCCCACCAGATAGCTCGAGCAATTATGCGGCATGATTACCCAGAGTCAGGGAGTCCCCAGAGACAAGAAGCCGGTTTCGAGCACCAAGGGGCAGACCTGAAATAGACTCTGCTTGCCAAGCGCAGCAGGGGCTAACGCCCGGTATCCAACTGGCAGGTAAAGTGTAAGAGGCGCTCCTCACTGCTCGCAGCGCTCCACTTCTGTAGGTTTGAGGCCAGTAATGCAAACCGCCGCTTGACTATCCCTTACGCATGCCCACCCGTCAACTCTAGACCCCGTAAGGGGGTGTGGCTTGCCTCCAAAGAAAGGGTGCCATCCTCTTCTGAGAAGGACGTGGAGCTCTTTTCAGGCTCTGGGTCTTTAGGCTGGATTCCACGTGAGTGGGGCCCGTTGCTGCCATAGCCGGAGGAGGACGGCAAGATGCTCACAGTCCGGCCACTGATGGATACGTCACTCTGAGAAGCAGGCAGTCTGGGCACCTGGGGGGGCACTCGACCCACAGGGGCAGGCTCTGTGCGGCTCTGGCCTCTCGGCTGGTCTGGCAGTGACGAAGGAGCGGAGTATTCCACAGTCCAGGGACCTGTCTGAGGGGCACTTAAGATGCCCTTGGTTCCTCCGCCAACACTCCAGCCTGCAGAAAGCCTGTCTGTGTCGGTGGGGTGGTCTGTTCTGGGGGAAGCGTTGCTCCCGATTCCTAGCGGAGCAGCTCCTTTCTCTACTGCAGTCCCCCTGTGCAAAGGCAGCAGCACAGCCCTGCTGCTGCAGGAGGCTGTCCTCGGAAACTCCACCAGTTGGCTCACTGACTTCTCGCAGTTCCTTTCTGCCGGGTTGTCCAGCAGGTGAGCGATGACAGTCGTTCCCTCTTCCAGGGAATCCCAGACCCCTCCGGCAACTGATGACTCATTCTCCAACAAAAGCTGAGCGGTCTGGATCTCCCCCTGGAACCTCTCCTTCACCTGAACGATCATGCCCTGGGCTCCCACCCCTGAGCTGGGGGCCGAGTCCCCGGGCAGTAAGACGTCCGGGGGTGGTGGTGGCTCGGCCCCTCCCACTCCTTCCCCCTTCTGGAGACTCACTGTTAACTTCGTCAGGGCTCCGGTCTCTTCGAGGGCTCCAGTTCCCTGCACGGGTTCTTCCTCACAGGGTGCCGCTGGAGTAGGGGTTTTCTTCCCCTTCCACTTCCTTTTGAACCGAACCCTTTTCTTAGGAGATATGGGAGCCTTCTCAGGAACGGCTATTGAATCTTTCGGCTCCTTAACGCAGCCCAGCGAATTTCCCATTGCTTTCCTCTCCTAATCTCTGCAAAAACGCAGCTAAGCCAGTCCTGGGATCCCAGAAAAATCCCAACCTCGGCTTCATCGGATTAGATGTACATTTAAAAACATGCACTATGCTGGCAACCCCTCCAATTCTTCCTCCCTCCCTCCCCGCCTCTCTCTCTGTCTCTTCCAGCCGCTGCCGATTCAGACAGCCATCTTACAGGCTCAGAGCTGCAACAAGACAAATTCAAAGCATCTCACTGCAGTTCAGAAATCACTTGACCTAAAAGCAGACAGAAACCGGATTGGCTACAGCTTCCTCTCTCCAAATATGAGGTAATTGGAGCACGGCCCTCAGAAACACAAACAGAAAGCAAAAAGGAGCTAGAAACCAGGGGAGGGGAGGAATTAGGGAGGGCGGGAAGGAGGGAGGGAATGTAAGAGTAAATGGAAAAGGGAGGGGGAAAGAAGAGAGGCCCTGGGAGAAGGTAGCGTGAAGGAAGGAGGAGGAGAAAGAGGGGAAAAGCAAACCAGCTGCTGGTACCAACCAGGAAGGGAAGGGCCAGGAAGAGCAAGGGCCGAGCACTATGGCCCCCAAACTGTGAAGGGAGCTAGATTTCAACAGCTGCACTGAGATGTCCAACAGAAAACATCTAACAGGATTAACATACTCTCAAATTTTTCAGGTCAAGAAACAATAAAATGATAACCTGGAGACCAGAACCTAATCTTCATAGTTACAAAAAGAAACACGCTTTAAAGATCTAGACTTTTGCAGCATTTCTTTCCCTCCTTTTCAGAGAGAGAGAAAGACAGACGTCTGTTAATTCTGCTGGCCGATGACACACAGGGGGAACACCCAGAAATCAGTTTTGAGTACAGTGTTATGGATGTTGGGTAAAAAGGATACCACGTACAAATACAACAGAGAAGCAGTGTTTCTGTTGAACAATACTTGACAGGAATGTTCAACAGTAATTACTGCTGCTGCTGACAGCTAATGCAGTTTTAGCATTTTGTCATGTACCACGCCCTGTGCTAAGCTATGGATTATCTCATTCAATTCCCACAGTAACCAAATGAAGTAAAAACTATCATTTTACACTTTACAGGTAAGGAAACTAAGGGTCAAGAAAAATGGATTTATTTGCCCAAGGCTACAGTCAGAACATGGATGTCTGTTTAAGACTTTGAACTTGAACCCCAAGTTACACTGCTTTCTACTTGCAGTGGTGATGCAAGTCTGTATTCACTTAAGTAAAACAGGAAGATACTCCACTGTTTTGAATTGGCAACTAGACTCACAAAGACCAAGAACTCAAATGAAAAGATAACTCTTGCTATTTGGGAGTGAGAGAGGAAGTTGCTAAGATGAGGCCCAGATGGTTTTTACTCAAATTGCAGCAGGGCAGGAAGTCTGAATTAAGGGCCTGAGGAGTTGGATTCAAAACTACCCTGTAGTGCCAGTGGGGTTTGCCCACCTCTTTTTTTTTTTTTTTTTTTAAGTATACGCATGACAGATGAGATAACAGCACAGTCCAAAGGGCTCCAAATGGAGTGGAAGGACAGAGGCTACACGTGTTTTCTCCCAGTTGAAGTTACTTATTCCATACCAGTAGGATCCAGACCATTCTGCAGAGAGAAAAAGCTGGCCTGGCTATAAGTAAGCCTACCCACCTCTCCTGGAGACCTGAAAAATGCCCATAATGAAGGAAAGCATGAGAAGCCCTGAAGTCACAGCTCCTACACAGTGCTTGAGACCCGATTGATGCCCAAGTGCCTGACCACTGCAGGAGGTGTTCTTTCTCCCTTCTCCCCTAGGCCTTTCCCAAGGCCAACTGTGAAGTTGCAGCACCATCTTATGGCCATGATAAACCACAGTAAGAAATAGGATCAGGATGTTAGCAGGGGAGAGAAACTCAATCAGACTCCAGGAAATCACCTAATCAGCAAAAACTCTGAAATTACAATATAACTCTCCAGGCAGGCACCAGACCTTCACTCCTCCAATAGAGTGCTGGAACTAAGGGACTTAACAGATGCACACCCCAAGGCCCAAGTTTAAATTCTGTTCTTATTCAGTACAGTTCAGCCGCTCAGTCGTGTCCATCTCTTTGCGACATCATGGACTGCAGCATGTCAGGCCTCCCTGTCCATCACCAACTCCCGGAGTTTATTCAAACTCATGTCCATTGAGTTGGTGATGCCATCCAACCATTCTCATCCTCTGTCGTCCCCTTTTCCTCCCACCTTCAGTCTTTCCCAGCATCAGGGTCTTTTCAAATGAGTCAGTTCTTAACATCAGGTGGCCAAAGTATTGGAGTTTCAGCTTCAGCATCAGTCCTTCCAATGAATATTCAGGACTGATTTCCTTTAGGATGGACTGGTTGGATCCCCTTGCTGTCCAAGTCTTCCCCAACACCACAGTTCAAAAGCATCAATTCTTCGGTGCTCAGCTTTCTTTATAGTCCAGCTTTCACATCCATACATGACTACTGGAAAAACCATAGTTTTGACTAGACAGACCTTTGTTGGTAAAGTCTCTGCTTTTTAATATGTTATCTAGGTTGGTCATAACTTTTCTTTCAAGGAGTAAGCGTCTTCTAATTTCATGACTATAGTGACCATCTGCAGTGATTTTGGAGCCCAAAACAATAAAGTCTGTCACTGTTTCCACTGTTTCCCATCTCTTTGCCATGAAGTGATGGGATCAGATGCCATGATCTTAGTTTTCTGAATGTTGAGTTTTAAGCCAACTTTTTCACTTTCCTCTTTCACTTTCATCAAGAGGCTCTTTAGTTCTTCTTTGCTTTCCACCATAAGTGTAGTGGCATCTGCATATCTGAGGTTACTGATATTTCTCTCAGCAACCTTGATTGCAGCTTGTGCTGCATCCAGTCCAGTATTTCTCATGATGCACTCTGCTATAAGTTAAATAAGCAGGGTGACAATATATAGCCTTGACATACTCCTTTCCCAATTTGGAATCAGTCTGTTGTTCCATGTCCAGTTCTAACTGTTGCTTCTTGACCTGCATACAGGTTTCTCAGGAGGCAGGTCAGGTGGTCTGGTAGTCCCATCTCTTTAAGAATTTTCCAGTTTCCTGTGATCCACACAGTCAAAGGCTTTGGCATGGTCAATAAAACAGAAGTAGATGTTTTTCTGGAACTCTCTCACTTTTTCGATGATCCAATGGATGTCGGCAATTTGATCTCTGGTTCCTCTGCCTTATCCAAATCCAGCTTGAACATCTGGAAGTTCACAATTTACATAGTGTTGAAGCCTGACTTGGAGAATTCTGAGCATTACTTTGCTAGCGTGTGAGATGAGGGCAATTGTGCAGTAGTTTGAGCATTCTTTGGCATTGCCTTTCTTTGGGATTGGAATGAAAACTGACCTTTTCCAGTCCTGTGGCCACTGCTGAGGTTTCCAAATTTGCTGGCATATTGAGTGCAGCACTTTCACAACATCACCTGTTAGAATTGAAATAGCTCAACTGGAATTGCATCACTTCCACTAGCTTTATTCGTAGTCATGCTTCCTAAGGCCCACTTGACTTCACATTCCAGGAGGTATGGCTCTAGGTGAGTGATCACACCATCATGATTATCAGGGTCATGAAGATCTTTTTTGTATAGTTCTTCTGAGTATTATTCCACCTCTTCTTAATATCTTCTGCTTCTGTTAGGTCCATACCATTTCTGTCCTTTATTGAGCCCATCTTTGCATGAAATGTTCCCTTGGTATCTGTAATTTTTTGGAAGCGATCTCTAGTCTTTTCGATTCTATTGTTTTCCTCTATTTCTTTGCATTGATCGCTGAGGAAGGCTTTCTTATCTCTCCTTGCTGTTCTTTGGAACTCTGCATTCAGATGGGTACATCTTTCCTTTTCTCCTTTGTCTTTCATGTCTCTTCTTAGTATATGTGCTGCCGAAGCGAGCACTTTCATGTCTCTTCTTTTCACAACTATTTGTAAGGCCTCCTCAGACAATCATTTTACCTTTTTGCATTTCTTTTTCTTGGGGATGGTCTTGATCCCTGCCTCCTATACAATGTCACGAACCTCCATCCATGGTTCTTCGGGCACTCTATCAGATCTAATCCCTTGGATCTATTTGCCACTTTCACTGTATAATGGTAAGGGATTTGATAGGTCATACCTGAATGGTCTAGTGGTTTTCTCTACTTTCTGCAATTTAAGTCTGAATTTGGCTATAAGGAGTTCATGATCTGAGCCACAGTCAGCTCCCAGTCGTGTTTTTGCTGACTGTATAGAGCTTCTTCATCTTTGGCTGCAAAGAATATAATCAGTCTGATTTTAGTATTGACCATCTCATGATGTCCATGTGTAGAGTCTTCCCTTGTGTTGTTGGTCGAGGGTGGTTGCCACGACCAGTGCGTTCCCTTGGCAAATCTCTATTAGCCTTTGCCCTGCTTCATTCTGTACTCCAAGGTCAAATTTGCCTGTTACTCCAGGTATTTCTTGACTTCCACTTTTGCATTCCAGTCCCCTATAATTTCATTATAGGACATCTTTTTTGGGTGTTAGTTCTAGAAGGTCTTGTAGGTCTTCATAGAACTGTTCAACTTCAGCTTCTTCAACATTACTGGTTGGTGCATAGACTTGGATTACTGTGATATTGGATGGTTTGCCTTGGAAATGAACAGAGATCAATCTGTCGTTTTTGAGATTGCATCCTAATACTGCATTTCCAACTCATTTGTTGACTATGATAGCTACCCCATTTCTTCTAAGGGATTCTTGCCCACAGTAGTAGATATAATGGTCATTCGAGTTAAATTCACCCATTCCAGTCCATTTTAGTTTGCTGATTCCTAAAATGTTGATGTTGACTCTTGCCATCTCCTGTTTGACCACTTTCAATTTGCCTTGATTCATGGACCTAACATTCCAGGTTCCTGTGCAATATTGCTCTTTACAGCCTCAGACTGTACTTCCATCACCAGTCACATCCACAACTGGGTGTTGTTTTTTGTTTTGGCTCCGTCTCTTCATTCTTTTTGGAGTTATTTTTCCACTGATCTTCAGTAGCATCTTGGGCACCTACCAACTTTGGGAGTTCATCTTTCAGTGTCCTATCTTTTTGCCTTTTCATACTGTTCATGGGGTTCTCATGGCAAGAATAGTGAAGTGGTTTGCCATTCCCTTCTCCAGTGGACCATGTGTTGTCAGAACTCTCCACCATGACCCAACCATCGTGGGTGGCTCTACACAGCATGGTTCATAGTTTCATTGAATTAGACAAGGCTGTGGTCCATGTGATCAGTTTGATTAGTTTTCTGTGATTGTGGTTTTCATTCTGTCTGCTCTGATGGAGAAGGATAAGAGGCTTATGAAAGCTTCCTGATGGGAGAGAGAGACTGAGGGGGAAACTGGGCCTTGTTCTGTTCCTGAAGTACAAGCAAACTGGGCCTTGATCGTTCCTGAAAACGATCACCTCGGGGCAAGAAACGGCCTTCGGCTGTGACTGCTACCACAGGTTAAGTTGAGCAGACGACTTCTAGGAGCCTTTTCCTCCTTAAACTTCTGAACATGTTGGACAGATCAGGCTTTCATTTCCTTCTACTCCAGAGGAAAACTGGTCCAGGAAAGGAGCGGAGAGTTCAGCAAGGTAATGCTAACTCGCTTCAGTCGTGTCCGACTCTTTGTGACCCCATGGATTGTAGCCTGCCAGGCTCCTCTGTCCATGGGATTTCCAGGCATGAATACTGGAATAGGTTGCCATTTCCTTCTCGAGGGAATGTTCCTGACCCAGGGATTGAACCAGCATCTCTCACCTCTCCTGTCTGCATTAGCAGGCAGGTTCAGTAGCTAAGTAAGTGGCTAAGTGATTCAGTCTCTTTACGGGTAAAATATGGACACTACCACCCACTTAATGGGGTTAAGAGAGGGTTCATGGGATGCTGTCTATAAAGTGCTTGGCTCCATACCTGATCTATTGTAAATCCCTGTTCTCCCCATTTATTACTGGAACTCAGAGATATGAGGCACCCCACCACCGCCAGAGCCCTGATATGCTCTTTTTCTTGATGAGGCTCTGATGAAAGTAGCTGTGTTCCAAGGTCCAAAGCTCAGGTGCCTGCTTTTCTCCACAGGGCCTCTGTCTCCCCTATTACCCCAAGTAAGTTAACTCTGATCACAAGGACGTCCCCCTGGACCATCCTCTCATCAAACCTGAGCTCTTAACTCATGCCCGGCTGTCTTCGCAGAAAGCAGACTTCTAGTGTCCTGCTGCTTTTCACATCTTCTCCTATGGCTTTTTCTAGTTAATTGTTTACTGCCCACAGGTCTCCTATAGAGACAGGGGGTATGAAAGACTCCAGCGCTCATTCATTCATTCCACAAATAAGAAAAAATGCCTCATCTATATGCCAAGCACTAAGTGCCATAAAGTTAAAAAAATGTAAACCTTGAATCTGCCTGGCTAAGACCACTCTTGACCGGACCTCCCAGACTTTAAAAATTTCCAAGTGCTAAACATACATTAGTATTTAATAAACACTTGAAAACTGGAAAGCTAATTTTGTCAGATTCTGATTTTTCAAGAACTTGTCTTCTAGGAAACCTATAAATTCTAACATGTCACTGGGAGGACCCTGAGGAGTCGGGTGGAGAGGGAGGTGGGAGGGGGGATCGGGATGGGGAATACGTGTAACTATATGGCTGATTCATGTCAATGTATGACAAAACCCACTGAAATGTTGTGAAGTGATTGGCCTCCAACTAATAAAATAATATTTAAAAAAAAAAAAAAAAAATTCTAACATGTACCTTAAAACCGGCTTGGAGAAAACCGAGAGATAAGAAATTCTACTATTAGCATCTGCATATGTAACCTTAAAAAGGCAGTTGGTCTCTGTGTTTCAGTTTCCTCACTGGAACAATGGGCACAGGAAAACAGACAGAACAGTCTATGCATCTGGTCTACCTACCCCACGGCTTTGAGAAGATCAATTTCATACAATATCTGTTCATTTAATGAGTGTTTATTGAATGCCTACTCTATGCCAGGCGAAGAAGAAAACAAGAGATGAAATCCCTGCCATACTTAAGCTTGTATCCTAGGGCATGGGTCTGGAAGACAAACTGCCACATTAGACAGCAGTAGGTGTCATACAACCCTGTAAGTCATACTAGGCTTCTCAGAGTGACTGGCAAAACAAAAAGTGTACAGAAAAAAGAAAAAGAAAGCATGTAGCCCACCAACAGGTATCTAGCCACAAAACTCACTTTCCCATATGCATAAGGACAGATGTTTACTTCAGCAATGAATGTCTCCTTCATACAAATAAATAATTTACTGCAAATAATAATATCTGTGTTACACAGTTGCAGGGGGCTTCATCAAATAATAGACAATGTAAACTAGCTAAAATAAGCAAATCAGGTCCTCCTTTATCAACACGAATATACCCCAAAAACATGGTTAAAAAAAACCCAGAAAACAGGATATATAGAAGATATGATGTGTCTGATATTTAAAAAAAAAAAAAAAAAGGATTCATCTGTCATAAAAGTACAAAGCATATACAAGAATGATACACTTCAACTTCAGCATAGTATTTACCCGGGGGATGAAGGAATAAGAAAATTCCTTTATCTGAAATGTTCTTTTTTTTAAAGAGAAAGGAAAAAAATCTGAAGCAAATATAAACTATTAATATCTATTTAATTCTGAAGGTGACTACACACACAAAGATCTGCTGTATACTTTTCTGTACTTCTCTGGGTAATTAAAATGTTCATTAATTAAAACTCAAATTAAAATTTTTTTAAACATCAACTATTTCCCATTTAGTGTGTATCTTTTTAGTATGTGTTAAAATGGAAACCATTAATCTCTAAAAAGTTACCAGTCTCATCATCAGTAGCAAATTTCTAATCTGGAATCGACCTCTCCTTCAATTGAATATTCTCTCGAGATGACAACCATCACCTATATATTTCCATCATTAGTCTATTTCATTAGCACCAATAATAGAGATTGACTATAAAGACTATTTTTTGTTGTTGTTCAGTCACATCCGACTTTTTGCAACCCCATGGACTGCAGTACGCCAGGCTTCCCTGTCCTTCACTATAACCGGGAGTTTGCTCAAACTCATGTTCATTGGGTCAGTGATGCCATCCAACCATCTCATTCTCTGTCATCTCCTTCTCCTCATGCCCTTCATCTTTCCCAGCATCAGGGTCTCTTCCAACGAGTTAGCTTCTTTGCATCAGGTGGCCAAAATATTGGAGCTTTAGCTTCAGTACCAGTCCTTCCAATGAATATTCAGGCTTGATTTCCTTTAGGATTGACTGATTTGCTCTCCTTGCTGTCTAAGCGACTCTCAAGAGTCTTCTCCAGCACTGCAGTTAGAAAGCATCAATTCTTCGGTGTTCAGGTTTCTTTATAGTCCAACTCTCACATCCATACATGACTACTGGAAAAACCACAGCTTTGATTATATGGGCCTTTGTTGGCAAAGCAGTGTCTCTGCTTTTTAATACACTGTCTAGGTTTGTCCTAGCTTTTCTTCCAAGGAGCAAGCCTCTTTCAATTTCATGGTGGCAGTCACCATCTGCAGTGATTTTGGAGCCCAAGAAAATAAAGTCTGTCACTGTTCCCATTTTCCCCCCATCTGTTTGCCAGTAAGTGATGGGACAGGATGCCATGATCTGTTTTTTGAATGACTATTTTACTGATCCCCTGACATTTGATAGTTCTTCTCTGCATTTCTATTTGGTTTTATATACCATGAACTCTTGATGAGAAGAGCTAGCACAGAACAGTTAGTTCAACAATGAAAGACTAGAGAATTACAATGATAGATAACTAGCAAGAGACACATCACTTCCTATCTAAAGCACGACAGAAGAATGGAGGTTCTATATGATCCTTTATCAGTTAACCAAAAGCTTTGTAAGCAGGGAACCTTTCCCCACACTTCTAAACACTTAGCTAATTAATAGGCAAATGCCAAGGCTTCAAGAACAGCAAAGAAAAGTAAGTAGTAGTTAGTTGCATCTGGGAAAATACTCTGGCAACAGAACTTCCCTCCATAAAGAGACAAAATTTAGCTCTGCTAAAATAGTGAACAGAGAAAAGCAGTTAGCCAGCATGTGTCAGCGGACAGACTAGGGCAAATCTGTTTACACGTTTCAGTAAAATCAGTAACAGCAGAGAACAGCAGGCTAGGTCAAAAGTCCATGAAGTTATAAGTTTCACTAATAATTATAATAGGCTACTACCAATAATTGCTGCCAATTATTGAGTATGGCTGTGTTCCACTGTCCTTTCCCATACCTTCCTGATTCTTTAAACCTCTATCAAGTTAATTCATGATATGTCTCCTCTCACTCCTCTGAATTACACAGTCAAACTGGAGTGATTCTGTACCTAGTTCAATTTTGAATCTCCCACAGACTCTACCTAAGACCTTGCTTATAACTGGACCTCAGTAAATGTTTATGGAATTCAGTTAAAAAATATATTTTCCAGAAAACTAAAACCAGAAGGAGATACAGTTCACACTGTGATGGCGGTCACCGAAAAGACAGACAATGGCAAGGACAAGGTTATGGAGAAACAGGAACCCACACACTTGGGCTGGTGGGAATATAAAATGGTGCAGCCACTCTGGAAGACAGTCTGGCAGTTTCTTAAAAATTATACATAAACCTACGACATAACCCAGCGATTCCACCCACATGTATATATCCAAAAGAAGTGAAAACATACATCCACACAAATATTCACATCAACATTATTTATAATGGCTAAAAAATGAAAACAACCCAAATGGCCATCAACTGCTAAACAGATAAACAAAATATATGGTATACCCACACAACAGAATACTCCTCTGCAACAAAGGAATAAAGTACTGATACATGCTACAGTGTGGATGAACCTCAAGAATGTTATGCTAAGTGAAAGAAGTGGGATACAAAAAAGCACATATTATATTATTCTATTCAAATGAAATGTGTGGAATAAGCAAATCTATAGAAACAGAAAATAGATTCATGGCTGCCTGAGGCTGTGGATGGGAATGGAATAACTATAAATGGCCAAGAAGGACCTTTGTGGGATGATAAATATGTTCTAAAACTGGATTATGGTGATGACTGTACAACTCATAAAAATCACTGAATTGTACAATGAAAATGGATCAATTTTATGGTACGTAAATTCTACCAAAAGTAAAGTTGTTTTTAAAAAAGAATCAACTTTTTAAAATAAATAACCAATAGAATGATAACCAAAATACGTTTTAAAACAGCTGGAATGAGAAGAAACAGGGTGGAGGGGGCAGAAATAAAACGCTGAACACACCTTGTATTCACTTTCTGAAATTTCCCATTGTAACATGTATATGACCTATATAATGTAAAATAAAATTGAAAGGAAGAAAGCAATCGCTAAAAACTGAAAAAATATAAAATACAAATGAATCTGTGCATCAGACCGATGACTTAACAGGACAGAGAGAAGTTATTTCAAATGGCTTTAAGATAAAATTATTTGTATGTCCTTAGGAGATTTACACTAAAGGACAAAAAGAACTGCAAAGAAATTACAAACTTTTCAGTAATTGTGTTGCTAATAATAACAATATCACTGTTATTTTTATTCAAATATATAAATTTATACATACATGATTTTGTATATACACTATAATATATACACGATTTTATATATACTTGCATCCATGTGTTTGCATGTGTGTGTATGGAAAAGGGAATAAGTAATATGTTGCTTTGTTTGGATCAAGATTTTCAGCATAAGAAAAAAAAAGACAAAGTCAAAGAGGTTGAATAAAACTCTAATTCTAAATATGAATTAGAAACATCATTATAAATTCTTGATTTCTTTTTACAAGACAAATACATGTGTTGCCTAGTTTTGTCCACAGAAAACACCAAGAAAGAGTGACCAACCCAAGGAGCAATCAGACTGTTGTCAATAAAGAATTTCAATTCCTTGGAGAAACTGCTAATCCTGGGCCTGAAACAGGAAATACACAAAAAGTATCTGGAACAGCTCTTCATACAAGAAATAAAGGACATTATCAAAGACTATATGGATCATGAGGAAGGACTCAGAGTCAATGTGAAAAAACTCACTGGCCAAAGAAGGAGCGAATGTTATGAAGAATGACAGCTATATTAATTGGAACACATTTAAGTCTGATAAAAATCCATGAGTCACAGTGTTACTAAGGAAAAATGAGTATCAACAAAAACTTTCATTGATCTTACAGAGATCTTAAGATCTTACAGATCTTACAGAGAATCTTAAGAGAATCAACTAATTATTTTGAAAACTGGTGAAACAGAGGGGAATATAAAAGCATTTATCTTTTTATCTTGCCTTTCCTAAAGGAACTCTCCCTCAGAGCAATCAATGAGGTAAAGTTCTGCTTTAGAAAAGAATTTCAGAATTTTGAGTATCACCATGTTGCAACTTCTAATGAAACAATGAAACAGTAGCTGCCAAACTTTTAGGTGAAAGGCTAACAGTGAAAGGGTCTACAAGGAAGGGGGTAAGGCTGATAACACCTGAACCCACTAATGAAGCTTAACATGATGAAAAGACAGATAGCAGACATTCTGATGTACAGCAGTAAAAGTACACAACTCAACACCACATCCTTGCCCTGCCCCAGCACAAAAAAGGGAATCTGAACATGGTCTAGATCCAAAGCACCAGTTTACAGACAATACAGAAGGATGGAGACTGTTAGAAAACATCCAGAGATGCCACCAGCATCTTTCCATAAACTGCACAGGACAAAAGACCGATTTCTTTAACAAATGGTTAAGGGGACAAAAAGAGGAGAAGAGAAATTTAATGCAATGTGTGGACTTTGGATTCAAACAAGCCATTTTTAAAATGAGATGACTGGGGAAATCTAAACCCTGCTTAGATATTCAGTGATTTTAAGAAATTACTGATTTTTACTGTTCTATGATATTGTGCTTTGAATCAGAGATAGACACTGAAACACTAGCAGATGAAATTATATGATGTCTGGGACTCCTTTCAAAATAACCTACTGGAGGGTTTGATGAACGGATCAGGAAACAGACAGTATAACACTGTCCACGAGTTAGTGACTGGTGAGCGAGCTGATGGGTACATCGTAGTTCTATATGATTTTCTCTGCATTATAAATGTTTGAAAATTTTCATAAATTTTTAAAGAGAGAGAAAGAACATTTTCTTAATGGCATATTCTCTTCTGTCCCAGGAAAAGTTTAACTGGCCAGTTCAGTTTCATTCCTTGGCCCCTGATTTCACCTTCTGTTGAGTGAGTTAGTTGCAGTCAGGAGAAAGGGAGACACAGCGGACAGATTCCTCTTACCTCACAGCTACAAGACAGCACTGATGTCTCAGAATGAGAGGTGGTTTGTGGCATACAAACAACCAAAAAGATTCATCTAAAACAGCCCGCTGTTCACAAGGATGCCAAGGGTGCCAACACTATGAAAGCTCAACAAAGTGCTTGTTCCAACCCTGCCAAGGCACACTTGCCAAGTTCATGTCCCTGGTTACCCCTATATCCAACGCATGCCTGAGGACACCCTGTGGTTCCACAAAAACACACGTTGCCTCTACGCTTTCCTAAGCCTACTTATGCTGCAGATTGTTAGCACTGGTTCCAAACCAGAACCCCAAGAAATTATAATCCCTGCGTTCTCAGTTCTCAGATTCTCAGCAATTTTAGGACACCGGCTGCTCTACATTCACCCAGCAGGTGGCGCTGACTCCCCAACTGGGACATCACGGCCACACAGACCCTGGAGTCAGCAGCGCCTTGAGTGAGATAGTTCCATGAGCCTTCTTTATCCACCTGCTCAAGAAGTGATCCCTGTAATCAGCCTTGAATACAGCAGTTGCGTATTCGAGCATTTTCTGAGAAACAGTTTTGTTTAGTTGAGCTAATGTGATTCAAGATAGCCTTTTTTAATAAAAATAGGGCTGTGACTTTCCAATAGTATCCAGACTTGAAGAGGATTTGCCTTAGGCAGGAGGAACAGGAAGGCTGTGTGACCATGTGAACACTACCAAGATGCCTAGAAGATTGTGTTTACACATACACCATATGTGCTTGCTATGAACTGACTGTTTGTGTCCCCTTGAAATTCATATATTGAAGCCATAGTAGCCCTGATGTGATGGTATCTGAAGGTGCGGTCTTTTAAAAGGTAATTAGGTTTAGATGAGGTCAGGAGAGTGGAGCCTCCATAATGGGATGAATGCCCTTATAAAAAGTTGAAGGGACATGAGATCTCTTTCTGAGCATGCATGCCCCAAGGAAAGGTCACCTGAGGATATAACCAGGAAGAGGGCACTCACCAAGGAGCCAACCATGCTAGCACCCTGATCTCAGACTCGCAGCCTCCAGAACTGTGAGAAGTGAATGCTTGCTGCAAACCACCCAGCCTCTGGTGCTTCATCACAGCAGCCCGAACTGACTGACAGTGCTACAATTAACCAGGCTTATTTAAGACCATTAGAGATGAAGAAAAGTCTACATCAAAGCAGGATTATAAGGCTTCACCCCACCCTTCCTGACCAACAAATCCAACATCTCTTCTCATCCCTCACACTCTGAGCCTCCAAAGAGCCAGTTTTGACTCAGCTGGGCAGACTGCTAATAACCAGATTGCCAGTGCCAGAGCCACAGCACAAACAGGTGAAAAATCCCCCTTCATCATGCAAATGAAGAGGAAGTTCTCGGTTGACACTAGAACCACGCTGCCTCCAGGCCAATGCTCCTCTTCCTTTCCAGCTCCTGCTCACCCCCTCCCTCATTCACTGCCAAATACAGGGAAGGCAGGCTCCGCGTGCCCCTGGAAAGCAGAGCAACCTCTAGCTCTGACTAGGCCATGTCCACTGAGCACCAGGCCCCCAGACCTCAGAGACCCTACCTGGAAGTGCAAGATGATGGTCCAGATCAGGCCAAGTGTCAGCTTGGGGTTGCCATCTGTGATGTCATCGTTGCGAATATTCACTAGTTTCACCTGAAAAAGAAACAAAAGCTGGTCTGAGAGCTCTGCAACTTTTTGATTTCATTTTTTTTACAGATCTTTATTATTCATATGCATATTAATGTTTTTTTGGTGTATGGTTTTGAGTTTTCACATATGTACAGATTTGTGTTAATGGCCACTATAATCAGGGTAACAAAACAGGAGCATCAACCCCAAAAGGTGGGACTTTGTGTAGTCAAATCCTGCCTTCACCCCTAAATCCTGGCAACCGCTGATCTGCTCCCAGCTTGGCTTACCCAGAATGTCATATAAATGGTGTCCCACAGTATGCAATCTTCAGATTCTGGTGTTTTTGCACTCAGCACAATGGCCGTGAGATTCCCATCCACGTTGTTGCCTGGAGCAACAGCCTGCCCCTCTTCGTTGTGGAAGAGTATTCCATTATACCTGTATTCTACACACCATAGTTATCCACTCCTCTACTGAAGGAATCTGGGTTGTTTCCATGTTGGGGCAATTATGAATAAAGCTCTTGTATTCATGTACAGTTTTTCTGTGTGTGCACATGTTTTCATTTCTCTAGGGTAAATTCCTGGGAGTGGGACTGCTGGGTCATATGGTATACGTTTAGCTTTGTAAGAAATTGCCAAACAATTTTCCAGCATGATTGTACCATTTTGCAATCCCACCAGCAAAGCAATTTCGCAAGCACATGCTCTTATGAGCTGCTTTTTAATTAAGTCTTCCCAGCCCTTTTTTCTTTCTCTCTCTTATTTTCTCAAGGTTGTGAGAGAGAGATCTGCCCCTCATCCCTCACCGGTCTCTGGCCTGTCCCACCCATTCCCCTCCTCCCACAGCACCTGCCTTACTCCTAATCTCATTCCAGCAGCACGATGTACACAGACACACAGGCCCGTCCCCCACCGGGGCGACCGACCATCCCTGTGTGCTGGGGACTGAGGGATGTCCTGGGACGTGGGCCTTTCAGAGTGTCCTGGGAAAACCAGCCTATTTCCACCCCACCCCGTGACTCTCCGTCGTACCGTCACGGAGCTCCTGACAACCGTGACAGCTGCCCTGAAGCTGCCCTTCCTCTGTCTCTTCAGCTGCCCTGAAGCCGGCATGTACTCAAGACCTCAAGCAGACGCTTCACTTCTCCTTACACTATGGTGACCAGTGCTGTAGACTGAATGCTGTGTCCCTCCAAAGTTCACAGGTTAAACCCTAATACCCAATCTGAAGGTATCTGGAGGTGGGACCTTTTGGGGGTGAGTAGGTCTTGAGGGAATGGAATTAGTATCTTTATAAAAGAGACCCAGAAATCTCCCTCGACCTTCACATCACATGAGGACACTGCTAAAAGCGGTCTCGGAACCAGGACCTCACCAGACACCAAGTCTGCCTCCATCTTGGGCTTCTGCAGAACTATGAGAAGTGAATTTCTATTGTTTATAAGCCACCGGGGCTGTGATACTTTGTTACAGCAGCGTGAATGACCAAGACACTGGGCAAGTTCTTTCCCTGTTCTGTATCTCTGCCTCCTCTTCTGTACACTGGGAGCAGGAGACCCTGCTTCCTGCCTCAGTGCAGGTTTTCTCATCACTCATGGCCCATAGCTGGCAGGCTGGCAGCATCAGCCAAGCCCACGTTCCTCTGCCCCACCTCCGGGAGCTCTTCCCGTGGATTCTGAATACCTCCTTGGCCAAGTTACCTTCCAGTGTCTGCCATCTGTTCCTTGGAGACCTCACACCTAACTCCTACCTTTCCTACCTCGTCTTCTACCACCTTTCTTGGAGACCTCACACCTAACTCCTACATTCCCTACCTCGTCTTCCACCATCTTTCTTGGCAATTTTGGCACCACTTCAATGACCCAGGTGTCGCCCCATCTGTACAACTCGTCTGCCTTCCCATTTCGGAAGACTTCCGTTTTCACTCTGCTGTGGACACCTGCACAGCGACAATCTCACCATCAGCAAGAAGTGCTCCAGAGTTCTTTCTGCCCTTCTCTGGGCCCACTGGTCATGGCTGACATTTTTATTATATCCTAGTAACCGATCTACTCTCCATCCTCATTGAGGCTTCTAGCTAATCAATTCTTTTCAGTTTACCTTGACCATTAAGGCCCTCTCTGATTTTCTCTAACTCTATACACAGACATTCCAAGGATGCTGTCTCCAGGCCCCTGAACACTTCAACCTCTAATTCTCCTACCACTTCTTTCAATAAATATTTATTAAGTGTCAATTATGGACCATCCATTACTACAGGTGATGAAGATAAAAATGTTAAGTAAGATCACATTCTCTGTCCTCATGGGCCTACAATGCATTAGAGCAGAGAGATAACAATAAAGTCACAAGTATTATATGGAACAAATGGCTATGGGAGTATACAGAAAGAGAATTTCCCAAGTTATTGAGAATTACTGATAAGAGTGGCAAAAATGAACTAACTCCAAAAATATGCACACCATGTCATGTCATCGTGACCGGCGCTGTTGCCTGGCAACTGTAGCTATACCAAATCTTTCCAAACAGCTCTCTAGGCAGATGAACTCTGACTCCCTCGTCCATCCACGTTCCTCCCCTCCAAAAACCTCCTCTGTATTTTTATGCCTCCTCCCTTCCTCCTCATAGTACCTCAGAAGAGGCATTTTCCTTTCCTTTTCAAAGAATCTACCCCAGCCGTGCTCTGGATCTCATCCTCAATCCCCGGACTTGGTTCCATCAGTTAGGAAGTCATGGGAAGAAGGATGGTGCGTAGAAAGTAGCATGAAAGGAGCATTTAAAAAATGTCCAGGAGGCCTGCGTGGATGTCCCAGGTTTGCTCTCACTTCTGCGATCTAGGGCAGATCACTTCTCAGTTTCCTTTCGTAGGAAATGAAAAGGCTGGACTAGCGACCTCCAAGGCATCTTCCAGGGCTAACTTGCTCTGACCCATACTCCTCACTCTCATCTGTTCTCTTCTCTTCGCTAGCTTCTCCTCTGTCTAAAAGTGTGCTTCTGTCTTCCGTCCTTCCTATCTAGGGAGGGAATAGCTTCTTTACCCAACACTCCTCTGCTCTATTGAGCCTGGTGTCTGAGGTCACCAGCGCTGTGCAGCTGAGACCGTCCCCGCAAGCCCCACGCACCGTTCAACCAGCCTGACCATCCCCTCATCCAGTTCTCATGATGACGAAGCGCGCTGCTGTTCCCTCTTCCTGGGTGATGTATCTTTTCCCATTTCTTTGCTGGTTTCTCATCTTCCCTTTGGCCTCCACCTGAGCAGAGGTGAGTCAATCTTTTGCATCTTGCTCTTCTCTAAGACTTTCCCTCTCAGACAGGCCGCACACTCTATGTAAGATTTGTTCAGACGTGACAGAGCTGCTCATGAGCAAGCAAGACTCAGAACTCCATCAGTCGGATTTACTGAGGACTTACCAGGGGCAATGAGAGCGTCCCTAAGTAGGGACCCGGTACCAACTTTCCCTGGCAGAGCAGGGGACACACGGGACGCTCTTACCTGTCGCTGCTTTAGGAAGTCCAGGGCAATCTGCACATTCTGCAGCCTGTGAAAACGCATCCTGCCCTTCTCCCGGGGCTGCAAACAAACAAAAGGGATGTTCATTGCAGTGACACCAATTTACCCACGCAGATCCCTTTCTTCCTTCATTTCAAGAATAAAAGACCACAAAGACCTCCCATGACTGCAGCCAGGCGTGGAAGCGTCACACAAAGCACCCCTCCAGGCAGGACCTGTGTGTGTTTTCACCATGCTCGCTGAGGCCCCAAGACGCCTCGTTTCCCACTCGGATCCCCGTGAACACACGGCACGTCTGAATGCAAGTGCTGAAGTAGTGCCGCAGTTTCTCCACAGGCTCCTCTGCAGCCATACGTGGCAGAACTTGATTCTGGATGTGAGGTTAATGGAAACAAAGATTTGGCTCTATGGCTCCCAGAACCATAGTTAAATGTTACTGTAAGGGAAGGATAAAAGGCCTAATTACATGTTGCTCAGTAATAGACATCGCCAACCATATTACAAACCTGGCAAAAGAAACTAGAGGTAGTCAATTTTACACTAGGGAATGAGGAGTTATACACGCTCAGTAAGTGAAAAAATCTAAAATGGAAGGCAGGAATCAAGAAGGAACCTATGTCCTAGGAAGACAAAGTAGGAAAGTCACCTTTAAGCCCAGTTTGAGATACCCAGAGCAAACAAGACCTTGATGGTGTAGGGTTCTTCAACACAGTACTCCAAAGAAAGGTATTTCCTGCCAGCCGCTCTATCCTGGATGTCCTACAAGCCACAGTGGGGCGTCCACCTCCACCCAGTGACTCTGGTGTCACCACCACATCCTGGATCCACGGCTCAAAACCTATCCATCCAAGACTGCATGGAGTCCTTCTCCAGTGAGCACGGGCAACGATGGCTATCTACGTCTGGAATGTTTCCTCCTGCTCACTTTTCAATGGTTTTCCCCCCCTCCCCACTACAATTGGGACTAAAACATCACTCTCACTAGATCATACCCAATTCATTTGTAAATGTCAAAATGGTACTAATTAAAGGCCAATAAAATACAAGGTAGCTCTGTTGTGGGCACCTGAACAGAGGAAACATTGCCCCAGGCTGAAATGGGCAAAAAGTAACCCAACACGTGGAGGGATGGGGTGGAAGCATCTCTGTGGGTATCCCTCAACCCATCTAAGCAAAACTTTCAAACCAGGGTAATCGACAGAGAAGGTTGAGGCCTCTCTGTGCAACAGGGTAACTTCCTAAGTCAAAAGGCTAGGGAAAACCTTCTAGTAAGAATCTCTTCTCAGTCATTCCACTTGAACTAATTGTGAATATGGCTTAGAAGATGACAGAGCCTGTGAAACCGAAGATGCTAAGGCAATTGGAGGGGAGATCAATGAGATGAAAAGACGACTTTAAGAGGACAGGGAATGGGGACACTGCCTGATCTCTATTTCCGGAGAAAAATCACAGGCTCTAACTTAGGGCCTGCAAGCAGAAAATGGCCCTCTTACACACACTAATCTTTATGCCTAAGTACTCCCCACCAAAAATACCCTTGAGAACATGCAAGTTAAATCTCAGTCCTCTATAGCAACTAGAGATGTTATTGACCAAGGCAGAGTATCCCCATGCAGTGAGTGGTTTGCAAACAACAGGCTCTTTTGAAAACTAATGACACGGTGTGTGGTGAGAACCTGGAGGCCAGAGAGGTGGAGAGCAAGTCCCCATTAGTCTGGAGTGTGGAGTCAGAAGCAGTAACTGACATGCTGTCAACTAAGCTCCCCACAATTCTGCAATCTAGACTCAGACAACGCAGCAAGGCCACCAGAAAGGCACAGGTCTCCAGGTCACAAAGGGACTCGCCGCCGCCAAACATCATTATTCTTTTTGTAGATAAGCAAAACAATTCCCACTCCAGGATCGTCTAACGGTAGCATGAGGCACAATTAGTTTTAACCACTTTCTTTGGGACCCAAATTCCCAGGTGGGCAGGGAAGAAGGCAATTGGCAAGTGAGCTACTTGGAGACCTAGAGAACCCCAAACTCTCTGATGGCCCTGCAGTGCCGGCTGGGACGCTGGTGTCCCCAGGAGGACCTACGACATCATCATCATCTTCCTCCTCCTGCTCCTCGCTGTTTGTATGGCGCCAGGAGGGCATGCTCACCAGGCGGAGGGTCTTCAGCCCTGCCGGCTCCTTTGGCCACCAACCAAGACAGAAACGTGACAGAGTTAACAGGAAATTCACAGCACATAAATGAAAAGGAAATGAACGCAGGAAAAAAAAAGATGAAAATAAATATGAAAATACCCTCCCACCTCCACAAAGATGCAAAACAAAATTAAGACCAGAACAGATGGTTATACTGAACACTTCTTATGTTGAAACACAGCTTTAACTCTCCACAGGCCATCCATTCTTCCTACTTCTGTGAATCAAGTAAGGGAGAATGCATGATGAGAATAACCATGAAAGAGATATTTGGGTGGTTTCTGGTGAAAAGATGATTATTTTACAACTATCTCCATAAACACCTGTAGGTCTTCAAAGGCTAGGAAAAGAAATCAGATTGGAGTGGTTTTAACCTGTTTTGTAAGCAACATCACTGAAAAGGATCACTTTTCAATATAAAATCACTGCAAGTTCACCAAATACACCAGCCAAGTTACCCAAAATATAATTTCGTGAGCACTTCTAACTCCAACACAGTGAAAGTAAAATTCTGATTACTTAGGAGATTTATAAATGAGAGCCAGAGAAGAACTAGAATTCATATGTACTGGTTATGTCAACAAAAGCATCTGTCAATTTTAGGCCATTAAAAATTATTAAAAAAAAAAAAAAGAAAGAAAGAAAGAAACCAAAACAAAGGACCCCAGGAAAGCCAAGCCCAATCCTGGAAGAAGCTGACTTTTACTTAGGGAGAGAAATCTAAAGTGTCCAGTCCTACTCTTGAAACACAACGAACATGGTTAAGAATTCACCAGAGACAGAGAGTGTGCGGGCTCCCTCCATAGATTCCTTGAGCCGTGCTCCTCTCCAGGGCGCACCTCCCACAGGTGTCTCTACACTCAGCCCTGGATTTTTCTAAGTGCAAAAGCATGTTGTCTACAACACTCAAGACAGAGCAGGACCTGTACAGAATCACAGGTTCAGGTTAGGCTCCCACATGTAAAACAATAAGCCCATGGTGAGGCCACGCTGATCCTTTCAACAAAGTGAGGACAAGAGCTGATAAGCCAAGAGGTTCAGACAGGCTTTGTCCTCAGTAGGTAACTGTTTCCATAAGCCAGATTTAATACTTATGGGGAGGAGGCAGGCGTATCTAATTATCCAAGGAGCCCAGATATACGGCATCTGGGGCTATGCTCAGACATCAACTTCAGCTTTTCTTCAAACCTGTGACAGACAATGAATTCCAGAAGGGAGGAAGTCAGGCCGTTTGGGAAACAATGACTCTAAATACCTGGGCTTTTTACATGTAAATTTCAGCTCTTTGTTGAATATAGAAAATAAAGTAATTCACAGTAGAAGGGAAAATAGAAGGAGTCTGTGTAGACTAGAAATAACACTGTAGGAAGAAAAATGCACCTTATTAAAAAATCTTAAAGTGAGAATCTACTATTCCTCAAATACTAGCATGTATAAATAGATAAAGAACAAGGAGAAATCATACAAATATAAAAGTTATAGAACCAATACTGGATTCCATCAAGAAATGAGACTTTTTTTAAAAAAAGAATAAAGAAAAGAAATGAGAATATATGACAAATCAGGTTAAATTAAAATGAACTTATATCATTTGTAAAGCATTAAGTCTGAGTTAGAAATAAAGTCCAGCAATCACCTCTTCTACTTTTTCCTCCCATGTAACAGAAGTGACAGCTACTGCCCCAGCACTCAACACGATAGACCCACATGTCATTAATAGGGCCACACCTGGGAAGTCACCCATTAAGAGGAGAGAAAAGCTCACCAGTTTGATGCCCGAGAGGACCTCCAGCAGAGAGATCAGGTTATGGCCATCCCGTAGATCTTCATAAAGGTCATTTATATGCTTGCGGACCTGTGCATGAGAGCAAAACAAGACTGATTTTTATTTGATCTTGAATTATTTTATTATCCACACGAGTGCTTACGGTTCTTTTTTTTTTTTCCATTTATTTTAGGAGTGCTTATGGTTCTATGTAAACACAAATTAAAGAATTTGAAACTGAAGACAATAAATGATTCAGGAATATTCAGGCTGGAATACAATACATATGAGATGGTAACACTTAGAGGCTTATATGTGTTTTTTTTTAATTGAGGCCAGATCTATTACACACTCCAGTCAACCCTGAACAATATTCCATAAAGTTTAGCCAAGTCTTGATCATCCCGAAACATCTCAGCAATTATTAGGGACAAAAGCCAGCGATGGACACATGAGACCCGTCAGAATCAGTAAAGCCCTCCAGAGTGCTACAAAGGAAATCAAAATGCTAGACACTCAGTGTTCCATGGGGTGTAGCTCTAATTTAACCCCCTTTTTACCCAATATTTATAAATAAATAAATAAAGAGTGAATTTCAGAATTCTTTTCCTTTGGGGAAAAATAATTCTAATTTTATAACTGAAACTATGAAAAAACAAATATCACTTTAGAAAAATGTGTGGGTAATGTCAAACACTAAATGCTTTAGATGTTATCTCACCTATCCCTAACATCTGTAAGGTGGGCATTATTATATCACACATTATTACTATTATTATATCATGCCTATTTTACATATGAGGAAATAAGGCACAAAGAAGAGGTTAAGTAACTTGCCTAAGGTCAAAACTAAGTGGAAAAACTGGCCTCAGTTTCGTCTTTCTGATTTTAGCCTTTGCCATTACTACAATGCTTTGTAGTCAGCCATAATCTCATTCTATTTATTTAATCCAAACAACTGCCCTGTGAAGTTCCTATTTCATAAGAGAAACTGAGGAAGGTAAGGCTCTGAGAAGTCGTGGTCACACAACTTTAAGACGTGGCTAAAATGACTGATTCATTCCAAGTCTAGTGACAACTTCATTGAGTGTTGCACAAACAGAATCAGAAGACTAGTGGAAATTATAAGAAGGAAGACCCTTTACAATATGCATAACTTTCTAGACAACAAGAGAACGGGTTACTCTAGAAGTAGTGGATTTCCAGTCACTGGAGTTTTTCAAGCAAGGGCTGGGATCCTGGGATTTCTACATCACATAGAAGCCTGAACCACGAGTCCTTTCCAGCTGTAATATCCTAGCAGTCAACACTGAGAGTCTGAGAAGATGAAGACTGGGAACGTCTTGGGGGACTTCCTAGAAGAGAAAGGACTTGGAGGATTAGAAAATGTTTGATAGAAAGAGGATGGGAAAACCACGTAAGACTAAGTAGGAGGGTGGAAATATGAAGGATATACATGTTTGTACATGTACGTGAAAAATACTCTTACCATGGCCAATTTCAAGCTATTAATATAAAATCACTAAAAGCAATGTTGGGGAGAGATGTACAGTAGCACACCAATACACAGTTTCCATCAAAAAGACAACAGATATAATTAACCTCAACAGCACAGATGATAATAACCCAGCAAAGTATCTAAGAAGGAATGAATTTTGAGTATTTATTACCTTCATTTTAAATATAATTTAAGTGTAAGTTTATAAAAGAGTTCACGAGACTCCTCAACATTTACTATTTGGCTCTCACAAGGCCACAAAAGCTGGCTCTAACATATGGGTGGTTCTAAGATCTTAAGACTGCTCCCTCAAGTGGGTTCAAGGGTTCAAGCTTGGGGTCTAGGACAACCACAGTGCACCACTCACAGAAATTAGCAGGTCATAAGGGCTGGAAAGGGAGTTGATTTTGACAAGTTCAATTTTAAATATGTTGAATTTAAAACAACAGCAAAGGAGCTACAAATGGAAATGTTCTTGAAGCAGCTGGAAATACCAGAATCCAATCTGGGTCAGCTGAGAACTTAAGTTTAGAAGTCATATGCACAGAGGTGCTAGCTAAATGCATGGGAAATGTTGAGCTTTCCGGGTTGGGGCAAAAAGAAAAAAAAAAGAGTGCTAAGGACTGAGCCTGAGGGAATAGCTGAAATTAGAAGGCAGGAGATGGGAAAGCAATCAACAAAGGACAGGGCGAATGGGGGAAAGGCAGTGGAAGAGTTAGGCAATGAACAAGAAAGTAAAATCGAGGAAGATATCATCACCAGCATCCAATGCTACGGGACAAGGAGGATGCAGATTAAGAAACAGTTTTTGAGTTTTCCTACAAATAAGAGGGCTTTTGTGAGAATAATTTTCTAGAAAGTGGGGGGGATGGAAATCAGATTACAAACAAATAAGAGTTTTTTAAAGTCAGAAATTATTAAATACTTGATATTAAGGGTTAAGAAGAGAAGAGACAATAATGAGCGATTTATTTTTGGCAGCTAAGACCTGAAAATAGGGTATAAAAATCAGGAGTAGTCAAGGAGTAATTATTTAAATAAATTATATAGGGTTGTTAACCAGATGGGATCATGTTCTCAATAGGACACCAAACACCAGAGTGTTGAAAAGAAAAAGGAGGCACTTAAAATGTAAAGGTTAAGATCTGAAAGAGACACATGCACCCCAATATTCATCGCAGCACTGTTTATAATAGCCAGGACATGGAAGCAACCTAGATGCCCATCAGCAGACGAATGGATAAGGAAGCTGTGGTACATATACACCATGGAATATTACTCAGCCATTAAAAAGAATTCATTTGAATCAGTTCTAATGAGATGGATGAAACTGGAGCCCATTATACAGAGTGAAGTAAGCCAGAAAGATAAAGAACATTACAGCATACTAACACATATATATGGAATTTAGAAAGATGGTAACGATAATCCTATATGCAAAACAGAAAAAGAGACACAGATGTACAGAACAGACTTTTGGACTCTGTGGGAGAAGTCAAGGGTGGGATGTTTCGAAAGAACAGCATCGAAACATGTATATTATCTATGGTGAAACAGATCACCAGCCCAGGTGGGATGCATGAGACAAGTGTTCGGCCCTGGTGCACTGGGAAGACCCAGAGGAACTGGGTGGAGAGGGAGGTGAGAGGGGGGATCGGGATGGGGAACACATGTAACTCCATGGCTGATTCATGTCAGTGTATGACAAAACCCACTTCAATATTGTAAAGTAATTAGCCTCCAACTAATTAAAATAAATGGAAAAAAAATGTAAAGGTTAATTTTACATCAAAGCTCCAATATCTCCTGAAAATTCCAGTTAAGTTTTACACCTTTGAATAGTAAAGTTGAACCTTACAAGAAATTTAGATGATAACTAGTTTACTATGTTTCTCAGTCTTTGTGTGACTATAATAACTAAGTAACTATGAAAAACAGCAGAGAGGTATAGACAGAAGTAATGGGGGAGGTGAGTGTAGTGAGATTTTTTTCCCTTAGAGAATTTTCAGCAGAGAACAGCTGTCTGTTTCTGAAGCGCACTGGACACAGCTCTGGCTGGACAAGGATAAAGAACTAACTACATTTACTAGTGCTTTTACACAGAAAAGTTTCAGATGCAGAGGTGAGATTCTGGAGGGCTCAGCTAACATAGCAAGATCATACAGCTAGTAAATGACCAGGCCAATCAAACCCAGGTCTCCCCCATTCTAAAGTCTTTACCTCTTTTGTATGTGCTGGGTTGCCTCTAAAGTTTTCCTCAAATCTCTTAAGAGAAAGTCTGGTGGACTAAGTACCAGAAATATTAGGGGCAGCCAGGTAAGGCCAAGAGTGCTTAGGAATCATCCATAGGTATGTTTCTTTCCAACAAACAATCATGCTACTCTGTTAACAAATAAGATGAGTGAAAAACTTCAACTGTCCAGGTCCTTGCCTGTTTGTAGTCCCTGTGAAAATCACCATCAAAATTGGCTCTTTAGAAATCTCCAAGGAATATATACAAATGGCTAACAAACTCATGAGAAGATGCTCAGTATCAGTAGCCATAAAGAAAATGTAAATCAAACTACAGACAGACACCACTTCTCACCCACTAGAATGGCTATAATCAAAAAGACAAATAATAAGTGCTGGTGAAGCTACAGAGA
Source organism: Muntiacus reevesi (assembly GCF_963930625.1). Taxonomy (NCBI): domain Eukaryota; kingdom Metazoa; phylum Chordata; class Mammalia; order Artiodactyla; family Cervidae; genus Muntiacus; species Muntiacus reevesi. Next base: position 165,354,895 of record NC_089249.1, read on the forward strand.
AACTGGAACCCTCATACACTCCTAGTGAGAATATAAAATTGTGCAGCTGCTTTGGAAAACAGCCTGATAGTTCCTTAAAAGGCTAAACACAAGTTACCATATGACTCAGTAATTCCACTCCTAGGTATATATATTCAAAAGAATTAAAAACATATGTTCAGAAAAAATAATTTGTACATGAATGAATGTTCATAGTAGCATTCTTTGTTCACATTAGCCAAAGACTAAAAATAACCCAAATGCCTACATATTATACTATGAGCAAGAAACCAGTTACAAACAACCACACGTTGTATGATTCCATTTATGTGAGATATTTAGAATCAGCAAACCTATAGAGACAGATAGTAAATAGACTGGTGGTTGCCTAGGGCAGGGGAAGGAATGGAGGGGTGTTTAGGGATAATGATTAAAGGGTACAGGGTTTCTCTATAGGGAGTGAGGAAAATGTTCTAAAATTGATTGTGGTGATGGCTGCACAATTTTGAATGTAATAAAAGTCACTGAACTCTATAGTTTAAATGTGTGAAATGTAAATTAAATCTCAACATAGCTATTTTAAAAATTAATGAATGACTAAATTTTCAGACAAGGTCAAGCCTCCCCAATCATCATGCATTCATAAACCAAGGAAAGCTCTGCTCTCCCAATTTTTAAAAGACTGGCTTGAGGGTATGAAAAAATAAACAGCTTCCCCCAATTTCTGAGTGGCTTTAGCAAAGGGAATAAACTGCACTTAAGTGCTTGGTATCAGAATCTGAGCCCAAAGCGACTTTAAAGATGACTTAACTCTAACATTCTCAGTTTATAGATGAGAAATGCATTGTCTAGAGTAGTTACATAACTATGTAAAATCATTTAGCTGGAAAGTGTCAGATCACTGTCTCTTGACTCTGTGTTCACTGCTTTTTCCTTCACAAGGCTTCCATGATGCTTGAAGGGTAGAAACAACATATTAACAACATTATTAAATTATAAGAGGTTCCCCTCAAAAAACCAAGGATTGTCCTGCAGTATTCTTTAATACCTGCAGAGAGCCTGATCTGGCAAAGTTTTGCTCAAAGACTCTTAACAGAAACACAAGTAGCTTAATTTCCTTGATCCACACTATGTTGCAGAGCAATAAATCAATCAGAGGAGAAAACTTTAAAGAGAAGAATATGTTATTTACTCTCATTTATACTTATTAAGGGTTTCCCAGGTGGTGATAGTGGTAAAGAACCTGCCTACCAATGCAGGAGACATAAGAGATGGAGTTCAATCCCTGAGCTGGGAAAATCCCCTGTAGGAGGAAATGACAACCCACTCCAGTATTCTTACCTGAAGAATCCCATGGACAGAGGAGCTTGGCAGTCCAAAGTCCTTAAGGTCGCACAGAGTCAGACATGACTGAAGTGACTTAGCACACAGACTTATTAAAAGATACAGGGAACATGAGAGTGAGCCTGGTAACTTCAGATGGATTTCTGAATTTATAGATTTCTAAGCCATAAAGGGAAAACTCCATTTTGATTCAACGGCCAAATCTATCCTCCAGGAAAAGCCTAACACTAAAAAAGCAGATTATAGTTGGCCTAAGTTATTTTGTTTGGTTTTTTTTGTTGTTGTTCTGGGGGGTTTGGGGGGGGGGGGGTGGTGGCGGGGGTCATAGACTCCTGGAGAGAACTGTGCTCAAACGCAGGGAACAAGAGTGGGGGCTGGGAATCTCTGCTGAAATAGAGTATGATGTGGGAGTAAAGTGTGAGGCTCCTTGCAGATAACAATTCTATGTCTCCTGTTTTGAGAGTTCTTTAAGTTCTGAGGAATCTGACAGTGATATCAGCCAACTCTGACTAACAAAGACTCTCTGAGAATGAGGATGACTGCAAAGTCCCCCAAGGGGAGCTTTACTTCACAGGCAGGCACTAATGGTCAGGCAATAGAGAATCCAAGTCCAAACGGAGAACCGGAATCCCTCAGTGGGGGCTGAAATGCACTGAGGGTGAAATCAAGCCCTGAGAACTCAGATCCAGGCAGAGCTGGTCACAAGCCACCACCCTATGGTCACAGCTGGGCAACAAAGGCAACACTCCTCTTCTGAGCAGCATGACTCCATCAATCTCCTATATCACACTGCACTGCCAGGCTCCTTCCGACCTTTCCCACAAACACGAATAAGCGAAGAGGTGTGAAAGTACATGCAATGCTGAGGGAGCAGTGAGCTGTCTCATGCGGCCACGGTACAGAGGCTGCACAGGAAAGGGGGCCTGCAACCACTAGCTAGGGAGCCTCAAACAAGCAGAAAAAAATTGAGAACATCGGTAAAAATTTGGAGTTAAAAACTTCTGCTGGTTTTCTGTAGTTAAATAAAATCCCAGGAAGGCCAATGGCTTCTAGATGGCATACGTGAAAAAAAATGGAAAGGACAATTTCAACTGTTAGATTGAATACCTTCCTACCTTTCTACCCACGGACATCTGCAGTCCATAGAAGCTGACCACAGAAAACTCCTGCTCTCTGTTCTGTCAGCCGCTCAGCCTGCCTTGAAGTCCTTCTTAGGGAGATATGTCTATACTTTATAAGCTGCCAGGACCCAGAGAAACATCAGGGATAATGCAAATAAAAACCTCACTGAAAATTCTAGATCTTTCTTTTTGATAGTTCTGGGGTAGGAGGAGAACTCTTCGATCTGTAGGACTTGCGTTCTGCCTTAGGTGTTCTGTAGATATATTTCAGGTGCTTACATTCTTAAATCTCTTTTAAGATTGGACCAACAATGTTCTCAGCTAATAAAGAGGAATGAATCAGCTTATTCAATAACAAACTGTTTCCTCAAGAGATATTTGGGAATCCAAGATATTAGGTTAACCAATTCTAGAACTTGAGGGCTTGGTTGCTTTGATCTTACGTCAGTCTACCCGCTACTGGCAACACTAATGTGGCTCACGTGTACTTGGGGAGCAAGGCAAAGGATGCTTGAGCTACAGAAAACAGATTCTGATACCTAATCCTCAGTCCAAAGTTCAAAGATAGCCGGCATGGAGCAATGATTCTGATGAGCAGTGAACCTCTGTGAAATACCCCAAGGTGAAAAAATGCCACTGGAGCTGTAAGGTTGGGGGAATAGGAAGAGATGAAAAACAGCCAGGGATTTAAGTAAAGCTCTGGCTGGCCTCCAGCTGCTAACAATGCCATGTGTGTTTGTCTTGTTTCTCCCCGCCTGAGCCTCCTGTCATCACACAGCACTGAGGCAGAGGCCCAACAGGCAACATCAGCCACAAGTGAAGAGCGGGGAGCCAGAGCATTTGTAAAGACCGACAAAGTTTAGGGAGACAAACCTGAAGAAGGAACAATTCAGTTTCTCCAAATCTTAAGAAATGAGGTATGAAAACAGAGCAAGATAGGGGCATATTGAATAGAAACAACAAGTTATTTTGGTCAGAAGATGCGTGATTGGTCTTTAGCTCCATCCTTCACTAGCTGTACGATCTTGGAAAAGTCACTTCATCCTTCTAATTCTCAACTTCCTCAGCTGTTAAACTGAAAGGATAAAATATCTTTACCTCCTTCAGGGTTACTGTAAGGATCAAGTCAGATTAGAATATGCTTTGTAAGCTAAAAGGACTACTGAACTGTTATTCACTCAAGGCAACAAATCCTTACTGAATACCTCTCATGCTCCTGGTGCAGCACAGCAAGTCCTAGCCCTCGAGGAGCGGAGGACACCAACGTGTGAATGCACACACCCATCTCTTCAAAGTGGTGTGGAACAGAGATGGAGCTGCAATTAATTTAGTCACAGGGACGGAGGTCAGAGTCTCAGGAAGGGGATACTGGACCTGGGCCTTGAAGAGTAACTGGATGATGGCCAGGCAGCAGAGCTCAAGATATGCCTTCAAGGGAGAGAGAAATGAATAAGCAAAGAGGTGTGTAAGTATACCGTGTTTAGAAAGCGGTGAGCGGTTTCCTGTGGCTGCAGCGCAGGCTACACAGGGGAGAGTGCCTGGCTGGAAACAGGTTGTGAAGGGCTCTGCACCCTGACAAAGTTATTTGTCACCAAATGAGAGGCAACTGGTAAACGCTGAAGAAATCAGAGGAAAACAGCAGGTTTTTCTTCCCTCTCTCTCTCCCTTCCTTCTTTGCCCTGACTGAAAAAATAAGACACAACATCAACCTTCAAATTACAGTCTGGCAGAATGAGAACTGCTGCAGCTGCTGTAACAGAAGCATGTAAGGAGTGCAGGGAAGACGCTCAGGAAAGAGCGTCGATTCCACGAGGGCGAGTCAGGGAGATATTTACCAAGAGGAGTGACGGGGGTGGTGTCCACGCAGAACAGAGTTGGGCAAGAAGCAGAGGGCGCCCCCGGAGCAAAGATACAGAGGCAGAGAGCGTGACAAACAGTTCAGCAAGAGCTTAAGGTCCACGGGGAATGTGACACTGAGCCCAGAAAGGTAGGCAGACCGGAGACAGTACTGCAGAGGTGAAGAGTAGGGGCTGGACTTTAGGTTGCCTGGGTTCTAGTGTTTTAGTTCTACTTCTTTCTAGTGCTGTGACCTTGAACAGGCTGTTTAACCTCTCTAAACCTCATTGATAAAATGGGACTATTAACAGAATCTATAGTATAAGGTCACTGAAGAATTAAAGGAGATGATCCATGTAAATAAAGGGCTTAGTACAGAAAGTATGATTTACAGTAAGCACTCAATAAATTACGAACATTATCATCACACTTGTTCTTACAGAAAACTTTATTAGGAAACTATTATAGTGGCCAAATCAAGAGAAGAGGCCCTGGAATAGGGCAGAGTAGAGAAATCAGATGCAAGCATCTTTCTGAGTTGGAAATGATTGATTAGAGTTGGTGACAGGGAGAGATGATGGGCAGGACTAAATATAGTATGATTCCAGGTTTCTAACTTGGACAGCTAGGTACATGAATGAAAATACTGAGCACTTCGGGATGTACTGAAAACAGGATATATCTGGGTAACGTCCAGATGACTGTGTCAAGGACACTATTGAGATATGGGTCTTTGGCTTAGGAAAGAACACAGAGAAAGGCTTTATCATTACCTCCTGATTTAAATCTTGTATTAAGAGTTTGAAAACCGACCTTACCTGCAGTTAAAGAAGTGACCTAAGGAGCTATGCCTGATTTATGTAACCATCTCCCAGGCCACAGTTCACTGACTACATAGACAGACCCCTGACCCACAGGGGAGAAGAAAACTCCAGCCACCAAGATTGTTCGTGTCTGTGTCTTTAGAATCATGTGGCTGCAGGGGTTTACACCACCATTTGAGGGACAACCACCAAGGCTCACACACAAGCAAAAGCAAGGAGTGCAGAGAACTGAATGTAGAAGACACACAGAGAGAAAGGAAAATGAAAAACAAAGAGCTCCTAAACAGAGGAGAGAGCAGCTGCCTAGTGAAGCACAGTTTTCATAAAGCTCAGATGCATCCAGGCACCAGACTCTGGAGATCACCCCTATCCTTTTCTCTGTGTGATTCCTTGCATTCTATGCAAACAGAATGATCCCCTCGGTTAACACAGATGAGAGTGCCAAGAATACAGAGAACAAAACAAGAAAATGGTCAAGGTTAGGGGACGTCAACATGAAGGACTCGCACAGAGGATGAGAAGCCAGTGAAAGAGGCAAGAGAAAGGCATTCATGGAGGTGAGAGGTAACTTGGGAAAAAGCAGTGTCCTGGAAGGCAACATAAGAGAGGGCTTTAAAGAAGCAGTGAGTTAGTCAATACTATCAAATGCTACAAAGAAATCAAATGAGAGAAAGATAAAACCACTGGAAACAGCAATTAAGAGGTCCCTGGTGATCTTTCTCAGAGCAGCAATTATTAGACTCAAAATTATCTGAGTTGAGTAATTACTATAACTTAAAAACTTTGTATTCAAATCTGACTGTCATATTAGTCGTACTGTTTATCCTTAGGTAAGTAATATTTCTCTGCCTTGGGTTTTTCTCTTTTTAAAAATAATGATAAGATCTACGTCCAACCCTAGCCATTTTGCTCTGTATTTTAAACTGCATGGGAGTGTATATACATACTAAAAATTCACTAAACTGATCATTCAAGACTTGTACACTTTGAGAGAACAAGATTCCCTCTGCCCCATCCTTACATAGTAATTAGACTAAAAATTTTAAAACAAAATAGGGGCTTATAAAATAGTATGTAAAGTTTGATACAAAGCATTCTTGGAAACTCAGGAATCACTCCATGGTATCCTCAACCTCAGCCTTCTTAGGTAATGCAGGAGTTACTGTCTTCACCAAGAAACTCATCCACGAAAGTTTCCACACTATTAGGACTATGTTAGATATATTTTTAAGAAAATCATGTATCCCCGTCAACTGGACCATGTGGCCGGCACGATGAACTGTCTGAGAGGAGGGACTGGCGCATTCGGATCAGGGGGCTGAGGGTCCACGAGGGTCCTACCTTCATCAGGTGCTTGTTGACCCACTTGGTGAACGTCTTCTTCTGCACTCGGTCCCGTTCATCTGTAGGGAACAAGGAGAAGGCACTGGCTCAGCGCCACCTGGCGACATGTTCCCCAGCCTTGCCCACACCCAGCTTCCCCAGGACAGTGGAGACGGTTTCCTCAGCCTGAGACAGCGCCTTGCTGTTGGGAAGGTTCAGTCTCTCTGGATTTCCTCTCCTGTCACTTTACACATTAGGCAGAATCACATGCCTCAAGAATCGTGTCACCGCAAAGTCTCCTTCCCATCCTACTTCTCCAGGGAGGGCAGTGATTCCTTGCACCCCCACCGCACCCCCAGCAAGCTCCAAACACCCGAAGCTGTGAAACCCCCAACAGGACGGGCAGAGCGGTCCTGGCCCTCGGGCAGTCCGAGGCTACATTTCACTCTCCACACGCCGGTCCTCTCGATCAGTGCTCTCCTCCCTCCCCCCTCCCCTGGGGCCCCCTCACTCCAGCGTCCTCCCCAGCCTTGCCAACCCAACTCTCAAAGCTGCCCACTAGGCTGCCTGCACATCTCTCCTCCCCTCCCTCCCTTCTCCAAGTCTTACACCTCCATTTTTTCTTAGGCAAGTTCTGCTTCATTCTGACTTTGTTCACCTCTTCAACAGAAACATGACTGTCAACACTTGACAACGACTACGTCACAGAGGCCTGATTATGAGGAGGACTCACTTTCTCCCACAACTGCCACCTCCAGACCACTGATCCATCAGGTGCGTTCCTCTTCTATTTATTTGAAGCCTTTTCCCTCCACTATGTCATCCTGCTCAAATCATCCCTGCTATCATTGACCATTCCCTGCTGCGTGCACCCCTCCACGTGGCAAATCTACCTTAACCTCTCCCAACAACTTGGTTCAGTGGGTGTTCTCTGATGTCATCCTCAAACTATTTCAACATATGTGTGGACAATGCATGTGAGCCTGCTTGGCCCCACTGACCTTCATCTCCAAGCCATAGCCAGCCGCCACCATGCCACTTCCCAGGCCTCATTCCTTCTCCAAACATAGCTACTCAGCAGTCATCTTTATCAATCCTTCATATTTTCTCATCACTTTCAACTTTCAATCACTCCCTTCTTATTTTATCCTGTTTATTAAGAGCATCTAAGATTATCCCAGTCTGTGCCAGACAACATGATTAAGCAAGTAAAAGCTGTCTGTCCCGAGCACCCCAGGGACTCTCACCTCCCTATCCACTACTGCTTTCGCTAGGACAATCCCCAAGCTGAGCTGACCACTCCTGCATTTCTTCTCCAGCTAAGAGAAATTTCAGAAGAAAGTAGCAGAATTATGTAAATCTGACTCACCAGTAACTCACACAAACTTCAGTTAGGGTTTCTTTCCCTACTACCCAGTTATTCCCTTCTTACTGATACCCAAGTAAAAGCCACACAAGCACTGGTCCACCATTTCCAGGTGGGCGCCCTATCTTTTTACTTCTCTGAGTCGATAGCCATCCAGTAAGCTCTCCTTCATCTGTCTCTAACCTTACCCTCACCTCTTCCTTTCCAGTCTCTGAGTCAATAGCCATCCGGTAAGTTCTCCTTCATCTGTTTCTAACCTTACCCTCACCTCTTCCTTTCCAGTCTCTGAATCGATAGCCATCCAGTAAGTTCTCCTTCATCTGTACCTAACTTTACCTTCACCTCCCTTCTGGCTTTGTTTCTGGAAACAGTGATCTTTTCCTACTATAGACCATGGCAGTTAGGAATTAGAATGCATTTGTCTAATTCCTTGCTGATTTGCAAATCTTCTCAACAACAATCATTATGTTCAGAGTTGAAAGGTCTGTCCAAATCTTGCATACATCTACAATATTACTGAAGCTTAAAACTTAATAGAGAGGTCTTCATAAGAAACATATACTAATTTAAAATTCCATAAAGTGTCATAATCTGCATCCTTATAAATTCTACCTATTGGCACTCATTTGGAACTGTTGAAACTTTTTTAAAGTCTAATCTAATTTTCCCTTCATAGAGGCCTGCAAGTATTTAAGTCATAATTTTTATTAGATTCCAACATATTTTGATCATTTGATCTTTTCAGATGCTGATTCAGTTACCTGACCTCTTCATAATCCTTTCCAAGCTTGTATCAGAGTCAGCTTGCAGTTATAATCTCATCTAAATCACTGACATTTACGTTCTTTTCACAGCAAGCTCTTTTCTTCCTCTCCACTTCTCCAAATGCTATTTAAAATCCAGTTCATTCATTCATTCATTTATTCTTTGAATAGGTCTTAGTAAGGAGCTAGCTGTTTGGAATAGCCTGTGTTATACAAAGTCACAGTCCCTACCTTGAATAGAGATGACAGTCTGGCAGAAAGAAGAAATAACTTCAACGAGGCTGTAACAGAGGTGAGCACAGAGCACTCAAGAACATAAGAGAAGGAGTCAAGCCTCTCTGGGTACAGGAGGGACACACAGGAGGCTAGTGAACATTTCTAGATGGGTGACTCTGCTGCTGCTGCTGCTAAGTCGCTTCAGTCGTGTCCGACTCCCACCAGGCTCCCCCGTCCATGGGATTTTCCAAGCAAGAACACTGGAGTGGGGCGCCATTGCCTTCTCCCCTGGGTGACTCTACTAAACCTTAAAAAATGAGTTACAAGCTAGTCAGAAAGAGAAGGGAAGGTACAAGGCTACAAGAAGTTCCACCTGGTGCAAAGTAACGGAGATATGAAGGAGCTCATGTTCAGACAACTGCACAGAATTAACGGCGGCTGAAAGACAGGATGTGTATTAGGTGGCAGTGACATTTAAAACTGGATAGAATGACATGAGTCAAATCATGGCCTTTCATGACAAGCTAAGGAGTCCAAACTTTATCACCAAGAAACTGGTAAGGGAAGATAAGAGAACATATTAAAAGATTTTAAACAGGAGAATGACATGGTGAGATTGGTGTTTGAGAAACATTACTCTGGCAGCCTTTCCTGACAATCTCACATCTCAATAGTCTCTTTGTTCTCCAAATTTTTATGGTATTTACTATGCTAGTCACTCAATCTGTACTTATATAATTATATAAATTCTAAACTTCAAATAACCTTATTGTTACTCATCAATGAGATCATTAATTCCCTGAGGAAAGACATCATGCTTTACTTTTTTTACATCTACCATAGCTACTAACATCTAAAGCTCTATATAATAAGACCTAAAATAAATCCTTCCACTTATCTGAATTGAGAGTCAGCATTTTAGCTATTGGAATCATAACTGATGAGAAACCATCTGGTTTCCCTAGTGTACTATCCCCATGGGAAGGCTTGGGAGGTGAACAGAATAACTATGGGTAGAAAATAAAGAAGACGCAATCGTGTTAATCACACCTCCAGGTCTAAAGGATACGAGGCCATGAACTAAAAAGAAATCACATGAATTCCACCTCTTTAAAATATTCTCAAATTTAAAAGGAAATTTATTAACTTTTTCTTTTCCATCTATGTAGCATTTAACCTATTACAGCAAGCAAGTATTACTTTTATAATAAAGAAATTCTAGAAAGAAAACTTGTGCCTTCAGAGTGATAACTCTGTAATATTAGAGACAGACTATTATTGGTTATAAAGCTAATCAGTAGAGCAAGGCAGAGTGGACCTGGCATTGGTGAAAATGCAGAACTTTTAGTCAGCTTTAATACTGTTTTCCATTATGTTTGCATGTCCCTGCAAACAGGTGATACTTACTGGGATACTGGAGTTTTTGCATGTTGGATTGGGGTCTTTTTTTTTTTTCTTTTTTTTCATTTTGGCTATACCACACAGTTTGTATGATCTTATGTCACTGACTTGGGCCCCAGCAGTGGCAGTTCCAGTGCCAAGCCCTAATGACTAGACCGCCAGGGAATTCCCTAGACTCTTACAAGAAATAAACTTTCTTGATTGGCCAACAGATGATTAGAAGACCGGCTAAAGAAACACACAGAATGATATCAAAATCAAGTCACCTGTAAGAGTCCTGTCCACTGTCTCATATCTTTTAGACATGAAGATGCTATTAACACAATTGACTCTTTTAAATTTTACTATCCACAGTTATGCTGTTCACCTACCAAGCCCTCCCATGGGGATAAGGCACTAGGGAAAGTGGATGGCCTCACATCAGTCATGCTTTGAATAGCTAGAAACCTGATTTTCACTTCAGAGGGAAGAGGTCCAAGTACTTATTCTGAATATAAATTCTAAAAGCAACATGATTACAAGTCCTTCCCAAGACCAGTTAGCCTGCTTAGAGCTGAGCTATAAGTTCCACAGAAAAAGGTTTTATATAACAACCTTGCCCCAAAGCTGGAGGATCCTTTTTTAGGATACTATGTTGCAGACCAATAAATTACATGAACATTATCTCCTGACTTAAGCATTAGGATAAGAGGACACCAATACCACAGTGCCTGGAATTTAAGATCTTAATATTTCAGCACGGAAATTCATTAGGGAAGTCAAACAACAACTTGATTACATAGACCTTCAGAACACTCCAAACAGCTCAGCCTTCAAAAGTTTCTAATAAGTTTTAGGTTTGATTCCCCACACATAAATCCTTCATTTAATTCCAGGCCCAGCAAAAATCTTTCTACCTAACACTGGAGATAAAAGTTTAAGAAGATATGCTTATGTGAGAAGATAACAGTCAATCAGAGCAAAGGTGATGTTACTTTTAAAAGCTTCTTGTAAACTCAGCTCCACCAAAGGCTATGAACTGACAACAAAGAACCCAACAGCCTCCTGGGAAATTCTTAGATTGAACTTATCGAGGCAGCAACTAGTCATGCGAGGGTTCCTCAGTTAGAAAGGTTCAATACTCCAGTCCAACTTTATTAAGATACCAAGCTACCAATACCTACCCTAACTTTCTTAATTTTAGTGTCACTGGCAGAGTCCCTCCTTGCTACCTAGGCAAGTCCATCCCCCTGAAATGTGGATCCTACATCTTCCCTTCTCCTTGAGAAGCTTATTCCAAACCATCCCTGCCTAGCTGGTATACCTTTACCCACTCCCCTCCTTTCCCCTCGGCTACATGAACAAGTGCGAAGACAACGCTCACCATTTCCACTTTCTCATCGCCCTGCTTCACCACATGACCTGGCTTCCAGTCCCACAAATTCACGGAAACTGCTCTGCCCACAGTTACCTACCTGCCAACCCAGAACACAATGCTGACCTTTCTTTTACCTTTTAAACCTCCTCCCCCTCTTGTATCTGAGACTCCATTCTGCCCTGGTTTCCATCCTTCCCCTTTGATTACTCCTCTTTTGTTCACCCCTTAAATGTTTACTCATCCTTAGCCCTCCTTCCTTTTCATTCCATATTACAGCTTTTTAAGATATCCATGGGCCTAAAGGTCCATAAGTGAGTTTGGAGGGGGTGGGATCATAAGCCACCTAAAATTGCAGGCAAAATTTCTGGTGTTGTGTACATTATGGGATGAAAAAACGAAACAAAACAAAAAACCTATAAACTTTCCAAAAAAAATAAATAAGAGTTGTTCTCTACATTCTCCCAAAATGATTTGCTCTACCCATAGTTTCAACTGTAACCTATACACTGACAATTCCCAAATTCATTATCTTCAGCTCAGTACTTTATCCTATATACCATTCTCATATGTCCAACTGACTCCTAAAACTTTCATGCTCATTTCAAGCTCAACTTGCCTAAAACTGAACTCTTATCTCTCTCCCCGCTTCTAACAGGTTTCCCTGCTGTATATAATCCATCTGTTGTGGTTTGAATGTCTATGCCCTCCTAAAATTCATAGCCTGAGATCATATTCCCAATGTGATGTGACAGAATTAAAAGGTGAAGCCTTGGGGAAGTGACTAGGTCATCAGGTGGAGCGCTCATAGATGGAATTAGTGTCCTGACAAAAGGGACCCCAGAGGTTTTTCGCACCCCCTTACTTCATCATGAAGGTGCAGTGAGAAGACAGCAGCTGTCTAGGAACCAGGAAGAAGTCCTTACAAGACACCGAGTCAGTAGGTGCCTTGACCACGGACTGACCCACTTCCAGAACAGTGAGAAATCAATGTCTGCTGTTTAAGCCACTGAGTCTATAGTTTTGTTACAGCAGCCCAAAGGTAGCTCAGCGGTACCAATTCTGTTTGATCCCTGGATCAGGAAGAGCCCCTGCAGAAGGAAATGGCAACCTACTCCAGTATTCTTACCTGGAGAATCCCATGGACAGAGGAGCCCGGCAGGCCATACAGTCCAAGGGGTAGCAAAGAGTCGGACACGACTTAGTAACTCAATAACAAACGGGCTAAGACAGCTCCTCCTCAAGGCTGCCAGCAATTTTTTTCACAAGAATGATCTTCTTACTGTCACATTAAAATCCTTCAGTGACTCCTTATCCTTATAACAGCTAACATTTATCGACAATCTACTTAAATGTCAAGTACCTTACACTGATTGTTCCCAGTACTCAACAACCCTGTGAAAGTGAAAGTGACGTTGCTCAGTCGTGTCCAACTCTGCGATCCCATGGACTGTAGCCTACCAGGATCCTCCGCCCATGAATCTCCAGGCGAGAATACTGCAGTGGGTTGCCATTTCCTTCTCCAGGGTATCTTCCAAACCCAGGGATCAAACCTGGGTCTCCTGCATTGCAGATAGATGCTTTAACCTCTGAGCCACCAGGGAACCTTCAACAACCCTGAAAGGCATTATTTTACTGGAAAGATAAAGCCCACAGAGGCTTGCCCAAGATCGCAAGGTAAGTCTGAACCCAGCTCTACTGGATTCTAAAAGCCTGATACCTGCATTCAGGATAACATTTAAACTTTTTAGCTTGAGTTCTAAGACCTCTTATAATATAGCCACTTTTCCCTGTCCAAACTTTCATAAAAACTCTAATTTCCAGCTTTGGTGAATGAACAGTTCAGTTTAGTCGCTCAGTCGTGTCCAGCTCTTTGCGATCCCATGGACTGCAGCACGCCAGGCCTCCCTGTCCATCACCAACTCCCGGAGTTTACTCAAACTCATGTCCATTGAGTCGGTGATGCCATCCAACTATCTCATCCTCTGTCGTCCCCTTCTCCTCCTGCCCTCAATCTTTCCCAGCAACAGGGTTTTTCAAATGAGCCAGCTCTTCACACCAGGTGGCCAAAGTATTGGAGTTTCAGCTTCAACATCAGTCCTTCCAATGAACACTCGGGACTAATTTCCTTTAGGATGGACTGGTTGGATCTCCTTGCAGCCCAAGGGACTCTCAAGAGTCTTCTCCAACACAACAGTTCAAAAGCATCAATTCTTCAGTGCTCAGCTTTCTTTATAGTCTAACTCTCACATCCAAACATGACCACTGGAAAAACCATAGCCTTGACGAGACAGACCTTTGTTGTGAAAGTACAACTGTCCCCAAATGAGGCGTGTGCTCTTATACCCTCCAGGCTTTGCAATTACTGTTCTTTGTGGAAGACAGCTCTGGGCTTCCCCAACTATTCATTCTTTGGCATTCAACTCAGCTATCACCTCCTCCATCCCTCACACACACGAGTTGAGGTAATCTCCCTCTTATGCTTATTACAAGGTATCATAGTTTGCTTATCCATCTGTCCTGTTGTACTCAGAACAACTTGAGGATAGGTCTGTGGTCAGAAACAAAAGCATGCATTTGAGGCACGAAGTTCTGTGTTCTGTTTCAACATAGCCCACAACATAGCCCCAGTGCATCATGAATCATGAAAAAAGCAAATGAGAGAAAAGCCTCTGCTTATTTTCCTGAGGGCCACAGAAAAATTTCTAGTGGTTCAAGAAGCCCAAGAAGCACCACCTGGAAATCTAAAACTGAGACACGTGCACTGACAAAAAGGGAAATAAATATGTAGAAAGCTGGGATCAGTCTGCTCCCTGACCACATGAGGTCAACCTAGTGGCAGAGACCAATATGTATTAACAAATGAATAATTAACAATAACACCAAGCAAATAGCACACCAGATACAAGCTGCACAAAATCATCCTGATAAACAGAGTTGATTAATTCTGACAGAAAGGTAGGAGAAGAGTTCATGAGAGGCGTGGTATTTGAAGTGAACCTGGGATGACAAGTATGATTTTGGCAGCCCAAAAAGAGGTTAAGGAATTCCAAAGAATAAGCATGAGCAGTGACTTGGAGATGAGTGAGTACACAGGATATGCTGGAGGGCATGGTGTGGCTACATACCACGGAAACTAATAAGGTGACCTGAGATCACATCACTCCAGAGCTGGAATAAGGAGCACTGTTAATACTTAATTCAGTAGATAAAGGATGCCACTGAAATTTCCTGAACCAGAGTGTTCTGGAAAGATTAGCCTGGCACTGGACCGAAGACCAGATTGCAGCAGAGAAACACTAAGAGGTAGAAGCAACTAGAGGCCTACTGTGTGAGACACCCAAGAAAGGAGCCAACAGCGTGAACAGTGCTGAGGCAGTGGGAATGCGAAAAGGCAGGCAGATCCCCACAACAATGCAGAAGAAGAAACCACAGCCTTTAACTACTGACTAGCTGCTAAAGAAAGGGAGAGTGGAACATAATCCTAAAGTGTCTAGTCACAGCAACTGGGAGGAGTGGTACCTTGAGATAAGGAAAAGAGAAGGCACAGATTGGGTTGGGTAACTGTTGAAAATTCTTAAAGCGATGAGAATACCAGACCACTTTACCTGCGTCCGGCAAAACCTGTATGCAGACCAAGAAGCAACAGTTAGAACTGGACAGGCAACAATGGACTGGTTCCAAATTAGGAAAGGAGTACATTCAGGCTGTATATTGTCACCCTGCTTATTTAACTTATATGCAGAGTACATCATGAAAAACACCAGACTGGATGAAGCACAAGTAGGAATCAAGATTGCCAGGAGAAACATCAATAACCTCAGATATGCAGATGATACCACCCTTATGGTAGGAAGTAAAGAGGAACTAAAGAGCCTCCTGATGAAGATTAAAGAGAGTGAAAAAGTTGGCTTAAAACCCAACATTCAAAAACTAAGATCATGGGCATCCAGTCCCATCACTCCATGGCAAATAGATGGGGAAACAATGGAAAAAAGTGACAGTTTATTTTCTTGGGCTCCAAAATCACTGCAGATGGTGACTGCAGCTATGAAATTGAGAGACGCTTGCTCCTTGGAAGAAAAGCTATGACAAACCTAGACAGCATGTTAAGAAGCAGAGACATTACTTTGCCAATAAAGGCCTGTATAGTCAAAAGTATGGTTTTTCCAGTAGTCATGTATGGATGTGAGAGTCGGAACATAAAGAAAGCTGAACACCAAAGAATCATGCTTTTGAACTGTGGTGTTGCTGTTGAGAGTCCCTTAGACAGCAAGGAGATCAAACCAGTCAATCCTAAAGGAAATCAGTCCTAAATATCCACTGGAAGGACTGATGCTGAAACTAAAGCTCCAATACTTTGGCCACCTGATGCAAAGCGCTAACTCATTCGAAAAGACGCTGATGCTGGGAAAGATTGAAAGCAAGAGGAAAAGGGGATGACAGAGGACAAGATGGTAGGATGGCATCACTGACTTGAAGGACACGAGTCTGAGCAAGCTCCAGAAGATGGTGGAGGACAGGCCTGGCGTGCTGCAGTCCATAGGGTCACAAAGATTCAGACACAACTGAGCAACCAACTGAACAACAACAAAAGAGAAGAAACATAATGAGGTGTCAGCAGACCCTTCTTGCAGACAGTTGGAAGCTTAGATCTAGAGTTCAGAAGAGCACGCAGAACTAAGAATATAGATTTGATGCTAACAGTTGATAGCTGAGGCGGCAGCAAGTAGAACAGTTAGCCTATTTCAAGTTTTCCTAAATCATCACTTTGCTCATATTACTCCTCTATTCAAAATCCTTTAGTTGCTCTCAGAAGACCAGAGGCTCAAGTCTACATCTTTTGTTCCTGTTGTCCATTATACCCCTCTGAAATTCAATTTCAGTTTTTACTTACTATGTGTTAGGTGATTGGGAAAAATAAAGATAAGACAAGGTCACTGACCTGAAGGAATTTACAATCTATCTACTCTTCCAACTTTATCTTTAGACTCTCCACTGCAACCAATCTGATCTCAGTTTACAAACATACCTTGCACATTCTTGCCTTTGTTCACCCATTTCCCCCTACTGGAATATCTACCCCCCTCTTTTTGGTTTATCTAATTTAGAGCCTCCTTACAAGGAGGTTGAAGTCTCACTTCTTCCTTTAAACCTTTCTGGCTATCCCAGCCACCTCTGGATGCCTGTGTTTATTTAATTTACTTGGCACCGAGCGTACAAAATCTACTGCTAGCCATCTTTACATGCAAATTCCATTTCTCTATCTGAACTTTAGCTCTTTGGAGTCAAGAATTATGTTTTAAAATTTCTTTAAATAGCCAATATGCAGGACAACAGTAAGCACTTGAGAATACTCATTCATTTAACAATATATACTATGTGAGAGCCCACTATGTGCCGTCATATCTATATGGATACTTTATGATCAGATTAAGACATATTCTCAAATGATAATTAAAAGACTTTATAGCAGGGAGCATAGATCTCTATTTGGATGCCCTTTCCACAGTCACAGCTTTTCTAAATTCTTCCTGCCACATCTAGACAGAGGAAACTTCACACCACTTAATGTAAACTCAAAGAAAATGGGCTAAAATGAAGATCAAGCGATTAAAATGTGCTTAGCAGTAATACAGAATGGCACCAGCATTATATAATGATTCCTTTCCCTAGAAGTATGCAAGTCAACTTTGGGAGGTAAGAATGACTTGGATATTTATTGTGTCTATTCTGTGCCAAGCACTGTGCAAGGCCTGTCTCATTTAATATTTGACTTAATCTTCACAATTCTATCAAGCAGTAAATCCATGGCTAATTCATGTCAATGTATGGCAAAAACCACTACAATATTGTAAAGTAATTAGCCTCCAACTAATAAAAATAAATGGAAAAAAAATTCTATCAAGCACACATTATTTATTTTCATTTCATAGTTCAAATTGAGGTTCAAGGACACTTAATAAAAATTTGCCTGATGTCACATGGTAGAAGTGAAATTCAAATCCAAGTCTTCCATGGACTTTTAACTACCAAACTCTAACACCACTGTGAAATTATTAGAAGGCAACACAACACAGTCCTGTATAATGAAGGGAAGAGGAGAGGTGCAAACTATAACTACAATGGGGATGCATGAAAGGTATCGGTCACCAAAGGTTGGTGAAGACTCAGAATGTCTCAATGAGGACTGAGACTTGGGAATTTAGGGAAGTGATAACTAGAGACTTCAGGGCAAAATTAAAATTTTCATGTTGTTTCTTAGGAAAATCTGAACTTTGTTACTGATAATTCTTCGCTCTACTGGGAATCAGAGAGAACAAGGCAGAAAGGCAAAAGTTAGGTAAAGAAACAAGCCAGGGCTAAGCCTGGTGCAAAAGAAAAGAGTCACAGAGATGAAAGGAAAGGCTTAAAAGGAGAAGGGAAGAATGAGAAAAACATAATAGCTTCTAGAGTCTTTAATGGAACACCACACTCAGAAAAAATAAAATACTTCACAGTTACAAAGAGATACAGGATTTGGACTTCCTTGGTGGTCCAGTGGTTAGGAATCCACCTGCCAATTCGGGGGATGTGGGTTTGATCCCTGGTTCGGAAAGATTCCGCATTCCACGGGCAACCAAGCCCGCATGCTTTAGAGCCTGTGCTCCACAACAAGACAAGTCACCACAATGAGCAGCCCAAGTACCACAAGTAGAGAGTAGCCCCCGCTCGCTGCAACTTGAGAAAGCCCATTCGCAGCAGCGAAGATCCAGAGCATCCATAAATAAATAAATGAAGAAATACAAGGGTTAACAATCCTCAAAAAATCATCTTAAAGATGAATAAATTGAAGCCCAGGCTTAAGAATTTAGATAAGGTTACAGAGAGGCAGAATCAGGTCTATAACTTGGATTTCCCAGCTGCCACTCCATGGGTTACTTTACAGGATGCTCATCTCCCCTCTGTGAGCCCGAGTCTCATCTATAAAGTGAGGAGTCTGGACTAGGTCAATGGTTTCCCAGTACCAGTCTGTAAACCAACCATATCAAAATCAGCAGAGGCACCTGCACTCGGCTTGGTGCCCTAACATATACTCTTCATAATGACTGTATGAGTTAGGGCCTATTTTAATCTCCTTTTAGTCAATGAGGAACCTGAGGCAGAGAAAGTAACGCAGCTTTCCAGTTCTCAAACAGCTGTTAAGTTTTAGAGTAGGAGCCCCATGCAGACAATAAGGCCAAAGTCCATTTTCTTAACTTTAGGTCACAATGCTGCCTGGGGATTAAACAGAGGAGGATGAACTGGGAGAACAATGTTTTTGCCCTGAAAATTTCAGTAAAGATTCTAGTCTTCCTTATATTTTTCTGTTGATTACAGAAAAGAGGCCCTCATATCACTAAGCATTTTCAGATGTACAAGAGCCTTTCCTCTAGATCTCAGAGGAAATTTCAGTGATACAAAAGATAAAAAGCTAGACTCCATGGCAATAACTGAATAAAACTGCTACTCCTTGTGCCGCAACCATTATTATAGTACCAACTTTGTTTCTGACAAAGTACTTAAGAATTTGGCAGTACTGGTCTATCAGTCGAGAGACAGGATCAGAACCCTGATTCTACTCCCTTTCTGAGATCTCCTCTTGGTCAAACAACCAGCAATCTCAAATTTAGTGAAAAATTTGCTCATTTGGGTCACAGTTTTGTTTTGCTTTAGAGACTAAGAGTACAAAACCAAAAGACATTAGTAGTAGCATCAATCCAGTAGTTCCTAAACTTAGATTTCACAGTAAATGCATAAATGTTCTAAAATAAATCAGAAAACCTAACATAAAGTTGTCAACTTTTTATTTTCCTAAAGAAAGTTATCTAAACACAAACTACCACCTGACAATAATTCTTTCATAAAATAATGGACATTTTAACATCAAAAAAGTAGAAACGGCAATTTCAGAATAAAGAACAGGTCTTTAAGTAAGTTATGAAAAGCACACACTATATTTTCCTTATCTTATCCATTTTACTGGGAATTGATGACGATGCCTCCAACACCAGTCTGTACACCCTACAGTTTGGAAGCCAAGAAAACCTATGGCCAAAAAGGCTAGGCCACTTGCTCAAGGTCATAGAACATTATTTAAACAAACTCCTCTCCTTTATCAAGAGATCTAAGCAACAAGATTCTTCCTAGCCTCCAAATCTTCTTGAGGTCCCCATCCCCAGAACACCTTCAGGTCTTTTTCCCTCCTCACAGCCAGCAAGAGAGTAAATAAGTGCACGAGAATTAGCAATCAGCCCCAAAGAGGAAAACCTGGGCCATGACTCCACCCTCCCCTCTTCCCACAATCCTGTCTGCTCCGAGGTGGACTCTATAACCAACCAACTTCTCCTAAAAATATGCCCTGGACTTTCAGAACATAACTTAAAAGTAGTTTCTGATTCAGACAGAAGTGTGAGCATGAATTCACTCTCTATAAAAAAAAAGTCCCACACCCAAAGCTTAGGCTCTTAACTGCCAGTCACTACAACTTTAAGAAGTTCCCCAGGAAGTCGGGGACCAATGGTCTCTCCCACTGCACGTTTTAACAAGCTCAAAGGCTGTAAATGCCTCCAAGGCTTCTGAGTCCATGCGCTCCCGTGAGTCAGTGAGAGTAAAGACTATCTGGGACCCTCAGGCCCAGGCAAGGAATAAAGAAACTTCACATACTAACCCATACAGCACATGCGGCAAACCAGGTGGGTGTTGAACTCGTGCTCATCTTGGTAACTGGGCCACATGTCGCCAGCGCCTGCTGACCCTGCCTAGAAGGAAGGTGTCCCAAAGAACCTCCAGCTAGGGGCCTGTGCACCCCCTGCAGCTCCTTAAAAAAGGCTGCGAAGTGAACATAGACAGGCAGCCAAAGGGCCGTGCAATGAAGAGAGACAGCAGAAGTTCGGAGAAGTGGCTCCACCCACCACTTCCTACTGACCTCCTCCCTCCCCTTGAGGTCAGAGAGGAAGCTCCTCCCTGGGGCACTTCCAAACTGGGTCCAGGTCTTCATGCAAAAGGCATCCTATTCAAAAGCGGCACCAGCTCAGTGTTGGCAGACCTACGGCAGCAGGCGAGGTGGGCACTTCGAGTGCAGAAGTCCAGCCGCATTAGTAACTGAAGTAAGCCTGGTTAGGCAGAAGCCAGTCTCTGAGTTACTCTCCTTTTTCAGAATAGAAGCTCATGACCCCATGAATCTGAGACAGTTGCAGGAGGGCCGGGGAGGTAAAATGGCTTACTGCCAAGTGAAGCACACAGTACCCAGAGCCCAGCCTGTCCCTAGGGCTTGACTCTTCTCAGGTCAAATGTCTAAATAAAGTGTTAAACGACTGAAAACGATGGTCTCTCCCACTCTCCCGCAGTGGGAGAGACCATCACGAAGCAAGTCTATACACTGTTCGCTGCCAACCGATTCCTAGATTCTGAAGGGACCTTCATGTCCCAACTTACAGCTGCCCAGAGTCAGTCTGGGAATCCCCAGTGATTCCACCTACTTTACAGAGTGAGCCTGGCCCCAGCCAGCCTCTCGGTAGACCTAGTATAGCAGATCTCATCAGTGTCGAAAGTACTGTTGTCTTGCCGCTCCGTTCTTCCCCCTCCTCCATCCAGGAATGTCACCCCAAAGTCCCCTACCTCTTCCCAGACCCTCCCATTTGTCTCTGCAGTCAACGCACTTGACTGAGCCGTGCCAGGAAGCCTTTATCCTTCAGAGGAACGCTGCTTGCTTGTTTGTCCAACTTGTTTTCCGAGTCTTGGCTAATTGTGCCAGACACGGGAATGCTGAAGCAATACAATGAAGGGCTTTTTCATTCAGATGGCCCAGCCCACCGCTGCTTCTCCACAATTCTGACCCAACCAGGAGGCAGAAAAAGCCGAGCCTCTGTTGCTGTCAGGACAGACGCTCTGATCCTGTCCCCACACCACTCAGGAGGCCCCACTGCAGATAAGGGCCTAATCGCTGGCCCTGTGCTCTAGCTCCCTAAATATAACTTCTTCAGGCTAATGCTACTTCCAATCCTGTTCCTGAAGACAGGGAGGGAGGGCCAGCACCCAGAGAAGCAAGTTTCCAGAGGTTAGCCCGAGAAACTCCAAGTGGGAAATAAAAAGTAAACAAGTTCACCAAGCAGGTCACTCAGGATAAACAAGCCCTGTGACCTGCCTCAGTTCCCTGACAGCTTCCTTACCCTCTGCAGGGCATCTCTCCCACCTGCAAACAGCAATAATCCTGTTACTACTTACTAATAACAGGACTCACAGCTGACTTTATCCCACCTTGACTAAGCTCCTAGTCACCCCAACCACCTATGACAACTCTGCTCAGTTCGTTCCTCTTATTAGAGTCTTCTTAGTCTTGGAGGAAGGGTTCTCCTAGAATTTACCTTGTCCTAGGAAAAGAAAAGCATAAGAAATAGGGAAGAGAGACAAAAGGGGAACAAAGATTTCCTGATTCATATTTAGTAACCTTTTCCTCTAAAAGATTTAAATTCCTTCAGTGCAGGGGCTGTCTTTAGTTTTCATATCCCAGTCTCTAACACATTTAGAAGGCACTCAATAATCCAAGCTAAAATTAATTGAGCATCTACTATAACTGTTAGTTCACATGCAATGTGCTAAAAACTTCAAACAAATATCATTTCATTTAATCCCAACAATTCTCTTGGGAAGGTGAACCAAAGCCTGCCTTTTTCTCACTCCCCTAGGACCCAGGCAGAGCTTATTTCCCTTGAAGGTACTAGAGACTGAGGAAAGTAAGAGAAAGCTGTGGGGACAAAGTCAGTCTGGCCACCAGGAGACAGGCCTTCCCTTTAGGATCCTGGGAGATTCTGACCCTCAAAGCGGAAGCCACTGCTGACAGGAAAGACAGGACCCTGATGGAGACAGTCAGCTCTTAATTACCGGAGAAAATCAGCCAGTCTGTGGTTACCCAGGTCATTCTCATTCCTTTTTAGCCCAATGTTTAGCCATTTCATAGTTCGCCAGATGTGAGAGGCAGGAAAAGGTGAATCTGGCTGCTCCCTGCAGATTCATTAAAATGCTGAATGGAAGGAAGAGATTCAAGCCAATATTTCCATGGCTAGAAGTTATCTGAGAATTTACAGCTACTGGCTTTCTACTAGCACAGAAAACTGAAGCTATTCATTTATTTCCCAAAACATGAAAATCACCCACTACTGAGGATAATAAAGCAGACATAGTCTTTCCTTCTAATGTGTGTGACAATGATTTATAACATATCACTAACTTTTTAAACATTTCCACATTGGCGTCTACCATATTTTTAAATTCCCAACTATAAAAACAAACATTTATATTTTGTCCCAGGAGTTTACATGAAAGTGCAATGTCTTCACTGATATCTTTTGGTTTTTTAAGTATAATAATGACAGCAAACAATTATACAGTCCTTACCACATGCAGAATATATTCTAAGAACTAACTCAAAGCAACCATGAAGTATTATAAACCCCATTTCACAAGCGAGGAAATAAAGGCCCATATAGATTACTGTCACTCTGCCAGCAGGGCAGAGACAGGAGGAAAATACAGGCAGTTTAATCCCAGACTCTCAACAAGTTCTCAATGACAATTCCAGACTATATCCAAGTGTGGCCCAGATAATTGCGCTGTCAGAATTGCAGAACACTGGAGACTTCAGTCTTTTTTCTTCTCATGCCAATTAGAGATCTGAAGTCCAGAGGAATTAAGTGACTGTCTAATATCACATAGTAGTAATAAGCACAAAAGCCAGGATTTAGAACCCAGATCTTCTGACTCCAAGTTCACTGGTCTTCCCACACAATACACAACCTAGGAAAAAATAACTAAGGAAAGAAAAAGAGAAAGACTACATCTTGATTAAAACACCTAATGCTTTAGTTATTTCAGCAAAGATATATTAGGTATTTGACCATTTGTTTAAATATCTGCATATCTATTATATGTCTGACCCTTTGTGACCCCATGAACTGTAGCTTGCCAGGCTATTCTGTCCATGGAATTTTCCAGGCAAGAATACTAGTGTGGGTTGCCATTTCCTTCTCCAGGAGATCTTCCCAACCTAGGGATCGAACCTGAGTCTCTAGCATTGCAGGCAGATTTTTTTTATCATCTGAGCCATCAGGGAAGCCCCTAATAAAATGTTAGATAATACAAGTGGACCATGGCTGATTCATGTCAATGTATGACAAAAACCACTACAATATTGTAAAGTAATTAGCCTCCAACTAGTAAAAATAAACGAAAAAAAAAAAAAAAATCAATCATTCTGACTATAAAAAAAAAAATACAAGTGGATGCTGCACAGCCTAGTCATAAAGAAAGAATCAAAAATCAAAGCAATCTTGGACTTCCCTGGAGGTACAGTGGATAAGAATTCACCTGCCAAAGCAAGGGACATGGGATATTGAAATCTCATTTGGGAAAATACCACATGCCACAGAGCAACTTAAGCCTGTTTACCGCAAGTTCAGGGTTCCTGAGCCCGTGCTCTAGAGCCCACAAGCTGCAACTACTGAGCTCACGTGCTGCACCCACTGAAGGACATGTGCCCTACAGCCTGTGCTCTGCAACAAGAAAGCCACCACAACGAGAAGCCCATATAACCCAGTGAAGAGTAGCCCCTGCTCACCGCAACTAGAGAAAGCCCATGTGTAGCAACAAAGACCCAGCACAGCCAAAAACATAAAATAATTATTAAAAAGTACTTAAAAGGTACTAAAAAATTTTTTTAAGCAATCTCAAAAATCTACACCAAATCTCATAGGACAAAATTTCATTAGAATGTCTTTAAGTCTTATGCTGAACCTCTAGAAAACCAAAGGAACAGCAATCTTTGGAGGGGTGACAACAGCACTTCATGCACAGGGTTTGATCATTTTATAACTTAGGTTTAATGAGACTCAACAGTGTAATGGAGCAGCTTAAAAAAAAAAGTCATGGTACAATTCTAGATTGTACTTCATATGGTCCAGATTCAGGAATTATAGCTGGTCCTTCTAGTAGGATGCCGGAAATGAAAAAAACCTTAAGAGATTGGATTGTCAACTCTTTCATTTTACAGAGAAAGAAAACAAGATCGTAGGGGGAAATCTGTCCTTTCACAAACAAAAAGTTCTTCTTAAGTATATAAATAAAGCCTTTTTCCTGTTTACACTACCACCATATGGATATTAATAAGCTAAGGCACAGGGCAACTCTATACTGTTCAGTTATCCTATACTAAGCACCTACTTCAGGCCTCACATCAAGCTCAGCAAAGCCCTGTAAATATACAAATGAACCAGGCATGGTTCCCACTTCAGCTTAATCTAATGATATCTTAATTCTTTCATTTATTTGCTCAAGCAACATTCACTGACATCTATTCTGTCGCAGACATTTAAGAAACTGAGATGAGTAAGAGTTCCTCTTCTTAAAGATCTTACAATCTAACAGAATCTAATTAGTGGGGAGAGAAACAAGCTAAAAAAAAATGACAACACAGGTTTGAATAAGAAGTATTAACAGAATGCTACAGGAGCACAGAAGAGGAGCTTTTATTCCAGTCAAGAAAGGCTCTCCAGAAGTGCTAACCACTTACCTTGAAGGACAAGTATTAAGTCGTCCAGTTAAAAAGAAGATACAGGCATTTCAGGTAGATGTCTACAAGTTTTAAATGATGTTTCAGCACTGAGTGCTTATAAGGCCAAGACAGGAAGTAAAACTAGTGAAACAGGCAATGGGCAGATCATGAAAACCCTTTTATCTCCTGCTAAAAAGTTTGAACTTCCTTTTAAAAGCAGAAAGAAAAGCTTTAATAGATTTTAAGCAGAAGAGTGACACAGACAGCTCTGTAGTTTAGAAAGATCATTCTAGCTACAGTTAGAAGACAGAGGGGGTAGAGGAATATAGAAAATGGGTAAAATAGATTGTTTCAACAGTCCCAGAGAGGAAAAACGAAGATGTAAGCTAAAACAGTAGGAAGTTTGGGTAACGAGAAGATAATATATGTGAATACAAGTGTAGACATGGTGTACTGAAAACTATGTAAAATTTTAAGTACTAAGTGAGTGCCAAATTCTGTCTTATAGGTATTATATGTGTGTCTTCCTGTTCTCATTTACATCTGCTAAAGACATGTTGACTTGGGAACTTCACTGTAAAAGTCATGTACATATATAACAGTGTCTCACCAATGTACTCCTAACACCTAGAAAAAATAGTGAAGGAAAGCTAAGGAATAGTAATCAAAGATGCCTTCCCCGTGTTTCTGCTGTACTTCCTTCACCTCTCTACACACACACATGACCACCACATTTTCAAAGCAAAAATACTTTAACTGTCCAAAGGGAATGCTAAAATGATAAGGAGTTAGGAAATTTAATTGCATGTGGTAACGGAAAGAGAATTCTTTAGGCTGGTGAAGACAGCTTAAGCATAAGCAAGCCTGACAACTAGAAGAGGGAATACAGGTATTTTTATGACGCAGTTACATCCTGATAAACCCAGCATAGGTTAAAAATATCCTAAGCCAGGGCTTCCCTGGTGGCTCAGTGGTAAAGAATCCATCTGCCAGTGCAGGAGACATGGGTTCGATAGCTGATCCGGGAAGATCCCACTTGCCACAGAGCAGCTAAGCCTGTGCACCACAGCTACTTGCTCTGGAGCGCATGAGCCACAACTACTGAGCTCACGTGTTGCAACTATTGTAGCCTTCACACCTAGAGCCTGTGCTCCGCAATAAGAGAAGCTACCGCAATGAGAAGCCCATGCACCAGAACTAAAGAGCAGCCCCCACTTGCTGCAGCTAAAGAAAAGCCCACACAGCAATGAAGACCCAGCACAGCCAAAAATAAATAAATAAAAACTGCAGGAAAAAAAAAATCCTAAGTCAAAACTGCATTTGATATAGCTAACTATTTGATATAGCCAAACATCATCACTTGGCTGAGCCTAACTTAAATGTGCACAGAACACTTACATTAGCCTACAGCTGGGCAAAATCATCTAGTACAAAGCCTATCTTATAATGAAGTGCTGGATATCTCATGGAATTTACTGAATACCATACTGAACATGAAAAACAATGACTGTGTGGCTACCGAATCATTGTATCGGTTGTTTACACTCATGATCATGTGGCTGAATGAGCCCTGTGGCTGCTGCCAGTGTTCAGCATCAGGGGAGAGTATGCACTCCCTGCCACAAGCCTAGGAAAAGATCAAAATTCAGAGAATGATTTCCACTGAATGCATATTGCTTTCACATCACTGTTAAAATAAAAAAATCTATCGAACCATCAGACAGTTGGGGACTGTCTATATAGTCGATCTCTGCCGGGCAGAATTTGGCTGATGGGCATAAATTACAAAGAGGCAACTTTCAGCTTAAAAAAGAACTCTACTACCAACAGAATGAATAGTCCATAGGTTGTATGTTCTCCAAACAGAGACCTTCAAGCAAAAAGAGCAACTTCTGACAAGCGCAGGACTAAGGAAGAAGTTGGGTTGGTTAATAGGCAAGGTCACTTTCAACTCTAAGAGCAATATAGAATATGTGATCAACTTTAAGAATGGAAGAAATCAGAAATGTACACAAGCACAATGAAGATTTACTCGAGTTCCATATCTTAGAACTCTAGCACTAAGGAACCTAGTGATTTCAACTGAAACAGCAGAAACTTTTCAAACAAATCTTATATGGAACTCAACATATATAACATGCAATTTCAGTATTTAATAGCATGAATCAATTTTACAGATTCAAATTTATATTACTTATTTAAAGCCAAATGACTTAACCAATCAAGTAATTTTGGTTGAAATTAGAGATTACTTAATTATAGTTATATCAGCCTCAGCTTCTTGTTTATTTCTGTGCTGTATTTTACTGCAGGGAACCTTTTTTTTTTTAACTCCTTTATACAAATAGTAACAGTTTCAGTTTGCCCCTAATCTCAGGATATTATTCAAATAAATCAATACAAGAGCATGAAAGAATAACAGAAATATTGTTTCAAAGTTAAATGCCTTCAATATCTAAAAACTATGTACATTCTTATAATGAATGTGTAGATATGATTAGAAAAGTGGGGCAAGGAGCACAGAAACTGGTAGTACACTAAGCCAGTATTACAATGGGATCACTTAATGACGTGTCACCCACTCACTATTACAACTGAACATCTGAGACTTGCCTAGAATTTATCAAGCACAGGACTCAAGTTCTGCAGTGTGTTCTGCAACACTGTACACACTTGCTATTAGCGGAGGAAGAAAGAAAAAGAAAAAGACCAGACTAGAAGATGTAATCTTCACTTTTTTAATTAACAATACACTCATAAGCACTATAAATATATACACAGAAATGAGGGAGAAACTTTATTCCGGTGATGTCCAACTGGCAGATAGCGCATTAGAATACACATGTAATTTTAAAATACATATTAATAGATAAAATACATCTTAAAATTTAAATTAAAATGGGTTCAGAACCTCCAAAGTAATTCAGTGGAAGTTTTAGAATTCATATTCTCCAACTGAAAAAAACCACCATTCTAATTTTACGGATAAACTGAACATAGCATATTCCCAATATAACTAATAGGTACTGGAATCAAAGTTGTTTCATAAAAATAAAAAGCTTTTACAGTGTATTTTTCTTCTTTTTACTACAGCTGTTTGTGAAACTAATATTTCTAAAACATAAAGAAGCATTCCAAAGACAGGGCTATGACTTCTAAGTTCAAAAGCAAATCCTATACTGAGGATAAACTTCTTAAAATGTTAATGAACTAGTGGTTGAGAAATGCCATTACCATGATGCACAGAAAAATGAAAATGAAAGCATCAGCCTTCGCTTAAATAATATTTACTTTCTCATTGCATATGATATAGCATATAGGGCCAAATAACTCATGCCTGCCTACTCCTTTCTTTATAAGCTCAAACACAGGCTCACACATCAGGAAAGTCACTTTGGGCTCCCTTCTAAAACACACTGCTACACAAGTGAACACATTTCTAAATGTCTGTCTGCTTTTGCTGATGCAGATGCACATTGGGATCTGAATATTTAGTCATAAGCTTTTCTAGGACTTACTGGAAAAAGACACTGGGAATGACTGAATCTAATTCTGCCAAGCATTCATGAAATTCTAATAGTTTCCTAAGTAATAAGTCATCAAACCTGCATCTTAATTGTAAGATACAAAGCAACAGGTGTCTGAATAGGTTGACTTGAAGGCAGTAAGCGGGTCACAAAGACAGTAAGTACTAAAGGCACAGATCTGAGAGTGTACTCCAGCAAAAGCTGGACTGTATCAGTCCTCAGCTGTGGAGGCTTAGAATCCGCTAAACACAGGGCTGATCCCAGCACTGGGCATTTAGAAGCCAAAGGAATATAATGCAGCAAATAATAATTCGGGAAGAAAGAGGGGTCTGCTACCACTCAAGAACAAAATGAATAAACAAAATTTTAATATCAGGATCTGAATATTCACCTGGGGAAAAGAGCAGCTAACTTCCTTGCATTGAACAGGATACAAGATGGCTTGGATACACATTGTGTAAACTGTGTGGCTGCGTGAGAGGAAAAGAACATTTCAATCCTACCAAAGAGAACAGAGGCATCCCTGTGTTCCCAGATGCACCTCGGCAAGGACAGCTGGCCACCCTTTGCTCTCACTGACCTCCCCACCTCTGCCTTTTCTCACCCGAATAATTAGCAAACCCAGAAACTTCTCTAATCCCACAAGTTCTCCCACATTTATACCTGGAGGAGGGTGACAGAGTTACTCTATGTTTTTGGTTAAAAAAAAAAACAGATCCAAAAACTACTCTGAGACTGAGAAAGTAAGGAATGGAAGGGCTTAATTCTCTAAGGAAGGACACAAGTCAGCAGAGTCGCCACTTCCCTCAGCCTCGAGCCCAGACATCACATCATCCCACCAGCACCGCCTCGCCAGACAAGCCTCACAGAGCAAGAAAGGTTCCAGTCCTAAACTGGTCCCAGAGCAGCCTGCTTTCCTCAGCAGGTCCCCCACACACTCAGGTCTGATAGCCCGCAGGCTGTGCTGGCCCTTTAAGGAAAGCAAGTGGGAAGACCTCTGCCATCCACCCCACCCTCAAAAGCCCCACAGCAGATTCCAAGAAGCACTGGGCACCCGTTACCTGCTCTGCCTCTGGCACATCTTTTCCAGTATAGAACACCGGCAACTCCAAGAATGTGAGTCAAAATAAAGATGGTTGGTGGCAAATAAGACGAATCTAAGAAAGGCATTTCCAGGCCCGTCCTTTCTCCTCCCCTGAGTTAGCCACAAGCCCACAGCTCGGCACAGCCTCTGAATGCCTTTCTCCTGAGGTTACTGCTGTCCTGTACTATCAGCAGAGGCAGAGGCCCGCAGCTCAGTGTTGTCAGAAACTTCCTGGCGGCTTCTCCCCCATCTCGCCTCTGTTTTTCAGCACGCAGTAGCAGATGGGACTAAAACTCTACAGTGTGTCTCAGACAAAGCCCAGGAAACAACTGGCCAGAGGGGGAGGGGAAAGGGAAGGAGGAACCAGGAGAGCAAAAAGGGGCGTCTAAGCTAGTGCTGAGCTGACTCAAACTCTATCTTTGGCATCCTCTGTTCAGCTTAAACAAACAAGCCTCAGACCCTTCTACAAGATGGGAGGCTGTCAGAGGACGTCACACTCTTAACTTTCCATTCCCAGCCTGGTTGGGATGGAGCCAGAAGAAAAAAGTCACAGCAGCACTGGGGAACCACTAGCAGGGAGGAGGTAAAGCACAGAAGGATGTTTAAGTGTCCACAAGTTCCCTGGCACAGTGGGAGGGCAATCCTTCCACACCCACAACCCGGGAGGAGGAGGCAAGGGACCGGAACATGACTACAGAGAGGATGACATGCAGAACAAGCTCCATGAAGCAGACCTGACATCAGGCATGCCGACGATCAGCAAGGAGAGCAAAACTGCTCCACGGGTGTGTTTTCCAAGAGTTGGAAAATCTACCTGATTTCTCCCAGCTGCCCAAGGGGACAGGAGGACACTCAATGACAGCAGAAAACAAGGCCTTTCAGGAAACTAAGACCTGCTTGCAAAGGAAAACTTGAAATGGACACTGTAGCAGCAACTGAAAACATTTTAACACTTACCCACCAGCAGAATGACTAAAACCAAGTCCTGGCAAGATGTAAAGCAACTGGGAACTCTCACATATTGCTGGTGGGGTGAAATCGGCCACTCCAGAAATTACTCTAGAAAACAGTCATACACATACTAGAATGACCAAGCAATATAAGTCCTAGGTGTTGACTCAAGGAAAATGAAAACATGTGTCCACACAAAAACCTGCACATAAATGTTTATAGCAGCTTCATTCAAAACAACTACAACCTGAAAACAACCTGAATGTCCATCAAACTGGTGAACTAATAATCTGTGGTGCATCCATACAAGGGAGTACAACACAGCAATACGAAAGGAACATACTCTTGATACAACAAACAACAACATACAACATACATACATACAAATGGATGAATCGCAAGAGTATCAAGCTACATGAAAGACGCCAAATACTGTGTGATTTCACTAGAAAAGGAAAACTATAAGAACAAAAATCAGATAAGTGGTTGCCAGGGGCATGGGGTGAGGGAAGGGAACAGAATTCAAAGGAGGAACACAAGATAATTTTACAAGGTAATGGAAATGTTCTATATGCTGATGGTGATGATGGTTCCACTACTATGTACATTTGTCAAAATTCACAACATTGCAGATTTAAATGGATGGATCTTATCGTATATAAATTATATTTTTAATTAATTTCTTATTTTGGCTGTGCTGGGTCTTCATTGAGGCACTTGGGCTTTCTCTAGATGCAGTTCCTGGGCTTCTCTTGTTATGGAGCACGGGCTCTAGAAAGCGCATGCTCAGCAGTTGTGGCACGCAGGCTTAGTTGCCCCATGGCATGTGGGATCTTAGCTCCCTAATCAGGGATCAAACCCATGTCCCCTGCATTGGACGGTGGATTCTTGACCATTGGATCACCACTTCAATTCAGTCGCTCAGTCGTCTCTGACTCTTTGCAACCCCATGAATCACAGCACGCCAGGCCTCCCTGTCCATCACCAACTCCTGGAGTTTACTCAAACTCATGCCCATTGAGTCGGTGATGCCATCTAACCATCTCATCCTCTGTTGTCCCCTTCTCCTCCTGCCCCCAATCCCTCCCAGCATCAGGGTCTTTTCCAGTGAGTCAACTCTTCCCATGAGGTGGCCAAAGTTTTGGAGTTTCAGCCTCAGCATCAGTCCTTCCAATGAATACCCAGGACTGATCTCCTTCAGGATGGACTGGTTGGATTTCCTTGCAGTCTAAGGGACTCCCAAGAGTCTTCTCCAACACCACAGTTCAAAAGAATCAATTCTTCGGCGCTCAGCTTTCTTCACAGTCCAACTCTCACATCCATACATGACCACTGGAAAAACTATAGCCTTGACTAGACGGACCTTTGTTGGCAAAGTAATGTCTCTGCTTTTTAATATGCTATGTAGGTTGGTCATAACTTTCCTTCCAAGGAGTAAGCATCTTTTAATTTCATGGCTGCAATCACCATCTGCAGTGATTTTGGAGCTGAAAAAAATAAAGTCTGACACTGTTTCCACTATTTCTCCATCTACTTCCCATGAAGTGATGGGACCAGATGCCATGATCTTAGTTTTCTGAATGTTGAGCTTTAAGCCAACTTTTTCACTCTTCTCTTTCACTTTCATCAAGACGCTTTTTAGTTCCTCTTCACTTTCTGCCATAAGGGTGGTGTCATCTGCATATCCCTAAATTATATTTCAATAAACCTAAGAAACACATTGGAAGGCTAGAAAGAAGTCTGCACAATCCAAGCTGCATATGCAAAGTTCTTGCAGTGCCCCCTCTTCATCTACTTTTCTATGAAGAGATGCTTTAGTATCCGTAAAGTTATCTCCTCTTTTTTTTAATAGAAGGGAAGGGTTTTATATTTGAACAATCTACTAACCAGAAAGGTTAATAAAGGGCCTTTAATGGGGGAACTAATACAATATGAATGCCTTAATCTGGGGTCAAGATCATCTATAATTTTATGCTAAGTTACATTTCATTCATCAAATATTTATTATGTGCCATGCCCTGTTCTAGATACTGGTAACACAGTAGTAAGTAAAACAAAGATCTTGCCCTCATGGGGCTCATATGCTAGTAGGAAGATAGAGGAAGACAGAAAATAAATATATACTAAGGAGATGAAGAGGAGAAGGGAGAACCAGAGGGGAGATGTTTACAGTTTTCTGTACAGAATGGTCATGGAAGGCTTCTCTAGTAAGACGACATTTGAGCAGACCTCCAGATTACAAGCCAACAAGTCATACGGCTATCTAGAGAAAGGACAAGCCCAACAAAGAAAAGAGCAAGTGCAAAGTCCCTGAGGCAGAAGTAGCCTTGATGTGTTCAGGGAACGTCAAGGAAGCTAGAAAGACTGAAGCTGAAAGCGAACACGAATGTCAGGAGACTGCGACCAGAGAGGGGGGTCGGATCACCTGTGTCTGTATAGGCCATGTGTAAAGACTCCAGTTTCTGTTCTAAGTGAAATGGAAAACCTTTGGAGGGTTTCCTGTGAGAGAGTGATAGGATTTAACTTAGGTTTTCAAAGGACCACTCCTGCTGCTGTATTGAGAACAGACTATTGAGAGGAAAAAGCAGAAGCAGGGAAGCTAGTTATAATGTGATTACAATAATACAAGTGAAAACTAGTGCCTGAGAAATGATAACCAAGACTAGGGTGCAGTGGTAGAGATGGTAAGATACGGTCATATTCTGGACAAATTTTAAAAAAGAGTCAGGACTTCCCTGGTTTCCAGTGGCTGACTGCGCTCCCAATGCAGGATACAGGAGTCCCGGTTTCATCCCTGGTCGGGGAAGTAGATTCCATGTACCGCAGCAACAAGGGCTTCACACGCTGCGGATAAGGATTCTACATGCTGCAACTAAAAATCCTGTATGTTGTAACTTGGGAAAAAAAGATCCTGCATGCCCCGACTGAAACCCGACTGAGCCAAATAGATAAATATTTTTAAAAAGAAAAAAGAGAAAAAGAGCCATCAGGATCTGCTGATAGACTGATGTGGGGTGAGCAAGGAAAGAACAGAGTTGAGAACAGGTTTGGGCCTGAGAAATTAAAAAGACAGAACTGCTATTTCCTAAGATGGTGAAGGCAGCCAGAGAAGCAGATGGTCTGCGGTTCACTGGTGGTCGTAGTTGCTTGGGGTGTTGCTTTTTTTTTTAGTGAGGGGTGGGGATTGGGTAGGAATTCCATTTTGGATACATTAACTTTGAAATGCCTAGTAGGCATTTTAGTGGAATTTTGAATATGAAATTGAATATATGAATCCAGAGTTCTTGGAGAGACCCAGGATACTGTTTTACAATCAAGAAACTACATAAAAAAAAAAAGAAAAGAAAAGAAACTACGTGAGATCACTTAGGCAGTAACTTGTTCAAGTTATTTTGCCCATAGTCACAAAGAGGATGAACTAACATCTGAACTTTTATCTGTCTGATTTCAAATTGATTTATTTTAACCACACTACCTCCTTTTGCTGAAAACTTCTTGCAAAATCAGTATGCTAATTTGAAGCTAAACAATTTTAGATATTTATATATCTGGAATACTTCCTCTTTGTAAGACAGAGCCTATAAAGAGCTCTACCCAGCTCTAAGGAGAGAATCTCAATTTCAACACAAAATGGTACAGTGCTAGTGCTGTCTGTCACCATTGTATAACACTTTTTGCAATCTTTTAAGTATCTTCACCAAATTTTCATTTCCTAATATGAAAGCCATTTCTCTTCCTTACGCTGCTACCTGAAGCCATTGCAAGGCTGTCTTAATTGGAAAATCATGTATCATGCTTATGCCATTCAAAAACACCTAGGAAATTTGAAGGGGAAAAAAATTCAAGGACAATATCAAGATACATTCTGAATCTACTGCTATCACAGAAGATAATGGAAAGTATCCAACTTATTCTTTGTAGCTTTTTATAAGATAACATGCTATACCTTGGATACACCATTTTTCTACATATCACAAGTCAAAAGTTTGTTTCCAGCTTTTGTGTATATGTACATACGCACATTTGAAGGAAGAAAAAAGGACAGAGAAATTGCCTTATGAAAATAACGTTTTCACTCAGAAAAACTAAGACGGATCTGTGTGTTGTCACAGGAAGTGGTTAGAAGCTGGCAAGGGGAGTGGCTAGTTTTCGTTTTAGAGATCATTTATGATACAAAGAATAGGTCATTTACAGACACATTCAGCACCCTCCAGGATATCCTTTGCTAGCAGCCAATGGAAAGGGCCCCAAACCAGCAAAAAAACTTTGTAGAAGCAACACTCTGAACTTCATTAAGGCTTGAGACCTGCCTTTCTATCAGATCACTTCACTCACAAGGATTTAGGATGGTCACCCACAACCGTTACCCACAAGAAATCTTGAAACAGAGCAACAGCCCCAAATCACATCAGTATCTGTGACTGAGATGAAAGCAAGCCTGTGAGAAAAGGAGGCTGTATGGTTTATTCAAACTGTCATGGAGTATACTTGGTCTCAAAAATAACTGACATCCACCAGCATCAGAATGTTAGCAGATACAGACTGGAAATACAAGACCCATTTAAAAGAGTAAAATCTAGAAAAATAATGTTTACAAAAAGAAACCTTAAAAAAAAAATACAATTTAAGATTTAAATTTTGGTAAAGAGACTACCATATGACTAACAGGATTAGAAACCACAGGCTTCTGGAAATGGGAGGTCCAGGCATCAAATCCTGGCCTTGTATGCATGTCACCTGTGTTCTTCCACTGAGTCCAGAGGCAAAGGATATGGGTTTCATGGAAGCTAATTAGGAGACACCTATGACTCCAATCTCTAAGATTTAGCAATATGGTACTGAGACAACAATAAACATGCCAAGGTTCAGAATGTCTACAAAGAATTCTCTACATACCCAAGAGTCACTGAACACAATAAAGGCAGGAAAATATCCAAATTTCTTGCTTAATAACCTAGATGTCATGAATATTTTAGCAGCATGCTAATTTCAGGTCCAATCTGAAACCAGACTGTGCTGTGCTCCATCATGTCCAACTCTTTGCGACACCATGGGCTATAGTCTGCATCAGTTCAGTTCAGTCACTCAGTTGTGTCCAACTCTTTGCGACACCATGAATCGCAGCACGCCAGGCCTCCCTGTCCATCACAGACTCCCGGAGTTTGCTCAAACTCATGCCCATCGAGTCGGTGATGTCATCCAGCCATCTCATCCTCTGTCGTCCCCTTCTCCTCCCGCCCCCAATCCCTCCCAGCATCAGGGTCTTTTCCAGTGAGTCAACTCTTCGCATGAGGTGGCCAAAGTATTGGCGTTTCAGCTTCAGCATCAGTCCTTCCAATGAATACCCAGGACTGATCTCCTTTAGGATGGACTGGTTGGATCTCCTTGCAGTCCAAGGGACTCTCAAGAGTCTTCTCCAACACCACAGTTCAAAAGCATCAATTTTTCGGCGCTCAGCTTTCTTCATAGTCCAACTCTCACATCCATACATGACCACTAGAAAAACCATAGCCTTGACCCGACGAACCTGACCAACCTAGACAGCATATTAAAAAGCAGACATTACTTTGCCAACAAAGGTCTGTCTAGTCAAGGCTATGGTTTTTCCAGTGGTCATGTATGAATGTGAGAGTTGGACTGTGAAGAAAGCTGAGTGCTGAAGAATTTATTCTTTTGAACTGTGGTGTTGGAGAAGACTCTTGAGAGTCCCTTGGACTGCAAGGAGATCCAACCTGTCCATCCTAAAGGAGATCAGTCCTGGGTATTCATTGGAAGGACTGATGCTAAGGCTGAAACTCCAAAACTTTGGCCACCTCATGAGAAGAGTTGACTCACTGGAAAAGACCCTGATGCTGAGAGGGATTGGGGGCGGGAGGAGAAGGGGACGACAGAGGATGAGATGGCTGGATGGCATCACTGACTCGATGGACATGAGTTTGAGTAAACTCCGGGAGTTGGTGATAGACAGGGAGGCCTTGGTGTGCTGTGATTTATGGGGTCGCAAAGAGTCAGACACGGCTGAGCGACTGAACTGAACTGAACTGAGGTTGGTCATAACTTTCCTTCCAAGGAGTAAGCGTCTTTTAATTTCATGGCTGCAGTCACCATCTGCAGTGATTTTGGAGCCCAAAAAAATAGTCTGACCCTGTTATTTCCCATGAAGTGATGGGACCAGATGCCATGATCTTAGTTTTCTGAATGTTGAGCTTTAAACCAACTTTTTCACTCTCCTCTTTCACTTTCATCAAGAGGCTTTTTAGTTCCTCTTCACTTTCTGCCATAAGGGTGGTGTCATCTGCATATCTGAGGTTATTGATATTTCTCCCGGCAATCTTGATTCCAGCTTGTGCTTCTTCCAGCCCAGCGTTTCTCATGATGCACTCTGCATAGAAGTTAAATAAGCAGGGTGACAATATACAGCCTTGCTGTACTCCTTTTCCTATTTGGACCCACTCTGTCGTTCCATGTCCAGTTCTAACTGTTGCTTCCTGACCTGCATATAGGTTTCTCAAGAGGCAGGTCAGGTGGTCTGGTACTCCCATCTCTTTCAGAATTTTCCACAGTTTATTGTGATCCACACAGTCAAAGGCTTTGGTATAGTCAATAAAGCAGAAATAGATGTTTTTCTGGAACTCTCTTGCCTACTTGAGTTCAAATCCAGACTCTACTATATATGGTACATTAGCACCTATGGCCAAGTTATGTAAGTGACTTCAAGAAACCTCAATCTCATCTGTAAAATGATGATAATAATAGAAACTGTCCCACAGAGTTGTAGTGAGGATTAATGAGTTAATGCACTTATGGTGTTTAGATTGTGCCTGGCACACAGTATGTGCTCAATAAATACTGTCTGTAATTGTCATTATTTGGAAGGATAGCAAAAAAACTATTTAATACATGTGATCACAAGACTTCTGAATAGGTCTTCCCTGGAAGTTCAGTGGTTAAGAACTCACTTGCCAATGAAGGGGACACAGGTTTGATCCCTGGCCTGGGAAGATTCCACAGGTGGTAGGGCAGCTAAGCCCGAGAGCCACAACTACTGAGTCCAAGCTTTAGAGCCCAAATTCTGCAACAAGAGAAGCCTGCACGCTGCAGCTGGAGAGTAGCCCCTGCTGGCTGCAACTTGAGAAAGCCCAAGCACAGTAACCAAGACCTAGCGTAGCCCCAACAATAAATTAATTACTTAATTAAAAAAAAAAAAAAAAAAAAAAACCCAAGAAGAAGAAACACCAGGCAGTTCCCTGGTGTCCTAGTGGTTAGGATTCCAGGTTTCCATTGCCTTGACCCAGGTTCAATTCCTGGTCAGGGAATTAAGATTTTGTAAGGTGCAGCCAAAAATAAATACTTAAAAAAAAAAAAAAGTTGAATACTGCTCACACTATACAAAACCTTGGTAAACTCATCATTTACCTAACCTATCACCAAAACTACCAAATCTAATTTTCCTAATCCCAGTCTCCAACCTGCTGACCCTGTTCTCATCTACTGTGAGATTAATCTCCCTGAAGCATGCCTAACGCCTGGTTTGTCTTAAATGTTCAATAAATACTCATCTGTCATTTAATTCTATAACTTGCATTTCCCACAGTGAGCAAGTTAAAATCTCTGGCTTTACAATGTTTCCCTCACTCGCCCTGGCATGTATTTCCTTCCCATTTCCATAAGTCAAAGTCCCACTCCTGTGGATCAGTTTAAGCCAGTCTTTTCACAGAATTCTCCCTGCTGACTCCCTCTATCTCAGTTAGAAGTAAACAACTGTGAACTTATAATTTATATGCTTCTCTCTTATGACATCTAGCACTTTCTACTTTAGAATATAGCTGTGTATATATTTTTACTCCACTAAAGTGGAGCTAAAGTCGTTCTCCTATATAAAATCTCATCACTAAAGAACTACTCATGAAATGAGTGAATA
The DNA here is from genome assembly GCF_963930625.1 of Muntiacus reevesi. Taxonomy (NCBI): domain Eukaryota; kingdom Metazoa; phylum Chordata; class Mammalia; order Artiodactyla; family Cervidae; genus Muntiacus; species Muntiacus reevesi. The sequence continues at coordinate 165,393,473 of NC_089249.1, forward strand.
AATGAATGAATGAATGAACGAATGAAAAGAGCAAAAGGATCTGAAGAGCACTGTGAGGGCCGTGAATAAAGGGGGAACATACTGGAAAAAGCAAAACTGGATCCAACAAATCATCAAGATTCCCAAAATACAACATCTATTTTCACCACAAAAACACACCCGGAAAACTATTCATCTTATGGCAGGAATAATTCGACATGCTCCTCTAAATAGGCTCAGCAGATAACATATACTAACAAAGGAGCCGAGACACTTTTAACAGAGAACTTCCAAATCTACCTGAGAGGTTATGAGGAAAAAGTTAATTTATTGATTCAGAAATTCCACTACTACAAGTCTCTCTAGATATGAATTCTGTCCAGCAGCCAAACTCTCCCCAAGCCCCATTCTTTTCTCTCTTTCCCTCTCTTTCCAGAACTCTAACACAACCTTTAGCCAAGCCTAGACTCAAAATCTGACTTCATGGTTTCCAGATGTATCTTTGGACCAACTGGTTAATCTCTTTCATTCTCAATTTCCCTGTCTATAAAATGGAGATAATAAAATTACCTCTTCACAGTGTTCCAGTGAGGATTAGGTAAGAAAAACGCATGGACTATTCAGCGCTCAGTAAGCACTAAAATACATAGTGTGGTATGTATAGTAAAATATACAGTAAGCACTATATGTTTTAGTGCTTACTGAGAGCCGAATAGTCCGTGCATTTTCCCACCCTCACTAATGCGAACTGCTGCTATCACTGTTCCTGCACTAGAACATCTGTTCATGTGCTCATGCTCGTGCTCTGTTTCTCAGACGTGTCCAACTCTTTGCGACCCTGTGGGCCGTAGCCCACCAGGCTCCTCTGTCCATGGAATTTTCCAGGCAGGAATATTGGAGTGAGTTGCCATTTCCTCCTCCAGGGGATCTTCCTGACCCAGGGATCAAATCCATGTCTCTTGCATCCCTAGCACTGGCAGGCAAATTCTTTACCACAGAGCCACATGGGACCTAGCAAAGCATCAAATCATCTTCAGTGGCCAATGCAAGGAGGTAAGTCAAGGTATTTAACAGCTCTAAACCACCAACTCAATGAATAAAACAAAATGGGCTTCAATGGCTCTGCTTCCAAAAGGAAACTATAAGTGTATTAGTAACCTTAATATCCATATCACCATTTAAAATAATCCCTCTCTTTGGGGTTCTGTTTTCCCCAACAAAGTAAAAATAATAAGATCTAGCTATTAAACTTTTTCCAGTATACTCTGAGAGTCAGTATCTTAAATAAATGGAAAAATGTGATTTAAGAATAAGAAGCCCTGTCTATGGGGGCTGTTTCTGAATTTTGCCAAGGTTGTTATTTTTGTCCAGAAATATCTGTCATTCCAAGTAAATGCACATTGAAAGAAAGTTAGCATCTTACTTGTATCCCGCCTAAATGCAATTTAAAAAAATGCTTTTTCAAAAAAAAAAAAAAAAAAAAAAAGAAAAAAAAAAAAAAAAATGCTTTTTCAAATAAAAACAAAAACTGGTCTCAATGGGAACTGTCTTTTAGTGTGGTCTGGCTATGAACATGTGATCAACTTGTTTTCCTGAGATACCAGAAAATCAAGAATGCAAAAGCAGAATAAACATGCAACTGACTGAGCGGTCAGGAACTCAACACAGATATAACTGGGCAGGCTTGAGAATGTCAATAGGTAGCAACATTCAAGGCTCAGAAGAGTCTGGGCCGAGATAAGAGGTAGGTAAGAGAGACCAACTTAAACTATTTATCCATGGAAACCAAGCTTTGTACACAAACAAAGAGCTAATTTTAGATCTCTGTGAGACAGTTGACCACATTTTGGCAGTAGCTCTAAGTGAAAAAGAGGTAGAACTTGACCCCTGAAGACAAAGACAGACTTGCCAGCTTCTTTCCACTTATGAATCCCTCGAGCCTGCTCTGAACTCTAATTCAACACAAGAATCGTTTTAGTCTTTCTCAGGAGAATCTACCATCAGGCTCTGCTTACTTTCTAATAAAACCTTCTGCTCTCATGACCCTTCACCAGGGTCCAAGGACCAAAGTCAAATGAAACATGGCTAACAGGATCTCCCCTGATAGTATCACTTCATAACTATGTGACCCTGGGGAAGCCACTAATGTTCCTGAACTTGGGTTACAATGTATATATAAATACCTGTTTCTAACCAGTGTTCACAAGATTAAATAAGGAATACATGTAAAGTACATGGGTACATATCAGATGCTTTAATAAACAATTTTCTTCCCCTATTTCTTGTCATTGTCTTTAAAAGCTGCTCTTCAGATCTTACTCATAAAATCAATTCCATCTCAGGACTTCCCTGGAGATCCAGTGGTTAAGACTCCCTACTTCCAACTCAGGGGGTGCTGGTTATTATTATCATTTTTTTAATCAATTCCATCTCAACCATTGGAATAATCTGCTCTTCAAACAATTAATGTTCCACAAAGTTCACATCTTTCATTTCTGCTCTAAAAATTAAAAAAGTACTCTAAACAATAAATATAAGGAATCTGATTGGTCTATCATGGGATTAGATGTTTCTTTCATTTAGAGTTTAATACCCCAGTGACCCCTACTGGACAAAGATAGATACAGATGACTAAATTTTATAACTAAGACAAAGAGACTCTCTGATTGCTTGATTCTAGTGAAATCCTCACACACAGAACTTTATTATACAAGCTCAAGCTTGCCTCAAAACCCATATACACACGTAACATAGAAGACAGCAATGCTAAGTGCAGTCGGCTCATTCCTCTCACAGGAGACACCATCACCACAGTTTGGCTGGCTCACTGGCTACCGAAACGGGATGCCCAGTATTCCCAGCTTTCTGATGAGTCCTTATAGAGAAAAGAGCAGACAGAGACGGAAGAGTCACTGGCACACAACCCCTACCCCACGCTACCCTGCAATCTTTCCATTCCCTGAGCTGACTCACTCTCAGCTCAGCCCAGACTCCCTGTCCACAGCCAGGGCCACTGTATGCGCCTGGTGAGTGATGCATCCTCCCAGCTGCCTCTGACTTAACGAGCAATAAAAGGAAATGTGGGTAACAGTTTTAATGGGAGAGAACACACACCCCGTCCCGGAAACAAGCATAGTTCCTCTCAACTCCCTGCAGAGTCTTAGAGCTATAGTGAATTCTCTCCAATGACAGCCAGGTGGCAATGAAGAAGCAGGCAAAGGCAGAAACACCAACGAGCACATCTAAAATCTGGGGACCACAGTTTCTATTTCGGATGAAACCAAAAGTAATGGACATGAAGCAGAGCCCATACCAGCCTACTGGTCAGCTCTGGTTCATTCCACCATAAGACTGCTTGTCTAGCAACAGCTCTGCCCAATGAAGACTGCAAGCCAGCCCCAGCATCAGACCATCTGCTATCCTGCAGCCTTATATTATGAGGCAAAGCACTGGTGAAAACCAAATCTGAGGAAGAAGGAGCCTCTTAAGTAAGTACCTGCCCATCCACCCTCAGGTGCCCAAAGTGGGGACTGAGGAAAAGAATGGTATCTGGCTGTTTCTATTAGTGACTGGCATTCTTGATATTCAACACATCAAAAAAAAAAACAAAAGTTACTGTTCAACTTTCTCCCAATAGATATTCCTAGAGCTTCTAGCCCCTCAGAGGTGATGATCTACAGAGCTATCTCAAACATTTTGGAAATGACTTCCGAGAGCTAAATAACTCAGGGAAATCGAGGAGGACCTTTGACACAATTTACCTTAAGGATACTTGAAGCAATAATCCTTGACGTATTTTCAAACAGCAAAACTTTAACCAGGACTCAGCTAGACTGGGTTGCCCCCTACTGTATGCACTCTACTACTGAAGAAGAAAAAGAATCACCCCACATACATCATAATCACTCATTTTTAAAGAATTTTTCTTGAAATCACAGCATTTTTCACTTCAGTTGCTTATATCCTTCTCACCTGTAATCCATGGTTTCCTAAGGCCTTGGGGAAAAACCTATTACACAACTCAGTTTTTTACAAAATTCAAAATAAATATTCAATATCCCGATTTGTCAAAAACAAAAATCAGAAAGAAATTACCTATGACAAAATTATGTAACTACTAAGACCAAAAGAAATGTATGAAAATTTTCAGCAAGAACGAGACAGAAGGCTTTCTGGTGGCTCAGTGTGAGGAGTCCACCTCCGAGTGCAGGAGACACAGGTTCATTCCCTGGTCCGGGAGGATCCCACGTGCCTCGGAGGAACTAAGCCCATGTGCCACAACTACAGAGTAGCCCCTGCTCTCTGACACGAGAGGAAAAGCCCGAGCAGCTACAGCCATAAGAAAGAAATAAAATTTTAAAAAAAGAAAGAATGAACCTCTGATTAACTCTGAATTACCAGAATATTTAATTAAGCATGTATCAGATTTTATCACTACATCTAGCACCTTGAGAGCTAGACAATGAAGTTATAGTTCCATTTCTGTCTCTAGCTTATTATGACTCTAGCACCATTTAATCACACTGGATCTATTTATTTATTCATAAAATGAGTTGATATTCTAGATCTCTAAATTCTTTTCCAGCTCTAAAATTCTGTGGTTCTGTGAAATATTTAGTTGCCTAGATTCTATGTTAATTATTACCAACAATAGAAAATTTACAGACCAGTCTTGAATTTAAAATATCAACAGAAATTTGATAAACTAGAGTGGAAAGATAAATGGTCACTAATTAAATTTTAGCTTTCTCTTTCTGCTAAGTGCCTGTAGGGGGCCGGGGACACGGCAACCGGTGCTGCAAGACTCCAGAAAGGCTCCGGAATTGGAAGCACTCGGTACCCTGGAAGGCCTGGGGTGGAGAGGGGGAGAGCGGCAGGGTGAGGTGGAACACTGACTGGTTGAATGCCTTCAGGCTCACCTGAGGTAAGAAGTGAGGTACCTCACTGAAAACAGGAGCATTAAGTGAAATTTGACATAATGAACAACACAACCCTCCCCCTTGCCCTATTGCCCTGCTTGGCAACCCCAGAGCTCTGGCTGCCCGGCTAAAGAGGCCCCAGATAAGGAGACTGGCCGGGGAAATGGACCTTCCCTACCCTGTCAATCATTACAGCACAGCAGGCAACAAGCCCCACCAATCGGCTTTCTAGGGGCTAACTCTTAATTATGAAGACCGGCAAGAAACTCCAGACATGAGAGAGTCTCTGACATGAAAGACAGAGAGCATGTGAACGAACAGAAGGAGCTTGAAACAAACACAGACAATACTGGAAGCAGAGGAAAACACTGAAGGGAGGTGGTAATTACTGTCTTCAGTGTCCTAAAAGGTATTATTGCCATAAAACAAGAACAAGTATATAAAAATGCAACATGCGGAGAATAATGCTTAGAAACAAAAATTATGAGAGCAAAAATAAATACTTCGAAGAAGACTTAGAAGATGGAGCTGAAGATGTTCACCATAAATCACAACAAAAATAGAGACAGAAAATATAGAGTGAGGGAGAGTGGACAGAAAATCAACAGTGCAGTCCAGCATCCAACTAACTGAAGTACCAGCAAGGAGAAAATGGAAGAGAGGAAATTATCAAGGAACTAATAAATGAAAGAGGTGTTTTCAAGTAAAGAAGACCCACAGAGAAACTAACTCAGTAAGTAAAAAAGATCCTCATCAGTGCACATCATCATCATATTTCAGAATATCAGAGATAAAAATAAAATCCTAAAAGCTATAAAAAAGAAAACAGATCACAAACAAAAGTCAGGAACCAGAATGGCACTGGACTTCTCAAGAGCAACACTGAAAGCCAGTCATTTGTAACCTAGCACTCTACACCCAAACCCTCCATTAAATGAAAAGGAGAATAAAGACATTTTCAAATAAGCAAATTCTCAAAGATATTAATCTCTCAAGGATCCTTCCTCAGGAAGCTACTCTAAGATATATTCCAATGAAGAGATTCGGTAAACCAAGAAAAATGAATGCATGAGATCCAGGAAACATGGCAACCAATACAGAAGAGAGGCAAAGGAATTCCCGTCTGATGGTAGGGGAAGACTCAGGGGTTTAGCTTTACAGAAAGCCACAGCTGGGAAACAGAAAACTCTGGGGCGGGGGCGGGGGCGGGGCCGATGTCTTCAAAGGAAATACTGACCTAAAAGATTATTTGATATGTTCCAAAATACTGAGAATTGCCCTAGAATCCCATAGGAGAGCATGGAGATAGGTACATAGAAGGGTAAACAAATGACAACATAGGGCAATTGCTAATTCCAGGAAAAAATTTAAAAATTGGTCAAGAAAGCAAAAGTAATTGTAGAATACTATGTGTCTCAGCTTTAAGCAACTTTATATGATCATAACAGTCTAAACACTGAGTACCTAGCAACGGTAATAATATGTGAGAGCAGAAACAAGGGAGAAGGGCAGGGGTGAAAAAACTAAACCCAAATCTCCTAGAGTAGAGCATCAACAGATAATGCCTAAAATTGAAAATTCAGAAATCACTAGTACAAGAGTATACTTAATAAGTGTAGTGGAAAATACCAAAAGAAACAGCTAAATGACAGGTAGGGAGGGATAAAACAGGGAATGACTTTTGTTAGAAACTTCATAGTAATAGTAATATTTGACCTTTAAATAAGAACAAATATAATTTTGATAAAAACAATTTTATAGAAAGTTGGGCTGGATTATGAGAGGTCTTAAGTGACAAGATGAGTTTGGATTTTATTCTACAGGTGATAATGAACCCTTAAAGGAGTCCTTTTCCAACCACATCAAAAAAATTAGAGGTGTTTGGAACCCCAGCTCGCATGTGGATGCCTTTAACATTCTGGTTAAGTGGCATGTCAGAAGAGTTCTTGTTTACCACTGCTCAGCCTCACGATAAGGCCTTTAGCTCATAACCAAAGGAAGAGAGGACCTGTATATATTTAGGGACGGATACACAAAGAACACGTTCAGGAAAAGACCGCCGCTTCTGGTCAGTGAGTCAGGTGGTGATTTCTGAAACACTGTCATCACAAATTATCCTCAGGAAGCTCCCAAATCAAACCCATTCTAGAGAATATTTTCCCTGGCATTTCAAGTTAAAAATCTACTCCACTGACCTGTTATTTCATGGAGAGATAACAGAGAGAAGCACAACCAGCAGGGAGGAGGAATAGTACTAACTGTGGCCCAAGGAAGCCCAGCACCCTTCTCTAAGAAAAGCTGTCTGATTCATGTCCTTCATACCCTCCTCCAAAGATGAGTTTCAGTCCCACAGTGTACCTGTTAGTATTGTCCAACAATTAAAGACAGCAGCAAGCAATAAATAAAGCTGTCTTTCCCTCTCTTTCCAATTTCAGGCATTTTTGTTTGTCTGTTTGGGGGGTTGTTTTTGTTTTCACTTTTTCTTCTTACTTATGATATATCTTGGGCTTCCCTGATGGCTCAGCTATGAAGAATCCACCTGCTATGTAGGAGACATAGGAGACATGGCTTCAATCCCTGGGTCGGGAAGATCCCCTGGAGGAATAAACAGCAACCCACTCCAGTATTCTTGCCTGAAAAATCCCACAGACAGAGGAGCCTGGTGGGCTACAGTTCAAAGGTCACAAAGAGTTGGACACAACTGAGCACATAGAGCAGACAGCACATATGGTATGTTTCAAAGAGAGGCACCCCTATTTCTTGGCAGTGTCCTATGCCACCTAAAACCCCTTTCTCCATGTCACTTGCAGATGAATGATGCATAAAACACAAAAGCAACAATTGATATTGCTAAGATATCTCTCCTCAAATATTCCTTGAGTTGTTGTTTAGTTGCTAAGTCGGGTCCAACTCTTGCAACTCCATGAACTGTAAACCGCCAGGCTCCTCTTTCCCTGGGATTTTTTCCAGGCAGGACTACTGGTGTGGGTTGCCATTTCCTTCTCCAGGGGTCTTCCCAGCCCAGGGATCAAACCTGCGTCTCCCACATCTCCTGCATTGACAGGCAGATTCTTTACCACTGAGCCACTGGGTTCTCCCACGCCTTGAGTACTAGCACTAAATATCCTTTCTTTTATCCTTTTGTAAACTACTCCAACCTCACAATCACACAGACCCTGGTAGCTGCTAAAACCCAGTGATGACCAGAAGCGGGCCTTACAGTCTTAGTATCAATGGGAGCCTACATGTCCAACCAACTGGAGTGCTTTACAAAATGAAAAGATTAGAAGACTTATCTATCCTTCCTCCTGACTGCAAGCTCCCCCACTTATCAGCTTCATCCATACACACCAAGGAAGGCACTCAACTCAAAAAACCACTAAGATTAGAACAAAGATCCAGCTCTTGCCAAAACACTGGAGGGAAGCAGAGCTCTTTCAGCAATAAGGTAAAGTCCCTGAGATCTGAGGGGCTTCCCAGGTGGCACCAGAGGTGAAGAACCTGCCTGCCAATGCCAGGGACATAAGAGATGCGGGTTTGATCCCTGGGTCGGGAAGACCCCTTGGAGAATGACATAGCAAACCACTCCACTATTCTTGCCTGGAAAAAAAAAATCCCAGGGACAGAGGAGCCTGGCGGGCTGAAGTCCATAGGGTGGCAAAGAGTCAGACACAACTGAAGCGACTTAGATCTCACACCGTGATATCTTAGCTTCTGCTATCTAGGCAAGTTCCTGTATCTAATATATCAGGGGAAATGACACAACTCAAGCCACCATAAGCATGTGATTTTCAGTTCTCAGACAGGCCCTGCAAGTCATGGAGCTGATGCACAGAGTGAAGGAGCCCATACACACCACACTGCATGTGAAATACGTCCATGACTGGCACCGGATGGGATGAAATGTCTCACCCAGATACAAAAACAGTACACCCAAGACAGGCACGGACTTGACCACATGCTCTGAAGCCTCTGCCCACACCATGGCTCTTGAGAAAGGAACTGAAAAACAGGTGACGATTCTTGTGATCTGTGCCAGTCAATAATTCTGACTACCCTGGCAACCGTACAATCCAACACCGCCCTTCAGCACCTCAATCAAGGTTCCTGTCTCCACCTGCTCCTCTGACATCATCCTGTCATTATATTTTCTTTGAAATTCCTCTGATGGAAAATGAGTCATCTCTTCCTGCCAACACAGGCCTAAGCGTCTTTCAGGCGAGTCTTTCTCCTTTGTCCACCTTCTGGACACAGGGCGCCACCCAGAGGCTGCTCCAGCTACTCCCGACCTCCCAGGAAAGAAAGCCTCAGAGCAAGGACAGCCTGGGCAAAAAAGGTTAGAAATGATAAGGGAGGTTCTTAGAAGAGCTGGGAATGGGATCTGGGACCCAAAACATAAACTATTCCAGTGGGACACACAGTTGAGAGGGTAAAACAAAAACGAGGGCAGGGCACAGACAGTCACATTTAAAATTTGGGAAAGTTTCAACCTCAGAACATTCAGGTGAAAAGGTTTGGTTCCTGATACAAAGTGCCATCAGCTCTTCCCTTTCAGGAAGTTAACTGCAAACCTAAATTTCTCACCCAAAGTGAGAAAGATGAGAAAGGCTTTGAGGCAGCAGTCACCTGCCCAGTGCTCAGGAGTGATGCTCTAACTTCGAGATTCATGATGGCAGGAACAGGGGCCAAGTTCAAACTGACAAAATACTATTCAGACATACAAATCACCTGAAATGTTTTGGATAACAGCTCATTGAATTTCATACACATACCGTACACATACTTTTTAAAGTATATAATTTAATGTAAGTATATTCACAGAGCCGTGCAGCCATGACAACCAAGTAATTTTAGAACATTTCATTGCCCCCCAAAAGAAACTCTATATCCATCAGCAGTCACTTCCCATTCCACCCTTCCCTAATCCTGCAACCACTAATCTACTACTGTCTCTATGAATCTGCCTATTCTGTATAATGAAGTCACACAACATGTAGTCTTTTGTGGCAGGCTTCTTTCACCTAGAATGTTTTCAAGCTGGCTTCTTTCTCTCAGCATATTAATATTTTCAAGTGAGATTCATGTCAGCACCAATTATTATTTCATTCCTTTTTACTGATGAATGATATTCCATTGTATGAATATAGCACTTTTGCTTATCCATTCATCAGCTGGTAGGTATTGGAGTTGTCTCCGTTTTTTCAGTATTGAGAATAATGCTGCTGTTAAGCATTTTTATACACATCTTGCTGGATACACTTTCATTTCTCTTGGATTTATACTTAGCGGAAATGCTGGACCATTTGGCAACTCTAACTTCTTGAGGAACCACCAAATTGTTTTCCAAAGCAGCTGCACCATTTTATGTTCCCACCCAGCAATGTATGAGGGTTCCAGTTTCTCCACATCTTGCTTTCTTTTTGATTATAGTAACCATTCTAGTGGGTATGAAGTGGTATCTCATTGCAGCTTTGATCTGCATTTCCCTAATGATGCTGAGTATCTTTTTATGTGTTTATTATTGGACATTTATGTTTCTTCTTTGGAGAAACATCTATTCAAATCTTTTGCCCATTTGTGATTAAATTGTCTTTTTACTGTTAATTAAGAGAACTTCCTATTATTATTACATCAGCTCCATCTCAAATCATCAGGCGTTAGATCCCAGAGACTGGAAACCCCTGCCTTGTTAGATGTATGGTTCACAAATATCTTTTCCCATTCTATGGGGCATATTTTTCTTTTTTTTTTTTTAATGGGGCATCTTTTTACTTTCCTAACAGTGTTCTTTGAAGCACGGAAGTTTTTAATTTGATCAAATCTAATTTATCTACATTTTTCTTTTATAGATTGTGCTTTTAGTGTCATAATCAAGAAACCACTGCTTATTTCAAGGTCACAATGATTTATTCCTAAGTTTTCTTCTAATAGTTTTATAGTTTTAGCTCTTACACATAGGTCTATGAGCCATTTCAAGCTAACTTCTGTATATCATGCAAGGCAGGGGTCCAATTTCATTCTTTTGCATATGGATATCCAGTTGTGCCAGTATAATGTGCTGAAAAGGGAATTCTTTCCACATTGAATTTTCTTGGCACCCTTGTCAAAAATTGACCATAAATGCAGAGGTCTATGTTTGGATTCTCATTCTATTCCATTGATTTATATCTCTATTCTTATAGCATTACCACACTGTCTTTAATTACTGTAGTTTTGCAGTAAAGTTTTCAAATTGGGAAATGTGAGTGCTCTAATTTCCTCTTCTTTTTTTGAAGATTATTTTGGCTATTACAGGTCCCTTGCATTTCTTTATGAATTTTAAGATCAGCTTGTCAATTTCTGCCAAAAAAAAAAAAAAAGCCAAAAGAGGTTTTGGTAGGGACTTCATGGAATCTGCAGATCAATTTGGGGAGTATTCCCATCTTAACAATATTGTCTTCCAATTCATGAATATATAAAATAAAAAGCAATCTGAGCTGATGTCTTGTGAAACTTTAAGACAAAAGTACTCAAACTTCTTTATGCTCTTCAAATACTAAGCACTCCAGAGACACTTGATTTTTAAAGATTCCTTCCCAAAAGAAGTGATATGCCAAAAGATGAGGATTACAAAGCCACAACGTATCTTTCATACTGCAAAGCAATGCATTATGCAAGTTTCCAAAACAGCTGAGCAGCCGAAGTCCTAAGACCTAGAGGCACAGCCAAACATAACAAGGGCTGAAGGAACAGCAAAGGCCCTGTGCTCCGCCGGGTCCCACAGGCCTTGGCTCATTCCACTTCAGCAAAGGAAAGCGAACAGAATAGCCATGATCTGTTTCTGCACCACGAATGTCTCAAGTATGACAACATAAAAAGTCTTCAGAAATTAACTTACATCTTCTATGTAAATGAATCATTCCTGAGAGAAATAAATAGCTGCATCAGTATTAAGAGTAGGAATTCAGAAATTACATATAAAATGAACTTGAACATAGCAATCTGATTGAAGAAGAGAAGCAATCGCAGTAAGTCTTAATTCTATGAAGAAATGTCTGTTTAGTTCTTTGGCGCCATTTTTGACTGTGTTGTTTAGTTTTCTGGTATTGAGCTTCATGAGTTGCTTGTATATTTTTGAGATTAATTCTTTGTCAGTTGCTTCATTTGCTATTATTTTCTCCCATTCTGAAGGCTGTCTTTTCACCTTGCTTATAGTTTCTTTCATGTGCAAAAGCTTTTAACCTTAATTAGGTCCCTTTGTTTATTTTTTCTTTTATTTCCATTACTTTGGGAGGTGGGTCACAGAAGATCCTGCTGTGATTTATGTCAGAGAGTGTTTTGCCTATGTTTTCCTCTAGGAGTTTTATGGTTTCTGGTCTTACATTTAGATCTTTAATCATTTTGAGTTTATTTTTGTGTATGGGGTTAGAAAGTGTTCTAGTTTCATTCTTTTACAGGTGGTTGGCCAGTTTTCCCAGCACCACTTGTTAAAGAGATTGTCTTTTCTCCATTGTATATTCTTGCCTCCTCTGTCAAAGATAAGGTATCCATAGGGGCATGGGTTTATCTCTAGGCTTTCTATTTTGTTGCATTGATCTATATTTCTGTCTTTGTGCCAGTACCATACTGTCCTGATGACTGAAGCTTTGTAATACACAATGGAATATTATTTAGCTATTAAAAAGAATGCATTTGAATCAGTTCTAATGAGGTGGAAGAAACTGAAGCCTATTATACAGAGTGAAGTAAGTCAGAAAGAAAAACATCAATACAGTATATTAACACATATATATGCAATTTAGAAAGATGGTAATGAATGACCCTATATGTGAGACAGCAAAAGAGACACAGATATAAAGAACAGACTTTTGGACTCTGTGGGAGAAGGCGAGGGTGGGATGATTTGAAAGAATAGCACTGAATCATATGTATTACCATATATGAAACAGATCACTAGTCCAGGTTCGATGCATGAAACAGGACTGTCAAAGCTGGTGCATTGGGACAACCCTGAGGGATGGGATGGGGAGGTGGCGGGGGGGTGCACGATGGGGAACACATGTACACCCATGGCTGATTCATGTCAGTGTATGGCAAAAACCACTACAATATTGTAAAGTAACTAACCTCCAATTAAAATAAATAAATAATTTTTAAAGCCTTAATTCTACATTGATATATAAACTCTTTTCACTTAAATTTATTTATCTGGAATGGCTGAGGAACGGTGGGTGATGAAGACTGGAAGGAACAGGGCTCCTAACTCTCCTTTGGGTTGCTACCACGCTTACTAGATAAGAATAAAGGCAAAGAATAACATAACTTCATATTATATAAACTATACAATTAACATGTAGTTAAACAGGCAAAAAGCTAACCAAAGGCAATCTAAACCCTACCATCAACTCTTACCTGTTCCATCATACAGCAAAGCTCCTACTTTCAAACATAATCAAATGCCTACTGTGGGTGGCAAGCAAGGCTCTTTACATACATACCTCTAATCCTCTCTAATTCCTACTCTTTCAGATAGGAATCACATCCCCATTTTATACAAGAGGAAGCTGAGAGACTTGCAAAGATTCAGTATCTTGTTCAGGGTTGCACAGGTAGAATCCCAGGAGAGCTGAGATTCAAACCCAGGCACTTTCAAATCTTTATCTGGTGCTTTTCCCACTAGTCCAGTAGCCTTCCAAATATCCCAGATCTCCTATCTCTCTGCTTCATCTCAAGGCCTTCAAGGAACAGGAAACACAGAAGGGAACCTGAGTCCCACTCCAACTGTTCTGAGTGGAACTGGTTTTCCCAGACCAATTAAAGAAATGTGGGGGAGGAAGGGAAGAAGGCAGAGGTGAAGAGGGGAGAGAGTGAAGAGGAGGGGCGAAACAGGAAAGGGAAGAAGAAGTATGACCAAAGGCAAAGATGGACATCAGTAAAAAAGTGTATGTGAGTTCACCTTACAGCTAAAAATGAAACTGAGTAAGCGCAGGCAGGCCCTGGCCAACAAAGATGAGATGACCTCAGCCAAACTTTTTTCCTGATGATTTCCATTTCTACCCTGTAAACAGGAGTTAAAATATCACTTAATCACTGTTTAATTATTCTCCACAAGTTCACTGTGGTTTAACTCCTTATATTCTGACAGTCTCCAGCACGCTCCTAGAAAATCCCAGAAGGGCACTAAAGACCATCAAGAGATGGTTAAAGCTGACAAGAAAGCAGAAGGAAACTTTCAATAAGCACAAGGCTCCAAAACCACTTTACCAAGCCGGAAGTATTATATTAAGCTCACAGGCCACCTGTTCCTTCTGCTTTCCAATCTGACACCTAATTCATGCCATGGCTCACGAAGGGATTCCATGAGTGAGACGCCAAACCAGATTTTACTCTAAGGGCCAGGGATTTAAGACTGCTGGAATGTGCCCCATAAAGACGTGGGGTGTCTGGGCAGCTGAAAGCCCCCAAGGGAATTCAGTAAGAACAACTGTTTTCCCTCAGCCTGAGGTTGTGAGTTTAAAAATAAATCTGAGTGACACTCATGCCTTAAGAATCATTTGGGAAAGAATGTTGTTGAATCCAGCAACTCTTTGTCCCATTAGGGTGAATGAAAGAGAGGGGGAAAGAGAGAAATGTTCTTATGACCTCCCTCAAGAAGTCTGACAGGACACAAAGCTAAGTGAAATCCCTGTCAACTTTCCCAGGAACAAAGGATTGTAGACTACAGTGTATTTCTCTATTTCTTTAGGAATAAAGAAATCCTTTAGGAAGGATGTTCATACACGTGTGGCATCTGTGAAATATCAAGATTATGTATGGTATATGAAGTATTTTTAATAAGAAACACTACAGTGTAACTGTCACAAAGAACGCCGGCAGACCCTTCAGACTGCCTGTCTTACTGGGTATGGAGATACAACCCGAGGCCTCATGCTCCCTTCCTGGAATTTGTAAACAGGAGGCAGAGGGGAATAACTGTTTCCCTGACGGCCTAGATGCTGCGGAAATCCCCTTCTCAGTGATCCCATTTCTCAACTTGACTAAAACAACTACCACCCAGATTCTTGGAAATTGCCATTTTCCTTATTCAATGGGGAGCTTTATCACCATGGCAGTGCAGCTTTTTTGAGCCAAACAGCTAAAGTATTTCAGCATTATTCTCACTCAGATGCTTCTGAAGACTTGAGGGTCACTGGGAACCGCCTATGGGTACTTCAGCAGGCGGTGGCTCTCCCATTCACACAGCTGCTGGGAGAGATGGCAAAGCAAACAGTGCAAATGGCAGAACTGAGATGGGGCCACGAAGCCACCTCGTGGAGCAGGCTCTGAGAGAAAGCTGCATTACCCACGCCAGGCATGGGGGCGTGCAGACCTACCACCCATCCTCTTCTACACACACAAACACTCCCACCACTACCAATGTGCGCATCTTGCTGAGCAATAAAAGAGTTACAAGTGTCACGTGGAGCGATTCCTGAGCCCCTCTCGCATGTTCACTTCTCCAACAGCAAAATGACGACAGCCAGGCCCTGGCTCAGTTAATCTGTACATTAGCTATCAATCTAGAAAACTCCTGTGTGAGAAACCCTGTTAGGTGGTCTATCACCCAAGGCTCCACAAGCCAATCACGGCTGTTGAAGTTTGTTTTATTGGAAGGTTTAGTTGTTTATTTTTTGTTTCTTGTTTGTTTGCCTTTGCACTTTTTCTGAGACAAAAGAAACACATATGGCTGAAAAAAACCCATTTTCCTTCCTTGGGATTGAGAAAGCAAGGACAACAGCTTTGAATTTTGTTATAATGTGATGTTTTAAACCAACAAAAGCTGAAGGAGTCAGGCAGCACATAATGGAAGGTTGGAGCAGGGCTGCAAAGATCAGAACACCTGTAGGCTCCTTCCAGCCAGAAGCTCCGTTCAGATGCTCTGAAAACAGGACATCAACTTCCCCCGGGCCTGATTTACATACAGCATCACGATTCTCATTAGTTATTATTTTCTGATACACTCCCCCTACTGCTCAAAAGAAATAGCATAAAAAAATGAGAAAGTATCTAGCTTAATGCTTACCAGCAGAAACGGGAGAAAAGAATATAAAGAACTCCATTTCCCCCACCTGCCCCTTTTACTGAGAAAATACAACTGGACCTTGGGACTCTGGGAAACCCCACCTGCCCTATTTGAGGGCTAAACTAGCGTCAGTACCCTGTACTGGGGGATGTCTTTCAAGGTTCCAGTGAACAGCAGCTCCATCTCCTTTAGTTCTGTAACCGAATCAGGATAAGAGAAATTACAGCCTTTCCACGGTATCTCTCTAAATGCACATACAACCTTCTTTTCTCAAGTTGAACCCCTTGAAAGTAGGGACCGTGTCTTCTCTCAACACCTAGTCCCAGTACCTTGCAAAGAATGGAATTCAACAAAGGTTTGTTGACCCTGACTACCCACTGTGTGGCAGCTGATTCCCTACACAAACCCTTACCCGCCTAGAACTATGGCCACCAGTCTCCCTCATCTCAAACCTCTATGCCTGGGACAGCGGTTACGAGTCCTGAAAGTCGTGACACAGTTCTCAGCTTTTATCAAGAGACACCACATAATTCTCAAATATATCTTTGACCAAGAACTAAATTTAACCCTCTTGAAATTCATATTGTCTAGCATCTTTGTTAAGGAAAAGAATTGAAATAAAATTAAACCAAACAAGTCACAATTCCCCAAAGGCTGGAAAAAAAAAAAAAAAGTTACAAAGGACTGCTCCCAACCAAGGCTTCAAAGGCAAGTAACGTGATTAGGAGAAAAAGAATTCAGCTCCAAGTCAGGAACCAGGGTCACGGTTTTAGCTTGTCAATAAGCAGCTGTGTGACCTGGGAAAAGTGTCCTTTGACTTCTCTGGGTGGGCTCCATTCTCCATCCATCTCTTAATGATACTATGAATCTGGGGTTAATCCATGAACCAACTAACCATCTAGAGCTAAACCAGTGATGTGTAGTAGGTATAATAAGAATTCATTTCTAACTGGCCAGGCATAAACAGAAATTTTCTACTGAAGAATGATGGAAAGGGAGAAGAATATGAAGGAAAGAAAGGGTCTTATATGCAAGGGGTAAGAACTGCAAGTTAGCAAAGGACCAGAGAGGAGGAAAGTGGAAGCTATGGTTATAGAATTAAATGAAGATTGTTTGAGGCCTTCTCTGCCCACTCGCTGTCTCCTGCAAGCCCCCTTTAAAGAATCTTGAACACTGAAAATAATTAAGAATGCAGTAAACACACACAGATAAGTATTTTGGATAAAAGAAGACTGCAGAGGGTTATAAAACATGTTTATAAGAAAAAAAATTACGATTTAAAAAGTAAATAAGAAAAACAAAATGCACAAAAGAAGGATACCAGAGAATCTCAACATAGCTGCACTGAACTACAGAAACCTGAGAGAGAGACGGAATTTAAACATGTGCAGAGGTTTACTCACAATTCTACTTGATGAGGTTTCACATCAAGGTGAAGCTATGCACAGGTGAACATGAGGTGATAGGACTTGCATCTGAGACATCAGCAAGTCTGGGCTCCAGTGTACCTCAAACACATTGTGACCATCTTGAATCCTGAATATGATTCTAGTGTTTAAGAACAGCTATCCTTTCACTTAAATTGACCCCTAATTACAGACTGAATACTTCATATGGTGTCCCAACTTTGTCCTGGAGTATATACAAAACCAGGTTTATACACTTGGATTTATGGACCATTTGAGATATTTTTCAAAGAAAATTGATTATTTGAGATTTTCACTTTATGTGCTAACTTTAGAAACGAACTTCCTGCAAGAGGTAAGATGAAACTTCACCTTGGGCGGGGTTGGGGGCAGGGGAGCAGGGAGGCAGACAGGCAAATCCTTCCTAAAAGCTACAGCAATGCAGACATGGGCAAGAAAGAGGCAACAAACTTAAATTTCTGTGTCCCTTCCTTAGCCACCCCCACCAATCTGGGAAGGGAGGCAGCAGCTTATAAAACAGCTCAGAGGCTTAGGGCGAGTCATTCATTGCATCTCTTTCTTATGGCCTGGGAAATGCAGTGGCCAGGCACTAGCCTGGCGCCTCCATTAATGACACTCCCAGACCTGGTACTGCAGTCACTGGCACCAGCCCTGGGGATGCCCCCTTTGGCTCCTGACATGCCTCCTGCTTCTCCCACTGCTATATGTTTGAAGGACCAAAGGCCCCTCCTCTACAGCTTGGTTCAGGCTCTCTTGCGACACAAGAAACCTCACCACCCTCCAAGACCAAGGAAGTAATGACCTGCTGTAGTCATGACCCACTCCCACCCCACAAATAAGAACTGTTTTTTGCCAAAGAATAGTAAGTTCCTCCGATGAGATGGATTCCCTCACTGACATTTAATTAAGAGGGCACCGAGCCTCCAAGATGTGTCCACAAAGAGAATACATCTTTCCCTTTGCCTCTGACTGATAAAAAGATCAAGCCCAATGGGAATGTTTGCCTCCTTTTCATTATAAAAAGACTAAGATCTGACTCTGACAGCTCTAGCAAGCCACAACTGGAATCAGGAAAATAAAGCTATACTCAACATTTACTACACACAGGAGTAATAGTATTTACTGAGATAGTCGATATTTACTGAGCACTACTATGTACCAAGTACTGTTTTAAGTACTTTCTACATATTACTTAATTCAATCTTCATTACAACTCTATGAAAGGGGCACTATCATAATCCTCAGTTTATGGCTGAGAAACTACCACCTAAAAGAGAAAGCTTAAGTAACCTGCCCACAGTCACACAGTGGGATTCAAGCTCATCTGTATGGTAGGTCCTTGGGGAACAGTAGTTTTGTATGGATTTCAAAAAAAGAAAAGACAGGAAGAAAAAAAGGCTGGTGAAAGCAGTCACCAAAAATTGGACTGATTTTATTCATTATTTATTTTTATCTCTGCACAAATGGGTGCCAAAGCATGATTAAGTCTCTCCTGGCTTCATTCAGCTATCTTTCCTTCCCCCAAGCACAGCACCTTCAGAGGCTCTGTGGTCTTCTCACAGCAGCTTAAGGAAAAAAAAAAGAGAGAGAAGACTGGCCTGAATCAAAAGCCCTTTTCTCCTGGCAAACAAAAGGCCTTGGTATTTCCAAAGACAGACTGGTTATTCTTAACCCTAACCAAAGATTCTTTGGCAGAGAAAGAAATATGAAAATGTTAGGCTTGTGGGAATGGCCTGTGCTTTGGGCTTTTGTGTCCCACTCGGTAAAGGCAGCCCACTGAGACACAAACACAGCACCCCCTCAGCAGCTCTAGGCCAATTTCGTTAACTCCATGGTCTAGGGAGAGAGATGAGAGTCTCTGCTCCTGAAGGTCTAACTCCTTTCCCCTCTACCCGAGGAAGTGCTCAACAGCTTTAAAAGAGCACTAGGGAAAATGCATTTGAAGATACAGACCCATAACAGATCAAGTTCTGACATTTAAAGAAAAGGAACCTATGGCAGGTGGAAGGTGCAGGGATTAGGCCTAATTCCGGGTACTCTCACCAACCTCCGCAAGTCTCACCCCAAGTCGGCAACTCAAGAGTTTTAGCACTTTCTTAAGTATAACTGTTAAGATATGGCAGTTCAGTGCTTTCTCCACTTACATGGGATTTTAAAGATAGAGTGTGACCCTAAATGGCCTTAAGTGGTAGATATTTGCCCAGCAGAGTAAAGAGAAATTAAAACTATTTTATAAGATGGGTCAGTAAGGAAATAAAAGGGAGGTGGGACAGTCTACCAGAAGACTAGAAGGTCCCAGCAGCACTAATCCCAGAGCTATCTGGGCTAACCTCAGAATCTGTGACACTCCACTCCTACTGCTTTGTAGGACGTGGTAATTTCACTGTAACAAAGTGCTTGAACCCTTGAGATCCAGGCAACAGCACCTTTCTTTGGCTGCTTTGCCAGGATATTGTGAACAAAACCACTGGGAGGCCACAGGCCTAACGGCTCACCTCCTACTGGCCAGATCTCTGTCACAGTGGGGACAAGAGTAGCCTAGCCGTGTATGAGGAGTCTCAGCCTGGCTGTGAAATTCCTGGGAGCAAGCAGCCCAAATTAACGTGATTATTCTCTATAATGGTACCAAACCCAGAGGTGATGAGGCCCTGTGAGGCTCCAGACTCTCAATCCTGATTGCCCTGGAATCAGGTTCTGGGTCTTAACTCCAGGCAGGACCAGAGGCCAGTAGACTAAAAGGCACTGCTTGGCCCGGCTCAAACCACTGGGAAGTTTCAAATGTCTGGCATACAGTAAGTTCTCAAACATGTGCTGAATGAAGAAATGAATAAAACATTTCATCTTCAACTGCTATACTCAGTTCCTTCCTACACCTAGCGGGGTGGAGGGACTGTCAGAGAAGAATTCTAGGCAGTAGGGAAGAAACTTTTCTCTGCCATTCCCTGGTGAACAAGCTCTTCTATGACAAAGTACAAATGCTCCCTTCTATATAAAAATCATTTCTCGACTGTTCTCTCTCAGAGCTGGATAACAGGCCGCACTATTCTAACCGAGAACAGCGGTTCTTCTGCAGCTGGTGTGTGATGCAGAGTCCTCTGGAAAATGGCAAAGCCCAGTCTAGGAGACAGCCATCGCAGCAGTTCTGGTAACAGCAACAACTTGGAAACAACCCACACATTCAACATTTAACACGATGGCTAAGTGAAACCATTATCAACACTATAACATAAAATTATAATGACTGTAAGGAAACAGTAAAAAAAAAAAAAAATCCTTATAATGTTACATGAAAAAGACATGCATCTATATATGCCAACTGAAAGCAGCTGAATACAAAAGGCCACATGTCATATGACTCCACTTACATGAAATATCAGGAACAGGTAAGTGAGCAAGCCGATGAGTGGTTGTCAGGGCTGGGGGCGGGGAGGGGAGTCACTGCCTCGTGGGTCCCTCGGTTTCCATTTGGGGTCATGAAACAGTTCCGGAACTAGACAGTCATGATGATTGCTCAACGTTGAAAATGTATTTAATGTCAATCAACTGTACACTCTAAAACCACTACAATGGTAAATTTTTATGTCATGTGTATTTTACCACAATAAAAAAACTAGATTAAAAAAAAATAGAAAGAGACCAGGATTATACATATGTAAAAGTAAACACGGATCAGAAAGGAGCACAGCCAAGTCCAACATCTGTTAAAACGGGACTTCACTGATACTAGATGATAAATACAAATCAGGAAAGGAAAATAAGAACACCAAAAGCATACAGCTAGCCCTAAAGTCACAATCACGAGCGTGCAAGTAAGTGCCTACCCAAGTGGGGGACCAGTGACACTGCTCACCAGGCGCCAGGACAGCAGGTGTGAGTGCTATAGGGAGAGGGAGCGAGGTCTCCGGCCCTCCTCAGCCCAGTCCTCTAATCCCCCTTAAAAAAAAAGCTCCCTAGGGCAAAGCAACCATCTGTTTCAACAAAGCCTGGAGCCCTTCAAGCATATTAACTCCTTCAATGCTGCTCTCATACAGATGGGCTTCACCCAATATCAAGTGCTTTTCATTTAAAAATAAATACCTCTAAATGTTAGAATACAAACTTCACCCAGAAAGGGACTTGGTCGTGTCCTCTGGTATATCCTTAAATATCCCGTATAAATGGATATCAGTAGTAAACTATTTGCATTTGTTCTCACTTAAGAGTCCAACCTGGTTTCCTCAAACTCAGTTGGCTGGCCAGTATTTGTCTGTTTACACACAGCGTAACTGGTCTTCTCAGTGTGTGACTTATTGCTGCATCCCAGCGCCTAAGCCAGCACGCATGGTAGGCGCTCACACACGTCCGGCAACTGCAAGAAGGATTCATTCCGGTCACCGCGCCTCCTAAGTGCTCAGAAATGAGCACGTAAGTTGGCAAGGTGTGATGAGAGCCATGGAAATATGATGTCTATAAAACAGTCCCCTCAAAAGGCCTACAGTTTCAACGTGCGGGCGAAACTAGAGTGTGGGAAGGTGACACAGCAGCAGGGACTGACGGTCAGCGACGTCTCCGTGCAAAGGAAGGCCTGTAGCGAGGCCTGAAGAAACGGATGGATTTCAGGGAAGTACAGAGAGCGGGGCACTCCAGGTAAAGAGCGCGCAGAGGAAGGCAAGAGGAGACATGGACAAAGCACTTTCAGCCACAACGGGGAGGGGCGTCTGTCTGGGGCTAAAGGAGTGTCCCAGGAAATCGTGTGAGATAAGCCTGGATAAGGAGGAAGGGGGTCAGAGCATAAAAGGCCTTTCTCACTTTGAGTAACAGAAAACATTAGAAGTAGCTGGCAGTGATAACTGGAAGGCAGAGACAGGACACAGGAAACAAAATCCGAGGCTGTCCCAGTAATTCAGGCGAGAGGTGATGAGTGACTGGACTAGTCTTAGCAGAGGGAACGGGGAGGAAAGGGGAAATTTAGGAGAAGTTCTGAAGAAACAAAAGAACTCGATGACAGACTGAAAATGGGCGCTGATGCAGAGAGAAGAGTCAAAGATGTCTCCAGGGTTTCTGATCGTGAAGACTGGAGAATGTGAGCGCGGTCACCAAAAAACAGGAAGGAGGGGAGACGCCAAGTCCAAGCTTGGTGTTGAAAGTACTCAGTTTGAGGCAGTATCCAACTGTGGGTGTCCTCTATGCAGCCGGAAAGAGAGACTAAAACACAACGGTTTTTATACACATAATGGAATATTATTCAGCCTTTAAAAAGAAGTAAATTCTTCATATGCTAAACGTGGATGAACCTTAAGGATGCTATGCAAAAGGAAATAAGCCAATCACAAGAGGAAAAATACTGCACAATTCCACTTACACGAGGTTTTCAAAGTAGTCAACTTAAACAAGCAGAAAGTAGAATGGTGGCTGCCAGGGCCTGGGAGGATAGGGAAGGGGAAGTTGCTCTTCAACCAGAACAGACCTGCAAGATGAGAAAGTACTAGAGAGCTCCTGTGCAACAAATGGTCATACAGCTAACAAAAACTTGTTACAAGGGTAGATTTCATGTTAACTGATCTTTATTACAATTTTAAAAAATTTTTTCAATTGAGATTTTTAAGTAGTAGAAGACAGATACAGGAATTTGCAGTTTAAAAGAAAAGCTGGAGCCAGAAGAACTGGCTGGAGAAAGAAAAGAAGGCCAAGAGCTACCTAATAATAATGTCAGCTGTGTTCCTTGGATGTTTAAATTCAGCCTTGTGTTAGGAGCTTTACCTATGCCATTAATTTAGCCCTCGTAATTTTTTGTGGGAGATATTATTATCCCTGTTTTACAGATGAGAAAACTGAAGCTCAGAGAAAGTGAGGAACTTGTCTAAGTCACCTATGTGGTAAATATAGAAACATGGATTTTTTAACCCAATTCAGCCTGGATTCAAAGCCTGTGTTCTTCTCCCTCCTCCACACTATCTCTCCCCTTAGGAGACCTTGAGAGTGAGTCAGAAGAAGGAAAAGATCCAGCCAAGGCAGACAAACAACAATCAGATAAGTAAGGGAAAACCAAAACATGCCCTCACTGAAGCTAATAGAAGAGAATATTTTAAATAGGCAGGAATGTGATCAACAGTGTCAAAAGTCAACACATCAAATCCCTCTGTAGAACCATGTAAAGATGGAGCCCTGGGGGACATCCCTGGTGGTCCAGTGGTTAAGGCTCCACCTTCCAGTGCAGGGGACACGGGATCCATCCCTGGTCAAGGAATGAAGATCCCACATGCCTCAGGGCAAAGAAGCCCTCAAGCAACCACTGAACCCACTTGCCACAACTAAGACCCAATGCAGTCAAATATACATAAATAATTAAAAAAAAAAAAAAAAAAAAGATGGCGCCCTGGGTACTGCAGCCAGAGGATTTCAAAGAAACAAAAGCCCTACCCAGACCTAAATGGGCCTCCTCTCTCCCGCTTATCTCTGACAGACACCTGGGGCTGCTGGGCTCAGCTACAGGCCTCATGCTGAGGCACATCATCTGACCAGTCCCAGGAAATATCAACCCAAACACAGAGCACTGCACAACCCAGGGTCAGACTCAACTTGGGTAGTAGGGGAAATCTGGATCGCCATTCAGAATACAGTTCAACTTAAAATCTGTTTGTTCCTAAAACCAAACTCTCTTTTAGAAGAATTTCACATGCCTGCTGTCTTTACTTCTTCTCTTATCCTAGACAAATAAAATCAGGTACATCAGGTAAAGCTCCACTTTAGCTATAGCCTTACTTCCCTAAAAATGACCTTTCACTCTGCTACCAAAGTTATACTTCTCCTCCACCAAAAAAGAACCCTGAATACTTACATCATTTCCTCTGCCTTAAGAACACTGAGTGCCCCCTACTACCTACAGTATTCCTCAGCCTTTTATAACAGACTCAACTTTTCATTCTACCCCTAACAACTACCCACCGTCTCCAGCTTCCTACCTCATAACACTTCACACCTTGCCCAGAGGAAACAGACCTCCGTGAGTCTACTCTTTTGCACACCCTCTGCCTTCCCAGAATACCCTTCCCCATTTTTGGACCAACAATCTCCTACCTACGTTCAAGATTCACCTCAAATACCAATCCCACTATAAAGGCTTCCCAATCACCTACTGCCAGCTGCTAGTAGTTACCCCATCTCTGTTCTCACAGCACTATACTCATATTTTTACAATAGCACCTGCCGTGTGTGTTGGAGAAGGCAATGGTACCCCACTCCAGTACTCTCGCCTGGAAAATCCCATGGACAGAGGAGCCTGGTGGGCTGCAGACCATGGGGTCACTACGAGTCCGACACAACTGAGCGACTTCACTTTCACTTTTCACTTTCATGCATTGGAGAAGGAAATGGCAACCCACTCCAGTGTTCTTGCCTGGAGAATCCCAGGGATGGGGGAGCCTGGTAGGCTGCTGTCTATGGGGTCGCGCAGAGTCAGACACGACTGAAGCAACTTAGCAGCAGCAGCAGCCGTGTGAGTGTGTGTGCGCGCCCACTCTCACTAAGCTATGTAATAGGAATGACCACCCCTCAGGAACAGGGACTGTCATTCATTGTCACATCCCCAGTGCCTTGTCTAGGGCCTGACCCAGAGAAGGTTCTCAACGAAAGGAAGGAAGGAGACGGATATGAGGACTCCCAATGAAGGAGACAGGAAGCATGAAACATTATCAGTGAGTGAAATAGTTAACTGATAACAAATTGTAAAAAATGATCTTCCAAATCAAAAGATTCCAAATTACAACAAACCAGGCAGCCTAAATTGTTCCTGCCTGGCCCCTCAATGAGCAAAAGATACTGTTTAGCAACTGGGAAGTCATTCAAAGGGACCTTCCCCACAGCTGCAATGAGAAGCATACATGATTAGGACAACTAGCCTGGGGTTTCTCTAGCAGAGCTGCCAAAAGAAACCGGCCAGACAGTGTAGATGAGAGCCTTACCTTTCAGTACTGCCTACTTCGAAAAAACACAAGTGCAAGGATGGGGGCGTCAATGATAATCTATGCTTTGTTAGCATATCGGCTCACCCTTTGAGAAAGGGTTGTAACAACAAAAAAAAACCACACACACACACAAAAACACCCCAGAAGACCAAACAAGCAAAAAATAAATAAATAAAAACAAACCCACCACAGAACTACCCCACACATTTGAGAGTCTACAGTGCTAACCAATATACCATGACACTCCATATTCTCAACACATTTCAAACCAGGATAGAATGCCCCTCTCCAGTCCAGTGACATGCAGTAAGCCTAAAAAGTAAACAGTTAAGGAAAGAATAAACTTTAATAGCACAAAACTGCCTCATCCAAAAAGTATAGGGTATACTGAGGGTCTAGTAGGTGTGTAGTGCTATTAAGTGTGTTGATAGGCCTCACCCCAAAAGCATGCAGACTCCCGGATTCCTTGCAGAGGAGAGAACCATCCCACTGTGACAGGTTTGTTTAAGGGCTCTGGGAACGGGAGAGGCAGACAGTTCTCACTGGGAAGGATGCAATCCTGTGGGTGACTCAAGCCATTTTCCACCATCCTGGATGCTGTCAGGATGTTCTTTATTGACTCCAGCACACAAAGCCCCACACAAGTCTTCCTTCTCTCAGTCCTCAAGCTAATCTCCAAACACCCTCAGCCTATCATCAGCTAGAAAACCCCACATTGTCTGCTGCAGTAAGTCAACTCCAGATCAGAAACAAGACTGCGCTCTCATCACGTCCATAACCCTAAGGGCCAACAGTCCCCAGTAACAGAAGCCGGTTTGCACCCAACTGCTCCATTTCTATCAAAGGCAGACACCTACCATAATTAGGGATGATAACACAGGATTTACTAGGTAGATGCTAGCTCAGTAGCAAGAAAAGACAGGGGGAATCTCAACTTCGTACAGATCTGGGCTTCCAATGCAGGATGTCTACACAGCATTGATCAGGTCGTTCTTGGTACTACAGTTTCCAGATCAACATTATGGATCTCTCCTGATCCAAAGGAAAAGGTACTGGGTTTGGGAGAATCAATGAAGCCATTTATCAACGAAGCCTGGAGCTGCTAGGGGAAAAGCTTCGGAGTGAGACAGTGCGGTGATGTGATGATGACATGTGGGAGCTGCTGACTAAGTGAAAGAGACACTTGGCGCCTGTCCCATGATGAAATTAACTGAATAATAAGACATCTGAACCAGCTGGCCACTGAGCCTGAAGACAGAGCTATTCCCAGAGGGCAAGCGCTGAGAGCTATCAGAAAGGTATACAAAGGGTTACAGGTATCTCCGGTAGCTTTTAAAGGTGAAATAAAGTTAAAAACCAACAGAGCAGTGAATGTATGAATTAAGTCCAATAATTCCACTTCTAGGAATCTATCCAAAAAATATAATCAGAGATGCACAGAAAAATTTATTTATAAGAATGTTCATTATCATATTATAGCAGTGAAAAATTAGAAATGTACATGCCCCATAATTGGGTAATGTTAAATAAATGATCCTTACATTTGATGAAATACCATGCAGCTTAAGAAATGATATTGTAGGGACTTCCCTGTTGGTCCAGTGGTTAAGAACTCACGCTTCCAATGCAGAGGGTATGGATTTGATCCCTAGTCAGAGAACTAGGATCCCACATATTGCACAGTATGGCAAAAAAAAAAAAAAAAAAAAAAAAAAAAAAAAAAATTCTAGCAACACAGATGAGGAAGAGAGAAAAATTATGTGTAGAAGTTCAACAAAACAAAACAAACAAAAAACTATGGCGGGGAGGCAGGTACTAAGACTGAGCTAGGCAGTGAAGGATAACAGAAACTTGACACAAGGAGAACTTCCAGACAGAGGGAACAAGACTGTTGTGTGTGTGTGTGTGTGTGTGTGTGTGTGTGTGTGTGTGCAAAGGAGAAGAAGGGTGAAAGTACATGGACATGTTGGGCGTACATTTGCTTTAATAAGGCAGTCATTATCCCACAAACCTGTCTAAAATTTTTTTTAGCAAGGGCTAGAGAACCACTTTCTCATTACTTGACCTCACCTACCTCTCTGCCTCCCTAATTAGTCCCCAAATACCAGTCACAGCACAGGCTTGGGCTCTGCCAAAGGGTGGGACTTGGGCCAATAGTTCAACCTGTTATGCCCACAGAAGACATCCATCTAGGCAGAAATCATTCAACAGCTGTGGGTTCTGGCAAGCTTGACAAATAAAAGTTAAAGCCTTCCAGAGGAAACAGCAGCAATGAAATATATTGCACCTCCAGCCTGGCGTCAAAGCAACAAAGATTCACAGGAAATTGGAGACGGAAATGTCAAGACTTACACAGTGTCTCTATTCTCCCACTGGGCTCCCTTCAACAGTTATCCACTAGATGGAAGAGTGGCCGCAAGCTGAACTATGTAAAGAAAAGCAAAGTCAGTAACTAAACGAAGATGGGGCGCCAATTACTGCCTCTGTCAGTCCCCCTGGAATACACAAGGGACGGGTGAAATGAAGAAGGGAAGCAGCTATTCACCACGGTCAGGGGACACCGAGTGAAACAACCCACTGGAGAGTTTGACAAAGGCCACAGTTTGTGTCTAAATGTTGGCCTGGCAACTCAGACTTGGTGGAATACTTGTCTAAGACCTATAGCAATGTTCCAGAAATGATAATAAGGACTAAACCAAAACAACCACATGTCCTCTTTCCAGGCACCTCTCCCACCTGAAAAAGACTCAGGTTCTGAGAGAGAAGGGAGTTAACCAGAGGCTTCCTTTGAGTGAACAGGAGAAACGGTGTATATTATATATTTTATGCCACAAAGACTATTATACAGTGTATGTAAGTGAATGCAGGATCAGAAAACAGAACGTGGCTCAAGGAGGCTGGTGTGGAGAGAAAAGCTCTACTGCCCTCATTGCAAAGCAGCACACTGCTCTGCTCTCCCTCAGAGGAAGGTGCCCAAGTGCTTTTCACACCTACACTCAGACAGACTTGGGTATCCCCTCCTACTTCGCATGGTCCCCAGCATCAGACAGCTGCACAACATAGCATCTTGGCTGCTATATTCCCAGGCACTGCTATCACCTTAGCAGGACATACGACCCTGTTCTTGACTCAACCGAGCCTTGGTTACACCACTGTAAAGTGCCTATGTTATGGGAGTTATTGCAAGCGCTACACGAAAAAATACAGGGAAGTGCTTAGAACAGTACCTAGTCCGTAACTAACATTTGCTGAGTGCATAACATTTTCAAGAATATCACTGCTGCCACTGTCTTCCAGTCTCAAGCATCAGCAAGATCAAGTACGACTTGGAAACAAACATGCAGATGGGCGACCAGGAGTACAATTCCTCAGTCAGAAAGTGACCCAACCTGATCCAGTTCATCCTGTACCAGCAATAAGCACAAGACATACTGTGACTCAAAGCAGTCTGTGAGAGGGACAGGAGAAAGAAGAGGTGGAACAGTTGGTGAATTCCAGCCACATACCAGACATATACACGATGAACTAAGTGTATATGTCCTCTTATTTAATGTCCATGGCAGTAAGTGCTTCTCTGAGTTCATCTTGGACGTGCAGAACCAAAATAACATGGCAGACAGCCCCAGGGTCTGGGGGGGAAAAGTGGAGGGGTAGCTGCTGCTCTTGGGGTCACTTCTCTTCTCCGATTTCAGTCCTATAAAGGACACTCCTCATGACAGGTACATTTACTGTCTGTCACTCACTCATTCCTTGCCATGTTATTCATTCATTCCTAGTAAAAACAGAGCAAAGGAAGGAGGAAAAAAAAACTTTATAGGTGAACTGAGAAAACAAATGATTGCCAAGCTGGTTTCACTATAGCTCCTCCAAAAGCAAAAACAACCTTTTGTATGTAGGGTGTAACTTCAAACATCTACAGCCCTGAGATGATCAAATCAAGAGCTACTTGTCCCATTAGCCCCCAGATAAAGTCAGGAGAGTTAGAGAACATTGGGGACCAAAACAACTCCTGTTCAGGGAGTAAAATAGGCCTCCTTGCCCCATGCATGTTTTATGGGAGGAAAACAAGAAGTGCTCTCAGCCCTCATACCTGCCCTTTGTTCCTGAAGCACATTCAGCAGAGGGGGGCAGAATTATGAGCAGCATGGTCTCCTGAGAACGTCAGGAATCCACTTAGGTCACTGCTAAACCTGATCCACATAGGCTGTGGCTGTCCTAGTGTGGGTCACTGCTCCTCTAAGCCCTTGACAAAAGGGGAAACAAAAGGAAAAGTTATGTTGACCTCCAGTAGTTATGTTGACCTCCACCCACCACCCATAAATCTGTAGAAAGCTCTGGCCTTTTATCACAAGAATGACACTAAGGATAACAAGGAATAGAGCTACATTAAGGAGCTCAGTGCCCAAAGAGAGGTCTGGGATTCCTACTCTGAGGCTTTTCTGCTCCTGAAGGAATATGCAGATTAATTAAATATGATAATCCTTCCAAGGGAAGAGGCTCCTGCTGTTGAGTGGGCTTCATATCCAGGAATACAGAAGGATCCTCTAGGACAGGGAAGAGGGCAAGAAAAGGGGCTCTTGTACAGGACAAGGGTAGGGTCCTGCACATTCTTTCATCCAGTCTCCAGCAAGGCCCAGGAACTGGAAGAGTCACTGAGAAACACCGCTGGTTTCTGGCCCCGCCTGCCATCTCTTCCCCATGGGTCTGGATGAAGGAGTTCTGGCTCTCTCTGTTCTCTCAAAACTTCCTTTGACAGGAAAGCAACAGTTGATGTTGCTCATTATTGCTAAGACCCATCTGATGACTGATGAGCTTGCAGAGCCCTAAACCCAAAAGGGATTGGCTCCAGCTGTTGGAAGTTCTGGAAAAAAATGTGTGTACGGCATTGGGAAGAGAAAGGGGAAGCGAAGATAGAAATCAATGGAAGAATACTTTATGGATGTATATCCCTTTGTAGCATACAAAGCTCTTCACATTCATGTTCTTTTAGAAGCTGTTACTCTACAGATAATGAAAGAAAGTAAAATATCTAAAGAGGCCCTGGCAGGATGTGAGTACAGATCTCCTGCCATTCCCCCAACCCCGAAGGAGGCAACTTCATCCTTTCCCTCTGTCTCCCCCAACTCTTTCCACACCCCATGGTCACTCTGGGTCCAGAACCCTGACTGCTGATGAAACAGGAATGGTTTGAGCACCCTTCTAAACAGAAAATACAACTACCTATTAGTGAGAAAGGGGGAAATAAAAAGATTTCATTCATCTTCCTCCTTAATACCCAAGAAGAGCCTTGTATCAACATATCTAGGAGTATTTTTCTCACCTACAATCAATGAAAAGTCTGCCAACCTTGCAAAGCAAACACTACCCCCTGTAAATATTATTTTAGTAAAAAGCTGCCCCCTTTAAAGTCACCAATTTACCCTTTACAATGGCATCTCTATCACATCAACCAGCATTCCTCTTCCCCCCACCACGCCCTTCCCAACTCCCGGTTCTCTCCAAACAGGGCTCTGACTCACAGCAGATACAGGCAAGTGGAAAACCTGGCCCAAGAACCCCAGGAGCACCTAGGTGAGGCCGCAGAGCCCAAGGCAGGAGCCCTGAGCACTGCTGAGCTCGAGGCTGAACGTGGCTTTAGTGCCCATTCAAGCAAGAGAACGGGCTGCAGTCAGAGTAACTGAGAGAATCTCCCACTCTCACATTTACAAACTCTATCCCTCCTGTGCCATTGCCCAAACCCGGGAAAAACCACGGCTGGCTCTGAGTCAGAGGACGTTCTAAGCCCCTGCGGATGGATGGAGAGTGAAGATCCCATACAGTGCACACCACAGCAAGTGTCCGCAGCCAGCAAGAACGGGCGGCGGGGAGCCAAGAGCCCGCAGTACCTCTCAGGTTATTGAGTCCCTCCAGGAACTTCTGGTACTTGTGAGCGTTCATGCCCCGGCCCAGCTGTGTCGGCTCAGTGGCTGGAAGCAGGCACCATATCGCGGTGACAGCTGAGGAGGAGAGCTCCACGGCGGTTCCCGAGCCCCCAAGAGCTGGACTTTGACCACACTTGCAAGTGACGTCACCAGAGGAGCCTCATTACATTACAGCCCTTTGTGCGCCCTCATTTGTCGCAATGAGCGGAAATACCTCCCCAAGAGAGGACCGCCCCTCCTTTGTGCAAATGAGGCGGGAGACCACAGCAGCCCCTGCCTGTCATCTGCCACCTCATCTGCCACCTTCTCGTTAGACCCCAGCCCAGACTCCACTGGGATTACTGCTCCTCTGGTTTAAACTCTAGGGAGAGAGGCTTAAATGCTCCTCAGGACACCCATGAGGGGCTCATCTTCACATCAGAGAAAGAAACCTTTAAAGGGCCACAATCGCCACAAGAGTGTCACCACAACAGGAGTTCCTGGGCAAACATCACACGGCAATGAGACAGGTTTCACAAAACAAACAACCAACTCTGCACCGTGCTCACAGCAGTCACGTTCACAGACTGGAACACAGCCACACACAGAGGAGACGCTTCACAGGAACACGGTCCAAGGCAGGCAAAGCAGCAGAGACTGCTGTGGGAGCCCACTCCCCAAGTGCTAAAAGCCTAACTCAAGGAGGCAAGACCTTCCCCAAAACAAGGGAGAAAACACAGCCTGCATGCTCCCCATGCTCACGCAATATTTCACTCAGCTAACTTGTTTTTGGGCTTCCCTGGTGGCTCAGTGGTGAAGAATTCATCTGCAGTGCAGGAGATGCGGGTTTGATCCCTAGGTTGGGAAGATCACCTGGAGAAGGAAATGGCAACCCACCTCAGTGTTTTGTCCCATGGATAGAGGAGCCTGGCAGGCTATAGTTCGTGGGGTCACAAAAGAGTGGGACATGACTTAACAACTAAACCACCACCACCGCTTATTTTAGTTTGCTTTAGTGATGTTAGTAGCTGATGCAAATTTCTTTCTATTCCACCAGCCTCAAAAAGATAACCCCCCTGTCACAGGCTCTTAGGATGATCTGCACAGATTATAATTAAAGATGCAAACTTCTTAGCATCTTCGATGTAAGCAATACAAAGTGGTTCATCTGTATTGTTATACTCATCTTTGAAAATGTTTTTAGGAAAGTAACCACAAATTTTCAATTATAGATGAGAAAACAGAAGTTAAGCAATCTGTCCAAAAGTTGCATTACAGGTCAATAAGACAGCACGAAAAGAACCTATAGTTCACAAACCTGAGCTAAGTAACCGTGAGCAACAACCAAGTCAGAATCCAATGAACCACCCCTCATAAGAGAGATGCCTCTCTCCCAAGTCTGAAGTTTTCCAGAGTAACCTGCCAGGCAGGCTGCCATTCAGTGATGTGGTAGAACTCACAGTGTACCAAATACAGTGTTTCACAGAACTCCCCATGATGCAGGCTGGATGCAAGGTGGAGAAACTGTATAAGAAGCATTGTGAAAACAAAGAGAAAAGGTAGTATGTCTACTTGAAAAGATCAGGCTAAATAATATTAACAGCTGCCAAGAAAACGGAAAGGGAAAATCTTTAGATAATAAAAATAACCAACCCAAGCTTTTGTGCCTTCTGGTATCACTAGTTGGTTAACGGTGCTGACCAGAGAGCCAGCTACATGCAGATCTGAATATTAGGAGTTGGGGGGACATGACACATGGTTCCTTTTCTCAAAAAACAATTTTAATGGGCAAGGTTAAAAGCATAAAAAGCTCTTATGCTTACAAAACATAAGAGACAGTGGGGTATGATAAATACATATGTGCGCAAAAGTAACTATAGATTCTACAACATACTACTGTGAGAACCAAACTATGTTTGAGGTCACAGACCAGGTGCCTTGGATTCCTCATCCGTGAAATGAAGCTGTGGATGCGAAAGGCTAACAATAAATAACAGTTCAGATCACATGTGTCTGGTTCCCTGGCTTTATTCTACTATTTCTCCTGGAAGAGTATGGGTAAGAGAGTGCAGTGGAAAGAACTTGGTCACAGAGTAATGATACCTGGATTCCAAAATTTCTCTCAAGATCCAACTTTGCCATTAAACGAGCCATGTGAGCAGGAGATCCAAATTCCTACAAAATGGTAGTTTTGTTTTGTTTTAAGCCACAAACTCAAGTGAGAACATGATGAAAACTAAAGCTACTCTCCCTAGGAAAAGGCACATATTCACCTACTGCCAAACTTTTGTTTACAAGTGGATAGGGATCAGTGAACCACAGGTAAAGAACCTCTGAACTGATTTCTAAGACCTCGTCTGGGTCAAGATCTGAAAACAGTTAACAAGGGACAGTCTGAATGTAAGTACTGGAAAGAACAATGTCCCTGTAAAATTCTATCCGACACTCCTCCCACCTAAGGGAGGAAAGCAGGCCAGACAACAGGGATCTGACAGCTGGAACAACTGACTTTTAAAATAGCCACTTAAACTAAGTGCACTTAAAAGACAACACATGTGAGTCTGTCATTTCCTCTGTGTGTTTCACCACTGAAATTAATAACCTTTTATCAGATAAAGATTAAACAAAAACAAGGATGTTTAGAATCCTGAAGGGAGGGATGGTTCCAACTTGAGGCTCTCGGGAGGAGGGGAGGGGGGACGATGGCCTGGACTCCAGTTGCTTTCCTGGGTCTTTCCTATCAGAGCATTTCAAAGCACCATGACCCAACGACCCTCTGTGCTCTTCGTGGCCCTTCATGTTTTATTCTCATAGGTCCCACAATGGCGAACCCTGAGAGGTAACCTCAAGTGGTAAGCGATTCTGCCCTAAGTTCCAGGCAGAGACAGACAAATGTGAAAGGTTCAGGACCTGGCAGTCTACCAGGCACTCTGGCCAGCTGCTGACAAAGGGGAAAAAGCCCTGCCGTCTCCAACAGCCTTCACAGAGGCACAGACGCCGCGGGCCGAGTGGGGCTGGACTGAACGCAGGCAGCCCAGGAAGGCCGGCTGCAGGGCACGCGGCATGGTCCTCATGCACTCTGACTCTAGGGTGACAGGGTGACAGCTAAAAAGGACACCTGCTCTGCCCTCGCGTGGGCTCAGGGATGTCGGAGCCTGGGTGGAGAGAGGGCCTGAGTCCAGTTCGGGATATTATTCCTGAAACAGGACAGCCAGTCGGCCAGCAGAGTCTCAGCTGAGGGGAACGTTTGAGGCCCAAAGGAGAGAACAAGTCCTATCTTGGAGTTTCCACAGTTCCCAAAACCTCCTAGAAATCCAGACCTTCCGTATTCTCTGAGGCAACCTTTCCCTTAAAAACAAATGTCACCCTCTCGTCATCAGGGTCAGTGACTCTAAATCTGCACGGTGTAAGGAGTTCACCCATTCCACACATACCTGCTGCATACTCGCCATGCACCAGGCCCTGACCTATGTGGCTTGAACACGGAACTCAGAGTCTAACAAGAAAGCCAGAGGAAAAAAGAAGGAATCTCAGATCCAGAGAAGATGAGGGTCATGGGTGGTCAAAGTGAAGGCCCAACTGCTCATTCCCAATGCCAGCACTGAAGACAAGAGGTTTTAGAGACACAAAGGTAAAGCTGCTTTAAAGACATCATTTTCTTTGAGGCAGAACTGATATCCTGACAGCCAGTTGCCACTGTTACCCCAAAGCAGCTGAAGACAAGAAAAATGTCTCCAGTGACTTAACAAGCCAGTAACAAAAGCAGGTGCCAGGTTCATAGTCCTATTCAGGGAGCAACAAAGATCACTTTCTCCATTATCTCCCCTGGCAGCAGTGTCTGATGGAGTGTGGGGTTGAATTACACCTTGTCCCACTGGGCCGCTAGAGAAAAAATGAGTTTGCCATCTGAAGAAGGCTTGTCCCCGGGGCCAAGGCTGCCTCTGCAGGGCTGAGGAACAGAAGGGGGAGGGGGGTTCAGGATAGTGGGGACACATGTCTACCTATGGCCAACTCATAGTGACGTATGGCAAAAACCATCACAATACTGTAATTATCCTCCAATCAAATAAATTTTTAAAAATACACAAAGAAATACTCAGTTTCAAGAGTAACAGACAACTCAGATTTATACAAATTTAACCCATTTTATGTTCATCTATCCAAATGGCAAAATTTAAAAGACCAATCTCCAGTGATGTCAATGCTAGTAAGTAATAGACAATGCCGATGATGACACTAAAAAACAAAATTCAGACCTCTTGCTTAGAGGAAAGGACTGAAATGGCAGGACCACAAGAGGCTTTAACAGGAATTAAGTGTGAGTCCAAGGAGTTCTGCCCACGCTGTGCTCGCCCGTGGCCTGGAGAGGCACTTCATGTGGTCAAACCTATACTACAGGGTTCGATAATGGACTTAAAAGGGGTTTGTGCTTTAGGCCATGGACTCTCAACCCAGCTCCCTCTCCTTGATCCTTTTCTTTTCGGTTGTGTGGTCCACGGAGAAATGGGTGCAACTCATGCATTCTCTTCTCCCTATGGTGATTACATGAAAGTACAAGTCCAAACAAGGTAAAAAGGACTGAGCAATTGGAAGGGAAGGCAGAAACACCTGCTTTTAGGGAGAATCTGCACCTGCATGACCCCAGACCTACCTGAAAGTAGGTCTATAAAATCATAAAATGTGAAAGCCTCATTGCTGAACACTCTGAGGACCTAAGAAAAAGATCAGAACTGAGTCACCTATCCCTGGAATGTAGTTATAAGTCTCCAACAGAGAGGGAGGGAAGCAAGGAAATTAATTTCAACAACAGCCAACTAAGGGACTTCCCTGGTAGTCCAATAGTTTAAAACTCCATGCCTCCAACGTAGCGGGCATGGGTTTGATCCCTGGTTGGGGAACTAAGATCCCACATGCTATCCAATGCAGACCAAAAAAAAAAAAGGCCTACTGAAACAGTTACAGGTATGTAGGTATAATAGAGAGAGATCAACAGCTTCCTCCCTCCAAGAACAGTTTCTCCCATCAGCTCCATCAGGATCCACACCAAGGACACTGCTACACCTCCAAGTCAGTTAAAGGTAGACACCCGCCAAAGGGGGAGGGGGGAGGTGGCGTGCTTCTGGCTCAATTCACCTGGCCTCCTCGACCAACAAATAAAACGTCTCCAAAAAGACAGGCCACCAGCTTCCAGTAGCATTTCTCTGTTGCTTTTGAACAAAGGAAGGAGACAAATAAACATTTTTAAGAGTCAGATTCCAGGTACTAAAAATAGCACAATGGAATTTTCCTCTGAAGCTATCTTTTGCTAACAATGAGATTATGCATATGTATTTTTAAGTTCAAGATAGACTGCTTAGTGGTGACTCCAGGATGGCAGTGATGAGCTCTTAAGAAACTACTCAATCTGAATCTAAGATAGGGTACTCCAGATTCTGCTGAAGTGACTGCCCTATAACGTTAAGGAGGTGCTAAAAGCACCTAGTAGACAGAATCTCAATGAGGGTGTCAACACCTGTTTAATGAGTAGCAGGCATATATGTATATGCTGAAGTATTATCTATACTTGTTTATATGCTTGAAATAGTCATAATAAAAAGTCAAAGCAATGGATGAAACCATCCATCAAATTTACAGATACACCTCCTCTGATACAACAATTTCACACTGAAGAATTTTTCCTAAAGATATACATACATAAAATGACAAGCGAACAATAAAGTTTTTTATTTCAGCATTTCATAGGAGCAGAAGAGTCGGACATGACCTAGCAACTGAACAACAACAAAAGCAAAAGATTGTCAGCACCCTAAATGCCCATCAATAGGGAAGTGGCTAAATAAATGATAGTACAACTATACAATAAAATAATAAGCATGGAAGAAAAAAGGCTTTAATGTACTGATATGAACTAATCTTCAAGATATAATAAGTAAAACAAAATGTCAGAGTAGCGTGTATGTTACTTCTAATTTACGTATTTTAAAAAGAGGAAGAAGGAAGAATATATAGAATTTAGATTCCCAAAAAAAAAAAAAAATCAGAAAAAAAAAGGAATTTAGGCTCCATAAAGGCAGGGATTTTTATTTGTTTTGTTCACTGTTTACCCCCAGAGCCTAGCATAGTATATGGCACATGGTAAGGAGTCAATAAATATCTGCCAAATTAATTTCTTAATCATAAGATATGTGAAGGACTAAATGCACATATCATCTCTGAAAGGAAACACAAGAAACTGATAATACTCTTCAGGGACAGGAAACGGGTGGCTGGGTTTAAAAACGGGTGGGTTAAGAAAAGATGTTTCACTATATGTTATTTTGTACCTTTTGGATATTCAATTAAGTGAACATGTTACCTAACCGAAAAATTAGTGTTTAAAAGCCAGGAATTTGAGATTCTGAGTCCTCATCCCAGCACTGCCACTGACCACTTAACTTCACACAGTCATTCATACATTCAACAAGCCTACCCTGTGTGTCTGCCCCGTGCCACATTTGCAGAGCACAGAGGATGGAGCTCTTCCCTCAAGCAGCTTACAATCTAGTGTAGGAGACAAGCCAGTGAACCAAACGCAATATGGTACAGCTGACGCCAGTGAAGGTGCGTGGAAACAAAGAGGAAGCATGGGAGACTGGGGAAGGCTTCCCGGAGAAGACGCTGCTGGAACTGGGGTTTCAGGGCCAGAGAGAATCAGATTGATGGGGACAGGAGTGTCTAGACAGAGGAAACAAAGTAGAAACATGAGAGAACATGATATATTTAAGGAACTTAAAATAGTTTGACATGGATAGCGCGCAGGGTACACTCTGCCCTGGAAGAATGATGGCAGGATACGTAAGCTTGGCACGCCATGGTCATGAAACCATATCTCATCCTAAAGACAATGGAAAGCCATTGAAAGGGCTTAGGCTTAGGAGTGACTACGAAGAGCATTTAGCAGTATCGAAAAGGAGGGAAGCAAGACAGAAGGGAGGGAGACTAGTTATGACACTGCTGTGTGAAGTGCTGAGAAATAATAGAATCTAAGTAAATAGCACAGAGGATGGGGGAAAAAGACAGGAATGTGACAGTAGAATTATACAGCATTTGATCACTGTTTTACCTGAGTTAAGGTGGGATGGGGTAGATGCACCAAGAGAGAGAAAACCTCCAAGTCACTTGTGTGACTGGGTAGAAGACAGGGCCTTAAATAAAGAGAGGAAGAGCAGGTTTCCTGGGCTCACTGGTGGCTCAGTGGTGAAGAATCCGCCTGGCAATACAGGAGTCGAGAGTTTGATCCCTGGGTCGGGAAGATCCCCTGGAGAAGGAAATGGCAACCCACTCCAGTACTCTTGTCTGGGAAATCCCATGGACAGAGGAGCCCGGCAGGATACAGTCCACGGGGACGTAAAAGAGCTGGACACAACTGAGCCACTGAACAACAACAACAGAGCAGGCTTCCTGGGGAGAAGATGAAGGGTTCAGTTTATAGCATGTTGAGTAAAAGCTAACTGTGTGGTCAATATCCAAAAGAAGTCCTCCGGCACTCCAAGACAAGTGTCTGAGCTCAGGACAGAGGTCAGACCCACCACCTGAA
This sequence comes from Muntiacus reevesi, assembly GCF_963930625.1. Lineage (NCBI taxonomy): Eukaryota > Metazoa > Chordata > Mammalia > Artiodactyla > Cervidae > Muntiacus > Muntiacus reevesi. Next base: position 165,432,258 of record NC_089249.1, read on the forward strand.
GCCGTGAGTATGAATAAAGTCATCTGAGAAAACTGTGTAGAGGGTCAGACAGAACCCTAGAAAGCACCTTGTTTAATGGAAGATAAACCTATAAATGAAGGAAGAAACTCATAGGTCATAACAGGGTAGGGAAGGAGAGCTTTCAAGGAGGATGGAGTGTCTCATTTCACAGTGTCAAACACCACAGAAAGGTCAGGTAAGATCAGGGCTGAAAAACTGCCATTGGATTTGGCAATTAGGAGATGATTGGTGACCCTGACAACAGCAATTTCAGGAGCACAGAGGGGGTTAAAAGCTAAAGGTCAGATATAAACTACTCTTGAGAATCTTGGGGAGAGACTTCCCTGGTGGTCCAGTGGTTAAGAATACCCCTGCCAATGCAGGGGAACATGGGTTCGATCCCTGGTCCAGGAAGATTCCACAAGCTGTGGAGCAATTAAAGCTTGTGCACCACAACTACTGACCCGGCGCTCTAGAGCCTGTGCCCCGCTACAAGAGACGCCACTGCGATGAGAAGCCTGGGCATCGCAAAGAAGAGTAGCTCCTGATTATCACAACTAGAGAAAGCCTGCACATAGCAATGAAGACCCAGAATAACTGAATAATGACAAATAAAGTTTTTAAATGACCATGAGCATTTAGGAATCCATGAACTAACTTCCAGTGGGGTGATGGGAGGTTTCCTAGAGGACTTTGGGGTGGGTTGTGGACAATGGGTAAGAGGCTGTATGGCAGACACAGTGAAGATGCTTCAGAAAGGCAGTCCTGCCTGGCTTCGATGTGTGCAGAGGCAGGAGGCAGCAAGGGAGTCTGTTTGCGGGGGAGGGAGGGTTTAAAGGTGAGGCTGAGGAGACTGAGCCCTGCCTCACTCCTGACTGCTGCTCGGCAGTGCCTGCTGCCTGGGGGGCGTTTCCACCTGAGTATGCCACAGCAACCAGATCTCAAGTTAATAAAAGTGAATCCACATCCTTCCTCCTCACATCAATGCCTCCTTTGAATTTCCCACCTTGAGTAACAGCACCATCCTTCGCCGAACCCACTATCAAGTTCTATCGGTTCCTCCAAATACCTCTCATAGTCACCTTCTTCTTTATCCAACAGTCAGCCTCTCCTGTCTAATTCTCACCACCTCTCACCTGGTTTGCTAAAATAGCTTTTGAAAAAAAAAATGGATTTCCCTTCTTCTCACCCAACCCATGTTTGCACGTGCTGCTAGATAATCTTCCTAAAACACAGCCTTCATTCAATCATTCCAATAGATAAACCTCAGGACAGAAACACAAAACCTACCACCACGGGGCGGAGGGTGTTGAGGGGGGAGGGAATCTCAGTGAAGTACAAAAACTCAACCACATGTATAAACTTTTATGGAGCGAGGTTGAACAAAACATATCTAACATTTTTTAAAGTGTCCAATAACTTCTAACGCAGTGATTTCACTCCTAGGAATTTACATAAAATTTGTGGCTAAATGTGCAAATACACACACACACAAAGTATACTTGTTCCAATGTTTATAACATCAAACGATGCAAAATCACCTTAAAGTCCAACAACAGGGGGCTACCTCAAGTACCACTGGACCACACACAGGAATATTAACAGCAAGATAAACTATGACAGAAGCACATATTTTTGACACTGAAAGATTTTCACCATGGGTTTTGAACAAATTATGAACAGTATATTTTTATAAAATATGTATTTACATATATATACATTAGCAGAAGACAACATCTGAAAGAAAATATACCAAAATATTTACAGTGATTATCCAAAAATGGTGGGATTTTAGGTGACTTTAATTTTATAATTTTGCTTATTGTTTTATAATCTCCATGCAGTAAACATGGGTACTCTGTGAAATAAAGAGTAGGGAAGATTCTACCACAATATCTAATGTAGCACAGCTCTTTTAGACTTCACAAACATCCTTTATCTGGAGATAGCAAGAACTTCATATATAGCTCATCAATTCAACTAATTGTCTCAGCCCCCCAAGAAACCAAGAATGAAGAAGGCACAGTCTGCCTTCATTGAACTTATGTTCTAAAGGAGTCAGTTAAATAGACAGTCGTAAAACAAGGAGATAAGTACCACCACAAGGGACGTATAAAGTACCATGAAAACTCAGATGAGGAGCTAAGTCAAATTTTTCCTGGCTGGGATAGAAAAAATAAGCTTGAACACCATAAAAAGCCAGTTCATTCTAGCTGAGATGAAAGATTACTTAACAACATGAAATAGGAACTGAGAAGCTGATTAAATAGAAAGAACATCCAAGGCATAGGAAACAGCATAAACAAGAGACACAACTGAGACTCATACCCATGCCAAGTTTGAACTCTACCCTGTGGAGGAACAGAAGGCAGTGAGCACTGGAGATTTTAAGAATAGATATGGCATGATCACTGACAGAAAGCCAAAGATGATGAGGGTCTAAAACAGGGCAGTGGGTCCATCCAGGGTGAATGGAAGGGAAAGGATTCATGTTGAGCTAGAACTCAACATGAGTTGAGACAAACAGTACTTAGTGTCTAATCAGAGGTGGAAAACAAAGGAAGACAAAAAAACAAACCTGAATTTCCCCGCTACAGCATACAGGTAGAGACTGATACTGGTATATGAGACAGGGTATATAGGAGAGGGCTTTCCTGGTGGCTCAGACAGTAAGGAATCTGACAGCAATGCATGAGACATGGGTTCAATCCCTGGGTTGGGAAGATCCCCTGCAGGAAGGCATGGCAACCCACTCCAGTATTCTTGCCTGGAGAATCCCCAGGGACAGAGGAGCCTGACGGGCCACAGTCCATGGGGTCACAAAGAGCTGGACACGACGGAGTGACTAAGCACAGCACATACAGGAAGAGAAGCATGTTTGGGAAGAGAAAAAAGGGGGATGAAGATAAGCATGGTTTTGGATACGTTATATTAAAACTTCTATAGACTCCAAAGTAGAAGAGGGCAGTAGTCATTTGCTAAGACAAGTCTGGACCTCAAGGAAAAGTTCATATTCAGAGATTTGGATTTGAGAGTCATCAATGAACAGGTAGACAATGTTGATAAGTGAACTCACCAGAGTAGGTAAACTCATCCAGGGAAAGCACACAGTGAAGGGGGAAGAGAGGCCCAAATACAGTGCCGAAAGCTGTAACAAGGTCAAACGTGAGAACTGAAAAGAAATACTGAGCTCCGCAAGTAGGTCATCATAAGTGGGAGCAATTTCTGCTGGACTGGTGGGCACAAAAGCATGTCATGGTGGGTCAAGATGACTAGAGGAATGTAAGAAAGACTATTAAAGAGGTTTAGTAGTTAAAAAATAAAAAGCAGAGTTAGATGGAATAAGTTTGTTGGAAGAAGCTTAAAAATTTTCCTTTCCTTAGGATGAAGACAACTTGAACATACTTATGAAGAGTCACTAGGAGGGGAGAGACTTAGAATACAAACTATGCACACGCCCAGAGGCTGCCTCTGAAAAAAGGAGAAATGAGGTGAGGAAGAGACAGATAAGCTGAGAGGCAGACCTATGGAAAGTAAAAGGCTAAATGGCTTGCTCAAAGTTGACAAGGTAGGGTGGAGCAGCAAGCTGGAGGAGAGTGGTGAAAGCCAAGGAATGGGAGTCACCCAGGAGGGAACAGAGAGATTTCAGGGCAGGGTGGAGAGTCAAGCTGCGGCCGGAGCTCATAAACCTGTGACAGAGCCCGTCAGCACAACGCCACGCAGCAGAACTCAGCAGCTGACTGGGCAAGTGAACATGGGTCCGGCTGGGGGAAAGGACAGGAAACCGTGGCAGAAAGAGAGAGACCTGAGAGCGCCAGGGCACGCGAGGCGGGTAGGACAGGGAGGCAGGGCAACGACACCACCCAGGGGCCGAGAGGCCGGGAAATAAGCAGAGGCCAGGTTGCCTGGGCATAAAGGGATGGGAGAAACAGAAGAAAGCGGGTTGTAACCAGACTCTGGGACTCCTAGGAGGAGGGAGCAACTTCAGGTCACCTCAAACACTCTTCCCCAAGAAGCTCAGCCATCATCCAAGACCAACACTGATGCCATGCTGCCTTCCAAGCCCTGCTCTGATACGTAAGCTAGTTCCTCAAATGGGGCCAGAACCCCAAAGACTGTCAGAAGGAACTCCAGTGAGAGAATGGTAAGGTTGAGTTCTCTCAGCGTCTTCCTTCCTGGACTTTGAGATTTGACCTGGATATCTGGGTAGAATATCAGTAACTCTTCTTTTTAGTAACAGGGAGATTTGGGGAGTTGTCGTGTGTGGAGCTGATGAAAATAAAAGTTTAAGAAACTGCCTACTTGCAAGTTTAGCAATTCCCTCAGGATCCTGGA